>NC_068350.1:17914299-19201167 GCF_014633365.1 Diospyros lotus
ATAATGGTGCCACTAAAGTATCACAGTGTGCACTGCTTTTATCTCCACTCTTCTATTGGAAGTGAGGAAAAGTGACGAAGAAGAGTAAGCTTGCTTTATTTTCTGTCTCGTTATTCATCAATGTTTTTGAGTAGATGCTTGGAACTTGAAAGAGATTTATGTTTGCCAGTTATTATTAGTGAATATCACATATCTATCATGTTTCCTCCTCATTTGGTGGTGTTCCACATAAATTTGATATTGATGTTGTTTCCTCCTCATGTGGTGGCATTTCATATAAATTTGATATTGTTTACTGCGAAGATAACATAAGTTCCTAGCTTTTATATTCTTGGCCTATATTATTGTGTCCTTCAATTGACATTTGACAAGGTTATAATGATGTCTTTCAACAAAAATCATATCAAAGTGCCTGCATTACGCACAAATAGTCTCAGAATTGTGCTTCTCTCTCTGTGAAATGAAATGAAAGATGTTAGCCCATGATTAATTAAACATCTTAAAATTATGTAATTACAGACAAAGAATGAAGGATATATTTTACTGCAAGGATCCCATTGATCCCCCTTGAAGGCAATGGAATCAAGTCTTAAGGCAAGAATAGTAAAGACTGGGATAAAACGCTGGTTAGTGGGAAGGCAGATCAACTACACTGAGTTCAACCATGTTGTTCAGAACACTAATGTTTGAGTCTCTACAAGAAATAATATGTACTAAAGGCACATCAGACACATAATGCCGCCTCCTTGAGGTCCGTAAATTTGAAGTTTAAAGATGGAAATTTTGTTGCAAATTGTGAAATGATATGCAGAACTGAGAGAAAAGAAGAGTGGGAAAAGAGAGATTGGAGGGAAAAACCAATTCAGATCTATTTAGATAGAGGTTACAAGTATTTATACTAACCTGCTGTAACTGCTATGTACAAATCAGCTAAGCTAGATACAACTACTATATACAGCACCTAAGCTAGTACAATAATATGGATTCTCAACACAAATTACATGACCCATTATTAGGGTTTAGTAAAACAAGAATTCAGTAAGTTGCCCTAAATACGATATTGCGATATTGCATGACAAGGCGCGAGTTTTGCAGCTAACCTCCTCACAGGAGACAATGATTGATTGTCAAGCAACTCTATTCCTATTGCAAATTTGAGCATGATAATGGCCAAAGAAGTTTTTTATGAAGAGGCAAGGAGGGAAAACATGGGATTGGATTGATGTTTTACTCTTGTGTTTAGTTTTGATGATGAAAAATATCAAATGGTTTTACACTCTAAATCAAAGTATATGATTTGGAAACAAAAATCAATTTCAAGTATCTTTGTGAAAATGAAAATCAAATGATTTATAATTTTCTATAGATGGATATTTGCACAAACAAGTATTAAGATCTAAAAGAATCTCCTAAATAATTTTACCAAATTGGTTTTGAATAATTGGATAGTGGATGCTTTTACCTTTAATATAATTTTTCTAAGTCTGGAAGATTAGTGCATTATAAGGGAATATATAAGAAAACGTTTTCATTTTGAAAAACTATCTTCTGGTATTTTGATAGTTAATATTCATTGTTGATAAAATGATTTTTAATGAATTTTTCAAGAAATAGAAGGTACGTATTTTTTGGGTGGTAAAATCGCTAAATCCCAAGTTTATATCAAAACCAAAATTCTATTTTCTTATTGTTATGGATTTTGATTTTTTAGATATTTTTATTGAATCCAAAGGGGGGTACTTTCTTATTTACATTTATGTATTAAAGTAAATGGACATTTACTTAAACTAAATAAATGTAAATATGCTGTAATGTGGACATTTATGTATCAAATTCATCTGTCGACTAAATGCTCTTCATTTGTCGACTAATCCTTCAAACTGTCGACTAAAGTCATTACATCTATCGACTAAGTCCCTCACTCTGTCGACTAACTCTTTTAGTTTGTCGACTAACAGAATAGATAAATTGGCTCTGTCAACTAACTACTTTCATCTGTCAACTAAGCCTTAGGCTCTGTCGACTAATCCTTGCTTCTGTCGACTAACAGTAAGTTATTTTGTATATATTTCTTTGTTAGTCTCATTTTGTCAACTAAAGCTTTTCATTTTGTTGACTATCAAAATATAGAAATCAATTCTATCAACTAACTCCTTGGCGTTGTCAACTAACAAAATTAATAAATTGGTTCTGTCGACTATGTCTTGTTTTGATACTTGATTCTGTCGACTATCTATTTTAGTCTGTCGATTAACCCTTTTCACAAAAAGCCATAACGGTTAGTTTTTCAAACTCCAATGATCAAAAAATGGCTAGTTTTGGGCAAGGGTCGTGGAATGCTTATAAATAGAAGTCATGGATGAACTTGAGAAGGCAAATGGATGGGAATGAGTTGATCTAAAGATTGCAAATCATTTTACTTGAAGCTTACGAGAGTTTGTGCTTTATTTTTCTCCCAAAGGCTTTGTACTAAATTTGTTTCATCTTATTCAAGCCTTGTATCTTTACTGAGAGACATTGTAACTAAGAGTGTATACTCTTAGAAACTCTCTTTTGTATCTACCTTGTATTTCCTAACTTGTTGTGCTAAAGGACTTGCTTTTTGAAGCAAGGGATTGAAATACCTAGCTAGGTGCTAAAGGGCTTGCTTGTATAAGCAAGAGGTTTGTAATTTCCTTAGTGAGGAGCTAAGATAGTGGATTAGACTAGGTTAAGTCGAACCACTATAAACCCTTGTATTCACTTGTGCTTGTGTTCTTTAATCTTTATCTTTCCAAACATTTGTTTATTCCTCACTTGATTCACATATTTATCTTTCTTAATTTACATTTGTCATTTTATATGTTTTATTGTTTTAAATCACTAAAACCTCTATTTGTATCAAAAAGTTTTTCAAGTTCCATCAAGTTTTTAAATAACCCAATTCACACCCCCCCCCCCCCCCCCCCTCTTCCCTTCTTGGGTTGGTGCCATAGCATTTCAAACCTATCATGGATCACTCATGAGCTCTTCTCTACCTATGTATATAACAAGAGTTCATTCCATATTTTCCTATCTCATGACCTAATTTCCATTTTCCCCTTGATCATTGTATGTATTTCCATTAGCCTTATTTTACATCCCTATAGTTTACCTATAAGAAATGAACTTAGACATCATTCAGGTCTACATATTGTTATCTATGTGTTTTGCTGATGATATTGTTTCTTTTCAAAGAAATTTGTAATAGCTAAATTACCTAATAAAATATTTTATATAGATTATGTCCACCATTAATAATCAGTCTATGCCATAGTTAGAAATATCCATAAAGAATGAGTTGATAACTAAATGTTATTATGAAAAATTGAGCACATCAAAGCCATTTTGAGGCATTAATGATTTTTACAATGTAAGCTAAGAACAAAACAAGAGGGTGTCCCTAGTGCACAAGGGTCTTCACTTTGTGAGGGTTGGGGGAGAATGCATTCATGCACAGTATTCCCCTTGCATTTCTGCCAACAGCTTGTTTTCACAATTCAAACCCATGACCTTTGGGTCAATGAGCAACCTTACTGTTACTACCAAGGCTCACACACTCAAGCTAAAAACAAAACTATATATCTTAAATTTATAATTTAAAATAATAAAAACATCCCAAGAATATTAATTGCATTTATGAAAAATTTCAATGATTTCATTTAGTTTATATTTTAGTCACAAAATAATATAGAGAGACAAGCCCACTATCACATAACATAGACACAGATATCGAGGAGCAGACTAAAGAACAATTAAGGGTTAGGATGGCAGTAAATCTGAAGATGATATGGATTGATCAAGGACCAAAATTTTGATACTACCACCCAGGCCAGAAGCTAGAGGCGGACATTTGTTTGTCTTTTGTTGTAAACTTCATTAGGAATTATAATTTCTTTTTTAACTGAAACTATATCTGGTGTATTAGAACCCTTCAAGTTTAGTAACTTGAGAGATTCTTTGCTTGTGGGGTTCAATTATTAGTTTGAAAGCATTTCTCCTACTACCAGAGGGAAAAAATCCTCCTATTCATAGACAGTCCCAAGTGATAATGTGGGAGAGTTGCATTAGGTAGAAAACAGCTAGGTTAAAACTCATCATATCAAGAATTCTAAACAAATGAATAAATTGTTCGGGCATAATCCTCAAGACGACACGCATTACTTAAGAGCAATAACAGTCTGTGGCTAATGCATCAAGGCCTGGATGTAATGTTAAATCTGCAAGAGTTCTCACATTTTCATGGGTGGATGCAAGGCAAAAAGTTAGTCCAGCATCAGAGATTAAGGATTTTGTGCTAAAACATCTAAGCTTTGACAGAAAAATCAATGGAAGTAGCGGACAAGATGATCAAGAAAAGAATTAATATTATATGGGTCCAAGAGACGGGATTGGTTTACTAGAAGGATGCAATGTTGACTTGAATCAAAATATAAATGTTAGTACTCAAAGAATGACTGTACAAGAAACGGGGTAGGGGTTATTGTGAATAAGCCTTTATAGGATGGGATTGTACATGCAAGAGAGTAAGAGACAGGATTATTGCGATTAAGCTTGTTTCAAAAAAAAGACTGAATATTGTTAGTACATACACACCACAGGTTAGATTAGAAGAAGAGATCAAGACAATTTTGAGGGGCTTAGTCGGTGCGAATAATACCTAGAAGAGAGCAGATCCTTATAGTAGGAGACTTATACGGTCATATGGGCAGAGAAGTAAATGGGGATAGAGATGTACATTGAGGATACAGATTGGGGGAAAGAAATAATGAGGATAATGCTATTATAAATTTGGTCATGGCACATGAGCTCATCATAGAAAATAGTATGTTCAAGAAGTGAGATGAATACTTGGTCAGAATAAAAATGGCTTATCAACTAGCTAAATAAACTACTTTCTTGTGAGACAAAAGGATCCATTACGCTGTAAGGAGTGTAAAGTTCTGCTCAGAAAATGCCTAACCACTCACAACATAGTTTATAATGATGTCCATATCAAAAAATGGAGGGAAAATGGCACAAAACAAAGATCAACTATCAGATAACGGGATTTAAAAAGTAAAAAACAAGCTATTTTCAAGACAAAAGTATGTGGCTGAAGAGATTGGACTATAGAAGAAGAGACTAAATATTTTTAGATTGAGATAGCTACTACAGTTCAAAATAAAGGAAAAAAAAAATCTAGGAGAGTCAAAGGTAAAAGTTGCAATTGGAAAAAAGTCTTGGTAAAATAAGAAGATACAAGAAAAATTCAAAACTAATAAAGTTTGCTTCAAGACTTTACATGGATGTTATAATGAACAAAACTTAAAGAGCTATATTTTGTCCAAAAAAGAAGTAAAGAAGGCAATTAATGAAGCAAAGTTAAAAGCTTATAAACATTTACACTGCCAACTTAAGACAAGCAATGGGGAAAGTGATACATATATATGAGTTACCCAAAGTAAGAGAAAGAAAAACAGGGAATTTGAGCCAAGTGAAATGCATAAAAAACAAAAATCAAAATGTGCTAGTAAATGAGACAATCAGGGAGAGATGCAAGAAGTATTTGTCAAAGTTGATTAAGAATGTGGAGAAACAAGTGTTACATTGGGACATCTTAGTAACTTTGAAGAAGATAGGAATTACGTGTGCTAAGGATGTATTTATTCAAACAAAAGAAACAAGTACTGAGAAAGATGAAGAATAGTAAAGTAGTTAAACTAGAGAATATTCTAACAAAATCATGGAAATCCATACAAAATAGGTATTTTTGGTTAATAAAATTATCTAATGCGATCCTTTATCCTTAAATAAAAATTATGTCAGACAAGTTGAGAAATAACACTTTAGGGACTATTTATCATAGTTGTCAAAGGCGTGTCTGAGGCATGCAGAGGCACAGCTTTGTGCAGCCCTATACACATAGGTGAGGAGCTCACCTGGGCACTGAGGCACACGCCTCATGCGGAGATATCAAAGCTTCTTCAATTACAATGGCTTACTTTAAGAATCTATATTAAGCCCTTACCTCTTTACTCTTATAGTGGATTAACTCACAAAGCACATCTATGATGTGCCTAGGTATATATTCGTAAGGAGTGAATAGTAATAAAGAAATAACTTAGAATCCAAAGGTTTCAAGTTGAGCAGATTGAAAACTAACAGAAGCGTGGATTATTAAAGTGATGAATAGGATCAAGGTAGGATGGTTAAAGTGGTGAAATGTGTCCAGCATTTTATGCAATCATCAAATTCCTTTAAAAGTTGAATGGGAAGTTATTTATTTATTTATTTTTTAATCAAACAGCCATAAGATAGTGTTAGAATTGGGAGCACTGGCAGCCTTGTAATCCTCACAAGAAACTGATCAAACACCCCTCAACACACTCTCAACTCACCCGGCCAACATACAACCAACACAACAGTCAATTAAGAACAGAAATAAAAACATAAATAGAACAAGAAAGACAATTAAACCACATGAGATGCAGCCTTTTATCCTGGTTCAAGCCAATTGAATTGGCTCTACATCTAGCAGTCCAACACCCTCAATCGAGTAGCCTTTATTCAATAGAAATTGATCAGTACAAAACCCAAGCTCCCATACAATCCTATCGCTCAAGTACAATCCCTCATTCACTCCAAAAAAGCCCAAGAACTCATATACAAGCCTCACTTTCTCTAGAACAACATGAACTCACAATAACAACCTAGAGCTTGAAAGAATATTAGATCTCTCTCGACTACCGCCTTGCCCTCTTATTTATAGAAGAGGCAGAACCCCCCATATAACTAATCAAATATGGGATATTACAATTAGACGCCCAAAGATATAACAATTACACTTTGAGAAATAAAACTCTAACTGTCTAAAATAAACACAGCCGATAAATCTTCAAAACTTGCACTGATCTCCTATCATCTATCTTGAGGCAAACATAACAGATAGGACCACTTTTTTGGTATATGGCTCAAAATGTTGAGTGGCTGAGCATAGTTGAGATAGAATGTTATGGTGGATGTGTGGCCCTAAAATAAAGATAAAATGAGATAAAACTGAGTAACAGAGTAAGAGTAGCTCCTACTGTAGATAAAATGAAAGAAATGAGATTTAGATGGCTTGTACATGTGAAAAAAAGACTAATAGGTGTATTGTCATGACCCCAAGGAACCCCAAGGATATATTAGTAATACATGTCGTGTTTTCCTTGTTAGTTGTATTTTCTGCTATTGTTAACATTTTCAATTGTAAGCCTATAAATAGGCTTGAGTAGTTAGAGGAAGGGGCTTAATGAATGATTTGAATCTCAATTCCCTCTCTCAATACTCTCCCACGGCTTCTCTCTCTCCCCCTCAATTCTGTTTTGTTCTTCCTTGCCCTCTTCTTTGCTCTATCTTCTTCCAACTCTTATCCAAATTCCTTCCTAGACCCTAGCTAAACCCTAGGGTCATGACACTTGTGAGGCAAGTGGGTGAACTGAAGCAAGTTTGTAGAGAGAGGGAGAGCAAAAATAACTTGTGTAGCCCTTAAACATGATATATTGACCTTACAAAAAATATGGTCGTGGATAGAGATAGTTGGAGGTTCACAATTCATGTAGCCAACCCCACCAAGTGAGATTAAGACTTCTGATTGTTGTTGTTGTTGTTGAGATTATGACTTACTACTAACTTTATTAATTACGGATCAGCAAGGTGATTTGTGGATTTTCTTATAATAATGACGTGGTTAGACAATGATATTATGGTTGATAGTTTTTCATGTTTCATGTGTCAAGGCATTGTGATTTTCAGTCAGCATGAATGATGAAGTACCATTGTGCTCAACAAAGAAATCAGTACAACTCTGCAATTTTGATAACAGCACAGTTCCTGGTGCAATATGGGTGGGTGTTAATGCTGTGCAGTGTTGGATCTTTTGGATCTTTTGTTTTTCATTCAGTTTCATTCTATTACATGCAGTTGAAAACTTGATGTGTGAGAAGAAAAGGAAACAAAAAGAAAAGAGACATAAAAAGAACGTAAAGAAATTAAAGTTAGTCTATTTATTTTTCCAATTGAAATAGAAATCAGAAGTAAGCTGATAGGGTTATTAGCCAACAGATATTTGTCCAAGGAAAAACTAGTTTCATCGACAATTGCCCAAGATTTCATTGTTATTGATAGAAGTCAAAATCAGAGTAGAAACTTTGCCGGTTGGCTCTCATCACGCTAATGATACTTGGGACAGTAGTGATATGCTGATTTTCCACTGACACTGCCAATTTTACGAGGACAAATTAGCATTTAGCCATACAATCTCACGTAATAATCTACCCAATCTAGGCTTCAGTTCAATTGAGTTCATTGTTCTCATATTCCCAATGTTCTCAATGCAGTTTTTGACATGAGATTCAGCAACCTGCTAGAATAAAGTCTGTATTAGACTTTCCACCCACAGAACCGTACCCGAGTTTTACTCGTGAAGTCTTATTATATTTGTAGGATGTTCCCCAAACTTCGATGCACCTAATAGAGGTTCTCACTAATTCCAACTACTGGACACTGTCTTAAATTTGGAAATCTATATTATTAACCCTGTAGAAGAAAGAATAATAATTGATTAACTTTACTAATCGAAATGTGCACAATAAATAGTACTCAAACAACGACTGTGAGGCCCAGTTATGATTTTATCAAACACCAACAGGGTATTGCAAGAGAGAGAGAGAAACAAACCTGGCAGATACGAACCCAGGGGCGGGTAGAGGCTTCCATGACGAGGTCGCAGAAGGTGGACTTGCCGCTACCGGGCGCACCCACCAGTATCACCATAATTGCCTTGCTCTGCTCGTCCTTTTCACCTATTCGACCAAAAAAGTACGCATTCACTTGAGCAAACACTTAGCTTTGTTAATGGGGAAGGTAATCAAAACCGCAAATGAAATTTGTAAGCAATCGTACACTTGATCGAGGATTCGGCGTCGACTTCCATCACTGCTGCAGAGTTATATGAACCAGATGAATTTAATTTCGTACATTAACGAGGACGTCGTGGCGTTCCATAGATACGTTGCTGCAGTGAATTTCAGGGCTCAGGGTTCTCTGGAATTTTAGGCCATGTTTGGTTTGAGACTGTGTTTGGGAGAGATTTAACTGAATAGAACGTAATGGATTGAGTGGAATGAAAAGAATATTTTTTTTTAACAGAAAATGTGATGAAAAGTAATAGAAATTTAGGTTGCACGAAAATTAAAATAAAAAATAAAAAATATAAATAAAAATAATATTTTTTTTAAAAAAATAAAAATGTAGAGAAAATGAGTAAATAAAAAATATTAGGTTTTTTATTAATTTTCAATATATAAAATTATAAAAAAATTATTCTATTAAACATAAATATAAATATTATCATCTATTTAAATAAATATAAATACAAATTATTTTTATGTCTATCATGATCATTGAGACAGTAGAAACGAAATTGCTTCTATCTAATATGGTCATGGAACATAATGTATTTTCAAATTAAAAATGCATTCTTAATATTTTATCAATATTGCAAAATAATTCTAAAATATTTTTAAAATTATAAAAATGGCCTGGACATTTTATTTTTTTTTTGTGTTTGTTGACAATTTGGGATAAAAAAATGTTTTAAACGTGTCGAAACAACAACCTTTCAAAGTTTTTGTATATCATTAATAAAAATAATAGATGACAACCTTTCAAAGTTTTTGTACAACATTGATAGAAATAGTAGATAAATAAGTCTATTTTTATTTAACCGTACTAATTTGAAAGAGATTGAGTGAAAAAAGTTCCATTCAATCTCTTTTCATTTTGTTACTAATAGATCTCTCAAATAACAAAAATCCTTTTTTATCACTTATTATTACATATAATTTAATTAATTTACATCTTCAACAAAATTTGTCTCGAACCTAATTTGGTATGCAACAATATTTTACCATACCTAAACCCTTGTTTAGAGAGCAGGTTTTATAGTAGCCAGATAAAGTGCTCTTCCTTCTTCTCACCTACCTTATCTTTATTTACATCCTAATTTAAGGTATATGGTTGAGAACTCTAAAAACCCTTTTTAATAAATTAATTATCAATGAACACCTTGATGTGCTAATATTTTCTATATTATTCTTACTTGATTTTATGCTTAATTCTTATACTTATATATGTTTTCTATATTAATTTTAGGTAATTTATCATATTGATAGAATTTGAAGGAAAAGTGATAAAGAAGAGCAAAAGTTATGGATTTTCGCTACTCAATGGTCCGATTAAAAATAAAAGTTGTACCAATTGGAATGTCAAAAAAAAAAATTTAAAAATATATGTGAGAGCTCTATATGTCTACTTTTTTACGCTTCAAACGGTGTGTAAATCTGAATTTTCTACAAAAAATTATGACTGTTGAAGTGACAGAAGAATAAAGCTGTTAAAAATTCAACATTACTTACGAATTTTTCATACAATTTTCTCCAAGTTAGACTAATTTGTAGATGGATTAAGAGGTCTTTTAAGGGTTATTTGGGCTACCTATTTCATGAAGAATTAGGCCCAATTGGACCTAAAAAGGCTAGCCCAAAAGTCTAATCAAATTAAGCCTATATATTATAAAAATTCCTAAATTGTAATTCTTTGATATTTTGAGGGATTATTTTATATTGAATATGAGACCTAAACTTTTGAGTGGACACGGGTAATATAAAATATGGAGAGGAAAATATGGAGGTAGAGTATCCCATGTTTTAAGGAGAAAATTAAGAGAAAAAAGAAATGAATGAGTATAAATAGAGAAGAAATACTAGAAATGTAACATCCCAGAGATTCGGGAATAGATAATTATTAATTTTTGTATTTAAAGTAATTTTTAATATATTAGAGTTGTGTGGTTTGAAATAATTTAATGGAAGAAATAATTATTGTGTTTGTGGTGATTATTGAATATTTGGGAAAGCTAAGAGAAATATTAAATTATTTGGTAGTAAAAGAAGCGGGTAAGTAATTTTTGAAAATTTAGGATTGTAAGAGTTATTAACAATTGGTATGTAAGTGATAATTTCTAGAAGTGTGGGGGTGTAAATGTAATTTTTAAAAACTGTCTTGGGATTACTTTAAATTTAATGATGCGTCTATTTGTGTTGAAGAGGTGGCTGGAGCGGGTGGCACACGAGTGCAAAGAGGCAAGCGTGGTCACGGGATCGCGGCTTGTGGGCTGCGCACGTTGGGAGGACTCAAGCAGAATTTTACCAAGCTAAGGGCGCCCAAAACGGCGCCGTTTTAGGGCTTGGAGGCGGTGGGTTGTGCTGGTTGCCACGCGGCAGCTTCTGATGCCTATTCTTTTTGCCTTTTAAAGGTCGAGAACAGGATGTAATTAGGAGGATTTTAACAGCAAACAGAGGAGGAAATTACAATGAAGAATAAGCAACGCACCGAGATTGGAAATAGGAGAAAATCCAAGAGAAATGGTAGAAAAATTCCGTATAATTGAGGTTTAAATGTTTAGGTAAGTAGGGTAAATTGTGTAAATAAATTTGTACAGTTGGAATTTAATTTAGGGTGTAATTTTACTAATTTTGGTTAAATTAAACTATTTTGCAGCATGTAGTAATTTAGCGACATGTGGGTATAAAACCCCTAAAATCTGGAAATTAAAAGCAAGCTCCTTACTCCCTTTGTGAATCTCCTTCGATTATGGATTTCATTTCTTTTCTTGACTCGATTTGGTTTTAGAAATTATTTATCTACGTTATGGACATTTACTGTGGGAATTTTATTAAGTTAAATTAAATAGGACACTCCCATGGTTTAATTTGGTAAGAGCTTACGGGGTTTTGTATCGCCCTACTTCCTTGGGAATGATGTCGAACCTGGTTGGGGCTAGGTTCTTAGTGAGTCAGTTGTGGTTGTGGATACCCTCCGGGGTGAGTTGTTGTAACTGGGAGTCTCGAGATTTGTTTGTATGAGTTGTAGGGTGTGGGATACAAAGTTATTGACTGTTGATCGTTAAATCGTGGTAGTTGATGGATGGATGTATGGGTGCCAGTTATCAGCTGTTGCGATAGACTATAGATGAATTAGGCAAGCTGGTATCGCCGGACACCCACCATTGGGGTTGAGCGTATCATGATGTGAATGTGGTTTCCTATCGATGCAAATGGTAATAATAAGAGGCGTGAGCTATCGTTTAGTAAGGTAACGTGTTGACTGTTTGGTGACACTAGGGAAAACCGTCATAGAACCGGGGGCAGCTGTCAACTAGTTGTTCCTAGTCACTGATTATTGGTCGATACTTAGTAATTGTCGATCGGCTCTACCATTATGTGACATATTGCATGACAAAACAATGCATGGGATTGGGTTACATTCATTGGGGGTCATGCTTTGTATGTACAAGGAAGTGTGCACATTGGCATAACTCGGTTGGCCTATTGAGTGTCGATTTGGGTATGATAGGTGAGCATGTGCCTTTAGAGCATTTTGGCTGTGTGAGTTCTTATATGGGCGTAGCACGGCCTGATGTTTGGTTTATTGGGGCCTTGTCATCACATTAATGTTACAAAAGCCATTGTATCTATTATATGTTGCATTGCATGATTATCGTTCGATATGAACTGTGATATGGAGTTGACCCTCGATAGCTATGAGTGGGAGCTGAGCTCTAGATAGCTATTATTCGGGAACTCCAATATGTGATTATGGATCGTGGTATGGAGTTGGCCCTCAATAGCTATGAGTGGAAGCTGGGCTCTAGATAGCTATGACTCGGGAACTCTAGTACGTGATTCTGATAGGAACCTCGGGCTCATGGACTTTATGCTAGCCCGCTTATGGCTGTGGCAAGTTTGTAAATTGGGACTTGGGTGCCAAGATGTGCATTTCTTATGTGGGCCCCATGAATAGTTACGTGCATTGTTATATTAATGTTGAGCACTGGTTACCCTGTTGCATGGTATGGCATGGCATGGCATGTTCATATGCAGCATAGCACTTTGTGTGAGTATATTCTGGGTAAAGGATATATTCCCAACATTGTCATTGTTATGTTGCGAGGCATATTTCGATTGTGGTTTATTTATGGTTTTATTTTGTCTTACCTACATTTGGTGGGATGTACTCTAGTGTGGAAGATCTATACCTAACCTTATCTATATTTTTTTGTTATACTTGTTGAGTTTTGTGACTCATCTTGTTTTTACCATCATTCCAAGTGTGGGAGCTGACGTCGTGGTTAGACCGTTTGGCATGTTAGTCTTGGGTGACTGTGTGTACAGGGCAATTCTGACTAAAAAGATCCTTGAGGTGTGAGTTGTGATCAGGGGCTCGGATATTGTGATTTGATTGGTTGTTGTGTTGTTATGTATGATTAAGCCCCTAGGTGATTGTTTCATGTTCATTTTGCTTCCGTTGTTGTATTATTTTGGGACAGAACTCAAACCCATGTATTTGGGGCTATTAGCTGGATGTAATTATAAATTGAGGAAATTCATGTGTCGTCACAAAAATTTGAAGGAGTTGGAGGTGAGAGAGCTTGAAGGATTGGAGAATTGGAGCATTCTTGGTGGAAGATTTCTTCAAAAATTTGTGACAACATTTTTGAAGAAGGAATCCTACACATCAAAAGAGTTTTATTCTCTTCTTTCATTTCCTTTAAATTATATATTCATGTTCATTTGTTTTGTTATGGATTCTATCATTTGTAGTATGAACTAAACTCTAGAACTATGGTGTTTTGATGTAACTTAAATATGATAATTTGATTTTCACAGATTGATTTTCTTTATTCATGCAAGTGTTTATTATTGTGCTTAATACTATCGAATACTTGGTAAATATTTGATTGATATGTTGATATAGATTTAGACTGAAAAAAAAAATCTATAACTTGATCTAGATAATAAACACCACAAGAATATAATTGGAATGGAAGTAAAAATTTGACTTGTGTGGTTAATTATCATTGCATGAATAATTAAATTTGGATTGTTAATTATTTAAATTAAATTGAATTAATTAGGTGAAATTAAAATACCCTAGTGCTCTCCAAATCTTGAAACTCTCCATATTTACTTTATGTGTTATTATTTTATTTTTTTAAATAAATTTCTCTAAATCAATTATTTAAATAACATTTGAATTAATATAATTTTGATAATTATTACCCGATCCTTGTGAGAACAATATTTTACTCATTACTCTATTACTTGTGTGATCTATACACTTGCGAAAAATTGCTATCACACCCCTTACTCAACCAAAAGTATGGAATTAAGCCCAATAAAGCATTATTAATCAATGAAAAGAAGGAATGTCTATAAATCCTTGTAGACGCTATCATTATAATGAGAAGAGGATTCAATCAATATATGATGCTAATAAACAAAAAGGACCTTCATTTCTTACACTAAGCCTTTTTCATATTTTTATGACATGCTAGTGTGTAACACCCCACTTTTTCAGGCGTGCTATAATTTAGGAAATTTCTTCTCATCTTTTTTTTTTTTCAAAAAAAAATCTCAATATAATACAAAATTCTCAAAATTTTTATCTACCTACCTAGCATGAGATTCATACATCATATAAGCTAGGCTAGGTACTTAATCGATAATGGAAGACAAGAATCGAATCTTAATTTTAACATTAACCATAAATAAAGTTATACATCATCATCCTTCAAAACATTCAAAATTCAAAATAGCAGAACTTAAATACATAAGCTGTATAAATATATAGTCAATACATCATGCACTTTTGCTAAGTGTCGTTACATGTTTATTCTATGTTTACTTCTATACAATCTTTATCTGGAACGTTTAAATATTCTAGGGACGAAGTCTAGTTAGATGCTGAATCATCTAAATAAGGATACAAAATTTATATTTCGCGCATGTATGCAAAATGTAAAATATCCTCATTCTTTTCGTTTGAGCCGACGAGGCATTAACCACACTTTTACTGCTACTCTTCATTTTACATCTTTACTAGGTCAAGATGTTGTACAACCCCCGTGGTAGAGCAATGATGCCTATTTGTATTCTCAAACATATGCGATGCATGATCAATAATATTATCGTGAACATATGCATATTTCATCATCATGACATGTAAATGCAAACTACATGATGTATACATATTAAGGTATGTTAATATGTCAAAACAGATTGTGTAGCGTACTTGTATATACGAATCATACTGATTTTTAGACATACTATTCCCAAACATTCGTAGACCAAATCTTTGCATAAAATAGGCTAGTTTAGATACAACCACTTACCTCGACGTATTTCAAAATATCTTGATTCTCGTGCCAGTCTTCTAATGTGCTCAATTTAGAATCTCAATGTACCCTGACCATCATATTTATTCAAGGATATCAATATTCTATTTTTTTAATTTTCTTATAATTTTTCTCTATTTTTTCATAATTTCTCATATTTTTCATAAACTATTTTTCTTTAAAATTCCATAATAAATATTTTTCTACAGAAAATCTTAAAAGAATTTTTTAAAAATAATAAAAATAATTTTGAATTAAACCCGTACGTAACCTGCCAATCGCATGAACTGAGAGTAAAGTCCGCGCGTGCACTTCAGACGCTGATCATATTCTCTAACTTCAGTTGTCGATGACTGCTTCAATGACCAATCTGATCCTACCTCCTTGAAGTACTCCTCAAGTCAATCCTAAGGGTACCTTTGAATGTCCTGAAAACCAATCAAAAAAGCCTTATACAGCTGATTACTAGTATGACTTTGGTAACCTTCGATTTTCTAGTGAACTCACTAAAACCCACTCAAACCTATAACAAATGCTTCCAAACTCTCCAGAAATGCTCTCTAAGACACAATAAACAAAAGCCCATTATCCATAACACTCGATTCACTCTAAAACCCCATGAATTGAAGCTCCAACTTGAATGAAACCATCGGCCTCAAACACTCTATTTATAGGCAAATTTCAGCCGAAATCTGTCAAATCCTGAGCTTACTTAACTCATAAGATTCAAATCTAGCCACTAAGTGGCTTGTGTAGCCCTCAATGATGCTAAAAATCATTCGATCCATTGGTTAAATTTTTTGATCACTTCCGCAATTAAATTATGTCAAATCACGGCTAATCTCTAGGCTAATGGCCACTACCAATCGACTCATCATGGCCTGGAGCATGCTCTGGGACCCTTGGGTGACCTTTCCGACGACGACAGGTGACTGGTAGGCAATGACAACGCGGTTGGCTGAAAAATTGCAAGTTTCACACTTAACTTTCAGAAATTACACTTTAGTCTCCCATCTAATTTCTAATTATAGTTTGGACCTTTCTTTGAAACTCCTGAGCTTTTCAACAATTCCATTAAGCCCTATGAGTTCTAAATTCTTTATTTCATCCTTTAAAATTTAGAAAAAACATCTTTTTGACCTCCCTCGGCCAAAATTTATAATTTGTACTTAGGCCCGAACATATGTAAGATCACGTTTGATCCTTATCTCGCGAATCCTTTGAGTTTATGACTTCCTAACTTCCTTTCCACATTTTATCCCCCAAGTTTCATCTTTTCCATTTTCGACTAAGATTCATAAATTACACTTAGGTCTGAAAAATCACATTTAGGCCTATCCTCTAAAAATTCCCATTCAAACCTACTTTAAGGTTCTTCTACTTATAAAATCAAAGTCGTTTCTGGGTTCTGTTGATTTTTCGGGTGTCCCTCTCGACCTTTCAGTTTTCTGGGTTATATTTTAGTTATACCGAAAACTGTCTTTGGTTTGATTCCTTTCAGCATCATAAATCTTGTCTCGAGACACTTGTCAATGACATACCCTATCTTTAGACATTTACATTCCGGGGTACTCCCATTGATTGGGCTGCTTAAAATTATTAAACTGTCTTCTAAATCTTTAAACTTCACTCTTATAACATCACAAATATGGGATATTTCACACATTAACGATATATTACTTATTTTAACTTAGGGTATTACATAGTGTTGATTAAATAATGCTTAATATTTGAGTATGGTGTAATGCTTAGTAATATTAGAAAGAACAAAGGTTTAAATTGACCCTCTTAGTCATTTCAATTAGTTTTATTAAACATAAATTTAAGTTTTCGGCCTAATAAACTCAATTCTTTTATTTACAGGTCTATTGAGTCCAATTTTTTCCTTCCTCTCATGCATGACTGTAACGTCCTAGAATTTTGGAGATGAATAATAAATATTAATTCTGGTATTTAAGGTATTTATGGATTATTTGAGAATTTTAAAGGAAATATTAATTTATGTTATTTTGGGAAAGTGGATAATTAATCCAATTAATTATTTTATTGGGGGTATTTATGGAAATAATAAAAGAATGAAATAAATTAAATTGAGGGATTTTTGAAAATTTCGAGGTGAAAGTGAAATAAGCGAAAACTATAATTTGGGGTGAAAGTAGAGTTTCTAGAAAATTGGGGGTTGAAGTGCAAATTTGGGAATTGGCCGTGGGGTTTCTTTATAATTAATGGGGGGCGTTTATTTACTGAGGGAGCAACCAGCCCAATTGGTCGCTTGCGCATGGGTGATGGTGGTGGACGTGGGTTCAAGGCCAAGGGGAAGTAGGCCCATGCAAGGGAAAGAATTGCTGATAAAATTAGCAAGGCCAGCCCAAAACGACGTCGTTTCGGGCTGGGGCCGTGGCAGCCCCTGGGCCGCCCATTGCGCCTTACGCTCCAAACAGCATTTTGCTGCATTTTTAAAGGCTAAACTTAGCCATTTTTCAGGCCAAATTGAGAGGAGGGAGAAAGAAGTTATGGGAAAGGAGAATGAAGTGCAGCCAGCAGGGAAAAGGGAAGAGAATGGGAGAAAATCAAGCGATTTTAAGAGTATTTAGTGTTAAAAGTATCATGGTAAGTGGGTAAAATTGTTAGAGATGTTATATATTTAAATTATAGGTTTCACACGGTTAGATTAAGTGGATTATGCAGTTAAATTTAATTAATTTAAGCCATAATTTTATTAATTGCTAGGAAAAGTTTTACTTCGCAGCGGGAGTGCTAAAAGTTTAAGAATTGGCCAAATAAAGGCAAGCTCATAACCCTCTCCTCATGTTCTTAATTTCCTACAAAAGGCTCCATGGTTTCTCATATTTTATTCCCCCCCTTACCGTGACTCGGTTCCTTGTATTAATAATATAAATTAGCGTGGTAACCATCATGTGCCTTATATTTTATTAATGGGTTTATTGTTAATTGAATGAGTTAAGTAGTGATGTCTTGGTGTCTTTCACCACGTCCGTCACGGGGCCTTGTATCGCTCCACTTCCTTTGGGAATGATGCTGAACCATTGGGGCTAGGTTCTTAGAAGAGTTAGGTATGGTTTTATCAGATTATGTTAAGAGTCTTAATGAGAAAAGTGTAGTGACCGGTAAAATGTGTATTGAGACAGTTTCTATGTTTGAGAAGAGATGAGAATGAGAATGGTATCATGATGCCTATGTGGCTGTGTACATGAAGAGTTATGGAGAAAGGTTAAGAAATGCTAAGTCTAAAAGATATAAATGTAATGTGATCTATGTGGGTTTAAGGGTATGGGGTACAAAGTCACTGACTGTTGACTGTGGGTTGTGGCAGTTGATGGCTGGATGTATGGGCGCCAGTCATCAACTGTTACAATAAGCGTTAAACGGGTCAGAAGAGCTAGTATTGCTAGATTCCTGCCTTGATTGTGTGCATATCATGATATGTGTGCTGCAGGGGGTTGGGTTGCATTCATTGGTGGGACATCATTTGTGTGTGATGGGATGTGTGAGCATTTGCATGACTCGGTTGGTCTAAGAGCCAACTTGGGTTCCTTAAGTGAGTTGGTGCATTTAGAGCATTTCACATGTGTGTATTCCTATGTGGGCGTAGCATGACCTGATTTTTGGTTTATGGGGGTCTTGTCATCACGTTAATGCTGCAAAGGTCATTGCAGTTTCTAATTATTGCATTACATGGTGAGGATGTGTGGCTATGAATGATGGGGATGGGTGACGCCCACCACGGAACGTAAGACATGGAAGTGGATCATAATCGCGGAAGGATATGATGATGTGATGGATGACAGGAAGAGTAAGTTATGAATGTTAGGAAAAGTTGACCAAGATTACGAAAAGGCGGGTCTTATTAATGAAGATATGGTAGCCTATATTAGGCTGTAACAGGATTGTGTGCGGGACTTGGGTGCCAATGTGTGTGCTATGTGGGCTCCAAGAACACTTTATGTGCAATTAATTTTATGTTGTGCATTTAGAAGTAAGGCACGTATGGATCATGATATGGTGTGGTTGCATTGGCATGAATTGCATGGGGTATTATGGGAAGAGTCCTGTCTTTAACCTACAACCTTTATTTCATGAGCTTGCTGAGTCTTGTGACTCACGTTTGCTTTCCATCATTCCAAGTAAGAGTATCCTGAGATCGCAGGTGCGTTCGACAGCGTTGGGTCCAGATAGTAGAGTCATGAGAGCAAGTGCAGAGTCTTCTCGAGACTAGGTCCTAGGTGTCATTGTGCTTGTGTTAGAGTAATGTTTCATAATTTTGAGATGAATATATGTTATGTAAGCCAGGTGGGCTCACGGTATGAATGTTTATGTAAGAATGACTATGAAATGCTATGTGATTAAAAAGGTATGGTTTTAATAAGGGTGGTGTTTGAGTTTTTAGTTTGTGTTATTATTTTATATCACTCAGGTAACAACCTTCTCACGAATCCTCTATGCTAGCAGGGCTCTAGAAGATGGGCCGTTACAATGACTTACACACCTTGAATGCAATGAGTAAGAAGGAGGGAAATTTCTAAAAAAAAAAAAAAATCAATGTAGTCATTGGGATTGACCTTTAAACTATGTAAAAAGATACAATAGAGGGAAAAAGTTAGGTTTATCGACAAAAGATTCAAGATAGGGATGAATTTATGGTTTTACTTCACTAAGTAGATTGGAGAATGCATTATCCCATTTTTTTTAACCGTTGAATGTAAAAATTTGGTACAAATATGCTTGGAGGATTAGTTTTTGCTCTACCTATTTTGGAGAAAAGCCGAGAATTAAGGATTGTCAAGCTCATTTGAGGGAGCAAGAACCTCCAATATCTAATAGGAATCGAAATATAACAGAAAATATGCTTTTGTGTTTATTTCATTGTAGAATAAATAGTAAGAAGTTACAACTAATTTCCCCAAGAATAGGAATGCAGATACCTAACATTCACAAGTTGGTTTTAACCACCCTACAAACAAGGCTAGACTTATTCAAATAGCTGGAAAAATTCAAAAAAAAAAAAAAAACTATATAAAAAAATAAGGCTCGTATTAGCTCACTTCCTCTTAAATTTCAGCCTTGTCCTCTAGGCTAACATCTAGAAATTGATTTTTAAGGATTTCATGATCTTCTCAAGTTGCTTCAATTGGAGATAAACCTTGCCAATGCACTAAAACATGTTGTCTTCTACCTTTCATTCATTTGTCTAGACCTACTTGTGGTAGGTGAATTACTTTCTCTTCAACTTGATCCATGACAAGATGTAACATCCCATATCGGGGACCAGAACAACTTACCCTGATAGGCATACGCTTACTTCCCAGGGAGTCACCCATTCTTAAGCTTTCCCAACTCAAACATACTTAACCGGAGAGTTATTTGCCTACATTCAGCCCAAAAGGTATTCAGCTGATGTTATTTCCTTCTTTACTATTATCGATATATATACTAGCTTCTCTAGGGTCTCGTCTTGAACGTAACCTTGGGCTCTCGGGGTATTACATTCTCCCCCCTTGAGCACGTAATGTTCTTGTCATGTGACATTACAACTAGTCCCAGATCTTCTCCCTTTAGGGGATTGCCATACTAGAAGTTTACCAGAAATCGCTCCTTATACAGGCCCTCGAGCCACGGCGCCACTCCCCTCCTTCATCGAACCGTCTTCACCAAGGGTCGGCTCTGATACCACCTATAACATCCCGCATCAAGTAATAGGAAAGCCCGAAACAACTTACCCTGATGGGTCTATGCCAACTTCCTAGGGGATCACCCATCCTTAAGTTTCCCCATCTCAATCACGCTTAATTTGGGAGTTCTTTGCCTATATTCACCCCCAAAAGGTATCCAGCTGGTGTTGTTTCATTCCTTACTATCTTCAATATATATACTAGTTTCTCTAGAGTCCCTTCTTGGACCTAACCTTGGGCTCTTGGGGTATTACACAAGAAGTTGTGTTAGGACTAATTGATCACTAATTTTCTTCTTTAATAAAGAAACATGGAACACTGGATGTAATTTTGAGGATTCGAGCAATTCCAACTTATAAGCCACTTTACCAATCCTTAGCAGTACCTTGAAAGGCTCATAGAATTTAGCAGAGAGCTTCAAATTTTGTCTCCTTGCTAATGATAATTGTTTATAAGGTTGAAGTTTAAGAAATACCTAATCACTTTTTGAGAATTTCCTCTCCTGGCGCTTTGAATCATATATCATTTTCATTCTTGCTTGTGCCTTTTTTATGTTGTCCCGAGCAACCTAGATAGCTTGGTCACGACTCTTAAGCTCCTCTTCCATTATTACTATTCTTGTTGTACCAGGAACATAAGTCAAAAGAGAGTGAGGAGTTTTTCCATATACCATTTCAAAGGGAGTGCTTTTGATAGATGAGTGCCAACTTGTGTTATAACAAAACTCTACCCATGTAAGCCATTTAGTTTAATGCTTGGGTTGTGAACTCGTGAAGCACTGTAGATACATTTCTAATATTTTGTTTACCACTTTAGTTTAACCATTTGTTTGAGGGTGGTAACTAGAACTGAAGTTGAAATCTGTACCATGAAGACGAAATATCTCTTGCCAAAATAAACTGGTGAAACTAAATCTCTATCACAAACAATTGAATGAGGCATGCCATGCAACTTGAAAATATGATCAAATAGTATTCTAGCAACTCCAATAACCATACATGGATGGGACAAAGCAATAAAATGGGCATATTTAAATAAGCAGTCAACTACAACGAAAATAATTGATTTACCATTAGAGGGTGGGAGTCCATAAAGATATCTTTCCAAACTTGTTCTGGAATGGGGAGAGGTTGAAGAAGTCCTGCTGGTGCCATATGTTCGACTTTATTTATTTGGTAGGTATCACAATTTTTTATGTAGCTTTTAATTCCTTGACTCATGCCCACACAATAAAAATTCGACCGAACTCTTTATAAAGTCTTAACGAATCCTTTATGTGTATTACCATGAAATTGATCAAGTAAGGTAGGAATCAAAGATGAATCAGCAGCCAAGTATATTCAATCCTTGAAGAACAAAATGCCATCTTGAAATTTCCAAGGTCCTATGGCTTCTCTAGTTTGGACACGCTACACCAAAGCTTGCAAATTTGTATTGGATTGATTTTCCTCCTTGATAACATCTAGCCAATCTGGTACAGCTTGCGATATTGCATAAAGTTACTTATTTTCCTCCTCATACTTCCTTGAAAGAACATCAATAGCCACATTTTCTCTCCCATTTTTATATTCCACCTTGAAATCTAATCCCATCAACTTGTATAACCACCATGGTTGTGATTTTTTGAGTCCACAAGTGTTTCAAACTTAGATTATCACTTCTCACAACAAATCTCTTTCCCAACAAATAAGATCTCCACTTCTGTATTGATAATACCAAAACCAATATTTCTTTCTCATAAGTGCATAACAAGAGTTGTTTACTTTGTAGGGCATGGCTAAATAAGCAATAGGTCGATCTTGCATAAGCATTGCTCCAACTCCTGACCCTAAAGCATCACACTCCATAATGAAAGTTTTTTGAAAATCTTGTAGAGCCAAAACTAGTGCACTAGTCATGGCTTTCTTGAGTTTGGAAAACGCCTCCATCAATACTTTATTCCACTTGAAAGAGTCCTTCTTGAGCATTCTGGTAAGAGGATTAATGATCTTACCATAATTTAATATGAAGTTACGGTAAGACTCGATCAATCCCAAAAATCCTCAAAGGGCCTTAAGTGTTTGGGGCCTAGGCCAAGTAAACATTGTCTCGATATTTGATAGGGTTTAATTGTATACATATTTTTATCTATTTTTTATTTATAAGCTTGTGTTATTTTTTCTATATAAATGTGTGTTTATATAGATTTTATATTATTTTAATTTTTTTTTGTAGGAACCCTGTAAAGGATATTATTTCGAAGATTTGGGCGTAAAAAGAAAAAAAAAGATATTATAAAGTAATTAGTAAAGTTAATATTATATTAATTTAATATTATAATATAATTGAAAAATTAATTAATTATTTATTAATAATTAAACATATATATTATAGTACTTTATCTATATATTATATAATAATTATTTATTTATTTAATAATTAAATATATAATATATTATATATATTATATTAATTGAGAAATTCAATAATTCTTATTTTTTTTATTGCCTAAAAAAAAAGAAGAAATATATAATGTGCATAAATGATGATTTTCTTTAGAATTGTTTTTTCATGTCTAGGCCAATTTCATGTTTCCTATATTAACTTTGATTCAATGCATAGTTAATTCAAGATTGAGAATTGTTCTATTAGATTATTGATACAGAATTGATTATACCAGATTATCATAATTGTTAAAATATATACTTCTTGACAAAATTCATGGGATTTTGTGATCATGCATGATTGATTATGTGAGAATAATATTGTGATTATTTCTCAAAACTAGGCCTAAACAGAGTTGAAGTAAAATGAGATGATATAAAACAAAAAAAAAAGAAAAGAGAAAAAAATTTGGTCATTACTATTTATCTACTCCTATATTTTGAGCTGCTTAGTAATAACTAAGGGTTGACAGTGTGCTTCTGCATCATCCTTCATGTCAAATAGTGGTTCAAAATATGAGTATGCAAATGCATTCTAAGCAATTATTTAAGGGAGCAACCTAGTGTCTTCATCACAAAATGTCGACATTCGTGTCAAAAACCAAGTAATGCTTAGAAATGAGTGATTTAAAAAAAAAAAAAATCATTATCCCTGTTACTCTTTATGTTTGTAGTAGTGGAGAGAAGTAATTGTAAGAAAACTATTGCATGATTCAATTGTGTTAGTTGTAAGGTTTCATGAATTAATTTTGATGTATGGCATAAAAAATGAGAATTTTGTATGATTAATTCTTTCAATTAATGCTTTTGGATTTAGAGTTGATATGATAATATCAAGGGTAACCAATTTTGTGATTAATTATGTAATACCCGAGAAATTATTAAGAGTATAAATGATATTTAATGAAGGGTATAACTAGAATTATCGAAAGAATAAGGCTATATGACACACTAACGCAGTTTTAGATGATTAAATCAGTCAGAGGGAGTAACCCAGACCTTAGATAGCTAAAGAAAATTGTACAGTATCTACAAGTGATTCGAATTATGATTTTTAGTGATGAAAGAAGTGGGATCGGGAACAGTTTTCGGTACAGCTGTCGATCGGGCTGAGAAAACCGAATCGACGTAGGAAACGTCCAGAAGATCAACGGAGCACGTCAAGGACTAGTATTTAACATGTAGAACAACCCTTAAGCGATTTCGGGTTGAATCAAATGGATTTAGGGTCAATTTGACCAGCAGGGCCTAAGCGCAGTTTTTTAATTTTACCCGAGAGAGGTCAAAACGGTAATTTTTCAGGAGTTTCGAGGGTCAAATGAGATGTACTAAACTTGTGAAACTTAGTGATATATTTGGATTTATCAGGGGTGTTGTGAAAAGGGCAGAATTGTTATTTGAAGAAAACAGGGGTGAAAGTGCAATAAAATGAAAATTCATAGTGTGAACACAAGGGAGAATTCGACCGCCGCACTGCCACGCACATGGCCACCGTTTCCGGCGATGGGACGACCGAGGGATGACTGGGGGAGGTTGCAACTGGCAGTAGGAAGCTTGGGGACCAAGCTTGGCCGGCGATTGGTCGGAAAATGGCTGGGTTTTGGCTATAAAAAGGCGGTCGAAACTTGAAGAATTTTAGCGTCGAATTGATCGATTTTGGGAAAGAATCGAAGGCAAAGGATAGAGGGCTTTTGCTCCTTAGGGTATGGGCATCGTTTCTGGAGAATTTGGGAAGTAATAGTGTGCGTTTAATGGCCATTCGAAGCACGGTCGGAAAACCCTAGGCGGACCGTCGCGAGCCACCTGCAACTGGCCGTTTGGGCCACTTTTCGGTGGCCTTTCAGCTTGAAATTAGTGCCGTTGTGATCGACTTGCAAAGGGCTTCAAGGGGGTGCCCTTATTTCGGCCATCGGAGTGACTGCCGGAGATTGGTTCAACGAGGAAGAAGGTGGCGCGTGCAGTCACGCGCCAGCCTCCACACATACCCACGCGCCAGGCGCGTGAGGGCACGTGAAATGGGCATTTTGGGTATTTCGTCTTCCAGTATTTTTAATTAATTATTTTAGGATTTATTGTGTTGAAATATTTCGAAAAATAGTTGAAGAAATAATTATTTTGGAATTATCGAGGAGAAAATTGGGAGAAAATAGAGAAAATTATGGAAAATTGAGAAAAATGGATTTTAATGCTTTTTTAATTAAATATGGTGTTTAGGAAGTATTGTGGCTCGAGGTTGAGTATAAGTTCAAGCATTTGGGATTTGGCACGCAAACCGAGGCGTTACACGAGGATCGAGGTGATCTGAATACATTCGAGGTGAGTGGTCTGATTCTATCTTTACCTTATCTTGAAAACATGTTGGAAGGTGTGTAGTGGGTTCAGGTGGGCAGTGTTACCCTCCCGAACTTAGGTTACACGCAAATGGGACCAGTTTTAGTGAGCGATTTTACCCTCCGGAACTTGGGTTGTACTGCAAAAGCATTTCATTTATGTATTTATGTCATCATTTGCATATTGTACATGTGATATATTACATCAACTGTTTTTACTTACAAAAGAGTCGGTGCATGGCGTGTGATTTTCATATCATCGGGGTATTGATATTCGTGTCAATGTTGTTTTCTGTGTTGGACGGGTTGGGGTCTACTTGAGAAAGAGACAATGTTAATCCAGGTGAATGGGTGTCACACTGGGGCACTCGAGGGAACAATGTTAAACCAGGTGAACAGGTGTCACGACGGTGCACTCGAGGGATTAACATTAGACCAGGTGAACGGGTGTTACGGTGGGGCATTCGAGGGATTAAGTATGTCAGGGGAGTTTCTCAGGTTAGACGTGTTTTGCATGTTGCCGCTTGTCTGAATATGCCATGTTCGTGTGTTTCTCATGCATTGTATAATCTGTCTCAATACCATCACTTAGATGTTTTATCATCTAACCTGGGCTATGCCCCTGGAACGTTTAATGTTCCAGCCAGGGACTGCTGCGAGGGCAAGGATATGGCCGGTTGAGGGCCAATGGTGCTTAGTTTGTTAAGTCGTTGTAACGCTTGGAGGCTTTAATATGCATTTTAGGTTGTAAATGAATAGTTGTATAATAGCAATTTTACCATTTGATCTGTATTACGTATTTTGCTATGGAAATACAAAGTAAGAACTATGGTGTTTTGGTATTAATGTATCCGCTGCGTTGTATTAAGACTCGTTTAGTTTAAGATTATTGATCTTGATAGTTAAACGGGCAAGGCTGGGGTTCGCGGGGTTTTGTATCTGCATGTGAAGATTGTTCTTGATATACCGCGCGTGTTAAACTGGAAGAGAAAAAAAAAAAAAGAAATCCCGGGAATACCCTTATAGTGACACGCCTGGCCAGACAGGGTGTTACAAATTATGCATTGATATGTTATTGGATTCTTGATTTTGGCCTACCATGAAAATGAAATGTTTATTTTTTAATTTCTTCTTTACTTTGCTTGAAAATAAGAAAAAAATTAAGTGTGAGTTTGAATGCTGTTTTTTCCATATTTTTCGAATTTATTCAGATTTGGTGATACCCCAAGCATAAGTCGAGCTTGGAAAATACTTGTGCCCCATGTAATTCATCTAAGAGCTCATCAATTATAGGGATCGAATACATAACTTTGATGGTAATCTAATTTAAAGCTCGGTAATCAACACACATCTTCCACAAATTGTCTTGTTTCTTTACCAATATAACTGGCAAATAATAAGGATTGTTGCTATGTCAAACTATGCCCATGGAAAGCATCTTCAAAACCATTTTCTCAATTTTAGCCTTTTAGAAGTAAGGATAACGATATGGCTTCCTTGAAATTGGTCCATACCTAGGTTCTATTGGTATTTTGTGGTCACATGATCACTTGGGAGGTAACCTTGTTGGTTCAGCAAGCACCCTGCTAAATTTTTTGCAAAATCTGTTATACTTGTGGATGAAGTTCTTTGTGGACTTGGCCTTTCTTTTCCACTGGTACCAATTCGAGCAAAATTCCTTTCATTAGTATTAGCTTGTGAATTTCTTGGTCACTAACCATCATGTCATAACTACTTTTCAATCCACATAATCTAATGATCTTATCATATAATTCAAACTTCATTAATAATTTAGAGAAATCCCATTCAATTTTTCAAAGTGTGCATTATGCTCCTAAAACATCACAACCTTCCAATGGCAATAAATAAAAATCAGCCTGAATGGGATGGCCTTGCAAAATTAATTGAAGGTTTTTGCACTTATCCAGGCTTGATAATCTTTCTCCAGAAGTCGCCATTACCTTCAGATTTCCACATGAGTAGGGTTGAAGGCCAACTTTCTTTGCTAGTTGTTCATTGATGAAGTTGTGAGTGCTTCTTGAATGGATCAACACTATAATTGGTTTGTAAGAAAGACAACCTCTAACTCTTATGGTTTTGGGATTTTAAAATCCAACAATCGCATGGAGTGAAATCTCTAGCCTATCAGGAATTTTCCCATCAAATAACCCATCTTCTTCCATCTCAATATCTTTATAATTGTCTTCTAACGGGGCTTGGATTAAGAAAAACTTCTTAGACACATGCCTAAGGCCAAACTTATCGTTGCGTTTGAAACGCAAACCTTTGTGATGCCTTTCGTTTAACTCATCGGTGGTCATTCTCTCAATGGGAATTGTTCTTAGATTTTGCATCAGCGGTGCTGGTGTAATACGAAGAGCAGTTTGCATGTTCTTGTGTTATCTAAAATGTTTGGCTTCAAATAACCTTGCCAACCCAATTGCTAAGGACAAAGTGGTTGGCTTGTTGGCTCTAACATCAATTCGAAGGGGTTCTTGAAGGCTTTCTACGAAACAACTTACTTGTTGAGATTGCTCCATTGGTCGCGCCTTAGCTAATAGTTTCTCAAATTTATCTTGGTAGTCTTATACTAAACTTATATGTTGTAAACGAGTTAGTTCAGAATAAATAAGTTCAGTAAAGAAGTCCAAGAACTGATTTGGCCTATACCTTGCATTTAATTTGTCTTTGTATTCTTGCCATATGATCGTATCCAGTTCTTGCTTCAGTAGTTGGTACCATAGGTGTGCATCACCGTCCAAATGAAATGAAGCTAGTGCAACTCGATCTTGAACGGGGATTCCATGTAGTTTAAAGAATTACTTTGGCTTGCACAACCAAATGGTTGGATCTCCTTTTCCTTCATACCGAGGAAAATCAATCTTGACGGTCTTTGGAACATAAGAACCTGATATTGAACTCTCAGAAGCATTTGAACGAACAACTGGTGTGCGATGAGCTATTATTGAGTCTCCAAGTCTGCTTAGAGTTTACATTTTGGCAGAAGAGTTCATAGGAAGCTCGATGGTCTGAATGGCAATTTGCTCCACTCGATTAGTGAGTTTATTGACTACTTCTGACAATTTTCACAAGATCTCCTCCTAACCTGTCATTGTGCCCATAACTATCTCCAATTATTCCACACTATGCCCCATTCCCAGGCTTTGATACCACTTTGGTATAGATATGCATAAGGGATTAGTTTTCCCTCTACCTGTTTTTGAGAAAAACTGAGAATTAAGGATTATCAAGCTTGTTCGAGAGAGCAAGAACCTTCAATATCTGATAGGAATCGAAATATAGAAGACAAGATACCTTTGTATTTATTTCATTACAGAATAAATAGTAGAAAATTACAACTAATTTCCCTAAGAATAGGAATACATATACCCAACGTTCACAAGTTGGTTTTAACCACCCTACAAACAAGGCTAGACTTATTCAAATAGCTGGGCAAATTCAAACAAAAATAAATATATATATAAAAAAATAAGGCTCGTACCAAGAATTTTATTGCAAGTTAGACCTAAATTCCGTAAAATCATGTTGTGGAAGTAAGGTATGCTTCATTTTTCTGTATTGTGATGTTAGGCATATACCCTTCTTGTTACTTTATTCTATTATTTTATTGTTTCTCAAGGTTTAGGGAATGCAGACTGGATTTTTTTTTGTCTTCTTATAAGAAAATAATCTTATTTAACAATACTATAGGGCATAGTTTATATGAGGGAATGGGTGGTATGACCGTATGAGGTGTAAAATATATTGGGTTTGAGGGTTTTTATACATGGCATAAAAAATTTGTTGACCATGTGGTGAGAGTGGAATTTGAAAAATGGAGGACCCATTTCTGTGGTCCTCATGTCTCTTGGAATAGAGTGGAATTTGAATAAAAGAATATGCCCCCTATATTCCCGTGGATGTAGGCGATGTTATAAGCCGAACCACGTAAATTTCTTTGTACCATACCCAGAGGGTACGGTTGGCCTCTTTCTTGTTGAGAGGCAATGCAGAATGATGGTGGGAGATAGTAAGACAACGATACAATCATAAGGAACCCATATGAACAGAATTTCAGGAAGCCTTTAATGGCCACTTCTTTCCTGATTGGGTGAAGAAGCAGAAGATTTATGAGTGCATAGAGTTGTAGCGAGGGAGCAAGACAGTGGCGCAGTACGAGTTCGAGTTCATATCTTTGGCTTGATTTGCCTTGGACCTGGTTTCCACCGAGGCCAAGAAAGCTGCCAAGTTCCAGAGAGGCTTATGCTTAGAGATCTGGCATGCATTAGTAGGTGCACAAATTACTGATTATTCTGTTATGGCACAGAGGGCTTATGCTATAGAGCATAATAGAAATGAGTTGAAAAGTAGTTAAACCAGTCAGAAGGGAGCTGTAAGCACATAGTAGGGATGCAGTGGCGACATAAATAGGAGATGGGAATCCAGTTCGTCACAGTATGTAGCAGGACTCGCAGTATATGGTGTGTGTAGGAGGTAGCACTAAGGACCGTCTCATGGGACTTCAGGAGCGTGTTACTTATGTGGACAAGAGGGACATATACAGAGAGACTGTCCTTAGTGACAGAGGATGGTTGTTGCTCTGAACATTATATGCTACAGATGTGGAAGGAGAAGGCATAGAGCTAATACCTGCACACAACCGCCACAGTTTAGAGATCAGAGCTCGGGGCCAGAGACCTGCCCAACAACCAGTAGGGGTCATGTAAAGGAAAGCCCCATAGATAGCGACACTGTCTATTTAGAGGTCAGTTTCTATAGATCGATGATAGAGCACATATTTTCATATTATTTAGCCCTCATATTTAGTCTTTTTGCACGTTAGTTGTGTCATTTTATTCATCTTGATTTTATTTTATTTTATTTTATAGGAATTGAGCTTCACACTATTTTATTTTATTTTGGACAGATTTGGGCTTCCTGGGTCATAAGGAATTTTGATGGCAAGAAGGGAAACAAGGAGATTGGAGACAAAGAAGCAAAAGTGTGCTGACATATTTGACCTTCTGTGATTCTTTCAAATTTTTGGCCAAGTTATAATCCCAGAACGTGAATGATGTCTTCAGAGATATTGTAGAGGACTTCTTAGGCTTTCTGGAATAGTATGTTTTGTCCAAATCCGAGTTCGTTTGGGCCTCCAAACATCTCTTCAAAGTCGGGACCAGATAGCTGGGTTAAATTAGGAAAGTTGCACAGACACTGAATCTTTAAAAGGCCATAACTTGGACGTCCGATATCCAAATCAAGTGATTAAAAATCCAAAATTCATATAATCTTCCTAATATACAATTTCTATGAAGGGGCCGAAGCCCAGAACGCACGTTATCCTATTCGAAATCAGCTGTGAAGTTTCAGTTACCTAGGGTTTCCTCCCTAAGCTCTATTTAAGCACATTAAGAGACCATTAGGGGGAGATTATTCTTTTCTCACGTGAACAGTAGCCAATTTTCCTTTTCTCCATTGTTCTTGTCAAGATGAAAGGCTAAGGATTTTGTAACCGGTTGCATGCCATACTCCTTATCCGGTTTGAATCTTTGGACGTTTTTGTATATCTGTTTTCATCTTTAATCTTATGGTTTTGTTTCTTTGCTTCTTCTCAAGTGTGTATGTATTTTATGCGATCGTATGAATGCATGCATGATGTTTGGGTAGATTTGACTAATAGGCTCGATTGGGGTATTGGTTTGCAAGAAACAACATAAACTTAGTGGGCGATTGTTCATGTCGGTTTCAGATCTGTGTGCTAAAAAATTGAAACTTGTATACTGATTAAGAAGATCTTTTGTGATTTTTATATTTGTTTCGATTTAGTCTTCGGCGATTGTCAAGCATCTTTTTTAGATCTGGGGATTAAAGATAAATAGGTTCGTTATATGGTGGATGATGATACCCGGGTAGGGAGGAAAGGTTGCAACTGGTTGCATCTCGGTTTACTGTGTTCTTGTTTATTTTGTTTTCTGTTTTTCATAAAAAAAAACCCCCCGTTTAGTCTTGTTTTGACAGATCTGTTTGAGGTTCGTTGGGAGACGACTTTGGGTTGCACCCTTATTGCAAATCCGAATCATTATTCATCTAATCTATCGGTGTTCGATAGCCCGACCAGATTTTGGCGCCGTTGTCGGGGAACCGTCAAAACTGTTTCTGTTATAACAGGATACTAATTTCTAACCCTTTTCCTTTTTTCCTTCACTGATTTTCTTCTAATATTACTAACTTTCATTTTTTTTTTCTTTTTCTGGTTTCTTTTTAAGTGATCACCTAAGGAAAATTGGTTCTTTCTTTCACTTTTCTTTTCTTTATTTTTTTTTATTTGTGTGTGTTTCGTTTTTATTTTCCTTGCCTTTTGAGTGGTTTTTGCATTAAAATAGTGGCATTTCCTAATTCGTTTGCACACTACCAGCACCCAAAGTGACTATCTCGGTTTGGGCCGAAACTTGGTGTCCAAAGGAATGGGGGTGTGAAGATAAATAGTCACTTCTTCACGATGAGGAGGGCGTTTTTTGGCCAAATTCCAACATTTAGACCACTTTTAGGACCATTTTGTGTTTTTTGGTGGCTAATTTTGTGTGGTTTTTAGTGTTTTTAGGTCCCTCAATGTTTTTGTGTTGAAATTTTGTGAAAAACTGCATAAAAAAAAATCATCTAAGGGCTTCTTGATTGATACGTTTTGTGTTTTTGTGTTTTTGAGTTTTTGGTATGCATAGGCCATTTTGTGTGCTGTTTTTGTGCTAATCTTTAGTGCATGACCAGGTCCTCTAAGGGAAAATTAATTGATTTGGATCTTGAGATTGAATTAACCCTTAGAAAGCAAAGGGCAGAACTTAGATTCAAGGCTTCTACTACTGTTGTTGACTATCATATACTATCTGAGCCTATTCCAGAACATATCAACATGGCTGATAATGTAAACAATGGAAATGGAACTGGTAATGGTCATAATGGGCTTAATGGAAATAATGGCAACAATGGAAACCGTGGTCATTTAGATGGTAGAACCATTAGAGAGCTGGCTGCACCTGATGTGCATTACCAGCCTTTATGCATTCAATACCCCCAGCTAGATGCCAACTTCGAACTTAAGTTTGGACTAATTCATTTGTTGCCTAAGTTCCATGGTCTTGCAGGAGAAGATCCACATAAACACCTGAAAGAGTTCCATGTTGTTTGCTCCACCATACGGCCACAACATGTAGATGAAGAGCAAATCAAGCTGAGGGCCTTCCCATTTTCCTTAGATGGGGCCGCCAAGGATTGGCTCTACTACTTGCCACCTGCCGCCATCACAAGTTGGGATGGGTTGAAGAGAGTATTTCTGGAAAAATTCTTCCCAGCCTCTAGAACAGCAGCCATAAGGAAGGAGATTTGTGGCATCCGACAGCAAGGTGGAGAAACATTGCACAAATACTGGGAGCGGTTTAAGAAATTGTGTTCCAGCTGTCCACACCATCAGATAAGCGACCAGCTTCTAGTCCAATACTTCTATGAAGGATTAATACTAATGGACAGATATCTTGTGGATGCTGCAAGTGGAGGAGCACTATCTGAAAAGACCCCAACTGCTACCCAGGAGCTGATATCCAAAATGGCCCAAAATGCACAGCAATTCGGCACAAGAATGAACACTCCTACAAGAGGCATCAATGAAATTAGTGCTGCATCAACCAATGACCAGCAAAGAATAGAGAACAAGTTGGAGGAGTTGGCTTCCATGGTCAGGCAGTTGGCATTAGAGAGAAAGCAACCTCAGCAAGTATGTGGAATTTGCTCCTTACCTTCACATGCCACTGACCAATGCCCCCAGCTGTAAGAAAACACAGAGTCATGTGCTGGAATCTTTCCTAGTAGACCATTCCAGCAACATCATCAGCCACAACATAAGTATGATCCATACTCAGCCACATATAATCCTGGATGGAGGGATCACCCAAATTTCAGATATGGAGGGTCTTCAAATCAGCCATTCCAGCAGCACAATCCATACTAGACTCACGACTTCTAGCAGCAACAATTTTAGCAGCCACAAAGATTCAATCATCCTCAAGGTCCAAGTTCCAGTAACCATGCCCCAACCAGGCTAAATCAAACTATGCAGCCCGCACAACCACCACCCAAATCGGAACCTAGCTTGGATGATCTTGTCAAGCAGCTAGCAGCCAACACACTCCAATTCCAACAGAGAACAGAGACTACCATTCAGAATTTGGAGACACAAATTGGGCAGCTAGCTTTCAACATAAATGAGCTAAGGAGTCAAGGTTTGAGGCAGCTTCCTTCACAACTAGTTGCCAATCCGAGGGGTAATGTTAGTGCCATCATGCTTCGAAGTGGGAAAGAAGTGATCATCCCAACCCCTCCACCATCATCAAACATGAAGCAACATGTAGAGGGTAGCAATGAGTAGCAACCCTCCTCAATCCAAGAAGCCAAGCAGCCCAACTCCAGCTATCAAGAACAAGGAGAGTCTTCCAACAACCAGCCCTTGCCATTCCCACATCGAGCAACACAAAACAAGAAAAGAGCAGAGGCTGAATTAGATAAAGAGATTTTGGAGACATTCCAGAAAGTGGAAGTCAATATACCCCTCCTTGAAGCCATCAGACAAATCCCCAAGTATGCAAAATTTCTCAAAGATTTGTGTACGCACAAGAGGAGATTAAGAGGGAACGAACAGGTCAACCTTGGGAGGAATGTTTCAGCTCTCATACAACCTGCCATGCCAAGGAAGTGCAAAGATCCAGGGACGTTTTCCATTCCTTGTACTATAGGAGACATGCAATTTAGCAATGCTTTACTAGATTTAGGTGCATCCATTAATGTCATGCCTAACTCTATCTATGCTTCATTGCAGTGTGGTCCTTTGAAGCTAACAAGAGTGGTTGTCCAGCTAGCCAACCGCAGCACAGCCTACCCCTCTGGAGTCTTGGAGGATGTCTTGGTTAAGGTTAAGGATTGTATCTTCCCTGCTGATTTTTATGTTTTAAATATGGAAGATGACAATTTGCATGAGCATGCACCTCTTATATTAAGTAGGCCATTTTTGAAAACTACAAGGACTATCATCAATGTGCATGAGGGTACACTTTCCATGGAATTTGCTGGTAGCACCATTCATTTTAACATACTTGATGCCATGAAATGTCCCCCTGAAGATCATTCCACTTTGCAAGTTAACTTGATTCAATTGTTGGTTGATGAAGCATGCACTAAGTCTTGTGATTTGATTGATGCATTCCCCACTATTCATGACCTTCCAGATTCCTTCATCTGTCCTGATTGTAGTAATGAGAGTGATCCATGTGATGCATGTTTTGAGATTGCTGCATTTTTAGATAATCATGATTCTGAAGTTGAAAATGAGCATGCACATTCTGATCTTCATGGCTCCCCCATAGAGGATATTATTTCTACTAACCTTGCTGCCATTGAGTTAGAGCCAAACAAGTTAGTCCCTTTATTACAGCAACCACCTACACTTGAGCGCAAGCCCCTACCCGAGCATCTCAAGTATGCCTACTTGGAGGATGGCGAGAAGTTGCCGGTCATCATTGCAAATAATTTGCAGCCTTACCAAGAACAGAAGTTATTGGCTCTTTTGAAACAACATAAGAGAGCCATCGGCTGGACATTGGCAGACATACCTGGGATTAGCCTTTCCATATGCATGCATAGGATTCATCTAAAGGAAGGAGCTAAACCTGTGAGACAGCCCCAGAGGAGACTCAACCCCACCATCCTAGATGTGGTAAAGAAAGAGGTAAGTAAACTACTCTCAGTTGGTATCATTTATCCTATCTTTGATAGCCAGTGGGTGAGTCCAGTGCAGGTAGTTCCCAAGAAGACGGGCATCACAGTTGTGCCTAATGAGAGGAATGAGCTTGTTCCGATGCGAGTACAAAATAGTTGGAGAGTGTGCATTGATTACAGGAGACTCAACCTCGCCACGAAGAAGGATCACTTCCCTCTCCCATTTATTGACCAAATGTTGGAGCGGCTGGCAGGTAAGTCACACTATTGTTTTCTTGATGGCTTCTCTGGATATTTTCATATTTGCATAGCACCGAAGGATCAGGAAAAGACCACCTTCACCTGCCCCTTTGGCACATTTGCCTATAGGAGGATGCCATTTGGTCTTTGCAACGCTCCAGGTACATTTTAGAGGTGCATGGTAAGTATCTTCTCCGACCTTCTTGAGCATTGCATGGAGGTGTTCATGGACGATTTCTCGGTGTATGGGACCTCCTTTGATGACTGCCTAGTTAGTTTGGGTCGAGTGTTGGAGAGGTGCATTGAAAAGAATCTTGTGCTGAATTATGAAAAATGTCACTTCATGGTAGAGCAGGGGATTGTCTTGGGGCATGTAGTGTCCAAGAGGGGTATAGAGGTTGATAAGTCTAAGGTCGATATCATTTCTTCTCTGCCTTACCCCACCTCTATGCGGGAGATTCGTTCTTTTCTTGGACATGCAGGATTCTACAGGAGGTTTATCCAGGATTTCAGCAAGATTGCCCGTCCCTTCTCCAACCTACTCCAAAAGGATGTGGATTTCCAGTTCGACGAACATTGCAAGCAGGCATTTGATGAGTTGAAGAGACGCCTGACTTCCCCACCCATCATATAGCCACCCAATTGGGACTTGCCATTCGAGCTCATGTGTGATGCTTCCAATTATGCAGTTGGTGCCGTTCTTTCACAACGAGTGGAGAAGAAGTCACATGTCATTGCCTATGCCTCGCGCACCTTGGATGCTGCTCAAGCAAACTACACCACGACAGAGAAGGAGCTTTTAGCTATTGTGTTTGCTTTAGATAAATTTCGCTCCTATCTTCTGGGTTCTAATGTTGTCGTGTTTTCTGACCATGCAGCCTTGAAATACCTATTGAAGAAGCCCGATGCTAAGCCCAGGTTGATACGGTGGATGCTCCTACTTTAGGAGTTCAATGTTAAGATAAAAGATAAGAGTGGGGCCGAGAACCTAGTAGCTGATCATTTGAGTAGGGTCCCTCATTCTTTAGATTCCACAGTCATGGGCTCACAGCCTATTCGAGATGATTTTCCATATGAGTTCCTCTACCACATTCATGGTATTGAGCCCTGGTATGCAGATTTGATAAATTATTTAGTCGTTTCTGAATTACCTGCATATCTTAAGAAAGAGCAACTAAACAAATTTAAGAGTGTGGCTCGGTATTATGTGTGGGAAGATCCCTATTTATGGCGCATATGCAGTGACCAGGTGATTCGGAGATGTGTCCCTGACCATGAGTTTGCATCTGTCCTTAATTTTTGTCATACACTTGCATGTGGTGGTCATTTCGGTCCCCAACGCACAGCGAGGAAAGTCCTAGATTCTGGATTATATTGGCCATCACTCTTTAGGGATTCATAGGAGTTTTGCAAGCATTGTTCACATTGCCAACACACAGGCACTATCTCATTTAGGAATGAAATGCCCCAGCAACCCTTGTTGTTTTGTGAAATCTTTGATGTTTGGGGCATTGACTTCATGGGTCCATTTCCTGTGTCATTTGGTTATGTGTACATTCTATTAGCTGTGGATTATGTTTCTAAGTGGGTGGAAGCTAAAGCCACCAGGACTGATGATGCTTCTATGGTTGCAGATTTTGTTCGTTCTCACATATTTTGCAGGTTTGGCATTCCCAGAGCCATCATCAGCGACCAAGGATCCCACTTTTGCAATAGAAAGATAGACACCTTACTTCACAAGTATGGGGTAATACACAGAGTGGCGACAACATATCATCCACAGACCAATGGGCAGGCTGAAGTGTCCAACAGAGAGATCAAGCACATCTTAGAGAAGACAGTCCAGCCCAATAGGAAAGATTGGTCCAAGAGATTGGAGGATGCATTATGGGCTTACCGTACCGCATTCAAGACTCCCATTGGCATGTCCCCATACTGGCTTGTTTTTGGCAAAGTAGGCCACTTACCAGTGGAGATAGAGCATAAAGCATATTGGGCGGTGAAGAACTGCAACATGGATCTGGCTCACGTAGGTGCCCAAAGAAAGCTCCAACTTCAAGAGCTTGAGGAGATTAGGATGGACGCATATGAGAACTCACGCATCTACAGGGAGAAGACCAAGGCTTTGCATGACAAGCTTATTGTGAGGAAGACATTCGAAGTTGGCCAGAAAGTTTTGCTATACAATTCCCGTCTCAAGTTGATGCCTGGTAAGTTACGTTCCCGTTGGACTGGTCCTTTCATAGTTACTCATGTTTTTCCCTTTGGTGCAGTTGCAATCAAGGACGAGTCCAATGCAAAGCAATTCACAGTGAACGGGCAGCGACTTAAGCCATTCTACAAGAGCTTTCAGGAGCATACTGTGGAGGAGCTGCATCTCCTCAACGCCGCCTATAATTGACAAAACCAAGTTGTTTCTCTCTTCTTACTTTTCATACTTGTCCTATACATGATTCTTGATGCATGCTGACATTGAGGACAATGTAATGTTTGAGTGTGGGGGGGGGGGGGGGGGGGAGTTTTAGAATAAAAAAAAAATACAAAATGAGGAAAATTGAGTTTGAAAGAATTTGGCATGTTTAGAAAGTCGATCTTATTTTTTTGGGCTTTCAAGTAAATTGGAAATGAGTTTGGCTTGGTGGGTTGATTGAGGTAGTCTTTGTGAGGATATTTGTGCTCATGCATGTTCTTTCTTATGATATGCGTGCATTCGCTAATTATGGGTATCACTCCAGAGCTTGTTTTGAATATTTATTGAAGCTATCAGTGCTCATGCATGTGAAAAGATGATTAAGACATTTTTTCATTTTACTCGCAATTTTTCAAAAAAAAAAAAAAAAAGATCTTTCCCCTTCTTTAGGTTGAAGAACATTCATTGCATCCCTTGATCATGGCAACATATTAAGCAAGTCCTTTGGAATCAAAAGAAAAATAGATAGAAAGGCCAAAGGCCAAGGTGAGATGGAGCGTAAAACGCACTCACAAAGGTTGGGATGGAGCGTAAAACGCACCCATCATTCAAAAAAAAAAAAAAAGTTCTATTTTCTGCTTGCTTAATAGTTCTTCATTGATCTTGGATTGTCTTGAAAGTTTTCTTCCTAAGGTTTACTTTACTTTTCATTGTTATCTTCCTATCCTTTTCAAAGCCATGAATAAAAGTCCTTTTGATTTGCATGCAAAAAGCATTGAGAGTGGAGATTTAGAAGATGAGCATAACTGGTAGTGGAATTGTGATTGAGTGGAGTGAGGCATAGAATTTGAGGAACTTGAGAGCATATTCTTATTCTATGAGGGTCTGCTTATTTTGACTCGTCTTGCCAAGTAAAATTGCCATGCTACTTGTTTGTCTGGGAAGTGTAAGAAAGATGATCTTTGCGTGTTGAATTCCTATAAAACTTGCCGTGCCTCTCATTTTGCATTCTTCACATCCCTTTTGTTATTGAGTGTTAGTGTCTAGTGTTTTGCCCAGGAGTGAAAAAGTCTAAGTGTGGGGGAATTTGATAGAGCGCATATTTTCATATTATTTAGCCCTCATATTTAGTCTTTATGCACGTTAGTTGTGTCATTTTATTCATCTTGATTTTGTTTTATTTTATTTTATAGGAATTGAGCTTCACACTATTTTATTTTATTTTGGACAGATTTGGGCTTCCTGGGTCATAAGGAATTTTGATGGCAAGAAGGAAACAAGGAGATTGGAGACAAAGAAGCAAAAAGTGTGCTGACAAATTTGACCTTCTGTGATTCTTTCAAATTTTTGGCCAAGTTATAATCCCAGAACGTGAATGATGTCTTCAGAGATATTGTAGAGGACTTCTTATTCTTTCTGGAATGGTATGATTTGTCCAAATCTGAGTTTTTTTGGGCCTCCAAATATCGCTTCAAAGTCGGGACCAGATAGCTGGGTTAAATTAGGAAAGCTGCACAGACGCTGAATCTTTAAAAGGCCATAACTTGGGCGTCCGATATCCAAATCAAGTGATTAAAAATCCCAAATTCATATACTCTTCCTGATGTACAATTTCTATGAAGGGGCTGAAGCCCAGAACGCACGTTATCCTATTCGAAATCAGCTATGAAGTTTCGATTACCTAGGGTTTCCTCCCTAAGCTCTATTTAAGCACATTAAGAGACCATTAGGGGGGGATTATTCTTTTCTCACATGAACAGTAGCCAATTTTCCTTTTCTCCATTGTTCTTGTCAAGATGGAAGACTAAGGATTTTGTAACCGGTTGCATGCCATACTCCTTATTCGGTTTGAATCTTTAGACGTTTTTGTATATCTGTTTTCATCTTTAATCTTATGGTTTTGTTTCTTTGCTTCTTCTCAAGTGTGTATGTATTTTATGCGATCGTATGAATGCATGCATGATGCTTGGGCAGATTTGACTAATAGGCTCGATTGGGGTATTGGTTTGCAAGAAACAACATAAACTTAGTGGGCGATTGTTCATGTCGGTTTCAGATCTGTGTGCTAAAAAATTGAAACTTGTATACTGATTAAGAAGATCTTCTGTGATTTTTATATTTGTTTCGATTTAGTCTTCGATGATTGTCAAGCATCTTTTTTAGATCTGGGGATTAAAGATAAATAGGTTCGTTATATGGTGGATAATGATACCCAGGTAGGGAGGAAAGGTTGCAACTGGTTGCATCTCGGTTTACTGTGTTTTTGTTTATTTTGTTTTCTGTTTTTCATCAACCCCCCCCCCCGTTTAGTCTTGTTTTGACAAATCCGTTTGAGGTTCGTTGGGAGACGACTTTGGGTTGCACCCTTATTGCAAATCCGAATCATTATTCATCTAATCTATCGGTGTTCGACAGCCCGACCAATCGACTTTGTGTACGAGGCTGAGTATTCACCTTGACAATTGCTGATGTGGAGAGGAGTCATGAGACTATCCAAGGTATCCTTACTTTGTTTGGTAGTGGTGTGAGTGTGTTTTTTGATACAGGTTCTTCTCATTCATTTGTTGCACTGCGGGCTGTATGTCATATTCCTACACATAGGGTTGCATTGCCATACTATTTAATTGTAACCATGCCGAGGGATGTAGAATTAGTGAGGAGAGATGTATTTCGGATTGTGAAATTAAGGTTCATGGTAAGGATATGTTAGCTGATTTGGTGGCCCTCGATATCCGAGATTTCGACCTCATTCTTGGTATGGATTGGTTATCACACCATTATGTTAAGGTTGATTGTTGGAGGAAGATAATCTATTTTGAGTGACCTCAGTAGTCTGTTGTTTTATATAGGGGTGTGAAACTAGTGCATTCTACCCCGATGATATCGGTAATGAGAGCTAAACAATTGGTGCGTCATGGATGTGAGGTGTACCTTGCTTTCATGACTACCACTAGGAATAACAAGGTAAAACCATCTGAGATCCCAGTAATGTGTGAATTTCCTTATGTATTCCCAGATGAGCTGTCAGGACTACCACCTCAGAGGGAAGTGGAGTTTTTTATTGAACTAGTGCTGGGCACCTAACCTATCTTAAAAACTCCTTATAGAATGGCTCCAAATGAGTTGAATGAGTTAATGGTTAAGTTGCAGGAGTTAATTGATAAAAGGTTATCCGTCATAGTGCGTCGCCATGGGGTGCTCCAGTCTTATTTGTTAAAAAGAATGATGGATCCATGCGTTTATGTATTGATTATCGCCAACTTAACTAAGTGATTGTGAAGTATAGGTACCTTTTGCCGCAATGGCCTCTTTAGCTTGCAATATTGTATAAAGTTACTTCTTTTCCTCCTCATACTTCCTTGAAAGAACATCAGTAGCCACATTTTCTCTCCCACTTTTATATTCCACCTTGAAATTGAATCCCATTAGCTTGTACAACCACCTTTGTTGAGCCATGGTTGTGATTTTTTGAGTCCCCATGTGCTTCAAACTTTGATGATTAGTTCTCATAACAAATCTCCTTCCCAGCAAGTAGGATCTCCACTTCTGTGCTGATAAAACCAAAGCCAACATTTCTTTCTCATAAGTGCATAACAAGGGTTGTTTACTTTGTAGGGCATGGCTAAAGAAGGCAATAAGTCGACCTTGCATAAGCATTGCTCCAACTCCTGACCCTGAAGCATCACACTCCACAATGAAAGTTTTTGTAAAATCTGGTAGAGCCAAAACTGGTGCACTAGTCATGGCTTTCTTGAGTTTGGAAAATGCCTCCATCAATACTTCATTCCACTTGAAAGAGTCTTTCTTGAGCATTCTGGTGAGAGGACTAGCAATCTTACCATAATTTTGTATGAAGTTATGGTAGGACCTGGTCAATCCCAAAAATCCTCGAAGCACCTTAAGTGTTTGGGGCTTGGGCCAAGTAAGCATTGTCTCGATTTTCTCTAGATCTACAACAACTTCATTAGTAGTAATTAGATGGCCTAGGTATTTAACTTCACTTTGGCCAAATTGACATTTTTCTAATTTTACATATAACTTAAGTGTTTAGGGTCACTGCATCGGCGCCCAGATGTAGTGACAAATGAGCAAGGGTCCTCGCATTTGATTGGACGAATGTGGGTAAAGAACCTAGTCCAAACTCAAAATCAAAATAAAAAATAAAATCAAATTCAAAGTCAAAGCCAAAACCAAAATCATATATTAAGGATTGGGTTATGGAACATAGGAATATTAACAGGCAAAGCTATGGAAGTGGTAGATTAGGAGAAATATTAATATTATGTGCCTTCAAGAGACGAGATGGGTAGAGAAAAACGCAAAAACTTTATCAGAAACTGGATATAAAATATGGTACACAGGAAATGATTAAGCGAAAAATGGACTGGGGATTATTATGGATAAAAGCTTAGTAGATGAGGTAGTGGATGTAAAGAGAATAGGGGATAGGATTATTATGGTGAAGGTTGGTCTAGAAAGAATGACTATGAATATCTTTACTACATATGCACCACAAGCAGGATTAGGTGAGGAGATAAAAGCAAAATTCTGAGATAACCTAAAGGGACTCATACAAATGATACCAAGAGGAGAGAAAGTGATTATAAGAGGTGACTTAAATGGTCACGTGGGTAGAGACGAAAACGGCCATAGAGAGGTACATGGAAGGTATGGATTCAGAGAAATTAATAATGAGCGTAAGTTTATTCTAGATTTTGCTATGGCATATGGGCTCGTCATAACCAATACTAGGTTCAAAAAACGGGACGAACACTTAAATCACATATAAAAATGTCACATCAAGCAGCCAAATAAATTACTTCCTCATGAGACAAGAGGATCGGTTATGTTGTAAGGATTGTAAGGTGATATCGGGGGAGTGTTTGACTACTTAACATAGACTTTTGATACTTGACGTCCAAGTAAGAAATTAGAAGAGAAAAAATCACATAAACAAAATTCAAAAATTAGGTGGTGGGATTTAAAAGGGGAGAAACAACTAATCTTCAAAGAAAAATTAAGGGGTAGAAGATACTGGAATGGAGAAGGATAGACAAACCAAATGTGGAGGGAAATGGCTACTGCCTTGAGAAGCACAACAAATGTAGTCCTTGAAGAGACAAGTGGTAGAGCTCCAAACCTTAAGGAGTCTTGGTGGTGGAATGAAGAGGTACAATTGAAAATTAGAAATAAGAAAACTTGCTATAAGATTGTATATTAGTGCAACAATGAAGAAAATCTAAAAAATTATAAAGAATCAAAAAATGCAACAAAAATAGCTGTTAGTGAAGCAATGTCAAAAGCATATGAGAATCTATATAAACAACTTGATACTAAAGATGGAGAAAGGGATATATATAAATTAGATAAAGCAAGAAAAAGAAAAACAATGGATCTAAACCAAGTGAAATGCATAAAAAATGAAAAGTAAAATGTATTAGTGAATGAGGGAGCGATTAAGGAGAGATGGAAGGAGTATTTCACAAAATTATTCAATGATGGTGGGGACACAAGAGTTAGGTTGGGACATTTTAGTAATTTCGAAGGGAACGTGTAATGACCCAAATTTAGTTAATTAATGTTGTGTCATGTCTTGCGGTTGAATGGGTTAGTCTTGATGTTTAATATGTTATTTTTGGGTGTTTATTAATTAAGTGTTGCGCATATGTTTAGAGTATCGGAATGAATTTAATTGATATTTGAATAGGATAGTGAGTGATTGGAATCAAGGCTAAATTGGATGAAATTTTGTGAGTTTTGGTGAGTGTGATCCAAATTGGGAGAGAGTGATTCGAATTGTGTGTGTGTGCGATTCAGATGGCCTTTCTAGTGTGTAATGTTTGCAGTTCAACCCTATTTGGACCCTGATACATCCCGAATCTCTGAAAACCCAAAGCATTAAAGTTGTATAAATTTCTCTTAGCTTTCCATACCATTTTGAATCACCCAAATTGGAGCTCATATGAGAGAGTTATGGCCAAATTACTAATATGTGTCAGAGCTGTCCAGAATTTCGTAAATGCTGCGTTCCAGCATTCTGTCTCCTCTTTGAAGCTAAATTTCGACTGTGATTAAGCCCAATTCTCTCAAAACGTAAAACATAGAAGTTGTAGATCTGTCTCTTGGATTTCCATAACATTTTGAATCAACTCAATCGGAGCTCGGACGAGTGAGTTATGCCTGAAATTCGAAAGCATGTCGAATTTGTCTAGAACCCTCCATTTTTCATTTAAGTTTCTCAAATCCGGATCCGGGTCGGGCTATTCGGGTATCTTCTTAAATCCGATAGATGCGTTTTCTGGGAGCGAATTTCAGAACCATTATCTTGATTTTTGAGTGGTCGGGCGTGTTAGCCATTATTCATTGTCTCTTGCCTTGCCTATATATTTGGAGAGATATAAAGAGAATGGAGGATTTTTGCAGAAGTTTCAGAGAGTTGCCAAGAAAGAAAGAAGAAGAGAAAGAAGAAGAGAAGGTTTGGCTTTGCTTCTAGAGTGGTTTTTTCTTGTTCAGGCAAGTATATCTTCTCCTTTGCAAGCATTCACATTCTATTAGATTTTGAGAGAGAAAATCCTAGGGGGAAGAAGATGTATTATTATTCAACCCAAAATGAAACTGATTACAATGTTTTGTATTTATAATAAACTAACATACTAAAGCTGATACTAAAATGACATCACTAATACACACACTCTAATACTCCCCCCTCAAGCTATACATCTACAGCGTGATATTACATGTACACCAAAAGTACAACAAAAACAAACTAAGAAGAACAACAAACAAAGAACAAAACAACAGCAACAAGAACCGCAGTAGCCACGAATAGTGAAACACGCCAATGAGCAGATCTGATAAACATGCCGAAAATCGAAACTGATAACAATGGGTTGGAATGGACATCAGCAACCAAATAGCTCTGACAAGAAGGTAATGGCGACAGATCTTGAAGTAGCAAAATGACAGCAGCAGCTATTCTTATTTTGAGCAGATCTGGAAATGACGAACAAGGAAGTCGATTTGTAGATCGTCGATCGAAGGAGACCACCATTATAGAAAAAATGGAACTTTGAAATTGATGGACAAAATCGCAAAATCGACGGAGGAAAAAAATGATGGAAGAAACACAGATCAGAAAGAAAAGGAAAAAAAAAATAACAGGAAGCAAGATTTGAAAAAAAAAAAAAAACAGAACATCAAAGGAAATTTAGAGTGGAACGAAGAAGAAGAACAAAACACTAGACATAAAGAAACATTGAACTAAACGCAAAGAAACAGAGATTGCAAGAAGAAAAATAGCAAGATTGCAAAATAGAAACAGAAACGGAAGAACAGATCATTGAAGAACAAATCATGATGAGACATATTGCGAAAAGAAACAAAATCCAAAGAAGAACAGCAATCAAAGCACGAACACATGTCTCGATCAAAAAGAAACAAAACATAGAATACCTCCAAACAAAGGAGGAAACACAGGCGAATAGAGCGCCGGAAGACCAACGGAGTAAGAGAAAGTCGACGAAAAGAAGCCGACGGATGCGTAGCAAAAGCTAGGGTTTTTCTAATACCATATTAGATTTTGAGAGAGAAAACCCTAAGGGGAAGAAGATGTACTATTATTCAACCCAAAATGAAACTGATTACAATGTTTTGTATTTATAATAAACTAACATACTAAAGCTAATACTAAAATGACATCACTAATACACACACTCTAATACATTCCATTTCCTTTCTTATGCAAGTTCATTCTTCTTCTCCTTCACTGATTTCACAAGCTTTTCTTCTCATTTCTTTCTTAAAAATGGATGTGTTGTGCATGAGTTAAAGTCTTCCAATCTTGAGATTTAATGGGTCATTTCCCTTACTATTATGTTTTGTTGAGGCATGGAGATTAAATGGGTGGAGGTTAGCTTGGAAATGGAAGAGGTTGTGTAATAGTTTGAAGAAATCTCGTTGCTAGAAACTTGGAGAAGACGATGAACAGTAACCATGTCAATGAACAGTGCCGAGTTATGAATAGTGTCGAGTCGTAAATAGTATCGAGTTGTGAATAGTAACTGTTATTATTTTGTTTATTATTTTGCTTCTTTTAATCCTCAATAAATGCTGATAAATTGTTCTTGTCCTTGTACGGTTAAAACCACGATTAGTCAGGATAAGTTTCAATAAGCAGTAATCATGTCGTGAATAGTAACTTGGTTGTGAATAGTAAATTGGGTCTTGTTCTTGTTTCAATGGAGAGTTAGTTTCCTCTCCTATTGCTTTGTGGAATGAAGCTAAGGCTACATATAGGGTAGGTTTCAGCTTGGGGGTCCCACATTAGAGATTATTGGGATTATACTGTATTTAATATTTTAATGCTTGCTGGGGCATAGGATATACATTTGGAGGTTTCCATGAGGCTTGTGTGCTTGGCCATGGGCATATTGCATTATATGTGTCTTCCTTTCGGGGCGAGTAGAGCTTGATGCATGGCTTATGGGGGCTATGTATCATCGTTTGTGCTCAGGATGCCTTTGCATTACACGAGCACTGCATTGTATGTGATTTCCTATATGGGCGAGCAAGGCTTGATGCACGACTTATGGGGGCTTTGTATAATCGTTTATGCTCATTATGCCACTGCATTATATTTGTGCATTGCATGGTTACTGGCACCATGTGGGTGTGTTGTGCTGGGTTTACAGACGTGGATTGGTGTGCTGGATTTTACGGATGGTTATGCCATACCGGGTTTACGGACGTTATTAGCGTACCGGGTTCTTGGGTTTCGGTAACGCTGGCCCGAGGGAGCTTCAGCTTAGGAGGTTCATATACTGCCTTTCAGGGCAGTGACAAATTTGTAATAGGGACTTGGGTGCCGAGTGTCTTATGTGGGCCCCAAGGACCAGTATGTGCATATTTTATTATACTGCATTTTTGTATATCTGTCATGCAATTCATGGACATGTGATGTATGGTTATAGCACGTGGAGTGCGGATTACTCTTTAGCTTCCATACTCTTATCAGCCTTTCATTTCTTATATGCTTGTTGAGTCTTGTGATTCACTCTTGCTTATCTTCATTCCAGGTAAGGGCAAGGCTAAGTATGAGGGAGAGGCTAGTGGTCCTTGAGCTATTTTGATAGGTGGTGTACAGGGCAGTCCTATCAGATCCTATTTTGGTGTGTATCTTGTAGTGTTGTGCCATAAACATTTAACTTTTAAGTGCTTGGCACGATTTTGTATATGTGCATTTATATGCCATGTAACCCTATGACCGATTATCTTTTTATGCATGCCTAGGATGTATTATGCTTCCGCTGTTGTCTCTTATGTATGAGTATGGATGATCCTAGTTGTGCATGTCTGGCAGGTTATGGTGGTTTTTATTTTGTTTTTTTACTCCTCGTGCGGGCTCTCGCTTGGGTTCTTCGGCTTTATTGGGGTATCCGGAAAGGGGGTCCCACAGAACGTGAGCTATACATTTTATCGACGCATAAGTTCAAATGAAAAAAAGGCAAGCATTAAAAAAGATGAAAAATCATAAGGTAGTGGGACCGGATAATATACTAATAGAAGCATGGAAATGCATGGGAGAAGAAGGCATTTTCTGACTAATGAAATTATTTTAACGCTATTCTTAAATAAAAAAAGATGCCAGATAAGTAGAGGAAGAGTACTTTGGTTCCTATATACAAGAACAAAGGAGATGTTCAAAACTATAAAAATTATAGAGGAATTAAGTTAATGAGCCATATCATGAAAATTTGGGAGAGAGTAATAGAGTAGAGGCTTAGAAAAGAAACAGATGTCTCGAAAAATCAGTTTGGTTTCATGCTTGGTAGGTTAACAATGGAAGCTATATACCAACTGAGGCGCCTAATGGGAATGTATCGAGATCATCAAAAGAACCTGCATATGATGTTTATAGATCTAGAAAAGGCCTATGATAGGGTCCCTAGATAAGTATTATGGAGGGTTTTAGAGAAGAAATGAGTTTGAACAACCTATATATAACCTTTTAAGGACATGTATCATGGTGCAGAGACAATGATCAGAACATGCGGAGGGAATACTGAATCGTTTAAAATTACAATAGGACTGCATCAAGGTTTTGCACTAAGTCCATACTTATTTTCTTTAATAATTGATGAACTCACTAAACATATTCAGACAAAGGTGTCATGGTATATACTATTTGCAGATGGCATAATGTTGCTGGATGAAACAAAAGAGGGAGTGAACACTAAGCTTGAGTTGTGGAGAAACAAATTAGAATCTAAGGGATTTAAATTAAGTAGAAGGAAAACAGAATATATGGAATGTAAATTTAGTAAGAATGCAAGAGTGAAGGATGTTATAATAAAATTGGAAGACCAAATCTTACATAGAAAAGACCATTTTTGATATTTTGGATCAATGATTCAAAAAGATGGAGAAATTCACGAGGATGTCATGCATAGAATTAAGGCAGGTTGGCTAAAATGGAGAGCATCGGGGGTGTTATGTGATGGTAAAATCTCATTAAAACTGAAAGAAAAATTCTATAGGACAGCTATAAGACCAGTCTTATTATATGGCTTAGAATGTTGGGCGGTCAAATACCAGCATGAGCAAAAGACGAGCGTAGCAGAAATGAGGATGCTAAGATGGATATGCGGCCATATAAGAAAAGATAAAATTAGAAATGAGGTTATTCGTAATAAGGTAGGAGTAATGCCAATCGAGGAGAAGATGAGAGAGACTAGACTAAGATGGTTTATTCATGTGAGAAGGAGACTAAGAGACGCTCATGTGAGAAGAGTTGATGAAATAGAATAATTAGTCAAAAAAAGAGATAGAGATAGATCCAAGAAGACTTTGGTAGAGACATTAAACTTTGATATGAAGTGTATGGACCTAAATGAAGATATGATAAAAAAAACAGAAATACATGGAAGTCTAGAATTCATGTAATCGACCCCACATAGTAGGATAAATGCTAGATATGTTGTTGTAATCACAGAATACCTCATTCTTGAGGGCATGGAAAGTTGATAGGCATTACCAAGAACTCCTAATGCCCTTGATGAGTTATGAATGCTATTTTTTCCACGTTTTTCGGATTTATTCAAATTTGGTGATACCCCAAGCATAAGTCAAGCTTGGAAAATACCGGTGCACCATGTAATTCATCTAAGAGCTCATCACCTATAGGGATCAAATACATATCTTTGATGGTAATCTAATTTAAAGCTCAGTAATCAACACACAACCTCCACAAATCTTCTTGTTTCTTTACCAATATAACTGGCGAATAATAAGGATTGTTGCTATGTGGAATTATGCCCATGGAAAGCATATTCGAAACCATTTTCTCAATTTTAGCCTTTTGGTAAGTAAGGATAACGATATGGCTTCCTTGAAATTGGTTCATACCTAGGTTCTATTGGTATTTTGTGATCACATGATCGCTTGGGAGGTAACCTTATTGGTTCAGCAAGCACCTTGCTAAATTTTTTCCAGAATCTGCTGTACTTGTGGATGAAGTTCTTTGTGGACTTGTCCTTTCTTTTCCACTTATACCAATTCAAGCAAAATTCCTTTCGTCAGTTTTAGCTTGTGAATTTCTTGGTCACTAACCATCATGTCATAACTACTTTTCAGTCCACGTAATCTAATGATCTTATCATACAATTCAAACGTCATTAGTAATTTAGAGAAATCCCATTCAATTTTTCAAAGTGTGCATAGTCATTATGCTCCTAAAACAACATCACAACCCTCTAATGGCAATAAATAAAAATCAGCCAAAATAGGATGGCCTTGCAAAATTAATTGAAGGTTTTTGCACTTACCCGGGCTTGATAATGTTTCTCCAGAAGCCACAATTACCTCTAGATTTCCACATAAGTAGGGTTGAAGGCCAATTTTCTTTTCTTGTTGTTCATTGATGAAGTTGCGAGTGCTTCCCGAATCAATCAACACCATAATTGGTTTGTAAGAAAGATAACCTCTTAACTCTCATGGTTTTGGGATTTTGAAATCCAGCAATCTCATGGAGTGAAATCTCTGGCCTATCAGGAATTTGTTCCTCAGATGACCCATCTTCTTCCATCTCAATATCTTCATCGCTGTCTTCTAATAGGGCTTGGATTAAGAACAACTTATTACACAGATGCCCAGGGCTAAACCTGTAGTTGCATTTGAAACACAAGCCTTTGTGATGCCTTTCATTTAACTCCTCATTGGTCTTTCTCTTAAGGGGAATTGTTCCTGAATTTTGAATGCGCAATGCTGGTGTTGTAAGACCCCAAGAGTCCAGAAAAGGGTAGTATATATCGAGAATAAGTAAGGAAGGAAAAATACCAATTGGATACCTTTTGGGCTGAATGTAATGGGTGACCCCCTGGAAAGTTTACATAGGTCCATCAAGGTAAGTTGTTCCGATTCTTTCTATCACTCGATGTAGGATGTTACAGGTGGTATCAGAGCCTACCCGGACCGTGTACTAGGTAAGGGCTGGGGGTACTGGACTATGGACCGTGTACTAGCCCAAGGCTGGGGTTACTGAACTGGGGACACTAGATGGGGGAGAGCTGAGACCAGTTGTAAGGTCGCATGGCGAGGACATCACGTGCTTAAGGGGGGGGGAGAATGTAATATCCTAAGAGCCTAGAAAAGGGTAATACATATCGAGAATAAGTAAGGAAGGAAATAACACCAGTTGGATACCTTTTGCGCTGAATGTAAGCAAAGAACTCCTGGGTTAAGCGTGCTTGAGCTAGGGAAGCTCAAGGATGGGTGAGCCCCTGGGAAGTTCACGTAGGTCCATCAGGGCAAGTTGTTTCAGTCCTTCCTATCGCTCGATGCGGGATGTTACATGTGTAGTACAAAGAGTAGTTTGCATGTTCTTGCATTGGCTAAAATCTCTAACTTTAAATAACCTTGCTAACCCAATTGCTAAGGACAAAGTGGTTGGTTTATTGGCTCTAACATTAGTTCGAAGGGGTTCTTAAAGGCCTCTTACAAAATAACTTACTTGTTGAGATTGCTCCATCAGTCACACCTTAGTTAATAGTTTCTCAAATTTATCTTGGTAGTCTTGTACTGAACTTATATGTTGTAAACGAGTTCCTGTTTCAAAAGCTGATACCATAGGTATGCATCATCGTCCAAATGAAATGAAGCTAGTGCAACTCAATCTTGAACAAGCATTCCGTGCAATTCAAAGAATTGCCCGGGCTTGCACAACCAAATGGTTGGATCTCCCTTTCCTCATACCGAGAAAAATCAATCTTGATGGTCTTTGGAACATAAGAACCTGACATTGAACTCTCAAAAGCATTTGAACGAACAATTGGTGTGCTATGAGTTATTGTTGAGTCTCTAGGTCTGTCTAGAGTTTGCATTCTAGCAGGAGAGTTCACAACAAGCTCGTTGGTCCGAATGGCAATTTGTTCCACCTAATCAGTGAGTTTATTGACTGTTTTTGACAATTTTTACAAGATCTCTTCCTAACATGTCATTATGCCCACAACCACCTCCAACTATTCCACCTTGTGCCCCATTCCCAGGCTTTGATACCACTTTGGTATAGATATGCATGGGGGATTAGTTTTTCCTCTACCTATTTCGGAGAAAAGTTGAGAATTAAGGATTGTCAAGCTTGTTTGAGGGAGCAAGAACCTCTAATATCTTATAGGAATCGAAATATAGTAGAAAAGATGCCTTTGTATTTATTTCATTACAGAATAAATAGCAAAAAATTACAACTAATTTCCCCAAGAATAGGAATGCATATACCCAACGTTCACAAGTTAGTTTTAACCACCCTACAAACAAGGCTAGACTTATTCAAATAGCTAGACAAATTCAAAAAAAAAAAAAAACTATATCAAAAAATAATGCTTGTATCAAAATTTTATTGCAAGTTAGACCTAGATTCTGTATAATCATGTTGTGGAAGGTATGCTTGCTTTTTCTGTATTGTGATGTTAGGCATATGCCTTTCTCGTTACTTTGTTCTTTTATTTTATTGTTTCTCAAGGTCTAGGGCATGCGATCTAGATTTGTTTTTGTCTTCTTCTTATGTGAAAATAATCTTATTTGACAATATTGTAGGGCATAGTTTATATGAAGGAATGGGTGGTATGAGGTGTAAAATATGTTGGGTTTGAAGGTTTCTATATAGGGCATAAAAAATTTGCTGACCATGTGGTGAGAGTGGAATTTGAAAAATGGAGGACCCATTTCTATGGTCCTCATGTCTCTTGGAATAGTACTGTAACTGTTTTTTTTTTTTTTTTTTAATATTTTTTATTTTTTATTTTTAATTGTCATTTTTTCTTGGTGTAACTAACAGGATGGGAAAGGATGTGGGTGTGAAAGTGAGATTTTTTTCATGAGAGAAAGTTTGTTAGTAATCCTCACATTTCAGATGTAAGGGAAGGGATAGAAGATTTCAATGTTAATGATTTTGGGAACTCAACTACAACAGGATACTAAACATGACAAGGCAAATTGGTTATGCGGAGTTTATTGGTTGCTGAAGGGGAAACACATGGCTAAGAATAGCTTATATTGATGATGCAATTTATGACATGATCAAAGTGAGTAAGGTCAATGACATATTGGATTTGTTTTTTGGAACATTACATTGATACATCTAATCTTGCCCCCAGTAGTTCAAATGTGGAGTTCAATCCTATATATGTTAATGAATCTAGTAATGAAGTTAACGTGACAGCTGGGGTTGGCAGCAAGGTTGGTGGGAGAGTGAAAGTTTCAAGTGACATAATACATAGATTAAGTGAGAGTGGTAGATCATATATAATTGAATTTGACTTTGATGATATAATAGACATTGATTTCTTTGAGTTTGACTTAGTAAATAATGCCAACTGCGGTAGAAATACCAATGGAGGATTTCATAGCAAAGAGACATACAAAGGAACTGCTGGTATATTTAATGGAAGTATCAATGAGTGTGGACGTGGTTAGAGCCACGTTAATGTTGAGGCAACCTATAGCTCTAGACAACATGACGAATCAATAAATATTAATGCTGGTGATGAAACATCAGTTGGTCAGGAAGTTGAAAATGATTCTGATTTAGACTTCAGTGAATCAGAGCTAAGTTCTTTTGTAAGTGATGATAATATTGATCAAAATGATGAAGTCAGTAATGGTAGTAGGGTGATGAGAATTTAGATTTAGGGAGCTTTGAGGAGGAATCAGCAAATGATGGGGAGCTAAGATACAAAAGAATGAAGAGTCAAAGGGTTGTCTACGACCCTAACAACCCTATGAATGGATTTGTGCTTGGAATGATTTTTGACAATACTGATCAATTTAGGATGGCTTGCACTAGGTATCCTGTCACTAGAGATGTGGATTTAGCTTTTCAAAAGAATGAGCTTGGAAGAATCAAAGCTTTTGCAAGTTTAATGGATGTCCCTAGAAAATTTACGCAGTTAAGGACTCTAAAAGTGGAGATTTTATAGTGAAGACATGTTAATCAAAACATAGGTGGAGGGTCTTCAAGAACAAAAGAGTGACATGCAACTATCTGGTTGGTTATTTCAAAGGTAACCGATTTATCAAAAATCAACTCCAAAAACTCAAATTCAAAGCTAAGGAGTTAAGAGTGAATGTTAATCTAACTATGTGCAAGAGAGTGAAAAGGAAACTAAAAGAAGACATGGCAGGTAATCACGTTGAAGAATATGGTAGTGTTTTTAAACTAATAAAAGCGGTATGTAAAATACCTGGATCGCAGCGGAATGATCGAAACTGATTTGCCTAACAACCTCCGTGGAAGAAAACTATAAAAGCTTCCTTATACGTCCACCCCTTGTTCGCCCAAGGCTCGAATGGTGATGCCGAAGACAGTATATGAGCGATCAGAAATTAATTCTGATTGTCGTTGATTTTCCATTAGGCTCTATGTCTATTTATAGGTATCACACAGATAAAGATAGACATGTAGGAATTTGAATCTAATTCAAATTCCAATTACTTATCCCATCATATATATTGTTAAAATTCAAATGTTAATGAATTTGAAACAAATTCAAATTCATAACATTTATCTTATCATTAGGAACTTATCCCAATGTAACCGCAATTCTAACAATCTCCCACTCGGGTACTTGGGATAATGCTCAACTCATCTTCTCATACAGGACGTTAAGGGGTGCGACCTTGATGACAATGATAAGAGTACTATATCAAACAACCACCAATGCCAACATAGTACTGCTGCAAAAGGAAATAAACGAGGGCAATGCCATCCATGCCTTAGATAATAAATAACACATCTATCAAATGCTTCCAATCTCTCAAGATGAACTCTGAACAACATTTGATCATCAACCGAAGTTCTTGCACTCATGATCATCACACAGATGATCGTCCGGACTATGAGTTGCAAAACTTATATGATGTGGTATAAATTATCTTTCCCAAAATTCGAAACAATCCATTTCTTGGTTCAACCACTTGCCCAGACATGGCCCGCCTAGCTGCTTTCTTGCTAGCCAATTGGGTGACATGCTAAAGTAGTGTAATTGAACCTCAACTTCATGAAACAATTTTAGGTCAGAAGGCATATGTAAATAGGGTCCCACGCAGTGACAGAGAGAGAACAATCTTGTCACTTCCCTATAGCGGTCGTACAAGCGCATGCTGTATGATGTGCATGCTACGGTGGAGCTCCCACTAATCGGGGATGTCACACTCAAAACACCGTATAGATATCGGTCCAGTCACCTCATAGGCACTAACCCGAGTCACTCAACTTATGAGTACTCACATCCTGCTTTTCTCAGGCTTAATATGGAATTCAGAATATATCCATATTCGACTTCTTCAAATAAGTCTCATCTTAGCCGTACTAAGGCGACAATAACAACCTTGGATACCCCTCATGTATCAAGGCACTTACACTGACCACATAGGTCCAAGAGTCAGTTGTCTCATCCTGCACACCACACAGGTGTTAGGGCGATCGTCCGCGTGATTGGACCGATCTAAGCCTGGTGACATTCACGAACATGTGTAATTATTTTCATGTTTTCCATATCAACAACACAATGTCATATAATGAAAACAGAAAGAAGATAACAAATATCCATCAAATAAGATAACAAATATCCATCAGTATAAATCATAATGAATGTCGTAAACAGTGATCAAATGTAGAACTCAAATTCTACGTAATCCCATACGCCTCACATGGGATTCAAATACATTCCTGCTAAGTGGCTTTGTCAATGGATCAGCCAACATTTCAGCACTAGGAATATAACTTAAAATCACTTCGTTGTCCCTGATCAATCCTCTAATGTAGTGATATCTTCTTCTTATGTGCTTTCCTCTATCATGGAATTTGGGGTCATGTGCGAACTGCATCGCAGCTGTGTTGTCGATCCGAATTTCGACAGGTTCATCAGCCTGAGCTGTTACCCCAAGCTCTCGAAGGAAAGCACTAAGCCAAGATGCATGTCTTCCAGCTTCTGAGCTAGCCACATACTCTGCTTCCATGGTCGACTGAGCAACACAATCTTGCTTCTTGCTTCGCCAAGAAATAGAGCCTCCACCAAGGGTGAAAACATATGCTGATGTGGAGACGCTATCATCTTTATCTCCGCCAAAATCAGCATCAGTGTAACCATGTACTTTCATATCTCCACCTTGGAAAGCTAGGGCATAATCATGAGTACCACGTAGATACCTCATGATTCTTTTGACAACTTTCCAATGTTTCTCACCAGGATTACTTTGGTATCTGCTTACTAGCCCAACGGCGAAGCAGATATCAGGACGAGTACACTTCATAAGGTACATGAGACTCCCAACAGCACTGGCGTATGGTTTCTTTTCCATTAGTTTCCTTTCTTCCTCTGTTTTAGGGCACTGACTAGTACTCAAGGTGCAACCCTTATCAACTGGAGTATTAACAGGCTTTGAGTTATCCATATTAAACCGTTCAAGGACCTTACGAAGGTAAGTCTCTTGAGACAAACTCAAAAGCCTCCTTGAGCGATCCCTCGAGATCTTAACTCCGAGGATATAACTCGCTTCCCCTAAATCCTTCATCTCAAAGACAGAGGATAGCCATTCCTTAATGGTGTTGATCATCTCCAAGTTGTTTCCAACCAATAAGATGTCATCTACATATAAGGACAAAATCAAGAACCCATCTTTTGTCCGTTGGATATACACACAATGGTCTTCCTCCATCATGGTCAAACCAATGGAGGTGACGGCTTCATGAAACCGTAGATACCATTGTCTAGACGACTGCTTGAGACCATATATGGATCGTTTGAGCCGGCACACTTTGCGCTCTTGCCCTTCAGTAGCAAAACCGATGGGTTGATCCATATATATCTCCTCGTCTAGTTCTCTATTGAGAAATGCTGTCTTGACATCCATCTGGTGTAGCTCAAGGTCTAAATGAGCGACGATGGCTAGAATCACGCGAATAGAGTCAAATCTCACCACCGGAGAAAATGTCTCTAAGAAATCTACACCCTCCATTTGGGTGTAACCCTTCGCGACCAATCGGGCTTTATACTTGTCGATCGATCCATCAGCTCGGCGTTTGATTTTCAAGACCCACTTGTTACCAATCGCCTTTCTATTTGGTGGAAGATCAACAAGTTCCCACACCTTGTTCTTATCCATTGAGTCCATTTCCTCTTTCATAGCGATCAACCATTGATCTCGGTTTGGGGAGGTTAAGACTTCTTCATAAGAAGTCGGCTCACTGTCATCCGACATGGCACACATAAGTACCCTTCCCTCAATATCATCGAAATGACGACGAGGGATTAGCCCACGCTGGCTGCGTCGAATTACTTGAGTCACCAAAGTATTGTCTATGGGTTCACTCCCACTAACTGCAGGAATTCTCCCACTGACAAAAGGAACTTCCTTTTGTAACTCATACAATTGGGAGTCCTTATCAACCTCACCAATTCTTGGGAACTCATCCTCAAGAAACTCTACATCCCGAGATTCTGTCTCAGTTAAACCCCCATTAGGATGTTCACCATACATGACGTATCCTTTTGATCCTGCAGGATACCGAATGAACACCTTCTTGCTGGCTCTTGGTCCAAGTTTTCCATACTTGTGGGATGTGCTATGAACATATCCAGCTGATCCCCAAGGCCGCAAGTGTTCCAAGTTTGGACTTCTACCAGTCCATAACTCATAAGGGGTAGAAGGCACGGACTTGCTTGGAACACGATTAAGAATGTATGCTGCAGTCAACAACGCATCTCCCCAGAAACTAATCGGGAGATTCGCCTGCGCCAACATCGATCTAACCATTTCCAACAAAGTTCTATTCCTACGTTCTGCAACACCATTTTGTTGCGGAGTGCCAGGAATAGTTAGGTGTCGAACTATACCTTTTTCCTCACATAGACTTCTAAACTGATCAGAAAGGTATTCACGGCCTCTATCGGTTCGAAGAGTTTTTAAGCTCTTATCGATCTGATTTTCAACCTCATGCACAAAGCGTCTGAAGCAATCTAAAGCTTCTGACTTATGAGAAATCAGATACACGTAACCGAAACGTGAATAATCGTCTATGAAGGTAATAAAGTATGATGCACCATGACGTGCCCTCACATTCATAGGACCGCATATGTCGGAGTGTACTAACTCCAAAGGACAAGATGCACGGGAAGCCTTACCAAAAGGTTTCCTCTTGGCCTTACCAGCTAAGCAAGGCTCACACACAGTGAGTCTCACTTTATTGAGAGATCCCAATAGACCTTCTCTCGCCAGCCTTGCCATCCTTTCTTGACCCACATGGCCAAGTCTCTTGTGCCATAAATCACAATCAACATTTATGTTAGAAGAAGTAGAAGAAACTAAAGCAATAGAATGGTTATTAAAAACATGATCCAAATTAAGTTTGAAAAAACCATCTACTAAGAAACCACCTCCAAAGAATGTATCATCCAAATAGATGTTCACGCCAGTATCACGGAAAAGAAAAGAATAACCCTGTCCTAATAAACATGCTACTGATAATAGATTACACCGGACTCCAGGAGCATACATAACGTCCTTTAGGAGTAGAATCTTGCCATTCTTCATCTTGAGCTGGAACGAACCAACTCCAAGAACTTCTTCTTGTGTGCCATTCCCAAGCGTGACGTACTGAGTTCCCGCTGGCACCCGGTGGTAATCCACAAACCCTTCTTTCTCAACACTTATGTGTCGTGTTGCTCCTGTATCCACAATCCACTCAGGACGTGAGTATGCAACTAATGCATGTGAGCAAACATGAATCAAAGGGGAATAAGAAGAGAAATATACCTTCTTCGGCTCTGGACAATCCCGAGCGAAGTGACCCTTCTTCTTACAATTATAGCATTTCAATTTGGACAGGTCTTTCTTTCCACGTGTCCCTCTTTTGGCCTTCTTATTCTTGCCAACATTAGGTGTAGGCCCTGATGCCTTCGATCCTTGTCTCTTGCGTTTGGGCCCGAAGCCCTCACGTCTGTCGACTTTGGCTACAAAAGCCGCCGCACGGTTCGCTTCAACGCGCTCCGCCTCAAGCTCCAAGTGACGTGAAATATCATCAAAAGTTTTGATATTTTCACTGTGTGTCATAAGGAGCTTCATCTGAGACCACTCAGGGTCAGGCAAGGATCTGATCACCCCTAGGAGTTGTTGCTCATCAGTAAGCGCTACTCCCGCACTCTGAAGATCTCTGATAAGTGAACCCATCACTCTCAAATGCTCAGCCATGCTGTGCCTCGGGTCTTTGACATACTGTTGAAATTTTAATTGCAAAGCACGAAGCTTTGTCGCAGATGTCTGACCAAAAGTGATCTTCAACTTTTGCCACATTTCCATGGCAGTCTGGCAAGACTCAAACTGGCCCATGAGATCGGCCCGCATGCTAACAAGCATCGCAAGACGAGCATAACGGTCCCTCTCAAGCCATTTGTCATAGGCCCGCTGTGTCGCCAAGGAAATATTTTCCCCTTGTGGCACTGGATGTGAAGTCTCCAATACGTCCCATACTTTCTCCATCTGAAGTAGATACTGAATCTGCTTCTCCCATGTGGAGTAGTTGGACCCATCCAACTTATCTATCCTGGTCATGCTTCCAGCAACTGAACTGGTGGCCATTGATCACTGAATCAGGGATAACAAAAGACATTCAATGCACATGTTCAAAGCAAACAATTAAATCAAACATTTAGCTATGCACTTCGGGATCAACAGATTGCCAGGCTTCAAAGTCATCACCCTTAATGCACAACTAATATGTTATGATTCAATTGTTTATGTAGAACTAATCCACAATATCCAATAATATATAAGGTCCCACACAAGGCCCAAGATCGGTATTAAACCGAAATTAATTATCAATAAGCAAATAAAACTAATTATCAATAAGCAAATAAAACTAAATATTTGCAGACAATAGATAATTAATTAAGTTAGCAAAAATGCCACATCACATCTATTTATAATTTTAGACTTAAAATTAAACTCATTAATTTATGGTCTAAAAGAATAAATTAAACAAATATCATGACAATATTAAAACACAAAATAAAAGTCATGAAAACAATTTTTTTTTTTTATTAATTACAAAAATTAATATTCCAGAATTAAATATTCCTAAGATAATTCTGATTTTCTTTTTAATTCAAAAAATGAATTTATTATTTAATTTATAATTTTAAGCACAAAATTAAACTAATTAATTCATGGCCCAAAACTATAATCTAAATAATTAAATAAAAAATCCAACATCATGGCCCAATACAAAATTAAGCCCAACTAATATTAAATTAAAAAACATACCCAATTTAATTAAAACAAATGGCCAAGCCCAAAGCCCAATTTTAAAATAATAAATCAATAACTTAGCCCATATTAGATCCAAAAATAATAGCCCAAGCGCAGCCCAATTCAATTGAAACAAAACCAATTAATCAGATCTTATCTTGGATCTTTAAATTGGGCGGGCTTAACTGATTCAAATCTGACCCAGTGGGTCGACCCATCACACAAGTGGGTCTTCTTCTTCTTCCCCAACACATAGGGTTTGCTGGGCATGAACCAGCGCCGCCGCCGCCCGCTTCTCCTATGCCTTGCCTCGCCGTCGCCCACCTCTCCATCCCTTTCGCCTCTCATCGCTACTGGCCGCGAAGTCCGACGATGGCTCGCAACAGCCACCGCCATACCCGAAGACAAAAGGAGCCACGGCCATGGTGAACAGATCAAGCCATGGCCGTTGTCTTCCTTCCATTAACAGCAGCTACTGAGGCAGCCGTTCGACGACCCACGTCGAACCCATAACGAAGAACAGAAAACAGAGGCATCAGCCATGGCAAAGCATACACAGCAGCGAGCCATGACCCATTAAAATATCGGCCAGCAACCTGCTATTGGCAGCTCCCATGATCCGCGACATACGCGGCTATCCATTACGCTGGAGATTTCTCAAAAAATCCATGGGGAAGGCCCATAGGCTGCAAATCAGCAGCTGTGACATACACAACCGCCCGTGACTATCTCAGCCATGGCTGGAACGCAGTGGACAGAGAATATTTTTACGCAAAAATATCACGAGTTCCATACAAAATCGTGACTGAATTGCAGCAAACAGAGAGTATAAAAATTATTTCACACAGAATAATACTACACGTTAACCGATTTCACACAGAAAATAATTTTACGCATAAAATATCACAAGTTACAAAAACTCGTAAATATTAATAATCAATTACAACGGTGTAGGCAAATAAACAATGGCTCTGATACCACTGTAGTGTTTTTAAACTAATAAAAGCGGTATGTAAAATACCTGGATCGCAGCGGAATGATCGAAACTGATTTGCCTAACAACCTCCGTGGAAGAAAACTATAAAAGCTTCCTTATACGTCCACCCCTTGTTCGCCCAAGGCTCGAATGGTGATGCCGAAGACAGTATATGAGCGATCAGAAATTAATTCTGATTGTCGTTGATTTTCCATTAGGCTCTATGTCTATTTATAGGTATCACACAGATAAAGATAGACATGTAGGAATTTGAATCTAATTCAAATTCCAATTACTTATCCCATCATATATATTGTTAAAATTCAAATGTTAATGAATTTGAAACAAATTCAAATTCATAACATTTATCTTATCATTAGGAACTTATCCCAATGTAACCGCAATTCTAACAAAACTAAAAGAAGACATGGCAGGTAATCATGTTGAAGAATATGGTCTGCTTTGGTGATATGTTGATAAAATTGAAGCAACAAACCCAGGAAGCTCAGTGAAGGTTGTTCCTAAACGAGGAAAAAACAAATTTCATACTTTTTATGTATGCTTTGATTCACTAAAAAGAGGGTAGAAGGCAGGTTGTATGCTCATTGTAGGAATGGATGGATGTTTCTTGAATACACCTTGTAAAGGAGAGTTATTAACTGCTATTGGGAGGGATGCAAATGATCAGCAATATCCCATTGCTTGGACTGTGGCTAGGAAAGAGAATATAGAAACTTGGGTGTGGTTTCTCAAGTTACTCAAAAATGATATCAGTGTTACTGATGGCCATGATTTTGTAATAATGTCAGACATGCAAAAGGTATGTCTATCTTAATATGACTATTTGTAATGAAATCTAAGTTGTTCAATTGATTTGTTCATGTAACTATCTTTTATTTTTTTAAGGGTTTAATTGATGCTGCGCAAAAGGAGTTGCCAAAGGCTGAACATCATTGGTGTGCAATGCACATTTACATGAGATGGCAGAAAAAGTGGAGAGGGAATGAATTGAGGAAGCAGTTCCGAATATGTGCAAAGAATCCTTATTGGCAATATTTTCATGCAAAGTGTGACGCTGTTTACAATAACCTCTGTGAATCTTTCAATGGCATCCATGTAGAATCTAGGATAAAACACATATTAAGCATACTTGAAGAAATTAGGATAAATATGATGAATATCATACCAATGAAGAGGGCTGAGTATGAAAAATGGGTTGCAAATGTTAATCCTACAGCCATTGAGAGGTTGGAAAAAAATACGGATAGAGCTTGAAATTGTCATGCAGAGTTTAATGGGGATAAAGGTTATGAAGTGTGTGAAGGGAAAGACAAACATACTGTCAACTTAGGAGAGAGGTCATGCACACGTAGGTCATGGGACCTATCAGGCATACCATGTCCCCATGGTATTTGTGCAATTTATCAGTCAAGGGAATGTCTTGAAGTATATATCTAAATGGTATAGCAAAAATAAGGTCTTGAAAAGCTACAAGTACCCATTATACCTAATGAAAGGCAGAAACATGTGGCTCAAAAGTACCAAGCCACCATTAGAACCCCTTTCTCCCATTAAAAGTGCAGGAAGACCAAAGAACTCAAGGAATAAATATAATGATGAAACAAAGAAAAATCTCAAGATAGGGAAATTGTCTAGGAAGAGGATAACAATGAAATGTTATGTTTGTAAGAGCAAATGACAATGACACAACAAGAAAGGATTTCCATATAGGCAATCAAATCAGGAGATGCAAAGTGTAATTTTAATTCTTTATTGTATTATCAAAACAAATTAAAATGTAAGGTGTATTAACTTGTTATATTTTTATAGACAAACATTGATAGATCTGCTACTCAAGCAATTGATGAAGATGAGACTACACATGGAAACAGAGAGGCAGGAAATGCTAGAGTAAGATAAAATGTAATATAACTCTATCAATAATATTCTCCTTATCTTGTATAATTGATATTATTAAATTAACCCAAGCTTATGTAATTTATTTGCATGTTAGCTTCCTGATAAAATGACAAGAATCAAAGATTTAGATATTGTTTGCTTTGTTAATTAAATTAGTCAATCAATATTTTTAATGTACTGACCTAAAACATTCAAGAATTAAAGACTACGTACCAGACCTAGTGTTGGTATTAGAATTAATGAGAATTCTAATGCCAACAATAAGAGAAGTGGAAATGTGCAACAAGTGAGTGGAAAAGGAAATGAGAAAGTTACAAACAACTCAAGTGTCATGCAAAAATCAAGGATGAGGAGTAAAAAGGGGACCAATTGATGTTGGAATTTACTATGATGATATCACTGGCAGTCTAACATGGAATGGTGAAAGTATCAATGAGAATTCTAACCTCTTGAATTCATTGGATTGCAGCCTGAAATGTTGTCAAAGAGGATTTCGTCATGTGCCAACAGAGGAAAATTACTATTAATCCACCAATGAATATTCTACAGAGGAACCTAACCTATGGACAATTCCAAGCACCAGGATTGCAATTTATGGGACAACCAAGTGTGACAACAAGACAGTTATTTGAGCAAGCCAAACTTCAACAAGGGAACTTGAAGAAGAAGGCATTGGAAGTTGAACCATCACTTATCAGCTGCAACTCTACTTCTCTATCATCTCCTGTTGTCAACACTCCACAACAGCAATAGGAATATGTTCCCAAAAGAATAAAAACACAGACAATGGTTCCACCTTCAAGAAGCCAATAAGAAACTGCTAGAATTATGCCTTCCATGGTCACAAGGAGCAAGGCAACTAAGACATCACTTCCATCAAAGACTAGGGCATTTCCTCCTCCAATGTCAAGATTCAGTGATCGAGGAAGAAATATGCAGAGTGAAAATGTAAATACTAACAACCTTGTTGAACCTACTAACATGTGCCTCCTCACTTGAACATGGGACGTGCCAAGTCCAATATTCACACAAGCATCTCAGAGTATGACAGTCCCATAGAACCAACGAATCTAGAAACTGAAGTCAATTAGGCCACAATGGAAGCCATGACTTGTTTCGATAAATGTTTTTTGAACAATACTTATCTTTTGTAGTTGCTTCTACTGAGGTTGGAATATTGGAGTTAGATTATTATGGTTAGACTTTGATCGTAGGCTCTTTTTGATTAACTAACTTATCACAGTCAAGTGTGAATTAAATCATTTTTGTGATGAAGTTACATCTCCAGCCATTGTTGGAATGAGGATGTATACTGAAACAAATTGTCATCAATGCTTTATGTTGGATTGATTAATATATTGGGATAATTATTGTGTTGGTTTACTTTTTATTGCATTCTTAAGTAATGTTTGTTAATCAATATATGAGCTAGAAAAAGTGTGATATGGAAAGCATTTTAGACAAAAGTGTTTTCTATTATATTTATTAAATTTATCTGACGACCATTAAAAAAGAAGTCACGTAACTTCTTATTTTAAATTGTTCAGATAAATTTATCTCTTCCCTCATTTCAGATAAATTTATCTTGAACCATTTATAAGTCTCCCAACGCATTCCAAAAAATTTAACAAATAATCTGATAAAAACATTAGAATGTTTTTCAGTCTTATCTTGATCATTCCATACTTTAATCCAGAAAACATTTCAACCTTATTTTGATAAAATCTTATCTTGCTCATTTTAATAAACACTGCCTTAAGAAATAATTTGCAGTTTATACATTAGCAATAAAGATAAGGATAATTTGACAAGAATTGTATTTGACAACATATTTCATTGCATTCAAACGACCTGTTAGTCATTTACATTCCAGGCAAAAGATTTTACTCGTATAAGGTATTTGTTTGCAAAAACACTATTGATAAGATATACATTTTGGTGCCTTCATACAATATATAGTGGTAATACTTAGCATGCCCCTTATAGTTGAAGTCAAATTTATTGCTATTTCAACATCGTCGTGATGCAATGGAAACACTTGAAGCCAATCTCACTTGTGAGTTCATCGATTCTAAGATTTTCGATTTTGGGTGAAAAGATGATAGAAGTTAGGGTTTTTGTTTTCTTTTTCTTTTTACCATTAAAAAAGGATTTTTTTTATTTTTTTTTAATTTAACAACGAGTATAAGTCATACATGAAAGCCAAACAAAAATTGAACTCAATAGGCCCATAAATAAAATGATTGGGATTATTAGGTCAAAAATTAATTTTGCCCTCAGTGGACCTAATTGAAATAATGGGAGGCGGATTTGAACCTTCGTCCATATTAAAAATATGTAATAGGTGTTTTTTTAATATTTATTGTTGTGCTATAGATATATAAAATAACTAAAAAAGATAGTAAAATATTAAATAGTTATTTTGAAAAGTAATATAATTATGAAAATGGATAATAGGTATAAAAATAAATAGACTATTAATAGATGTGGGTCCTACAAATTTAGCCTATGTTTTTGAAAAAAAAAATGATTATACTTTAAAATACAATAATTCTTTGCCAAACGATACTTCAAAAAATATAAATAAAAAATTATTATACTTAAAAAAACAGAAAAATACTAAAGGAAAATATTATAACCACAAACAACTTTGATAAATAATCTTCACAGATATGATTTATAATAATTGTACCCAATTTTATAGTAATGGAACTTAAAGTTAATAATAAATCCACTTTTACTATGAACTATTGTTAATTTTAAATAAAATTATTATAAATTTATGCATATTATGTTTATTTATTAAATTTATTTATAAATATAGCATTTCTCAACAATAAAAGAGAGACTGAATCTCTTGTACGATGAAAAGCTTTTCAGCAAGGCAACCAATGGGCGAACAGATTTCAATTTAATTACTTTACTAGAAAACAAGTTTTAATTTAAGTTCATTTCGAATGGCTTTTCAGTTCATGTCTCCAACTTTATGGTTGTAATAAATTTAAGATAAAAGTTGTATTTACTCTTATTTTATCCAATATTTTTAATATAATGATCCCCATTAAAATTAAAAAAAAAAAAAAAACACAGATTCCAAACACCAACTACACCTATCTTATACTGACCATTTAACGGTTAGTCATGCCATTCCTACGTATATGATTATTTTTTTTTCTATGTACATATTGAGATCTCTATCAAGATGATGAAGGGTGCGGTTTGGGAGCGAAATGGGTGTTAAAAGACTTAAAAAAGAGGGATAATTTATAATAGAATTTAATTCAATTTCATATAATTGAACTTATAAAAACAGAATAAAAGATGATTGGAAAGATAAAAGATGATTGTGGACTCTGCTATCTATCAAACAAAAAGATCACATCACCGTTTGGGAATAGAGAGGATAATAGTACAGTACGAGAAAAGAACCAAGATCTGGAAGCTCTCTGCTCCGGAAATGCAATAGATTATGCACACATCAACACAAATTTAACACCCCCCACACAAAAAAAAAAAAAAAATCCAAAATTCAACCATACAGCGTGCAGGGACCTTTGATTGTGACCAATCTGAGTACAAGTCTTCAACCTTTGGTGATGGGACACAACACAAAAAGAAATATAGTGTTCAAAGGAGAGTAAAGAAGCCTCAGGCAGCCTGGGACAATCAACAAATTCAACATCTAAAATGCGGAATGGAAGGGGAGCGGAGACTAAACTATAAGGCAGAGAGAGGAGGGGGCAAACACAGTAGCACATACTAGAAGCGAAGAATGGAAGCACTAATTCACCAAAGCTCGAAGCCATAATGAGTTTCAATTTTGGGCCCTAGATGATTTTGCCACCCTCGACTTACAAAATATTTGAGAGAGAAGTGAGAAATCAATTAATTTGGGTAATGGCCTATGAGCTGGGTATTGGGGTTAGACATATAATAAGGAAGGGGGGAGGCATGCCAAAGCAGGGTATATATAATAAATACCATCCCCGCCGAATAAACTTGTTATAGTTATCCCTGATTCCTCAAGCCTAGTAAACAAATGTTGACCCTGTCCCAATCGTGTAGAAAAAAATTGTAGTGATACACTGATAAATATGTTACAATAACTCAAAGATTCTAAGATATGAAAACTTGCTTTCCTTAATATTTTGTTTGTCCAAAAATACAATGCACAAGGAATCCAAACAAACCTTCAAGATACAATAGAATAAAAAATAATGCTTGTTCACGAATGTACAATTTTCGAAAACAAACCCTAACACACGAAATTAATAAAAAAAACAAAAAAATTTGTAGTCTATTTCTGCAATAAAAGAATACAAAAAATAGATTTTTGCATGCACAAATATTATGAAGTTTTATGTAAGAATATAGGAGAAGAACAAGGAGAGAGAAATAATATGAATTCTCAAAATTTTTATCCAACACACCAATCTATTTATAGATAATGTTACAATTTTTCATTAAAGTTACAATCATTCATATGTATTACAATCCTTCACAAAAGGTTATAACTAATTCTTGTGTGTTACAATCCTTTATCAAAGGTACACCCCTTCACCAAAGGTTATAATTACTTAAATTAAATTTAAAACAAGTGAGGTACAACCATTTACTAAAGGTTACAACCAAAATTTTGTAAATAGAATTTGAAAGGTTACAACCTCTAGTCCTTGACTTGGATCACTTCCCAAACAAGTGAAAGGTTGCAACCATTCTTTTGAAAATCTCTCCAACAAATCGGGGAACAGTAATCGAGGCAAGTTAAATTGTCATCCCTACATATTACATAAAAATAAGAGAACATCCATCCCATGCCACAAAAAGGGAATTTTTATAACAATGACGATACTTGCAACCGTCTTGCAAAACCAACCCTATGGCAATGTGGTCTAACTTTTAGAGAGACCAAGCTCCAGCCCAACATTGGGCAAAAACATCCCTCTTTCTAAACCAATCCCAGTTGGCGTGAGCATTTGCCAAACAATGCCTCAATTGCCTAAAGACAATCCAATTTGCATTCTTATATGTATCGAGATTATAATGGCCAATACAACCAAGAATAATACTATATTTCTTAAGCCTTATAACTTGAGGTACAATAAAAGAATTGACAGATGCATCCATTCAACATGGAGGAATCTTAATAGCACGGAAAGATTATTCCCACGTGACTATTAGATCACAAGTTTGAATTGTAAAGTTGTCAAAAGGTGCAAGGTACACTAAGGCAGAAATTAGTCCTTGGGGCCTAAGTGCGAGGTGCAAGGTGAAGCACAAAAGGCACACATTTATTCAAAATGCTTATAAAATATTTATACACCATTCTTTTCAATATGTTCCTTTGAGGAGATAGATGTGAACTCATAAAATCACAAATGACAACTAACTCACCCTATAATAACAACTAATATTCTTGCAAGAAAACAATTAGTTTCCTCTAACTGCAAAAGAGATTAGAGGAAAGAAAAATTATAGCAGAACAGGAAAACAATTAATTCCTTCTAATTTATTTTGCAATTAAAAGAAAGAAAAAAAAAATTACTACATAACACACTGCAAAAAACAATTACAAGAAAACAATTGGTTTCTTCTAATTTCTTATGCAATTAGAAGAAAGAAGAAAAAATTACAGCAGAACATACAACACAAAAATTACAGAAAAACAATTACTTTTTTTTAAAAATTGTAGAAGAAATTAAAAGAGAGAAAAAAAATCCATAGATCACACAATGACAACATTTGTTTCTTAGAAAATTTCTAAATTGCAACAGAAATTATAAATAAAAAAAAAGAGTAAAACACACAGTCAAAAACAATTACAACATAGAATTAGTTTCTTCCAAATTACAAAAGAAATTACACAAAAGAAACAAAAATGATGCAGAACACATACATGAGTAGTTCTTTAGCGAGTGAACATCACTGCCAAAGTATTCCCAGTGAGTGAAAAGACCGCCAGGTTTCCCTCTCACTAATATACAACAATATGCAATCAAATTAACAAGAAATAAGATTTAGGATGACAAAAGGACAAGAAATAGGGTCTTAATACACATATACAAGGAATGCGCCTCATGCACCTTGAGCCTTGTGCCTTGCATAAGGCCTAGGCAGCGCCTCAAGCATGGCACTGCGCCTTAGTGGTGATGAGGCGCAGAGAGCTGCACCTCTGTGCGCCTCGTGCCTAGGCACACCACACCCTTGACAACTATGATTGCAAAAACTGCCTCTTTGCAAAGTAAGGGTTAGACCAAGTAAAAAACAACCTTTTCTCAACTCTTAAAAAGCAGGGAGCCCCGTGCACTTGAAATGCCTTTTTATGCATCCATTTAACAAAACTGATCAATAAATAAGATGCATCTACTAAGTCTGTTTCTTTAATCCATTATCCAAATAGCAAAGTTCTTGCCCCAACAATAATTGGGAGAGGAAAGGTAAAAAGTAGAACAGTCTCACTTGCAAATGCATATAAGCAATCAATTAAAGGAACATTCAATTCACTGGGGGTACAGGGTGATAGGTCATCATGAGAATTGGCCTTGTCAAAAACCAAACATCTATTTTTGCTGACAAGTTCCAAAATGAGATGGCACCACACGTCACAAGACTAAACTCTAGCAGAATTTAACTTTAAACAATCCAAACAAATGCAGGTGTATGCTTGTGCTCATCTAGATCATGCCCTCAGGGGTATAAGCTGAACAAAAAAAATAACATAACACCATTATCATATGGATTCAGCGAACGGCAGTTCAGTAGTAACAATCACCATAAACGATCTGAAGACAAAGATAAATTAATCCAAAAACATATAAAACTGTCATTAGATCAAATCTACGAAGTCTATCATCAAAACATAATCAAGAACTAGAAAACTCGTTTTCTTCGTTCGGAGAGACTACTTGGACCTCTGCCTCATCTTTCGGCGCTTCCTCTTCAACCTCCTCATCCGCTTCTTCTTCCACTGCGATAGCATAGGCACACGAGATCCAAGTACAAAAGTATTAGCACCAATATATACATCCATTACGTCAACAGACACTTCGAATACACTTTTGAATTAGATCCACCAAATAGGCAGAGAGATACAGAGAGATCGGAATGGGAAGAGGAGATGTTACCTTGGCTCTCATGGCTGCAAGTAGCTTCTGTAACCTGATAGACAGAGAGATGAAGGTCGGGTCCAAGGGAGAAGTGATATGCGAAGTAACAAAACCCTAGTTAGGGTTTGCAGCAACTTTATAGCAAGGATATAAGGCGGTTTGGACTTGGGCTTCGTCAACCCGACCCGCTCCACAATTGTAAATTGAATTTTAGAGTCGGGCTTTTAATAACAACTTATGTTATATATTTATAGTGAACTGTCGTGGCCAATCTCGACCCATCTCTTATGGCCTAGTCTCGGTCCATCTCTCATGGCTCAACCTTGGTTTGATTTTGACCATACGCTAGTCTGCAACAGTATCATTACAACCTCTATTGAGTATTCGTGTGTCTACTCTAGATCTCATCCTCATTAATGACAGATCCCATTCACATTAATGAGGGTCCCATCGATATTATACTACCACCTGAGAATCTCCATCGGCACCAGATACTCAGTTCCATCACTTGCAAATACATGACGCATGCATGTAGGAGATGTTTCTTTTTTCTATATAAGTCAGCTCTCTTCAGAGGTAAGGTATGTTATATTCTCTGACCTACCAATACACTGCTATTTCTTTATTCTCTTACTCACTTGAGTGTCGGAGTACTTGCAGGTGCCGGTTACCCCCCCGGACGAACTCGTCGTTGGAGCCCGCTCCCTATTGTTATGATCCCGTCTTCGATTGCTCCTTTTGGTCAGGAAGGAACATCTGGCGCCTACCGTGGGGTTCGATAAAACTTACCTACCCCATAATCTCACTATAGCCTTTCAAGCCAACCCCATCACCTTACCATAGTGCGAACCAAAAATGCCCCTGCCCAAGAGCCAAACGACACCGATCGCCTCCCACAAAACCCAATTGTCATAGAAGTCATTCTCCAGATTGTCCAACAATTCCAAAACCAAGTTACTGAGTTGACCCGAAACTAGCGGCATGACCAACCCAATGAGCGAGTTGACTGCGACATAGAAGGTAGTCGCCACCAACACCATCAAACCACCCACACCCCTATTCCCCTGTCTTCCACATCTTTGTATTCCTTAAGTGATCATTTCTCAGAGTTCATCATGGCAGTTCCTTTACTCGACGATTTTCGTTTCCCTAACAATTTGGAGCCTTACGACAACACCACTTACCCTCAGAAGCATTTCACCATATTCAACATCGCAATGCTACTAAGCGGAACCTTAGACTCGATCATGTGCTAGTCATTTCCTAATATGTTGAGGAAGTCCTGCTATGTTGTGGTTCTCATCCCTGAAACCAAACTCCATTCATGACGCATTTGCCAACCACATGTATTTAAATTATTGTTTCTGCGATATTCTTACTGTTAACATCACTTACCCATACTGGGTATTTTTCCATCATCAGATAAATTCAACATATCTTACTTCATAATGTTACCACATTCAAGATGTAATTTATGACACATAAATGCTTGATGTAATTTATAACATAGGAATAATTTTTGAGAGATGCTATTTAATATTAAATCTCGATTCACCAGTTGAGGAATATTATAAATTTAATAACTATTTTTCCCATCATATGATTGTTGATTTCATTTAACTAGTTATAGTATGCATTTACTCGCATTCGTGCTCATAGCTCAAATTCATGATTAGTTCCTATGTAATCAAATGACCACACCACTCGAAATTGCTGGCCAAACATAAACTTGAAATTTTTCTAAGGCAAATGACCAATTAGAACATATTTTGAAAATATCTTCATTTTGAAAAACTAACTTCCGGTATTTTGATAACTAGCATTCATTGTTGTAAAAATGATTTTTAATGAATTTTTCAAGAAACGAAAACTATGTATTTCGATGGTGGTAAAATTGCAAATTCATGAATTTATACTAAAACCAAATTTTTATCTTTTTATTGTTATGGATTTTGATTTTTTTGATATTTTTATTGAATCCAAATGGGGGGTACTTTCTTATTTACATTTATGTATTAAAGTAAATGAAAGGTAAAATATAAATTAAAGAAAATGCAAAGGCTTATGGGAAGAGCTCGAGATGAGTTTGCAATCAAGGCTTATGGGACGAGCTCGATGTCATGAGTTCGTAGCTTACGGAGAGAAAGCTTGTGGAAAGGACAAGCGAAAAGAGCTCGAGGTCATGAGGTGAACAAGAGTCCGCTGAACGAGCTCATGGTTAAGGGGTTGGCTAAGAGCTTGTTGGACAAGCTCGCACTAAGAGCTCGAGGTCAGGCGTGCGACAAGAGCTTGCGGCTAAGAGCTTGAGAGAATGAGCTCGTGAAAAAGACAAGCGGGAAGAGCTCGCTGGAACATCAATGAAGCTGTATGTGTGTATATATATATAACTGGATTTGCCGAACAGAAAAAGGGCATTCGAATGACTATTTAAGCATGAGTATATGGTGGATCGACTAGGCAAGGCATGGCTCGAATAAGCTTTACAAATCAGTGAGGGGTATCTGCTCATTACGCATGTATGTATATAAGTATTTATAAGTGGGTCTCATAAATGGGCGAACAGTATATATGTTTTTAGTTGAGCTTTTGCTGTTTGATACAAGACCTTCAAAGACCTCAATGAAATCATTCGAATGAGCAGCAGATGACTTAACATTTTACATTCCGACATAGCACTTACAACTATAAGAGGCATTTGGAACAGCTAGCTTCTTCAGATGTGATATACACGCAAATATATATATATATATACATACAGTTAACACTGCTTCTTTGGATGGAGAACGAGCAAAGGTTCTTATCCTTACCTAGCTATATAAAATGCCATTCACGAAGAAAGCTTTGGGTGAAAACAAACCCCATTTCGAGATCGCAAGAAGACCCACAAAGAGATACAAAAACATAGGTAGAACACAGTGAGCTATAATGAACACAACAATCGTAACAGAAGCAAGAAGATACAGACTAGCTCGCACAAGGATATAAAAGGATGTATAAAAGAACTTGCACTGAAAATCAAAGGGGAGTGCAACAAGAACTTGCCTGATAACTTCGCTATATAGAAAAATCCTCCATTCCTGAAGCTGCTATCATCCCAGACGAAAAATACAAGCAACCAAGAGGGAAGAGAAGAAATAAGAAGAAGAGGCCATAGATAGGAAATGTGGTACACTCAGGAGAAAGGTCGCCAGTGCAGGTGCAGCACGAAGAAGGAAAACGTGAAGTCTGCACCTGCCACTTGGTCGAAATAACCTGATTGCCCTTCACCTTTATAATGGTCAAAAGGAAGACCCAGGGCATTATTGACATTTGTTGGCCAATTAATTTATTATGATTTTCTTTTAAAGATTTTGTTATATGTATTTCCCGCATCACTTCTTATGGGCCAGACTCAGTCCAATGGGCCGGCCCAATTGCCTGGAGCCTAAAAGGTCCAGGCGACCTCCTCAAAGAAAGCCCATACACCACCGAAATTCGGAGCTCATAAAGCGAGCTCCTAGCGATCTTCCGGTGAAGCTCCTAGCGAGCTCTCAACGATCGACTAACGAGCTCCCAATAAAACCCTCAGTTCGTTGGACCATCCAGATCGCTGGCATAAAACCTCCAGCTCGCATAAATGGAAAAAACTGCTAAAAAGTTAGAGGTAGGGTCCATTTACCTTATCTGCAACGGCCCATGCTCCTCGTAATGGGAATCCCACTCCCAATTTTGTACAGATGATAAGGACTGTTTGTCCCCCGTTATATCATCTTTATATTTCTATATGTTATCCAAATTATAAAGGCCCCTCATTATAAATAAGGGTCAGAGATACCAGAAGGGGGCAAGGAGAGTAATCAGACACCACCATTCTGAAAGAATAATTAGAGTGCGGTCGTGGAGTAGGCATCGTTCCGACAGAACCACGTGAAAATTGCTTGTGTTTACTCATATCTGGGATCTTTGTTTTCTTCTTCTTGACATTTCGGACTCACTCATTGCGGCCCAAAATGAATCATGGTCGGCTGAAATTGAACGTCGACAGATTTCAAATTTCATTTCTCAATTGGGCTCAGCCCATGCCATGGGCCATTCCATGGCCCAACTTGCTAACCCAAATAAATTCTCATCATCTAAGCCCATTCATAATATAATTAAAATTCCAAACACATCTCAATGGCCCAATTTATTTGGACTTTCCCCAAATTTTTGGATCCCATTTGAATAGGCTATAAAATTCTTATTTCCACTTACTCTTTATTCCAATAAACAAAGGAGAATATTTTCAACCCTCAATTAATTAAAACAAAATTTTTTTGAACCCCAAAATAAAATACTTGAAAGCATCTAGACCCCCTAACGGGTCGTTACATATGATGTGATTTAATTTGTAGCTGAAAAATGATTTAATTTGTGATGTGATAATTCAATTCAATGCTCTAGCCACTAGCACGAGAAGCACTGGAATCAAACATGGAATATTTCATGTTGATCCCACTATAATTGCAATTGCTTGCACAAAATTCATAAATTAATTTATGTTTGGCATTAGGTGTGGAGTTTCATTTATGTTTGGCATGTTGACTGTGAGGGTTATGAGGTATCAAATTAATTTATCTTATACTCAACATTTTTAAATGCTAATGAATTGCGATACAAAAAATTAATGACAAAGTTTGAAGAGTTATATAATTTTTTTACATGTCTCATGTTTTGGGATATATAAGATATATGGGGTTTAATTAATGTTAAATTTAAATTATAAATTTAATTTTAATTATTAAAAAATTATAATTAAATAATAAAATGGGGCCGGTTAGGTGTTCAGGTGGGTGAGTGTTTTAATAATAAATTATTAATAAATTTTAAATAAAATTTTAATTTTATATTTAGTATTAATTATAAATTTTTATCTTATTAATATTAATAATATAGTTAAATAATTTTAGTAGGTAAAAATAAAATTATTTTTCACAATGGGGGTTTTAAATGTTTAATCTTAATAAAATTAGATAATAATATATAATTTTAATTAAATTAATAATAATAATCACAATTAGGGTTTTAAATGTGGTGTGGCTGGGGCTTTGGTTCACAAGGGTTTGGTTAATTGAAAATTTGGAATAAAATTTAAATTTGTAAAATAATTTATATTAAATTTTTATTAAGTTATTAATATTACTATAAATTTGGTTGTTAAATAATTTTTTTTGGGCCAAATCAATATTTTCTTAATTAATTTCGATATTTTAACTTTAATTTTAATTAAAATAATTATTCACAAAAAAAAAAAATTGTGTATTAGTTTTGTTCTTAAGAATATAGCCTAATTTTTTAACTTTATTTTTTTTATTAAATCTCTTATTAGAAATTAAAATAATTTATTTTTTTAATTTTATATTATAAATTTAAAATATTAAATATATGTTTTTTAATTTTTTAATAATAATGGGTTGGTTTCAAGATTTAAGCAGGGTTTAACTTTAGGTTTAATGAAGACTAATCTTAAAAAAATTATAATATAATAGATAATTGAAATAAATAAAAGCTTGTGGTCTAGTCTATGCCATTGTAAAAAATGATTAGTTTAACGATAAATAATATATTTAAATATAATAGTTGAATGTCCAATAATATAGTTGTCGACTTAGTTATTTATTTAATACAATTTTAAAATTATAACTACAAATATAATGTTATTATTTGGTAAAACTTTTGTTACTTGGTCAAAAATTTAAAGTAGTGTATGTCTGAAAGTACAATTATAAATTACGTACTAAAGGATGGTTTTGTGAATTCTTAGGATAGTTTTTTTCGTCATACATATTATTTAATTTAAAATAGAAATTACGCCGTATCGTAAGTGGATTGATAATAGGTGTAACCCAAGAAGGGGCGAGATTACTAGAGAATTTTATGAGAGTGTCGATGAGGTCATTTAATTTGCGTCTACCCAAGAAAGTTTTATAAGATTAGAAGGAAAGTTAAAGTGCCCTTGTATGAAATGCAAGTGTTTAAGGTTTAACTCAGTCAATGAGGTGAAAAGAGATATTTGTAAACATGGATTCATGAAATGTTATTATTATTAGACGCATCATGGTGAAGAAGTGCCCGTTGTGACTCATTCAGTTGTTGAAAATGAATATTATAGAGAAGACAATTTTAGGGATTAGTTTAATTCCTATGAACAGATGGTAATAGATGCGGCTGGGCTATAAAATGCGCCATATATAATGCAAGAGACTGGTACTAGAAGTGGTTATCAGACTTACAATGTAGATGAAGTATCGAATGAAAATGCACAAACATTTTATGACATGTTATCTACTGCACAAGCTCCATTATATCCAAATTGTGAAGTAGAAAGTGAACTTTTTGCCACAGTTAGGATGTTGAGTATAAAGTCTGATTACAACATTCCCGAATGTGGATATAATGAAATTATGCAGTTTATGCATCAAATAATGTCAACTGGTAATCGGGTGCCAACTGATTTTTATCATACTAAGAAATTGGTTTCGTAGCTTGGCATCGGTTATCAGAAGATTGATTGTTGTTCAAATGGGTGTATGCTGTATTACAAGGATAACGAATCCGAGATGAGTTGTAAGTTTTACAGTCATCCTTGTTTTAAACCTGTAAGAAATGGGAAAGGAAAATTTAAACAAATTTCTTATAAAAAATTGTGGTATTTATCTCTCATAGCAAGACTGCAGAGAATATATGCTTCTACAGTTATAGCCGCAAGCATGAGATGGCATCATGAAAGTTGGAGGGAGCGTGGTGTCTTGTCTTAACCGTCTGGCGGAGAAGCATGGAAACACTTTGATCAGAAATATCCTAACTTCTCTGCTGATCCTAGAAATGTGAGGCTTGGTCTTTGTGCAGATGGATTCACTCCATATGATAAATCAGGTCGGCCGTATTTTTGTTGGCCGGTTATTGTGACGCCATATAACTTACCTCCAGAATTATATTTGAAAAGAGAGTTTATTTTTTTGACTGCTATTATTCCAGGTCCATCAAATTCGAAAAACAAGATAGATGTGTTCTTACAGCCTTTGATTGATTAACTAAAATTATTGTGGTACGAAGGTGTTCTGACTTATGATATATCAACCAAAAATAATTTGTTCATGAAGGCTGCTCTATTATGGACCGTCAATGATTTTCCTGCCTATGGAATGTTATCTGGTTGGATGACATCGGGTAGATTAGCGTGTCCATATTGTATGGAGAAAACTAAAGCTTTTAACCTCAAGTATGGTAGAAAGACATCATTTTTTGACTGTTACAGACAATTCTTGCCTATGGATCACGCCTTCTGGAGAAATACAAGTGTATTTAGGAAAAATAGAGTTGATAATTCTTCTCTACCACCACGATTAATTGGAGATACCATTTTTTAGAGAGTCTGTAATTTTTCTTCTATCCTCCAGTTACAGGACTGTGCGATGCCTGGGTATGGTGTTGAGCACAATTGGACAAAATGAAGTATTTTTTGAGAATTGCCATATTGGAAAGATAATCTGATCCGACATAACTTAGATGTCATGCTTATTGAGAAAAATGTTTTTGACAATCTTTTCAATACAATTATGGATTTGAAAGGTAAAACTAAAGATAATAATAATGCTAGAATGGACCTTAAAGAATATTGTAAGCGCAAAGAACTTGAACTAATAGACCGTGGCGGGGAAAAATATTGGAAACCTAAGGCCCAATACACGTTCATAAGGGAACAAAAGTTAAATGTTTTTACGTGGATAAAAGAACTTAAGCTCCCTAATAGATATGGTTCCAGATTAGGTAAGTGTGTTGATATGAGAAACACAAAGTTATTTGGGTTGAAAAGTCATGATTGCCATGTTCTCTTGGAGCGATTACTTCCAACGGCATTTGCAGCATTACCAAATCGAATTTAGAATCTGGTAACTGAGTTATGCTAGTTTTTCAAAGACATTTGCTCAACAATATTAAGAATTGAACATCTAGGTGTCATGGAACAAAATATACCCATCATTTTATGCAAATTAGAATGTATATTTCCTTCCAGATGGTTTAACTCAATGGAGCATCTCCCAGTGCACTTAGTTTACAAAGCAAAGGTGGGGGGACCAGTACAATACAGATGAATGTATCTGTTTGAAAGGTACGTCTGATATAATTTCAATCGTTAATTTTTAAAGATAATAATTTTTTTTTATATTGAGGAGATTTTCGAATAATTTAGATTTCTCAAAACTTTAAAGAAGAAGGTCCGCAATAAAACTCGTGTAGAAGGATCTATATGTGAGGTATATTTAATTGAGGAGACGTCCATATATGGTTCATATTATTGTAAAGATCCAAAAAAAAAAAAAAAAAAACTAAATTAATTAAATTAATTAAATTATATATATAATAATTAATTAAAACAAAAAAAAAAACAAAAAAATATAAAAAGAAAAGGGGGAGGCGCTCGGCAGCCCCCCCCCAAATCAGAAAATCTCTCTCTCTCTCTCTCTTTTATTTTCTCTTGATTTCCTCTCGGATTATCTTCGATTCCAAGCGATCCGGCCGTTCGATCGTTGATCCGACTTCGCTTTCACCGTTAAAGTGCCCCCGATCTACAAGGAGGTAAGTGTTTTGGCTTCATCCTCTCTGTTTTGCTTGTTGTTTTCGTGAAATGAGGCTTGAGGCGCGATGGGGCTTGTTGGCCGAATGTTTGAGGTTAGATCTACGAAGATGCAACCGTTGGATTTTTGTGATTCTTGGATATGATGGTCGGTTTGCTTAAGAGGGTTGGGTGGCGGTCTTGGATCGCTGGAAATCGCCGGCCACGGTGGCCGGCGACGTTGGCAGTATTTTTTCTCTTTTTGGCCGAAACTTCGACTCTAGATCTACGAAGATCTAGCCGTCCGATCTTTCTCATTTTTGGATATGTTGCTCTCCTTAGTGTTGCGCACCTCGGGGTAGTTTCTGATCGTCGAAAAAATGGCCGGCGGCCGGCGAACGGCGACGGCCAGATTCGCCCCTATTTTCGGCCGAAAATTAAATCTCAGATCTAGTAAGATCTGACCGTCCGATGGGTTTCATTTTAATATATGTTGATATTCGTGGCGAGGGCTTCGTATCGATATATTGGTCGGCCATTTTTGGCCGGCCGGCGGCGGTCGCCGGCGGTGGCAGTGTGTTGGAAAGAAAAGAAAAAAAAAAAAAGGAAAAGAAAAAGAAAGAAAAGAAAAGAAAAGAAAAGGAAGGAAAAAGAATAAAAGGAAATAAAAATAAAAAAAAAATAATATAAGGAAAAAGGAAATGAGGGCTTTTGGGGTTGGGCATGTCGGGTTAGGTTTTAGCCTAGGATGGCGGGGCCCGATTGGGTTTTAGGATGGCCCAATGTGTTGGGCATGATTGACCCAGTTGTGGCAGCCCTTGGGCTGGCCCACTCGGCTTGTTCTCCCTTGTCGCTTGTCCGGGAACCTAGGATGACTTGGTTAGGTTGGTCCTACTCGGGATATCGATGTCAGTTTAATTTGGGTTCTCTTTAGGTCTCCTAGAATTGGCGATATGATTGGCGAGTCATTTTGTTGATCGGATTCCTAAGGACGAAGCCCTATTAGACGACTCGAGGCCGAGTAAGACTGACCCCGAGTGCGTTCTAGGCTAGCCTATGATGATGACGTGGGTTTATTTCGAATCCTGATTTCTGATGGATTCCTTTTATCTGAGGCTAGAATATTGCAATTTATTCCTTTTAAACTATTTATTAAATTATTAATTAATTATTAAGTTTTCAAGAAAATTTATCAATTTAGTTATAAATATATATATGTATGTATTTTTGATAAAGGAGGAATTTAGATAAAAAATATATTATCTATATTAAAAGAAAACTAGTTTATGGGTAAATATATATATATATATATTATGATATTGCAGCCTATAAGTGGGTGTGTAGTTCCACTATACACTTACGCGTAGCAAGCAAAGCGAGACATGATGACGTAGTCGATGGCTTAGCTCGACGAATTCCATGACGCCAGATTTGAATATTGCGCGGGCCAAGGTACCAAATAATCGATTTAGGGTGTTAGGCAATGGTTAGGATTTTCGGTAATTTCTTTACGTCGTTATTCTTGTTACCTAAATGTGACACCCCATTCTATTTATTGTAGGCTCAGATTCTCAGGATTTTGTTCGATCTTCTCCCCAGACTCGGACTTGAGTCATCATTTCCCAGGCGAGTAGACAGGATATGTTATGATTACCTTATATTATGCACGTATATACTGTTTTATTCATAAATATTATAACCTTGTATAAATTTTTATATGCATAACTCGTACATGATTTTTATATGCGGATCATAGAAAAATACTCTTAAATGTTTCTAATTTGCATGAAATATTTTCATCCTACTGGGAGAGACATAAACTGAAAGATACCCTAATTGATTTCTTGTTTTGAGAATGTGAATTATTGAATGATATGGTGTATTTTAGGCACCACATGAAATGATAAATGATTATGACTTGTGCATAAATTAGGGTATTATTTGCATTATTATTAGAGGACTATCTAGTAGATTCCCTGGTGACTCACAGCAGGAAAAGATCATGGTACTGTGAGGCTTGGCATGCCAAGGCCATGAGAGACACGGATAGTATGTTTCAGCACTGCTATCACGTGGGCCTTTATGATGATATTGTGTGATGATGATGTATGTGCCGATATATATACTTGTGTGCATGTGTATATAGGCGTTAGGCCAGTTTCTACTAGTGTGTCCTCAGAATCAGTGCATGCATCTCATACAAGAGTATAGGGGACTTGGGTGGTTAGGGAACAACTTATGGGGGTTGTCTTTAAGCACCTATTTTTCCTACACTATGTTTTCCTTTGAAATCTCAAATTATTTAACTTATGGTTTATAATTCCACTGTTTATACTGTTATTACGTTATTATACTCATGATGATCATCCTAGCATTTTATTGTATACTCTCCTAGTGGGCATGACATACCTTATACTCGCGAGTCCACAAGACTCACCTCGTTTTATTAAAAATATTTTCAGGGAATTCTCCTTTTGATTATTGGTCCAGCAGATCTTCTGGTATGATGTCATACCCTCTTTTGATTTCGGATGTATTATAGGATGCTCTGTGGAGACATACCCATGTTGTAGAGTCTGATGTTTTGTCTTTATTTTGTTGGCACATAATTGTGCCAAGGGCCCGAGATACGGGATTGGGTATGTATTATTGACAGCAGTGTGATAGATATTCTTATTTTGTACAGCTGCTGTATATGAAATATTGAGATATTATGTTAGAAGGTGAATTGGTATTTTATTCATGTTCTATATCTTGTCAGTAATATTGTTTTATTCAAATTGAGCTAGAGAAGAGGCTTACTAGTCCATTTTGGGGCCGCTGGGCCTAGGGATTAGTGCCGGTCATGACATACCAGATTTCGGGTCGTGACAGATTGGTATCAGAGCCTAGGTTACTCTTGAGTTAGGCTTGTGTCTTTTGATTCTATTCGATTCTCTAGCCTTGTCTAAGGTCTTGTCTCATTGAGTCCCACAGAGCCATTCTTAGCTGGGTTTTAGATCGTGGTGTGAGCCATGGCACATTATTGATCTAGCTTTTGCTAAGGGTGTTAGAGTCTAGTATCATTTGATCTTTTGATTTCAGATTCTATTGCTACTTTTATTGACCTATCAGTACGATGACAGGGATGATACCTACTCGTTCTCGGACAGCATCCAGGCAGACAGATTCTTTAGGGGGTGATCAGGCTCCTCAGCCCTCACCTACCAGCGGTTACACGGTCAGAGGCCGTGGACGAGGTCGTGGCGAACGACGTGGCCGAGGCCGAGGCCGAGGTAGAGGCCGGGGCCGTGGTTCGGGTCGCAGTGGAGTTGACTTTGATGGTAGTACTCCGACGAGAGATAGGGACCAGCTGATTATTGACTCCTTGGCAAACATCACGGTGCTGTTGACAAATATAGTTAATTCTCAGAGACAGCCAGAGGCGCCAGGGGGTGTGAGCCTTGATACTAGGGTTGGTGGCGGCACTGGAGATGGCACCGAGGATGGCACTAGAGGTGGCACTAGTGGCGGCACTGGCGACGGTGCTGTGGCTGGTGGCGCCAGGGGCGCCGTTAGCGGTGGCGCTGCAGGTGTTGCCGTCGGCACTGGTGATGCAGGCGAGACTAGGGGACAGCCTCCAGTGGACCTTCCAGTGGACCCTGAGGCCGTTGGGATAGATTATGAGTTTGAGCGGTTTATGGGTCTGAAGCCGCCCCAGTTCAGAGGTGCGAGAGATAAGGCTGAAGAGTTTTTGGATCAGTTGGACAAACTGAAGAGAGGTTCTCGCATACATGGCTACCGGATGGTGGAGCTCACCTCTTTTTGTCTTCATGGTGAGGCGAGCGTGTGGTATGATGTATTGAGGAGACGGCGGGGTGATGCCCCGTTAGGGTGGGCTGAGTTCAAGAGACTATTTTTGGCAAAATATGTCTCTAGCACTATGAGATTCCAGAGGGCCCAGCAGTTTGAGGCCCTAAGACAGACCCCAGATATGAGCGTTGAGCGTTATGATGCGTTATTCACTGAGCTCTCACAGTTTGCACCTGCTTTGGTTCCTACGGAGCAGGACAGGATTACACGCTTTATATCTCGATTGATCGAGCCGTGGTTCAGGAGTTTGCACGCCACTCGTTTTGGCACGTATGAGGAGGCAGTTGATAGTGCCTTAGCCCTTGAGGCACGAGCAGCAGAGGAGAGGGCAGCTAGAGACTTGAAGAGGGTTAGAGGCGACGCTGGTACTTCCTTCTCTTCTGGGAAGAAGGGGAAGGGCACGACGAGTTTGCAGCCGTTGGCAGTAGCGCCACCATTTCCTTCATTGCCTGCGCCCCCTTCCCAGAGACAGCAGCAGCAGCGGCAGCAGAGACAGGAAGAGAGGCCCCTATGTCCGACATGTAAGAAGAGACACTCAGGGGTGTGCAGGTATGCGAAGGCCCCGATTACATGCTTTAGGTGTGGACAGTCAGGTCACATCCAGAGGGATTGTTCACAGCTAGGGCGAGGCCCTCCAGGACGACAGGCTCCAGCTCAGCAGCCGACATCTAGAGCTCAAAGCAGCGCTCCCCAGCCTCGAGGGGGACATGGCCCACAGGGTCAGCCGAGGGTCTATCATATGACTACTCAGGATGCCCAGGCATCCAATCAGGTGGTGACAGGTACGGTTCATATCTGTGGTCACAGTGCACACGTGCTATTTGATCCCGGGGCGACGCATTCGTTTGTATCGCGGCAATTTGCTCCCTGTCTGGGAGTAAGTGCCACTCCTCTAGGCGAGCCCATGTTAGTGGGAACTCCTGTGGGTGATGCCCTACAGGTAGAGCGAGAGTATCGGGCTTGTGTTGTTTCTCTCGTGGGTAGGGATACGTTAGCAGATCTTATTTTACTCGGTCCTATGGAGTTTGATGTCATTTTAGGTATGGATTGGTTAGCTTCATGCCACGCTAGCCTAGATTGTCGTCAGAAACGCGTTTACTTTAATATTCCCGGTGAGGATTCGTTTTATATCCAAGGGGATAGGACTCGAGGGGCTAGCATGTTGATATCAGCTATAAAGGCGCAACGTATGTTGGGCAGAGGTTGTGAGGGGTTCTTGGCAGTCGTGAGAGAGTGTGACCGATCAGTTGGGGAGGTTAGTGGAGTCCCGGTAGTGTGTGAGTTTCCAGACGTTTTTCCCGAGGAGCTTCCGGGATTACCACCCGATCGGGAGATTGAGTTTTGTATCGACCTAATACCGGAGGCTCGACCTATTTCAATACCCCCGTATAGAATGGCCCCAGCGGAATTGAAGGAGTTAAAGGATCAATTACAAGAACTCTTAGATAAGGGCTTTATTAGGCCTAGCACGTCGCCATGGGGTGCGCCAGTGCTATTTGTGAAGAAGAAGGATGGGAGTTTGAGACTCTGTATCGACTATCGTCAACTAAACAAAGTCACTATCCGTAACCAATACCCGTTGCCACGCATTGATGACCTATTTGATCAATTGCAAGGTGCGAGGCGATTTTCTAAAATTGATTTAAGATCAGGATACCATCAATTGAGGATCAGGAATCAGGATGTTCCCAAGACTGCCTTTCGCACTCGGTATGGGCATTACGAGTTTTTGGTGATGTCCTTCGGGTTGACGAATGCCCCGGCAGCATTCATGGATTTGATGAATAGAGTATTTCGACCTTTCTTGGATAGATTTGTCATTGTATTCATAGATGACATATTGGTGTACTCGAGGAGTGATGTTGAGCATGAGCACCATCTTAGGACGGTTTTACAAGCCCTTCGTGAGAATGAGTTGTATGCCAAGTTTTCAAAGTGTGAGTTCTGGCTAGAGAGTGTTGGCTTTTTGGGGCATGTTGTGTCTAGTCAAGGGATCCAGGTGGACCAAAAGAAGATAGAGGCTGTGGCTCAGTAGCCTAGACCCACTACAGTCACCGAGATACGTAGTTTCCTAGGTTTAGCAGGATACTACCGTCGCTTTGTGAAGGATTTTTCTAAGATTGCAGCGCCGATGACGCGTCTCACCCAAAAGAATGTAAAGTTTGAGTGGTTAGATGCATGTGAGCAAAGCTTCAATGAGTTGAAGCGACGTTTGACTACAGCGCCAGTGTTGACCCTACCATCAGGGAATGGGGGTTATGCTGTGTACTGTGATGCGTCGAGGGTTGGATTAGGATGTGTGTTGATGCAGTGTGGGAGAGTTATTGCGTATGCTTCTAGGCAGTTGAAGAAACATGAGCAGAACTATCCTACTCATGACCTCGAGATGGCTGCCGTAGTATTTGCTCTCAAGATATGGCGGCATTACTTGTACGGCGAGACTTGTGAGGTGTTCACAGATCATAAGAGTCTTAAGTACATTTTTGACCAGCGGGACCTGAATTTGAGACAGCGTAGGTGGATGGAACTCCTTAAGGACTATGATATCCATATTTTGTACCACCCAGGAAAGGCTAACGTAGTAGCAGATGCCTTGAGTAGAAAGTCTATGGGTAGCCTTGCTCATATTTCTAGTTGGAGGAGACCGTTAGTGGAGCAGTTACATAGTTTAGAGCGGAGTGGTGCACGTTTAGAGATATCTGAATCTTGGGGATTTTTGGCGCACATCGAGCTTAGGTCTGCTTTGATGGAGGAGATTAAGGCGGTTCAAGTTAAGGACCCTAGTTTAGCCAAGATCATTAAAGATGTCGGAGAAGGTAAGGCGTTGGATTTTTCTATGGACTCTTCTGGAGTGTTGAGATTCAGGACTCGGCTTTGTGTCCCCGAGGTGGACGAGTTGAGGAGTAGGATCCTTAGGGAGGCTCATCACTCTCGATTTTCCATTCACCCAGGGACTACCAAGATGTACCAGGACCTAAAGCAATTGTTTTGGTGGCCACGCCTTAAGGAAGATGTTGCTCGTACGTGTCTAACTTGCCAAGTCTGTCAGCAAGTGAAGGCAGAGCATAAGAGGCCAGGAGGTTTGTTGGAGAGCATCCCAATTCCAGAATGGAAATGGGAACATATTACCATGGATATGGTTACAGGATTACCGAGGTCCCCTGTAGGACATGATTCAGTATGGGTAGTGGTAGATCGCCTAACGAAGACAGCTCGTTTTATTGCTGTACGTACGTCATTTACTGCCTCTCAGTTAGCTCAGAAGTTCATTCATGAGATTGTACGGTATCACGGAGTACCCATTTCTATTATTTCTGATCGAGGGTCCATATTTACCTCTCGGTATTGGGGCTCATTTCACGAGGCTTTGGGTACGCAGTTAGCATTGAGTACTGCGTTTCACCCCCAGACGGATGGCCAGTCGGAGAGGACTATCCAGATACTTGAGGACATGCTTAGAGCATGTGCCCTTGATTTCAAGGGTAGTTGGGAGAAGATGTAATACCCCGGGAGCCCAAAGAAGTTAGAATATATCGAGGATAGTGTAAGAAAGGAAACAACACTAGCTGGATACCTTTTGGGCTGAATGTTGGCAAAGAACTCCCAAGTTAAGCGTGCTTGACCTGGGGTAATCCAGGGATGGGTGACCCCCCTGGGAAGTTCGTGTAGGCCCATCAGGGTAAGTTGTTCCGGTCCTTCCTATCGCTCGATCGGGAAGTTACAAATGGTATCAGAGCTAACCCTTGGCGAAAGCGGTCCGATGAGGGCGGGGAGTGGCGCCGGGGCTTGAGGGCCTGTACAAGGAGCGGCTTCTGGCAGGCTTCTAGGATGGCAGCCCCCAAGGAGAGAAGGTCTGGGACCAGTTGTAAGGTCGCATGACGAGGACGTCATGTGCTCAAGGGGGGGAGAATGTAATACCCCGGGAGCCCAAAGAAGTTAGAATATATCAAGGATAGTGTAAGAAAGGAAACAACACTAGCTGGATACCTTTTGGGCTGAATGTTGGCAAAGAACTCCCAAGTTAAGCGTGCTTGACCTGGGGTAATCCAGGGATGGGTGACCCCCCTGGGAAGTTCGTGTAGGCCCATCAGGGTAAGTTGTTCCGGTCCTTCCTATCGCTCGATCGGGAAGTTACAATTATTTTGCACCAAATGTTCCATCAAGAAGAACGAGAGTCCTTCGAAATGACGATAGGGGAGATTCTTCTTATCCAAAAATTTTCGTGTTCAATTATCCAGGTCGTGCTGCGGGAGCAATGAAAATCAGGTGGATGGATGGAAAAGAGTTTGAAGCCGCCAAATTATATGTTTTGTTGAATACTTCGGAGGTCGAACCTTATATCGAGTAAGAATTAAAATTTAAATGAATATATTTATAAGTTTATTCTTGATTCATATTAAATGATTGATATATCATTTAAATTTTTCAGCATGTACACCAATCTATTGCGTCAGCTATATTCAAATATCACAGATGCAGAAATAGACAAAGAAATCGAGAAATATTTTTCTAAATAGTTTCATCATCAAGTATGTTACTTCATATTAGATTATTTTTTAATTGAATTTTAAAAATATATTAAGTGATTCGAATATTTTCTCAGGTTAATTCGAATACTCAAGTTGTTACAAATCCATTAATTCAGAATATAGGATGGGGACCGACTCCAAACATGCGGTATTGGCCAATGTATTTCGTGAATGAATATAAATTTCATACCGTCGAATGGAGTACTAGTAGATCTACCAAAAATTTTGGTGTTTGCGTGCCTAGGACAGGGGTTGGATCCTCAGAAACTTATTATTATGGAAAAATTTTAGATATTATTGAATTGGAATATGTAGGCCTACCAATCAAAAGGGTAGTTATGTTCAAATATGAATGGTACGATCCAAGTTCTAGGAGAACCAAAATCCATGAAAAGTATGGTATTATCGAGGTTCGATCATCAAGAAAGTATAAGAAATATGATCCTTTCATTTTTGTTCAACAAGCTGAACAAGTGTATTACGCGTCGTACCCCAGCACTTGCCGTGATAAACGTGATTGGATTGTTGTTATTAAAACAAAGGCACGACCTACAATAACGGCTCCCGAGGCTAATATGGAAGAACCTTTCTAGGAGGATGAAATACCAAAAGTTTCGCAAATTGATCAAAATGATGACCTTAGAGATAGTTTACAAGATTTAGATGGGATAATCAAGGAAATAGATGTTTCAAATATTATTTAGCAAGAAGAAGATGATGATGCAGAGGAAAAATCTATATCAGAAGAGGATGAAGAAGAGTTATTGTCTGATGACATAGATAGTGATGAATTTGTAGAAGAAGATTGATATATTTATGAATACATGTGAATTTAAATATATATATATTATGATATAATATCTTTTGTATTTTTTAATGTCTGTGACCTTGTATCGTGTTTTTTTGTTTCATGTAATTTCAAAAACAGATGTCAGGACATTTATCTCCTGAACCAAGCAGGGCTAAGGGTAGTAGGGGTAGAGGAAGACGTCAATCTTATAGGGACACACCTTCCCCAGATCCTAGTAGTGCTGGTTCACAGTCTTCTCCTTTTGTCTCTACACATGCTGTTCCGTCTACTCCTTTATATTCTCAACCATCGCACCCATATGCTTTCTTTCCCATGCCTTAGTTCCAACAACAATTCCCCTCTATACCATATCATATGGGTTATACTACAGTCCCACCCACATCCCACCCACCTGAGACTGCACCACATTCTGTCCCCTATCCTGGGTCTACTTTTCATCCCATAAGAGGTTCATATCCATACTCATTTATGCCAACACCACATGCACATCCTTCGACATCTTTTCCTACGTAGAATGTTGACCCGACTCCATCTGAGCTAATTAATACCGATCGAGCTGATCACCGAGTAGAGTTATCCTACAATCAGAACTGTGATCAGTGAGTATCTTATATATATTATTTTTAATTAATTGTTTGTAATTGTTTTACATATAAATGCAATTTCTTTCATGATAAATATTGGTTTTACAATTTTTTCCCTTAGGTTGGCCCACCAGGTGTATAATCCAAGATTTGGAAGAGACGGTACACTGAAGTTTGGCTTCATTAGGATGACGTGCCTGAATTAACACGATAGATGTGGCAAGACGAATTTAGCGTAAGTTTAATTGTAATTCTTAATTATAGAAAGTTTCAATTTAAAATTGTATACATATTTATTCATTTTTAATTTCTTATAGAAGGAGTTTAAGTGGCAACTCGATGAGAGTGATCGTATATGGATCACTTGGAATAAATTTGGTCGGAAAAGTTTTAGAAATAATTTGAACAAAATTAAAAGAGGTGCAGAGAAAGGGGAATGGATGGATCTGATAGTGCGGCGAGCATTACAGGCCAAGTGGGATGAAGATGAATACAAGAAGAGAGTAGAACAAAACAAAAAGAATCGCGCATCCGAGACTGGTGGGTCAGTCCACACAGGTGGATCCACTCCTTTCACAGAGAGCCGAAGAAAGATGGTAATTAGTTTTTCTACTAATCAAATGTAAATTTTATAATGGTTTATATTTTATTTATTTATTTCATATATTTGTCATGCAGGCAAGGGAATTAGATCGCGAGCCCAATGAATTTGAGATTTTTAGGAGAACCCACACTCGAAAGAATGATCAAGGATAAGAAGTGTGGGTTGATAATAGATCAAAGGGTGTCGCGGTAATTGTATTTTGTACAATTTAATTAACATTACAATTTAATGATTTTTTTATTAATTGACAACGTCAATATTTTAATTTATATAGGAGGCGTTTGAGAGTTAAGTGCAGAGGCATCTTCAGCATCAGCCAGTGGTAGTGAGTCGTCCCCTCCACCCATAATCGACGAACGTCAGATTTTTTATCAAGCTGTGTCTGGTAGAAACAAGAAGGGTCGTGTTTACGGGCTCGACTCTCAAGGTAGGCAGTCCTTCCCAGTTGGATCCGATAACAGTTCTAGTGGTTCATATGGTTTGTCATCGGAATTAGAACAAATGAGATTGAGGGTCACTTAGATGAACAAGGAGTTACATTCCACTCAAACCAAGGTCGTCAAGGTGGAAAATCAGCTACAATCTGATATTTTACTCTTAGTAATAAAATGGTTTTGATAATGACTATATGAAAATCAATCTCTACAATATGGATTACATAGATGAGAAAATAACTTTTATAAAATGAAGCAAGACATGGATTATGTAAATGAGAAAATAGCTTTTAATATGTGAATTGTGAAGTAAGGTATGGATTATATGAATGAGAAAACAAATTTGTAATACATGAATTTTGAAGCAAGATATGAAATCCTATAGAAGAAATATTGAGTTTGGTTGAGTGATATTTATTTTAAAAATATATTTTTGATAATCTCAACTTGCCTTCAAAAAGATCAAAATGTGGATTTGTTAAAGTTTTCTATGTTTTCAAAAGGATAGTCGACTATGTGTTTCATTCTGTTGACTATGCCTTAGAATAGTCGACTATGCTGTTAAGGATAGTCGACTATGTATAAGGATAGTCGACTATGCTGGTTTGATCTGTCGACTATGTGAGGCATCTGTCGACTATTTCTTAGTCTGTCGACTATCAAGTAAGGATAGTCGACTATGGCTTTTCATCTGTCGACTATTTTTGTTCTGTAAATTCAAAATTTTCTTTACATTTTCTCATCTGTCGACTATTCACTTGCATCTGTCGACTATGGTTTTTTTGTATTAAAAGATAGTCGACTATCTCTTTCTGTCTGTCGACTATGCTTAGCTTTATTTGATAAAATAGTCGACTAACCCATTTTCTCTGTCGACTATGTGTTTCATAAAAACTTATAACGGCTAGTTTTTGACGCATTAAATGCTCGCCCAACCACCCACAACGGTCCAAAATTCAAACTTACCCACCATCAACTATAAATAGGTGGTTGAAGATGCATTGAAGGCTGCTGAAAACACATTGAATATCTTGAACGATCGTGCCTTCACTGTTACATCGAGCTTTAACTTTTCTCTCTGTATTTTCATTTAAGAGGCTTTGATATTTTACTGTTATAGTACTTTTAAGCCTCGATCTTACATTTAAAGAGAGAGCTTGTAACTAAGAGTTGTACTCTTAGAATCTCCATTTCATTCTCTGTATTTTTCCTAGCGGTAGCTAGAGGGCCCATTAAGTTGGGAGGTTGTAAGTTCCCTAGTCAAGGACTAGAGGACCTGCTCGTATTGAGTAGGGGGTTTGAGAGTAAAGATTGGTTTTAAAATCCTTAGTTGATAGCTAAGGTAGTGGACTAAGCTTGGAAAGCTGAACCACTATAAATACGTGTCTTCACTGCTTTCCATATTTTTTCTTGCTTCCTTTGCATTTCTGTTTCTACTGACTTTGAATGTTCATTGATAAAATTCCATATTTACTCTTCACCATTTGAAAGTATCTTTGCTTCTCAAAAGATTTTTTTTTTAATTATACCAATTCACCCCTCTCTTGGTGTGTGTCATATAAGTTCAATTCTATCAATTGGTATCAGAGCTAAGTTCCCTTGTTTTTATCGGTTTAACAACCTAGGGAAAAAGATCTTATCATATGGCTCATTTTGCATCATCATCCCAATCCGAGGGTCTAAGCACCACTCGTCCCCCATTCTTTGATGGAACTAACTATAATTACTGGAAGACAAGAATGCAGATTTGTTTGATGCAGGATTCAAGCTTAATGCAAGCAGTTTATAAGGACATCAAGTTAGCTGACATGGAAAAAATTGAGACCTGGACACCAGAAGAAAGAAGAGATATGGAGATTAATGCTAAAGCCATGAATACTCTTATCTGTGCACTGAGCTCAGAGGAATTCAACAGAGTGTCAACGTGCAAAACAGCTAAGGAAATTTGGGACAAATTAAAGGTAACACATGAAGGAACAAATCAGGTAAAAGAAACGAAAATCAATCTTCTTGTCCATGATTATGAATTATTTTCTATGAAAGATGACGAATCCATAAAAGATATGTACACTAGATTCAATGACATTGTTACTACTGTAGAGGCCTTAGGTAAGACATTTACAAATGGAGAAAGAGTTAGAAAAATTTTAAGAAGTTTACCTAGATCATGGGAATCTAAAGTCACTGCCATAACAGAAGCAAAAGACTTAGATACACTTCCATTTGACAACTTGCTAGGTTCTTTAATGACACATGAAATAATGATGAAAAGAAATGAAGTTGATGTTTCCAAGAAAAACAAAAATGTAGCATTTAAAATTGAGGATGAAGATAAAAACTCTCAAAGTGAAGATGATGATTTTGCACTATTAGCTAGGAAATTTAGGAAATTTATGAAGAAAGGTAGGTTTAATCAAAGGAGAACATTTCGGAAAGAAAAAGATCAAAAAGAGTCTAATCCAACTAATGAGCTTCGATGCTTTGAATGTAAGAAGCTAGGTCACATTAGAAGTGACTGCCCTCAACTGAAAAAGATGGATCGCAAGGAAAGAAAAATGAAGAAGAAGGCTCTAGCTGCATGGGGTGAAGAAGAGCTCTCATCAAGTGATGAATCTCAAGATGAAGAAGTTGCCAACATTTGTTTTATGGCCAACACTGAAGACGAGGTAAGCTCTCAGCATCTAAATTCAATTTCTGAATTTACATTTGAAGAACTTCATGATGCATTCAATGATTTGCTAGGTGAATGTGAGCATATGAATGAGAAAAATAGTGTTTTAAAAAGAGAATTAAATTCCTTAGAAAATAAGGTAAATGATCTGAAAATCAAAATAGGAATGTTGGAAAATGAAAGAGACAGTCTATGTACTGAAAAGGAAAATCTCTTGAAAGAAAACAAAGACATGAAGAAATCTTTAGAAAAATTAGTTGAAGGAAAAAATAAACTAGAGATGATACTTGGAGCTCAAAGAAATTTTGGAAATAAACAAGGAATTGGATTTGATCCATTTCAAGTAAGCTCCAGTAAAACAGTGTTTGTTAAAGCATCAAACCAAAAATTTATTCAAAGAAAATCATCTTTCAAACCAACGTTTTCAAAAAGAGGTATTAACTGCCACTATTGTGGAAAAGATGGTCACTCAGTCAACAAATGCTTCATACGAAATTTTCCTAAAAAATTCAAACAAGTTTGGGTTCCTAAAGATGTAGTATCTTCTAACAAGTATGGACCCAAGATGATATGGGTACCAAAGGGAACAACATGAATGATTTCTTGTGTAGGCTGCATTGGTTTCAAATGATTCAAGGAGCAAGTGGTTCCTTGACAGTGGGTGCTCTAGGCACATGACAGGAGATCAAGATCTTCTCAGCAACATCGTTTTCAAGGAAGGAGGTAAGGTTTTCTATGGTGACAACTCTCAAGGTAAGATCATAGGTATGGGCTCTATTTCTTTTGAAAACATTACATTAGAAAATGTATTTCTTGTTGATGGTCTTAAACATAATCTGATTAGTATTAGTCAACTGATTTAAGTTATGAAGTTTGTTTTGATGCTAATTCTTGTAAAGTTGTATGCTCCAAGACAAAAGAAACAAAATTAAAAGGAAATAGAACAAGAAACATCTATCTCACATTTCTAGAATCACCAAAAATGGAGAACTGTTTAGTTGCAAATTCAACTCAAAATTCCTGGTTGTGGCATAGTAGGTTAGGGCATGCTAGTATGAACCTAATAAACAAGTTAGTAAAACATGATCTTGTTATTGGATTGCCTAAGCTTAAATTTGAAAGAGATCACATTTGTGGCACTTGCATGAAAGGCAAGCAAATCAGTATTTCATTCAAACCAATAAAAGAAGTATCAACATCTAGACCTCTAACACTACTTCACTTAGACTTGTTTGGTCCAATGAGAACTCTAAGCTTAGGAGGTAAACAATATGTTTTGGTAATAGTAGATGATTATTCTAGATTCTCATGGGTTATCTTTCTTGCATCCAAAAATGAAACCTTTAAGTCATTTGAAATATTTAGTAAAAGAATTCAAAGAGAAAAAGGTTTTTTTATTTCAAAAATAAGAAGTGATCATGGAGGAGAATTTGAAAATGAATCTTTCAAACTGTTTTGTGAAGAAAATGGAATAGATCATAATTTCTCTTGTGCTAGGACTCCCCAACAAAATGGTGTAGTAGAAAGAAAGAATAGATCCTTACAAGAAATGGCTAGAACAATGCTTTGTGATAAAAATCTTCCTAAATACTTTTGGGTAGAAGCTGTGCATACTGCCTGCCATATCCTTAATAGAGTTTCAATGAGACCATTATTGAAAAAGACTCCATATGAATTATTTAAAGGAAGAAAGCCTAACATAAGTCATTTCCATGTCTTTGGTAGTACTTGCTATATTCTCAATAAAGGAAAAGAATCACTAGGTAAGTTTGATGCTAAAAGTGATGAAGGTATATTTTTAGGATATTCATCTCAAAGTAAAGGTTATAGGGTATTCAACAAAAGAACCTTAGTAGTAGAAGAAACAATTCAAGTAATAGTTGATGACATAAGCATTGGGGTTCCAAAACCTAGAGAAGATGGTGAAAAATTATGTAACTCAAAATTTTGAAAGAATTTCAATAAGACAAAATGAATCTAATTCTCAAGAAAATGATCCATTTGAAGAAGAACAAGAGCAGCAAGTAGAAAAAGAACCAACATTTCCAAGAGAAAGGAAATATGTCAAAAAGAATGAAATCATAGGAGATCCATCCAAAGGCATTAGAACTAGATCTTCCATTAGAAATGAATGTCAATTTGCTACCTTTCTATCTCAAGTTGAACCCAAAAATATCAAAGAAGCTCTTGAAGATGAAAATTGGATTATAGCCATGCAAGAAGAATTAAATCAATTTGAAAGAAATGGAGTTTGGAAATTAGTGCCAAGACCAAAAGATTATCCTATTATAGGCACAAAATGGGTATTTAGAAATAAGATGGATGAAAATGGAGTTGTAACAAGAAACAAAGCAAGGCTAGTGGCTCAAGGTTATAGCCAAGAAGAAGGTATTGACTTTGATGAAACCTATGCCCCTGTTGCTAGATTAGAAGCCATAAGAATGTTGTTAGCATTTGCTTGTTACAAAAATTTCAAGCTATATCAAATGGATGTTAAGAGTGCTTTCTTTAATGGATATATTAATGAAGAAGTCTATGTAGAACAACCCCCTGGTTTTGAAAATCACAAGTATGAAGATCATGTGTTCAAATTGTCTAAAGCTTTATATGGTCTAAAACAAGCCCCTAGAGCATGGTATGAGAGACTTAGTAAGTTTCTCTTAGAAAAAGGATTTAAAAGAGGCCAAATAGATACAACTTTATTTATAAGAAGTCATGATAAGGACATCTTATTAGTTCAAATATATGTAGATGACATCATCTTTGGATCTACAAATAAATCTCTATGTGATTAATTTGCAAATCTTATGCAAGGAGAATTTGAGATGAGTATGATGGGTGAACTTAAGTACTTTCTAGGATTACAAATAAAACAAGAAGAAGAAGGTATATATATTTCTCAACAAAAGTACATAAGAGATCTTCTCAAGAGGTTTGATGTTCAAGATTGTAAACCTATGGCTACACCTATGAGTAGTTCTCAAAGCCTAGACAAAGATGAGTTAGGCAAGGCTGTGGACAACAAGCTTTATAGAAGCATGATTGGCTCTTTGTTATATCTAACAGCCAGTAGACCTAATATTATGTTTAGTGTGTGCTTATGTGCAAGGTTCCAATCCAATCCCAAAGAATCTCATTTAAAAGCAGTTAAAAGAATCTTGAGATACCTAAAAGGAACAGCAAATCTAGAACTATTTTATGCAAAATCAAATATTTTTGATCTAATAGCATACACTGATGCAGATTATGATGGATGTAAAATAGATAGAAAAAGTACAAGTGGTTCATGTCAATTCTTAGGAAATTGTTTAGTATCTTGGTCAAGTAGAAAGCAAAATACAGTGGCTCTATCATCTACTGAAGCTGAGTATGTAGCAGCTGGAAATTGTTATGCTCAAATATTGTGGATGAAATACCAAGTAGAAGACTATGGCATAAGACTTCATAACATCCCAATAAAATGTGATAATACTAGTGCTATAGCTTTAACAAAAAATCTAGTGTTTCATGCAAGAACTAAACATATAGAAGTAAAACATCACTTCATTAGAGACCATGTTCAAAAAGGAGACATAAGTCTTGAATTCATAGATACAAATCATCAAGTAGCAGACATCTTTACAAAACCTCTTGATAGAGAAAAGTTTGAATATTTTAGGAGTGATCTGGGACTAATTATAACATGAGTAAGTGTGTGGTAATTGATTTCTTTTCTTGTTCCTGTTTATATATATATTTGATACGGCCAAGATTCAAATCTGTCAAATCAATATAAAATCTATTGACAGAATGCTTTCGGGCCAAAATTTATATGTGATGTTTGGGGCACATCTCTGCAAATTAATCTGTTTAAATCTTAAATATAGTCGACAGCATTTGTGCTATTGTCGACTAAGATGTTGTGAGATTGCTAAGATAGTCGACAGAAGGCTCAGCCTAGTCGACTATGCGCTAAGTATAAAGCAAAAATCAGTCGACAGTTTCATTGTATCTGTCAACTATTCCTTCAGTTCTTTTAATAATAGTCGACTATACCTCTCTCATCTGTCGACTATCATATCCCGCCTATTTAAAGAATAGGCGACTATCGGCTTTCTTAAAACCCTAACTTCTCCCTTGTGGCCGATTTGCTCTCTCCTTCTCTCTTTGAAAGTGTCGATTTCCATCTCTTCTTGGCATTACCGATAGCCCATCTCTTTCTTTAAAGTGCCAAAGCTCTCAAAATCACCCGCTTCTACTCGACTACATTCGGAAATCGTTTTCTCGGTCATATTCCGAGATCTCTCTTGCTCTCTCTATCTCAAGTTTTTTTTAATGGCGCGTACCAAGAACTTGGATAAGGGAAAAGGAAAAGGAAAAGGAAAAGGAAAAGAGAAGGTATCGGGTTCTTCAAGCCGTCCTCCATCTCAACCAAGGCCTCAACTTCAGCTTTTCATTTCTGAGGGACAACAAGAAAGGTATTCCATTCATTTTGAGTCCCGCGAAGTCCTTATCGGTCGATATTTGGATTTATCATTTCTAGACACCATTGGTTTTCCATACATTCAAACGTTTAAGGATTTTGGTTGGTGGGATTTTCTAACAATTCATAGATGCATATATGAAGATGCGGTTAGGGCTTTTTATTCCAATGCTGACAATACCTATCACAAAAGAAAGTCGGATAAAAAGTTTAGGACCAACATTGGGGACTCTCATATGGAAATCACTTTGACATTAATCCACGATCAGTTTAAAATTCCTTTAGAAGGAGAAGAGTATGCTTCTTGGACTCAAGACTTTGTGCAGGCTAGTAAAGAAGTCATAGGAGATGACTCTCTTACAACTAAAATCACTGACACGTCAAGTATGAACTTAAACACTAGGATTCTTCATCTTATTTGTTGTCAGATGATCTACCCTAGAAATGGAAGCTTCTCTCTTGTTACAAGACTTGACTTATGGCTACTCCAATGCATTAAGGCTAAGAGAAGGCCAAATCTGTGTTTACTAATGATAAATCTGATGATAGACTCATTTTCCACCAAAACTAGGTCACTTCCCTATGGTATGGCAGTCAGTGTTTTATTGGATAGTCTGGTTGGGAACATGGACAGTGCTAGAAAAGTATATCTCAGTCTCTCTCAACATATAAATGACAAGACACCCATTAGAATTGGCTATGCAAATAAAGATGGTGAATGGGTTAAAGCTGACAAACCTGAAACCCCTAGAAAGGAGAGAAGATCAGAAGGACCATCTTCATCTCATGAAGATCTAGTGGTTCAAGGTATGGCAGATCTCAAATTAGATATCTCTAGAGTTGAAGCCAGTCTGCAAGAATTCAGAGAAGAAGTCAAGATAGATCTACAGAGTCTTCATCAGCAGCAAGAAGATCTATCATCTCAGATGGGGTAGCTTATTCAGATGCTTTCCTTTCAGTTTCCTCCACCTGGTGCATCTCCATCCATTCCATCAATTGCTTCTCCTTCATCAGCTCAGTCTTCTCCTTCTTCCATCTCTCCAGATGTTTAGATGATGCCCTCATCATACATTCCACTTTACTTTTGCCTTATGTATGCTTATTTTAGCAGCTTTACTAGTTGTTTTTTGTTCTATGGTTTGTTGAACTCAAGCATCACTTTATGAATGAATGTTTTGACATTTTTCTCTTATTTAATGTATGTTTCAATCTGGCTGAATGGTTTAGTTGAATTTCTATGTGCAGCTTGGTTTAAGGGGGAGCCTTAGTGTGTTTCAAAAAGGGGGAGTATTTTTTTTATTTGATATTGACAAAAAGGGGGAGATAAAATGATGAATTGATTTTCATAATTGTTCATAGTTGTTTTGTCATCATCAAAAAGGGGGAGATTGATATTTTACTCTTAGTAATAAAATGGTTTTGATAATGACTATATGAAAATCAATCTCTACAATATGGATTACATAGATGAGAAAATAACTTTTATAAAATGAAGCAAGGCATGGATTATGTAAATGAGAAAATAGCTTTTAATATGTGAATTGTGAAGTAAGGTATGGATTATATGAATGAGAAAACAAATTTGTAATACATGAATTTTGAAGCAAGATATGAAATCCTATAGAAGAAATATTGAGTTTGGTTGAGTGATATTTATTTTAAAAATATATTTTTGATAATCTCAACTTGCCTTCAAAAAGATCAAAATGTGGATTTGTTAAAGTTTTCTATGTTTTCAAAAGGATAGTCGACTATGTGTTTCATTCTGTTGACTATGCCTTAGAATAGTCGACTATGCTGTTAAGGATAGTCGACTATGTATAAGGATAGTCGACTATGCTGGTTTGATCTGTCGACTATGTGAGGCATCTGTCGACTATTTCTTAGTCTGTCGACTATCAAGTAAGGATAGTCGACTATGGCTTTTCATCTGTCGACTATTTTTGTTCTGTAAATTCAAAATTTTCTTCACATTTTCTCATCTGTCGACTATTCACTTGCATCTGTCGACTATGGTTTTTTTGTATTAAAAGATAGTCGACTATCTCTTTCTGTCTGTCGACTATGCTTAGCTTTATTTGATAAAATAGTCGACTAACCCATTTTCTCTGTCGACTATGTGTTTCATAAAAACTTATAACGGCTAGTTTTTGGCGCATTAAATGCTCGCCCAACCACCCACAACGGTCCAAAATTCAAACTTACCCACCATCAACTATAAATAGGTGGTTGAAGATGCATTGAAGGCTGCTGAAAACACATTGAATATCTTGAACGATCGTGCCTTCACTGTTACATCGAGCTTTAACTTTTTTCTCTGTATTTTCATTTAAGAGGCTTTGATATTTTACTGTTATAGTACTTTTAAGCCTCGATCTTACATTTAAAGAGAGAGCTTGTAACTAAGAGTTGTACTCTTAGAATCTCCATTTCATTCTCTGTATTTTTCCTAGCGGTAGCTAGAGGGCCCATTAAGTTGGGAGGTTGTAAGTTCCCTAGTCAAGGACTAGAGGACCTGCTCGTATTGAGTAGGGGGTTTGAGAGTAAAGATTGGTTTTAAAATCCTTAGTTGATAGCTAAGGTAGTGGACTAAGCTTGGAAAGCTGAACCACTATAAATACGTGTCTTCACTGCTTTCCATATTTTTTCTTGCTTCCTTTGCATTTCTGTTTCTACTGACTTTGAATGTTCATTGATAAAATTCCATATTTACTCTTCACCATTTGAAAGTATCTTTGCTTCTCAAAAGATTTTTTTTTTAATTATACCAATTCACCCCCCTCTTGGTGTGTGTCATATAAGTTCAATTCTATCACAATCCACCGAGTCTTGGATGAACACGGAGTTGCAATCTGCTCGGACTGAGGTGACAAAGGTGAGAAATGAGAATGTACAGCTGCGTCAGTGGCAGCAGTAGATGATGGCATGGTAAGAGCAGATGAATAGACAAATGATGGTGTTACAATAACCTGACCCATCTTGGATGACCCGTCGATTCAACTAGGACCGAGTAATTAGTTTTTTGATGATGATGAACAAAATGATGATAATTGTAACTGAATATTTATGAATTAATTAGTTTAACTTCCAAATTTAGTTTTGTTATTTTAATAATTAATATGAATTTTGATTTTTTTTAAAAATAATATATTTTTAATTTATAATAATTAATTATAATAAATTGTTAATTATCATTAATTTCATTTATACATAAATTTTATTTTAAATAAATATAAAATATAAAAAAAATTGAATAATAATTAAATATAAATTTTTTATAAATATATTTTTATTTATTGTAAATTTTTATAATTTTAGTTTTAATTTACTTTAAAAATTTTATTTTTATTTTATCTTTTAAAATTATTATAGAAAATAATTTAAAATTTTTGTTTTTTTTAACATTTTGAAAATTTTTATTTATATAAATTATTAATAATTTTAACATTTTTATTTACGTTTAATTATTATTTTTTTTTACAGCTGATCAGCGACGGGTAGTTTACAACTACCTATCGCAATCTATTTTTTTTTTTTTCTGGAAAAATAGCTAATCAGCGACGGGTGTAAGGTCGGTCGCCGGTCAACGATGGGTATGAGGCCCATCGCTGATCAGCGACGGGCACGATACCTATCGCTGACCAGCACTGACCAGCGACAGGCGTAATACCCGTCTCTGATCAGCGACGGGCATGATACCTGTCGCTGAATCCGTCGCAAAACTCCACCCGTCTCTAAAATTTAGCAACACAAACTTTAGCAACAAGTAGGCCCTTGTCGCTAAATTCGTCGCTAAAAAATTTAGTAACGGATTTTAATGTTTTAGCGACGAAAATTTTCGTCACTAAAACTTTGATTTTTTGTAGTGATTCTAATGCAGTAGGATCGGTTTTGTACCTCATGGTGTGTACTAGACCAGACCTAGCCCATGTAGTTAGCACCTGAAGTAGATTTATGACAAACCCAGGTCCTATCCATTGGGAAACATTGAAATGGTTGCTTAGGTATTTGAGGGGTACATTCAATGTAGGTTTAGTCTATAAGCATCATTTAGAAAAAGTAAGTATAATGGGTTTTACAGATTCAGACTATGCAGGTGATAGAGACAATAGAAAATCAACATCATCCTATGTGTTTACTTTATGTAACTCATGCATTAGTTGGAAGTCTCAACTCCAACACATTGTTGCTTTGTCTACAATTGAATCTGAATATATAGCTGTTACAGAAGCTATTAAAGAAGCTTTGTGGCTTAAAGGACTGCTTGATGAACTGTGTGTTCTAACAGAAAATGTCACTGTTTTTTCTAATAGTCAGTCAGCTATTCATTTGTGTAAAAACCCTATTTTTCACTAGCGCACTAAATACATTGATGTGAGATTGCACTTTATTCATGATATTATATCTCAAGATGCTATTAGATTTGAAAAAGTGCTTTCAGATTTCAACCCCTCTGATATGGGAACAAAAGTGCTTACTGTGGAAAAATTCAGAAGGTGCCTAGACCTTCTAAGCATTGGTTAAGTTATGTGAGAATTGATAATTTTTTCTTACTCATATGCCTATTGATCATTATTATGCTTTTGTTGCATGTTTTGTTGCTATATGTGTGTACTGGCCTTATTAGGAATCAATGTGGAGATTTTTTATTTTTTGTTTCCTAATAAGGCCGGAGGCTATGACGATTTTTTCGAGTAGGTTTTATTTTCATAGGCTTCGGGCTGGGATTGAAGAACCCAAGACCGTCACCACTTTTAGGTAGCCCATTTTAGAAGTCGGGCCATAAGCCCACTCCCCACTTTGGAGGAGAAATAGGCCTCGGTCCATTTGCTCAAGTGGGGGGAAACCCACTCATCTTAGCCCATTAGCCCTCATATAAAATGACACTTTTTAGCCCTTCTCTTGGCATCTCCTTTTCTCATGGTCGAACCCTAGCCGAATTTTCTTCTTTTTTTTTTCAACTTCTTAAGCAGCATATATATAGAGTTAAAAGCCTAGACATGCCATAAAAAAAACCCTAAACACTTTAGGACCGACCCTTAATCAAATTGGGCCGATTCTCTCCTTTTAATTGTGGAATGGGCTCGATCTAAGTTGTGACCCCTTAGGTCCACCATTATACTAGATGGCCAATTAAATTGGGCTATCTCAAGACCCAACTTATTAGATTAATTAAACTCTTTAATTAAACTTATGAGCTTCTTAATTAAACTCTTTAATTAATAGTTTTAGAATTAATCAAATTAATTCTAAAACCCTACATATCATGGTTAACGTCTAGCAACATGCCATGAATACCTAGCCAATGAAGAAAAACACGGACCTTTTCGATTGCAATTACCGTGCAGTAAAATCCTTTCATCAATCTATGTCCCGATTGAATTTAGGGTATGGTTTTATGACAAAACCCTAATCATTCAATAACTATGTATCCATTCCAGATTTATGACTTGATAGGTGAAATCAAAACACCTTTTGATTTCCACCTCACATTGGCCAAGGATTTCCTCAATCATGAAATCATCGGAATACATAGGACATCCTCTCATCTTAATGATAAGTGATGAATCCTATTTTGACATTCACAAGCCTTCATATATGATAAGGCCATGCCCAGTGCTAGTTTGTTAATGACTTCATTAGAATCCAAAAAAGCACCAAAGAGTAACCAGTCAAATATAAGACCACCATGATGTCTCAAGTCTAAGGATCAATCTGCACTATTGCAACACAGGAATTCCAATTCGACATTAAATAATAACCATTAGAAATTCTGTAACGGGTCAGTTCAGTGTACTTATTCTTATAATAAGCACCCACATATATGCACTAATGTCTACACACCAATGTCCATGAAACAAGACATTCTCCTGATTGAGCATGCATCATATGTGCTAGTCTATCTGAATTATTAGTTTCCAATCCTAATAACTCTATGACTAGGAACATTTAAGATCAAGGCTTATAAGAAATATGTTTCATGATCGTCATCTCTATGCACGGCCATATTCCATGAGCCTATTTAATCTATGGACTTTGTCAAGTATGGATTGCAATAAATAATAACGACAACCATCAATGACAAATAAAAACATAATGCCTTGCAATAATAATTGATTGAAGATAAAGAGTCCAATGTAAAGTATGATCAATTACATAAAAAAATAATTGGCTTGTGGGGCATAACTCTTAACACTTTGAAGGAGAAGTAAGCCTCGTCCCATTTTCTCAAGTGGGGGGAAGCCTACTCATCTTAGCCCATTAGCCCTCATATAAAATGGCACTCTTTAGCTCTTCTCTTGGTGTCTCCTTCTCTCATGGCTGAACCCTAACTTCTCTCTCTCTCTCTCTCTCTCTCTCTCTCTCGTGTTTCCTTTCTTGGCCGATAACTCCATCTCTCCTCCCTTGTTCATCCGATCGTGATGGGAGTCTTCTTGCCTTCTATGGTTGATCATTCCTTCCTTGTGAGCGACGGCCTTTCCTTATGTGTGAAAGGCGGTCCATTGATGTCGCTTGAAGTCATTACATATTTGAGATCGGGGTCTCCTTTTTGGTGTAAGCTGTTCTCTCTTTGCTTTATGCTTCTACCCTTCGTCTTTGTGACTGATCTACCTTCTGTGGTAACCTACTGTGAGTGGTTTTGATTGCTTGGGTGAGAGAGGTTTTTGTTAAGTTTGGCCGAGAGGTGTTGGAGCTTTTTGGGCTTACGATTTGAGAGCTTCGTTTGTGGCTTGTGGTTCCTATTCATTGGTGTTACCAAAAGTGGTGACTGGTTCTTTCAGATCTGAGTCTTGAACGTTATTAAATAGGGAGTTTTCATTTTTGTTTCTTGTGTTCTTTATTTTGATTTATATCCGATTTGATATATTGGACTAACCCTTTCTGTTTTGTAGAGATTTTCCGCAACATCTTCCTACACTTATGTATATTTGGGATTGGTGTATGATTTTGCTCATATCATCGTATGTGTGATGTTTTGGGGAGGTTTAGTCCTTAACCATTTTCCATTTTTTATTTATGCTTGTTGAGTCTTGTGACTCACCCTTTCTTTACATCATTCCAGGTAAGGTAAAGAGTATGTTGAGGGTAGGTCCAGTTGCGTCAGATTCCTCATGGGTAGATGGTGTGTGCAGAGATCCCTTGACCAAGAGATGCCTGGGTGGTTTTGTGTCTCACCCTTTCTTCACATCATTCCAAGTAAGGGCGAAGAGTATGTCAAGGATTGACTATATGTTATGTCATGCTCCGCTGTATATAATGAATTAAAGGGAATTTTTGGTCTTTACACTCTACAACTTCATGAAATTTTAATCATTGTTCTCTTAGAGACTATTGATAGTCAATCTCCAAAGCCTTGCATATAGATGTAAGCAGTAATCCTATCCCGTGCTTGATATATTTCCTTTTGTAATTAAAGGTATGATTGGTTTTATAGAATTAACACATACATCAATGTCTTGAGAATCAGAAATCACCTAACTAGAAATATTAGGTTGTTAATGATCTCTTCAATATACTTATTGATATAACAGTATGCAAAAAGCTAAGGTGTCTTTTTAATTTATTTTATAAATATTTGCATTCTATTAAATCTAATATATAGTAAGAATTTAGCAAGAAATATGTATGGCTTGTTTAACTAATACATAGGATTCTCAAAATGAGCAAAAAAGAAATAGGATGGGAAATATGTATGGCTTGTTTAACTAAGTGACACAAAATTGCTTTTTACTTTACTTCACATAATTTGCTATTCCTTTGTTAGTTCTTTGCATAACTAGGATGGGAAATGTGGGTTTCTATATAACATTAGAAGTCCAGCATAGTTTTTCAACAACTATGTTCTTTTCAATGTGTGATTCTTTCTTTGCAATTAAATTGTAATACCCGAAAAATTTGTAACTTATGGCCATTTAATAAATGAAATATTTTTCTAAAATTTTAAAGGACTCGGGACACATGGCACCGTAGGATAAAAGTAATAATGGTGACATATCTCGAGGGACACGTGGCACCGTAGGATGAAAGCAATGATTAGGGTGCTAATCTTAAGATCAAGGAAGGCTAATTAGGTGATGACAAGTGGCGTGAGAATAATTTCTAAATCTAAGTAATGATTATAAGACACATGGCAAAGTTTGAATGGAAACACATAACCTTTACTTAATCTCCAAGTTTGGGACACTTGGCACCCTAGGATTGGAACACATGATGGGATCATCATGAGGCTCAAATCCCAAATTAAATAGCTTAATCTTAGAGTGACAAGTGGCATATCTTGATCTAGCCTAGCCCTAAAGATGACACTTGGATGAAACTTGTGGCAAAAGATAAAGGAGTAATCATGAGTAATGATTAAAGTGACACATGACAAAATGTGATTAGCCGGGCACTTCCATAAATAGGATATTGGGGGAGAGATTTGGCCATTCCAAAAGGGTGAGGAAGAGGGATTTTTGGAGAGAAAATTCTGGAGAAAAAAGGGCAAAGCGCTGCCGGAGATCAAGGAAGGAAAAGGCTTTGTTGGGTTTTCGAGCTAGCCTTGTAAAGTGTGAAAAACATCTTTGAAACTTTTAGATAAGTTCCAAATTTTTTATAATCTTGTAGATCATTAAAAGAGGAAGGTATAGGAAAAAATGGGGGTCAAATCGGAGTTAAAACGGCCCAGTTATGGCCGAAACAGTGAAGGAGATAGAATTTGGCCGAGGCAAAGGGAAGGCGCATGAGCTTCACGCGTCGGAAGGGGCTGCGTGTGGGACCCCTTCCAGGGGCGCGTCTAGCCTCATTTTTTCTTCAAAATTTGTAGTAGTCACCCTATATTAAATCCCCACCCTTTTGTGTAAAAATATTTGGCATTGGACTTACGAAAGGTCATGTTTTGGTAGCAAACAACCTTAGTTTGGGCTAAATTAGTGCTTTCCGGTGAATCAAAAGGTGAGTGGTTTCTAAAAATGTATTTCTTACATGTTGAGCATATCTTTGAGTATGTTGGAGGTGATTGCATATGCATATCATGTTTATTTCGTTTGGTATGCATGTTTCTTTCCGTTTGTTCATGCATCACTATGTATGGCTTGTGACTGGTTGTGATTATCATGGGTGAAGGGCGTCTTCACTTGGCTGCATTGTTAGGCCGTGTTACATGATAAGGTTGGGCAGGGGTGATTGCAACACCCTAGCGTCACATCCACCTGGAGCATGCATCTCTGCATTTTGCATTTGCACGCATGAAGTTAGTTTTTTTTACCCTCACTTAGATTTAACGATCTAACCCAGGTGTTCATACCCATAGAATATTCAAATGTTCCAGATTTTTCAGGCTTTGGCTCAAAGGGAAAAGGCCTGGAGGTGGTGTGAGTGTACTTATCTTCTTTTATTGTCTCTTATGATGTTGTAGTAGTGTTACAAGATTTGTACTTTAACTTTAACATTATTTTGTTGCGTGGGGAATGAAGTTTGTTTTCTTTACTGTCTTGATAAATTGTGTGTGCAAATGTCTATTTGATGGAAGTCCCAACATATTTCAGGTTACGATCCTTACTGTAGTACATGGGATTTCCTTAATACCCGTATAAATATTATATTCGTTTGTACCATAAATTATATCTTGGGGTTGGGGCATTACATAAATGAAACCTTGTGTCACAACACATGAATACACCCTTCAACTAGAATGCCAAAACCAGGTTGGAGAGGTGGAAGAAGAATTCCTCACTAAAGTCCATGACAAAATATCAAAATAAATGGAAAAATAATACAATTAAAGTCACTGACCAAATTGCCAAGAGAATGAAAAAAAAAAAAAAAAACATTGAATCAAATATAGAGAATAGTTAGTTATTAGATTGAGATGGGACATAGAAAGCGAAGGAGAAAAAGTTAGTCTACCAATAGGCTAGAATGCACCTCAGGCATACCAAGTTTCTCGAGCAAATGGGATGATAACTAAGGTTTACTAAGCCAATGCACAATCTCACCCCCAAAAGCCTTTCCAGCCATACCACTACTTAACCAAGCTGACTAAATGTAGGAGAAACATTAAAACCACTACTTACATAAGAATAAACCTAATCAGCGATGAGAGAAACACAACTGAAAACTCCATCCCCCATTCATGGAAACAACATACAAGATCAATTTGTTAATAGAATACATAAACACCACATATAGTAGCAAATCATAACAATAAAGATGACTCTCCAACCAATCACAAGCTCTTAAGACTAGACAATAATCAAACTAAATCTACTTAAACCTTATATGATAGTAAGAAGGCTCCAATGACATTCGACATAAATTGAAGTCACAAAACCTCAAATTGTTTTCCATTAGAGAACTCAACGTTGCTTTCTCTCTAATGAATGATAGTACTTTAAAACGAAGCAATAACTTTGTTCAAAAAGTCAGTTCTTGTCATCTGCATCGGCACCTTTTTGTTTGTTCTCAATCTTTTTTTCATTTTCTACAAAAATTAAGAGAGAATTCATCATTAGATATATATTTTGGGTTGTTTTTATGAAAATAAAACAAAAATAAAATTACCTTTTTGGACATTTGCAATACTATTGAAGCCCTGATCTATTTTTTCTCCTGTTGGGGAGATTTCTTCATATGATCCACACTTTGGTGGTTGATAAACCTACATATATCACCAACATATGATTATTATGAACACAATAAAAAAAAAAAAAACAACTCTTGCCTTTTTATCCATTAGATGTGAGCATAAATGAGTTAATATATAGCTCAATCTTCAACTTACCAAAGAGCTTTCTGGTGTCTCCTTACTCTTTTTCGATTGAGGTATCGTTGGATAAATTCCATCACAAATAAACCGCTTGACCTCAGCCTTTGATCGGAATATCATGTTATTGGAATCTTTGTGATAATAGTACTGAAATAGAACACATTTTTGCACGATGTGAGTTGTATTATTAGAAATTTGTATATAAATTGCTTGTGTAGCTAAAAAGAAATAAATAAGTTTTTATTCAACTAAAGAACCAATTCAACAATAGATTCCTATGCCTAATCAATTTAATAATAAAATTAATGTCCAGTAACTATATCTTCAATAGAAAACATGTACAAGTGATGATTTTTTTTCTTTTTTTTTTCCTTTGATCAAAATGAAATAATAATTGGTAAAACAAAAAAAAAATATCCATTAACAAAAAACAATCATGGCCATGAATCTTCACCAAAAATTCTCCAATTTATTTGAACCTAAAATACATGTCAATGCAACATGTTTCACTTTCCCTTGAAAATAGCTAACATGTTTTCGAAGTTCATGAAGTGGAATGATTCAATTTATTTATACAATTCTTATTAAAGAAAAAGCTGAAATATTACATAGTGCTCCAAACATGGTAAAAAAGTTACCTTGTCACATATCCTCTTGCCATGTCGTTGTCTTATGTTGTGACACCACCCATCAAGTCGTTGATAGAATGACAATGGACTCACATGCAAACTCATTTCTTTTGTGTCTGTGAGTTTTGCAAGTCGTTCCTACCACAAATAGTTGAATAACATAAGTAAATGCAATGTAAATAAATAATATTTAATTTAAACTATAACTCTATCATTGATGCAAGTTCAAATAAATGTCCATCTAATTAGTATTGTCAGTTTTGTTTAAAGCAATATGTATAATATAGAATCAAGTTTTTCCTTTTTCTTTTCGAGTTGAAACATATATGGAATGAGATTTAATATCTTCTAATTATCAAAAGTTAGATGTCTCTGGTGGTGCCTGTAGACAAAAAAAAGTTACTAGAACTAAGGAGTAAATTGTGAAACTTCCTCGAAAAAGAAAGCATATTTCTTATGCTTCGAATTGCTCAAACTTACCGCGCCTTAATGCATTTATTTGAAGTAATCAAAAGAATTATATGGTTTGACCATGTATACAGGGCGGATTAAGAGGCGCTACTAGTAAAGTTCGTGAATTACAAGAACTAATTATGTACTTGGCCGTGTACATACGTAAATCTTCCATAATAACAATCCAAAACAAACTCTAGTTTGAGAGAAAGATCGCCAACATGGAGACAAAAATATCCAACAATACAATAAATGAGCTTGCATTTAAGAAATTTACCACTTGTAGATTTAGAGTATGTTACCTCATCCAACTTTAAGATTTGATCAATCTCATCATCTCTCAAATTTAGATCAAAGCCTAGTCCTTCTTCTTGGCATATAAGTATAGAAGATTGTCGTTTTACACCTTTTGTTGGTGTATTTCGTTGTACCTGTGGAACCACTTGGCTTTAGTCAAATGGGTATAATCAAGTAGAGAAGCAATAAATTTATTATATAATTGAGGTAGAAGGGTATAATATGTCAATCAATTAGGATTGGTACTAGGAAAATCCCATAAGCCCTTCTTCTAGGTTTATCTAAGTGTGGAAAGCAATAGGTACGCGATTGTTAAGAGCGTTTATTGTTTTATTAAAAAACACACACTTGCCAAGTGCATTATGCATTTTAGTAATTAATTAATGTCAACCTAACACTGTTTTAATAATTTTTTAAAATACTATTATTTAAAAAAAAATATGTAACCAATATATTATTTGTAGCGTTTCCCACTAATTTTATTAAAAAAAATGACGTGTGATAAGTAATTATATTGATTATTAATTTTAGTTCTATTATATACTTTTTGAAACTTTATAATGCTGTTATTTTTTTTGTTAACATCATTACTATTTATTATTAGTAAATTTTAATATTACGTATTTCTAAATACTTTTACGAATTAAAATGCTAATATTTTATCTATTTCTAGTATTGTAAAATTACTCTTGATTAGTTAATTATTATAACATTAAAAACAAAAAAGAATATTATTTATAATTCTTAAATTATATTTATATACTATTGGTGAATCTTAAAATCTATATTCTACTAGTTATGTTGATGTAAAAGTGATACAATTAAAATTCATTTGGTTGAGCTAGAATCTACGTTATTATTCTTATCTTTCACCAAAAAAAAAAAAAAATGTTTTGTGACATAAATAAAGGAAATGGGCTAAAGATGCTTTTCAATAGTCAATATAAATTTGAACTAAAATTATAAAATTTTTGTTTCTTAACTCAAAATTATTTTATCACTTCAACAAAATTTTTAGTATGCTATAAAATTATTTTTTTTCTTAAAATATAGGACATGTTTACCACAAATAAGCAAGGTGTACTAAATATTTCGACTAATGATTTTACATTTAACAACTATTTCTTCATGTTTCAATATTTTAAAAAGACCAATTAAGGAACCATATGTGTAAATCAAAGAAGTTTATCTATCAACCCTGAATAAATGTTACAAAAAAACACAGAAAGATGAAATAAAAAAAGGCATAGGATGATACTTACCTTCTGACTTATGAACATATGAGTTGAATGACCTTCAGGCAGACTAAATGATATTGGCTGCGCATCTATTACACCTTCACTTAGGTGGTCATGCCCCATGACTCCCATCGTTGATTTTAATTGTTCTGATGGCTGAATTCAAAATAAAAAAAAATAGTTTATGAAACTTTAGAAAAGTCATTATTTTACTTGATTAAGGGCTTAATTTTGACTCATTAATTGATGTTCTTATTAGCATTGGTAGAACTAAAAAAATAAACAAAAAATCTAAAATCTTACAAAGAAAAAAAAACTGATTAAATTATCTACTAGTTGAAAGAGGCAAAAAAACAAAACGGAGAATATATATTTGTCCCATTGGATAAGATAATGAAAAATTGTAACAACAATAATGAATTTGGCATTAGATAAAAAGGATATTTGACAATTCAATCACTTTCAACAAAGTTAAAATTAGATTGTACACATGGCACAGTATGATCTTCAAAAATATAGAAAAAGACCATACTTGAAAACAAGTACGTAGAATTGCTTTTTTTTTTTTTTTTTGTTACGTTGAGCAGAAGTTCAATTCACAACCTTTAGGGACCTCCTACAAATTGAAAAAATGTTCTTTTTAATGGTTATGATAGAAATAAAAATTAATTTGAAGACAAATACTTTGGTTTTCCTATTATTTCATATCTTCTCATAAACTCATGAAGACACGACATTGTGATCATCAATTGCAGGTTATCGTAACCAAGAAAAAGGTTAGTGACCAAAGAAATTTAAAATAAAAAAATATATATCCATAAGAAATTGTGAACTAGAAGTAAAAAAAAAAAAAAAAAAAAAAACAGAACAGTTTTTGACATGCATGATATCCACGTAAATCAAACCATATAATAGGCAATGCATACTATTAGTTAGATTAGATGCATTGAGAAACAAAGTAAACATGTCAGGGATTGAAAAACTAGATAACCATGGTAGGATATTATGGCATGAAAACAAGTTCTTCCCTATAAGCAAAAATAAAATAGTTATGCATGTGCCTGGTTAGTCTAAGCGTATAAGCTTACAGTCAACGATAACAAAATTAGGAAAGACACTATATAGTGATGACTAAGTAAGTTTAGGTGTCCTAGCCCAAGCACCTAACCATTACTAGTGAGCAATACTTGTATGGACAAAATTTACCTTGGTAAAGAGGGTTGCTTGTATTGGCAAGATGACAAGGTAAAAATGTCACACATCCCGCCATTTCATCTAAATGTGTGTATTTGTGAATTATATATGTAATATCTCAAGAGCTCAAAGAAGGGTAGTATATATCGAGGATAAGTAAGGGAGAAAACTACACCAATTGGATACCTTTTGGGCTGAATGTAGGTAAAAAATTTTTGGGTTAAGCATGCTTGAGCTGGAGAAACTCGAAGATAGGTAACCCTTGGGAAGTTCGCGTAGACCCAATAGGATAAGTTGTTTTGGTCCTTCCTATTGCTCGATGTAGGATGTTATAAGTAGTATCAGAGCAACCCGACCCGTGTGTTGGGACTGTGTACTAGCCAAAGGTTGGGGGTATTGGACCGGGGACACTAGACGGAGGAGAGCTGAGACCAGTTGTAAGGTCGCATGACGAGGACGTCATGTGCTCAATGGGGGAGAATGTAATACCCCAAGAGTCCAGAGAAAGGTAGTATATATCGAGGATAAGTAAAGAATAAAACAATATTAGCTAGATACCTTTTGGGTTGAATGTAGGCAAAAAACTCTCGGGTTAAACGTGCTTGAGCTGGGAAAGCTTAAGGATGGGTGACCCCTGGGAAGTTCACGTAAGCCTATTAGGGTAAGTTGTACTGGTCCTTCTTATTGCTCATTGCAAAATGTTACAAGTGGTATTAGAGCAACTCGGGCCGTGTGTTGGGACTGTGTACTAGCCAAAGGCTGGGGGTACTGGACCGGGGACACTGAACGGAGGAGAGCTGAGATTAGTTGTAAGGTCGCATGACGAGAACATCACGTGCTCAAGGGGGGAGAATGTAATACTCTAAGAGCCCAGAAAAGAGTAGTATATATCGATGATAAACAAGGAAGGAAACAACACCAACTAGATACCTTTTGTAACATCCTTGATTTTGAAAATAATTAGTATATGGATTTTAAGGTGAGATTTTGAGGAAATTTATAAATTGTTGAATCGATGGCAGGAAATGCCTTAGGACTTGGATGTCTAGGGAAGAGGGCATGAAATTGGTGAACATCTCGAGATGAGACTAATGATGCTGGAAACAGTCAAACTGAAAATAAATAATTTATGTATAAGCCTGAATGGATGTTGGTACCGAATGGTAGTAAGAAGGGCCTCCGGGAAGCTGAGGGGACCATAGGGATGGTTTGGTTTTTCCAATGAGGTAACCCTGAAGTATTTTCGGGTGGAATAAAGATCCCGTGTAGGTGCACGAACGAAATCGACCTTTATCGAGTAAATATTGAATTATTAATCTTGAAATTTTGATATTTTAATCTAAATAAAAATTGATATTGAGGATGTAATTGTAATGTGAAAGGTTGAAGTGAGAGTATTGATTAGGTTGAGGAACAGGTTGGAAATATGAAGAATAATATGTAAATAGTAAATCCTGCAAATAAGCTCGATAAGCTTGCAAATCACTAACCTGTGTTGAAGGGCGAGAATGTGGGATACACAACCATAGACGGGATCCTGAAGCCGGGCTTAAGCTTTAAAGAGGAGTGTATCGGAAGCCCAAAATCGGTCATTGACCGGAAGCGGAGCTAGGAGGCTAGTGACATTTCTGACAGTAAAAACATCACCGATAGCGACAAAACGAGTAATACCATCCTCACAACGGAAGTAAGGAGCAAAGATGCACTGTGGATTGCATCCTCTATTCAAGACTACGCAAGCACCACATCGAGACTGGGGTCTGAGTGTGTTGCGCCTTGGTATGATAGATTCGGGTTTGGCTAAATCTAAATAAATCAGATATGGGTCGGATATAAATGGGTCAGATCTAATTTGATGGGTCAAATTAGATACGAGTCATTAGATGGGTCAAACCTGAATCGGGTAGGACTTGGTTGGGTCGGATCAGCCCAGATCTGGCTTCAGATCTGGTGGAAGTAGGCAGCGACGTTGATGGCCGGTGGAGGCAGCGATGGTCGTAGTGGCGGCCGAGGAAGTTGAGCGGCGTCCGGATCTGGCCAACGGAGGGCCGTTTGGGCCGTTGGGTATGGCGATCGGCGACTGGGGGCGCGAAGAAGACGCATGGTGGCTTGCGGCTGATGGCAGAGCAGGCGCTGGTGGTAGTTGTAGAGGGGGTAGCAGCGGTCGGTGGCTATTCGCGCGTAGGGTCTGTGCACTGTAGAGGAAGGAAGGAAGAAGAAGAAGAAGAAGGAGGAGAAGGAAGAAGAAATAAGGAAGAAAAAGAAAAGAAAAGAAAAAAAAAAAAGGGGAGAAGAAAAATAATTCCCTTTTTTTTATGGGAAAAACGTGTTTTATTATTTCGGAGATTCTGTCAAGAGGAAGAAAATTATCCGGACTCGCGAAAGTTGAGTTCGGGGCTTTTCAGATATTTATAGTCCCGACCCTATATTTCGAAACATGAAGCAACGTGGGGTACGAAATAAAATTTTTGGGAATTAGATTTCGAAATAGAATGCTAAGATGTTTCAAAATAAGATGTTTTTGCAAACTGTTATTAGAGGGTAGTGATGGGACATTTTGGAATAGTTATGTCCGTAATAAGACTTGTATGAAGAGCCTAATGAGAATGATCTGCCAGACATAGTGAGAGCTTGTGATAACTCAAAAGATCGGGTTGTGTGATAGTGCAACATGAACGAATGATTGTGTGTGGATTACACCAAGGCACAAAGTGAACTGCTTGATGTAAGACTTGGAGCTGGCAGCCGTGGTATGTGCTCTTGAGGTTATGGAGGCACTACCGGTACAGTGAGACATTTGATATGCTCGCAAACCATGAAGAGCCTAAGGTATGTGTTCTCGCAGAATGAGTTGAACATGAGGCAGCAATGATAGATGGAGTTCCCTGAGGACTACGACTGCACTACTTCGTATCACTTGGGGCGTGGCAGTAGGGTTGGCAATGGTTCGGTTTGGTTTCGGTTTTTGCCAAAACCATAACCAAACAAAACTTAAATTACTAAAACCAAAACCAAACCATTACCCATTTGGTTTTAAAAATTTAAAACCATAACCAAACCATTCGGTTTCGGTTTGGTTTCGGTTTAACCATGGTTTTTTTAGTTTAATCCATATCAACAAACAAAGACAAATAGCATTCATAATTTTTTTTGATAATTTCACAACAAACAAAGATAAAATCTAATAAAGTTACCTTATTCTTGCATAAAGTTACAAAACTTATTGGATATAAAATCACATTTCCAAACCTACAATTGTTAAAATCAATAAATTAATATGTGCATAATTAAATTGTAATTTAAGCTAAAAAATTAGCTACGAAAGTTAATACCTTCATCAACAACATTAATATATTCTTCCTAAATTGATGCATATCCATCTGAAATGAATGATCCAACTCCATCTAACAAAATTATAAATATAAAAAATAAATTAATATGAAGAGAGATGAGGCAGAGAGCGAGAGGCAGCGAGGGTGAGAGAGATCGAGGGCGAGCGAGAGCAAGAGGGGCCGAGCCCTGGCAAGAGCAAGAGAGATCTAGCGAGGGCGAGTGAGAGCAAGAGAGATGCAGAGAGCAAGGGCGATTGGCGAGCTCGCGCGGAGGAGCAAGAGAAATGAGGCAGAAAAGGTGAGAGAGATTGAGGGCAAGCGAGAGCAGGGGCCGAGCCCTAGTAAGAGCAAGAGAGATCCAACGAGGGCGAGTGAGAGCAAAAGACATGCAGAGAGCAAGGGCGAGGGCGGGCGGACGAGCGAGAGGCAGTGAGGGTGAGAGAGAGTGAGAGTGAGGTTGAGAGAGGAAGGAGAAGAGAAGAGGAGAAGGGTTTGCAAGCAAGGCAATTGGGTTGGGGTGGGCTAGCCTCAGGTGGGCGGGGTTGTATATAATATATATTATATATACATATTATATATATAATATATTATATATATTCGGTTCGATTCGGTTACCCAACATTTGGTTCAGTTTCGGTTCGGGTTTTGGTTTGGTTTTAGTGAAAACCATAACCAAACCATACCCATTGAAACAGTGTTTGGTTTTTCCCCGAACCAAACATTACCCAGTCAAACGGTTTTTAACCGCGTTGACCGGTTCGGTTTCGGTTTGATTCCCCACGATTTCGGTTGCAATTTCCATCCCTACGTGGCAGTGAGGTGCCTGACGCTTTGAGTAGGAGTGTGCCTATTGTAACTGGGTGGATAGCCATGAGTAGCAGTTGTTGAAGGCTTTTAGCCTGCTAACTATGAGTGTAGTGCTAAAGGGATCATCTGTTTTTAGCGCTAGCTTGTTGTTTAGCTGGATCTGGTGAACTAAATATGAGAGGGGTACGTGGGTGACAAGTATTTGTCTATGGATAGATGAACGTGGCCAGCCCAAGGATTCTGATTTTTTTTTAGATGCGATGCGGCATTCTCAAGTTTTGAGGTAAAATATATGTGCATAACCTTTGAGAATTGAGGCAAATGATTCTAGATGAGGCCCACAAGACTCCATGTACAGTGCACTCGGGAGTTTATTTGATTACTCATTTGCAGATCTTAATTGGAAATTTGTAAAAATTAACTCTCAAGGTAACACCATATAGTGGCACTACAGTTGTGGTGTAGATCACTTGCAGGATAACTTGTGTGAAGAAATTAAGCGAGGTATGGCTCAAGAAGGTAGTCAAAAGAAATTGGTGAAGAAGAATGGACAATGCAAGCAACTTGAATTTAAACATCGCGGAGGCGCATAGACTATTTGAGTGCGCTGCGGAGGGATATATATGACTGTGGTGAGCTACAACGGGAAATTCTAATTAAGGTGCACCGAACCCTGTGTATGGTACACTATGAAACCCTATAATGGTCATTGGGAATGAAGGAAAAATAAGGGTACGGAGGACTTGTGTATTCGTGTTAATCTATTTATGACTTATTAATGAAAAAGTGAAATTGAATTTGAAGGAAGATATGATAATCATTGAGGAGATTATGACATTCAAAGATTCCTGAATGGGAATAAGTACATGTGGCAATAGACCTTATCATGGGATTACCCTGAATCCCAAAGAAAATTTATGTTTTTTAGGCGATTATGGATTGATTGATGATATCAGCGCATATCTTATCTTCTGAAAGACCCATAGACACTGAACAATTTGCTCCATTTTATATTCGGGAGATTAAATGATTATGTGAGATTTTAATGAATGTTGAGTTTGATGAAGGAAATTGATTTGTGTCTTTCTTTTGAAAGACTATGCGAAAGGAATTTCCTTATTTATTCGAGGATTGTAGGGCATGCATTTTGAGAATTTATAAATGATTGACAGAAATTTATGTATGACATTTGTTCAAGGGACATGCTAATTTTAGGAATGTATATGTGATAAACATGATTACCCAAAAATTTCGAGGACGAAATTTTATAAGGAAGGGAGACTCTAACATCCCTGATTTTGAAAAAAATTAGTATATGGATTTTAAAGTGAGATTTTGAGGAAATTTATAAATTGTTGAATCGATGGCAGGAAATGCCTTGGGACTTGGATGTCTAGGGAAGAGGGCATGAGATTGGTGAACATCTCGAGATGAGTCTAATGATGCTGGAAATAATCAAACCGAAAATAAATAATTTGTGTATAAGCCCGAATGGATGTTGGTATCGAATGGTAGTAGGAAGGGCCTCCGGGAAGCTGAGGGGACCATAGGGGTGGTTCGGTTTTGCCAATGAGGTAACCCTGAAGTATTTTTATGTGCAATAAAGATCCCGTGTAGGTGCACAAACGAAATCGACCTTTACCGAGTAAATATTGAATTATTAATCTTGGAATTTCGATATTTTAATCTAAATAAAAATTGATATTGAGGATGTAATTGTAATGTGAAAGGTTGAAGTGAGAGTATGGATATAATTTATGAATTCATATGTAATTTTTATTATATAATAAATTATATGCGTGCATGTGCAGTGAGGTATATGGTATATGGGTGTGCAAGTAAGCTTTATAATATGTTTTTGCACGGCCAAGTCTATGGGTGAATTCAGTGGGTTCACTTGACTTGAGGAATATTATATAATATACTATATAATGCAAATGCTCTTGAAACTTGAGAGAATAATAATGATAATGTATCCTTGAATGGGTTATCAATTGATGGCATTGGAAATTGAAAGAATATGAATTATGTGATGGCCTTGGAAATTGAAAGAATGATGGCCTTTGAAAATTGAATGATGATGTAGCCTGTAGTGGGTTATCAAATGATGGCTATAAAATAAATTATGTAATGGCTCATGGAAATCTAGTATAAATAGGGAAGTTGGCCGTGGGGAAGTGAAAGCAAATTGAAGTTAGAGAAGCAAAGGCAGAAAGAAGGGTTCGTCATCTTGAGGTAAATAATCTGCCTAAATTAGTTAATTAGCAATTAATTAATAAGTTAGTTACTTGCTTAACTAATTTAGTCAATTAATGAATTGGCTAAACTAGTGGACTCGGTAGCCAAGTGAATTTAGTTATGGGTTGCTAAATTAGTTTCTTGACATTACGTTCAAATATTTTGTTAAGGGATTTTGGGTGCATTGATAGTACAACTAACGAATCAGTAGGCGACACATATTTCGAGGTAAGGGTTTAATATGCTCTGTGTGTAAATTTCTTTTGTCATGACTTGCATAAGATATCGAGGAAGTGACTAGGCATGGGGCAGTGGATTGTTGACCGTGAGGGTCCTAGGATAGGGTCACAGATGGAACCACTAGGGGCCACCTAGAGCCTGAGATAGGTGCAGTGGACGGGCTTACATGCATGTTGCACTTCATGTTTATCTATGATATCATGTTTAATAATTTACTGCATTGCATATTACCTTTACTGAGTCCTAGGACTCACCCTCTTTCATTCCACTAACCACACAGATAGTTTGGGATCCGGTAAAGGGAAGGCAGAGTATGTCGGAGACCAACTGAATGATGAGAATGGCAACCCATGATGGGAATGCAACCTAGTAACTCGTGTCTATCATGTAATTATTTTGTGGTTGTATTGAACGTTGTTTGTATTTTTCAGTTGGACTTGTTACTTTTAATGAGTACATTGTGTGAGTAAATTATGTTATACCCTAATTGCAATTTATTAATCTGCTTATAAGGCACAGGTTAGATTCGAGACTCGAGTGTCCTTCCGCTGCAAATGAGTCTTAGACCTCGAGTTCTCGATGGCCGGAGGTGGCGAAGCCTGGACCCCACCCAGGGCGCCCATGTTATTTTATCCCTCCTGTTGTTAGGTTATAGCCGGCCTCCGGAGTGGGACCTACTGACGTTACGGTGACACCTGGTAGTGGGGACGGGGCGTCACACCTTTTGAGCTGAATATAAACAAAGAACTCTCGGGTTAAGTGTTCTTGAGCTGGGTAAGCTTAAGGATGGGTGAACCTTGGGAAGTTCACGTAGGCCTATCTAGGTAAGTTGTTCTTGTCCTTCCTATCGTTCGATGTGGGATGTTATAGGTAGTATCAGAGAAACTCATGCCGTGTGTTGGGACCATGTAGTAGCCAAAGGCTGGGGGTACTGGACAAGGGACACTGAACATGAGAGAGTTGAGACCAGTTGTAAGGTCACATGATAAGGACTTCATGTGCTTAAGGGAGGGAGAATGTAATACCCCAAGAGCTCGGAGAAAGACAATATATATCGAGGATAAGTAAGGAATGAAATAACACTGGCTGGATACCTTTTGGGTTAAATGTAGGCAAAGAACTCCTAGGTTAAGCATGCTTGAGATGGGGAAGCTTAAGGATGGGTGACCATTGGGAAGTTCGCGTAGGCCTATCAATGTAAGTTGTTTTGGTCCTTCCTATTGCTCGATGCGAGATGTTATAATATATATTAACCAATGGGGATTAGCTTCAACTAAGATGACTCGAGCTTAGAGTCATCATGTTGCCTTGTGTGAAGTCAAACCCAATTTAAATTGGGGTTTGTCTTAGCATAATTAAGGTTTGTATAATATGCCTTAGTCGAGGCCTTTTTACAAGGACTAAATTGAATGAGGTTAACACTGTTGCCCTGGTTTCACTCACTCGCAAACAAAGGCAAAATATGGTTAAACCATAACCAAATGAACCAAACTTTATAAACATCCCCTTGAAATTTCAAATCAGTAGGCCTCAAAACTTGGGATAACGACAATGTTTAGAAAATCATGGGGCGTTTTTGAATCAAAAAAGGGAGAGGTTGATCATGGTTCAATGGTCGATCTGAAATATATTTTTATAAAATAAAATTTATCACATAAGGCTTAATTGATTTTAAAGTGTATTAAGTGTTTGTCCAAGTAATAAAAAAATATTTAAATTACAAACTTATGATAAAAGTGAAGTTTAACCCATGAATAAATATTTAAATTACAAATAAAAAATTAAACAATAAATTATCCATATATTAATAAAATGATAGATGGTGTCCAAATAGTAGACATCAACTCCTCTCAAATATCTCAAATTATTATTCTATTTTGTAACATTTAAAAATAAAAAATAAAAGTTAAAAAATAAAAATTAAGAAAATCTCGACCAATTCAATAGTTAGTTTGGTTCACTAGTCCAATCATAATTCTTGTAAAAGATCAACCAATTTTTTGCTTAATTCCCAATTCAATTGGTCCAACTAACTTAGTACGATCTAATTCTTAGAACATTGAATAAGGGTTTCTTGGAAAAGATGAGCAGTCACTACAACTCTCGTATTAAATAGGCACTAGTAATTTGAGACCACCACTAGGACCCTCTTAGTCGACATTTTAATGCAGTAGGAGATTATAAAGATTAAATGGTGCAAAGCCAACAATCCCACCATAGATAGATTAATTAGGGTATCAAAACACTACTCCCAAAGATCAAAGGTGAAAAGGCCCAAAAGAGAAGAAAGATAATCATCTAAATGACACTTAACCAATTGAAAACAAAAAGGCTAAATCTAGGGTTTTGGGTCAAAATAAAAAATGAAACATAGAAGGGTAAAAAGTTCATACTTGTATGAAAAAGAAAAAGAGATCAAGAAACAGAGAAGGTTTGGTAAAAGAATAGAAAAAGAAATGTATATATAAATCAAAGAAGATAAACAAAAAGAAAAGGAGAAAAGAGAACATATAGAGAAAGAAAACATTGCAAAATAATAGAGAAAGAAGAAAGAAATAAAACCCTATATAACCAAGAAGAAGATGGAGCCCTGACCTGAACTTGAGGGTTGCTATTCACCCCTTCGCTTACAATAGATTGATTATCTATGTCAACAACCAATGTAGATGGCTCCATGGTGGTGACTTTCATGATGATTGGCAACAAGACACCATAGAGCAAAGTCTAAAAGCCAAAATAGAGAGAGGAAAATTGGAAGAGAGAAAGGGGGAACAAGAGATATGGGGTTACCCTAGGGTCTCCCCATGCCTTTTAATACTTGTTGGTTCCTGTTGAACCCTAATGGGTAACGGGTTTGAGCCTTTTCCTTTGAAAAATAGGCCCACATATGTGAGCCTATTAAATATCTATCTATTATCTATTATCTATCTATCAATTTATTATTATTATTATTATTATTATTATTATTATTATTATTATTATTATTATTATTATTAATGAAGTTAAAGAAGGGGTTTATAAACTATTGAGCGAGAAATCGAAGAAGGGACTTCTCATTTTTTTATTAATCTAATTAATGTGGCTTAATCAGTGAAAAATTAGAAAGGGTTTATGTTCTCTGATTGTCTCTTGAAAAATACAAACCCATTGAAAAGATCATGTCTTTAGGATTTACGTTTCTTAAAGAACGGATATAACCTTTTAGGAATAACATAACTCTTAAAACTAAAGTACTTGTCTGGTTTTGTTTGTTGCTTCAATGATTGACACATTTGGTTGGATAACATATTTGTCAAATTAAGAATAGTAATAATTTGGGGCTTGATGGTTGCATGTTTGATTTTTTTTTTGACAATTTCTTTGGGTTTTTTTTTCTCTATTTGTGAAGCATTTTCTTGTCGATTTGCATAACTTTGTTTGGGCTTTCCTTTGGTTCTGGTTTAGTTTGTGGCTCTTTTATTATTTCTCTATCTTCGATCTTTTCTACTAGTCAACATCATGTAACGCACTGAAACTATGAGTGATTCATTTATAATTAGTTTTATTTCCTATTCACCATAACCAATCATAATTCATCATATATGAATTGCAATCAATTTACAAAAGGAGTGTTATTAATGCATTAATTGAATAATTCACAATGTTTAAATGGTAACAATGAACATGATAGAAAATCATTTATACATGCATACATATATATTTATATATAGAATGAGGCAACAATTTCATGTTAATTTAGAAAAATGATTATAAAGAAAACACACCCACATTTCTCTATTTTTCTAGAGGAGATCCTTGATTGCATGTTTGATTTTTTCATTTTTGTTGTTTTCTTTTCTTGGCTCTATTTGTGAATCATTTTTTTTGTCAATTTGCATAAATTTGTTTTGACCCTTCTTGATAACCATAGCGAATGATGTGAGATGTTTTTAACGATCTATTAATTTTTCATTTCAATTCCAAATGTGTTTTTTTTTTCAAAAAAAATATTTGCTCTTCTTTGTTTTTTTGTTTGGTTTTGTGTCTCTTTCATCCGTTCTATGTTCTTCGATCCCTTCTATTAGTCAACATTGTGCAATGGTAATAATAATAATTTAAAAAGTGGTAGCAAATGATTTTAGAGCATATAAAAAATAATTTTTAGGTATGTTTGTCTTTTATCTACCAACATGTTTAGTTTAATTGACAAAAATATATTATTCTTTGCATGAATTGTCGGTTTAATTGACAAAAATATAAGGACATTAGTTTAATGTATTCTTCTTTTTCCCCTTTAATGATGAATTTAATTAGATATTCTCTTTATTGTTTTCTAACTCTTATTACTTTTCATATCAATTGTACTATTTATTCTAAAGAAAAAGCCCAATCTAATTCAACGTATAAAAACATTTTAAGGATAAATTTTATTCACTAACTTTTCATGTTGGTTTAAAGATATTCTGCGCTTCGTGCAGGTTCATCATACATTACCCATAACATATATATAAAAATAGAGAGTTCAAACCTAAAAGAGTAAGTCTATAATCTCTTTTATGAAAATATTGAGATTGTAGAGAGAAGGAAGAAAAATAAACTTACTGTGGCAAATTGTTCATCTCCATTGTAACTTAAAAGGTAGAGAATTTTCGAATCATTAAAGATGAACAAATTCGTAAACCTGCCCTGAAAGAATGAGGTAACAAAATTAATATTCTTTATGACTCCATTAATTTCCATGTAAACCATTTTACATTGAAAAATAATTTTTAATATAAAACATTTTACAAAGAAAAAAACATTATTCTTCTATTATTCAATCTTTCTCTTTTCTTTCTCCTCCAATGAGAATCCAAACAAGTCTCAACTAAGACCCCTGAAGAACTTCCTAATGTCATTCTGAAATCTTGAACTTCCTCATAGCCATTTTTGTTTTAAGGAACAAAAGCTTTCAATTCTTCTTAACAACAACTCTCATTAATTAGCCTCCTTGTTCACCATTTTCCTCACCATCTCTGTCTTAATCATGGCTGTGCACAACAGATATTGAGGTCAAGATTTTGTTTAATGAGGTGATGACAGATCCAATGTAGCTCTAATCAATGACAACAAAATTGAACCAAGCTAGCGGCTTGTACTTGGCTAACAAGTAACTTGGGTAAATAATTTTGACCCTTTTTATATTTTTGAGACAAGAAAAATGATTTACCAAATTTGATTTGGTTAATCATTTTCCCCCTTTTGGGGAAAACATTTTTGTGATAAAAATGTTTTTTAGATTTTTGTATAGACAAATCCTCGAAAATAAAAATAATAATTTATTCCAAAACAAACGAAGTCTATATGTTTAATTTTTCATTTGAACTGTGAGTGTAGGAGATTTTTTAAAATGAAAATCATATTTACTCTAAGTTAAGATTTTCTTTTTTTAATTATGAAAAATAAGTTAGATCTTTCGCGAAACTTTAATCTCTAAACTAGGGATACTAACTGTGACGACTCATAAATTCTTGAATTATTAACTACAACTGACTAAAAACTCAAATGCACAGGTTGAAATTTTGCCCCATTAAAATTTAACAGGGAAAGCATATTAATTATAGATACACACTTCAGAGACATTTCTTGACATAACCAGACATCAACCGATCAAATACAACCAGAAATACACAACTTAGAGGCATTATCATACATAACAATACATCAACCAACCACATCTAACATACCACATTATCAGAGCCCCTGATCACAACTCACACCCCATAGATTTTTTCGGTCAAGATTTCCTTGTACACATAGAATCTAAAGAAAAGAATAACAACCGCTACAGCATCCATTCCCAAGCACCATTCTTTTCAACTTGAAATGATGGTAAAACAAAGTGAGCCAGAAGGCTCAGCAAGCACAATAGAAGAAATATGGTAAGGCTGGGAACAAATCTCTCTCACTGAATACTACCCATCTAATGACGTGATGGAAATCAAAGTGCCATGGAATGCCATGCATTACGATATTCAACCATCGACATAAATAAATAAACCAATGCACATAGTAGTAGTCCTTGGGGCCCACATAAGAAATGCACAACTTGGCACCCAAGTGCCGACATACAAAGTTGTTACAACCACGAATTGGTTGGCATAAATCATATGAGCCCAAGGCCCTGGCTAGCAAAGATATATGAGCTCGAGGCCTTGGATAGAAAAGATATATAATATCATAACCATGCAATGCAACAAATAATAGATGCAATGGTGTAGTAAGCACTCACCTGATACATCAGCTCCCATAAGCTAGGCATCAGGCCATGCTCCACCCACATAGGAATACACATACAATGTACTGCTTGTGCACCTAGGCAAACTAACATGCTAGTGCCCAAGTATTCTCAACTTATGTATCCCCTTGGTGATGTAAACCCAATCCCATGCAATGTGATGCCATATGATATGCCACATAATGACAGAGTCGGTCGACAGTGACCTGACACTGATCAACCATCTATGACTAGGGACAACCAGTCGACAGCCGTCCTCGACCCGATCGACGGTTTGCTCCAGGGTCATCAAATGGTTAACACATCACCTCACCGGTCAACAACTCATGCCTCCCATTTCCAAGACTCACATTCGCGGGAACCATAATCACAACCAAATCCTGCCAATCTTGTAGGAACCTAGCCCCAAATCAGGTTTGACATCATTCCCAAAGAAATAAGGGCGACATAATACCCCGTAGGCATTCAACAAATAAAAGCTCAGCAAGCCTCTTATTTAGTTTATATTAATAAATTCCTTAATTCATATAATTATTATGCGAAACCAAATAAAATTAAGGGAGGGTGTGCAATTTATAATACGGAAGGAGCTCACAAAGGAAGTAAGAACCTTACCTTTAGTTAGCAGATTTTAGTGTTTTTACACCCACATGCCGCTAAATTAATACACGCTGCAAAATAATATAACTTCCCAAAATTAACAAAATCGCACCCAACATTAAATTCTAACTGTACAAAATCATTAATACATGTTTATCTACTTACCTGGCTAATTAAACCTTGATTAAATCTTGATTTTTTCTCAAATTTTCCCACTTTTGTGCGCCTTCTTGTAGGGGCCCATTCTCAAATATTCCCGCTAGCATAGGATATTCGAAAGGAGGTTGTCACAGAGATGATGTAGAACAAACCATAATAAAAAGACAACTCATTTCATTACTAGCAGCAGAGGCTAAATTAGGGTTCAGTTACACTTTCGATATCACATGAGTTTGGGCTCAAAGGCCATACAAAATAATTAAGAGGTTTTAATGTTAACAAACAAAATAAAAATCATTTCATCTCAAGCCTCACCAAAATACTAATCAGGATCTTCAAGTTAGGACGCATCTTCGTACCATGTGAGTCTCGAGATGGGATCCTAGAAGAAACCACTTGGGGCCACTAAAATCCTTTAGGGTGCGGTGGACAGGCATGCATGCATGATTTACTTCACATTTTTTTTCTATGTTTGCCATGAGCTTAAAGTTACTACATTACATATTGCCTTTATTAAGTCTCAGGACTCACCCCTTTTTCCCTACTAGCCATGCAGAGGGCTCGAGGTCTAGGAAGGGGAAGTGGTAGTAATGGATGAACAGCCGATTGACGAGGATTGCAGGCTGTGAGAGAATTTGGGTCGAGTTTATGTGTTATTTATGTAATTTATCTATTTTGTATTAGACTTATTGGAGACGATTGAGACATTTGTTAGTGGAATATTACGTGTGTTTGTTGGAAATTATTTTAATTATGGGAAATTGGATTTGATCCTAAGGCTTGGTTGAGTGTGAGACTCGAGTGCCCATCTGTTTCTTGTGTAGTTTTGGACTTGAGTTCTCAACAGACGAAGGCATCAAAGCCTAGTCCCCACCCAGGGCTTTTATATTATATTATTTCTTTTGTTGGTAGGGCATAACCGACCTTCGAGATAGGTCGTAGCTGTAGCTTGGGTTACGGTGACACTCGAGAGTAGGGCTGGGGCGTCACAAAGTTGGTATTAGAATGAGGTTGTAATCGGTAGAGTGTGTTGTTTGGGTCAAGGGATTTGAGGATTTTGAGAGGAGGGTGATGAAATTGTGAATGCATGCTTGGGACGAGGTTGGTTGTAACTTGAAATGAAGTGCTTCCCTAGTATAGGAATGTTTTGTGATATGGGCTTGCTTAGGAAATGAGTTTGTAACATAGGCAAGTAGTTGGATATGTGTGTGTTCTCAAATTTGGACCTTTATGGGGAAAAGTGATTTATTTTGGTTATTGATCTAACCCTTGATTTCGTACGCAAAAAATAGAATACCCTCATGAACTTTGAAGGGTCAGGCCTTAGCATGCTGAATCTAAACCCCATGACCCTAATCATAGATCTCTTGTGGTACTAGTGGGAGCATGAGTTATTCTCTCTGATGGATTGTGGCCAACATGAGGATAAGGGGATTATAAGCTTTCTGTGTCAAGTGAATCAAGTGTATCAAACCACCATATGTGTGGATTTGTGAGGACTATTAGAAAAACAAGTTTTGTTCATAAGAAAGTACATGAATGACATTTGGAAACAACTCACTGAGGGTCTAATGTGGGACATGAATCTAAAGATTCAATTATGGAAATTTTATTGTGCAATTGAGTGACGAGACAAGGATTGGGAGTTGTGTGTGCCACTTGATGATCCAATAGGAATTGGAGTGTTTCCCACGACGCTTCCATTCGAGGTAGTGATATGGGGCCTAGAGCACACAGATGAAGAGCTTGTGAGACCCCGCTCGAGTATGGGAAGCAACAAGGACCTCTCGTATTTGTCTAACGAGGCTACATCTTAGGCCGTAAGGGATGACAAGAGTACTACTTAGTTAAGATGGTGCCAGATTAGTTGTGAAGTAGAAAATAATAGGGATACTATCAATCTTGTATGTTGTACTAGTCTAGTTAATGGTGTTCTAATAAATTGTAATTTATGTGTTTGTATGAAATAGATTGTGTGTTTTTTTTTAGATTAATAGACCTTTGTCGTTGTGCTTTAATGGTATGTGTTTGATAAGGAGTAGTTTGTGGTGTGCAGATGGCACCAGTTACACGACGAACAACTCGTATGTTAGACATTTCTCAATTAGGAGGTGCTACTTTAAGGCCCTCAGTAGAAGTGCTAGAATACTCCAAGAAGGTCTAGAGCCATCGCATAGAAAGAGAACCATCTCGTGAACAATAAATGGATAGCGAGGCAACTAGTTGGCTGAAGGCATTTATGGATCTACAACCCCCAACGTTCAAAGGGCAGCTTGAAGCTGACCCAAGAATGGAAGAGTATTGGATGGACGACATCCACCAATTGTTGGAGTAGATCGATGGCCTTAGCGGCCAATGGGTGAGATGCTCTACCTTTGTCCTGACCCAAAAGGCTAAGCTATGGTGGCAATTGATGGTCGAGATGTTACGAGAGCAAAATGTTCAGTCAGTGGCGACCGAGGAGCAAGTACATCTAGTCAGCTGGGAACAATTTAGGGAAGCTTTTAATGAGAAGTACTATCCCTATGAATGATAACTTCAGAAGAAATTAGATTTCATGGAGTTGAAGCAATCACCCCATTTAACTGTGTCCCAATATGAGGATGAGTTTATAAAGTTACTAAAGTACATCTCGATCTACATGTTGACCGAGGTGGACAGGATGGAATGATTCATTCAAGGTTTTCGACCAAAGATGCGTCGAGGGATGAGCTACATGGAGACGAATACTTTTCATGTAATGACTTGTTATTGGGTCTATGTCGTGGTTAATGATTTTATTTTATTTTGGTGAATAAATATATATATTTTTATATATCTTGAATTATAGATAAATCTAAAGGTTGGAAATTTAATAAAATGGGTTGAGTTTAATGTATGGGTTGGGCTAATGTGAAAAACCCAAAGGCTTGGGATAGTTAAGAATTAAATAAAACCCATTTCGAATGGATTAGGCCTAAATTAAGTGGGTTGTGAATTTAGTTAAATTCAAGTGAATTGGGTTGGGCTTATGTGAGTTGGGCCTAATTAGTAAGAGGTGAATTAATGGGTTGGGCTTGAGCCCATTTGCTATGTGGTGAGATAAATTAAAGGAAAATGTAATTTAATTGTGAAATGTCAAGAAAGGGCTTGAGGTCCGTATGTTGAGTGTGAAAAAGGTAAGGGCAAATGGGAAATTGTATAAATGGGTTGATAAAGAAAATGGGAAAAGAAATGAGAAATGACAAATTTCCATAAGAGGCATGATAATAATTGTGTTTGTGTGTGCAAGTGAAGGGCAAAAGGGTCTTTTGGTGAGAGACACATGGCCCTATCTTTTTCCCATTTTCCTCTCATTTGTCTCTCAACCATTCTTCTCTTTCCCCATTTCCTTCTCCTTTGTTCCCTCCATTCTCTCTCTTCTTTTCTCTTTCGAGAATTCTTCCTCTTGTTTCTTCTTATTCTCCATTTTCATTTTCTTCATTTGAAACAAGGTTGAGTTTCAAGTTTGAAGAGAAGTTCTTCTTGGAACTCCATGTAAAGAAAGTCAAGTTCTCCTTGCATCTCTCTTGTTGTGCAAGATTTCCTCTCTTTATTTTGATGTACAAGTTTCTTTTTTAATTCCCTTCATTTTGAGTATATCTTGCTTCTCCATGGCTAAAAACACCATTTTTGTTTAAAATGAGTCATTCTTTTTATTTAAGAATATTTTGTAAATATTCTTCAAAATTAATAGGTCTCATTGGATCTTCATTTGGGGCTTGATTTATAGAAAAATCCTTCAAAGAATGAAATATTTTTGGTTAGATTAGAGCAAAACAATTATTTGTTGGGTTGTTTTGCATTTTGTCCATATGTTCGTTTTGGGCCATGGTGGCCTGCGCATGCTATATTGTTTTGGGCATAACTTTCAGTATAAATATACAATTCGATATCTAGTTATCGCATCATAAAGTGGACTCGATGAGCTTCGATTTGATATGGGCTTGAAGTTTTTTGGCTTCTATTTGAGCCCCTAGTCGCCTTGTTAATTTCTACCAAAAAAATTCATAACTTACTGCTCCATGTAATTCAACCTTGCTTGGGTTTTTACCCTATAACTTTATGTGGTTATATCCAATTTATAATCTGTTTGTTTCTATGTAAACTGGACATGATAGGCTTAGTTTTGGTATAGGATTTGAAATTTTCTACTCCATTTCCGCCCGTGCATCGCTTCTTCCTCTTCAATTTTTCTCTCACTGCTCGTTGCACAATTTCCCCCGATTTTACACCCCCATTTACTGCTTTAAAAGGTAGAAAGAAGCAAGCATCGGAGGCTGCCGCGTGGTAGCCCAGCTGCACTGCCTCTCACCTCCGAAACGACGCCGTTTGGGACTCCTCCTTGCTGGAAAATCCCAGCTTCCACCAAGCGCAGTCAGGTGCTCCTGCCAATTTTCCCATTCAATTGACTTTTCTCTGTTATTTCTTCCCAGCCACAACATTTAACTTTCACATGCTAAGAACATTCGCACACACACATATGATATATTTTAAATTAATATAATGAGCCATTAGCATAGCCTCCGTTAACTTAAGTTAATAATTACTATTAATATATTATATCATCACATATAGGCACATCACTAATCATGACAACTTTACTTTAAGATTCCCTTCACTTCTCTAATTTTATTATTATTATTTTCTTAAATATATCCCAAATGCACATCATCAATTATATTAATATTTTTCTTTATTAATTATAAACACTTAATGGTGATTTAATTCCTATTAAAAAATATAATAAATTTTAATATTCACCACGAAATTTTCCAAATCCATAAAATCTCAATAAATCATGGTTAATTTTAAATATGAAAATTAATAATTATTATCTGTCCCTGAATTGTCGGGATGTTACATGAGACATCATAGTAGTCTTATATTTGACTGGTTACGTTTTGGTACTTTTTTGAATTCTAATGAAGTCATTAACAAACTAGCACTAGGCGTGGCCTTATCATATATGAAGGCTTGTGAATGTCGAAATAGGATTCATCACTTATCATTAAGATGAGAGGATGTCCTATGTATTTCGATGATTTCATGACTGAGGAAATCCTTGGCCAAGGTGAGGTGGAAATCAAAAGGTGTTTTTATTTCACCTATCAAGTCATAAATCTGGAATGGATACATAGTTATTGAATGATTAGGGTTTCTTCATAAAACCATACCCTAAATTCAATCGGGACTTAGATTGATGAAAGGATTTTACTGCACGGTAATTGCAATTGAAAAGGTCCATTTTTCATCGTTGGTTAGGTATTCAGGCATGTTGCTAGACGTTAACCATGATATGTAGGGTTTTAGAATTAATTTGATTAATTCTAAAACTATTAATTAAATAGTTTAATTAAGAAGCCCATGAGATGTGTTAATTAAGAAGCCCATAAGTTTAATTAATCTAATAAGTTGGGCCTTAAGATAGCCAATTTAATTGGCCCTACATCTAATATAATGGTGAACCTAAGGGGTCACAACTTAGATAGAGCCCATTCCATAATTAAAAGGAGAGAATCAGCCCAATGTGATTAAGGGTCGGGCCTAAAGTGTTTAGGGTTTTTTTTTTATGGCTTGTCTAGGGTTTTAACTCTATATATATGCTACTTAAGAAGCTGAAAAAAAAAAAGAAGAAAATTCGATTAGGGTTTGGCCACGAGAGAAGGAGATGCCAAGAGAAGGGCCAAAGAGTGCCATTTTATATGAGGGTTAATGGGCTAAGATGAGTGGGCTTCCCCCCACTTGAGCAAATGGGTCGAGGCCTATTTCTCCTCCAAAGTGGGGAGTGGGCTTATGGCTCAACTTCTAAAATGGGTTGCCTAAAAGTGGTGATGGTCTTGGGTTCTTCAATCCTAGGCCGAAGCCTATGAAGATAAAATCCACCCAAAAAAATCGTCATAGCTAGCCTCGGGCCTTATTAGGAAACAAAAAACAACAAATCTCCACCTTGATTCCTAATAAGGCCAGCACACACATGCAGTAACAAAACATGAAACAAAAGCATAATAATGATCAATAGGCATATGAGTAAGAAAACATTATCAATTCTTATGTAACTTTACCAATGCTTAGAAGGTCTAGGCACCTTCTGAATTTTTCCACAGTAAGCACTTTTGATCCCATATCAGAGGGCTTGAAATCTGAAAGCACTTTTTCAAATCTAATAGCATCTTGAGATATAATATCATGAATAAAGTGAAATCTCACATCAATGTGTTTAGTGCGCTAGTGAAAAATAGGGTTTTTACACAAATGAATAGCTGACTGACTATCAGAAAAAATAGTGACATTTTCTGTTAGAACACACAGTTCATTAAGCAGTCCTTTAAGCCAGAAAGCTTCTTTAATAGCTTTTGTAGCATCTATATATTCAGATTCAGTTGTAAACAAAGCAACATTGTGTTGGAGTTGTGACTTCCAACTAATGCATGAGTTACATAAAGTAAACACATAGGATGACGTTGATTTTCTATTATCTTTATCACCTGTATAGTCTGAATCTGTAAAACCCATTAGACTTCATTTTTTTGAATGATGCTTATACACTAAACCTACATTGAATGTACCCCTCAAATACCTAAGCAACCATTTCAATGCTTCCCAATGGATAGGACCTGGGTTTGTCATAAATCTACTTAAGGTGTTAACTACATGGGCTAGGTTTGGTCTAGTACACACCATGAGGTACAAAACCGATCCTACTGCATTAGAATAGGGGACTTTACTCATGTACTCCTCTTCTTCTTCATTAGCTGGAGATTTTTCTCTTAATAATATGAAATGGGCTCCTAAGGGTAAAGATACTGATTTGCTTTCATGCATGCTAAATCTTTTTAGGATTTTTAACACATATGAAGTTTAATGCAAAAATAACACAGAATTTGACCTATCTCTTACAATCTCCATACATAGGATCCTCTTAGCCATACCTAGGTCTTTCATGTCAAATTCTCCACCTAAAGCAAATTTTATGCTATTGATCTTTTTAACATCAGGGCCAATAAGAAGCATATCATCAACATAAAGTAAAAGGAACACACAGTCATCTTTATTTTTATGCTGAAAATATAAGCAATGATCAAAATCACTTCTTTTAAGACCAATTGATTTAACAAACGAATCAAAACATTTGTACCATTGCCTAGGAGATTGCTTTAAATCATAAATGATTTTTTCAAGAAACACACAAGATCTGGTTTTCTCTTTTCTTCAAAACCTTTGGGTTGAAACATGTAGATTTTTTCTTCTAAGTCACCATGCAAAAAACCTTTTCAACTTCTAGTTGTTTAATTTCCCAATCAAAATATACAACAAATGCAAGCATGACACGTATGGTGGTATACTTAACAACCTGTGAAAAAATCTCATTATAATCTACCCCTTCCTTTTGTGTGAAACCTTTGGCTCAACTATACATTGAGGAAATAGTACGATTACATGGCATCCTTGCAAGCATAGTGTCAGATCAAGACCCACGATTTACGTCAAGATTTTGGAAAAGTTTCCACAAGTGTATAGGAACACAGTTAAAGCTCAGCACAACTTATCACCCTCAAACCGATCGACAGTCTGAGTGAACAATTCAGACACTCGAGGACATGTTGAGGGCATGCATTTTGGATTTCTCAGGAAGTTGGGAGAAATAACTACCACTGGTGGAATTCGCTTACAACAACGGACACCATAGTAGTATTGGAATGGCCCCTTACAAGGCATTGTATGGGCAAAAGCGCAGAACACCACTCTGTTGGATAGAAATCGGAGAAGCTGGATTAATTGGATCTGAGACCATTCAAACTATGACTGAAAAGATCAAGAGAATTCAGGAGAAGATAAGGACAATTCAAAGTCGTCAGAAGTCCTATGCCGACCAGCGAAGACGAAACTTAGAATTTCTAATTGGTGACAAGGTATACTTGAAGGTCTCCCCGTTCAAATTAGTGATTCAAGGGAAAAGGAAAGGGAAACTAAGCCCAAGATATATAGGACCATACGAATTTTTGGAGAAAATTGGGTTATTGGCTTACAAGATAGCTTTACCTGTGGCATTATCAAACATCCATAATGTATTTCATGTGTCTCAACTATAGAAACATGAGCTAGATCCTACTCAAGTACTTCGAAAGGAGACCATCGATATACGAAATGATCTAACTTACCCTGAATAGCCAGTTCAAGTCTTGGATAAAAGAGATCAAGTCTTAAGAAACAAGGTTATTCCATTGGTAAACATGCTACGGAGCAACCATGACGAAGAAGAAGCTACTTGGGAACGCGAAGAGGAGATAGAAATTTCTTATCAGCATTTATTTAATGTTGTGAGTTAATGTTTTCGAGGAAGAAATTCCTTTTTAGAGGGGGAGGATGCAATACCCAGTATTTAAATATTAAGAGTATTTCAGAAACTTCAGGGTCAGAATGGTATTTACTATACTTTCGGGCCTACGTGTAATATTTAAAATGCAAACGAAGGGTGAGGGACTTTTTCAAGCAAGTCAATGAAGGAAAAAATTTCCAAATAAGCAATATTTGATAAAACCAAGAGATTTGCGAAGGGTTGAAGTAAAAAACACGTGATTAGGGGCATCCGGGCAAAAGTGTAGATTTTGTAAATTACACGAGGGAGGTCGAAACGACCAATTTTTCAAAATTTCTTGAGGGAAATGAGAAGTTTAGAACTTGAGGGTAGTCGAGGAATTAACAAAAAGTCTAGGGGTGCCATAGATAGGGAGAAAATGCAATTGGAAAGAACTTAGGGGCGAAAATGCAAAATTTGAAACTTCTATGGTGTGAATCCGACCGGCCTCTCTGTGGCTGTCGGCCAGCCACCTGGAGGCGTCTGAAAGGTTTCCTGGAGGTGCTAGAATAGCCTCTAGGTGATGATGAAGCCGTTGGGGCTTGCCATTGGCCGGAAATGGCCTTGACGCGATTGGAATTTATGGCGGATGGGATTTCCGATTTGGCCAAATTTTTTGAGGGCTCTAGCTTGTGATTTAGGGCTAGTTGACAGACTTGGAGGTAGATTTGGAGATAAGGGGATACGATCAATCGGTATATGGTGGAAATTCGGGTCGAGATCGAGTATAAAATGGGGGTTGAGGCCGAGGGTTTCAAAAACAAAAATAGCCAAAATTTCTCTCATTTCTGGTAGAATCGAGCCTTGGGAATAAGTGGCTTTTGTTCTTTGGGTTGTGGGAAGAATTTGTGGAGATTTTGGGGTAGTTTGGCATAGAAATCATCAAGTTTTAGTGACCTCACCGAAAAATTAGGCTCACCAGACTACGACTTGCAACTGGGTGTTAAACCCTCTTCCGGCACTTTTTCAGTCATTTGAAGGCACCATCGTGGTTGCCTCGTTGAGATCTTCAAGACCCGTCCATCGTTTTGGCCAAAAAAGGTCATCGGAAAGCCACCGCCACCAGAGAAGACGACCTGCTCCGGCTGTGCGTGGGCTTCACTCGCCAAAGCTTTGGGTGGCGCGTAAGGGCGTGTAAGGTACTATTTGGGCTTGAAATTAATTTTATAATTTTCCTAGAATTATTTTAGGAGGGTTTATGCAAAAATATTTGGAAAAAATAGGTGTTTGGTATTTATTATGATTTTTCGAAAGGGAGAAATGTTTAAAAAATAGGGAAAATTGAGGAAATTATGGGGAAAATAGAAATATTGATTTCTAAGGTCTTAATGGTAAATAGGAAACGATTGGGTTGTTGGAATGAAGTATTGCACTTTTTTGAGACATAACACGTTTTTTGAGGCAAAAACTGGACTTTTCTGAATTGAGGTGAGTGGTTTGATTCTAGTCTTACTCTTGTTTGGAAGTGTGTTGGTGTGTGTGTAGTGGGTTCAAGAGAGCGGTTTTACCCTCCCGAGCTTAGGTTACACATTGTTAAACCAGTTCAAGTGAGCGGTTATACCCTCCAGAGTTTGGGTTGTTTTGCGAAGGCGTTTCTCTTATGTACTTGTGATATCATTTGCATATTGAACATGTGGTATATTGCATCAACTATTTTAAACTTATAAAAGAGTTGGTGCATGGCATGTGATTTTCATATCATCGGGGTGTCGATTTCATGTTATGGTTGTGTCCGTATGGGACGGGTTTGGGTTTTCTTGAGAATGGGGCAAGGTTAATTCTGGTGATCGAGTGACATGGTAGGGCACTTGAGGATTAAGTACGTCATGGCAAGGTCAACCCCAACGGTATGTGGAATGGATTTTCCACAGGAGGTTGAGTATATTAGGGAGATTTCTCGAGTTAGACGTGTTGCATGTTGTTTTGTCTGTATATGCCATGCTCATATGTCTTTCGTGCATTATGTAAACGATTTCTTGCCATCACTTAGATGTTTTATTATCTAACCTGGGTTATGCCCCTGGAACATTCAACGTTCCAGCCAGGGACTACTGCGAGGTCTAGGACATAGCTGGTGAGGCCAATGATGTTTAGTTGATAGTCATTGTACCATTTTGGAAGCGTTAGTACTTATTTTGATATATGTATGAACGGTCGCATGATAGTGTTGTGATCATTTTGTAACATTGCAATACGTATTTTGGTGTGGGAACACTTTGTAAGGAACTCGTAGTAGGCCATGATATTTTAATGTTAATTATTCCACTGTGTTGTATTATGTCACGTTTAGTTAAAGATTATTGATCTTGATAGTTAAACAGGCAAGACTGGGGTTCTCGGGATTTGTATCTGCATGTGAAAATTGTTCTTGAAATCACCGCGGACATCGGCCATTGTATGCGATGGGTGTTTCATCTGCATGTGAAGATTGTACTCATGGCGTCGCGCATGACAGACTTGGGAAAAAAAAAATCCTGAGAATTGCCTTATAGTGACGCTCCCATATAAGGCGAGGTGTTACAGTAACTGAACCTTAATTTAGTTTTCGCTGCTAGTAATGAAATGAGTTATCTGTTTTATTATGGTTTATTCTATATCATCTTTGTGATGACCTCCTTTTGAATATCCTATGCTAGCGGGAATATTCGAGAGTGGGCCCCTACAAGAAGAAGACGCACAAAAGTGGGAAAATTTTAGAAAAATTCAAGATTTAATCAAGGTTTAATCGAGGTTTAATTAGCCAGGTAAGTAGATAAACATGTATTAATGATTTTGTACAGTTAGAATTTAATGTTGGGTGCGATTTCGTTAATTTTGGGAAGTTATATTATTTTGCAGCGTGTATTAATTTAGTGGCATGTGGGCGTAAAAACACCGAAATCTGGTAACTAAAGGCAAGGTCCTTACTTCCTTTGTGAGCTCCTTCCGTATTATAAATTCCATGCCCTCCCTTAATTTTATTTGGTTTCGCATATTAATTATATGAGTTAAGGAATTTATTAATATAAACTAAAAAAGAGACTCGCTGAGCTTTTATTTGTTGATTGCCTACGGGGTATTATGTCGCCCCTATTTCTTTGGGAATGATGTCAAACCTGATTTGGGGCTAGGTTCCTACAGGATTGGCAGGATTTGGTTGTGGTTATGGTTCCCGTGAGTGTGAGTCTTGGTAACAGGAGACATGAGTTGTCGAACGGTGAGGTGATGTGTTAACCATTTGATGACCCTGGAGAAAACCGTCAATTGGGTCAAGGACGGCTGTCGACTGGTTGTCCCTAGTCACAGATGGTTGATCGGTGCCAGGTCACTGTCGACCGACTCTGTCATTATGTGGCATATCATATGGTATGACATTGCATGGGATTGGGTTTACATCACCAAGGGGATACATAAGTTGAGAATACTTGGGCATAAGCATGTTAGTTTGCCTAGGTGCACAGGCACTACATTGTATGTGTATTCCTATGTGGGTGGAGCATGGCCTAATGCCCGGCTTATGGGAGCTGATGTATAACGTGAGTGCTTACTACACCATTGCATTTGTTATAGGTTGCATTGCATGGTTATGATATTATATATCTTTTCTATCCAAGGCCTCGGGCTCATATATCTTTGCTAGCCAGGGCCTTGGGCTCCTATGATTTATGCCAACCAATTCGTGGCTATAATAGGTTTGTATGTCGGCACTTGGGTGCCAGGTTTTGCATTTCTTATGTGGGCCCCAAGGACTGCCACTATGTGCATTGGTTTATTTATTTATGTCGATGGTTGAATATCGTAATGCATGGCATTCTATGGCACTTTGATTTCCATCACGTCATTCGATGGGTAGTATTCAATGAGAGATTTGTTCTGAGCCTTACCACATTTCTTCTATTGTGCTTGCTAAGCCTTGTGGCTCACTTTGTTTTACCATCATTTTAGGTTGAAAAGAATGGTGCTCGGGAATGGATCCTATAGCGGTTGTTATTCTTTTCTTTAGATTCTATGTGTACAAGGCAATCCCGACCGAAAAAATCTCTAGGGTGTGAGTTGTGATCAGGGGCTCTGATAATGTGGTATGTTAGATGTGGTTGGTTGATGTATTGTTATGTATGATAATGCCTCTGAGTTGTGTATTTCTGGTTGTATTTAATTGGTTGATGTCTAGTTATGTTAAGAAATGTCTTTGAAGTGTGTATTTATAATTAATATGCTTCCCTTGTTAAATATTAATGGGGCAAAATTTCAACTAGTGCGTTTGAGTTATTAGTCAGTTGTAGTTAATAATTCAAGAATTTATGAGTCATCACAGTTAGTATCCCTAGTTTAGAGATTAAAGTTTCGCGAAAACATCTAACTTATTTTTCATAATTAAAAAACAAATCTTAACTTAGAGTAAATATGATTTTCATTTTAAAAAATCTCCTACACTCACAGTTCAAATGAAAAATTTAACATATAGACTTCATTTCTTTTGGAATAAAGTATTATTTTTATTTTCGAGGATTTGTCTATACAAAAATCTAAAAAACATTTTTATCACAAAAATATTTTCCCCCAAAGGGGGAAAATGATTAACCAAATCAAATTTGGTAAATCATTTTTCTTGTCTCAAAAATATAAAAAGGGTCAAAATTATTTACCCAAGTTACTTGTTAGCCAAGTACAAGCCACTGGCTTGGTTCAGTTTTGTTGTCATTGATTAGAGTTGCGTTGGATCTGTCATCACCTCATTGAACAAAATCTTAACCTCTATATCTACTGTGCATAGCAATGATTAAGACAGAGATGGTGAGGATAATGGTGAACGAGGAGGCTAATTAACGAGAGTTGTTGTTGAGAAGAATTGAAAGCTTTTGTTCCTTAAAACAAAAATGGCTATGAGGAAGTTCAAGGTTTCAAAATGACATTGGGATCAATGAAATTTCCTATTTAGACTAGTTCTTCATGGGTCTTAGTTGAGACTTGTTTGGATTCTCATTAGAGGAGAAAGAAAAGAGAAAGATTGAATAATAGAAGAATAATGTTTTTTTCTTTGTAAAATATTTTATATTAAAATTTATTTTTCAATGTAAAATGTTTTCCATGGAAATTAATGGAGTCATAAAGAATATTAATTTTGTTACCTCATTCTTTATAAACTCATTCTTTAATGGGGTGTGTTGAGAAATCACCCGTGTAAACCAACACATAACCAAGAACTACGGTAGTACCAACGATCCAAGAAGTTCGAATAGAACGAAACATAAACTCAAACACAATGCACGCACGCAAGAACAGAAAATAAACAACGCATATACATGTTCGGATCAAAAGATTCTACTCACGGCAGAGGCTCTACCTCGAGTCAATCCACTAGAAATATATATGCATATTTACATAGGATTACAATGAGAGAAACAAGACAACAGAAACAAGAACTTCCTCTCGATCTCACAGTCACTCAAGAACAATACATCAATCAGAATACAGCGCTCACAATACATCAAACAAATCTCACTCATTTAACCTTACCGAATGATGTGTCTCAGATCTGATTCAATTGCCGACTCTTCTTCACCGATCGACCGTCTTCATTCGTTTTGTTCTTCTCCTCGCATCGAGTTCTTCTTTGTTCTTGCTAGCTCTCTCTCTCTCTCTCTCTATGTTGCACGATTAGGGTTTCTAGAGTGCGTTGGTGTGTAAGAGAAAAGCCAACCCCCTTGAACAGATTTCCCCCAGTCTCATTCATATATATATGCGGGTTAAGGGACAAGGTTGGGATTAATGGGTTTCACAATAAGCTTGGGCTTGGGCTTGTTGGGCTGTAGACACCAACGGTCCAACCCAGCTTAATTATACATAACCCAAATAACTAATCCACATACAAATGAAATTAAGGCCAAATGTAATGAAAATAAAATGGAAATCAAATGCAAACATTTATCAATATATTTTGAATCACAAATCCTAACAAATTCCACCTTGATTCAAGAATGGATTGATAGTGGACTTGACCAGAGACCCTTGCAACTCTCCCAATTACAACAGGAGTACATTGAGCAACGACACAACTTGCTCAAACTTAAAACTCGAGATAGACTCAACTAATACATGCCTCACTAAGAGCAACAAAAACCTCTATCAGGACTTCTATAAGCAAGACATCAAGGCTAACACTCAGCCTTCCATTAGACACAGAAATTTCCTAAGGTTTCACCTTAAGGATAAAACATTTCCACCTCAAACTCTACACTATGAGTTTGTTTATGTATGTCTAATTCTACAAGGCCATCAAATGCTACAAGACCAAGCACACATCAACATCTGGACCTACATCAGTTTTAAAACTTAATCCTATTTCCTGTTTAATATTCAAAGATTTTCCACTCCTTAAACTTCTCAAAAGATTCACTTTTACGCCTAAGGAAGAATACCCAAAATCTCTCTAGAATATCCACCAACAAAGAAAGAAATATTAGGTCCTAGACAGAAACAAGGAACTCGAAACAGCTCCCAATAAAGAGACAGAGAAAGCAACTTACAACCCATGGGAATCAAAACACAGGCATCTATGGGAACCTCTACCCCATACCCTAAAACAGGATTTATACAGCCCTGTAGGTTACAAACCTAAACAAATCCATTCATGCCTAACATGCTTAACTCTAACAGCTCTCTTATGACCAACGTGCCTTAGCCTTATCATGCCTAGATCCAAAAAATGGACAGCACTACCAATAAACAGAGATATAAACAATACTCTAATTTATTCCATACCTGTAATGATGTGATCTCCTCATTTACCTGATGAAGAACATTGTCTGCTAAATTGAGGATTATCAAGGAATAAGCCATCTCATCCATGTCCTACCTTTCATGGGCGGTCATGGAGAGTTGCTTATCCTTTTCCTCTTTGTTTACTTGTTTTTTCTTGCTTCTGTTCTGACAAGGCCTTCATCATTTCTCTGCTATTGAACTCTTCATGTTCCACTTTCATTGACACCATCTTTTGGATCTGTTCTTGCAAGGAAAATAAAAAATCCAACAACAACACAGAATCCAAAACAAAAAATGGAACAAGTATGATACAAGATGAACAACATATACAGAACACAAACATAACAGAAAATATCAAGGTAATTGAATAGGAATATGAAAAACCGATCAGTAATGGCAAAATCAACAATAAAAATACACAGGAACACTGGAACTGTATAGGAATCAGATTACAATGCTCCAAATACACGAAGCAATAAGACACAATCAACCTCTCCCAAGACCAAGTGCTTCACACTTACTACAGGGAGTAAAAAAAATAACAACAATAGGAAATAACAGCAAGATAGATAATCTAATTAAGAGAACTACAGAACAATAGCTATCTATCCAAATCTTATCTTGATTTCGATTTTACAAGATCTCAAGAACATAGTAAGGATTAGGGAAAAATGAATTTGTTACTATAACCCTAACTTAGGTTCAAGAATAACACAAAATAAAAAAATCGGCCAATAGGGAGTAAATCCCAAAAATGAACCGAACATCTGATACATGGATACAAAATCAACCCTCAAATCAACTCAACTCAAAATATTCTTTACAAAGATCAGAGAAGAGTAAACAGGGGTTCGCAAGAGGAGAGTCTTTTCCACAAATCAAAGAAATGAACAGAAATGAATATATACATCATTGAACAGAAACGAATTTAGGGCAAAGAAAAAAGGATATTTACTTCCTGAATCAGAAAACTGATTGTGGCCTTCGATCTTCCGTGAATGTCGCGGCCTTCTGTTCGTTCGATAGCCTTCGATCCTCTTTCACGCGTCCTTGACCATTCGTGACTCTTCGATCTCGAAGCCAACTCTGAATCTTGAATGTCGATAAATCTGGTTCGCCTTCGAATGGCTTTGATACCATTTGTTGAGAAATCACCTGTGTAAACCAACACACAACCAAAACCTACGGCAGTACCAACGATCCAAGAAGTTCGAATAGAATGAAACATAAACTCAAACACAATGCACGCACGCAAGAACAAAAAATAAACAACGCATATATGTGTTCGGATCAAAAGATCTCGACCGTCGATTACCACCACAGCCTAGCCTTTTGGGTCATCACAAAGGTAGCGCATCTCATCCATTGGCTCCTAGGCCATTGATCAACTCCAATAATTAGTGGATGTCTTCCATCCAATACTCTACCATGCTTGGGTTAGCTTCAAGCTGCCCTTTGAACGTTTGGGATCGTAGATCCATAAATGCCTTTAGCTAACTAACCGCCTTAGTATCCACTTATCAGTCACAAGATGGTTCTCTTTCTATACGATGGCTCTGGACCTCCTTGGAGTATTCTAGAACCTCTATTGAAGGCCTTCGAGTAGCACCTCTTGATTGAGAAATGTCTAACATACGATCCATTTTTCGTGTAACCAGAGCCATCTGCACACCACAACTACCCCTTGTCAAACACATATCATCAAAGCATAACTAAGTAGTACTCTTGTCATCCCTACGGCCTGAGACGTAGCCTCATTAGCCAAATATGAGAGGTCTTTGTTGCTTTCCATACTCAAGTGGGATCTCACAAGCTCCTCCTTTATGTGCTCTGGGCCCCATATCACAACCTTGAATGGATGCGTTGTGGGAAACGCTCTAATTCTTGTTGGATCATCATGTGGCACACATGACTCCCAATCCTTAATTTTTTGCTCAATTTCACAAATAAAATTTCCATAATCGAATCTTAGATGCATGTCCCACATCAAACCCTCAGTGAGTTGTTTCCAGACGTCATTCATGTACTTTCTTATGAATAGAACTTGTTTTTCTGATAGTCCCCACAAATCCACACATATGTTGGTTTAATAAACTTGATTCACTTAACATAGAAAGCTTATAATCCCTTCATCCTCATGTTGGCCACCATCCATCAAAGAGAATAACTCATGCTCCCACTAGTACCATAGGAGATCTACGATTGGGGTCACGGGGTCTAGATTCAGCATGCTAGGTCCTGACCTGTAACATCTCGGTAATTTGGGAATAATTAATAACTATTAATTTAATTGGGAACAACTGAAAATTATTAATTTAGATCAGGGATTGTTAATAATTATTAATCATTGTAATTGTGATTATTAAATATTTGTAAGTTTAAGCAAATATTAATTTAGCTTGTGTTTACGGTGATTATTGAATATTTAGTGAAAATAATAACTATTGTACTTTGGTTGATCATCAAATATTTGTGTGTTTAAGGGAAATAATAATTTAATTTTGTATTAAAAGAAGTTATTAAATTATTTTGTATTTGGGAAGTGGGAAAATTAATTATTGGAAATTTGGGGTATAAGAGTAAATGTAAAGTGAGGGTGTATGTGTCAATTTCTGGAAGTTGTGGGGTTAAGTGTGATTATTGGAAATTGTGGCTGGTTCATGTTAAGATTTAATGGAGGCATCTATATGTTGAAGGAGAAGCTGGAGCAGCCAGTTGCAAGCGAGGAGGGCCAGCTAGGGGACGCAGGATCGAATTGCAGGTGCGCGTTCGAGGGGGAGGAATTTTGGTTGAATTAATTCAGCCATCCCTTGCCCAAAACGACGTCGTTTTGGGTAAGGCGGTGGGGGTGAATTGGGCTACCACGCGGCAGCCGCTGGGCGTCCCTCTTTGGCCTTTTTAATGGCAGTAAATCATGTGTAATCGGCTAGCATTTACAGCAGCAGAAGGAGGGAGAAATTGGAGAAGAAGATGCCGCGCAAAAGCTAAGAAATTGGAGGAAATTCAGTATAAATTGTAGGTAAATTTAGTTTAATTAAAGATTAAATTAGCTAGTGTATTTTAGGTGGAATGTATCCCCAGCTTTGTTTTTGTTATGTAGCGATGTGTACTCAATTGTGGTTTATTCCTGGATTAACTTTGTCTAGCGAGACCTATGTCGAGTATGGCTATTTCTGGTTTTGGTCTGTCTTACCTGTTGATAGTGGGATGTGTTCTGGTGTGGGAGATCTATGCCTAGCCTTACCTCCATTATTTTATTATGCTTGTTGAGCCTTGTGGCTCATCTAGTTTTTACCATCATTCCAGGAGTAGGAGCTGACGCAGTGGCTAGACTATTTGGCACGTCAGTCGCAGATAACTGTGTGTACAGGGCAATCCCGACTAAAAGATTTGTGAGGTGCGAGTTGTGATCAAGGGCTCGGACATTTTGGCTTGTTTGTTTTATCTAGTTATTGTGTTGTTATGTATGATTAAGCCCCTGAGTGATTGGTTTATGTTCATTTAGCTTTTGCTGTTGTGGTATGTTGTATGATTTTGGTTGAATTGTAATTAAAAATTGAGGAAAATTTACGGATCATCACATGACCCTTCAAAGTCCATGAGGGTAATATGATGCATGGATTTCATGGTGTTAGATTTTGAGCTAACAAATAAGAAACAATGTATATGTAGCTAAACTTTATTGAATATTTGGATAAAATAAATATTATAATTTACTTGACATATTGTACTACACTTTCATAGAAGACAAAGTTGGAGAAATGAACCCATAGTGCTAGTATCCCTAGTTTAGAGATTAAGGTTTTGTGAAATGATCTAACTTATTTTTTATAGTAAAAGAAAAAAATTCTTAACTTAGAGTAAATATGATTTTCATCTTAAAAAATTTTCTACACTCACAGTTCAAATGAAAAATTTAACATATAGACTCCATTTGTTTTGGGATAAAATATTATTTTTATTTTTGAGGATTTGGCTATACAAAAATCTAAAAAATATTTTTCTCACAAAAATATTTTCCCCAAAAGGGGGAAAATAGTTTATCGAAACAAATTTGGTAAATCATTTTTCTTGGCTCAAAAATATAAAAAGGGTAGAAATTGTTTACCCAAGCTACTTATTAGTCAAGTACAAGCCATTAGCTTGGTTCAATTTTATTGTCATTGATCAGAGCTGCGTTGTAATACCCTATATTTTCGTAAGATTGTCACGTAAAGAGGGTTTAAAATATCGAAAAATGGGCTTGAAAGGGTTGTAAGTCGCCGAATCGACTGTAGGGAGTTCCTTAGAGCTTAGATGCTTAAGGAAAATGATGTGGCATTGTCGAGCGTCTCGAGGCGAGATTTATGATGTTGAAAAAAATCAAATCAGAGACGATTTTCAATTCAGCTAAGTTGTAGCCTAAAAGACCAAATGATGGTAAGGGGCTTATGGGAAGTCAATGAAAGCCTGAGGGGGCTTCGATTTTTTATAAGGAACAATCCTTCGGTGGTTTTTGGAAGAAACAAAAGGGTTGTGGCCAAGGCAAAGAATCGGGCCTAAGTGTAGTTTCTTGAATTTTTCGAAGGGAGGTCAAAAGGAAGATTTTTTCAAAATATTCAGGGATGAAATGGAAGGTTTAGGACTTGAGGGTCCTATTGGAAATCTCAAAAAGATCAATGGCTTGATTATAAGGGCCAAACTATAATTTGGTAAAAGGTAGGGGCTAAACTATAATTTGTTAAAGTTGCAAAGCTGCCATGGTCGACAGCCTCTACCAGTCTCAACCAGCAGCCTTTGACCATTGGGATCTCGAGGTAAGTGGCTAGGGATGCGTTTGGGATAGGCGTGGGTAGACATCGTGCACGAGAGTGGCCAAATTTTGAGGTTTCCCACCACGTCTTGGCCGACAATGTTGCGGCCTGCAACTTGGATTTTGAGGGCTTTGGTCGTTGCTTTTGGGTCATCCAAGTGGTGCTTGATTTAAGGCATCGGTGCAAGCATCCATGAGCATTTAAAGGCTTAATTTCGTCTATAAATAGGGTTTATGTGTGGCCGAATCTTGAGGCATTTTTGAGCTTCGAATCGACCTAGATTTTGGACAAATTGAGAGGTTTCAAAAAGGGGCTTTTGTTGCCCATGGCCAGAGAATCATTTCTGGAAAGTTAGAGGCATATTGGTGTTAGTTTGAGGGGGTGTTCGAAGGTTGACGGAGTTGGGAGGCGGAAGCGTCGGTCGAGACTTTGGCGGGCAAATCGGAGGCCTTCCGGCTGTTCTTTCAAGCATCAAGACCCACCATGGTGATCGAATTGTTAAGGAGAACAAGATGGTGGAGAGATCCCAGAACACTGGTGTGCCAATGCCGAGAAGAAGGCCGACGCGTAGCCTTCACATGCAGAAGCCACGCGCGACGTGTGGGGGCGGTGCAGCCTTGCAAAAATATGGAAAAATTCCTAAAAAATAGAGAAAAATAATATCTAGGGGTTGCTGCAAAAAGTTTTGAAGTTGGATTTCCCAATCTCTCGATTTTTGCACTGACCAATCTCGTTTTGAGTGAAAACGCAGCATCCGGGTAAGTCCAGTAATTTTCCCTTGAAGATCTTAGTATATTATGAATTTTTATTGAGAAAATTTTGAGAAATAAGTTAAGTAGGTATTTATTTGGACTTTTAGAGAGAAAAATGGAGAAATGTGAGGAAATTAAGGAAAAATCATATTTTGATGATTATATGTTGATTAGGGTGCCTTGAGGATTAAAGTGATGTGATTTGTGCAAATTTTGAGTTTGATACAAAAATCAAGGTTGAGCATGCAAACCGAGGCGGTGCGCATTTTTTAAGGTATCTTGAATTTTGGCAAAGGTGAGTGTTCCAACCTAAAAGCATGGTTTTGTGAGATTTCTTAACCCAAACTTGGTTTATGAGAGACTCCTATACTCCAAATCATATTTTTTTTCTCTTATGTGAGACTCCTATTGCATGAAACATGTTTTGTGTATCGTTCCTGTATGCAAACTCTTGTTATTCTTTACATGAAATCATGTTGCATATACGAAATGTGCTTCCTTGGAAAATATATGCCATTGGTTTTCAACTGTTGCATTTATAAAATTCGTGTGGCCATACTATTGTACTTATTTGTTGTTGCTCGAAGGCAAAAGTCAGAGATCCCCCGAGAGGCACTATGCATGCGCCATCAAGAAAACACTCATGGGGAATACCATGAGCCTAAGGGACAGCGGATGTGGTGCTTGCATGAGTTCTATAAGGTCGGGCTAGCGTGGCATGGTTAGGGACCTCCCGAGAGGCGCTATGCATGTACCGTTGAGAAAGCTCTCATTGGAGGAAGCTGACATGTTCACAAGGCACTTTGGAGTAATCCTCGTTATTTTCCTCATACGTTTTATATCTGTTCATGTATTGATATAAACTATTTTTGGAGTTTCTCACTGGAAGATTAATCTTCTAATTGGGTTATGCCCCTAGAATATTCAAACGTTCCTAATTTGACAAGCAGCTCTAAGGGAAAGAAGATAGCTGAAGATTAAGTTTATCTGTTGTTGTGTGTAGCATGTTTTAGCTATGTTTTGTTGAGATTTAGTCTTGTTAAACGTAAGTATGGCTCGATGTATAATTGAGGTATTTAGTTGCTATCTCTTGATGATGAGTCTCCATGTATTGAGGTATTTGAAGATGTACTATAGTACAGATTTTCATGATGATATAATTAAAGTGAATTTAATTGTGTACCATATCAAGTTTCGATTATCGCTTTCACAGTTATAAATGATATGCTGGGGGGTATTTTTGTTTGGAATTCAGTACTCGAGGTTTTAGATATGTATCGTGAAAAAGGGAATTTATGCCTTTATGCATTTATATTGGGACCCAGCATAGTGACACGCTCGGTATGAAAAATTGAGGTGTTACATGCGTTGGATCTATCATCACCTCATTGAACAAAATCTTGGCCTCTATATTTGTTGTGCACAGCCATGATTAAGACAGAGATGGCGAGGAAAATGGTGAACGAGATGAGGCTAATTAATGAGAGTTGTTGTTGAGAAGAATTAAAAGCTTTTGTTCCTTAAAACAAAAATGGCTATGAGGAAGTTCAAGATTTCAGAATGACATTGGGATCAATGAAATTTCCTATTTAGATTAGTTCTTCATGGGTCTTAGTTGAGACTTTTTTGGATTCTCATTGGAGGAGACAGAAAGGAGAAAGATTGAATAGTAGAAGAATAATGTTTTTTCTTTTGTAAAATATTTTATATTAAAATTTATTTTTCAATGTAAAATGGTTTACATGGAAATTAATGGAGTCATAAAGAATATTAATTTTGTTACCTCATTCTTTCAGGGCAGGTTTACGAATTTGTTCGTCTTTAATGATTCAAAAATTCTCTACCTTCTAAGTTACAATGGAGATGAACAATTTGCCACAGTAAGCTTATTTTTCTTCCTTCTCTCTACAATCTCAATATTTTCATAAAATAAATTATAGACTTACTCCTTTAGGTTTGAACTCTCTCTTTTTATATATATGTTATGTGTGTATGTAAAATCCCAAAAAGGGGATTTTTTTTTAAATATCTAGTAAAATGGTTAATGTATGATGAACTTGCACGAAGGGCAAAATATCTCTAAACCATCATGAAAAGTTAGTGAATAAAATTTATCCTTAAAATGTTTTTATATGTTGAATTAGATTGGGCTTTTTCTTTAGAATAGATAGTACAATTGATATTAAAAGTAATAAGAGTTAGAAAACAATAAAGAGAATATCTAATTAAATTCATCATTAAAGAGGAAAAAGAAGAATACATTAAACTAATTTCCCTATATTTTTGTCAATTAAACCAACAATTCATGCAAACAATAATATATTTTTGTCAACTAAACTAAACATGTTAGTAGATGAAAGACAAACATACCTAAAAAATATTTTTTATATGCTCTAAAATTGTTTGCTACAACCTTTTAAGTTATTATTATTACCATTGTACGATGTTGACTAATAGAAGGGATCGAAGAACATAGAACGAATTAAAGAGACACAAAACCAAACAAAAAACAAAGAAGAGAAAATATTTGTTGTTTTTTTTTTTGAAAAAAAAAAAAACACATTTGGAATTGAAATGAAAAATTAGTAGATCGTTAAAAACATCTCACATCATTCGCTATGGTTATCAAGAAGGGCCAAAACAAATTTATGCAAATTGACAAAAAAATGATTCACAAATAGAGCCAAGAAAAGAAAACAACAAAAATGAAAAAATCAAACATGCAATCAAGGATCTCCTCTAGAAAAATAGAGACATATGGGTGTGTTTTCTTTATAATCATTTTTCTAAATTAACGTGAAATTGTTGCCTCATTCTATATATAAATATATATGTATGCATGTATAAATGATTTTCTATCATGTTCATTCTTACGATTTAAACATTGTGAATTATTCAATTAATGCATTAATAACACTCTTTTTGTAAATTGATTGCAATTCATATATGATGAATTATGATTAGTTATGGTGAATAGGAAATAAAACTAATTATAAATGAATCACTCATAGTTTTAGTGCGTTACACGATGTTGACTAGTAGAAATGATCAAAGATGAGAGAAATAATAAAAGAGCCACAAACTAAACCAGAACCAAAGGAAAGCCTAAACAAAGTTATGCAAATTGACAAGAAAATGCTTCACAAATAGAGAGAAAAAACCCAAAGAAATTGTCAAAACAAAAAATCAAACACGCAATCATCAAGCCCCAAATTATTACTATTCTTAATTTGACAAATATGTTATCCAACCAAATGTGTCAAGCATTGAAGCAACAAACAAAACGAGACAAGTACTTTAGTTTTAAGAGTTATGTTATTCCTGAAAGGTTATATCCGTTCTTTAAGAAACGTAAATCCTAAAAGACATGATCTTTTCAATGGGTTTGTATTTTTCAAAGAGACAATAAGAGAAATACACCCTTTCTAATTTTTCACTGATTAAGCCACATTAATTAGATTAATAAAAGAATGAGAAGTCCCTTCTTCGATTTCTCGCTCAGTAGTTTATAAACCCCTTCTTTAACTTCATTAATAATAATAATAAATAGATAGATAGATAGATAGATAATAGATAATAGATAATAGATAGATATTTAATAGGCTCACATATGTGGGCCTATTTTTTAAAGGAAAAGGCTCGAACCCATTACCCTTTAGGGTTTAACAGGAACCAACAAGTATTAAAAGGCATGGGGAGACCCTAGGGTAACCCCATATTTCTTGATCCCCCTTTCTCTCTTCCTATTTTCCTCTCTATTTTGGCTTTTAGACTTCAATCTATGGTGTCTTGTTCCCAATCATCACGAAAGTCACCACTATGGAGCCATCTGCATTGGTTGTTGACACAGATAATCAATCTATTGTAAGCGAAGGGATGAATGGCAACCCTCAAGTTCAGGTCAAGTCTCCATCTTCTTCTTGGTTATATAGGGTTTTATTTCTTTCTTCTTTCTCTATTATTTTGCAATGTTTTCTTTCTCTATATATTCTCTTTTCTCCTCTTCTTTTTGTTTATCTTCTTTGATTTATATATACACTTCTTTTTCTATTCTTTTACCAATCTTTCTCTGTTTCTTGATCTCTTTTTCTTTGTTATACAAGTCTAAACTTTTTACCCTTCTATGTGTCATTTTTTATTTTGACCCAAAACCCTAGATTTGGCCTTTTTGTTTTCAATTGGTTAAGTGTCATTAAGATGATTATCTTTCTTCTCCTTTGGGCCTTTTCACCTTTGATCTTTGGGGGTAGTGTTTTGATACCCTAATTAATCTATCAATGGTGGGATTGTTGCGTTTGCACCATTTAATCTTTATAATCTCCTACTACATTAAAATGTTGACCAAGAGGGTCCTAGTGGTGGTCTCAAATTACTAGTGGCCATTTAATACGAGAGTTGTAGTGACTGCTCATCTTTTCCAAGAAACCCTTATTCAATGTTATGAGAATTAGATCGTACTAAGTTAGTTGGACTAATTGAATTGGGAATTAAGAAAAAAATTGGTTGGTCTTTTACAAGAATTGTGGTTGGACTAGTGAACCAACCTAGCTATTGAATTGGTAGAGATTTTTTTAATTTTTATTTTTGAACTTTTATTTTTTATTTTTAAATGTTACAAAATACAATAATAATTTGAGATATTTTAGAGGAGTTGATGTCTACTATTTGGACACCATCTATCATTTTGTTAATATATGGATAATTTATTGTTTAATTTTTTATTTGTAATTTAAATATTTATTCATGGGTTAAACTTTGCTTTTATCATAAGTTTGTAATTTAAATATTTTTTTATTACTTGGATAAACACTTAATACACTTTAAAATCAATTAAGCCTTATGTGATAAATTTTATTTTATAAAAATATATTTCATATCGACCATTGAACCACGAACCTTTCCATTTTTTGGTTCAAAAACTCCTCATGATTTTCTAAACATTTCCCTTATCCCAAGTTTTGAGGCCTACTGATTTGAAATTTCAAGGGGATATTTATAAAGTTTGGTTCATTTGGTTATGGTTTAACCATATTTTGTCTTTGTTTGCAAGTGAGTGAAACCAAGGCAACGGTGTTAACCTTATTCAGTTTAGTCCTTGTAAAAAGGTCTCGACTAAGGCATATTATACAAACCTTAATTATGCTAAGATAAACCCCAATTTAAATTGGGTTTTACTTCAGACAAGGCAACATGATGACTCTAAGCTCGAGTCATCTTAGCTAAAGCTAATCCCCATTAGTTAATATATATTGTAACATTCCGCATTGAGCAATAAGAAGGACTGGAACAACTTACCTTGATGGGATTACGCGAACATCCCAAGGGTCACCCATCCTTAAGTTTCCCCATCTCAAACATGCTTAACCCGAGAGTTCTTTACCTACATTTAGCCCAAAAGATATCTAGCTGGTGTTATTTTATTTCTTACTTATATATATCCTCGATATATAGTACCATTCTCTAAGATCTTGGGGTATTACATTCTCCCCCCTTGAGCACATGACGTCCTTGTCATGCGACCTTATAACTAGTCCCAGCTTTTCTCCGTCCAGTGTTCCCAATCCAGTATCCCCAGCCTTTGGCTAGTACACAGTCCCAACACACGGCCCGGGTTGCTCTGATACTATTTGTAACATCCTGCATCGAGCGATAGGATGGACCAGAATAACATATCCTGATGGGCCTACGCGAACTTCCCAAGGGTCACCCATCCTTGAGCTTCCCCAGCTCAAGCATGCTTAACTCAGGAGTTTTTTTTCCTACATTAAGCCCAAAAGGTATCTAATTGGTGTTGTTTTCTTCCTTACTTATTCTCGATATATACTACCTTCTCTAGACTTTTGAGGTATTACATATATAATTCACAAATACACACATTTACATATATTAAAAAAAAGCAATTCTACTTGTGATCAATCTAATTTTAACTTTTTTGAAAGTGATTGAATTGTCAAATATCCTTTTTATCTAATGCCAAATTCATTATTGTTGTTACAATTTTTCATTATCCTATCCAATGGGACAAATATATATTCTCCCTTTTTGTTTTTTTTCCTCTTTCAACTAGTAGATAATTTAATCAATTTTTTTTTCTTTGTAAGATTTTAGATTTTTTGTTTAATTTTTTACTTCTACCAATGCTAATAAGAACATCAATTAATGAGTCAAAATTAAGCCCTTAATCAAGTAAAATAATGACTTTTCTAAAGTTTCATAAGCTAGTTTTTTTATTTTGAATTCAGCCATCAGAACAATTAAAACCACCAACAATGGGAGTCATGGGGCATGACCACCTAAGTGAAGGTGTAATAGATGCGGAGCCAATATCATTTAGCTTGCCTGAAGGTCATTCAACTCATATGTTCATAAATCAGAAGGTAAATATCATCCTATGCCTTTTTTTATTTCATTTTTTTGTGTTTTTTTGTAACATTTATTCAGGGTTGATAGATAAACTTCTTTGATTTACACCTATGGTTCCTTAATTGGTCTTTTGAAAATATTGAAACATGAAGAAATAGTTGTTAAATGTGAAATCATTTGTGGAAATATTTAGTAGACGTTGTTTATTTGTGGTAAACATGTCCTATATTTTAAGAAAAAAAATAATTCTATAGCATACTAAAAATTTTGTTGAAGTGATAAAATAATTTTGAGTTAGGAAACAAAAATTTTATAATTTTAGTTCAAATTTATATTGACTATTGAAAAGCATCTTTAGCCCATTTCCTTTATTTTTGTCACAAATTTTTTTTTTGGTGAAAGATAAGAATAATAACGTAGATTCTAGCTCAACCAAATGAATTTTAATTGTATCACTTTTACATCAACATAACTAATAGAATATAAATTTTAAGATTCACCAATAATATATAAATATAATTTAAGAATTATAAATAATATTTTGTTTTTGTTTTTAATGTTATAAATAACTAAACAAGAGTAATTTTACAATACTAGAAATAGATAAAATATTATCATTTTAATTAGTAAAAGTATTTAGAAATACGTAACATTAAAATTTACTAATAATAAATAGTAATGATGTTAACAAAAAAAATAACAGCATTATAAAGTTTCAAAAAGTATATAATAGAACTAAAATTAATAATCAAGATAATTACTTATCACGTGTCATTTTTTTTTAATAAAATTAGTGAAAAATGCTACAAATAATATATTGGTAACATAATTTTTTTTTAAAATAACAGTATTTTAAAAAATTATTAAAACAGTATTAGGTTGACATTAATTAATTACTAAAATGCATAATGCACTTTGCAAGTGTGTTTTAATTAATAAAACAATAAACGCTCTTAACAACTACGTCTATTGCTTTCCACACTTAGATAAACCTAGAAGAAGGGCTTATGGGATTTTCCTAGTATCAATCCTAATTGATTGTCATATCATACCCTTCTACCTCAATTATATAATAAATTTATTATTTCTCTACTTGATTATACCCATTTGACTGAAGCCAAGTAGTTCCACAGGTACAACGAAATACACCAACAAAAGGTGTAAAACGACAATCTTCTATACTTATATGCCAAGAAGAAGGATTAGGCTTCGATCAATATTTGAGAGATGATGAGATTGATCAAATCTTAAAGTTGGATGAGGTAACATACTCTAAATCTACAAGTGGTAAATTTCTTAAATGCAAGCTCATTTATTGTATTGTTGGATATTTTTGTCTCCATGTTGGCTATCTTTCTCTCAAACTAGAGTTTGTTTTGGATTGTTATTATGGAAGATTTACGTATGTACAAAACCAAGTACATAATTAGTTCTTGTAATTCACAAACTTTACTAGTAGCGCCTCTTAATCCACCCTATATACGTGGTGAAACCATATAATTCTCTTGATTACTTCAAATAAATGCATTAAGGCATGGTAAGTTTGAGAAATTCCAAGCATATGAAATATGCTTTCTTTTCCGAGGAAGTTTCATAATTTGCTCCTTAATTCTTGTAACTTTTTCTGTTTATGGGCACCACTAGAGACATCTAACTTTCGATAATTAGAAGATATTAAATCTCATTCCATATATGTTTCAACTTGAAAATAAAAAGGAAAAACTTGATTCTATATTATACATATTGCTTTAGACAAAACTGACAATACTAATTAGATGGACATTTATTTGAACTTGCATCAGTGATAGAGTTATAGTTTAAATTAAATATTATTTATTTACATTGCATTTAATTATGTTATTCAACTATTTGTGGCAGGAACGACTTGCAAAACTCACAGACACAGAAGAAATAAGTTTGCATTTGAGTCCATTGTCATTCTATCAATGACTTGATGGGTGGTGTCACAACATAAGGATATGTGACAAGGTAACTTTTTTACCATGTTTGGAGCACTATGTAATATTTCATCTTTTTCTTTAATAAGAATGGTATAAATAAAATGAATCATTCCATTTCATGAACTTCAAAAACATGTTAGCTATTTTCAAGGGAAAGTGAAACATGTTGCATTGACATGTATTTTAGGTTCAAATAAATTGGAGAATTTTTGGTGAAAATTCGTGGCCATGATTGTTTTTTGTTAATGGATATTTTATTTGTTTTACCAATTATTATTTCATTTTGATCAAAGGAAAGAAAAAGAAAAAAATTATCACCTGTACATGTTTTCTAATGAAGCTATAGTTACTAGACATTGATTTTATTATTAAATTGATGAGGCATGGGAATCTATTGTTGAATTGGTTCTTTAGTTGAATAAAAACTTCTTTATTTCTTTTTAGCTACACAAGCAATTTATATACGAATTTCTAATAATACAACTCATCGTGCAAAAATATGTTCTGTTTCAGTACTATTATCACAAAGATTCCAATAACATGATATTCCGATCAAAGGCTAAGGTCAAGCGGTTTATTTGTGATGGAATTTATTCAACGAAACCTCAATCAAAATAGAGTAAGAAGACACCAGAAAGCTCTTTGGTAAGTTGAAGATTGAGCTATATATTCACTCATTTATGCTCACATCTAATGGATAAAAAGGCAAGAGTTGTTTTTTTTTTTTTTATTGTTTTCATAATAATCATATGTTGGTGATATATGTAGGTTTGTCAACCACCAAAGTGTGGATCATCTGAAGAAATCTCCCTAGCAGGAGAAAAAATAGATCAGGGCTTCAATAGTATTGCAAATGTGCAAAAAGGTAATTTTACTTTTCTTTTATTTTCATAAAAACAACCCAAAATATATATCTAATGATGAATTCTCTCTTAATTTTTGTAGAAAATGAAAAAAAGATTGAGAACGAACAAAAAGGTGCCGATGTGGATGACAAGAACTGACTTTTTGAACAAAGTTATTGCTTCGTTTTAAAGTACTATCATTCATTAGAGAGAAAGCAACGTTGAGTTCTCTAATGGAAAACAATTTGAGGTTTTGTGACTTCAATTTATGTTCAATGTCACTGGAGCCTTCTTACTATCATATAAGGTTTAAGTAGATTTAGTTTGATTATTGTCTAGTCTTAGGAGCTTTTGATTGGTTGGAGAGTCATCTTTATTGTTATGACTTGCTACTATATGTGGTGTTTATGTATTCTATTAACAAATTGATCTTGTATGTTGTTTCCATGAATGGGGGATGGAGTTTTAGGTTGTGTTTCTCTCATCGCTGATTAGGCTTATTCTTATGTAAGTAGTGGTTTTGATGTTTCTCCTACATTTAGTCAGCTTGGTTAAGTAGTGGTATGGCTAGAAAGGCTTTTGGGGGTGAGATTGTGCATTGGCTTAGTGAGCCTTAGTTATCATCCCATTTGCTCGAGAAACTTGGTATGCCTGAGGTGCTAGAGCCTATTGGTCAACTAACTTTTTCTCCTTCACTTTCTATGTCCCATCTCAATCTAATAACTAACTATTCTCTATATTTGATTCAATGGTTTTTTTTTTTCATTCTCTTGGCAATTTGGTCGGTGACTTTAATTGTATTATTTTTCCATTTATTTTGATATTTTGTCATGGACTTTAGTGAGGAATTCGTTCTTAATGTCAAGTTTTAGTGAGGAATTCTTCTTCCACCTCTCTAAGCTGGTTTTGGCATTCCAGTTGAAGGGTGTATTCATGTGTTGTGACACAAGGTTTCATTTAATTGCAAAGAAAGAATCACACATTGAAAAGAACATAGTTGTTGAAAAACTATGCTGGACTTCTAATGTTATATAGAAACCCACATTTCCCATCCTAGTTATGCAAAGAACTAACAAAGGAATAGCAAATTATGTGAAGTAAAGTAAAAAGAAATTTTGTGTCACTTAGTTAAACAAGCCATACATGTTTCCCATCCTATTTCTTTTTTTTTTTCTTTTCTGCTCATTTTGAGAATCCTATTTATTAGTTAAACAAGCTATACATATTTCTTGCTAAATTCTTACTATATATTAGATTTAATAGAATGCAAATATTTATAAAATAAATTAAAAAGACACCTTAGCTTTTTGCATACTGTTATATCAATAAGTATATTGAAGAGATCATTAACAACCTAATATTTCTAGTTAGGTGATTTATGATTCTCAAGACATTAATGTATGTGTTAATTCTATAAAACCAATCATACCTTTTGTTATACACTATTCCCGCATCACCACTTATGGGCCAGGCTCAGTGCAATGGGCCGGCCCAATCCCCTAGAGCCTAGAAGGTCCAAGCGACCTCGTCAAAGAAAGTCCATACACCATCGAAATCCGAAGCTCGTAAAGCGAGCACCTTGCGAGCTCCCGGAAAAGCCCCTAACGAGCTCTCAACGATCGACTAACAAGCTCCCAGTACAACTCTCAGTTCGCTAGACCATCCAGATCACTGGCCTAAAATCTCCAGCTCGCATAAGTGGCAAAGCTGTTGAGAAGACAGAGGTAGGGTCTATTTACTTTGCCTGCAACAGCCCATGCTCCTCGTAATGAGAATCTCATTCCTGGTTTTGTGTAGATGATAAGGGTTGTTTGTCCCCCGTAATGTCATCTTATATTTCTATATGTTATCCAATTTGTAAAGGCCCCTCAGTATAAATAGGAGTCAGAGATATCATGAGGGGTAGACACATAGAGAATAATCAGACACCACCATTCTGAAAGAATAATCAGAGTGCGGTCGTGGAGTAGGCATCATTCTGGTTGAACCACGTAAAAATTCTTGTGTTAACTCGTATCTGGGATCTTGATTTTTCTTCTTCTTGGCACTTTGGACTTACTCACCGCGGCCCAAAAAAGAATCACAGTTGGCTGAAATTGAACGTAGACACCTTTAATTACAAAAGGAAATATATCAAGCATGTGATAGGATTACTGCTTACATCTATATACAAGGCTTTGGAGATTCAAAGGGCAATAAGTCGTCGAATTGACTGCAGGGAGTGCCTTGGAGCCTAGATACTTAAGGAAAATGATGTGACATTGTCGAGCGTCTCGAGGCGAGATTTATGATGCTGAAAGAAATCAAATCAGAGACGATTTTCTATTCAGCTAAGTTGTAGCCTAAAAGACCGAATGATGGTAAGGGGCTTCCGGGAAGTCAACGAAAGCCTGAAGGGGCTTCAATTTTTCATAAGAAGCAACCCTTCAATGGTTTTTGGAAGAAACAAATAGGTTGTGGCCAAGGCAAAGACTCAGGCCCAAGTGCAATTTCTTAAATTTGCCAGAAAGAGGTCAAAAGGAAGATTTTTTCAGAATATTTGGGGATGAAATGGAAGGTTTAGAACTTGAGGTCCTATTGGAAATCTCAAAAAGATCAGGGAATTGATTATAAGGGTCAAATTGTAATTTGGGAAAAAGGTAGGGGCCAAATTATAATTTGTTAAAGTTACAAAGCTGCCGTGGCTGATAGCCTTTGCCGGTCTCGACCAGTAGCCTCCGACCATTGGGATCTCGAGGTAAGTGGTTGGGGATGTGTTTGGGATAGGCATGGGCCGACATCATGCATGGGGGTGGCCGAATTTTGAGGTTTCCGACCATGGCTTGGCCGACAATGTTACGGCCTACAACTTGGATTTTGAGGGCTTTGGTTGCTACTTTTGGGTCATCTAAGGGTTGCTTGATTTAAGGCATCAGTGCAAGCATCCACGAGCATTTAAAGGCTCAATTTCGTCTATAAATAGAGTTTTCGTGTGGCCGAATCTGGAGGCATTTTCGAGCTTCTAATTGACCCAGATTTTGGACAAATTAAGAGGTTTCAATAAGGGGCTTTTGTTGCCCATGGCCTGAGAATCGTTTCTGGAAAGTTAGAGGCATTTTGGTGTTGGTTTAAGGGGTGTTTGATGGTTGACAGAGTTGGGAAGCAGTAGCGTTGACCGAGACTTTGGCGGGAAAATTGGAGGCCTTTCGGCCATCCTTTCTAGCATCAAGACCCACCATGGTGATCGAATTGTCAAGGAAAACAAGATGGTGGAGAGATCCCAGAACCCTGGTGTGCCATTGCTTGAGAAGAAGGCAGACGCGTAGCCTTCACGTGTAGAAGCCACGTGCGACGCGTGGGGGCGGTGTAGCCTTGGAAAAATCTAGAAAATTTTCTAAAAAATAGAGAAAAATAATATCTAGGGGTTGGTGCAAAAAGTTTCGAAGTTAGATTTCCCAATGTCTCAATTTTCGCACCAACCAGCTCAATTTGCGTGAAAACGCAGTATTCGGGTAAGTCCAGTAATTTTCTCTTGAAGATCTTAGTATATTATGAATTTTTGTGGAGAAAGTTTTGAGAAATAAGTTACGTAGGTATTTATTTGGAATTTTGGAGAGGAAAATGGGAGAAAAATGGAGAAATGTGAGGAAATTAAGGAAAAATCAGATTTTGATGATTATATGTTGATTAGGGTTCCTTGAGGATTAAAGTGATTTGATTTGTGAAAATTTTGAGTTTGGCACAAAAATCAAGGTTGAGATTGCAAACCGAGGCGGTGCGCATTTTTCTAGGTATCCTGAATTTTTGCAAAGGTGAGTGTTCCAACCTAAAAGCATGGTTTTGTGAGATTTCCTAACCCAAACTTGGTTTATGTGAGACTCCTATACTCCAAATCCTATTTTTATTCTCTTATGTGAGACTCCTATTGCATGAAACGTGTTTTGTGTATCGTTCCTATATGCAAACTCTTGTTGTTCTTTTACATGAAATCATGTTGCATATACGAAATATGTTTCCTTGGAAAATATATGCCATTGGTTTTCAATTGTTGCATTTATAATACCCGTGTGGTCATACTGTTGTGCCTATTTGTTGTAGCCTAAAGGCAAAAGTCAGAGATCTCCTGATAGACGCTATGCGTGCGCTATCGAGAAAACATTCATGGGGAATATCGTGAGCCTAAGGGACAGTGGATGTGGTGCTTTCATGAGTTCTATAAGGCCGGGCCAGCGTGGCATGGTTAGGGACCTCTCGAGAGGCACTATGCATGCGCCGTTGAGAAAGCTCTTGTTGGAGGAGGCTGACATGTTCACAAGGCACTTCGGAGTAGTCCTCGTTATTTTTCTCATACATTTTATACCTGTTTATGCATTGATATAAACTATTTTCGGAGTTTCTCACTAGAAGATTAATCTTCTAATTGGGTTATGCCCCTAGAATATTCAAACGTTCTTGGTTTGGCGAGCCGCTCTAAGGGAAAGAAGATAGCTGAAGATTAAGTTTATCTGCTGTTGTGTGTAGCATGTTTTAGCTATGTTCTATTAGATTTAGTCTTGTTAAACGTAAGTATGGCTCATTGTATAATTGAGGTATTTAGTTGCTATCTCTTGATGATGAGTCTCCATGTATTGAGGTATTTGAAGATGTATTATGGTACGGATTTTCGTGATATAATTAAAGTGAATTCAATTGTGTACCATATCAGATTTTGATTATCGCTTTCGCAGTTATAAATGATATACTGGGGGGTATTTTGTTTGGAATTCAGTACTCGAGGTTTTAGATATGTACCGTGAAAAAGGAAATTTATGCCTTTATGCATTTATATTGGGACCCGGCATAGTGACACGCTCAGTATGAAAAATCGAGGTGTTACATGCGTTGGATTTGTCATCACCTCATTGCACAAAATCTTGACCTCTATATCTGTTGTGCACAACCATGATTAAGACAAAGATGGTGAGGAAAATGGTGAATGAGGAAGCTAATTAATGAGAGTTGTTGTAATATCCCGAAAATTTGAGAAATAAATAATGATTAATAATTTTGGCATTTGATGTCATTTTGGAGTATTAGAGAAATTAAGAGAAAATATTTACTTATGTTATTTTGAGAAAATAAGTAAATAAGATAATTATTAATTCTTGCATTTATGGAAATTATTAATTTATTTAGGAATTTGGAGATATAAGAAAAAATAAATTAATTTAATGGATTTTTGAAAGTTTTCGGGTGTAAGTGCAATAAAGGAAATTGGAGTATGGGGTGTGTGTGCCAATAATGAAAGTTCTGGGGGCTGAAATGTGATTTGCCGAAGTGGCCGCAAATCACCTTAAATATAAGTGAAGGCATTATATGGTTAAAGGAGTCGGCTAGCGCGGGCGGTCGCGAGTGCTCGTGTGCTGGGTGAGGTCGCGGGTTCGAGCCCCCTCGGGTGTGCGCGCGCGCTGGAGAATTTTGGCTGATTTTTCAGCCAAAATCCTTGCCCAAAACGGCGTCGTTTTGGGCAAGGCGGTGGCAGCCATGTGCAGCTGCTGGGCGCGCCACGTGGCGCGCTGTGGGCCGCCCATTTGCCTCGCGTTAAAGCAGCATTTTTGCTGCGATTTTAAGGCCGATTTCGGCCAAATTTGAGACAGAACCAGAGGAAGAAAAATGAAGAAGAAGCAGCGCGCGCGAGGGTCATTTTTTTTAGAGAAAAATTGAAGATTAAATTACGTTTAATCGTGATTTAATTAATCAGGTAAGTAAATAATTATGTGTTATACATTCTCTACGGTTGAAATTTAATTTTGGGCTCAATTTTATTAATTTTGGGAGTTTAATCTAATTTACAGCGTGTATTAATTTGGTGATGTTTAAGCATGAAAACGCTGTAATCAGCTTAAGCGAGGCAAGTTCTCCTCTACCCTTGCGATCTATTTCCATTTGGTGAATCCCTTGTCTTCCCTTAATTCGGTTTGATTTTGCGTATTAATTATACGAATTAGGAATGTTTTGGGCATGATTTAATTTAAAAGAAATATGAGATTTATTGGGATTTTATTTACGAGGTGCCTATGTGGGATTTAGATGGCTAAATTAATTATATTATACGATTAGATTTAATTAATGTGAGTCTCGGGTTTTATTAATTGTTATCAAACGTTTTTAAACATTTTACTTCGCAGCGGGAATGCAAGAAATTGAGGAAACGGTCGTGTAAAGGCAAGCTCCTAACCCTCTTCTCGTGTTCTTTAATTCCCGTGAAAGACTCCGTGATTTCCTGTATTTTATCACCTCCCTTACTTTAATTCGGTACCTTGTCTTATTGGTTGAACTATTATTCATTTGTTTTAATTTAAATTAAATCTGAGACTTTTATAATTTTATTTGTTGTGAGCCTACGGGGGTTTGTGCCACCCCCATTCCTTTCGGAATGATGTTGAACCCAGTTGGAGAACTAGGTTCCTAGTCATGCGGGTTTTATTTACGGTTTTTCTCGGATTTACGTATGATTTGGTTAGAGCTATTGAGCAGTGGGGCAGGGGTCAACCGTTTGGTGACGTTGGGGTAGACTACGGTACGGCCCTAAAGTGGACCGTCGGGCGGACACTCCTAGTCACTAACTGTTGGCCGGTGTCGGGCATTACTGAGTAGCTCTGCCGGTATGTGATTTACTGCATGATTAGATACCTTGTATTACTGTTCATGATTTGATATGCACATGGGTACGGGATGCATGTTGGGATATTCATTTATTGAGTATGCTTGGACACGAACATTCTAGCTTGGTTAGGTTGCATCCAGCGCGGCATATGCATGGCGTGTGGTTTACTATGTGGGCGGAGCATGGCCTGATGCCTGGATGTATGGGCGCCTTGTATCACGTTGATGCTCACTACGCCATTGCATTTTTATGTGCATTGCATGGATACTGGTAGTATTTAGTTCTCGGACGGGAGTACCGTTCCGAGGGAGCCTATGGCTCGGTTGTCGGGAGTACCGACGGATACAGGTGACGGGAGTACCGGCCTGGGACAGCGCGCGCAGGTTTGTGGAGACATTTGTTGCCTTTTCGGGCAGCGGCAGGTTGGTATGGGACTTGGGTGCCAAGTGTCTTATGTGGGCCCCAAGGACCGGTATGTGCTTTTATTTTGTTATGCTATTAAGCTGTTGTGTTGTAGCGTCTCATGGCTTGTGTGTACCTGGGGGTTTATTTTGGGAAGAGTTTTTTGGTTATACTCAGCCTACAGCCTTTCTTTTCCTTATGCTTGCTGAGTCTCTCGACTCACCTTGCTTTCCATCATTCCAGGTAGTGGCGGCGTGGGCCATAGCAAGGGAGTCAGCTTTAACGGCAGAGTCGGTGTGGTGTACAGGCAGTCTCGTCAATCCCTGTCAACTCTGATGATTGTGTAGGGTCTACTCTATTATTTTCTACTGTGCCAGGTGTTTTCTCGAGTCTTGTGTATTTCGGCACAGGAGTTTGTGTTTGTTTATTTATCTTGTGACCGCTGTGTTAGCGGGGTACCCGTAGTGCATGCATGTGTTTTTCTTCGCTTCCGTTGCTCTCATCTTTGAGTATGCATGCCGGGGTGGTTTTTGTCTGGTGTCTCATTCTTTTCTCCTCCCGTAGGCGCTCCCGTTCGGGTAGTCCGGGTGCTTGGGATATCCGGGCGGGGGTGCTTACAGTTGTTGTTGAGAAGAATTAAAAACTTTTGTTCCTTAAAACAAAAATGGCCTTGAGGAAGTTCAAGATTTCAGAATGACATTGGGATCAATGAAATTTCCTATTTAGATTAGTTCTTCATGGGTCTTAGTTGAGACTTTTTTGGATTCTCATTGGAGGAGACAGAAAGGAGAAAGAAAGAAAGAAAGGAGAAAGATTGAATAGTAGAAGAATAATGTTTTTTTTTTTTTGTAAAATATTTTATATTAAAATTTATTTTTCAATGTAAAATGGTTTACATGGAAATTAATGGAGTCATAAAGAATATTAATTTTGTTACCTCATTCTTTCAGGGCAGGTTTACGAATTTGTTCATCTTTAAGGATTTGAAAATTCTCTACCTTCTAAGTTACAATGGAGATGAACAATTTGCCACAGTAAGCTTATTTTTCTTCCTTCTCTCTACAATCTCAATATTTTCATAAAAGAGATTATAGACTTACTCCTTTAGGTTTGAACTCTCTCTTTTTATATATATGTTATGTGTGTATGTAAAATCCAAAAAAAGGGATTTTTTTTTTAAATATCTAGTCAAATGGGTAATATATGATGAATCTGCACGAAACGCAGACTATCTTTAAACCAACATGAAAAGTTAGTGAATAAAATTTATCCTTAAAATATTTTTATATGTTGAATTAGATTGGGATTTTTCTTTAGAATAGATAGGACAATTGATATCAAAAGTAATAAGAGTTAGAAAACAATAAAGAGAATATCTAATTAAATTCATCATTAAAAAGGAAAAAGAAGAATACATTAAACTAATGTCCTTATATTTTTGTCAATTAAACCAACAATTCATGTAAAGAATAATATATTTTTGTCAATTAGACTAAACATGTTGGTAGATAAAAGACAAACATACTTAAAAATTATTTTTTATATGCTCTGAAATCATTTGCCACAACTTTTTAAATTATTATTATTATTACCATTGCACGATGTTGACTAATAGAAGGGATCAAAGAACATAGAACGAATGAAAGAGACACAAAACCAAACAAAAAAACAAAGAAGAGAAAATATTTGTTTTTTTTTTTTTGAAAAAAAACACATTTGGAATTGAAATGAAAAATTAACAGATCGTTAAAAACATCTCACATCATTCGCTATGGCTATCAAGAAGGGCCAAAACAAATTTATGCAAATTGACAAAAAAATGATTCACAAATAGAGCCAAGAAAAGAAAACAACAAAAATGAAAAAATCAAACATGCAATCAAGGATCTCCTCTAGAAAAATAGAGAAATGTGGGTGTGTTTTCTTTATAATCATTTTTCTAAATTAACGTGAAATTGTTGCCTCATTCTATATATAAATATATATGTATGCATGTATAAATGATTTTCTATCATGTTCATTCTTACCATTTAAACATTGTGAATTATTCAATTAATGCATTAATAACACTCTTTTTGTAAATTGATTGCAATTCATATATGATGAATTATGATTGGTTATGGTGAATAGGAAATAAAACTAATTATAAATGAATCACTCATAGTTTTAGTGCGTTACACGATGTTGACTAGTAGAAAAGATCGAAGATGAGAGAAATAATAAAAGAGCCACAAACTAAACCAAAACCAAAGGAAAGCCCAAACAAAGTTATGCAAATTGACAAGAAAATGCTTCACAAATAAAGAGAAAAAACCCAAAGAAATTGTCAAAACAAAAAATCAAACATGCAATCATCAAGCCCCAAATTATTACTATTCTTAATTTTACAAATATGTTATCCAACCAAATGTTGCAAGCATTGAAGCAACAAACAGAACGAGACAAGTACTTTAGTTTTAAGAGTTATATTATTCTTGAAAGGTCATATCCATTCTTTAAGAAACGTAAATCCTAAAAGACATGATCTTTTCAATGGGTTTGTATTTTTCAAAGAGACAACCAGAGAACATAAACCCTTTCTAATTTTTAACTGATTAAGCCACATTAATTAGATTAATAAAAAAAGAGAAGTCCTTTCTTCGATTTCTCGCTCAGTAGTTTATAAACCCCTTCTTTAAGTTCATTAATAATAATAATAATAATAATAATAATAATAAATAGATAGATAGATAATAGATAATAGATAATAGATAGATATTTAATAGGCTCACATATGTGGGCCTATTTTTTAAAGGAAAAGGCTCAAACCCATTACCCATTAGGGTTTAACAGGAACCAACAAGTATTAAAAAGCATGGGGAGACCCTAGGGTCACCCCATATTTCTTGTTCCCCCTTTCTCTCTTTTAATTTTCCTCTCTATTTCGGCTTTTAGACTTCAATCTATGGTGTCTTGTTCCGAATCATCATGAAAGTCACCACCATGGAGCCATCTGCATTGGTCGTTGACACAGATAATCAATCTATTGTAAGCGAAGGGATGAATAGCAACCCTTAAGTTCAGGTCAAGGCTCCATCTTCTTCTTGGTTATATAGGGTTTTATTTCTTTCTTCTTTCTCTATTATTTTGCAATGTTTTCTTTCTCTATATATTCTCTTTTCTCCTATTCTTTTTGCTTATCTTATTTGATTTATATATACACTTCTTTTTCTATTCTTTTACCAAACCTTCTCTGTTTCTTGATCTCTTTTTCTTTGTTATACAAGTCTGAACTTTTTACCCTTCTATGTGTCATTTTTTATTTTGACCCAAAACCCTAGATTTGGCCTTTTTGTTTTCAATTGGTTAAGTGTCATTAAGATGATTATCTTTCTTCTCTTTTGGGCCTTTTCACCTTTGATATTTGGGAGTAGTGTTTTGATACCCTAATTAATCTATCAATGGTGGGATTGTTACGTTGAAATGTCGACCAAGAGGGTCCTAGTGGTGGTCTCAAATTACTAGTGGCCATTTAATACAAGAGCTGTAGTGACTTCTCATCTTTTCCAAGAAACCCTTATTCAATGTTATGAGAATTAGATTGCACTAAGTTAGTTGGATCAATTGAATTGGGAATTAAGAAAAAAATTGGTTGGTCTTTTACAAGAATTGTGGTTGGACTAGTGAACCAACCTAAATATTGAATTGGTCGAGATTTTTTTAATTTTTATTTTTTAACTTTTATTTTTTATTTTTAAATGTTACAAAATACAATAATAATTTGAGATATTTGAGAGGAGTTGATGTATACTATTTGGACACCATCTATCATTTTGTTAATATATGGATAATTTATTGTTTAATTTTTTATTTTGTAATTTAAATATTTATTCATGGGTTAAACTTTGCTTTTATCATAAGTTTGTAACTTAAATATTTTTTTATTACTTGGACAAACACTTAATACACTTTAAAATCGATTAAGCCTTATGTGATAAATTTTATTTTATAAAAATATATTTCAAATTGAATCGTGAACCTCTCCATTTTTTGGTTCAAAAACCCCTTATGATTTTCTAAACATTGCCCTTATCCCAAGTTTTGAGGCCTACTGATTTGAAATTTCAAGGGGATATTTATAAAGTTTGGTTCATTTGGTTATGGTTTAACCATATTTTGTCTTTGTTTGCGAGTGAGTGAAACCAAGGCAACGGTGTTAACCTTATTCAGTTTAGTCCTTGTAAAAAGGCCTCGACTAAGGCATATTATACAAACCTTAATTATGCTAAGATAAACCCCAATTTAAACTTACTTAGTAATCACTATATGGTGTCTTTCCTAATTTAGTTATCATTGACTATAAGCTTATACGCTTAGACTAACTAGGCACATGCATAACTATTTTATTTTTGCTTATAGGGATGAACTTGTTTTCATGCCATAATATCCTACCATGGTTATCTAGTTTTTCAATTCCTGACATGTTTACTTTGTTTCTCAATGCATCTAATCTAACTAATAGTATGCATTGCCTATTATATGATTTGATTTACGTGGATATCAAAAACTGTTCTGTTTTTTTTTTTTTTACTTCTAGTTCACAATTTCTTATGGATGTATATTTTTTTATTTTATTAGTGTGTGTAACAAAAATAGTGTATTTCTACTTCAAATTCACAATATTTTTGTTTCTCTTTTTCTAATATTTTGTTGATAAGTTAAATTTCTTTGGTCACTAACCTTTTTCTTGGTTACGATAACCTGCAATTGATGATCACAATGTCGTGTCTTCATGAGTTTATGAGAAGATATGAAATAATAGGAAAACCAAAGTATTTGTCTTCAAATTAATTTTTATTTCTATCATAACCATTAAAAAGAACATTTTTTCAATCTGTAGGAGGTCCCTAAAGGTTGTGAATTGAACTTCTGCTCAACGTAACAAAAAAAAAAAAAAAAAGCAATTCTACGTACTTGTTTTCAAGTATGGTCTTTTTCTATATTTTTGAAGATCATACTGTGCCATGTGTACAATCTAATTTTAACTTTGTTGAAAGTGATTGAATTGTCAAATATCCTTTTTATCTAATGCCAAATTCATTATTGTTGTTATAATTTTTCATTATCTTATCCAATGGGACAAATATATATTCTCCTTTTTTTTTTTTTTTTTGCCTCTTTCAACTAGTAGATAATTTAATCAGTTTTTTTTTTCTTTGTAAGATTTTAGATTTTTTGTTTATTTTTTTACTTCTACCAATGCTAATAAGAACATCAATTAATGGGTCAAAATTAAGCCCTTAATCAAGTAAAATAATGACTTTTCTAAAGTTTCATAAGCTAGTTTTTTATTTTGAATTCAGTCATCAAAACAATTAAAACCACCAACAATGGGAGTCATGGGCATGACCACCTAAGTGAAGGTGTAATAGATGCGGAGCCAATATCATTTAGCCTGCCTGAAGGTCATTCAACTCATATGTTCATCAGTCAGAAGGTAAATATCATCCTATGCCTTTTTTTATTTCATTTTTCTATGTTTTCTTGTAACATTTATTCAGGGTTGATAGATAAACTTCTTTGATTAACACCTATGGTTCCTTAATTGGTCTTTTGAAAATATTGAAACATGAAGAAATAATTGTTAAATGTGAAATCATTAGTCGAAATATTTAGTAGACATTGTTTATTTGTGGTAAACATGTCCTATATTTTTAATTGTAACGTAGATTCTTGCTCAACCAAATGAATTTTAATTGTATCACTTTTACATCAACATAAATAGTAGAATATAAATTTTAAGATTCACCAATAATATATAAATATAATTTAAGACTATAAATAATATTTTGTTTTTGTAATGTTATAATTAACTAATCAAGAGTAATTTTACAATACTAGAAATTGATAAAATATTATCATTTTAATTAGTAAAAGTATTTACAAATACGTAACATTAAAATTTACTAATAATAAATAGTAATGATGTTAACAAAAAAAATAACAGCATTATAAAGTTTCAAAAAGTATATAATAGAACTAAAATTAATAATCAACATAATTACTTATCACACGTCATTTTTTTTAATAAAATTAGTGGAAAATCCTACAAATAATATATTGGTAACATAATTTTTTTTAAATAACAATATTTTAAAAAAATATTAAAATAGTGTTAGGTTGACATTAATTAATTACTAAAATGCATAATGCACTCGGCAAGTGTGTTTTTTTTAATAAAACAATAAACGCTCTTAACAACTACATCTATTGCTTTCCACACTTAGATAAACCTAGAAGAAGGGCTTATGGGATTTTCCTAATACCAATCCTAATTGATTGTCATATCATACCCTTCTACCTCAATTATATAATAAATTTATTGTTTCTCTACTTGATTATACCCATTTGACTAAAGCCAGGTGGTTCCACAGGTATAATGAAATACACCAACAAAAGGTGTAAAACGACAATCTTCTATACTTATATGCCAAGAAGAAGGACTAGGCTTTGATCTAAACTTGAGAGATGATGAGATTGATCAAATCTTAAAGTTGGATGAGGTAACATTCTCTAAATCTACAAGTGGTAAATTTCTTAAATGCAAGCTCATTTATTGTATTGTTGGATATTTTTGTCTCCATGTTGGCGATCTTTCTCTCAAACTAGAGTTTGTTTTGAATTGTTATTATCGAAGATTTACGTATGTACACGGCCAAGTACATAATTAGTTCTTATAATTCACAAACTTTACTAGTAGTGCCTCTTAATCCACCCTATATACGTGGTGAAACCATATAATTCTCTTGATTACTTCAAATAAATGCATTAAGGCATGGTAAGTTTGAGCAATTCCAAGCATAAGAAATATGCTTTTTTGAGGAAGTTTCACAATTTACTCCTTAGTTCTTGTAACTTTTTTTTGTCTACGGGCACCACTAGAGACATCTAACTTTCGATAATTAGAAGATATTAAATCTCATTCCATATATGTTTCAACTTGAAAAGATAAAGGAAAAACTTGATTCCATATTATACATATTGCTTTAAACAAAATTGACAATACTAATTAGATGGACATTTTTTAGAACTTGCATCAATGATAGAGTTATAGTTTGAATTAAATATTATTTATTTACATTGCATTTACTTATGTTATTCAACTGTTTGTGGCAGGAACGGCTTGCAAAACTCACAGACACAGAAGAAATGAGTTTGCATGTAAGTCTATGTCATTCTATCAACGACTTGATGGGTGGTGTCACAACATAAGACAACGACATGGCAAGAGGATATGTGACAAGGTAACTTTTTTACCATGTTTGGAGCACTATGTAATATTTCAGCTTTTTCTTTAATAAGAATTGTATAAATAAATTGAATCATTCCACTTCATGAACTTTGGAAACATGTTAGCTATTTTCAAGGGAAAGTGAAACATGTTGCATTGACATGTATTTTAGGTTCAAATAAATTGGAGAATTTTTGGTGAAGATTCATGGCCATGATTGTTTTTTGTTAATGGATATTTTATTTGTTTTACCAATTATTATTTCATTTTGATCAAAGGAAAAAAAAAAGAAAAAAATTATCTCTTGTACATGTTTTCTAATGAAGCTATAGTTACTGGACATTGATTTTATTATTAAATTGATGAGGCATGAGAATCTATTGTTGAATTGGTTCTTTAGTTGAATAAAAACTTATTTATTTCTTTTTAGCTACACAAGCAATTTATATACAAATTTCTAATAATACAACTCACATCGTGCAAAAATATGTTCTGTTTCAGTACTATTATCACAAAGATTCCAATAACATGATATTCCGATCAAAGGCTGAGGTCAAGCGATTTATTTGTGATGGAATTTATCCAACGAAATCTCAATCGAAAAAGAGTATGAAGACACTAGAAAGCTCTTTGGTAAGTTGGAGATTGAGCTATATATTCACTCATTTATGCTCACATCTAATGGATAAAAAGGCAAGAGTTTTTTTTTTTTTATTGTGTTCATAATAATAATATGTTGGTGATATATGTAGGTTTGTCAACCACCAAAGTATGGATCATCTGAAGAAATCTCCGCAACAGGAGAAAAAATAGATCAGGGCTTCAATAGTATTTCAAATGTCCAAAAAGGTAATTTTACTTTTGTTTTGTTTTCATAAAAACAACCCAAAATATATATCTAATGATGAATTCTCTCTTAATTTTTGTAGAAAATGAAAAAAAGATTGAGAACGAACAAAAAGGTGCCAATGTGGATGACAAGAATTGACTTTTTGAACAAAGTTATTGCTTCGTTTTAAAGTACTATCATTTATTAGAGAGAAAGCAACATTGAGTTCCCTAATGGAAAACAATTTGAGGTTTTGTGACTTCAATTTATATTGAATGTCACTGGAGCCTTCTTACTATCATATAAGGTTTAGGTAGATTTAGTTTGATTATTGTCTAGTCTTAGGAGCTTGTGATTGGTTGGAGAGTCATCTTTATTGTTATGATTTGCTACTATATGTGGTGTTTATGTATTCTATTGACAAATTGATCTTGTATGTTGTTTCCATGAATGGGGGATGGAGTTTTCGGTTGTGTTTCTCTCATTGCTGATTAGGCTTATTCTTATGTAAGTAGTGGTTTTGATGTTTCTCCTACATTTAGTCAGCTTGGTTAAGTAGTGGTATGGCTGGAAAGGCTTTTGGGGGTGAGATTGTGCATTGGCTTAGTAAGCCTTAGTTATCATCCCATTTGCTCGAGAAACTTGGTATGCCTGAGGTGCATTCTAGCCTATTGGTCGACTAACTTTTTCTCCTTCGCTTTCTATGTCCCATCTTAATCTAATAACTAACTATTCTCTATATTTGATTCAATGTTTTCTTTTTTTTTTTTTCATTCTCTTGGAAATTTGGTCGGTGACTTTATTTGTATTATTTTTCCATTTATTTTGATATTTTGTCATGGACTTTAGTGAGGAATTCTTCTTCCACCTCTCTAAGCTGGTTTTGGCATTCCAGTTGAAGGGTGTATTCATGTGTTGCGACGCAAGGTTTCATTTATGTAACGCCCCAACCCCAAGATATAATTTATGGTACAAACAAATATAATATTTATACGGGTGTTAAGGAAATCCCATGTATTACAGTAAGGATCGTAACCTGAAATATGTTGGGACTTCCATCAAATGGACATTCGCACACACAATTTATCAAGATAGTAAAGAAAATAAACTTCATTCCCCACGCAACAAAATAATGTTAAAGTTAAAATACAAGTCTTCTAACATTACTACAACATCATAAGAGATGATAAAATAAGATAACTACACTAGCACCACCTCTAGGCCTTTTCCCTTCGAACCTGAGCTTGACAAATCTAGAACATTTGAATATTCTATGGGTATGAACACCCGGGTTAGATCGTTAAATCTAAGTGAGGGTTAAAAAAAACTAACTTCATGCGTGCAAATATAAAATGCAGAGATGCATGCTCCAGGTGGATGTGATGCCAGGGTGTTGCAATCACCCCTGCCCAACCTCATCATGTAACATGGCCTAACAACTGGGCCAAGTGAAAACGCCCTTCACCCATGATAATCACAACTAGTCACAAGCCATACGTAGTGATGCATGAACAAATGGAAAGAAACATGCATACCAAATGAAATAAATATGATATGCATATGCAATCACCTCCAACATGCTCAAAGATATGCTCAACATGTCAGAAATACATTTTTAGAAACCACTCACCTTTTGATTCACCGAAAAGCACTAATTTCACCCAAACCAAGGCTGTTTGTTACCAAAACATGACCTTTCGTAAGTCCAATGCCAAATATTTTTACACAAAAGGGTGGGGATTTAATATAGGGTGACTACTACAAAATTTGAAGAAAAAATGAGGCCGAACGTGCCCCTGGAAGGGGTCCCACGCGCTACCACACGCAGCCCCTTCCGGCTCATGAAGTTCACGCGCCGTCCCTTTGCCTCGGCCAGATTTTGCCTCCTTCACTATTTTGACCATAACTGGGCCGTTTTAACTCCGATTCGACCCCCGTTTTTTCCTATACCTTCCTCTTTTAGTGCTCTACAAGATTATAAAAAAATTTGAAACTTGTCTCAAAGTTTCAAAGACTTTTTTCACACCTTACAAGGCTGGCTCGAAAACCCAACAAAGCCTTTTCCTTCCTTGATCTCCGGCAGCACTTCGCCCCTTTTTCTTAAGAATTTTCTCTCCAAAAATCCCTCTTCCTCACCCTTTTGGAATGGCCAAATCTCTCCCCCAATAGCCTATTCATGAAAGTGCCTGGCCAATCACATTTTTGCATGCGTCACTTTAATCATTACTCATGATTACTCCTTTATCTTTTGCCACAAGTTTCATCCAAGTGTCATCTTTAGGGCTAGGTTAGATCAAGATATGCCACTTGTCACTCCAAGATTAAGCTATTTAATTTGGGATTTGAGCCTCATGATGATCCCACCATGTGTTCCAATCCTAGGGTGCCAAGTGTCCCAAACTTGGAGATTAGGTAAAGGTTATGTGTTTCCATTCAAACTTTGCATGTGTCCTATAGTCATTACTTAGAAATTATTCTCAAGCCACTTGTCATCACCTAATTAGCCTTCCTTGATCTTGAGATTAGCACCCTAATCATTGCTTTTATCCTACGGCGCCATGTGTCCCTCGAGATATGTCACCATTATTACTTTCATCCTACGGTGCCATGTGTCCCGAGTCCTTTAAAATTTTGGAAAAATATTTCATTTATTAAATGGCCATAACTTACAAATTTTTTGGGTATTACAATTTAATTGTAAAGAAAGAATCACACATTGAAAAGAACATAGTTGTTGAAAAACTACGCTGGACTTCTAATGTTATATAGAAACCCACATTTCCCATCCTAGTTATGCAAAGAACTAACAAAGGAATAGCAAATTATGTGAAGTAAAGTAAAAGGCAATTTTGTGTCACTTAGCTAAACAAGCCATACAGATTTCCCATCCTAATTCTTTTTTTTTTTTTTTGTTGCTCATTTTGAGAATCCTATGTATTAGTTAAACAAGCCATAAATATTTCTTGCTAAATTCTTACTATATATTAGATTTAATAGAATGCAAATATTTATAAAATAAATTAAAAAGACACCTTAGCTTTTTGCATACTGTTATATCAATAAGTATATTGAAGAGATAATTAACAACCTAATATTTCTAGTTAGGTGATTTATGATTCTCAAGACATTGATGTATGTGTTAATTCTATAAAACCAATCATACCTTTAATTACAAAAGGAAATATATCAAGCATGTGATAGGATTGTTGCTTACATCTATATACAAGGCTTTGGAGATTGACTATCAATAGTCTCTAAGAGAACAATGATTAAAATTTCATGAAGTTGTAGAGTGTAAAGACCAAAAATTCCCCTTAATTCGTTATATACAACAGAGCATGACATAACATATAGCCAATCCTTGACATACTCTTCGCCCTTACTTGGAATGATGTGAAGAAAGGGTGAGTCACAAAACCACCTAGGCATCTCTTGGTCTGGGGATCTCTGCATACACCATCTATCCATGAGGAATCTGACGTAGCTGGACCCACCCTCATCATACTCTTTACCTTACTTGGAATGATGTAAAGAAAGAGTGAGTCACAAGACTCAACAAGCATAAATAAAAAATGGAAAATGGTTAAAGACTAAAACTCCCCAAAACATCACACATACCATGCTATGAGCAGAATCATTCACCAATCTCAAATATACATAAGTGTAGGAAGATGTTGCAGAAAATCTCCACAAAATAGAAATGGTTAGTCCAATATATCGAACTGGATATAGATCAAAATAAAGAACACAAGAAACAGAAATGAAAACTCCCTATTTAATAACGTTCAAGGCTCAGATCTGAAAGAACCAGTCACCACTTTTGATAATGCCAACGAATAGGAACCACAAGCCACAAACGAAGCTCTCAAATCGTAAGCCCAAAAAGCCCTAACACCTCTTAACCGAACTTAACGAAAACCTCTCTCACCCAAGCAATCAAAACCACTCACAGTAGGTTACCACAGAAGGTAGATTAGTCACAAAGACGAAGGGTAGAAGCATAAAGCAAAAGAGAGAACAGCTTACACTGAAAAGGAGACCCTGATCTCAAATAACTTCAAGCGACATCAGTGGGCCACCTTTTGCACATAAGGAAAGGCGGTCGCTCACAAGGAAGGAAGGATCAACCATAGAAGGCAAGAAGACTCCCATCACGATCAGATGAACAAGGGAAGAGAGATGGAGCTATCGGCCAAGAAAGGAAACACAAGAGAGAGAGAGAGAGAGAGAGAGAGAGAGATGTTCCTAGTCATAGAGTTATTAGGATTGGACACTAATAACTCGGATAGACTAACACATATGATGCATGCTCAATTAGGAGAATGTCTTGTTTCATGGACATTGGTGTGTGGACACTAGTGCATATATGTGGGTGCTTATTATAAGAATAAGTACACTAAACTAACCCTCTACAGAATTCCTAATGGTTATTGTTTAATGTTGAATTGGAATTCCTGTGTTGCAATAGTGCAGATTGATCTTTAGACTTGAGACATCATAGTAGTCTTATATTTGACTAGTTACACTTTGGTACTTTTTTAGATTCTAATGAAGTCATTAACAAACTAGCACTAGCCGTGGCCTTATCATATATGAAGGCTTGTGAATGTCGAAATAGGATTCATCACTTATCATTAAGATGAGAGGATGTCCTATGTATTTCGATGATTTCATGACTGAGGAAATCCTTGGCCAAGGTGAGGTGAGGTGGAAATCAAAAGGTGTTTTGATTTCACCTATCAAGTCATAAATCTGGAATGGATACATAGTTATTGAATGATTAGGGTTTCTTCATAAAACCATACCCTAAATTCAATCGGGACATAGATTGATGAAATGATTTTACTGCACGATAATTGCAATTGAAAAGGTCTGTTTTTCATTGTTGGCTAGGTATTTATGGCATGTTGCTAAACGTTAACCATGATATGTAGGGTTTTAGAATTAATTTGATTAATTCTAAAACTATTAATTAAATAGTTTAATTAAGAAGCCCATGAGATATGTTAATTAAGAAGCCCATAAGTTTAATTAATCTAATAAGTTGGGCCTTGAGATAGCTAATTTAATTGGCCCTACATCTAGTATAATGGTGGACCTAAGGGGTCACAACTTAGATAGAACTCATTCCACAATTAAAAGGAGAGAATCAGCTTAATGTGATTAAGGGTCGGGCCTAAAGTGTTTAGGGGTTTTTTTATGGCTTGTCTAGGGTTTTAACTATATATATATGCTGCTTAAGAAGCTGAAAAAAAAGAAGAAAATTCGGTTAGGGTTTAGCCACGAGAGAAGGAGATGCCAAGAGAAGAGCCAAAGAGTGCCATTTTATATGAGGGTTAATGGGCTAAGATGAGTGAGCTTCCCCCTACTTGAGCAAATGGGCCGAGGCCTATTTCTCCTCCAAAGTGGGGAGTAGGCTTATGGCTCGACTTCTAAAATGGGCTGCCTAAAAGTGGTGATGGTCTTGGGTTCTTCAATCCTAGGCCGAAGCCTATGAAGATAAAGCCCACCCGAAAAAATCGTCATAGCCTCAGGCCTTATAAGGAAACAAAAAACAACAAATCTCCACCTTGATTCCTAATAAGGCCAGCACACACATGCAGCAACAAAACATGTAACAAAAGCATAATAATAATCAATAGGCATATGAGTAAGAAAACATTATCAATTCTCAGGTAACTTTACCAATGCTTAGAAGGTCTAGGCACTTTCTAAATTTTTCCACAGTAAGCACTTTTGATCCCATATCGGAGGGGTTGAAATCTGAAAGCACTTTTTCAAATCTAATAGCATCTTGAGATATAATATCATGAATAAAGTGCAATTTCACATCAATGTGTTTAGTGCGCTAGTGAAAAATAGGGTTTTTACACAAATGAATAGCTGACTGACTATCAGAAAAAATAGTGACATTTTTTGTTAGATCACATAGTTCATTAAGTAGTCCTTTAAGCCACAAAGCTTCTTTAATAGCTTCTGTAGGATCTATATATTCAGATTCAGTTGTAGACAAAGCAACAATGTGTTGGAGTTGAGACTTCCAACTAATGCATGAGTTACATAAAGTAAACACATAGGATGACGTTGATTTTCTATTGTCTTTATCACCTGTATAGTCTAAATTTGTAAAACCCATTAGACTTACTTTTTTTGAATGATGCTTATACACTAAACCTACATTGAATGTACCCCTCAAATACCTAAGCAACCATTTCAATGCTTCCCAATGGACAGGACCTGGGTTTGTCATAAATCTACTTAAGGTGTTAACTACATGGGCTAGGTTTGGTCTAGTACACACCATGAGGTACAAAACCGATCCTACTGCATTAGAATAGGGGACTTTACTCATGTACTCCTCTTCTTCTTCATTAGCTGGAGATTTTTCTCTTAATAATATGAAATGGGCTCTTAATAATAAACGACGGGTGTTTCATTTGCATGTGACGATTGTACTCATGGCGCTGCGCATGACAAACTTGGAAAAAAAAAATCCCGGGAATTGCCTTATAGTGACGCTCCTGTGTAAGGTGGGGTGTTACTGTAACTGAACCTTAATTTAGTTTCTTCTGCTAGTAATGAAATGAGTTATCTATTTTATTATGGTTTATTCTATATCATATCTATGATGATCTCCTTTTGAATATCCTATGCTAGTGGGAATATTCGAGAGTGGGCCCCTACAAGAAGAAGACGCACAAAAGTGGGAAAATTTTAGAAAAATTCAAGATTTAATCAAGGTTTAATCGAGGTTTAATTAGCCAGGTAAGTAGATAAACATGTATTAATGATTTTGTACAGTTAGAATTTAATGTTGGGTGCGATTTCGTTAATTTTGGAAAGTTATATTATTTTGCAGCGTGTATTAATTTAGCTGCGTGTGGGCGTAAAAACACCGAAATCTGCTAACTAAAGGCAAGGTCCTTACTTCCTTTGTGAGCTCCTTCCGTATTATAAATTCCATGCCCTCCCTTAATTTTATTTGGTTTCGCATATTAATTATATGAGTTAAGGAATTTATTAATATAAACTAAATAAGAGACTCGCTGAGCTTTTATTTGTTGAATGCCTACGGGGTATTATGTTGCCCCTATTTCTTTGGGAATGATGTCAAACTTGATTTGGGGCTAGGTTCCTACAGGATTGGTAGGATTTGGTTGTGGTTATGGTTCCCGTGAGTGTGAATCTTGGTAACAGGAGGCATGAGTTGTCGAACGGTGAGGTGATGTCTTAACCATTTGATGACCTTGGAGCAAACCGTCGATTGGGTTGAGGACAGCTGTCAACTGGTTGTCCCTAGTCACAGATGGTTGATCGGTGCCAAGTCACTGTCAACCGACTCTGTCATTATGTGGCATATCATATGGTATGACATTGCATGGGATTGGGTTTACATCACCAAAGGGTTACATAAGTTGAGAATACTTGGGCACAAGCATGTTAGTTTGCCTAGGTACAGAAGCACTACATTGTATGTGTATTCCTATGTGGGTGGAGCATGGCCTAATGCCCGGCTTATGGGAGCTGATGTATCACGTGAGTGCTTACTACACCATTGCATTTGTTATTTGTTGCATTGCATGGTTATGATATTATATATCTTTTCTATCCAAGACCTCGGGCTCATATATCTTTGCTAGCCAGTAGGGGTGTTCGCGGTTCGGTTTGGCCGGTTTTGAGCTGGTTTAATACACCAAACCGCAGGCTCGATTTGCTACCAAATCAAACCAAGCGGTTTGATTTGGTGTGGAAAACCAAACCGAACTGCACTGCATTTTGCGGTTCGGTTCGGTTTGGTTTCAGCGATTTCAGTACAAGGATCAACTCACTGAACAAAGTCACTGTAAAATGCATTCTCAATACAACAAATTTAGACTACTTTATTTGGATCAAGGCACTTAATAGACACACAAATAACCAGAACAATATAATGTTAACAGAACAAATCGAAAATCCAAGCTAATACAGATATACACGCTATAGCATTTTTTGAAAAATAAGTAAAAATGCAGAAAATACAAGACGTTGTTGAAAGGAAGGATCAACAGCCGCTGAAAGTTTTTCCTCAGAAGCATTTTGTGACTCAAAATAAGTAAACAACATAAACATTAACTGTGAGAGAGAGAGAGAGACTCAGCATACCTACAACCAGCTATTGGAATGGGATGAGGAAGAAGGCGACGGGCGTTGGGCGAGTGGAACACTCAGTTTGAGGTGCATCAGCCGCGGCCAGAGCTTGCGACATGGGGGCTGTCGGTGGGTTGCGCCAATCGGCAATGTCCGAGGGATGGGGGAGAGAAAGACGATGCAACAGGTGGGTGGGTTAGGGTTTGGTTGGGGGGAATGAAGAGAAAGAGGAGAGGTAGCCTATAGCCGAAGACGAAGAGGGGCGGGTTTTATATTTATAATTTTTATTTTTTTAATTATATATTTTATGCCGGCGATTCGGTTTTGAACCAAACCGCCAGTCTGCCAAACAGCGAACCGTGCGGTTTGGCAGTATTTCAAACCAAACCGAACCGCTAATTCAAAAAATCGGCCGGTTCGGTCTGGTTCGGTTCGGTTTCGGCCAGAAACCGCGGTTCAACGATTTTTTTGAACACTCCTACTAGCTAGGGCCTTGGGCTCCTATGATTTATGCCAACCAATTCATGGCTGTAACAGGTTTGTATGTCGGCACTTGGGTGCCAGGTTGTGCATTTCTTATGTGGGCCCCAAGGACTGCCACTATGTGCATTGGTTTATTTATTTATGTCGATGGTTGAATACTGTAACAACCCGCTCCCACTTACGAGCGCCACCGGTAAATAATCGACCAGATTACTCACCTATCAAACCACAACTGAAGGGTTGGACTATGTTTCAACAGGAAACGCCCTAGGTGGGAACTAGGCTTCGTCCTTCCCTTCGCTCCACTCAAGAATCGGTCTTGACACAAACAAGGAAAAACTCAGCGGACCGAGACCCGAAACCAGAGTGAGTTTCACCTCTCTTCAGCTCGCCCCATAGCAAGCCAGAGGTGACCCAGGCACAAAGCTAGCATAATAAACATTTCGCTGAGTATTGGGGATTTATGAGAACATACCTCGATGATTTTTACTCGGACGAAACTCGGCTTCTCCAACTAAGTCACATACCATGAACAATCTCACAATCATTTATCACACTACGATGATTTCAACCATTAAATACATCTAATGCTCAATATCGTTTATATTCGACTACATGAATACATATAAAAATTACAAGAGATTACACAACAACACATCTCAGGCAACAAGCTAATTGCCACAACAGCCTCCCAGCGCCATCCCTGCTTGCATCCAGACTTGCATCATCTACACATGAGGTAAAACCTCATGAGTCATAATGACTCAGTAAGGGTGCAATGCATGTAAATATGAATATAATCATGTTTATGTATGCCAAATGCATGCAAATGAGGCTAGGTCCACTCATCCTCACAACCCACTAAGGTTTGAGGCATCAACCTATCAGCCCCCACCACACTAGTCCTCCATATGGCCACAGGTCCACTAGTCCTTGCATCACACAAGATATAACCACTACATGCCAATGCAACATAAAAACATTATCAGACATATTTACCCACTTGCAAGGCCACCTCCACATGGGGCCATCCCTTACTTGGCTCGAAGCCTCTTCTCTGCCTCGGCACGAACTCCAGCCTGAACCGCAAGTTCCTCTAGGATCACTGCCTTCCCGGTCGAACCTAGAGGCAAAACACACAAAACCCCAACTCCATTAACATCCGGCATTCAACCAATGCCCTCAACTACGCCGCACATCGCCAAAATCATCCATCAACAAGATTTCAAATAACCCCAACACAGGGTTTGATCCAACTAATACTACATAATTCATTATCTCACATAATGAAAATAATTAAATTAATTTACCTCAATTAATTCTAGAGCAGACATCGGGAAAACGCTCACCTGGCATTGCTTCCTGGGCTTCAAATCTGGCGCCCAATTCCCATTCTCGGCCTTCAGCACGCTCCTCGGGCCCCAAATTAATTTCCAGAACTTTCCCCAATCTTTCTGGAATTTTTCGAAATTTTTTCATATTTTCTCATTTTCTATTTTGTTTTTCCCCTTTTTTCTTTTCTTTTCTTTTCTTTTCTTTCTCCTTTCTTCTCCAGCTACCTGCACGCACTGTTCCTCCTTCTTCTTCCTTCGGCCGTGCACCAGCAGCCCTCCATGCGCACGCCGTCGCTGCCCAGCACCATAACGCGCAGCGCCACCGACCGTCGTGCCTCCACCGCGACCGCGGCTGCTGCTCCCAACTCCGCGCGCTGCTATGGCAGAGGCTGCCATTGCTGGTTTTCGAAGCTCCCCAGCCATCGTTGCCGGCCAAACGGCCTCCTGCCGCTGCTAGACGCAACCCCGATGGCCGCCTCCACGCTGTTTGAAGCTCTAACCAGCACCGCCGTGCGCCTCCACGCGAGCCACCGCAGCTCGCCACTTTGTCTTGCAAGCTTCGCGTCGGCCATGGCCGACTTCGTCACTGGTTCTTCTTCCAGCCACGGTCCGATCTCGCTCTCTAAATCTCTCGCAATCTCTCACTCTCTTGCACTCGACTCTTCCCTCCCGAGCTCTCTGTTTCCCTCTCTCTGTTCGGCCATCAAACGACAGCCATGGCTGCTGTCCTTCGGCTAGAGCTTCTGGCCAGCCATCGACAGCTCCAATCTCTCACTCTCCCTCGCGCTTTGCTTCACTCAGCAAGGAGTTCTCTCTCAGCCCCTCGCGATCTCTCAAGCTTCGGCTCCCTCGCAATCACTTTCTCCCTCTCTGTTTTTAAATTTCAAAATTTGAAACCTTCACAGCACACACACACGATATATATATATACACATATATAAATATATATTACATATTAACCCCCCATATATCTCATTAATTACTCTTAAGCAATTAATAATTGCTCTTGAAGATCTTTATTATTACACTTGGGACTTTTAATAATAACACTTGACCCTCCAAGGCTTAATTAAATTATCATCAAGCCACACCACATCTCGATTTATCAAAAATTAATAGCCGACCGCTACTCGAAAATACCGACTTCGTCCCTGCGCCTGCACGGGACCTTTATTCGACCCGAAAACACTTAAGGGTTGCCTTACTCAGAAAACCGAACCACCCCTGGGGTCCCCTCAGCTTTCAGGAGGTCCCCTCCGACTATTCGGTATTGGCACCCACTCGGGCTTATACAAAATTTATTCCGAAAATTATTCCCGGTCGGACCGCTTCCAGCGTCATTAATCTCATCTCGAGACACTCACCAATCTCTTGCCCTCTTCCCTGGACATCCAAGTCCCGAGACACTCCCAGCCGTCAATTCAGCAATTTTATTAATTAATTGCTCGAAATTTATTTTTGGCCTTCCTGGACCACCCGAGGTCCTGACAAAATAATCAAAATTTATTTATTTTCCAATACCATGTAATACCGGGTATTACAAATACCATAATGCATGGCATTCCATGGCACTTTGATTTCCATCATGTCATTCGATGGATAGTATTCAGTGAGAGAGATTTGTCCCGAGCCTTACCACATTTCTTCTATTGTGCTTGCTGAGCCTTGTGGCTCACTTTGTTTTACCATCATTTTAGGTTGAAAAGAATGGTGCTTGGGAATGGATCCTATAGCGGTTGTTATTCTTTTCTTTAGATTCTATATGTACAAGGCAATCCCGATCGAAAAAATCTCTAGGGTGTGAGCTGTGATTAGGGGCTCTGATAATGTGGTATGTTAGATGTGGTTGGTTGATGTATTGTTATGTATGATAATGCCTCTGAGTTGTGTATTTCTGGTTGTATTTGATTGGTTGATGTCTGGTTATGTCAAGAAATGTCTCTGAAATGTGTATTTATAATTAATATGCTTCCCGTGTTAAATATTAATGGGGCAAAATTTCAACTCATGCATTTGAGTTATTAGTCAGTTGTAGTTAATAATTCAAGAATTTATGAGTCAACATAGTTAGTATCCCTAGTTTAGAGATTAAAGTTTCGCGAAAAGATCTAACTTATTTTTCATAATTAAAAAAAAAAATCTTCACTTAGAGTAAATATGATTTTCATTTTAAAAAATCTCCTACACTCACAGTTCAAATGAAAAATTTAGCATATAGACTTCGTTTGTTTTGGAATAAAGTATTATTTTTATTTTCGAGGATTTGTCTATACAAAAATCTAAAAAACATTTTTATCACAAAAATATTTTCCCCAAAGGGGGGAAAATGATTAACCAAATCAAATTTGGTAAATCATTTTTCTTGTCTCAAAAATATAAAAAGGGTCAAAATTATTTACCCAAGTTACTTGTTAGCCATTGCCTTGGTTCAATTATTTACATGTAAATTAATGGAGTCATAAAGAATATTAATTTTGTTACCTCATTCTTTATAAACTCATTCTTTAATGGGGTGTGTTGAGAAATCACCTGTGTAAACCAACACATAACCCAGAACTACGGTAGTACCAATAATCCAAGAAGTTCGAATAGAACGAAACATAAACTCAAACTCAATGCATGCACGTAAGAACAGAAAATAAACAGCGCATATAAGTGTTCGGATCAAAAGATTCTACTCACGGCAAAGGCTCCGCCTCTAGTCAATCCACTAGAAATATATATGCATATTTACATAGGATTGCAATGAGAGAAACAAGACAACAAAAACAAGAACTTCCTCTCGATCTCACGGTCACTCAAGAACAATACATCAATCAGAATACAACACTCACAATACATCAAACAAATCTTACTCATTCAACCTTATCGAATGATGTGTCTCAGATTCAATTACCGACTCTTCTTCACCGATCGACCGCCTTCATGCATTTTGTTCTTCTCCTCGCATCGAGTTCTTCTTTGTTCTTGCTAGATCTCTCTCTCTCTCTCTCTCTCTCTCTATGTTGTGCGATTAGGGTTTCTAGAGTGCGTTAGTGTGCAAGAGAAAAGCTAACCCCCTTGAACAAATTTCTCCCAATCTCATTCATGTATATATGCGGGCTAAGGGACAAGGTTGGGATTAATGGATTTCACAATAAGCTGGGCTTGGGCTTGTTGGGCTGCAGACACCAATGGCCCAACCCAGCTTAATTATACATAACCCAAATAACTAATCCACATACAAATGAAATTAAGGCCAAATGTAATGCAAATAAAATGGAAATCAAATGCAAAAATTTATCAATATATTTTGAATCACAAATCCTAACAAATTCCACCTTGATTCAAGAATGGATTGATAGTGGACTTGACCAGAGACCCTTGCAACTCTCCCAATTACAACGTGAGCACATTGAGCAACGACACAACTTGCTCAAACTTAAAACTCGAGATAGACTCGACTAATACATGCCTCACTAAGAGCAACAAAAACCTCTATCAGGACTTCTATAAGCAAGACATCAAGGCTAACACTCAGCCTTCCATTAGACACAGAAATTTCCTAAGGTTTCACCTTAAGGATAACACATTTCCACCTCAAACTCTACACTATGAGTTTGTTCAGGTATGTCTAATTCTACAAGGCCATCAAATGCTACAAGACCAGGCACACATCAACATCTGTACCTACATCAGTTTTAAAACTTAATCCTCTTTCCTGTTCAATATTCAAAGATTTTCCACTCCTTAAACTTCTCAAAAGATTCACTTTTACGCCTAAGGAAGAATACCCAAAATCTCTCCAGAATATCCACCAACAAAGAAAGAAATATTAGGTCCTAGACAGAAATAAGGAACTCAGAATAGCTCCCAATAAAGAGACAGAGAAAGCAACTTACAACCCATGGGAATCAAAACACAGGCATCTATGGGAACCTCTACCCCATACCCTAAAACGGGATTTATACAGCCTTCTAGGTTACAAACCTAAACAAATCCATTCATGCCTAACATGCTTAACTCTAACAGCTCTCTTATGACCAATGTGCCTTAGCCTTTTCATGCCTAGATCCAAAAAATGGACAGCACTACCAATAAACAGAGATATAAACAATACTCTAATTTATTCCATACCTGCAATGATGTGATCTCCTCATTTACTTGATGAAGAACATTGTCTGCTAAATTAAGGATTATCAAGGAATAAGCCATCTCATCCATGTCCTGCCTTTCATGGGCAGTCATGGAGAGTTGCTTATTCTTTTCCTCTTTGTTTACCTGTCTTTTCTTGCTTCTGTTCTGACAAGGCCTTCATCCTTTCTCTACTATTGAACTCTTCATGTTCCACCTTCATTGACACCATCTTTTGGATCCGTTCTTGCAAGGAAAACAAAAAATCCAACAACACAAAATCCAAAACAAAAAATGGAACAAGTATGACACAAGATGAACAGCATATACAGAATACAAACATAACAGAAAATATCAAGGTAATTGAATAGGAATATGAAAAACCGATCAGCAATGGCAAAATCAACAATCGAAATACATAGGAACACTGGAACTGTACAGGAATCAGATTGCAATGCTCCAAATACATGAAGCAATAAGACACAATCAACCTCTCCCAAGACCAAGTGCTTCACACTTACTACAGGGAGTAAACAGAAACAACAGCAACGGGAAATAACAGCAAGATAGATAATCTAATTCAGAGAACTACAGAACAATAGCTATCTATCCAAATCTTATCTTGATTTCAATTTTACAAGATCTCAAGAACATAGTAAGGATTAGGGAAAAATGAATCTGTTAGCTATAACCCTAACTTAGGTTTAAGAATAACACGAAATAAAAAAATTAGCCAACAGGGAGTAAATCCCAAAAATGAACCGAACATCCAATACACGGATACAAAATCAACCCTCAAATCAACTCAACTCAAAATACTCTTTACAAAGATCAGAGAAGAGTAAACAAGGGTTCGCAAGAGGAGAGTCTTTTGCACAAATCAAAGAAACGAACGAAAACGAATATATACATCACTGAACAGAAACGAATTTAGGGCAAAGAAAAAAGGATATTTAGTTCCTGAATCGAAAAACTGATTGTGGCCTCTGATCTTTCGTGAATGTCGCGGCCTTCTGTTCGTTCGATAGCCTTCGATTCACTTTCACGCGTCCTTGACCATTCTTGACTCTTCGATCTTGGCTTCTCTGATCTCAAAGCCAACTCCGAATCTTGAATGTTGACAGATCTGGTTTGCCTTCGAATGACTTTGATACCATTTGTTGAGAAATCACCTGTGTAAACCAACACACAACCAAAAACTACGGTAGTACCAATGATCTAAGAAGTTTGAATAGAACGAAACATAAACTCAAACACAATGCATGCATACAAGAACAGAAAATAAACAATGCATATACGTGTTCGGATCAAAAGATCCTACTCACGATAGAGGCTCCGCCTCTAGTCAATCCACTAGAAATATATATGCATATTTACATAGGATTACAATGAGAGAAACAAGACAATAGAAACAAGAACTTCCTCTCGATCTCACGGTCATTTAAGAACAATACATCAATCAGAATACAACGCTCACAATACATCAAACAAATCTCACTCATTCAACCTTACCAAATGATGTGTCTTAGATCTGATTCGATTGTCGACTCATTTTCACTGATCGACCGCCTTCATGCGTTTTGTTCTTCTCCTCGCATCGAGTTCTTCTTTGTTCTTGCTAGATCTCTCTCTCTCTCTCTCTCTATGTTGCGCGATTAGGGTTTCTAGAGTGCGTTGGTGTGCAAGAGAAAAGCCAACCCCCTTGAACAGATTTCCCCCAATCTCATTCATATATATATATGCGGGCCAAGAGACAAGGGTGGGATTAATGGGTTTCACAATAAGCTTGGGCTTGGGCTTGTTGGGCTACAGACACTAACAGCCCAACCAACTTAATTATACATAACCCAAATAACTAATCCACATACAAATGAAATTAAGGCCAAATGTAATTCAAATCAAATGCAAACAATTATCAATATATTTTGAATCACAAATCCTAATAGGGTGATTGCTTGAACTCCATGAAAACCCTTTTCTTCTGTAGTTGCCAGTCATAAGGATAGTACTTCTCATTAAAAACTTCCCTAAATTGTTCCTAGCTGACTAGATGTACTTGCTTCCTGGTTGCCACTGACTGAGCATTTTGCTCTCGTAACATCTTGACTGTCGATCGCCACCATAGCCTAGCCTTTTGGGTCAGCACAAAGGTAGCGCATCTCACCCATTAGCTCCTAGGCCATCGATCAACTCCAATAATTAGTGGATGTCTTCCATCCAATACTCTACTATGCTTGGGTTAGCTTCAAGCCGCCATTTGAACGTTAGGGATCGTAGATCCATAAATGCCTTTAGCTAACTAACCGCCTTAGTATCCACTTATCAGTCACATGATGGTTCTCTTTCTATGCGATGGCTCTAGACCTTCTCGGAGTATTCTAGAACCTCTATTGAGGGCCTTCGAGTAGCACCTCTTGATTGAGAAATGTCTAACATACGAGCCATTTTTCGTGTAACCAGAGCCATCTGCACACCACAACTACCCCTTGTCAAACACATACCATCAAAGCATAACTAAGTAGTACTCCTGTCATCCCCTACGGCCTGAGACGTAGCCTCGTCAGCCAAATATGAGAGGTCTTTGTTGCTTTCCATACTCAAGTAGGATCTCACAAGCTCCTCCTCTATGTGCTCTGGGCCCCATATCACAACCTTGAATGGATGCGTTGTGGGAAACACTCTAATTCTTGTTGGATCATCATGTGGCACACATAACTCCCAATCCTTAATTTTTTTCTCAATTTCACAAATAAAATTTCCATAATCGAATCTTAGATGCATGTTCGACATCAGACCCTCAGTGAGTTGTTTCCAGACATCATTCATGTACTTTCTTATGAATAGAACTTATTTTTTTGATAGTCCCCACAAATCCACACATATGTTGGTTTAATACACTTGATTCACTTAACATAGAAAGCTTATAATCCCTTCATCCTCATGTTGGCCACCATCCATCAAAGAGAATAAATCATTCTCCCACTGGTACCATAGGAGATCTATGATTGGGGTCACCGGGTCTAGATTCAGCATGCTAGGTCCTGACCTGTAACATCTCGGTAATTTGGGAATAATTAATAACTATTAATTTAATTGGGAACAACTGAAAATTATTAATTTAGATCAGGGATAGTTAATAATTATTAATCATTGTAAGTAGGGTGATTATTAAATATTTGTAAGTTTAAGCAAATATTAATTTAGCTTGTGTTTACGGTGATTATTGAATATGATTATTGAATATTTAGTGAAAATAATAACTATTGTACTTTGGTTGATCATTGAATATTTGTGTGTTTAAGGGAAATAATAATTTAATTTTGTAATAAAAGAAGTTATTAAATTATTTTGTATTTGGGAAGTGGGAAAATTAATTATTGAAAATTTGGGGTATAAGAGTAAATGTAAAGTGAGGGTGTATGTGTAAATTTTTGGAAGTTGTGGGGTTAAGTGTGATTGCTGGAAACTGTGGCTGATTCATGTTAAGATTTAATGGAGGCATCTATGTGTTGAAGCAGAAGCTGGAGCAGCCAGTTGCGCGCGAGGAGGGCCAGCTAAGGGACGCGGGATCGAATCGTAGGTACGCGTGCGAGGGGGAATGAATTTTGGCTGAATTAATTCAGCCATCCCTTGCCCAAAACGACGTCGTTTTGGGCAAGGCGGTGGGAGTGAATTGGGCTGCCACGCGGCAGCCGCTGGGCGTCCCTCTTTGGCCTTTTTGATGGCAGTAAATCATGTGTAATCGGCCAGCATTTACAGCAGCAGAAGGAGGGAGAAATTGGAGAAGAAGATGCCGCGCAGAAGCTAAGAAATTGGAGGAAATTTAGTATAAATTGTAGGTAAATTTAGTTTAATTAAAGATTAAATTAGGTAGGAGAGTAAGAAGATTACATTGAGAGTATTGTGCGATTGAAATTTTATTTAGGGTTGGATTTTATTAATTTATAATTGAATTAAACTAATTTGCAGCGTGTAATAATTTAATGGTGCATGAGCATATAAACATTGAAATTAGCGAATTAAAAGCAAGCTCTTCACTCCCTTCATGAATCTCATTTGAGAGTATTAAACTAATTTGAAATTTTATTTTGGGTTGAGAGAGGGTATAGAATTCGGGTGAGTTGTTGCAATTGGGAGTCTTGGTGTTTTACTTGTGTGAGTCGTAGGGTGTGGGATATACAGCTACTGACCTTTGATTGTTGGGTCGTGGCAGTTGATGGCTGGATGTATGGGCGTCAGTTATCAGCTATTACGATAGACTATAGATGGGTCGGGCAAACTCGTACCGCTGGACACCCACCCTTGGTGTTGTACCTATCATGATGTGGTTATGGTTTCCTGTAAGCGCGAGTGGTAATAATAGGCAACGTGAGCTATCGACCAGTGAGGTAACGTGTTGACTGTTTGGTGACACTAGAGCGAACCATCATCGGTCCGAGGGCGACTGTTGGCCGGTTGTTCCTAATCACGGATTGTCGACCGGTACCTAATCATTGTCGACCGGCTCTGCCATTATGTGGCATTTTGCATGACATTACAATGCATGGGATTGGGCTTACATTCATTGGGGGTCATGCTTTGTATGTACGGGGAAGTGTGCTCATTGGCATAACCCGATTGGCCTGTTGAGTGCTAATTTGGGTACAATTGGTGAGCATATGCATTTAGAGCATTTTTCCTGTGTGGGTTCTTATATGGGCGTAGCATGGCCTGATGCTTGGTTTATGGGGGCTTTATCATCACGTTAATGCTACAAGAGCCATTGCATTTATTATCTATTGCATTACGAGGTTACCGTTTGATTTGGTATATGATCGTGGTCTGTGGTATGGAGTTGACCCTCGATAGCCATGAGTGGATGCTGGGCTCCAGATAGCTATGATTCGGGAACTCTGGTATGTGACTGTGATGAGAGCTTCGGGCTCGTGTGGATTGTGTTGTGGGAGCCTTGGGCTCATGGGCGTTATGCCAGCCAGTTCATGGTTGTGGCAGGTTTGTATGCTGGGACTTGGGTGCCAGGATGTGCATTTCTTATGTGGGCCCCAAGGACTGTTATGTGCATTGTTATATTTATGTGGATTAAGGGATTCTCTATTTCACGGTATGGCATGGCATGATCATATGATGCATTGCACTTTGTGCGGCTGTATTTTGGGTGGAATGTATCCCCAGCTTTGTTTTTGTTATGTAGCGAGGTGTACTCAATTGTGGTTTATTCCTGGATTAACTTTGTCTAGCAAGACCTATGTCGATATGGCTATTTCTGGTTTTGGTCTGTCTTACTTGTTGATAGTGGGATGTGTTCCGGTGTGGGAGATCTATGCCTAGCCTTACCTTCATTATTTTATTATGCTTGCTGAGCCTTGTGGCTCATCTAGTTTTTACCATTATTCCAGGAGTAGGAGCTGACACAGTGGCTAGACTATTTGGCGCGTCAATCGCAGATAACTGTGTACAGGGCAATCCCGACTAAAAGATCCGTGAGGTGCGAGTTGTGATCAAGGGCTCAGACATTTTGGCTTGTTTGTTTTATCTGGTTATTGTGTTGTTTTATGTATGATTAAGCCCCTGAGTGATTGGTTTATGTTCATTTAGCTTCCGCTGTTGTGGTATGTTGTATGATTTTGGTTGAATTGTAATTAAAAATTGAGGAAAATTTACGGATCGTCACATGACCCTTCAAAGTCCATGAGGGTAATATGATGCATGGATTTCATGGTTTTAGATTTTGAGCTAACAAATAAGAAACAATGTATATGTAGCTAAACTTTATTGAATATTTGGATAAAATAAATATTATAATTTACTTGACATATTGTACTACACTTTCATAGAAGACAAAGTTAGAGAAATGAACCCTTAGGGCTAGTATCCCTAGTTTAGAGATTAAGGTTTTGTGAAATGATCTAACTTATTTTTTATAGTAAAAAAAAAAATTCTTAACTTAGAGTAAATATGAATTTTCATCTTAAAAAATTTTCTACACTCACAGTTCAAATGAAAAATTTAACATATAGACTCTGTTTGTTTTGGAATAATATATTATTTTTATTTTTGAGGATTTGGCTATACAAAACTCTAAAAAATATTTTTCTCACAAAAATATTTTCCCTAAAAGGGGGAAAATAGTTTATCGAAACAAATTTGGTAAATCATTTTTCTTGGCTCAAAAATATAAAAAGGGTAGAAATTGTTTACCCAGGCTACTTATTAGTCAAGTACAAGCCATTGGCTTGGTTCAATTTTATTGTCATTGATTAGAGCTGCGTTGTAATACCACATATTTTTGTAAGATTGTCATGTAAAGAGGGTCTAAAATATCAAAAAATTGGCGTGAAAGGGCAGTAAGTCGTCGAATCGACTGTAGGGAGTTCCTTGGAGCTTAGATGCTTAAGAAAAATGATGTGGCATTGTCGAGCGTCTTGAGGCGAGATTTATGATGTTGAAAAAATCAAATCAGAGACGGTTTTCAATTCAGCTAAGTTGTAGCCGAAAAGACCGAATGATGGTAAGGGGCTTCTGGGAAGTTAATGAAAGCCTGAGGGGGCTTCGATTTTTCATAAAGAACAACCTTTTGGTGGTTTTTGGAAGAAACAAAAGGGTTGTGGCCAAGTCAAAGAATCGGGCCTAAGTGCAGTTTCCTGAATTTTTCGAAGGGAGGTCGAAAGGAAGATTTTTTCAAAATTTTTAGGGATGAAATGGAAGGTTTAGGACTTGAGGGTCCTATTGGAAATCTCAGAAAGATCAATGGCTTGATTATAAGGGCCAAATTATAATTTGGGAAAAGGTAGGGGTTAAACTATAATTTGTTAAAGTTGCAAAGTTGCCATGGCCGACAGCCTCTACCGGTCTCAACCAGTAGCCTCCGACCATTGGGATCTCGAGGTAAGTGGCTAGGGATGCGTTTGGGATAGGCGTGGGTCGACATCGTGCACGAGAGTGGCCAAATTTTGAGGTTTCCCACCACGTCTTGGCCGACAATGTTGCGGCCTGCAACTTGGATTTTGAGGGCTTTGGTCGTTGCTTTTGGGTCATCCAAGGGGTGCTTTGTTAGAATGGGAGATGCTATGGCACACACCAAGAGGGGGGGTGAATTGGATATTTAAAAGAATCTTGATAAAACTTGAAAAAACTTTTTAACCCAATTGAGGTTTTAGTGATTTAAAATATAGAACATATGAAATGACAAATGTAAAGCAAGAAGAATAAAAGACACAAAGAAATTATAGTGGTTCGGCTTAAACCAAGCCTAATCCACTACCTTAGCTCCCACTAAGGATTTTAAACCAATTCACTAAAACCTCCTACTTACACAAGTAGGCCCTCTAGCTACACAAGCTAGGAAATACAACCTCCCAATTTAATGGGCCCTCTAGCTACACAAGCTAGGAAAATAGAAACAATACAAATGAAAGAGATAAGCTAAGAGTTAACACTCTTAGTTACAAGTTCTCTCACAATGAAAAATAAGGCTTAACAATAAATTTTCAATGATAGAACAGCAAAGCCTTGGAGAGAAAAAATAAAACAATGAAAGCCCAAACACTGTAAGCTCGAATAAAATTGTTTGCAATTGCTAGATCATCCCATTTCAGTCCATTAGCCTCTCCTTGATCATCCATGAGTTGTATATATAAGCATCCATAAAGATTGAAGAAGAAACTAGCCGTTTTTGTGACCGTTGGAGTTGAAAAACTAGCCGTTATAAAATCTGTGAAACATAATAGTCGACAGAAGAAAAGATTAGTCAACTATTTTTACAAGTAAAACTAAGAGTAGTCGACAGACATATACTGATAGTCGACTATTTTTAATACAAAAATCCAATAGTCGACAGACATACTTGAATAGTCGACAGTTGCTGAAATGTGAAGAAATTTTTGAATTTCATGAACAAAAATAGTCGACAGATATTATCTTTTGGTTGGGGGAACGTTAAAAAAGGGGGGAGAGATATTATCTTTTGGTTTAAGGAGGTTTCTATTATTTTTTTTAAGTATTGCCTTTTTGATTTATGACAAAAAGGGGGAGAGATTTGTGAAATTGATTTTAAGTTTTGTCATCCTCAAAAAGGGGGAGATTGATGTTCTACCCTTGTACTTAGTTTTGATGATGAAAAACATATGTTATTAAATCCCTAAGTCATGAATCAAGGTGGTGGTTTTCAACAAAATCAATTTCAAGTGCATTGTTAAAATGAAAACCAAAAAGATTTATGATTTTCTATTTTAGTTAGAGATTTGCAAAGTCAAGTTTTTAGTCTTAAAAGAATCTCCTAAAATGATTTTCAAATTAGCTTTAAAGTCGTTGCTCAACATAGAGCTAAAATTGTTCTAAGGCAAAAGACCAACTAGAACATGTTTTTGAAAGTGTGTTCATTTTAGAAAGTGTTCATTTTAGAAAACTATCTCCTAGTATTTTGATATCTAATATCTCTTAGTAATGAAATGGTTTTGATGAATGTCTATATAAAAATCAATTTCTATCATGTGGATTATATGAATGAGAAAATGAATTTTTAGTATATAAGCTTTGAAGCAAGATATGAAAACTTATAGAAGAAATATTGAGTATGGTTGAGAGTGATTTGAAAAACTTGCTTGTTGAGAGTGATTTAATTCAAAATATACTTTTGATAATCTCAACTTGCTTTCAAGATAATCAAAATGAGGTTTTAAAAGAATCGAATAAGGATGTATTGAAAATTCAAGTTTTTCTAAAGAATAGTCGACTATCAGGTTCTTTCTGTTGACTATGCTTCAAAATAGTCGACTATTTTTGATGTTCTGTCGACTATTTAAGCATCTGTCGACTTTTTTAGCATCTGTCGACTATCGAGTAAAAATAGTCGACTATGCCTTTTGATCTGTCGACTATTTTTACTCGATAGTCGACAGATGCTAAAAAAGTCGACAGGTGCTTAAATAGTCGACAGAACATCAAAAATAGTCGACTATTTTGAAGCATAGTCAACAGAAAGAACCTGATAGTCGACTATTCTTTAGAAAAACTTGAATTTTCAATACATCCTTATTCGATTCTTTTAAAACCTCATTTTGATTATCTTGAAAGCAAGTTGAGATTATCAAAAGTATATTTTGAATTAAATCACTCTCAACAAGCAAGTTTTTCAAATCACTCTCAACCATACTCAATATTTCTTCTATAAGTTTTCATATCTTGCTTCAAAGCTTATATACTAAAAATTCATTTTCTCATTCATATAATCCACATGATAGAAATTGATTTTTATATAGACATTCATCAAAACCATTTCATTACTAAGAGATATTAGATATCAAAATACTAGGAGATAGTTTTCTAAAATGAACACTTTCTAAAATGAACACACTTTCAAAAACATGTTCTAGTTGGTCTTTTGCCTTAGAACAATTTTAGCTCTATGTTGAGCAACGACTTTAAAGCTAATTTGAAAATCATTTTAGGAGATTCTTTTAAGACTAAAAACTTGACTTTGCAAATCTCTAACTAAAATAGAAAATCATAAATCTTTTTGGTTTTCATTTTAACAATGCACTTGAAATTGATTTTGTTGAAAACCACCACCTTGATTCATGACTTAGGGATTTAATAACATATGTTTTTCATCATCAAAACTAAGTACAAGGGTAGAACATCATGCTTGATTTAAGGCATCGGTGCAAGCATCCATGAGCATTTAAAGGCTCAATTTCGTCTATAAATAGGGTTTATGTGTGGCTGAATCTTGAGGCATTTTTGAGCTTCAAATCGACCCAGATTTTGGACAAATTGAGATATTTCAATAAGGGGCTTTTGTTGCCCATGGCCTGAGAATCATTTCTGGAAAGTTAGAGGCATTTTGGTGTTAGTTTGAGGGGTGTTCAAAGGTCGATGGAGTTGGGAGGCGGAAGCATTGGTTGAGACTTTGGCGGGCAAATCAGAGGCCTTCTGGCCGTCCTTTCAAGCATCAAGACCCACCATGGTGATCGAATTGTTAAGGAGAACAAGATGGTGGAGAGATCCCAAAACACCAATGTGCCATCGCCTGAGAAGAAGGCTGGCACGTAGCCTTCACGTGCAGAAGCCACGCGCGACGTGTGGGGGCGGTGCAGCCTTGCAAAAATATGGAAAAATTCCTAGAAAATAGAGAAGAATAATATCTAGGTGTTGCTGCAAAAAGTTTTGAAGTTGGATTTCCCAATCTCTCGATTTTCACACCAACCAGTCTCGTTTTGAGTGAAAACGCAGCATCCGGGTAAGTCCAGTAATTTTCCCTTGAAGATCTTAGTATATTATGAATTTTTGTGGAGAAAGTTTTGAGAAATAAGTTAAGTAGGTATTTATTTGGAGTTTTGGAGAGAAAAATGGAGAAATGTGAGGAAAAATCATATTTTGATAATTATATGTTGATTAGGGTGCCTTGAGGATTAAAGTGATGTGATTTGTGCAAATTTTGAGTTTGACACAAAAATCAAGGTTGAGCATGCAAACCGAGGCGGTGCGCATTTTTTAAGGTATCTTGAATTTTGGCAAAGGTGAGTGTTCCAACCTAAAAACATGGTTTTGTGTGATTTCCTAACCCAAACTTGGTTTATGAGAGACTCATATACTCCAAATCCTATTTTTATTCTCTTATGTGAGACTCCTATTGCATGAAACATGTTTTGTGTATCGTTCCTGTATGCAAACTCCTGTTGTTCTTTACATGAAATCATGTTGCATATACGAAATGTGTTTTCTTGGAAAATATATGCCATTGGTTTTCAACTGTTGCATTTATAAAATTCGTGTGGCCATACTGTTGTATTTATTTGTTGTTGCCCGAAGAAAAAAGTCAGAGATCCCCCGAGAGGCACTATGCATGCGCCATCAAGAAAACACTCATGGGGAATATCGTGAGCCTAAGGGACAGCGGATGTGATGCTTGCATGAGTTCTATAAGGTCGGGCTAAAGTGGCATGGTTAGGGACCTCCCGAGAGGCGCTATGCATGCACCGTTGAGAAATCTCTCATTAGAAGAAGCTGACATATTCACAAGGCACTTTGGAGTAATCCTCGTTATTTTTCTCATACATTTTATACCTGTTCATGCATTGATATAAACTATTTTTGGAGTTTTCACTGGAAGATTCATCTTCTAATTGGGTTATGCCCCTGAAATATTCAAACGTTCCTAGTTTGACAAGCAGCTCTAAGGGAAAGAAGATAGCTTAAGATTAAGTTTATTTGTTGTTGTGTGTAGCATGTTTTAGCTATGTTTTGTTGAGATTTAGTCTTGTTAAACGTAAGTATGGCTCGATGTATAATTGAGGTATTTAGTTGCTATCTCTTGATGATGAGTCTCCATGTATTGAGGTATTTGAAGATGTACTATGGTACAGATTTTCATGATGATATAATTAAAGTGAATTCAATTGTGTACCATATCAAGTTTCAATTATCGCTTTCGCAGTTATAAATGATATGCTGGGGGGTATTTTGTTTGGAATTCAGTACTCGAGGTTTTAGATATGTATCATGAAAAAGGGAATTTATGCATTTATATTGGGACCCAGTATAGTGACATGCTCGGTATGAAAAATCGAGGTGTTACATGCGTTGGATCTATCATCTCCTCATTGAACAAAATCTTGACCTCTATATTTGTTATGCACAGCCATGATTAAGACAAAGATGGCGAGGAAAATGGTGAACGAGGAGGCTAATTAATGAGAGTTGCTGTTGAGAAGAATTAAAAGCTTTTGTTCCTTAAAACAAAAATGGCTATGAGGAAGTTCAAGATTTTAGAATGACATTGGGATCAATGAAATTTCCTATTTAGATTAGTTCTTCATGGGTCTTAGTTGAGACTTTTTTGGATTCTCATTGGAGGAGACAGAAAGGAGAAAGATTGAATAGTAGAAGAATAATGTTTTTTCTTTTGTAAAATATTTTATATTAAAATTTATTTTTCAATGTAAAATGGTTTACATGGAAATTAATGGAGTCATAAGGAATATTAATTTTGTTACCTCATTCTTTCAGGGTAGGTTTACGAATTTGTTCATCTTTAATGATTTGAAAATTCTCTACCTTCCAAGTTACAATGGAGATGAACAATTTGCCATAGTAAGCTTATTTTTCTTCCTTCTCTCTACAATCTCAATATTTTCATAAAAGAAATTATAGACTTACTCCTTTAGGTTTGAACTCTCTCTTTTTATATATATGTTATGTGTGTATGTAAAATCCCAAAAAGGGGAATTTTTTTAAATATCTAGTAAAATGGGTAATGTATGATGAACTTGCACGAAGCGCAAAATATCTTTAAACCATCATGAAAAGTTAGTGAATAAAATTTATCCTTAAAACGTTTTTATATGTTGAATTAGATTGGGCTTTTTCTTTAGAATAGATAGTACAATTGATATCAAAAGTAATAAGAGTTAGAAAACAATAAAGAGAATATCTAATTAAATTCATCATTAAAGAGGAAAAAGAAGAATAGATTAAACTAATGTCCCTATATTTTTGTCAATTAAACCAACAATTCATGTAAAGAATAATATATTTTTGTCAATTAAACTAAACATGTTGGTAGATAAAAGACAAACATACCTAAAAATTATTTTTTATATGCTCTAAAATCGTTTGCTACAACCTTTTAAATAATTATTATTACCATTGCACGATGTTGACTAATAGAAGGGATCGAAGAACATAGAACGAATGAAAGAGACACAAAACCAAACAAAAACAAAGAAGAGCAAATATTTGTTGTTTTTTTTTTGAAAAAAAAAAAAACACATTTGGAATTGAAATGAAAAATTAATAGATCGTTAAAAACATCTCACATCATTCGCTATGGTTATCAAGAAGGGCCAAAACAAATTTATGCAAATTGACAAAAAATGATTCACAAATAGAGCCAAGAAAAGAAAACAACAAAAATGAAAAAAATCAAACATGCAATCAAGGATCTCCTCTAGAAAAATAGAGAAATGTGGGTGTGTTTTCTTTATAATCATTTTTCTAAATTAACATGAAATTGTTGCCTCATTCTATATATAAATATATATGTATGCATGTATAAATGATTTTCTATCATGTTCATTGTTACCATTTAAACATTGTGAATTATTCAATTAATGCATTAATAACACTCTTTTTGTAAATTGATTGCAATTCATATATGATGAATTATGATTGGTTATGATGAATAGGAAATAAAACTAATTATAAATGAATCACTCATAGTTTTAGTGCGGTACACGATGTTGACTAGTAGAAAAGATCGAAGACGAGAGAAATAATAAAAGAGCCACAAACTAAACCAGAACCAAAGGAAAGCCCAAGCAAAGTTATGCAAATTGACATGAAAATGCTTCACAAATAGAGAAAAAAAAAACCCAAAGAAATTGTCAAAACAAAAAATCAAACATGCAATCATCAAGCCCCAAATTATTACTATTGTTAATTTGACAAATATGTTATCCAACCAAATGTGTCAAGTGTTGAAGCAACAAACAGAATGAGACAAGTACTTTAGTTTTAAGAGTTATGTTATTCCTGAAAGGTTATATCCGTTCTTTAGGAAACGTAAATCCTAAAAGACATGATCTTTTCAATGGGTTTTTATTTTTCAAAGAGACAATCAGAGAACATAAACCCTTTCTAATTTTCACTGATTAAGCCACATTAATTAGATTAATAAAAAACTGAGAAGTCCCTTCTTTGATTTCTCACTCAATAGTTTATAAACCCCTTCTTTAACATCATTAATAATAATAATAAATTGATAGATAATAGATAATAGATAATAGATAGATATTTAATAGGCTCACATATGTGGGCCTATTTTTTAAAGGAAAAGGCTCAAACCCATTACCCATTAGGGTTTAACAGGAACCAACAAGTATTATAAGACATGGGGAGACCCTAGGGTAACCCCATATTTCTTGTTCCCCCTTTCTCTCTTCCAATTTTCCTCTCTATTTTGGCCTTTAGACTTTGATCTATGGTGTCTTGTTGCCAGTCATCATGAAAGTCACCACCATGGAGCCATCTGCATTGGTTGTTGACATAGATAATCAATCTATTATAAGCGAAGGGATGAATAACAACCCTCAAGTTCAGGTCAGGGCTCTATCTTCTTCTTGGTTATATAGGGTTTTATTTCTTCCTTCTTTCTCTATTATTTTGCAATGTTTTCTTTCTCTATATATTCTCTTTTCTACTTTTCTTTTTGTTTATCTTCTTTGATTTATTTATACCCTTCTTTTTCTATTCTTTTACCAAACCTTCTCTGTTTCTTGATCTCTTTTTCTTTGTCATACAAGTCTGAACTTTTTACCCTTCTATGTTTCATTTTTTATTTTGATCCAAAACCCTAGATTTGGCCTTTTTGTTTTCAGTTGGTTAAGTGTCATTAAGATGATTATCTTTCTTCTCTTTTGGGCCTTTTCACCTTTGATCTTTGGGAGTAGTGTTTTGATTCCCTAATTAATCTATCAATGGTGGGATTGTTGGGTTTGCACCATTTAATCTTTATAATCTCCTACTATGTTAAAATGTTGACTAAGAGGGTCCTAGTGGTGGTCTCAAATTACTACTATCCATTTAATACGAGAGTTGTAGTGATTGCTCATCTTTTCCAAGAAACCCTTATTCAATGTTCTAAGAATTAGATCGTACTAAGTTAGTTGGACCAATTGAATTGGGAATTAAGCAAAAAATTGGTTGGTCTTTTACAAGAATTATGGTTAGACTAGTGAACCAACCTAACTATTAAATTGGTCGAGATTTTTTTAATTTTTATTTTTTAACTTTTATTTTTTATTTTTAAATGTTACAAAATAGGATAATAATTTGAGATATTTGAGAGGAGTTGATGTCTACCATTTGGACACCATCTATCATTTTGTTAATATATGGATAATTTATTGTTTAATTTTTTATTTGTAATTTAAATATTTATTCATGGTTAAACTTCACTTTTATCATAAGTTTGTAATTTAAATATATTTACATTCGTTGCAGTAAGCATGACCAGCGACCAGTGGTGCGATTTGGCAGGAGGCTAAAGTGGTATTCGGTTGGTAAACGTCCTCGAGAGGCGGAGGACCAAATGCCTAAACGAAGCCTTGAGGTGGGAATAACCCAAGGTAAATGTGAGAAATGGATAAGCTATGAGATTCTTGAGCATGGGAATTTTCCATGTAGCCCGAGAATGTGATTATCTTAGGCAAGAGATTAAGGCAAAGTGAATTTTGAGAACGAAATTCTTTAAGGGGAGTGGAATGTAATACCCAATATTACATGGTATTAAAAATAAATAATTTTTTGATTAGTTTGAAAGGATCTCGGGTTGTCCGAGAAGCCCGAAAGTCGATTTTGAGAAATTAATTAATTAAATCGCCGAATCGACGGCAGGGAATGCCCCGGGACTTGGGTGTCTAGGAAGAGGGCATGAGATTGGTGAGCTTCTCAAGGTATGTAAATATATTTAAAACACAACCCAATCCATTAATATATTTACACATCCTCACTTTTATTAACTTACCCATTTAATTAAAACACAACCCAATCCATTAATTTAAATACATACATTCATTTACATACATTTTCCATATAAAATACTTTCACATTTAACTTAATAGGGATAAAATTCCCAATACTCATAAATAAAATATTAATAATTCCTAGACCCACTAACAGGTCGTTACATGCACCGCCTATAGGCCTTTTCCCTTTGAGCCTGAGCCTGAAAAATCTCGAACATTTGAATATCTTATGGGTATGAACACCCGGGTTAGATCGTTAAATCTAAGTGAGGGTAAAAAAAACTAACTTCATGCGTGCAAATACAAAATGTAGAGATGCATGCTCCAGGTGGATGTGACTCCAAGGTGTTGCAATCACCCCTGCCCAACCTTATCATGTAACATGGCCTAACAACACGGCCAAGTGAAAACGCCCTTCACCCATGATAACCACAACCAATCACAAGCCATAAGAAGTGATGCATGAACAAATGGAAAGAAACATGCATACCAAACGAAATAAACATGATATGCACATGCATTCACCTCCAACATGCTCAAAGATATGCTCAACATGTAAGAAATACATTTTTAGAAACCACTCACCTTTTGATTCACCGAAAAGCACTAATTTTGCCGAAACCAAGGCTGTTTGCTACCAAAACATGACCTTTCGTAAGTCCAATGCCAAATATTTTTATAGAAAAGGGTAGGGATTTAATATAGGGTGACTACTACAAAATTTGAAGAAAAAATGAGGCCGGGCGTGCCTCTAGAAGGGGTCCCATGCGCTGCCACACGTAGCCCCTTCCAGCATATGAAGCTCACGCGCAGTCCCTTTGCCTCGGCCAGATTCTGCCTCCTTCACTATTTCGGCCATAACTGGGCCATTTTAACTCTGATTCGACCCCCGTTTTTTCCTATACCTTCCTCTTTTAGTTATCTACAAGATTATAAAACAATTTGGAACTTATCTCAAAGTTTCAAATAATTTTTTTACACTTTACAAGGCTGGCTCGAAAACCTGACAAAGCCATTTCCTTCCTTGATCTCCAACAGCGCTTCGCCCCTTTTTCTCTAGAATTTTCTCTCCAAAAATCCCTCTTCCTCACCCTTTTGGAATGGACAAATCTCTCCCCCAATATCCTATTTATGGAAGTGCCCGGCCAATCACATTTTTCCATGTGTCACTTTAATCATTACTCATGATTACTCCTTTATCTTTTGCGACAAGTTTCATCGAAGTGTCATCTTTAGGGCTAGGCTAGATCAAGATATGCCACTTATCACTCCAAGATTAATCTATTTAATTTGGGAATTTGAGCCTCATGATGATCCCACCATGTGTTCCAATCCTAGGGTGCCAAGTGTCCTAAACTTGGAGATTAAGTAAAGGTTATGTGTTTCCATTCAAACTTTGCCATGTGTCCTATGATCATTACTTAGATTTAGAAATTATTCTCATGCCACTTGTCATCACCTAATTAGCTTTCCTTGATCTTGAGATTAACACCCTAATCATTGCTTTTATCCTACGACGCCACGTGTCCCTCGAGATATGTCACCATTATTACTTTCATCCTACGGTGCCCTGTGTCTTGAGTCCTTTAAAATTTTGGAAAAATATTTCATTTATTAAATGTCCATAACTTACAAATTTTTTGGGTATTACAATTTAATTGCAAAGAAAGAATCACACATTGAAAAGAAAATAGTTGTTGAAAAACTATGCTGGACTTCTAATGTTATATAGAAACCCACATTTCCCATCCTAGTTATGCAAAGAACTAACATAGGAATAGCAAATTATGTGAAGTAAAGTAAAAAGCAATTTTGTGTCACTTAGTTAAACAAGCCATACATATTTCCCATCCTATTTCTTTTCTTTTCTTTTTTCTTTTTTGCTCATTTTGAGAATCCTATGTATTAGTTAAACAAGCCATACATATTTCTTACTAAATTCTTACTATATATTAGATTTAATAGAATGCAAATATTTATAAAATAAATTAAAAAGACACCTTAGCTTTTTGCATACTGTTATATCAATAAGTATATTGAAGAGATCATTAACAACCTAATATTTCTAATTAGGTGATTTCTGATTCTCAAGACATTGATGTATGTGTTAATTCTATAAAACCAATCATACCTTTAATTACAAAAGGAAATATATCAAGCATGTGATAGGATTACTGCTTACATCTATATACAAGGCTTTGGAGATTGACTATCAATAGTCTCTAAGAGAACAATGATTAAAATTTCATGAAGTTGTAGAGTGTAAAGACCAGAAATTCCCCTTAATTCGTTATATATAGCGGAGCATGACATAACATATAGCCAATCCTTGACATACTCTTCACCCTTACTTGGAATGATGTGAAGAAAGGGTGAGTCACAAAACCACCCAGGCATCTCTTAGTCAGGGGATCTCTGCACACACCATCTACCCATGAGGAATCTAACGCAGCTGGACCCACCCTCATCATACTCTTTAACTTACTTGGAATGATGTAAAGAAAGGGTGAGTCACAAGACTCAACAAGCTTAAATGAAAAATGGAAAATGCTTAAGGACTAAACCTCCCTAAAACATCACACATACCATGCTATGAGTAGAATCATACACCAATCCCAAATATTCATAAGTGTAGGAAGATGTTGCAGAAAATCTCTACAAAATAGGAAGGGTTAGTCCAATATATCGAACCGGATATAGATCAAAATAAAGAACACAAGAAACAGAAATGAAAACTCCCTATATAATAACGTTCAAGGCTCAGATTTGAAAGAACCAGTCACCACTTTTGGTAACGCCAATGAATAGGAACCATAAGCCATAAACGAAGCTCTCAAATCGTAAGCCCAAAAAGCCCCAACACCTTTTAGTCGAACTTAACGAAAACATCTCTCATCCAAGCAATCAATTCCACTCACAGTAGGTTACCACAGAAGGTAGATCGGTCACAAAGATGAAGGGTAGAAGCATAAAGCAAGGAGAAAACAGCTTACACTGAAAAGGAGACCCCGATCTCAAATATTTAATGACTTCAAGCGACATTAGTGGACTGCCTTTCGCATATAAGGAAAGGCGGTGGCTCACAAGGAAGGAAGGATCAACCATAGAAGGCAAGAAGACTCCCATCACGATCGAATGAACAAGGGAAGAGAGATGGAGCTATTGGCCAAGAAAGGAAACATGAGAGAGAGAGAGAGAGAGAGAGAGAGAGAGAGGCTAGGGTTCGGCCATGAGAGAAGGAGACACCAAGAGAAGGGCCAAAAAGTGCCATTTTATATGAGGGCTAATGGACTAAGATGAGTGGGCTTCCCCCCACTTGAGCAAATGGGTCGAGGCCTACTTCTCCTCCAAAGTGTTAGAGTTATGCCCCACAAGCCAATTATATTTTTATGTAATTGATCATACTTCACATTGGACTCTTTATCTTCAATCAAATCATAGGCTCATGGAATATGGTCGTGCATAGAGATGACGATCATGAAACATATTCCTTATAAGCCTTGATCTTAAATGTTCCTAGTCATAGAGTTATTAGGATTGGGCACTAATAACTTGGATAGACTAGAACATATGATGCATGCTTAATCAGGATAATATCTTATTTCATGGACATTGGTGTGTGGACACTAGTGCAAATATGTGGGTGCTTATTATAAGAATAAGTACACTGAATTGACCCGTTATAGAATTTCTAATGGTTATTGTTTAATGTTGAATTGGAATTCCTATGTTGCAATAGTGCAGATTGATTCTTAGACTTGAGACATCATGGTAGTCATATATTTGATTGGTTACTCTTTGGTGCTTTTTTGGATTCTAATGAAGTCATTAACAAACTAGGACTGGGCGTGGCCTTATCATATATGAAGGCTTGTGAATGTCGAAATAGGATTCATCGCTTATCATTAAGATGAGAGGATGTCTTATGTGTTCCGATGATTTTATGACTGAGGAAATCCTTGGCCAAGGTGAGGTGGAAATCAAAAGGTGTTTTGATTTCACCTATTAAGTCATAAATCTGGAATGGATACATAGTTATTGAATGATTAGGGTTTCATCATAAAACCATACCCTAAATTCAATCGGGACATAGATTGATGAAAGAATTTTACTGCACAGTAACTGCAATTGAAAAGGTCCATTTTTCATTGTTGGCTAGGTATTCATGGCATGTTGCTAGATGTTAACCATGATATGTAGGGTTTTAGAATTAATCTGATTAATTCTAAAACTATTAATTAAATAGTTTAATTAAGAAGCCCATGAGATGTGTTAATTAAGAAGCCCATAAGTTTAATTAAAGAGTTTAATTAATCTAATAAGTTGGGCCTTGAGATAGCCAATTTAATTGGCCCTACATCTAGTATAATGGTGGACCTAAGGGGTCATAACTTAGATCGAGCCCATTCCACAATTAAAAGGAGAGAATCGGCCCAATGTGATTAAGGGTCGGGCTTAAAGTGTTTAGGGTTTTTTATAGCATGTCTAGGGTTTTAACTCTCTATATATGCTGCTTAAGAAGCTGAAAAAAAGAAGAAGAAAATTCAGCTAGGGTTCGGCCACGAGAGAAGGAGATGCCAAGAGAAGGGCCAAAGAGTGCCATTTTATATGAGGGTTAATGGGCTAAGATGAGTGGGCTTCCCCCCACTTGAGCAAATAGGCTGAGGCTTATTTCTCCTCCAAAGTGGGGAGTGGGCTTATAGCTCAACTTCTAAAATGGGCTGCCTAAAAGTGGTGACGGTCTTGGGTTCTTCAATCCCAGGCTGAAGCCTATGAAGATAAAACCCACCCGAAAAAATTGTCATAGCCTCAGGCCTTATTGGGAAACAAAAAACAACAAATCTCCACCTTGATTCCTAATAAGGCCAGCACACACATGCAGTAACAAAACATGCAACAAAAGCATAATAATGATCAATAGGCATATGAGTAAGAAAACATTATCAATTCTCACGTAACTTTACCAATGCTTAGAAGGTCTAGGCACCTTCTGAATTTTTCCAGAGTAAGCACTTTTGTTCCCATACCCATATCAAAGGGGTTGAAATCTGAAAACACTTTTTCAAATCTAATAACATCTTGAGATATAATATCATGAATAAAGTGCAATCTCACATCAATGTGATTAGTGCGCTAGTGAAAAATAGGATTTTTACACAAATGAATAGCTGACTGACTATCAGAAAAAATAGTGACATTTTCTGTTAGAACACACAGTTCATTAAGCAGTCCTTTAAGCCATAAAGCTTCTTTAATAGCTTCTGTAGCAGCTATATATTCAGATTCAGTTATAGACAAAGCAACAATATGTTGGAGTTGAGACTTCCAACTAATGCATGAGTTACATAAAGTAAACACATAGGATGATGTTGATTTTCTATTGTCTTTATCACCTGTATAGTCTGAATCTGTAAAACCCATTAGACTTACTTTTTCTAAATGATGCTTATACACTAAACCTATATTGAATGTACCCCTCAAATACCTAAGAAACCATTTCAATGCTTCCCAATGGACATGACCTGGGTTTGTCATAAATCTACTTAAGGTGCTTACTACATGGGCTAGGTCTGGTCTAGTACAAACCATGAGGTACAAAATCAATCCTATTGCATTAGAATAGGAGACTTTACTCATGTACTCTTCTTCTTCTTCATTAGCTGGAGATTTTTCTCTTAATAATATGAAATGGGTTCCTAAGGGTAAAGATACCGATTTGCTTTCATGCATACTAAATCTTTTTAGGATTTTTAACACATGTGAAGTTTGATGCAAAAATAACATGGAATTTGACCTATCTCTTACAATCTCCATACCTAGGATCCTCTTAGCCATACCTAGGTCTTTTATGTCAAATTCTCCACCTAAATCAAATTTTATGCTATTGATCTTTTTAACATCAGGGCTAATAAGAAGCATATCATCAACGTAAAGTAAAAGGAACACACAGTCATCTTTATTTTTATGCTAAAAATATAGGCAATGATCAAAATCACTTCTTTTAAAACCGATTGATTTAACAAAAGAATCAAAACATTTATACCATTGCCTAGGAGATTGCTTTAAACAATATAATGATTTTTTCAAGAAACACACAAGATCTGGTTTTCTCTTTTCTTCAAAACCTTTGGGTTGAAACATGTAGATTTTTCCTTCTAAGTCACCATGCCAAAAACATGTTTTAACATCTAGTTGTTCAAGTTCCTAGTCAAAATATGCAACAAATGCAAGCATAACACGTATGGTGGTATACTTAACAACCGGTGAAAAAATCTCATTGTAATTTACCTCTTCCTTTTGTGTGAAACCTTTGGCTACTAACCTAACCTTAAATCTTATGGGGCTTTTTCACTTACACCTTCCATAACCTTAAAGATCCACTTACAGCCCGCAATGGACTTGTCTTTTGGTTTAGGTACTAACTCCCATGTATGGTTTTTATTTAGGGAACTCATCTTCTTTCGCATTGCTTCTATCCAATTTTTAGAATGCTCACTTCTAATGGCTTCTTCATATGTTTTTGTCTCTTTGTCGGCTAGATCTTGATAACTAGCAAAGGCTAAATCAAAATCTGATTCTAGCATTTGAGAAATCCTACGAGATCTCCTCTCCCTATCTCAAGCTAATTGATAGTTAGATAGCGGTGGTTGGTCTATGGGAGGTTGTTCTTTTTCTATTATCTCATTCTCCTTATTTTCTTCAGATTGGTTTTGACTCTCCACCTCACTTAAGGTGGTGGGAATGTTAGTGCTAATATTCCTAGACTCTTCTAGGGAATCCTCACCCTTGCTATCTTGTTGCTTATCACTATTTGATTGTAAACAAGGCATTTCTGATTCAGTGAAGGTGACATTTCTACTTATAATTATTTTCACTCCCTTTTGACTTCTATCCCAAAGCCTATAACCCTTTACTCCTTCAGGGTATCCTAAGAAAACACATTTTCTTACTCTAGGTTTTAATTTGCCTTCATTCTGATGAGAATAGGCAGCATAGCCAAAAGTTTTAAGGATTGAATAGTCAGCACATTTTCCATGCCATTTCTCATAGGAAGTGTCACCCTTCAATGTAGCTGATGGGGTTAAGTTAACCAAGTAACAAGCAGTCATCATTGCTTCACCCCAAAAGGATTTAGGTATATTAGAACTAATCATCATACACCTAACCTTATGTAGGAGGGTCTTATTCATCCTCCCAGCCACCCCATTTTGCTGTAGGGTGTGAGGGACAATCTTATGCCTTGTCACACCACATTCATTACATAGATCATCAAAATCTTTGTTGCAAAACTCTAGACCATTATCTATTCTAAGATATTTTATTGTCTTGCTAGTTTGATTCTCTATTTGAGTTTTCCAATTTTTAAAACTTTTGAAGGTTTCTGTTTTGTCTTTTAAGAGAAAGACCCACACTTTCCTGTAGAAATCATCTATGATGGACAAAAAATATCTGTTCCCACCAAAAGTGGGATTTGTAGCTAGTCCCCATAAGTTTGAATGGATATACTCTAAAGCCCTTGAGGCTCTATGCACATTTGAGAATAAGGATAACCTATGGTGTTTACCTAACGCACAATGGTCACAAAAGGGGATATCGGACACAGTCCTTACCAAGACCCCCTTATCATTTAGGAATTTAAGCCCTTTAACACTTACATGGGCTAACCTATTGTGCCATTTTTGGGTGTCATCTGAATTGATTGAGTCAATGTGAGAGCCTGAGCTACTCACTACCTCTGCAGTTAAGGCATATATCCCATTTCTTCTAACTCCCTTACAAACCACCATAGCTCATTTAATCATTTTTATCATTTCATTTTCTATCTTCCCTATAAACCCATTCTTTTCTAACTCTTCTATTGAAATTAAGTTTCTAGCCATTTCGGGGATGAATCTAACATCTCTCAACTTTAAGACACAGCCAGTGTCTAACTTAAGAGTGATGTCTCCAATCCCTACAACCTTATATGCTATATTATTACAAACTATGGCATGATCACCCACAAATTCGTGCATATTTTCAAACCAATGTCTTTGGGATGTGAGATGGAATGATGCACCTGAGTCAAGAATCCATTCTTGCCGATGTGCCCCAAGTGTAACATTAATTTCAGTAGTGTCAGAATCTAAAAGCATGTAAACTTCACTAGGGTCATATGAGGTTATTGCATTTGCTTCTTCTTGATCTTTTAATTTTTCTTTTTGTTTGTCATTCTTGGCATAACAATCTTTGATGTAATGCCCCAAGTGTAGCATTAACTTCACTAGGGTCATATGAGGTTACCTTTGGCCTTGGACTTAGACCTACTTCTACCTTTCTTCTTACCACCTCCCTTATGTCCTCTAGATTGAGATCTACCTCTCATCAAATGGTCCTCTCCATGCCTTTTCTCACTTTTTAACTCCATTTATTTGCTCCTAAGGAAATCTATGACTATTTTGGGTGTAAAGGTGTCCCTACCATACTTAATGGCGTTTTTAACTTCCTTATATGCATCTGGAATTGCATTTAAAAGAATTATTGCATTGTATTCTTCAGTTACCTTTTCACCACAATTTGTTATATCTTGCACTAACTTATTGAAGATATCTAGGTTGTCATCTAGATCCCTAGAGGAGTCTATTTTAAAACTAAAGAAGCTTTCAAGCAAGAAAAGTTTGTTGGGTGTGGATTTTTTCACATAGAGTTTTCCAATTTTTCCCATAACTCTTTTGTAGAATCTAGTTTTCCTACTTTTCTTAAAACAAAATCAGAAAGGTGTAAAATAATAGAGGTATAAGCCAATTCATCAGCCTCAATTTTTGTTCAATAGTATATGTGTAATGCCTAACTTTTCCAAATACACAATGATGTAAAATATAAGTCAACATCATTCCAGGCGTTATGGAAACCCTTGCCAACGGAAGCATTTGGATCGAACCTGCAAGCTTAACCAAAGCTGAATAAAAGGGTTTCCGCTAGACTTTCTTTACAAGTTCAATAAATGCATACGACCTTCAACACAACACATCACAACAAGTACAATTGTAGGACACTAACACACACACCTCTTACAACCTTGAGCACCCTAGCTGCTATTCACACTATATCACTTAGGTTACAAGGGTACATAATGAAACCAAAATCCCAAAGCTAGCGAAGCTCCACCTCCTTGCCCATGCTTTGATCTTGCAACCTGAAACACTTGATTTTTTTGACAAAGCTAGGACGATGAATGCCCCAGGGGTAAGAAACACCTGGGTTAGATAAATACATCTAAGTGAGTGGTAAGAAAGAAAGAAACTATGCATGCAAGAACAATAAGCAGCTTTACCAGGAAATATGCAGAGATAAGAACGAAATCTCCCCAAGATCACGAGATCTAGGCTCACCGCAAGAGCACGAGGTCTAAGCTCACCGCAAGAGCACGAGATCCCCTGTGTTGTCCCAACAACTAGCCACAAACACAAATACCGAGATGCATATAAAATAGGCAAGATTTGGTCAAAAGCAATAAACACATGAGATGTAACCTCTCGGCCCCCTTACACAGGCACGAGATGTCCTTCTTACCTGCCATGTGTGAACCCCTCGGCCCCCTTACACAAGCTCGAGGTAGCCCCCTTACACAGGCCCCCGTGGTAGTTCACACATGACAAGCCACCAACTAGCCACAGCCACTGAATGATAATATGTACGACAAAGCAGAAGGAATATGATCACAAGCCACGCATGAATGATATTATGGTCAAACTTGATGCAATAAAGTAGAAAGGATATGCTCGAAACAAAGGGAACATAAGACGTAAGCAACATTCATCCACAAGTGAAAACCAAGAGTGATCAAGAGGAAGCATGCACAAGAACCACTCACCTTGACTATTTACCCAAGAAAGCACTGTTTACAACAAGCGGGAACAATTTTCTCGTGGTTTTCTGATTGATTGGTACGAACTTCAAGAAAGGCCCAGAAAATTTCCTCAAGGCTTATTCTCTCACAACTTTCTCCCTTCTTTTTGACAGCGTTTCCTCTCTCAAACTCCCTTCCTTTTCCTCCTTGCTTGGTGCCCAAAATGAATAACCCCAAAGCCCTTATTTATAGGAAACTTCGGCGAACCAAATCACACCACATGTCGCATCATCATTCCATCCATGTGCACCCAACCAAAGTGTGCCACATGTCCCTGATATTTTGAACCTTCACATGTTTAATTAGATTTTCGAATATTCCCATCATTACAACCCACATGGTTTAATTCATTTTTCTACATTTCCCATCATTACACCTTTAATTAATGACTACATCCCACATGGTTAATTGCATTTTCCACATTTCTCATCATTCCACTTCAAATCCTATCTCCAAGTGGCCAATGAATGCTCGCCACATGTCCTTAGAGATAATATTTGAAAACTTTTGGAAACTTGGAAGCTAAGTAAGCTTTTCCTTGGCTAATCACGCAATGCCACCTTAGAGGGTCATTATGAGCCATCATGTGACCTTATCTTATCTTCTAAGTGACCCAATGGTTGCTTGTCACGTATTCATGGAGATTTGTGCATTCACATGGAGATTTGAGTGTTCAGACTATGCTCATCATTACACCCATAATCATTATACCCCTAATTATAAGATTTCAACCAATCTAATTGTGACACCTAGGGGGGGACACTTGGCCATTCATGATTTTCCCACGGATGATATTTTGGGCTGATATTTCCAAAGTTTTAAGAAATGACGCTTTGGCCGAAACTTTTTATGTAATTGCACTTAGACCCTTGCAACTTGGTCCTCGGGCCATTTTTAATTGCACTTTTTGGTCCCTAAAAAATGGATAAATTACACTTAGCACCCCAAGATTTTAGGTAAATTACACTTTTTCCCGAACTTCAGTATTTACAATTTTGCCACTGGTTCAGAAACTGAACCTTTGCCTCAAGGCTTCTATAACCCCTTGAAATGACCTATTTCCCCAAGTATTAGAACCTAATAATCTCAGGTATTACATCATATTTGAGTTTGAAAATCTGGGATGTTACAATATGATTCAGGGTATTTACCATATAAGGCTATAGAAACTTTTTGTTATACCAAAATTCCTCTCATTTTTTATTGCTAAATTGAGAAATCCCCATTCCCATTGAAAACCCCCAATTCAAAGTGATGTGTAAACATGTTCACAAAAAATATGCTTAACACACACAAACAGAATAATCTGATAGAATTTTAGGGTCTCAATTTTAGCCTAATAGATAGGATAAACTAAGGTAGATTTCACACACAACATAATAACACTGATTTTCTAAGCAAGACATAACACTACCACACAGGTTACCAATACAGATCTCAGGACTGAGATCTGTGAGTGATGCAGGCTCGGATCTGGAATAGAAAAGGGGCACCCAAGCCTCCACGTGCTACCTCACACCCTACCACCTGCAAGCTTACGCGCTGCTAGCCCACAAGTGAGTGAGCAGCCACGTGTTGCTTGGAAGGTGACTCGCAACTTACTAGATCCGGATCTAGGGTCCTTTCAACCCAACTCACAACCTGTAAAGAGCAATCGAACCGAGATCAGATTTGATATGAAAAAACACTTACCGTGAAATTGGATCAGAAAAATGATGAGGCTTTTCAGATCTGATTCAAATAAGGTACCACCAAGGAGCCAAACAAGGCGCTGATACCAATTGTTACAGAAAATCTCTATAAAATAGAAAGGGTTAGTGCAATATATTGAACCAGATATAGATCAAAATAAAGAATGCAAGAAACAAAAATGAAAACTCCCTGTTTAATAACGTTCAAGGCTCAAATTTGAAAGAACCAGTCACCACTTTTGGTAACACAAATGAATAGGAACCACAAGACACAAATGAAGCTCTCAAACTATAAGCCCAGAAAGCCCCAACACCTCTCAACCGAACTCAATGAAAACCTCTCTCACCCAAGCAATCAAAACCACTCACTGTAGGTTACCACATAAGGTAGATCGTCACAAAGACGAAAGGTAGAAGCACAAAGCAAAGAGAGAATAGCTTACACAGAAAAGGAGACCTCGATCTCGAATATGTAATGACTTCAAGCAACATTAGTGGACTGCCTTTCGCACACAAGGAAAGGCAGCCGCTCAAAAGGAAGGAAAGATCAACCATAGAAGGCAAGAAGACTCCCATCATGATCAAATGAACAAGGGAAGAGAGATGGAGCTATCGGCCAAGAAAGGAAACACGAGAGAGAAAGAGGCTAGGGTTTGGCCACTAGAGAAGGAGACGCAAAGAGAAGGGCTAAAGAGTGCCCTTTTATATGAGGGCTAATGGGCTAAGATGAGTGGGCTTCCCCCCACTTGACCAAATGGGCTAAGGCTCATTTCTCCTTCAAAGTAGGGAGTGGGCTTGTGGCTCGACTTGTAAAATGGGCAGCCTAAAAGTGGTGATGATCTTGGGTTCTTCAATCTCGGGCCAAAGCCTATGAAGATAAAACCCACCAGAAAAAATCGTCATAGCTTCCAGCCTTATTAGGAAAAAAAAAAAAGAAGAAGAGAAGTAACCCAAGCCACCCGCACACCTCATGCACATCATATATGTAACGACCCTAAAATGGGTCTAGGAGTGTGACACCCGTAACTTACTTACATGCTTAACAATAATAATAATAATATTCGAATGAACTTTAAGGTTTAGTGCAGAAAAACTGGAGAAACCAGACTTTTATAAACTTAAGTAAAGTTTCGAACATAATAAAATTCAAAGCATGTTTTGTGTAAATATAAAGTTTGACATGGAAACATGGTTTCAACAGAAGAAAGGAAGACTTCGCGAAGATGCTTTATAGCAATAACAAATATAAAAACATCCAGAGCTTAAAGTCAAACTCATACTTCCTTTAAAGTAGATAAAAATCCAAGACATACTTTATGGCATACATATAGGAAAAGATCAAAGTTCAACCCCAAGAACTTTATTTCAAAAGGAAACTAAAACTTAAATTCTTGAAAATTCTTTTTCAATAAGCCACCACGCTTCACGTCCACGTCCCAATCTCCTCATTCATGATTATTTGGGGGGGGGGGGGGGGAACATAAGGGGTGACATTACGTAAATCTTAGTAAGTACAATAGAACTATCAAATGTATTTAAACATGACATGAACTTGCAACATGAACATATAACATAAGGGGACTTGATAGGTTCTACTAACTTGTAGGGGTAAGAACCTCTACTATACCCCGGTCCTCTAACTTGCTTGAGAACATGAAAATTTCTTGAAACATAACATGAGGAACCACATAAACATGATTCATGAGCATGCCTAAACATCGTAAATAGTTCATAGTGTACTTATCTCAACTTAGTTGGAAAGGATCCAAATTTTTCGGCGAGGCTGTTTTGCTCCTATTTCTACACCAAATTTTCTCCTTCTTTCTTCAGAATTTTCCCCTCACTCTCTATCACAAAATCTTCTCTTCTGATTCTCTCAACCTTGCCCAAATTCTTATAAAACTTGTGAACTACCTTAAGGCCTATTTATAGACATTTTCTGCCAACCATGTTTTACCAGATCTCCCACCATCATGAGGCCTCATTATTACCTTTCATGTGTGGCCAATAAATGCTTGCCACATGTCTTTAAGATAAGGTTTGGAAACTTTTGCAAACTTGGAGGCTAAGTAAGCTTTTTCCTGGCCAATCACGCGATTGCAATTCATCTTCTTTGATTTGAGCCTCCATGGCACTGCTTCATGCTGTAATGCAATTGAAATATATATGTCATTAATATGTATATGTATTACGCATGGCATGCACTTATATGGATACATGTATATGTATTATATTTATATGTTATATTTAGATATGTATTATATATTATATTTATTTTATTATTACTATTTTTTTATATTATATATATTTTTATATTAATTTTTTAAACCTGCATATAACCACAAATTGAATATAAATATTCAATTAAAACCAATTTTAAGATTAAACTAGGGGTATAAATATAATAAAAAATTTACATTTTTGAGCATCAATCACACCTCCCAACTTAAACATTGCTAGTCTCATAGCAATTTAGCCATATCCTGAGAAGTAGTTTGTCATTTCTAGCATGCAATCAAAAACTTTTTATGAAATAAATCAATACATCACCTCTTTTGATTTTTTTATGCCTCAAAGATAAGTAATTATGGTACACCTAAAGCATGCAAAGAATTACTTCCACAACTCAAACCTTTCTGTTTTTATCCAAGAAATCAGGCCAATCATATTTCAATTAATTAATAGCATTAAAATCCAACTCAAGGGTGAGCACAAGATTTTTGCAATTAATTCAAAGGGAATGCATAACAAAAGATATAAAGATGTCAGCGTGAATTCATTATAAAATAATTCATGACAAATCGTGATTACAAGTTCTAGAATTAGGATTTATAAGCACAACATCACAAGGCCATTCGGATGGGGCATGACTGATTTGGATAATGCTTTAAATAACAAGGCTTTAGAAGCTTTAAAAATGGAGGGCTGATTCGAATGGGCTTCTAAATGCATGCTAATTCGAATGGCTTTTACTGGGAAGCATGGATGATTCGAATCAGTTATAGTTGATTCGAATGGAGTTTAAATGAAAGGCTTATTTGAATGCCTAGATGAGTGATTCGAATGGTCTATTAAAGGAAGCAGGTTATTTGGATGATACTTGGCCGAATGGTTTGCTTTGGTCCTTTTGGTTTGGGATTTTTCTAAACTTTCTTGGACTGGGAATTCTGTCGAGCACTTGGCGTGTGAATGCAGAATTCTCCTTCTTCTCTTCTCTCTTGATTTGGCCGAGACACTCCCTTTTCTTCTTCCACAATTCCTTCTTCTCCAAGCTCTTTTCAACACAACAACCACAATTCTCCAAACCAACAAAAGCTTCCAACCAAAATGCTTAACCAAAACTTACCTAATTTGGATGAAGCTTTTAAGAACAGTGAGGCAGCAGTTCGGATGGGCCTAAAAGAAACATGGCTGAATTCAAATGGGTTCTGCAATTTGGATGGCTTTAAAATGAAGAAGGTAGCAATTCCGATGAGGCTTTAATGGGAATAGATGGCCGACTTTGAATGGGTACTTAACAAAAAACAAGGCAGCAGTTCGGATGTGACTCTCGCTGAAACAAAGCCAATTCGAATGGAGTTTAAAGAACAGAGCACTGATTCGAATGGGTCATAACCGATTCAGATAGAGGTTTTAAGGAGGCAGCAGCAATTTGGATGAGATTCTTAAGAACAGGGACTGGTTCGGATCTTTAAAATAATAGGGATGGCCGATTCGAATTGAGTTTGTAAGAAAGACAAGGCTGATTCAAATGGGTTTTCAATGAACAAGGCACCAGCTTCAGGCGGAGCTTTAAGTAACAGGTATTGGCCGATTCGAATGGAGCTTTTAAGGAGATAGCAGCAATTCGAATGATGCTTGGCCGATTCGAATGTTGACAACAAATTAAACCACATTCGAATGAGGAGGAAATTCATCCGAATGAATTTTGAAAATTTCTGAAATTTTGTGAAGGCCATTCGAATGTTACAGTACATCATTCGAATGAATTTACCTTCATCCGAATGAAAGCAAGCTAATTCGAATGGAAACTTAAAGAACGCAAGACTACTACTTGCTCTAAAAATACATTCGACTTGCACAATATAATTTCATAATTAATAATTCTTTTTTTTTAATATTGGAACTGTTGAAGCCTAATTAACAAAGACTCGTAATATTAAGCAAAATAAACAAATCAAACACCAGTAAATAGCAAATTTTTTTTTTTTTAAATTCTGATAACAAAAACAAATCAAACAAACAAAGTCACATTTGGATGCTTGAGATGGATTCGAATGAAAGTCAAGTTATTCGAATGTTCTTGAGGGTATTTGAATGCTGGCTGCATCTTTTAAAAGAAATGACAAACTCATTTGAATGAATTCAAATGAATTTTACCTTCATTCGAATGAATTTTAAATAGTAATCTCATTTGTGAAGGAATTTGGCCAGTCATTCAAATGCAACAGTAATGTCATTCGAATGAATTTCATGAACATTTGAATTTCTTTGAGAGTATTCGAATGGTTTTGGCGTTATGCGCACTGAGGACTATGGGTCATTCAAATGTTGCAGAAGTCTTTAGAATATGTTTTTCAAATATCAAAATCCTTTTTTTTTTTTTTTTCAAAAACAAATCAAACAAACAACCACAATTAAGCATGAATCAATTGTACCTCACCCCCTAACTTGAATTATGTATTATCCTTAAACATAATAACACGTAAAAAATTAGAAATACCTGGATGGTGAAATACCCTTAGACACAGTAAGAAGTTGAGATTTAGGAGTACATGGTGTCTTCAATGCAAAAAAGATCCATATGCTCATTGTGGATTTCAAAATCTAAACTTAAAAAAAAAAAAGGCATAAACTGGTGAACGTTAAAGAGAAATGCCAAACTTACAAAAGAACTCTTATAAAAAACACACATTAAAAACAACTACATGAAGGCAGAAATAATAGCCTTTTATTCTTATTTTTTTTTCTATTGTTTTTTTCTCTTCTTCAAGTTAAGGATCAAATAAGTGGTTGCACTTCGAATCTCAACAATCATTATATGCTTTAAACCACTTATAACATTATTTTTAAAATGATGCAATTGGATTTTTCTTATAAAAGCACGACCATCTTTTGAAAATGTTTCATTCAGAGGTGTTGGATCTATTACATCAGAATGTGGCATATTAATTTGCACAAACACCTCACACATGTCTGGTTTAATTTGATTCCCTACATAGACCAAACTAAAGAACAGAAAGTTAGGCTCAAATGTGGATAAACCTATGTCATCTTGACATTTCAACTTCTGGATCTTATCCTCATCCTCCTCCCGAACTTCTTCTTCTAAAATGGTATCACTGGAGGAAAGTTCCTCCCCAACACATTGACCTATAGAATCTTGATTAGGTTGGGTTGGAAACTCACCAGGATCACTCAGACGCAAGGTCTTTGTCAACAAGGTCAATTGTTCTAAAATGTCACTTGTGGACCTAATGGTTTGTTCTTGAAGTTCGACCATTTTCTCAAAAACTTTTTGACCTTCCATGAACTCCTGAAGGGTATCTTCTAAAGATTTCTCATATGGAGACTGATAAACATCGGATGCAAGCCCTTACTCTAATTCAAATTGGTGAGGTGATGGAGGAAAAGGTTCATGAGATTGGAACACAGAGCCATTGTTCCATGGATGATTCAAATGGTTAAAAGAAAACCTCTCCTCACTGTGGTGTGTTTGAAAATCAGATGGCTACCTATTCAAAAATTTCTTGAGAACAGGTATGGTAGGACAATCATCTGTTTGATGATTTGAAGACTCACACACCGAGCATTTAACCTCACTTAAATTTTGAAAATTCTGAAACTCCAACCACTCCACTTTTCGGGTTAAATAATCTAATGTCGCGCTAGGGTCGTCATTAAAATCATGGTGAACAACAGGAAGTGTGGTGTGGGATGGAGTTGGTTGCCTAGGAAGGTTCAGGTAATCCTTAAAGGGTCTGGAAACAGTTTTCTCAATGGGATCATGATAACCAAAAGAATTTCCAAACATAGACATGTAATCAAGATACTGAGACATAATTAAATATGAACGTGAAAATGCAGATAAGAATTCTAACAATGAATCTTACCTAACCTATGTCTCATGTATAAATAACACAACAATAAAATTAACAAAAACTAAGTTACTGTATTTTTTTTTTCGCAGCACTAATTCCATCACCGATATCCCCGGCAACGGCGCCAAAATTGGCTGCGCTTAACCTTATGCATTTATTTCAACCAAACACATACAAAATAAATAAAGAAGAAACAAGCATGCAAGCACAAGGCGTTTATACTCGCCAGTGTACGAGTGTGCGTTGTAGCACAAATTAATTTTCTGGGTAAGTCCAGGTCGAATCACTAGGAGATTAAAACAGAAATGAAATGCAACGAAAGATTTTTTATGTGTTGAATGGGTTTGTCAAACCAGTCCAGCTGAATGATTTGTTTTTTTTTTAAGATTAAAAAGATGATGTTTGTGTATGGAAGGCAATCTTGGGACAAAGCAGTTTATATGTTAGCCCACTGATTTACCAAAGAGATATCAAAATATTAACATCGACTGATTTAAATTGAGGTTATGCAGTTAATTGTATTCCAAAATGATAATAGTTCTAAGTTAAGCACTCTCCATACATGACATGAGAGAGTCTGGATTAAGTAACTATCATAAATTGAAATACAGATTAACACACATTTGAGATCTGATAAGAAACTACAACTCAAGGTCATGATAGTTCTAGGTTAAACACTCTCCATACATGGCATGAGAGAGTCTAAGTTAAGCAACCACCACCGTAAATTGGATAGCAAATTAATCATTCCAGCTTGAGCAATTGAAATGATTAATTCATGCTGTAATGCAATTGAAATATATATGTCATTAATATGTATATGTATTACGCATGGCATGCACTTATATGGATACATGTATATGTATTATATTTATATATTATATTTAGATATGTATTATATATTATATTATATTATATTATATTTATTTTATTATTACTATTTTTTTATATTATATATATTATATATATTTTTATATTAATTTTTTAAACTTGCATATAACCACAAATTGAATATAAATATTCAATTAAAACCAATTTTAAGATTAAACTAGGGGTATAAATATAATAAAATTTTGACATTTTTGAGCATCAATTAGGGGTCATTATGAGCCATCATGTGATCTTATCTTATCTTCCTAATGACCAATGGAAGCTTGCCATGTGTCCTTGATATTTTTAGCCTCACATGCTTAATTACATTTTCAACACTTCCATTATTACATCTCACATGGTTTAATTCATTTTTCTATATTTCCCATCATTACTCTCACATGGTTAATTGATTTTCTACATTTCCCATAATTACACCTTTAACTAGTTAGCTATATTTGGTTACTTTAATTACTTAGTTTGAGATATTTTGATAAGATATTTTAAGGTTTCAAGAACTGCATCTTAGCCTGAACTTTTCGGATAATTTGCACTTAGGCCCTTGTAACTTGGTCCCCGGGCCATTTTTTAATTGCATTTTAGCCCCCAAAGAAAGGATAAATTACACTAATACCCGAAGATTTTAGGTAAATTACACTTTTACCTGAACTTCAATATTTATGATTTTGCCCCTAGCTCAGAAACTGAATTTTTATCTCAAGACTTCCACAATCCCTTGAAATGTCCTATTTCTTCAGGTATCCAAATCTAAAAATCTCGGGTGTTACAAGGAGTTTTATTACTTAATGTCGGTTGAGGGTATCTTAAATGTGGGTCCAAGTACTTTAATATTTAATGATAAACTCTTTTGATGGCATATAAATAGTTTTGGATTTTAAAATTTTATTCTATGGTTCATGTGATTGTGAAAATTAAGCCTGGTGGGCTTGGAATATATGTATATGGGATACATGTAATTTGGGCTTAGGCCCATGGTGAGAAATAATTTGGAAATAATGGGCTTGATGGAGTAATAAGAAAATGGGAAAAGAAAATAAATTAAAATAGCATTTGTCAATCAAGCCCCTGGATATTTTTGTTTGTAATATGGAAAGTAGGGCATTTCAATAAATTCTGGAGCTGGTGTGCAGATCTATACGCACTCATTTTTCCCAACAACCTTTGTGCACAAATCTCCTATTTCAGTGCAATGCGTATCCCCTCTTTTTGAATGCACTTTCCATTTCTCCTTCAGTCCCTCTCCATGTTCTTCCTCTTCTTCACCTTCTCTATCCTATTCACTCACTTCTGTTCGTTACTGCTGTTTGCTTCCTGTGCGCGGGTGGATGTAACACCCCCTCTCCTGGAACTGCCCGAGAAGAGGTGCTACGGGAAAATAAGATAAACTAACTGATAATCTCAAATTTAATACCATGACTGAACATCTCAATCAACTGGGATAAAAACTTTGAGTCAATACAGACTGAAAAGCATAAACTCTGTCTAAGGGACAATCCCTTAACTGAAATGTAAAATAGATCTAAACTGAGAAAACGCTATAAACTCAACAGACTCCTAGACATCTTTTATCTTGAGTGGCTCCACGTACACACACTATAAACCACTGCTGTTAGGCCCCACATCTAGTACTCCTCTGCTAGAACCTGGAGGGGTGAAGAGTACAAGGTGAGCTACAAAAGCTCAGCAAGTAATAAGCTGGAAAGAATACTGAAGCTGAATCGAAGAATATCGATACTGATAAATAACTCACTGAACTTGTACTGTATAATCACTATCTGATTGCATTCATAAAAATGTAATGCACATAAACTGTAAACTAAATGCAGGTATGCAACTTTGGCTCATAGGCCCACATAATCTGATAAAACATACCTGACTGATTTGAAACCTGCATACATAAAAACTGCACATACTGTGGGCAAAGCCCCTAGCCCCCTGGTTGCCACCAGGCGAGCAACTCATAAACTGAGTTGAAACTGAAACTGATGGGATCCCCGCGGACAAGCTTCCTAGCGCGCATAATGCAATGCAATGCTCACATAAATGCTGGCACACGATATGTAGTGTCCATATAAAGTCATGCTCAATGCTCATACCAAAATATATGCACATAATCTCACAAAATAATGCTGATCATGTTATAATAAAATAATGATGAACATGATATGATCTTCATCTATATATTGGAATACAAAGATTCTATGAATTATGATTTATGGTATGGGCATGATTAACTTGATAGATTCTAGCCTTTAAATTCAATATTTGGAGGTATTGAATAATTACTTTGATTAAAACTTGGATTAAACTACTCTGGAAGTTCAATTAAATTTCTGGAAAAGCCATCCAGATATCAGGGAGGATATCTGGATATGATGAAAGACATCTGGATATGAATGAGGCTCATCTTGATACACTGACGCTCAAATAAGAAGCTATTCGGATATGCTGAGTAGTATTCGGATATGAACTAGGACATCTAGATATGATTCTGGTCATCCGAATATCTCATTGATGCGTTCGGATATAACTAGGGACTATTCAAATGAAAAATTCAACTTTTGAGGGAGACATCCGGATATCAGGCGAGACATCCAGATATTATCTTGACCTTTTCGAATGTATAAACAAACCATCCGGATATCATACTCGAAGAACTTTAGATACATCCGGATACGATACAAGGTATCCGGATATTAGAACTTAGAGTAATAGAACTTGCAATCCAAAATGGATAAGGATTAATCGAACTTGCAATCCAAAATGGATAAGGATTAATGGAACTTGGAATCCAAAATGGATGAGGATTAATGGAATTTGCAATCCAAAATGGATGAGGATTAATCCAACTTGCAATCCAAAATGGATGAGGATTAATCCAACTTGCAATCCAAAATGGATAAGGATTAATGGAACTTGCAATCCAAAATGGATAAGGATTACAGGAAGAATACTTGCATGATAGAACTCTTTGATCGAACCCTGGAGCGATCCTGAAGACTCTAGCAAGCCTCTGCTTATCTCTTGGCCTTTCTGTTCTTCACATGACATGAAGAAAAGCTAAGCTAATGGGCTCTATATATAGACATAAAGTCCTAGATCTCTTTCCTTTTATAACTTGGATTCCCTCTCCCAATTGAACTTGGAGACTCTCAAAACCTTCTCCTATTGGGACTAGGAGACTCTTAATCCAAATCCATCTCATACATGGATTCTCATTCTTCTTTAAATATACATAGTCCTACTTAATTAATAATAATACAAAAATTATTATTAAAATTCTCAAATAATAATAAAACTCCAAAATTACCTTCATGCCTTTGCATTTAATCCACAAAATAAATTCCATTTAAATGCTATTTAAATACTATTCTCTCAATTAAAAATCTAAATTGCCACCTTGGCAAATTCCTTTAACTCCAACATTAAAAAGAAATAAATGCTATTCTTTTCCTTCAAAATCTCTAAATTGCCACACTAAATAATTAATTGGCAAAATCTCTTAATCAAAAACTTCATCAATTAATTAAATAATTCTTGAATAAATACTGGGCCCTCTAACGGGTTGTTACAATTTCTCCCCTCCTTAAAAGAATTTGGTCCTCCAAATTCGTACCTAGTTACTCAAACAACGAGGGGTAAAGACTCCTCGTCTCTTCTTCTTATTCTCACGTCGCCTCTTCTGACAAGTGTCACTACTATTTCACTTTTACGAGAGGAAATTATCGGTTCCTCAAAATCTTCTCCTTCATTCTAGAATACTGGTAGGCATCCCTTTATAAGACACATCTTCTCGAACTTCAAGAGTCTGAAAATCAATCACATGTTAAGGATCTGGCACATACTTCCTCAACATTGAAACATGAAACACGTTATGAACATACATGGGACAACTGAGGTGGCAAAGCTAACTCATATGCCAAAGTCCCTATCCATCTCAAAATCTCAAACGGACCAATTTAACGAGGACTAAGCTTCCTTGTTACGCCAAATCTGCAAACTCCTTTAATAGGCATAACCCTCAACCAAGCATGGTCACCTACCTCAAACTTGAGGTCTTGATGTCGCTTATCTGCATAGCTCTTCTATCTGTCTTGGGCTGTTTTCATTATAGCTTTAATAACTCGAATCTTTTCTGATGCCTGCTCAATAATTTCAGGACATAATAAAGCCCTATCACCAATCTCTTCCCAACATATTGGCGATCGACATGGTCGCCCATACAAAGCCTCTTACGGACATTCCAATACTTGAATAGAAACTATTATTATAGGCAAATTCTACCAAATGTAGATACTCATCCCAACTACCTTGGAAGTCTAGAACATAAGCTCTCAACATGTCTTCAAGAGTCCTGATAGCCCTCTCTGACTAATTGGCTATCTATCTGCAAATGAAATGTTGTACTAAACTTCAACTGAGATCCTAATACATCATGCAACGCTCCCCAAAAGTGAGAAGTAAAACGAGGATCTCGATCTGATACAATGCTGGATGGAACACCGTGTAACTTCATGATCTCCTCAATATAAATTTTGGCAAATCTATTCAATGGATAAGCCTTCTTAATAGGCAGAAAATGGGTTAATTTAGTCAGCTGTCAACAATCACCCATATAGCATCATAGCCTCTAGTCATCCTGGGTAAAACCCATCACAAAATCCATAGTAACATTATCCCATTTCCATTCTGGAATAGGCAATGGAAGTAATAAACCTGCGGGTTTCTGATGTTCTGCTTTAACTTGCTGGCATACTGAACACTGCCAAACATATTTAGTTACATCTTTCTTCATACAACTCCAGCAATACTGTCGCTTTAGGTCGTGGTTCATCTTCGCAACACCTGGATGAATAATGTAACGACTCTTGTACGCTTCACTCAAAATCTCTTACTTAAGATTTCCATCATCGGGTATACAAATACATCCTTGAAATAAAAGTATATCATCACTCGATAGAGTATATCTCAAAGGAGAAAATTTCTCAATATCTGCTTAAATCTGAGCCAACTTCTTATCTTTTGATTGTTGGTCCTTGATTAAATCAAATAATTCGGGTTGCACCCTTCTATAAGCGCAACTCATCACTGTACTATCATCCGAGACTGAGATAGATAGGGCACTCAATTTCTCTATTAACTTCCATTCTTGAACCATCATCGTAGCCATAGAAGCTCCTCGCCGACTCAAAGCATCGACTACTACATTAACCCTTCCTGGATGATATATAATCTCTCAGTTGAAGTCTTTAAATAAGTTGACCCAACGTCTCTGCCTCATGTTCAATTCTTTTTGGGATAGAAGAAAATGTAAACTCTTATGATCTCTATAAATCTCAACCTTCTCACCATATAAATAGTATCTCCATATCTTTAATGCAAATACTGCCGCTGTCAACTCTAAATCATGAGTAGGGTAGTTCACCTTGTGTTTATTCAATTATCTGGAAGCATAAGCATTAACTCAACCTTCTTACATCAATACGCATCCCAATCCTAAATGGGAGGCATCACTGTAAATGGAATATTTCTCTCAACTTCTTAGTATAGCTAAGACTGGTACGATGGTCAACTTTTGCTTTAATTCTTGGAAAGCACGTTCACACTCGTCATTCCATTCCAACTTCTCTCATTTCCTTGTTAGCTTAGTCATAGGGGAAGATAAACGAACAAATCCCTCAATGAATCACCTATAATAGCCTGCAAGACCTAGAAAACTACATATCTCTATCATTGTTGTCAGCCTCAGCTAATCCATAACTACTTTAGTCTTGTCTGGATCTACTGAAATACCGTCTCCAGACACCACATGACCTAGAAATCCAATCTAAGTGAGCCAAAACTCACACTTGCTGAACTTGGCGTACAGTTGCTCTTCTCTGAGCCTCTATAGTTCCAAAGCAAGATGCTCTGTATGCTCCTCTACATTGGATGAGTAATTGAAATATCATTTATGAAGACAATAATGAAGCAATCTAGGTACTCACATAGAACTCGATTCATCAAATCCATGAAAATAACTAGAGCATTCGTTAACCCAAATGGCATCGCCACAAACTCATAGTGTCCATAGCGAGTCCTGAATGCGGTCTTTTGAATATTATCATCTCTGACTCACCCTGATGATATCCTGATCTTAAATCTATGTTCAAGAATACCTTAGCTTTTCGCAACTGGTCTAATATATAAGTCATCCACTAGAGGTAAAGGATACTTATTCTTCACTATCACCTGATTCAACTGGCAATAATCTATGCACAACCTTAAAGATCCATCTTTCTTCCTCAAAAACAATACTGGTGAGCCCCACGGGGATGAATTGGGTCGGATGAAACCCTTCTCTATTAATTCTTCTAACTGGGCTTTCAACTCCTTTAACTCATTAGGTGCCATTCAATATGAAGCCTTAGAGATAGGCTGTGTACCAAGCAATAACTCAATAGTAAACTCTGCTCCTTTATAGGGAGGTAATCCTAGTAATTCATCAAGGAAAACATCTGAGAAATCTCGTACTACTGGAACCTCAAACAACTTCCTCTTGCTTCCCTTATCTGAGGTAACAAAAGCTAGGTAAGTTTCACATCCATTACGTATCGGCTTCTCTACTTTCATCTTTGAAATCATAGGAATCATAGCCATAGGCTTGACTCCTCTATATATCTGAACTGGCTGTCGAGGTAAATCAAAGTCAATAATCTTTTGTCGATGGTCAACTCTTGCATAATTCCATGACAATCAATCCATGCCAAGGATCAAATCAAAATTCCTAACATCAAGAATGTCTAAGTCTCCAAATAACTTCTTATCATGTACCTCGATCTCGCAATTCTCAAACATTTCTCTTGATAGCATATGCTTGTTGAACTATCGTGGCATAATCCACACTTTGAGCTCCTCCAAAAGCATGGCAAATATCAACACACAATTCTCTTTGAGATTTAATAGCCTTCTTAGCTTTAATGGACACTAACTCTGAGGCCTATCTAGTCAAGGCTGTAAACTCTGCCTCACCTTGGGCCATTGTCTTGGTACCTTACACCAACTCAACGAACTCAAAAACTTTTTGGTCCTTGACCCATGCTGAATAATAAGCGTCATTGAACACTTGCTAAAATTTGACCCATGTGGGTTCTTAACTACCAATCCTCTGGCGGGCAATCTTCCACCATCTCTCGGCATCACCTCTAAATAAAAATGTGCTAAGTTGCACTCGTCAGTCGTCTGCACAACTAATAGATTGGAGATGCTTCTCTATCGATAGCATCAAATTCTCAACCATTACTATATCTGTGCCTCCATGGAATGCTGATGGTCGGAAGGCCATGAAATCCTTTAATAGCTAACTCCCTGTATCTACCTCCACAACTAGAGTTGTTGGAGCAACTGACTTATCGCCTCTACTACCTCCTACTTCTTAGGGAGCTTGTGATTCCCTTACCTAATTAGTAACTAGGGTATCTATCACCCTCATCAATCCTGTTAACATACCTCGCATCTCGACTATTCCCTGTCGTAGATCGCGACTAGACTCTCCTGGTGAGCCTGGTGTGGATACTGGAACCTCATCTGGAATAGAAGTAGCCTGACTGCAAGTACAGGGTCATCCACCTCTATTACTCATCTTTCTGCATCACCACTTAGGGTTAGAATACTGTTAATTGGGCCAACTTATCTAACTGATGGACACAAGTCCTAACTCTACCCAACATCCTATGTGTGTACGGGAGACTCCTCAAAACACCACTCTGATACCAATACTTTAACATCCCCTCTCCTAAAACTGCCCGAGAAGAGGTGCTACGGGAAAAATAAGATAAACTAACTGATAATCTAAAATCTGATACCATGACAGAACATCTCAATCAACTAAGATAAAAACTTTGAGTCAATACAGACTGAAAAGCATAAACTCTGTCTAAGGGACAATCCCTCAACCGAAATGTAAAATAGATCTAAACTGAGAAAACACTATAAACTCAACAGACTCCCAGACATCTTTTATCTTGAGCGGCTCCACATACACACACTATAAACCACTGCTGCTAAGCCCCACATCTAGTACTCCCCTGCTAGAACCTGGAGGGGTGAAGAGTACAAGGTGAGCTACAAAAGCTTAGCAAGTAATAAGCTGGAAAGAATACTGAAGCTGAATCGAAGAATATCAATACTGATAAATAACTCACTGAACTTGTACTGTATAATCACTGTCTGATTGCATTCATAAAAATGTAATGCACATAAACTGTAAACTAAATGCAGGTATGCAACTTTGACTCATAGGCCCACATAATCTGATAAAACATACCTGACTGATCTGAAACCTGCATACATAAAAACTATAAGCACATACTGTGGGCAAAGCCCCTAGCCCCCTGGTTGCCACGAGGAGAGTAACTCATAAACTGAGCTGAAACTAAAACTGATGGGATCCCCGCGGATAAGCCACCTAGCGCGTATAATGCAATGCAATGCTCACATAAATGCTGTCACACGATATGTAATGCTCCATATAAAGTCATGCTCAATGCTCATACCAAAATGTATACACATAATCTCACAAAATAATGCTGATCGTGTTATAATAAAATAATGCTGAACATGATATAATCTTTATCTATATATTGGAATACAAAGATTTTATGAATTATGATTTATGGTATGGGCATGATTAACTTGATAGATTCTAGCCTTTAAATTCAAATAAGAAGCTATTCGGATATGAACTAGGACATCCAGATATGATTCTGGTCATCCGGATATCTCACTGATGCGTTCGAATATAACTAGGGACTATTCGAATAAAAAATTCAACTTTTGAGGGAGGCAGCCGGATATCAAGCGAGACATTCGGATATTATCTTGACCTTTCTGGATGTATAAACAAACCATCCAGATATCATACTCGAAGAACTTTAGATACATCCAGATACGATACAAGGTATCCGGATATTAGAACTTAGAGTAATAGAACTTGCAATCCAAAATGGATAAGGATTAATCGAACTTGCAATCCAAAATGGATAAGGATTAATAGAACTTGCAATCCAAAATGGATAAGGATTAATGAAACTTGGAATCCAAAATGGATGAGGATTAATGGAATTTGCAATCCAAAATGGATGAGGATTAATAGAACTTGCAATCCAAAATGGATGAGGATTAATCCAACTTGCAATCCAAAATGGATAAGGATTAATGGAACTTGCAATCCAAAATGGATAAGGATTAATAGAACTTGCAATCCAAAATAGATCAGGATTAATGGAACTTGCAATCCAAAATGGATAAGGATTAATAGAACTTGCAATCCAAAATAGATCAGGATTAATGGAACTTGCAATCCAAAATGGATGAGGATTAATAGAACTTGCAATCCAAAATGGATAAGGATTAATAGAACTGGCAATCCAAAATGGATAAGGAGTAATAGAACTTACTCATAACTTCACTGTTATACGCACATATATATACGTCTCTGCTTACTGATATAAATTTGAAAACTACAACGAAGAACTGGAATAATCTGAAATCAAAACTGATATGAACCTGTAATGGAAGGGATTACAGGAAGAATACTTGCATGATAGAACTCTTTGATCGAACCCTAGAGCGATCTTGAAGACTCTAGCAAGCCTCTGCTATCTCTTGGCCTTTCTGTTCTTCACACGACATGAAGAAAAGCTAAGCTAATGGGCTCTATATATAGACATAAAGTCCTAGATCTCTTTCCTTTTATAACTTGGAATCCCTCTCCCAATTGAACTTGGAGACTCTCAAAACCTTCTTCTATTGGGACTAGGAGACTCTTAATCCAAATCCATCTCATACATGGATTCTCATTCTTCTTTAAATATACATAGTCCCACTTAATTCATAATAATACAAAAATTATTATTAAAACTCTCAAATAATAATAAAACTCCAAAATTACCTTCATGCCCTTGCATTTAATCCACAAAATAAATGCCATTTAAATGCTATTTAAATACTATTCTCTCAATTAAAAATCTAAATTGCCACCTTATCAAATTCCTTTAACTCCAACATTAAAAAGAAATAAATGCTATTCTTTTCCTTCAAAATCTTTAAATTGCCACATTAAATAATTAATTGGCAAAATCTCTTAATCAAAAACTTCATCAATTAATTAAATAATTATTGAATAAATACTGGGCCCTCTAACGGGTCTTTACAGTGGAACTTCTCTCTAATTTTTGCATTCTCAACAAGCAAGTTCTTCTTGCACTCCCTCTTTATTTTCAGTGCGAGATCGTTTATACATTTTGTATTTCAGTTCCTTGATTTCTTGCCTTCTCCTTTATTTTTCTACAAGTTCTTCTTGCACTTCCCTTTTATTTGCAGTGCAAGTTCTCTTATACATCCTATTATATCCTTGTGCGAGCTAGCTGATGCGATTTCTGTATTCATTTTATCTTACTGTGATGACTGTGAATGTATATATATATATATATCTATTATTGCATATAACTTCTTCTTCTCCAGTTACAACATCCTTTTCTTTTGAATCTTCTTGCTAGTATATTAAGGTCCCTTTGATGTTTCAAATGGGGATTACTTTACCCCAGATTTATTTTCTGTGAATGGCATATATTTGGTTTTAGTTTAGATATAGAGGTTTTGTTTGCCTCTGTATCGAGCTATTAGTTGTATGCATATGTACAAATAAAGAAGCCCGCTCAAATAGCCCTTATAAGAGGTAGGTAGATCATGGGTATACTCCCTGGTCTTGAATAATCACATGTATATATTATATATGAAACGAACAGCTTGGTATAGACACCCTATGTTTTAAATAGCCAACGTATATCTGGCTGCTAGCCTTAACCACGAGCTCTTTGCCTCGAGCTCATGTTTATGCCCTTTGACCATAAGCTTAATCTCAAGCTCTTTGCTGCGAGCTCATACCCATATGCTCTTTGACCATAAGCTTAATCACGAGCTCTTTCCCACGAGTTCATTTCTCAAGCTCTTGTCCGTGAGCTCTTGCCGCGCGCCTGACCTCAAGCTCTTAGAGCTAGCTCGTCCAACGAGCTCTTGCCCAACCCTTGACCATGAGCTTGTTCAACAAACTCTTGTTCACCTCATGACCTCGAGCTCATCCCGAGCTCTTTTCGTAAGCCTTTGCCTGCGAGCTCATCCCGAGCTCTTCCCATAAGCCTTTGAATGCAAGCTCTCTGCTCACACCCTACCCATTTACATTCCCTTAATTTAAGTAAATGTTTGCATTCTCTTTAATTATATTTTACCTTTCAATTACTTTAATACATAAATGTAAATAAGAAAGTACCCCTTATTTGGATTCAATAAAAATATCAAAAAAATCAAAATCCATAACAATAAAAAAATAGAATTTTGGTTTTAATACAAACGTAAGAAATTACGATTTTAGACGTTAGCAAATGTTTGCATTTTCTTTAATTTATATTTTACCTTTCATTTACTTTAATACGTAAATGTAAATAAGAAAGTACCCCCTATTTGGATTCAATAAAAATATCAAAAAATTAAAATTCATAACAATAAAAAAATAGAATTTTAGTTTTAGTACAAACGCAAGAAATTACGATTTTAGCACCCTCGAAATACATAACTTCTGTTTCTTGAAAATTTCATTAAAAATCATTCTTATAATAATGAATGTTAGTTATCAAAATACCGGGAGTTAGTTTTTCAAAATGAAGACATTTTCAAAAATATGTTCTAATTGGTCATTCGCCTTAGAAAAATTTCAAGTTTATGTTTGACCAGCAATTTTGCATGGTGTGGTCATTCTGATTGCATAGGGACTAATCATGAACTTGAGCTATGAGCACGAATGCAAGTAAATGCATACTATCACTGGTTAAATGAAGTCACAACAATCATATGATGGGAAAAATACTCCTCAGCTGGCGAATAGAGATTTAATATTAAATAGCATCTCTCGAAAATTATTCCTATGTTATAAATTACATCAAGCATTTCTGTGTCATAAATTACATCTTGAATGTGGTAAATGTTATGAAGTAAGATATGTTGAATTTATCCGATGATGGAAAAATACCCGATATGGGTAAGTGATGTTGAAGGTATGAATATTGTAGAAACAAGAATTTAAATATATGTGGTTGGAAAATGCATACATGTACATGTTACATATATATATATATATGTTTTTGCGCACCTATTATTTTGCTCAGAGGGAGAAAGGGTACCCCAGGGCACTTAGCGTGGGACGAGGTGGCCATAGTCTGGCAGGTTGGCTCCATATTTATTATTAAGAGGTTTTATTGAAATTATGAAATTTTGCATGCATTGATTGATGGCTTTAGATCCCGGGAGATTGATATTGATAATGAAATGATGCACTCTTGCATGTGTTGAATGATGGCTTACGAGCCTATGAGAATTGAAATGACATTGAAAGTTTATGCACATTTGCGTAGTGATACATGGTGACATGATATATTAAGTTGAATTGATAAATTCATGAATTGTGAATCTTGTATATAATTGTGGATTCATTGATTACTCTTCTTGGTGTCATCGTGTTATTGGATCCTATATACTATTCATTGTTTCTCGAACTTGTTGAGCCTTGTGGCTCACTTGATCTTCTCTGCCATTCCAGGTAAAGGTAGAAATATTATTGAGGGTGAGTCCAGTAGGCTACAACCAAGGATAGTGGTGTACAGAGACGCGTCCTAACTTCAAAGATCCTAGTTAGTGATTTGGTGAGGTTTATAGTGATGAGGATTTGTTATGTTTATTGGCATTTGAGTCTCTTATTATTTTGTATGGCCATCGAGCCTAGAGTCATAAGATTTTAAGAATGTAATTAAATCTTATTTGAATTTCTGCTACTAGAAATGAAATGAAATGAGTTGTTATTTGAGTTCATTTTTATTCTATATCATGTCTGTAATGACCTTCTTTCAAATATCCTATTCCAAGCAGGAATATTTGAAAGCGGGCCTTACAATATACACATCTAATTCATGAATCTCAAGCTATGCAATAAACACATAAATAAATATGCACATAGGGGTACTTGGGGCCCACAAAAGATACACAAACTGGTGCCCAAGACCCTGTATATGAACCTGACAATACTAATTAGATGGACATTTATTTGAACTTGCATAAGTGATAGAGTTATAGTTTAAATTAAATATTGTTTATTTACATTGCATTTACTTATGTTATTCAACTGTTTATGGCAGGAACAACTTGCAAAACTCACAAACACAGAAGAAATGAGTTTGCATGTGAGTCCATTGTCATTCTATCAACGACTTGATGGGTGGTGTCGCAGCATAAGACAACGACATGGCAAGAGGATATGTGACAAGGTAACTTTTTTACCATGTGTTGGAGCACTATGCAATATTATAGCTTTTTCTTTAATAAGAATGGTATAAATGAATTGAATCATTCCACTTCATGAAGTTCAAAAACATGTTAGCTATTTTCAAGGGAAAGTGAAACATGTTGCATTGACATGTATTTTAGGTTCAAATAAATTGGAGAATTTTTGGTGAAGATTCATGGCCATGATTGTTTTTTGTTAATGGATATTTTATTTGTTTTACCAATTATTATTTCATTTTGAACAAAGGAAAAAAAAAGAAAAAAAATTATCACTTGTTCATGTTTTCTAATGAAGCTATAGTTACTGGACATTGATTTTATTATTAAATTGATGAGGCATGGGAATCTATTGTTGAATTGGTTATTTAGTTGAATAAAAACTTATTTATTTCTTTTTAGCTACACAAGCAATTTATATACGAATTTCTAATAATACAACTCACATCGTGCAAAAATATGTTCTGTTTCAGTACTATTATCACAAAGATTCCAATAGCATGATATTTCGATCAAAGGTTGAGGTCAAGCGGTTTATTTGTGATGGAATTTATCCAACGAAACCTCAACTGAAAAAGAGTAAAAAGACACCAGAAGGCTCTTTGGTAAGTTGAAGATTGAGCTATATATTCACTCATTTATGCTCACATCTAATGGATAAAAAGGCAAGAGTTTTTTTTTTTTACGGTGTTCGTAATAATCATATGTTGGTGATTTATGTAGGTTTCTCAACCACCAAAGTGTGGATCATCTGAAGAAATCTCCTCTAATGCTCACATTTATGCTCACATTTTACTTTTCTTTTCTTTTCATAAAAATAACCCAAAATATATATCTAATGATGAATTCTCTCTTAATTTTTGTAGAAAATGAAAAAAAAGATTGAGAACGAACAAAAAGGTGTCAATGTGGATGACAAGAACTGACTTTCTGAACAAAGTTATTGCTTCGTTTTAAAGTACTATCATTCATTAGAGAGAAAGCAAAGTTGAGTTCTCTAATGGAAAACAATTTGAGTTTTGTGACTTCAATTTAGGTTCAATGTCACTGGAGCCTTCATACTATCATATAAGGTTTAAGTAGATTTAGTTTGATTATTGTCTAGTCTTAGGAGCTTGTGATTTGTTGGAGAGTCATCTTTATTGTTATGATTTGCTACTATATATGGTGTTTATGTATTCTATTGGCAAAGTGATCTTGTATGTTGTTTCAATGAATGGGGGATGGAGTTTTCGGTTGTGTTTCTCTTATCACTGATTTGCTTATTCTTATGTAAGTAGTGGTTTTGATGTTTCTCTTATATTTAGTCAACTTGGTTAAGTAGTGGTATGGATGAAAAGGCTTTTGGGGGGTGAGATTGTGCATTGGCTCAGTAAGCCTCAATTATCATCCCATTTGTTAAACGTGATGGAAAAGCTCCCATAAGCCAAGCATCAAGCCATGCTACACCCACGTAGTAATTCACACATGCGAATGCTCTACATGCATATGTTTGCCTATCATACACGAGTCAACACTCAACAGCCAACTGTGTCATGCTAATGCTCACACTTCCAACAAATACAAAGCATGACCCTTAATGAATGCAGCCCATGGCCCAACATCACAATGCAATTGTGGATGCGATATTGTGGATGTGTTTCTGTGCGGCATGCATCATTTGGCGAGGAGAGCGGAATAGGAGTGCTTGCTTATTCTCCTATCGTGGCATGTGTATAGATGGAAAAAGAATGATTTTTCAACTCTTGAAAATCATAAAATAAAACCTTAATTTAGGCAACCCTTAAAGGGGTATTTATAGATGATCAAGCCTTCTAGGGTTTCCTAAACCCTAATGGACATGGACCAGCCCATTTATCCTAGTCCAACTAGGATCTTAAGTGGGTTTATCCTTGTAGTGACCCGTAAGAAGACCTAAGAAATTTGGCCAAGGGAAATATTTTATAGGTATTTTAATTTTTTTTTAAAGAATGCAAGAATATCATTATTTGGAATTTTAGGATTTTACTAGAATAAAGATTTTATTTTATTTGGGGAGAAATTGGAATAAATAAGTGAGGGGAATTTTGAAAGAATTTAATAGGAGTAAATTAAGGGAATTAAGGGATTTAATTAAAGAGAAATTAGGAGAGTTATTATTAAAGTGGGATTATTCATGTAGGGTTGAGGCATATAATTATATATGCATGATACTTCTTTGAAAACCTAGCGCCGTGCATTATCTTGGAGAAGCAAATAAGGGAGGAGAAGCAGAGAGATTCTTGAATTAAGGCAAGTATCCTACTTCTTTTCTTTATGCAATTTCCCTTTTTCTATTCCTTTGAGATTGCTTTTGCAAGGTCTTATCTTCCTCTATTGGATACGGTCTCTGTAATCTTCCAAGTAAGGTCTTTTTGCTCCATGGCCAATTTTTTTTCCTTTCTTTGTTTTTGGTATGAGATTTCATTCCTCAGTTAGCCAAGGGTGAACTCATTCAACTGTATCAAGTGAGCGTCTTCAGTTTCTCCTTCTTTGTTTTCAAAGGCAATATATCTATATGCATGTATGAAGAGAGGTTGCAGGAAATATTTAAGAGTCTTGATGTTATCTTCAATTGTTCTTGAAATCTTTTCAAATTTTATTCTCTTCCATTGGGTATTGATCTACCCAAATCTCTTTTTCAGAATGGTGTAGCATTTAGAGTTTGATTGGCGTTGATATATATATATATATTTATATATGTTGGGATAGAAGTTGCTGTAATTAACGTAAGTATACATATATGTATATATATATATCATTCAATGGTTGCAGAGATCTTGGAGCTTGAGATTTTATATGTATATCCTTTTCAATTGAGTTTTATCATTATTCCAATGATTCTTCCATTTGAGCAACCATTTTAGTAGATATTATATAATTATATACATATATGTAGGCATATGGTGTAGTTGCAGAGAGTTACAGGTGATATTTTGATTAAAGTGGCAAGATTTTTTATCCAATCAACCCTTGTTTGATCTTCTAAATCACCCTTTTAATTGAGTTTTAATCATCCCCAAGTGTTATTTTAATTTGTGTGGCTGATTTTTGGGATTGAAGTTGTATATACTTATGCTCGCATACACTTTGTTTTGCTGTTTCACGTAGCAAAATCTGGAAGATGACACTGTAGCAACAGCATAGCAGCGAGTTACTGTAGCAATTCGGGTTACTATAGCACCGAGAGAAGAAAATCCTTTTTCATCCTAATATGATTTTAATGCAAGTAAAAATCTCTTTAATTAAGTTCTAAATTAAATTTAAATTATTATAAATAAAGATTAATAAGATTTAAAGAAATCTTATGCCTTAAAAATGATATTAAGCAAGTCTTATTCATCTAACATATCCTTGAATTCATAAGACTTGAGATCTAATATGTAACTTTTTGATTGAAGTTTAATTAAGATAATTATATTATTGAGACAATTTGAGAGTGAGAAGAGAGTTTCAACTAAAATAAACATTATTGGATCCATTACTCCATATTAATTCTTAAGAGATCTAATATTGGTTGCCTCAAAATAATTTACTAGATATTCAAAGTTTTAATGTTCTAAAATCCTTAAGACTTGCAATTGGAGTTTAATATGGCTTTTCAAGTTCAATGAATGCTAAGCTAATTACCTTGGTTGAAGAGTAGTAATTAAATTGAGATAAGAGTTAGAGATTCCATATTCTTATAATCATTTCAAGATATCAAGTCTCTAATACAATGAGAATTAAGATACATGCATTGCATGAGATTGTGATGAGATCTGTTATGAACTATGAGCATTCATGTTGTGTGAGCATGGAGCATTTTGTTTATTGTGGAGCACTACATATTGTGTGCTGGCATATTATTTGTGCATTGTTGCATTAAGGCAGCTTGGTCCGCGATGGGATCCCTTGAGCTCATTTTGAGATCTTTGATTACCGATAATTAGGGGCATCGTACGGCCCTAGCGAGATAATTATTTACGCTCCTTATTATGGAGTAGGGGTTTTAAACTCTAGTGAGTATATGTGCTTATTTCTTTTGGTTGCAGGTTCAGCCACAAGCAGGTATGAGTTTATATTTATGCCCTTGTGCCTTAAGTTGCATTTAAGGTGCATTGAGATTTATGTGGGCCATCAGGCCAGTATGTGCATACCTGCATGAGATATATTCACTCTGAGCATCATCATATGAGAACCTGTGCAACCATAACAGTTTACTCATGTAATGACCCATTAGAGGGTTTAGATTTTTATTTGGAAATTATTGAATTTCTTAATTAGTTTTGTTTGGAGAATTTTTGCGAATTAATTGTTAATGTGGCAATTTAGAGATTTAATTGAGAAAATAGCATTTAATTATATTTAATTATTGTGAAAATTAAATGCAAGGACATGTTGGTCATTTAAGGATTTGATATTAGCATTTAATTATTAAATAGAATTATTGTGATTAAGGGATTGAAGAATCCATCCCTGAGACGATTGGGTTAGAAGACTCCTAGTTATAATAGGAGAATGAGTTATGGCATTAGGGCTTCTTAAATTAGTGTATATGTAGTTTCATAAGTCATATGTTCTTCAGGCCGCAAGAACAGAGAGCCAAGAAGCAATCAGTGAGTTCAAGTTTTGCATAAGACGCTCTCGTGAGATCATTAAGTCGATCAAGAAGATCATAAGGCAAGTATCCTTCCCCTGTAATCCTTTCTTACAGGTCTTGATTTAGTTTGATATCAGATTTTCAGAATTGAATCAGTTCCAGTGCATGTATATATATATATGTGCGTTACAGTGAGTTATATTAGTTCAGTGCATGTTTATGTATGTATTTACATGCGTACAGTGAGTACCAGCCAGTTCATGCATGTTCCTTGCAACGTTTACATTAGTTATGATCAGTAAATCATCCCTCAAGTTGTTTATATATCAATTGGGATTGTTCTCCCAAGATTTCTTTTGGAATGGTGTAGTGAAGCTAAGTTTTGATTCAAATTATGATCTCTGTTATCATAAGCTTTATATCTGATACGATTCCAGTCATTCGAATAAGTCTTGTGTCATTCGAATGAGTTTCAAAGCATCCGAATAAGTTTCAGTGTTATCGTAATGTTTTTCCCTTATAATGTATCAGTCATTCGAATGAGTGCCTTGTCATTCGAATGAGTCCTGAGATATCGTATCATTCGTATGAATTTTTGAGGTTTTTAGACTGTCATTCGAATGAGCCTTGTTGTCATTCGATTGAGCCCTTGAAGATGTGAGTAAGTTGTTGCCTTGTATAGCTTAGCATTCGAATGAGCCTTCTTGTCATTCGAATGATCTTCAAATTAATTCGAATAAAGTTATTGTTGCATTCGAATGAGTCGAGTTTTGCCAGTTCAAAAGTTAGAAATTTTCAAATTCATTCGAATGAGTCCCAGATCAGATCCGGATAGCCTTTGAATATCATCTATCATTCGAATGAGCCTTCTGTCATTCGAATGAGTCTCTGTCATTCGAATGAGTTTTCTGCCATTCGAATGAGCTTGCTGAAATCCGTTTTTTTTCATTCAAAGGGGCTGTTATTTTCATTCAAATTGCCTCCTTAGACTTTCTCAATCATCCAAATAGTATCAAATGGCATCCAAATAGCTTCCAATAAATTCTTGATTCAAGTCTTAAATTTAATATAAATATTCAATTTTTCAAATATTGAATTTTTATGCCAAGATATGATAAAATCCAATATGCCATGCCTATACTTAGAAATTTCAGAATATTTGAATCTCAATATTTCTAGTAAAAATCATATACCATGTTTAGAATTTCATTATGGCATGGTCAGCATTATTTTGTGAGATTATGTGCATACACATTGTATGAGCATTGAGCATGACTTATGTGGAGCACTACATATCATGTGACAACATTTATATAAGCATTGCATTATGCGCGCCAGGCAGCTTGTCCGCGGGGATCCCACTAGTATCAGTACAATTATATCTCAGTTATGAGTTGCTCACCTGATGTCGACCAGGGAGCTAGGGGCATATTGCCCAAAGTATGTGTTTACAGTTTTTATGTTTGTAGGACTTAGATCAACCAGGTATGTGTTACAGTTATGTGGGCCTATGGGCCAAAGTTGCATACCTGCATTTAGTTTACAACTTATGTGCATTATATCTTATAAATGCCATCCAGTGATTATTATATCTCTTAGTACAAGTTCAGTAAGTATTTTTATCAATATCGATATTCTTCGATTCAGCTTCAGTTATTCTTTCCAGTTTATTACTTGCTGAGCTTTGTAGCTCACCTTATACTCTTCACCATTCCAGGTCCTAGTGGGGGAGTACCAGATGTGAGGCCTAGCAGCAGTGTCCAGTAGTGTGTGTACGTGGAGCCGCTCAAGACCAAAGATGTCTGGGAGTTGTTAGTTTATTAGTTAGTGCTTGATCAGTTTAGATTCATTTTATTTTCCAGTTTAGGGAATTTCCCTTAGATGCAATTATGATTTCAGTTTTTGTTGACTCAAAGTCTTATTACAGTTAATTGATATATACAGTATTGGTATCAGAATTCAGTTATCAGTCAGTTTATTTTATTATCCCCAGTAGCACCTCTTCTCGGGCAGTTCTAGGAGAGGGGGTGTTACAGTATTGGTATCAGAGCAGTGTTTTGAGGAGTCTCCGGTACACACATAGGATGTTGGGTAGAGTTAGGACTTGTGTCCGTCAGTTAGATACGTTAACCCAATTTACAGTATTCTAACCCTAAGTGGTGATACAGGAAGATGAGTAATCAAAGAGGACGACCCCGTACTCGCAGCCAGGCTACTTCTACGCCAGGCGAGGTTCCAGTTCCCACACCAGGCTCACCAGGGGATTCTGGTAGTGACTTATGACAGGGTATGGCTGAGATGCGAGGCATGTTGGCAGGCTTGATGAGGGTAGTTGATACCCTAGTGACGAATCAGGTGAGGCAGCCGCAAGTACACCAAGAAGCAGGAGGCAGTGGAGGCGAACTGCTAGTTGCCCCAACAACTCCAGTTGTAGCGACAGACACTAGGAGTCAATTATTGAAGGACTTCATGGCATTTCGACCACCAGCATTTCATGGAGGTACAGATGCAGCAACAACGAAGAATTGGATGCTATCAATAGAGAAGCATCTCTGATCTATTGGTTGTGCGGACGACCGACGAGTTCGACTTAGCACGTTCATGTTCAGAGGCGATGCCGAGAGATGGTGGGAGACTGCCCGCCAGAGGTTTGGTGATCGAGAGCCCACATGGGTTGAGTTTCAACAAGTGTTCAACAACGCTTATTACCCAGCATGGGTCAAGGAGCGGAAAGTCTATGAGTTCGTGGAATTGGTACAAGGTACTAACACGGTGGCTCAGTACGAGGCGGAGTTTACAGCATTGTCACGATATGCTCCGGAGTTGGTGTCCAGTAAAGCAAGGAAGGCCGCTAAATTTCAGAGAGGATTGCGTGCGGATATCCGACATGCTTTTGGAGGAGCTCTAAGAGTGGATTATGCCACGGTGGTCCAGCGAGCATATGCTATCGAGCGAGATCGCAATGAATGGAGAGCAACACAAGCAGCCAAGAAGGGCACAGGTACATCTCAGGGTTCGTCCAATAATAATAAGAAGAGGAAGTGGACAGCCGGACAAGGAAATAAAGTAGAGAATAATCCACAATGTGGTCAATGTGGAAGGAAGCACGGAGGACTGTGCCTAGCTGGGAAGAACGTTTGTTTCAAGTGTGGACAAGAGGGGCATAAAAAGAAAGATTGCCCGAGGAATCAAGCAGCACTCCCCGCACCAAAGGTCACTTGTTTTAGGTGCGGACAAAAAGGACACACAGCTAATCGGTGTACTCAACCGCCCCAAAATAGAGGTCAATAGGCGAATCAGAGGCCACCAGCAGCTAGAGGGCCAGGAGCGGCACCTATACCAGCACTACCAGTAGCTCAGCATCCACCACCCGCAGATAGACAGGTGCAGGGTAGAGTTTATGCCCTTACCACAGTTGAGGCAGAGTAGGGCGACGGGACTATCCAAGGTATTCTATCCCTATATGGTCATGATGTGCGTGCATTATTTGATATTGGTTCTACACATTCTTTTATTGCACTGCATACAGTATGTTATGTTCTCCATTCCCGGATTTCTTTACCGTACCACTTGATTGTGTCTACGCCGGGAGATAAGATTATGATAGCTAGAGAAATGTTTGAAAATTGTGAGATCGAGGTCCATGATAAGAAGCTATTGGGAGATTTGGTAATTCTCGATGTTAAGGATTTTGATTTGATCCTTGGCATGGATTGGCTATCACGACATTATGCAAGAGTCAATTGTCGGCGAAAGATTATTGATTTTGAACTACCTCAACAGCCAATTCTTATTTATAGAGGAGTTAAGCCTATGATCTTGGTGATGAAAGTTGAAAAGCTAATGCGTGATGGATGCGAGGCTTATCTAGCCTTTGTAACCACTGACGAAGGAAGCAAGAAGAATTTACCCGAGGTACCAGTAGTACGAGATTTCCAAGAAGTTTTCCCTGATGAGCTACCAGGATTACCTCCTCGGAGAGGATCGGAGTTTACTATTGAATTATTACCTGGTACGCAGCCTATCTCTAAGGCTCCATATCGGATGGCACCTAATGAGCTAAAAGAGTTAAAGGCCCAATTAGAAGAGTTAATAGAAAAGGGTTTTATCCGACCCAGTTCATCCCCGTGGGGTGCACCAGTATTGTTCGTGAGGAAGAAAGATGGATCTTTGAGATTATGTATTGACTATCGTCAATTGAACCAGGTGACAGTGAAGAATAAATATCCCTTACCTCGAGTGGATGACTTGTTAGATCAATTGCGAGGAGCTAAGGTATTCTCGAAGATAGATTTGAGATCGGGGTACCATCAGGTGCGAGTTAGAGATGATGATATTCAGAAGACTGCTTTCAGGACTCGCTATGGACACTACGAGTTTGTGGTAATGCCATTTGGGTTGACGAATGCCCCAGCTGTTTTCATTGATTTGATGAATCGAGTTCTACGTGAGTACCTAGATCGATTCATTATTGTCTTCATCGACGATATCCTAGTCTACTCACCTAATGTGGAGGAGCATACAAAGCATCTTACTCTAGTATTACAGAGACTCAAAGAAGAGCAACTGTACGCCAAGTTTAGCAAGTGTGAGTTCTGGCTCACTCAAATTGGATTTCTAGGTCATGTGGTGTCTGGAGATGGTATTTCAGTGGATCCAGACAAGACTAAAGCAGTTATGGATTGGCCGAGACCTACGACAGTGACAGAGATACGTAGTTTTCTGGGTCTTGCAGGCTATTATAGACGATTCATTGAAGGGTTTGCTCGTTTATCCTCCCCCATGACTAAGCTAACAAGAAAAGGAGAAAAGTTTGAATGGAATGACGCGTGTGCACATGCCTTCCAAGAATTGAAGCGAAAGTTAACTACTGCACCAGTTTTAGCCATTCTAAGAAGTGGAGAGAAATATTCCATTTACAGCGATGCATCCCATTCAGGTTTGGGTTGCGTATTAATGCAAGAAGGATGAGTTAATGCTTATGCATCCAGACAATTGAAGAAACACGAAGTGAACTACCCTACTCATGATCTGGAGTTGGCAGCGATAGTATTTGCATTGAAGATATGGCGACACTATCTATATGGTGAGAAAGTTGAAATTTATACAGATCATAAGAGCCTACATTATCTTTTATCCTAGAAGGAATTGAACATGAGGCAGAGACGATGGGTCGAGTTATTTAAAGACTTCGACTGTGAGATTCTATATCATCCAGAAAAGGCTAATGTAGTAGCCGATGCTTTGAGTCGGCGAGGAGCTTCTATAACTACGATGATGGTTCAAGAATAGAGGTTATTAGAACAGTTGAGTGTCTTATCTATTTCAACCCCAGAAGATAAACCAGTTGTGAGTTGCGCTTATATGAGAGTACAACCCGAGCTATTTGAATTGCTCAAGACACAGCAATCGAAAGATGTGAAGTTAACACAAATCTTAGCAGATATTGGGAAATTTTCTCCTTTGGGATATACTCTACGGAGTGATGGTATACTTTTATTTCAGGGACGTATTTGTATACCCGATGGTGGAAAGCTTAAGCAAGAGATTTTGAATGAAGCACACAAGAGTCGTTACACTATTCATCCAGGTGTTACAAAGATGTACCATGACCTTAAGAGACAGTATTGGTGGAGTGGTATGAAGAAAGATGTAGCCAGATATATTTCACAATGTTCAGTATGCCAACAAGTTAAAGCAGAACATCAGAAACCCGCAGGTTTATTACTTCCATTACCCATTCCGGAGTGGAAATGGGATAATATTGCTATGGATTTTGTGATGGGTTTACCCAGGACTACTAGAGGCTACGATGCTATATGGGTGATTGTTGATCGTTTAACTAAATCAGCCCATTTTCTTCCTATTAAGAAGACTTATTCATTAAATAGATTTGCCAAAATTTACATTGAGGAGATCGTGAAGTTACACAGTGTTCCATCCAGCATTGTATCAGATCGAGATCCTCGTTTTACTTCTCATTTTTGGGGAGCTTTGCATGAGGCATTGGGATCTCAGTTGAAGTTCAACACGGCATTTCATCAGCAGACAGATGGCCAGTCAGAGAGGATTATTAGGACTCTTGAGGACATGTTGAGAGCTTGTGTTTTAGATTTCCAAGGTAGTTGGGATGAGCATTTACCTTTGGTGGAATTTGCCTACAATAATAGTTTCCATTCAAGTATTAGAATGTCACCATATGAGGCTTTGTATGGGCGACCATGTCGATCGCCGATATGTTGGGAAGAGATTGGAGATAGGGCTTTATTAGGTCCTGAAATTGTTGAACAGACGACAGAAAAGATCCGAGTGATCAAAGCAAGAATGAAGACAGCACAAGACAGACAGAAGAGCTATGCAGACAAGCACGGCGAGACCTCGAGTTTGAGGTAGGCGACCATGTTTGGTTGAGAGTCATGCCTATTAAAGGTGTGCGAAGATTTGGCGTAACAGGAAAGCTTAGTCCCCGTTACGTTGGTCCATTTGAGATTTTGAGACGGATAGGGACTTTGGCATATGAGTTAGCTTTGCCACCTCAGTTGTCCCATGTCCACAATGTGTTCCATGTTTCGATGTTGAGGAAGTATGTGCCAGATCCTCAACATGTGATCGATTTTCAGACTCTTGAAGTTAAAGAAGACGTATCTTATGAAGAGATGCCTACCAGTATTTTAGAGCATAAAGAGAAAACTTTGAGGAATCGATCAATTCCTCTTGTGAAAGTTCAATGGCAGCGTCACTCGGCAGAAGAGGCGACGTGGGAGCTAGAAGAAGAGATGAGGCGTCTTTACCCCTCATTGTTCGAGTAACCAGTTACAAATTTGGAGGACCAAATTCTTTTAAGGAGGGGAGAAATTGTAACGACCCATTAGAGGGTTTATATTTTTATTTGGAAATTATTGAATTTCATAATTAGTTTTGTTTGGAGAATTTTTGCCAATTAATTGTTAATGTGGCAATTTAGAGATTTAATTGAGAAAATAACATTTAATTATATTTAATTATTGTGAAAATTAAATGCAAGGACAAGTTGGTCATTTAAGGATTTGATATTAGCATTTAATTATTAAATAGAATTATTGTGATTAAGGGATTGAAGAATCCATCCGTGAGACGATTGGGTTAGAAGACTCCTAGTTATAATAGGAGAATGAGTTATGGCGTTAAGGCTTCTTAGATCAGTGTATATGTAGTTTCATAAGTCATATGTTCTTCACGCCGCAAGAACAGAGAGCCAAGAAGCAATCAGTGAGTTCAAGTTTTGCATAGGAGGCTCTCGTGAGATCATTAAGTCGATCAAGAAGATCATAAGGCAAGTATCCTTCCCCTGTAATCCTTTCTTACAGGTCTTGATTTAGTTTGATATCAGATTTCCAGAATTGAATCAGTTCCAGTGCATGTATATATATATATATATGTGTGCGTTACAGTGAGTTATATCAGTTCAGTGCATATTTATGTATGTATTTACATGCGTACAATGAGTACCAGCCAGTTCATGCATGTTCCTTGCAACGTTTACATTAGTTATGATCAGTAAATCATCCCTCAAGTTGTTTATATATCAATCGGGATTGTTCTCCCAAGATTTCTTTTGGAATGGTGTAGTAAAGCTAAGTTTTGATTCAAATTATGATCTCTGTTATCGTAAGCTTTATATCTGATAAGATTCCAGTCATTCGAATAAGTCTTGTGTCATTCGAATGAGTTTCAAAGCATCCGAATAAGTTTCAGTGTTATCGTAATGTTTTTCCCTTATAATGTATCAGTCATTCGAATGAGTGCCTTGTCATTCGAATGAGTCCTAAGATATCGTATCATTCGTATGAATTTTTGAGGTTTTTAGACTGTCATTCGAATGAGCCTTGTTGTCATTCGAATGAGCCCTTGAAGATGTGAGTAAGTTGTTGCCTTGTATAGCTTAGCATTCAAATGAGCCTTCTTGTCATTCGAATGATCTTCAAATTGATTCGAATAAAGTTACTGTTGCATTCGAATGAGTCGAGTTTTGCTAGTTCAAAAGTTGTAAATTTTCAAAATTCATTCGAATGCATTAATGGTGATCATAAATACTTTGAGAGACATAAATACTTTCTTATGTATTTAAATAAATCTATATTTTCCAAGGCATTAATGGTGATCATTTACCATTTTCTTTTAGATTTTCTTTAATCCATATAATCATACCTCTCATTAAATGCTTGAAAGACCAATTAGCATTTCTTTTGCATTTAATTAAATCACCCCATTTATACTTGAACCACAAAATGCCAAGTGTCACAACAGGACACTAACCTTGGCTTCCAAGTTTTAATCTCATCCCTCCATGTGGCATTACCACATTAATTCACCAATTTAGGGAAAACATAGTTATTTTCTCAAATAATAGAACATCCACCATTTTCCCAATATTCCATAATTAAAGTCCTTTATGGAATTAAATTCCAAAATTCCCAAAATACCCTTTGTGAATTTATTAATCCCATATATCTCCACATAAATACCAAATTGGGATTTTATTCACTTACACACCTAATTTCACATAGGAATTATTTTTAATTTATCAAAATACCCTTTATTGGACTTCTCTATCCAAATTACCAAAATACCCTTCTCATGGGCACTCTCAATCTCAAGGATCCATCACCTTCTCAAGGGTATTTTTGGAAGTTTTCTTACTTCCTTTCCTATTCTCTTAACACCGGTTACACCGGGTGTTACATTCCACCCTCCTTAAAAGAATTTTGTCCTCGAAATTCACCTTACCATAATCTCCTGCCCAAGATAATCGCATTCTCGGGCAACATGGAAAATTCTCGTGCTCGAGAATCTCATAGCCTATTCATTTCTCACATTTACCTCGGGCTATACCCATCTCGAGGCTTCGTTTAGGCTTTTTTTTTTTTGGTCCCCCCAATTCTCGAGGACATTTACCAACCGAATATCGCTTTGGCCTCCTACCAAATCACACCATTGGTCGCTGGTCATGCTTACTGCAACGCTGTCCATCTCCAGATGGATTTTTCTCTGCCTCGAAGCATCACTTTGCTGTCCACTTCCCATTTTCCCATCACTCAAAATGAACTCTCGCTAACATTGCATCACTGATCAATCTACCATAATTTTACGTCGATCACACACGACAACGTTTCACATTGCCTAACACACATGGCAACGATTTTACGCTGGTCCAACCAGCAATGTCTTAGCACTGATCATCCACTGCAATGTCACTTCTAGTGCCCACAAAACACTCTGACACCCATTCATCGTAGCATACCGCCATTTATCACACGCATGCATAGCTTAAGTTGATCCTCATGGCAACCTCTCATTACCGATCAACTTATCGTGCTAGCACTACATGGGAAGCAACCATTTGGCCTACCCAGCTAACTTCGACCATTTCATACATGGTCTTCTACCTTGACCAACCGACCCTCATTTATCGATACAATTATGCATAATCGACCTACCCAACACCATGCCAGGCTACTTACACATTTCAATCGTACGTGCATTACCCGAGTCCAACTCGAGCTTGGCGATGCACGCACCATTACAATCTCACCTTGAGCTTAACCATGCTCGGGCCACAACCTTCTCCCAACTAGGAGTTCTTCGCACTAAGCACACAAAGATACTTACTAGCCGATGTCACACGCTAGTAGGGGTCTCATACTTATAACAGGGAACTCTTCACTGAGCAACCCCCTTCAATACGTCACCCAATTCAGCTTTCACAATCATGCCCCATGCTAGGCCTTACCTTGGCTATTAGACCCTACAGTGAGTCAAGGATCCTACTATTGCGCTTAAGGTCGCGGAACCATTAATCGGCCCTCGTCATCACCCACGGTGCGTGGCACAAGTGATTGGCTTATTACCATCTGCACAATCACTTATTGCATCGCATCTGTAGGATGACTCGTGCCTTTGGTCCGCACCACAACAAGCTAACATGGTTACACCCTCACTCTTGTAACGGTCTTCTAGCCAAATTTACTCGCCCAGTTTCAATTTCATTGGGACTTTTCAAATCTCACCATTTCTCAACAGAGCCTCTTACTCTAGAGGAACGACACTTCCAGCTATCCTAAATCAGGTTCATTCCCAATCCGCATTAGACACCTGATTTAAACCATGCATAATGGTTCCCCTTGTCCTCCTCGACAAGGATAACACCATGACAGCAACGAATTTCCCCCCACAGTCGTTGCATCTCATTTTTACAGGCACCAACCTTCATAGCCATTCACACTCGACTTCGAGGTCCTACCATGCACCATGGTTACCTTTGACCTTCTTGACAACATCTTTTCTTGACAGTGACGATGACACCACCATGTCATCTCAAAAGACTCACTGCTCCATGAATCACACTAGTTATCGCACCAGCACGACCCCACTCTTAGGTTGCCTTCCTCATATCACCTTGTTATACTTATAGCAGCTAGCTAATTCCCTGAGAGACTTTGGCTTCTCCCAGACTCCTTATACACTTTGCTACAACTAGCTCACACCACTCAGTGAGCGACCACACGGGCTCTATCACCACAATAGCTCCATTAGCCGATTTCCTTTCACAACCATTAACCTTAAACACAAGGTTAATTCTCATCAATTGCCCACACACTAAGGCATCCCTCTAGCTGTATCACTCACAGCTATTAGGTGATTTCATCGCCTCAACACCATTCCCAGAAACCAATCTCGTCCCATAAGCTCTTCATTCGAGCTCTCTTTACCCATTGGCGACGTCTTAAATTCACCCTCATCTTCCATCTAACCAACTCGATTAGCTCTAGCCGGATCGCCCGGCTTACAACCAACCATCTTTAGTCACCTTGGATCTCTTTCTCAAAATTCACCTAGTCTAACCACCAGGACCCGTTGAACCTTTATACTAAAGGCATACACGGCACCCAACAAGGCTTTACATCACACTCCTCAAGCCTCACACTCTCATCATTGCCATCAGGTGCTACCACCTGGCAACTGATCATGTGTCATCAACTGGAAACCCCTCCAGTGCCACATGAGGATATTTCCTCATTTCGCATCGACACAACCAAGACTAACACCAAACTGTGCCATTGCAAGCCTTTACGGATTCTAAACCATGCCTTAGCCACGCGTTCAGGCTACCATACTCACATCACAGGATTAGAGATTCCCTTACTCGAAGCCTTCACGCTCTTCAATATTCCCATCTCATGGTTGGCTTCCAACTCGTAAGTCTCACTCTCCACGACACTTACTTTACATCTTGGAGCCATTTACCAACTCCACCAATCAATCCATCTTCATGCATTACAGCAAGATCACACTGGGTCCATCATCCCAATTTACTATATCAACTTCGATCAAATTAACCACAACTACATTAGCATCCTTTAGCAAGGAGCATCACCACACATCTTGTTATCACTCCATAGGATATCACCCAATCGGTTCACAAACCTTTTGTTACCATGACAACAAAGGCATTACCATGATACTTCAACCCTCACGGAAATTTAGGTCTGGCTCAGGCATAACCTACAGCATACCCTAGGTCTTCGACGTCTAATCGTCTCCACTATAGACAGGTTACTCCACGTAGAGGGCTGCAGTCTCTTCTGTGGACTAATCGTTTGCATCCAGTGCTCCCTAGCATTAGACCCGTCAACGATAGGCATTAATCGTAACTTTATTCCCAGGCTAGACCCGTTTCTTTTCCCCGGGTTTCTTTCTCAAACATCTCATAGATCTTCAGTCCCCGACCATCTATATAGTCATTGTGTTGCCTTGTGCTTTAGGCAAGCCAACACCTAGTCATCATCATCGTGTCACTCCCATACACTAACCCAACACTGATTCCCCATCGTGTCGCCCTGTACTTCAGAGAGTCAACACCCAATCATATGTCACTCCCATACACTGGCCCAACACTAGTTCCCCATCATATTGCCCTGTGCTTCGGAGAGTCAACACCTAATCATTATTACCGTGTTGCTCCCTTACACTGACCCAACAACAGTTTCCAACAACATGGCTCAAGTCCCACTCTGATCTATTTTGCACCCTGTAATGTGACTTTTAGCCTTCCAGTCACACCTTTGATATCGAACCTGGCATGACTACCTCACCACGCTCTCAGCCACTATCCTTACCAGGCGTCCTACTTTGCAAAAATCTATCGGATCACTACTGCGTTCCACGATTCTTCCTTAGGACTACTCTAGATGTCCTATCCCTTACAGGAGATTCTCGATCTCACCTAACCAAATTTCCTAAGGTGCTGCTCCACATCTTTGGCATCTGACCGTCACCTGCAGTTCACTAAGTTGCTCAGGCCCATGGGCCACTTGCCCTCAATGCGAGCCAACTCATTAGTCATCTGCCACACGGTCCATAGCCTTAGATCCGTTACACCAAGCCTTACACCCTTAGCATCAAGGCTACTTAAAGCCTCCCCGATCTACGATGGTTCCACCACCATCTTACCAAAGCCATCTTACTTGGTTATCCTTGCCTTGATAACCTCAAGCTCATACCATGAGCTCGCTCCTTGGGACTCTACATCTCTTACCGCTTAAGAGACTCTCAAACCACTTCACATCTCGAGGCCTCATGATCTTACCCCACAAGATCATACCTCACGGCTCTCACTCAACCTTTGAAAGCTCCAACTTTCCATGACAATGGATTCAAATCCATCATGATTCATTTCATCACCTAGATCATCCCAAAGCTCGAGTATCAACTATCTCAATCCATAATCGACATGTTGAGCTTACCTCAAGCTCCGGCACCCATAACCATAGAGCACCTACTGTTACCCTCCAGGTAAATTGAGACCTCTCGTCTCTTCTTGCACCTCCTTTGCATTAAGTCACTACGCCCGGCCTGGCCTTTCCGTGTGCCTCGCCCTAGCTTCCATGACTTGAAACTAAAATTTTGGGGCCTCCACATTGCTCACCATACCCCTGCCCCCTGGGCACCCAAAATTGGCATTTCTTGCGCGCGCATAGCCCACGGATGTCTTATTGCCACAATTCACTACCCTCGGCCCACACACCGCTCATACCCTTCATTGGGTGACCTCCGCGTCTCCTATCAATGGTCTCATAACCTTGGCATCATCTCGACCCCAGGCATCATAATAAGGGTTTATTCACCTCTCATCTCCTGACCTTAGGTGTCCCGCCTAACCCCAAGCGTCAATGAGAGTTTTTATTGGCCCCTCATCCATTGATCACATGAACGGTCACTTGGCCTTTCCCAACTAGGACTTCCAATCCCATGGCTCCCACGTGCATATCTACGCATGCCTAACTCCCTTATCCCAAATCTGGATTCCCCTGGATTCCAGCTCGTCTCACTTGGGATTTCCATCTCATACTAACACCCGCTAGGGTTCAATTGCCACACACCTATCCTTTCTTAGGATATTTCCCATTTCCTCATGAAACCAACTAGGGTCCGCTCATACCCTAGGCACGTCCCCTCCGGGATCACCATAGCGATACAATCACATGGCACCATATGCATCCCTCATGCATAACACACACCCGACTCCCCTCGGTGTCTTCCTGCAAGCCACCAACGTCATGCCTACCCTAGCCATAACAGGCATATGCTTCACATGCTCACTCCAGTTAGAGCCTATCTAAGAGCAACTTTAGCTTACTCCCTTCCCAGAGCTTGTCACACAACCTGTTGACGACTTCTTTCTTTGGGCTTCGAGCTAATTTCAACCTTAGCTCACCCTAATTCAAGCACACAACCCTTAGCACACCACCCATATGGGAACAACTCCGTTCCCTTATACATGCTTGACTATGTCCCCCAACATAGAGATACTCCGCTAAACCTTCCCCGGATTAGCTATACCACGAGCACCCCAGGCCCTTTCATGACTTTTGTCATGATTCGGCTTCGTGTCCCCACACGAGCCTCAACACTTCAATCACTAGGAACTCTTATCCTTAGAATGCTTCACAAACCCTCAAATTTCCACATTCGAGTTCCTGATACCAGCACCCCCACCTCGGCATTTGACTCTTCTTTGCTCGACCCGTATATCTCTTACGGTATATCATCTCAACCCATGATATTTTCCTATTCCTATCGCAGGTATATCCGAGCATTCCATTCACATTACCACAAGCCTCAATGCCCCGACCCAACTCCAAGGGTCCTCAGTCACTTGTGGTCCTACTGCCAAGGTCTTCATATCAACCTTCGACCACATTTCTCTAAGCATCCTCCACTTGATGCTCTAACCATGCTCTGATATCAATCTGTAACGCCCTGCTCCTACTTACCGGTGTTACTCGTGAACAATCACCCAAATTGTCTACCTACCCGGTCTTTGGTGAAGGGCGGACCATGTTTCAAGATGAAACGCCCTAGGTGGGAACTAGGCTCGTCCTCCCCTTCCCTCAACCCCAAGATTCACTAGCAGAGTTGGGCTTCAACCACACCGCATTTGTTTGAAAAGAAAACTCATGAAGATGCCCAACCATCATTTTCTTATTTGCATTTAATTCTTTTTCCATCCAAGAATTTTACCGGGCTCCATAAATCACTATTTAAATCAATCCATTGATTGATTACCAATTTAGGAGGAAAAACTCATAATTTTTAATTTTATAAAATTTAGGCATTATTCTCCAAAATGCCCGAAAAATCCCTTTATTTTGAAAATTCCTCCAGGGCCCAAAAATCAATTTAGAATTGCCCCTCAATTCCAAATTTTAAAAAAAATTTGGCCAACAAGGCCCCACGGTGCCCCTGTAGCGCTCCCACGCAGGGCCGCACGCCCGCGCGGTCGCCCGCGCGCGCGCCTCCGCGCGGCCACTCGCGCACTCCCCCAGCGCGCACGCATGCGCCCAGCAGCCTGCTGCTGCCTCCTACTGCCTTCTACACTTCTTTGCTTCTTTTTTTTTTCTTGGGCATTTAAACCCCAAATTTTCCAAAAATTAAAATAAATAAAAATACTTCATATTCATTCAATTTTTGCCTCTATTTCTCCATAATTAAGGCTTAAACAATATTCTTGATGCTTCCACAACATACATCAAACACCCACTATTTTTCCAACAAAAATCATATGATTTAACTTCTTGGTGCTTCCCACAATACACACCAAAATGAGACTTTCACCCAACCTAGGCATCAACATGCCATAAGCCAATATCTCATTGTCTAAATACAACATACACTACAACTAACAACAAATTACATTACATAAACCAAACACATAAGCTTCCATAAGCCATAATATACACTTGAATCTTCTTTCCATGCTTCCACAAGCCATTCCACTTTGTCTTGATTTTCCCATGCTTCCACAACCTATATGTGAGGGTAAAAACCTCATGAGCTATTAAGCTCAATAAGGGTGCAATGCAAAATAAATATGAACATAACAAGATTATATGATGCCAAATGCATGCAAGTGTGGCTAAGTCTCTTTGCCCTCACAACCCACCAAGGTTAAAGGCATCAACCCACCATTTCAACCATGTTCCCAAACTAACCTATGGCCATAAGTCTCATGAACATAAAAGAACATGAGAAATGCAACATATACATTTATGAAACATATTTACAACACATTGCAAGGCCACCCTCCCATGGGGCCATCCCTTACCTCATTCTTCTCTTTGAATCTTTAAATCCTCTTTTCAAGAGAGCTTCCATCTTCATCTTCTCCCATCTAAGATGGCATTCAAACTAGAACTCACTTTACATTCAAGCATACTAAAATAAAGAGAAGAAGGAACAAAGCTTACCTTAAATCCCTCACTTCTTCTTCTTCACTTTTCTTCCATGGGAGACTTCCTTATCTCTTTTTCTTTCTTTCTTTCCTTCTTCATTTCTTTCTCCAAATGGCCAAAGGAAACCAAGACCTCCTCACTTGCCATTATATACTAGTTTTCCATATTTCAAGAATAAATTCTAGCCATTGGATTTATTTGGTGAGAATAAATCCTCACCCTCCAAACTAACACAATCCATGGCATTAAGTCTTGCTTAAAATCTACCATTGGATCTTTTCTCACTTTACAAGACAAAATCTTAGCCATCCAAAGGAAGCACAATCCAGGTGCTTTTCTAGGTTTTAATCCTAGCATTTGATTTGATTTGGAGATTAAATCTCCATCTTCCAATCATCTCTCTTTAAAATCTCTCCACCCATTTGGCAATCCATGCCAACTTCTAAGATTTAATGGTGGCCCTTTGATCACTTTCCAAATACAAGAATTAATCTCATCCCTTGAATTTTTATTTCTTTCCCATTTAAATTAATGGGACTATTTTCGTAACCATCACATTTGAGAGACATAAATACTTTCTTATGTATTTAAATAAATCTATATTTTCCAAGGCATTAATGGTGATCATTTACCATTTTCTTTTAGATTTTCTTTAATCCATATAATCATGCCTCTCATTAAATGCTTGAAAGACCAATTAGCATTTCTTTTGCATTTAATTAAATCACCCCATTTATACTTGAACCACAAAATGCCAAGTGTCATAACAAGACACTAACCTTGGCTTCCAAGTTTTAATCTCATCCCTCCATGTGGCATTACCACATTAATTCACCAATTTAGGGAAAACATAATTATTTTCTCAAATAATAGAACATCCACCATTTTCCCAATATTCCATAATTAAATTCCTTTATGGAATTAAATTCTAAAATTTCCAAAATACCCTTTGTGAATTTATTAATCCCATATATCTCCACATAAATACCAAATTGGGATTTTATTCACTTACACACCTAATTTCACATAGGAATTATTTTTAATTTATCAAAATACCCTTTATTGGACTTCTCTATCCAAATTACCAAAATACCCTTCTCATGGGCACTCTCAATCTCAAGGATCCATCACCTTCTCAAGGGTATTTTTGGAAGTTTTCTTACTTCTTTTCCTATTCTCTTAACACCGGTTACACTGGGTGTTACAGAGTGCCTTGGAGCCTAGATGCTTAAGGAAAATGATGTGGCTTTGTCGAGCATCCCGAGATATGATTTATGGTATCGAAAGAAATTAGATCAGGAACGGTTTTTGGTACGGCTAAAAATACAATTGTGATTTGGCCTGAAATACCAAATTTTCGTAGGAGACTTTCAAGAAATAATGGAAGCCTGAGGGGTCTTCGGTTTTTCATAAGGAATAACCCTTCAGTGGTTTCGAGAAGAAACAAAAGGGTTTGATTTCAAAACGAAGATTCAGGCCTTAGTGCAGTTTTCTAAAATTGCCCGAGGGAGGTCGAAATGTCATTTTTTGGAATCTTTGAGGGGTGAAATAAAGAATTTGGGACTTGAGGGTCCTAGTGGAAATGTCAAAAAGTTTAGGGGTTGATGAGAAGGGAAAGTGTAAAAAGTTAAAATTTAGAGGGGTGAAAGTGTAATTTCGTGAAGGTTGAAGCTGCCATGGCCAACAGCGGCGGCCGATCGAGGCTTCAGACCATTAGGATCTTAAGAGCTTGGGTCGGGGAAGCTCAAGGGCCAAAGCTTGACAGTCAGCGAGCACGATGGTGGCCGGATTTTCAAAAAATCTGATTGTGTCTTGGTCGGTTTGTCACGGCCTGTAAATGGCCTTTCGAGGCCAGTTGTCGACGAATTTAGGTCATCAAAGTGATGAGTGAGGTGCTTGAGACGTCGGGTAAGGCATCCATGGGTATTTCGAGGGTCGATTTTGGTTATAAATAGTCGAGGCTCGTGAGAGGGCTTGGCCGAAGGTTTTTAAATTTGAAGCTTCAAATTGGTCATGATTTTAAACGAATTGAAGCTCTAGATTAAGGGGCTTTTGTTGCCCATAATCTGAGGAAGCTTTTTAGAGAAAATGGAGCATTTTCATGTTGGTTTGGAGGGTGTTCGTGGCTCGCCGGAGATGTGAGGTGGCGGTTTCGGTCAAGGCTTGAAGCCTCCGGTGGTCATTTTGAGCAAGAGAAGGTGCCGGATCGACTAGTTAACCAGCACTGGGGAAAATGACCAGCGTGTGAGGCACACGCACCGGATTTCACACATAAGCTAGTGGCTGACCATGTGGGGGCGCGTGCGGGTGCATGGCACGCCAGAAAAATTTGAAAAAAATATAAAAAAATAAAGAAAAATAATTTGAGGGTGTTTGTGCAAAAAGATTTGGTCTTTGGCTTTTTTGTTTCTCGATTTCCGCATTAAACAGCCTCATTTAGCATGAAAATGCAACATCCGGGTAAGTTCAATAATTTTCTTTTGAAGTTCATAGGATATTATGATTTGTTGTGAAGAAAGATTCGAGGAAATAGGCCCAAGGATATTTATTCGGATTTTTGGAAGGCATAATGTGAGGAAATGAAGGAAAATACCTAGAAATTGGAGTATTGAGATATTTTGTGATAAATATCATTTATAGGATTGTTGTACTCGAGGAATAGTGATTGGTGCAACTTTTGAGGGTTGGCACTAAAATCAAGGTCGGGCACCCAAATAAAGGCGATGCCAGCTTTTTGAGGTATTTCAGACTTCGTGCCAAAGGTGAGTAGCTCTTGCCCCAAGATTGGTTTTGTGAGTGTTCCAACCTAAAAGCATGGTTTTGTGAGACTTCGGTACTCAAACTCCTTTTTTTGCATAAATCTTCTATTACATGAAATGTCTTTTGTGTATCATTCATGTATGCAAACTCTTGTTGTTCTTTTACATGAAATCATGTTGCATATACGAAATGTGTTTCCTTGGAAAATATATGCCTTTGGTTTTCAACCGTTGCATTCATAAAATCTGTGTGGCCATACTGTTGTACCTATTTGTTGTTGCCCGAAGGCAAGAGTCGAAGATCCTCCGAGAAGCACTATGCGCGCACCATCGAGAAAGCTCTTGTGGGGAATACCATGAGCCTAAGGGACAGTGGGTGTGGTGCTTGCATGAGTTCTATGAGGTTGGGCCAGAGTGACATGGTTAGGGACCTCCCGAGAGGTGCTATGCATGCGCCATTGAGAAAGCTCTCGTGGAGGAGGCTGACGTGTTCATGAGGCACTTTGGAGTAGTCCTCGTTATTTTCCTCATATGTTTTATACCTGTTCATGCATTGATATAAAACTATTTTTGGAGTTTCTCACTAGAAGGTTTATCTTCCAATTGGGTTATGCCTATGGAATATTCAAACGTTCCAGGCTTGGTGAGCAGCTCTAAGGAAAATAAGATAGCTGAAGATTAAGTTTATCTCCTGTTGTATGTAGCATGTTTTAGTTATGTTCGTTGGGATTTAGTCTTATTAAATGTAAGTATGGATCAATGTATAATTGAGGTATTTAGTTGGTATCTCTTGATGATGAGTCTCCATGTATTAAGGTGTTTGAAGATGTATTATGGTACGAATTTTCATGATATAATTAAAGTGAATTCAGTTGTGTATCATATCAAGTTTCGATCATCGCTTTTGCAATTTTTTTTATGATATGCTGGGGAGGTTTTGTTTGGAATTCGATACTCGAGGTTTTAGATATGTACCATGAAAAAATGGAATTCATGCCTTTATGCATTTATTTTGGGCCCCGACATAGTGACACGCTCGGTAAGAAAAATCGGGGTGTTACAGCTTCGTATTCGGCTTCATTGTTGGCTGCTTTAAACACAAACCTTAACGCATAAGGAATCTTATGTCCCTCCAGGCTTATTAAGAGCATACTAGCTCAAGATCCATGCTCGCTGGAAGAACCATCCATAAACAACTCCCATATTGGAAATACTGAAGAGATGGGTTCCTCCACCGGGCCTGTGAATTCTGCGACGAAATCTGCCAACACCTTCCCTTTGATAGTCGACCTTGGTTTGAACTCTATGTTGAACTGGGCGAGCTCAATTGCCCATTTGAGTAGACGGTCGGACGAGTCGAGCTTCTGTAAGATTTGCTTCAATGGATACTTGGTCAATACGCCAATCTGATGGGCTTGAAAATAGGGACGTAGCTTCCTTGACACGACCACTAAGAAATAAGTGAGCTTCTCCATGGGGGTGTACCTTGTTTCTACGTCAAGTAGTCTATGACTCATATAATACACCAGGTACTGCACCTGGTCTTCTTCTCGCACCAGTGCTGCGCTGATAGCATACTTGGATACCCCCAGATAGATGATCAACTCCTCTCTTTCCTTTGGTTTTGACATGATAGGAGCCCGTCCCATATATTCCTTCAGTTGCCTGAAAGCATTTTCACACTCCTCCGTCCACACAAAGCTCTTTGCTTGCTTCAAGACCTTGAAGAATGGAATGGACTTATTAAATGCCTTGGAGAGAAACCTGCTGAGGGCAGTAATCTGGCCATTAAGGCTTTGCACTTCTTTCATCTTGGTAGGTGATCGCATGTCAAGCAGAGCTCGAATTTTCTCAAGGTTGGCCTCTATTCCTCTTTCATTCACCATAAATCCCAAAAAATTTCCAAAAGCCACTCCAAATGAGCATTTGAGTGGATTCAATTTCATCTGGTACTTCCTCAGAACCTGGAATTCCTCTCCTAGGTCGCTGATATGGTTGGCGATCTGTCTGGACTTCACCAACATATCATCTACATATACCTCCATGGTCTTCCCGATTAGATCTCCGAACATCATCTTAACCAACCATTGGTATGTAGCTCCTGCATTCCTCAATCCAAAAGGCATTACCTTGTAGCAATATAACCCTCGATTTGTGACAAATGATGTATGTTCTTCTTCGTCGGGGTTCATAGGAATCTAGTTATACCCCGAATAGGCATCCATGAAACTAAGAAGTTGGTGGCCAGCTGTTGCATCCATAAGCTGGTCAATTCTGGGTAGAGGGAAACTGTCTTTCGTGCAGGCTTTGTTCAGATCTGTGAAGTCGACGCAGGTTCGCTACTTTCCATTCTTTTTCTTTACCAGGACCGGGTTTGCCACCCAGGTCGGGTAATGGGCCTCCATGTTCTTTCAAGGCCGTGTAATGCTTAGTCATCATGGGTCTCCTCTTCTGGCAAACTGGCTTATGATTGGGATCGATATTGAGTCGATATAGCATCACACTTAGGTTTATTCCTACCATATCGTCATGGTTCCATGCAAATACATCCAAATTTGTTTTAAAGAAATCAATCGGTTGGAACTTTACCTCAAGGGAGAGGCCTTTGCCCACTTTGAGGCACCTTTCAGCATCAAGGTCGATGACTACAATATCTTCTAGTTTGTCTATTAGGCTGGCAGCTCGGTCATAATCCACCTCGTGTGGTATAATACCCAGTATTTAATATTAAGAGAATTTTAGAAAATTATGAGGTCAAAAATGGAGTTTACAATAGTTTCGGGCCTAAGCGCAATACTCAAAACATAAACAAAAGGTGAGGGACTATGTCGAGCAAGCCAATAAAGGTCAAATTTCCCAAACAAGTAATATTCGACAAAATCAAGGGGTTTTCGAAGGTTTGAAGTCAAAAAAATGCAAATAAGGGCATTCGGGCAAAAGTACAGATTTTGTAAAGTATCTGAGGGAGGTCGAAACGACAAATTTTTCAGAAATTTCTTGAGGAAATGAAAAATATAGAACTTATGGGTAATAGTGAAAGTGTTAGATAGTCTAGGTGTATCTAAGAATGGGAGAAAATGTAATTGAAAGTTGGCTGGGGGCTAAAATGCAATTTTTCAAGAATTACATAGTGTGAAACCAACCGGCCGCCTCTGAGGCGTCGGGTAGGTCGCCTGGAGGCTCTAGGGTAGCCTCCAGGTGATGATGAGGCCATTAGAAGCTGCCATTGGCCGAAAAATGGCCTTGATGTGATCGAAAATAATGGAGGAAGATTTTTGATTTGGTCAAATTTTTCGAGGGTTCTAGCTCTTGATTTGGTGCTTCTTAATTGGTTTGGAGGCTAGATCTAGGGTTAAGGGGATAAGAGCAATCGATTGGTGGTGGAAATTTGGGTCGAGGTCGAGTATAAAAGGAGTTCTCGGCAGAGAGGGTTAAAGCACAAATCGATCAAATTTCTCTCATTTTGGCAAGAATCGAGCAAGGAGATTAGAGGGCTTTTGTTCTCCAAGACATAAGGATCATTTCTGGAGAGTTTCGAAGAGTTTCGTGTACGTTTGGAGGGTTTTCAGTGAGTTGGTCGGAAAAACGGGAGTCGCCGGACCGAGACCTACACTGGGTTTTAATCCCCTTTTCGGTGACTTTTTCCGATGAGTGAGGGGTCCATTGAAGTTGCCTCGTCGAGATCTTCAAGACCCCATCGTTGTTTTGACAAAAAGAGATCACCGGAGAGCTGCCGTGGCCGGAGAAGAAGACTGGAGAAGGCAGCAACGGGTGTGCACGCGCGAACCCTAGACGCACCCACACGCCAGCGCATGAGGGCGCGTGAGATCCAGGTTTTCCTTGATTTTAATTTTATAATTTTTATAAAATTATTTTAAGATGGTTTATGTAAAAATATTTGGGAAAACTAGGTGTTTGGTATTTATTATGATTTTTCGAAAGAGAAAAATGTTTGAAAAATAGGAGAAAATAGGAAAAATTAAGAAAAAAAAATAGAAATATTAATTTCTAAGGTCCTAATGGTGAATAGGAGACGATTGGCGTATTAATTTCAGGTTAAACATGTTGCATGCTGTCATTGTCTGTATATGCCATGCTCATATGTTGCTCATGCATTATATAAACTGTTTCATGCCATCACTTAGATGTTTTTATCATCTAACTTGGGATATGCCCCTAGAACATTCAACGTTCTAGCCAGGAACAACTGCGAGATCGAGGAAATGGCCGGTGGGGCCAGCAGTGTTTAGTGGATAATCGTTGTACCATTTTGGGAGTATTAGTATTTATTTTGGTATGTGTATAATCAATTGTATGACATTGTTGTATCACTTGATAGTTTGTATTTCATATTTCAGTACGGGAATACTTTGTATGAAACTCGTGGTAGGCCACGACATTTTGATGTATTGATTCCGCTGTGTTGTAATATATCTCGTTTAATTTAAGTCTAATGATCGATCTTGTTAGTTAAACGAGTAAGACTGGGGTTCTTGGGATTTGTACCTGCTTGTGAAGATTGTTCTTGAAATCACCACGAGCGCCGGCCAATGTATGCGATAAGAGTTTCATCCACATGCGAAGATTGTTCTCATGGCACTGCGTATGGCAGTCTAAAAAAAAAAAAGATTCCTGGGATTTTCCTTATAGTGATGCGCCCGTGTAAGGCGGGGTGTTACATGTGGGTCCAGATCGTGGCTGACTCCTTTGCTACTGATGACTCGTGCTTCCCCTCCAAAGACCATATTAACTTTTTTTCCTTTGAGCCTTATTTTCAATGCTTCCTCATAGTAGCGTCTTGTCGAATACTGCTCACCTCTTACGCACCCGGTCCCATTTGGAGTCAGGAACTTGATTACCAGGGCTTTTATTGAGACAACTAGATTTAGGTCATTCATAGCAGGCCTCCCCATGACGACGTTGTACGCAGAGGGGCTATCGATGACAAGGAAATATGCCATTGTTGTGACCTAAAGATCTAATTCCCCAATAGTGGGTGGGAGTCTTATGCATCCTCTAGGAATTATTGCATAGCCGGTGAACCCATACAATGGTTCTGGGGATGCTATCAGCTGGTCTGACCCCAGTCTCATCTAGTCAAAGCACCCTATATATAGGAGATTTATCGAACTGCTCGTATCTACCATGATCCTTCGCACTTCCATATTGCCATTCGAGGCTCGGACCACAAGGGCATCATTGTGTGGCCAGTGCACGTCTCTGGAATCATCCTTGGTGAAAGCGATATCGTTTGAAGCCACTCTGGCTCTCTTGGAGGGCCCTTCTTGGCTGCTATCCCGGACGAGCAAAAGGTGACCAGCTTCCCGAACATACCATTTGTGGGATCTATTAGAAGTCCCCGCAATATGAGGCCCTCCATGAATGGTAAAAATGGTTCTTACCGTAGGTGTTTGGTCCGGCTCAGGAGCTTAACGAGGACCCTGGTTGGGCTAGCTATTGGGACTGCTAATCATTTGGGCGTACCATATAATCATGCAGGTGACCCAACCTGATTAACTCTTCAATCGAGTCCTTTAGCGCCCAACATTCGGAGGTGATGTGTCCTGCCTCATTGTGATAGGCATAGAATTTGTTTTTATTTTTGTATTTGTTGGGAGTCCTGATGGGGCTAGGCCTTCCAAAGTCTTCCTTGTTCCGTTCTGTGGAAAAGATCCTATCCTAAGAGTCAGACAGGATATTGTAACTTTCATACCGACTATGGCATGGAGGTCGCTCCACTCCTTGCTCATACCTTGCCTTTTTAGCAGTCTGATCACTAGTACTCTGCCCTTGGTCTTTTTTTCGGTGTCGCCATCACCTCTCTTCTTATTTTAGCTAGCGCCCTCTCCCCATTTTTTCTGATCGTTTCATTTTTTCAAGCCAAAAGCTTCCTCCCATCGAACCTCCTTCGCAGCTCGCTCATAGAATTCTCCTAGGTTTCTTATGGGGGACTTGTAGATGCTTTTGTAGAGCTTTCCATTCTTTCGAAGTCCGGTGGAGATCACGGTCAAGATACTCTCATCCAAAGGGCTTTCCACATTATTCACCTTGTGCCTGAACCTCTTTATATAATCTTTCAAAGATTCGTCGGACCATTGAAACACCGTAGCGAGGTGACATGTCTGGGCGAGCTACAATCGGAGCTACCTGTACTGGTCGATAAATTTCTTCTGGCACTCCTCCCAACTGCAGATACTGCGAGGATGGAGCCTTCTTAACCATGCCCGAGGTATGTCTCCCAAGGTCGCAGGGAAAGCTTAGCATTTTGTTAATGGGCTGGAATTCTGCAGGTCCATCTGAACATTGAAGGCATCCAGGTGGTCATATGAGTCGCTATCCCCATTTTATTGAGGGATACTGGGGACCTTGAATCTGTAGGGAGAGGCTCCAGCTCGATTTCCCTAGAGAATAGGGTCCTCTCTTCATGGCATTCCATTCGATTATGTGTCCCATGTCTCGCCTCCAGCTGTTGGATCCTCAGCAGTAGTTCCCCCACTACAGGGTCCTGATTTGCAGATCACCCCGTGAGGGGTTATTTTTCCTGTGTGAGGTCTTGCTCCAGGGAATGGCAATCCTGTGGCAGAGGTCACCTCCTTAGCTCATGATCAAGGGAGTTGCGGTAGGCAGCATAACTAGGGTTGACTCCAACTGAGCTATCCCCACATCGTTGACTTCCTTCATAAGCCTCTTCACGGCGATCTCTGCAAGGACTCACACCTGCCCTTCGTTTAGTGGGATGCACCTCTGGTTCATCTTCATGGTGCCGTCATTCTTTTATCCTTCGAGAGTGCAGGTTTGAGGAATGGACCAATCCAGCTCACTGTAGGTCTCTTCCGACTTCTCTTTCGTCTGGAGAAAGACTTCTGCCTGGAGGTCAAGGGGCTCCCATGGGTGGCATGACCCCTTCTTGCATCTGTACAGTCTGCACTTGCATTTGGGCCAACGCCTTAACAGCGTCAGTGAGTTATATGACGGTATTCCCCAATGCTCCTTGACGCTTCTGCCAGGACTGCGTCGCCTCTATCCCAGAGGTAGGGGCCACAGGCGGGCAAGGACACCATCTGGGGACGTCGGGGAGAATCTAGAATGAAAAATATTTATGAAAATCTCATATTTTGAAATAAGTTTTTCATATTTCGAAACAAGCATGATTAGTGTTTTGGTACGTGCTGCAACACTCACCCTGTATTATCACTTTTTGTCCTTTTAGTTATAACAAAGATTATTTAGTAGTTCAAATCATCAAAATAAAAGAGTGAGGCGTTTGACTCGCCAGTGCATGAGTGTAATCGTAGCAGAAACTTATATTTTTCAGGTAAGTCCGGGTCAATTCATAGGGAGATTACTCATGGAATGAGGTAATCACACTGTCGACGTTGGAATTGGTCAACTGTGATTCGTTGGCTGCATTGGTGTAATGAATTCGAGAGGGAGGAAAGGGGTTATCTGGTTCGATTTGCTGACTCGCTGGCCGGTCCTTGCAAAATACTTGGATACTCAAGTAAGTAAGCAAGTAAGGAAATGCAGAGTATCAACAAGTTGGTAGGAAAAGCATACCAGGGCTCTAGGAAGGGCTGGTTGATATATGGGAAGAGGAGATATCCTCCTACATGTGTTGTATGTCTACAGGTGATAGGACATAATATTTGGTGCTGGCGGAGGCGCCCATGGAGTGGAAAGGTGTTGACAGGGCCCTCATTAATGTTGATGGGATCCGTCATTAATGAGGATGGGATCTAAGATGGGCGCGCGAAAATCCAGAAGCAGCTATAATGATGTTGTTGCAAGGGGCCAGGTGTAACATCCCGCTCGAGCGATAGGAAGAATCGGAACAACTTAGCCTAATGGGCCTACGCGAACTTCCCAGGGGGGTCACCCATCCCTGGATTACCCCACGTTAAGCACGCTTAACTTGGGAGTTCTTTGCCAACATTCAGCCCAAAAGGTATCCAGCTGGTGTTGTTTCCTTTCTTACACTATCCTCGATATATACTAACTTCTCTGGGCTCTTGGGGTATTACATTCTCCCCCCCTTAAGCACATGACGTCCTCGTCATGCGACCTTACAACCGGTCCCAGATCTCTCCCCCTTTGCATGACCGATGTGGGATTCGCCTAAGGTGCCTACACGCACCCCCCATAGGGGCCTCACGCCCCCCTCAGGACTCAGCCTCCTCGCTGAGGTTTGCCCCACCACCGCGCTCAGAGGCTCGGGGGTCAGCTCTGATACCACCTGTAACATCCCGTTCGAGCGATAGGAAGATCCGGAACAACTTATCCTGATGGGCCTACACGAACTTCTCAGGGGAGTCACCCATCCTTGGATTACCCCAGGTCAAGCACGCTTAACTTGGGAGTTCTTTGCTAACATTCAGCCCAAAAGGTATCCAGCTGGTGTTATTTCCTTTCTTACACTATCCTCGATATATACTAACTTCTCTAGGCTCTCGGGGTATTACACCAGGATGGGACTGACATGGGTCGATCAAATGGGCCGAGAGGACAGGGCCAGGTTGGGCCTAAATGGCCCAGCTGAGACGACCCCTAGCTCATTAATATTCTCTGACACATGACCTTCTCGTTATGGGAGTTGTTAGGTTAGGCTGGAGAACTGCAAGAGTTGCTGGGAGCTCGCTCGAAAAGTACCCGCAAGCTCGCTAGTGTAAAGCCCGCCTTGTTAGTGTAGGTGCTCTAGACCCAATTAGATTGGGCAAATTGTACGCTGACATTTTTAATCATATTTCATATTGAATAAAGAGTTATTTAATTCTACAAGAAGTCGTTCTATTAGTTTCTTGTTATTAATGTAATGATCGGATGAAACTAGATAGAAGTCCATATGATGTATACTGTGATTAATCTATAAAGATGTGAGATGATGCATCACAGTTTCTCAACATCATTAAATGTCCCAAGTCGTAGCAATGTCAAGAATGGACATTGACAATTGCGGTAAGACTTGTATGTGCTATGTTTTTGCTATGTGATAGCAATGGGGGACTCACACCCATAGGCATGGGGATGCCTAGACAAGTACATAGGTGACCAATGTTGGAGAACATGTCACTGGACATGACTCGCCATGAGAATCCATTTTAGTTAAATGTTGATGGAATTCTCATACGAGATGGGTGTAACTAATCCTTGAACCTGAGGTTGTCACGGTCATCTCATAAGAAGACCGATATGCTTTGACATCGTTTCGATGGGCCTAGATAAAGGCTGCACGTGGGCGATCGTTGGGCATATCGTGAGGCTTATGGAGATGGGTGCATAACTAAGATGGGACTCGTCTATCCCTTGATAGAGGATGATGTATCTAAGGCGCCTTCGGTGGATATTCACTTTAAATCCATGGCCATGGTGAAAGAGATCAATAAGGAGTTATTGATTCACTTTCTATTAAGTGTAGATATCCGGATAACCGAAGAAAGACTTATGTGATCATAATCAAGCAACACATTGCCAACTTGAGATCACATAGGATACATTGACGAGAGGATCGAATTACACGGTAACCATGCTCGTGAAAGGTTATTTGCGGATTATGAATCCTTCTGAATAATTGGGTAGGCATGATACCTTGCTAGAGGCCAATCTTGTCTTATGTGTTCGTACCGACACATTGCCAACATATTCGGGAGCCTAATGAGTCATACGCAATAGGCACGGTCCCTGGCTTAAACTAGGAAAGCCGACGTATGGTTAAGTGGGACACTTCGGCAAGAAGTTGTGCCGTCGTAGGTTCTCACGGGAAAAGAACAAACAGACGTAATGACGTCGATATGACGAGGGGTCGTCATAAAGGAAAAGGTTTCCTAAAATAGCAATTGATTAAATTAGAAAGTAGTTTCTAACTTAATGATTAAATTAGAAAGAAGTTTCTAATTTAATAATTTGGGCTTAATTTAATTCTTGGGCCAAATAAAGTATTTGGGCCAAATATTAAATTAAATTAAATATTTGAGCTAAATTAGATTTGGGTCAAATATTAAATAATAAATATTATATTTGGGCTAAATAAGATTTGGGCCAAATATTAAATATTAATTATTTGGGCTTGAATTAGATTTGGGCCACATATTTATAAATGAATTTGGGCCACTTTAATTTCTAGTTGGACTAGGATTAATGGGCTAGCCCAATCCATGTCCCCTAGGGTTTGGGAAAACCCTAGGAGGTTGCTTATTTATAAATAGCCCTTTATGGGATGCCTAAATTATGCCTCTTATTTTGTTGGTTTTCAAGAGTTGAAAATCAATTATTTTCCCGTCCATTCATACGCCTTGTTAGGAGAAGGAGCTAGCACTCCCATTCCGCTCTCCTCGCCAACGGACGCGCGCCGCGTATCACAAGTTAGAGGCCGGACACTTGGACGGCTTGAATCCGCAAACGACTTAAAAATCTAAAGGTTAGATTTACTTTATTATGCATGTGATTGTTTGATTTCGACGTTGATCCAATCGCCGGGATCGGGGTTAGGTTCAAAATTTTGAACTACGCTGCTTGCCCCGTAGCGATCTTGCTTAACTTTCAGTGGTATCAGAGCCATCGTCGAAATATTTCAATTCCTTACGTGCGGATTCGGTTATGTTGTTATTTGTGAAATAATTAATTAATTGTTGCGTTTGTATTTTTGTATTGCAAAACTTTTTGGTTGAAGGGCAAAAGATCGTGTATGACACGAAAAAGGGCAAAATGGGGTTCGGGGTGCATACGGATGCACCGGAGGGCCAAAAGGCGAAGCCATGCGGGGCTGGCACGCGCAGGGCACCGCCAGGGGCGGCTCAGCACGCGCAGGGCCACGGCATGGCGCGACCGTGCGCGCGCAGGCGCCCCAAGGCGCGGCCGCGCGCAAGCTGTGGCGCCCCAGGCGCGATCGCGCGCGCGCGCAGGCGCTACAAGCGGCCCGCGCGCGCGCAAGGCGCAGCCGTCGCGGGTGCGACCCGCGATCCGCGTGCGAGCGCGATCCGCGGGTGCGACCCGCGAGCCGCGCGCGGCCTTCTCGCCCCAGCCGCCCGCGCGGCCACGGCCTGCACGCCCCAGCGGCCGCGGCCAGCGCGCCAGGCCTGCCCGGGCGCGCCCTGCGCGCCCCATGTCCGCCCCACGCGTGCTGCTGCTGGCAGCCTGTTGGACAGGCGCGGCCAGCAGCTGGGTGGCCCCCCTAGCTGCCTTGGGCTGTGTCTTGGCCCTTTCTCGGGGTTCACGTGAAGCACTCCGGCCGACCCTTTGGTGTCCCAGTGCATTCCGTACCCTCAGGTAGGGCCCGGCCAAATTGTTTGGCTATTTTATTATTTTTATCCCATCCATGAGTGTATGACATTTATAGACCGTGATTAAAATTGGGCCAGGGCCGTTATTTGGGTTATTTATTAATTATTGGGCTGCTAGTGTATGTTTGACATGCATTGGTTGATCCAAGGCCTGTTGAGCCTTGTTAGTTAGACTAATGGATAGAGCCCAAGCCTAACTCAATTAAAACAATTTTGTTTTTTCCAAAATTAAACAAATTTTCAATTTATTGAAAACGTTTCATTAAGTTTGAAATAAATGCGACAATTAATTAACATAATCTAAATGAATCAATGTGATTGATTGCATGGGTGTATGGTATGGATCGAGTCGACCATTTACATTTATTTTATGTTGGGAATGAATGCTTGTAAATTTGGTTTTTGAAATAGGGCCTGCGTGTCCTGCCTCTCTTATACTCTGATGTACATTCTCTTCTCATCTCACTCCCCCCGAATGTAACTCGGGGTTTCTGATTCTATGTGATGTATGTAGAATAGAATAGAGTAGCGATAGTTGTAGTTTGTATGAAGAGCAAGAGATGGAGCCAAATTGAAGACAAGATTCGAAGACCAATGAAGGCTTGAAGAATGTGCTTATGAAGCAAGATGTGATTCTTCACCTAGGTTTGACCCGCTAGCTTTCCTTCTATGGCTCGAGGGGGCTAGCCGTAGTTATCCATACCATACACCGGTTTGAGTCGTTTATTATGCATTATTAATTTGATTAATTGCATGTGATGAGACCTAAATAAATAAATAATAAATCCCTCATTAATATTAAGCCAACTTGCCTTCCATCATTATGAAGCGTTAGGTTTCTAGCTGACACTTGATTTGTTGAGTCACTCAAGGTCATGTGTCACCTATGATTCCTATGTTTCATGGGCCATGAGATGTCCCTGAATGATGGGTCCGACTTAACTAGAAAGGTGGGGTTTGTTGAGTCACTCAAGGCCTTACTGAGTATAGAGGCAAAGATTGGGAGTCACATAAGATGTGCTTGGCAAGAAGTTGTCAACCCAATGAATCTAGGAGTTGCATGGAGATGCAATTGGTAGCAAGTACCTACCTAATCAATCCTAGCACAATTTGTTGAGTCACTCAAGGTTGTGCGAGGGGAGATGGGATCCTAGCTCACTAGGAAATCTTCCAACGGGATTTCCCGAGTTATGTCTTGAGGGTGGCAAACTCGTAGAAAATAGTGGGAGCAATCATAAAATGTTACTTTTTGCAATTTATGATTTCGTAATTAAATTTGATTATAACATTTATCTCTATAATTCAGGTTGTTGATCCAGAATGTCTGGAAATGTGTCGATAAGATCGATACTCGATGGCAATAATACCTTCAATGGGACGAATTTCCTCGATTGGGAGATGAATGTGAGGATAGTCCTCACTCATGAGAAGATCCTCTATACGATAGAGACACCTCTTCCTCCCGAACCATCACTCGAGGATGTCGTAGCACATGAGGCCTGGAAGACACACAAGGGTGATATGATCACTGCTCAGTGTATCATCCTGGCAGCCATGACCCCGGAACATAGGCGTCAGCATAAGGGTTATACTGCCTATGAGATCATGGCTAGGCTCAAGGATCTCTATGAGGAGCGAACTAGGCATGAACGTTATGACGTTGCCAAAAAGCTCTTCAGGTGCCGTATGGCTGAGGGATCATCTGTTGAAAAGCATGTCACTGAGATGATAGGCTATATTGACAGATTGTCAGAGCTTGGTGTGGGTATGGATTCAGAACTTACCCTTGATTTTGTGCTACAGTCCCTTCCTGATTGTTATGGACAGTTCATCATGAATTTCAATATGATGAATATGGATAAAACTCTTGGAGAGTTACTGTCCATGTTGCGGGAGGCTGAGCCCGAGATAAACAAGAAGGCTAAGGGAAGTGTTCTCTTAGTTGGAGGTCCCAAGGGGCGCAAGGGCAAGCCTAAGAGTAAGAAAGCCAAACAGAAGAAGAGTTCTTCCACAGCGCCATCTGGAGGAGTCCAGAAGACCAAAGCCCGTAAGGGCAAGGAGGATGCGGTCTGTTTCCACTGTAACAAGCCGGGCCATTGGAAACGGAACTGTAAGGAATACCTTGCAGAGGTGCAGAAGAAGAAGAGTTCTACTTCGAGTACTTCAGGTATTTATGTTATTGAAGTTAATTTATCTACTTCTGATCAGTCCACATGGGTATTAGATACTGGATCTGGTGCTCACATTTGCACTTCTGTGCAGGGGCTTAGAGGTACGAGACGATTGACTCCAGGAGAGGTGGACCTACGCGTCGGCAATGGATCAAGAGTTGTTCCATTAGTTGTAGGGACTTTTTCATTGACATTGCCCTCTGGGCTTGTGTTAGATTTACATAATTGTTACTTTATTCCTAGTTTGACTAGGAATATTATTTCTATTTCTTGTTTGGACAAAGATAGATTTTCATTTTTATTTAAGAACAATAGTTGTTCATTTTATAAAAATGAGTTGTTTTATGGTAAAGCAACAATATGTAACGGTTTGTATGTTCTTGATGTTGATACTCCTATTAATAACATAAATATTAAGCGACTGAAATCAGGTGATTTAAATAGCACTTATTTATGGCATTGTCGCCTTGGCCATATAAATGAGACTCGCATATCCAATTTGTATAAAAATGGATACCTTAGCACATTTGATTATGAATCATATGGTGCTTGCGAATCTTGTTTACTTGGTAAGATGACTAAATCTCCTTTTAAAGGAAAGGGAGAGAGGGCCAGAGAAGTGCTAGAGCTTGTGCACACTGATGTGTGTGGGCCCATGTCCACCCAGGCTCGAGGTGGGTACGTCTACTTCATAACCTTTACTGATGATAGATCACGTTTTGGTTATATGTATCTCATGAGACACAAATCTGAAGCTTTTGAAAAGTTCAAGGAATTCAGATTTGAAGTAGAGAAACAAACTGGAAAAAGCATCAAAGTACTTCGATCAGATCGAGGTGGTGAATACTTGAACAGTGAGTTTCTAGATCATCTGAAGCAGAATGGGATTCTCTCACAATGGACTCCACCTGGAACACTAGAGATGAATGGTGTGTCTGAGAGGAGGAATAGGACCTTGTTGGACATGGTTCGATCCATGATGAGTCGCACTGAACTCCCCATTTCATTTTGGGGATACGCACTCCTCACCGCGATCTTTATTTTGAATAGGGTTCCAAGTAAATCAGTTACTCAGACTCCATATGAGATATGGAAAGGAAAGAAGCCAAGTTTATCTTTCCTTAAGATTTGGGGTTGTGAAGCTTATGTCAAGCGTGTTGATAGTAATAAGCTAGAACCCAAATCAATGAGAAGTTTGTTTGTGGGATATCCAAAAGAAACAAATGGATATTACTTTTACCACCCACAGGAACAAAAGGTGTTTGTTACCAAGCATGCGGTATTCCTTGAGAAGGAATTCTTAGATGCTGTGGTTAGTGGGAGGAATGTTAAACTCGATGAGATTCGAGGTGATCCACAAACAGATACTCCCCTCCAGGAACCCGAGGAAGATCAGACACAAGATGTTGTGTCAATTCCCCAATCTTCCACACAAGGACTTCGTAGGTCAACGAGAGTTCGTCATGAGCCTGAGAGATATGGATTTCTCATCTCGACACATGGAGATGTGCTTCTGGTTGAGAATGACGAACCAAATACCTATGATGAAGCAATGTCAGACATTGACTCTAGGAAATGGCTTGATGCCATGAAATCCGAAATGGATTCCATGTACACTAACCAAGTATGGACTTTGGTTGATCCACCCGAGGGTATTAGACCCATTGGGTGTAAGTGGGTCTTCAAAAAGAAGACTGACATGGAAGGTAATGTACAGACGTACAAAGCCAGGCTCGTGGCCAAAGGTTTCAATCAAAGACAAGGAGTTGACTATGATGAAACCTTCTCGCCTGTAGCAATGATAAAATCCATTCGGATTCTGCTTGCAATAGCTGCCTATCATGACTATGAGATTTGGCAAATGGATGTCAAAACAGCTTTCCTCAATGGAAACCTGATTGAGGATGTGTATATGATACAACCCGATGGTTTTGTCATCCAAGAACATGCAAATAAGATTTATAAGTTACAAAGGGCCATTTATGGTCTAAAGCAAGCATCCCGGAGTTGGAATCAACGTTTTGATGAGACAATCAAAGAGTTTGATTTTTCACAAAACGAAGATGATCCTTGTGTTTACAAGAAGATTAGTGGGAGCGCGGTGGTCTTTTTAGTCCTCTATGTAGACGATATATTGCTCATAGGGAATGATGTTCCCATGTTGCAATCAGTTAAAAAATGGCTTTCAGAAAATTTCTCCATGAAGGATTTAGGAGAAGCAACCTATATTCTGGGAATAAGGATCTATAGAGATAGATCCAGGAGGTTGCTAGGACTCTCCCAAAGCACGTACATTGACAAGGTGCTAAAGAGGTTTAGCATGGAAGATTCTAAGAGGGGAAATCTTCCCATGTCACATGGAATACATCTTTCCAAGGCTATGTGTCCAAAGACACAAGATGAAAGAGATAGAATGAGTCGAGCACCATATGCATCAGCCATTGGCTCGATTATGTATGCCATGTTATGTACGAGGCTTGATGTCGCATATGCTTTGAGCATATGTAGTAGATATCAAGCTGATCCAGGTGAGAAACACTGGATTGCAGTGAAGAACATCCTTAAGTACTTGAGAAGGACTAAAGAAATGTTCTTAGTATATGGAGAAGGAGAGCTTACTGTGAAGGGGTTCACGGATGCCAGTTTCCAGTCCGACCATGATGATTTTAAATCACAGTCGGGATTCATATTCTGCCTGAACGGCGGAGCCGTTTGTTGGAAGAGTTCCAAACAGGAAACAGTTGCAGATTCAACAACCGAAGCCGAGTACATAGCAGCCGCCGAAGCAGCTAAGGAGGTTGTATGGATCCGTAAGTTCATTGGTGAACTTGGAGTGGTGCCCAGCATTGTTGATCCAATAACAGTGTATTGTGACAACAATGGAGCCATCGCCCAAGCGAAGGAACCACGGTCTCATCAACGGACCAGACATGTATTGCGGCGTTACCATCTGATAAGAGAAGTTATCAGCCGGGGTGACATGCGTATAGAGAAAGTATCGACGGATGACAACGTCGCAGATCCCTTAACTAAAGCTCTGTCCCAAGAGAAACATGAAAGTCATGTTCGATCATCAGGTATGAGATACATGAGTGATTGGCTCTAGTGCAAGTGGGAGATTGTTAGTGTAGGTGCTCTAGACCCAATTAGATTGGGCAAATTGTACGCTGACATTTTTAATCATATTTCATATTGAATAAAGAGTTATTTAATTCTACAAGAAGTCGTTCTATTAGTTTCTTGTTATTAATGTAATGATCGGATGAAACTAGATAGAAGTCCATATGATGTATATTGTGATTAATCTATAAAGATGTGAGATGATGCATCACAGTTTCTCGACATCATTAAATGTCCCAAGTCGTAGCAATGTCAAGAATGGACATTGACAATTGCGGTAAGACTTGTATGTGCTATGTTTTTGCTATGTGATAGCAATGGGGGACTCACACCCATAGGCATGGGGATGCCTAAACAAGTACATAGGTGACCAATGTTGGAGAACATGTCACTGGACATGACTCGCCATGAGAATCCATTTTGGTTAAATGTTGATGGAATTCTCATACGAGATGGGTGTAACTAATCCTTGAACCTGAGGTTGTCACGGCATCTCATAAGAAGACCGATATGCTTTGACATCGTTTCGATGGGCCTAGATAAAGGCTGCACGTGGGCGATCGTTGGGCATATCGTGAGGCTTATGGAGATGGGTGCATAACTAAGATGGGACTCGTCTATCCCTTGATAGAGGATGATGTATCTAAGGCGCCTTCGGTGGATATTCACTTTAAATCCATGGCCATGGTGAAAGAGATCAATAAGGAGTTATTGATTCACTTTCTATTAAGTGTAGATATCCGGATAACCGAAGAAAGACTTATGTGATCATAATCAAGCAACACATTGCCAACTTGAGATCACATAGGATACATTGACGAGAGGATCGAATTACACGGTAACCATGCTCGTGAAAGGTTATTTGCGGATTATGAATCCTTCTGAATAATTGGGTAGGCATGATACCTTGCTAGAGGCCAATCTTGTCTTATGTGTTCGTACCGACACATTGCCAACATATTCGGGAGCCTAATGAGTCATACGCAATAGGCACGGTCCCTGGCTTAAACTAGGAAAGCGGACGTATGGTTAAGTGGGACACTTCGGCAAGAAGTTGTGCCGTCGTAGGTTCTCACGGGAAAAGAACAAACAGACGTAATGACGTCGATATGACGAGGGGTCGTCATAAAGGAAAAGGTTTCCTAAAATAGCAATTGATTAAATTAGAAAGTAGTTTCTAACTTAATGATTAAATTAGAAAGAAGTTTCTAATTTAATAATTTGGGCTTAATTTAATTCTTGGGCCAAATAAAGTATTTGGGCCAAATATTAAATTAAATTAAATATTTGAGCTAAATTAGATTTGGGTCAAATATTAAATAATAAATATTATATTTGGGCTAAATAAGATTTGGGCCAAATATTAAATATTAATTATTTGGGCTTGAATTAGATTTGGGCCACATATTTATAAATGAATTTGGGCCACTTTAATTTCTAGTTGGACTAGGATTAATGGGCTAGCCCAATCCATGTCCCCTAGGGTTTGGGAAAACCCTAGGAGGTTGCTTATTTATAAATAGCCCTTTATGGGATGCCTAAATTATGCCTCTTATTTTGTTGGTTTTCAAGAGTTGAAAATCAATTATTTTCCCGTCCATTCATACGCCTTGTTAGGAGAAGGAGCTAGCACTCCCATTCCGCTCTCCTCGCCAACGGACGCGCGCCGCGTATCACAAGTTAGAGGCCGGACACTTGGACGGCTTGAATCCGCAAACGACTTAAAAATCTAAAGGTTAGATTTACTTTATTATGCATGTGATTGTTTGATTTCGACGTTGATCCAATCGCCGGGATCGGGGTTAGGTTCAAAATTTTGAACTACGCTGCTTGCCCCGTAGCGATCTTGCTTAACTTTCACGCCTAATCCTGCGATCTGATCTTAGGCTCCAGCAATGTGCGAGCTCGCTTCGACTAACTCAGTTTGGGGTCTACTGGACTTTATACGATTAGGCTGGCTTGCTGGGTTGGGCCCAGCCCATCAGGAGTAGAGTGGGAAATACACATAACACACCCCAAATCAATTAGCTTAAAGAATATGAGGATGGTTTAGACTGATAGGTATTATCTGGTATCTGAATATGAGGAAATCTTGGGTCAAGACAATTCAAGTGCCAAGCTCAACTGATTCCCATATAGCTTTCTTAGGAATAACATATTACTTAGTTTGCTTGAGGTTTAGTCATTAAATGCATGATTGAGATAATGGTAACTCTAGTTTAAGCAATCCCCATACATGGCATGGAGGATTCTATATTAAGAAGCTATCATAAATCAGTGTGTAAATAATGTTTTGCAAAGATAATCATTCGGGCTTGCATATGAGGACGTTTCCAGGTTAAGTAACCTTCATACATAGCATGAAGACTCTAGGTTAGGCATACGGACCAATCCAAGCCTGAAATTTTTAAATGAAGAATAACTCTCAAGCTCTCTTAGTTTTTGCTATTGAACATATGAAATTCAGCTACCTTGGGTAATCAGAGGCATTGGACATTGTCCTTGCCTTGCCCCAAGTTCAGAGTTAGCCACTCATCTTCATGGAAAAATAAATAACTTGAATTAAACTCAACAGATAAGTAATGAACAGAATGAAAACAACAATAACGATAATCGTAAGGTGAACTACTGTTGTATTGAATACTTGAACAAAGCTACAACTGGTATTGAACTTGCAGTAAACTAAAAGAACAAAACAAAGAACGAGAACTGAAGTGTTTAGAAAGTACAAACAAACATACAGAATGTAAAGACTACTCTACTGATTCCTATCTGATTTTAAGCATAAAAAGATATTTTTGTTCTTCTCCCTCCTATCTTGATTTCGAGGAGGATCATCTCTTTTTAAACTTTTCGTGCATGGAGGAGGGGAACCACTTGGTGAAAAGTTATCCAAAAAGTTGAATGGATTTACCGCTCGTGCCACTGTGTTCATTTGTGCATCTAAAGTGTGACACCCATAACTTACTTACATGCTTAACAATAAATAATAATATTCGAACGAACTTTAAGGTTTAGCGCAGAAAAATTGGAGAAACCAGACTTCTATAAACTTAAGTAAAGTTTAGAACATAATAAAAATTTAAAGCACGTTTTGTGTAAATATAAAGTTTGACATGGAAACATGGTTTCAACAGAAGAAATGAAGACTTCGCGAAGATGCTTTATAGCAATAACATATATAAAAATATCCGGAGCTTAAAGCCAAACTCATACTTCCTTGAAATTAGATAAAAATCCAAGTCATGCTTTATGGCATACATATAAGAAAAGATCAGAGTTCAACCCCAAGAATTTTGTTTCAAAAGGAAACTAAAACTTAAATTCTTGAAAAATTCTTTTTCATTGATCCACCACGCTCCACGACCCGATCTCCTCATTCATAATCACCTGGGGGGGAAATATAAGGGGTGAGATTACGCAAATCTCAGTAAGTACAAGAGAACCATCATATGTATTTAAACAAGTCATGACATAACATAACATATCATATGGAGACACGAGAGGTTCCACCAACTTGCAGGGGTAAGAACCCTCGTGCGTAGCGCTACCGAGCTCCGGTCCCGAAACTTGCGTGAACATAACATAACATGAGGGACCACATAACATAGTTCATGGACATGCTTAAACATCATAAATAGTTCATAATGTACTTACCTCAACTTGGTTTGATGAGATTTGAATGTTTAAGGCTTCACCTTTACACCTCTCAATATGGCATAAACTTAGCTTCGATTGATTTGGAATACCCAAAACTCACCCAAAGGTTCTATTTATAGAATTATCCAACAAATCATAACCTGCCACGTGTCATGTAATTATTTGGGACTCATCATGACTCCCAAGTGTTCACATTGCCAAATATCCTATATAATCATTTCTATCCATGTGTTCTTATCAAATGGTGCCATGTGTCCCATATAATCATTTATATCCATGTGTTCTTATCTTATCTTTGTAATGACCAGTGGAAGCTTGCCATGTGTCCTTGATATTTTGAACCTCACATGCTTAATTACATTTTCAACACTTCCATCATTACATCTCATACAATTTAATTCATTTTTCTACATTTCCCATCACTACTCCACATGGTTAATTTATTTTCTACATTTCCCATCATTACTCCCACATGGTTATTTGATTTTCTACATATCCCATCATTACACCCACATGGTTAATTGATTTTCTCCATATCCCATCATTACACCTTTAACTAGTTAGCTATATTTGGTTACTTTAACTATTTAGTTTGAGATATTTTGATGAGATATTTTTAGGTTTCAAGAATTGCACCTTGGCCCAAAATTTTCGGATAATTTGCACTTAGGCCCTTGCAACTTAGTCCCCGGGCTATTTTTTAATTGCATTTTAGCCCCCGAAGAAAGGATAAATTACGCTAATACCCCAAGATTTTAGGTAAATTACATTTTTACCCGAACTTCAATATTTACGATTTTGCCACTGGCTCAAAAACTGATCATTTGTCTCAAGGTTTCTATAATCCCTTGAAAGGACATATTTCCTCAAGTATTAGAAGCTAAAAATCCCAAGTATTACATTATATTTCAGTTTTAAAATCTTGGGCGTTACATAAAGGCTTTCTTCGGAGTGTCATTCGAATGAATGGGAGAAGACATTCGAATGACCAGCATGATTTCCTTTGGCTGCTTGCGTTATTCGAATGAGTGCAAGGCTCATTCGAATGAATTTCATTTTTACTGCTCAATTACACGTCGATTTCCTCTGTCATTCGAATGCAACAATATCCAAATTCGAATGAATTTCTGATTTTACTCTTTGATTTCTTCTATACATTCAAATGACTTTGGTAACATTCGAATGGCCTTATTTTAATTTGAATGACTTCGGGCTATACGAATGACCTTTACTTCTTGAATTACTGCTTCACATTCAAATTAAGCTAACCTCATTCGAATGTATTGAAGAATTCATTCGAATGACTTGCCTTGACTACTTCTTTTTCTTTTCTTCTTAGGTCACTCATCTTCATTTGACTATGCTTGATCACGCCCCAAATGAATTAGTTTTGATCATTGATCCATATCTCCCATTGAATCCTGCAAACAAGTATTTTTTACATTTTAGCTCATTAAATTGATTATGGATCAATAAAAATTATGACAAAATTTTGATATTTTTGATTATCAATCAGTACAAATGTTCAAATGTTTGAAAAAAATCTAAGTTCATGTATCATGTTTTGAAACCATGTTTCTATGTTTTGAAACACAGTTCTGTTATGTTTCTATACATGTTTCGAAATGCTCTTTGTCATGCTTTGAAAAATTAAATTTTTATGCATCATGTTTCGAAACTAAGTTTCCATGTTTCGAAACATCATTCTATCATGTTTCTATACATGTTTTGAAATATCTTTTGATAAGGTTTCAGTGTTTGCTAAGTTTACATGCTGTATTTCGAAACCTATTTGAAATCTAATCATATGTTTCGAAACCTATATAGGATATTTCGAAACCTCTGTCATCTCTGTCAGCAAAGCATTTTAAAACTTATTTAACATGTTTTGAAATATGTTTTTGAAGTATGTTTTGAAACCTTCATATCATGTTTCGAAACATCTGACTCTGTTAGAAGAATATTTGAAAAACTGACATGCTTTAGCACTTTAAATCAAAACCTATTTTAAAAGTCACCTTTGAATTAATCTCCATACCCTGATGTTTTATTTTCAAATATTGTGTAAGTCGAGAATAAATCAAAATCATTTTGTTTTAAAGCTATGTCTCCCATTCATTTTGTCTCTTGGTGCATAACCAACTATAAAGGCTGGATGTTTTGAAACATGATATGTATGTTTCGAAACCTCTGTATAAAAATGTGTTGTTTCAAAACCTACTTTATCGTCTTGTCTCTAACGGTTATAATTAGTCAAAAATCTATCTCTTTGATATAAATATCAATTTTTGAAAACAAGAAGACTCTCTGACAAGCATACACAAGTTTACACATCTACAAGAGATATTACCACATACACAAGCACAAGCAAACGAAACTCTTTCAACAAGCTCTCAAAGAAGATCCTTTCAATCATTCCTTAGTGTGCATTGTGGTGTAAAGAGGAGAAGCAAATTGAAACTATCATCCTCTCAAGCTCTTCTCACTCCATACCGATAGGTTTGTAATAACTATTTTGTAAGGTATTTAATTACATTCAAATTGTTGGGTTGTAAAAGATAAGTGTTATTTATCTTGTTGTAAGGTTTGAGTTGAGCCTGTAAAAACTCATTGTGTAAGGTTTTAGGGTGAACCGTGGTAAAATTGTAACACCCCACTTTCTTGGGTGCATTATAACTTAGAACAATTCTGGGATAATAATTTTTTTTTTAAAAAAAAAAACTATTGTTAAACTATATCATTCCTCATATCCATCCCAAAATTTCCATACATCTATCTCAAAAGAGAATTATCATAAACATCAAATGCGGGATCCAGAATCGAAACTAACATCTTAACATTAATCAGTTCTTACGTCATCTTTCTCAAAACGTTCAAATTTCAAAGTAGCAGAACTTAAATACATGGGCTATATAACATACATTCAATTCATCATGCACTTTGTTAAGTTTCATTTCATGCCTCATTTATTCTCGTATCTGCTACAATCTCCATCTAAAACGTTTAAATATTCCATGGGTAAAGCCCAAGTTAGATGATGAATCATTTAAGTAAGGGAACAAAAAACATATTTTATGCATGGATGGAAAATGTCATTTTCCATTTCATTTCAATTTGATTCGACCGTACCTTATTGCTACTCTCCATTTTTACAGCCTCATTTCCAGGCCGAGGTGTATGGGTGCGCTCTTGGAACAGTAGAGGTCTCAACCCGTACTCTCATACCCTTATGCGAATGTATGATCAATAATATCATCGTGTACATATGCATATTTCATCATCAATACATGTAAGTGCAATCTACATGAACATATTCAATCAAGACATGACAACATGATAAAATCATTTACTTAAAATCAGGTTTCGGGTGGAACCACTGACTTTCTCAACTTTATCGGGCTATCTAGATATTTGCGCCTGGTTAAGAAATACATGCATCGTCTCGATTTACTTGTCAACCTCAAAATTTGCACAAGTCACTTCAACTTAAGCCTCAAAGTATCTTAATCATCATATTTATTTAAATAAGAATTAAAACCTATTTTTCTATAATTTCTTGCATTTTTTTTATTTTTCTCTTTATTTCTTCCTATTTTTCCTCAATAAATCCAAACTAAATATTTCTCAAATATTTCACTATGAAAATTCATAAAATAATATTCCTGAATTTCTAAAATTTTCTAGAGAATTTTACTTACCTTAACTTAGCCGCTTGGGCTTCCTCGGTATGCATGTCATATCCTCAAAATGCGTGTAAATTCTCAATTTCCACGCACAACCTTGATTATTGCATGCTATCTCGATTCTCGTGCACCATCATGATTCTTGTGCACTATCTCGATTTTCATGCGCTGCTTCGATTTTCGTACCCGACCTCGAAACCTGTGCTCAAACAATTTTTTTTCCAAAATCTCTGGAATATTAATAAATTTCACTTTCCTATTTTTCTAGAATTTTTCAGAAATTTCTAGAATTTTTCCTATATTTTTTCTATTTTCTTTCTTTTTTATTTTCGTTTTCTTCTTTTCTTTTCTTTTTTTCTTTTCGCCTTCTCCTATTCATCTTCTTCCTCTAGTGCCTTTGCTTTTTCTTCTTCGTGGGCCAGTCTATCTGCACACACTAGTGTCGCCGTGCGCCACCTCCACGGCCAGCACCCCAGTCGCCTCCGACTTCTGCCATCGCCTCAACCGGTGTCCCCGCTCACTTCCGACCCCCTGTTCGCAGCTCTTACGATCTGCCATCACGCCCAGCTGCTGCTGTGCAGCCAGCTTCGGCAGCCGACCTGCTTTCACCGAGGCCACCACTCATCGCCGCACTAGCTGCCGTCACTGCAGTCGTCCCCTGCATCGCACTGCTTTGCTCGGCTTTCCTCATGCTGCAGCTGCTTTTAGCTACCCATGACCGCACACCTACTGCCGCTTCAGATCGCCACCGGCCGTTGCTTAATGGCTGGCCACCCCTCGGCCAATCACTCTCTTTTAACCCTTCTGCTCTCATTCTCTCTTCTCTTCTTTCCCTCGACTAAAGCTCTCACGAGCACTCTCTCTCTCTCTGTGTTTAAATTTCAAGAAATGGGCACTGCTTCCACTTCCATTCTCCTTCCCTATTTATAGACAACCCACAGTAGCCTCAAGCCTTGCCTTGGCCAATCACCCTAACCAAACTCTCGATCCCTCTGCATCATTTCGATGGAAATGGCTTATTTCAATGGGAATTGCTCATTTTGTAATTTCTTTCACAAAAATACTCAATTAAAGAGCCAACCCCACATACATATATTTTATATATATAATATATATTTCACACATTTGATCCCCATAATTTATTTTAATTACACTTGGTAATTTCTCAAATTACAAATACACCCTTTAACGTCCAATTAATTTGCATTACAGTACTGAAAATGAAAAATTAATAATTCATAACTTACTTGACAATGACGATTTCGGCTATTGATTCATCTTGAAACCACCTTAGGGTTGATCCTTACGAGAATTGGAGCCCCCTTAGGGTTCCATTTATTTTTTGGAAGTCTCCTATGATGATTCAATTTTTTAACCTGAATCGAAATTGTATTTTAGCTGCATCAAAAAATCGTCTTAATTCCGATTTCTTTTAATACCATAAATCTTATCTTGGAATGCTCATTGAGACCATATCATTTTTCTTAGACATTTACACTCTGAGACATTCCCTGTAGTTGATTCGGTACTTAAAACTGTTATCAAGCTAATTTTTTGGTATTCTAAACTTGCTTAAATTACGTGGCAACCTCACGAAAATATGGGTTCTTACAAAAACCCTTGGTGTCGTTGATTGCTAGTGAAAGTGATTGTGTTTGAAAATCCTTCAAGTGGGTAAGTTTGAAGGTAGTGAAGGCGAGTGCCGAACCACTATAAATCTCGTCTGCACCTGATTTTTCATTCTTACTTGTTATAAATGTTCATGCTTTCAAAAGAATCATTTTTTCAAAAACTAAAGAAGTTTCAAAATTTGCAAAACAGAGAGAAAAGTTTTGAAACATATCATGGTAGGTTTCGAAACATACTTGACATAAAAGTTGGTTTTGAAACATATCATAGTAGGTTTCGAAACATACTTGACAGAAATGTTGGTTTCAAAACATACTTACTTATATTTCAAAACATACTTAACAGAAAGGTTTATTTTGAAACATACTTCCTCATGTTTCGAAACATAGTGTCCTGCATGCTATAAGTTTTTAATCTATCAAAAATTTACACAAATCCCAATTCACCCCCCTCTTGGGATATACTTTCCATTATATAAAACTAACAGCCTCATTGGGACTTGTCCACAGTCGAGGATCAGCCACATTCACGGCTGATTTGATCAAAATTTTGTCCGTGACATGACCAAAAAATTTAGACCCTGAGAAGTTGGTTTGGGGGCTAATGATGATAGTTTTGGGTCAATCTAGGGAAGGTTGGGGCATTAAAGACCCCAGATGTGATGGCCAATGGCGTTTGAGGGCTCGATTTCTGGTACAAATAAAGGTCAATGGCTAAGGGTTTTTCTTCAAGTTGAAGCTCGAATTCGAGGGTTTAGAATGTGAATTAAAGGATAAAGATAAGGGGCATTTCTTTCATGTATTTTGTAGAGCTTTTCTGGAGCTTTTGGTGAGATTTCATGTGAGTTTCATAGAGTTTAGAAGGGTCACCGAAAAACTAGGTGGAAGCTTAGATCGAATCTTTAAAAGTCCTGTTGAGCCACTTTCGGTGGTTGTTTCATGGCCAAAGTGGTACCATTGTGATTGACTTGGGGTGTAGATCAAAATGGGGGCAAAATCCAGAGATCGCCGGTGGCCGAAGCTGGAGAAGATGATCGGTGTGTGAGGTGCATACGCCAGTCTTTACATGCAGTACATGCGCAAGGCGCGTGACTAATAGGTATTTTTTGAATTTTATTTTAATATTTTATAAATTATGGTGTTGAAAATTTTGGAAAAACCTTGAGGAGGTATATATTTTGGAATTATCGAGGGAAGAATAGGAGGAAAATAAAAAGAAATTATGGGAAAATTATGGAAAAATAGATGTTGATTTTTCTTTGAATAAATATGATGGCTAGGGTACGTTGAGGTTCAGAATTGAGTAATTGTATGATTATTGAGGCCTGGCATGACATTCAAGGTCGACACGTATATCAAGGTTATTGTTAAACAAAGGAGAGAGGTTCTATCTTGAAACTAGTTTTATTGCATGTGGTTTTTCCCACAAACTTATACGTGTTATGTTTTGCCTATGTTGAGGATGATATTTATGAAGGTTGCTAAGTTATATGTAATTTATGTGCATCTTGATATATCTGTACATATATTATTGCATTGATAGTCATCATTTTTCAATTAGCATGACATTGTCAGCATATCAATACTTGTGAATGGGATGGGATGTTGCCCTGATAAAGTAGTTGAAATTCCCTAAGAGTATTTCCTGAAATAACATACAGGGGTCTCCCGTGCCATGTGTGCATGCTGGGATGACGACCTAGGGTTTCGTGCTAGGCTAGTTTACCAGGGAAGTTACACTAAGGTGTCTGTTTGTTCATGTAACAACCCATTAGAGGGCCTAGTATTTATTCAAGAATTATTTAAGTAATTGCTAAAGTATTTGATTAAGAGATTTTGCCAATTAATTATTTAATGTGGCAATTTGGAGATTTTGAAGGAAAAGAATAACATTTATTTCTTTTTAATGCTGGAGTTAAAGGAATTTGCCAAGGTGGCAATTTAGATTTTTAATTGAGAGAATAGTATTTAAATAGCATTTAAATGGCATTTATTTTATGGAAATTAAATACAAGGGCACGAAGGTAATTTTAGATTTTTATTATTATTTGAGAGTTTTAATAATAATTTTTGTATTATTATTAATTAAGTGAGATTATGTATTTAAGAGAGAATGAGAATCCATGTATAAGATGGATTTGGATTGAGAGTCTCCTAGTTAGATTTGGAGAAGGAATCCAAGTTGTAAAAGAAGTGTGATCTAGGGCTTTATGTTTATATATAGAGCCCATTAGCTTAACTTTTGTTCATGCCGTGTGAAGAACAGAGAGGCCAAGAGATAGCAGAGACTTGCTAGAGTCTTTAGGATAGCTCTAGGGTTCGATCAGAGAGTTCTATCAGGCAAGTATTCTTCCTGTAATTCCCCTCCATTATAGGTTCTTTTGAGTTATTTCCAGATTATCCAGTATCATTGTTCAGTTTTCAGTTTATATCAACCAGTAGATACGTATGTATACAGTGAGTTTCTTAGCAGTTCTTGCATGGTTAAATAGCGATTCAATCAAGTATAATCCTTGAATCATCCCTAAAGTTGTTGCATATCAGTTGGGACTTGTTTTCCCAAGTTTTAATTTAGAATGGTGTAGTTTTGTTAAGATTATTCAAAAACAGAGTCTCTGTGAGCCTTCATATCTGGATGAGTTTTCCAAGTATGTAAGTGATATTTGGATGGGCCAGAGGCTATTCGGATGTATTAAAAAGATTTATGTGAGTGACATCCGGACGGGTTGTTGAGATATCTGGATGTCTTAGTTGTTCTTTGTGAGTGGTATCCGGATAGCTCTTGTTCAAATCCGGATGGCCAATGATATTCGGATGCTTTGTTTTCGTATCCGGATGTATCTAAAGTTCTTCGAGTATGATATCCGGATGGTTTGTTTATACATCCGGATAGGTCAAGATAATATCCAGATGTCTCGCCTGATATCCGGATGCCTCCCTCAAAAGTTGAACTTCGTATTCGAATAGTCTTTTGTGGCATTCGAATGCCTCAGTGAGATATCTGGATGGCCAGAATCATATCCGGATGTCCTAGTCCTTATCCAAATACTATCCAGCATATCCGAATAGCTCATCCTTTGTGCTTCCAATGTGTCCGAATAACCTGAATCATATCCGGATGTCCTAGTTCATATTCGAATACATCCCAGCGTATCTGAATAGCTTCTGCTTTGAATGCCAGTGTATCCGAATGAGCCTCCTTCATATCTGGATGTCTTTCATCATATCCGGATATCCTTCCTGATATCCGGATTGCTTTTCCAAAAATTTAATTGAACTTCCAAAATATCCTTCCTGATATGTGCTTATAGTTTTTTTCTATTTACAAGATTTAGATCAGTCAGGTATGTTTTATCAGATTATGTGGGCCTATGAGCCAAAGTTGCATACCTGCATTTAGTTTACAGTTTATGTGCATTACATTTTTATGAATGCAATCAGACAGTGATTATTCAGTACAAGTTCAGTAAGTTATTTATCAGTATCGATATTCTTCGATTTGGCTTCAGTATTCTTTCCAGCTTATTACTTGTTGAGCTTTGTAATTCACCTTGTACTCTTCACCCTTCCATGTTCTAGCGGGGGAGTACCAGACGTGGGGCTTAGCAGTAGTAGTCTATAGTGTGTGTACGTGGAGCCGCTCAAGATAAAAGATGTCTGGGAGTCTGTTAAGTTTTGTAATGTTTTGTCAATTTAGATCTATTTTACATTTCAGTTGAGGGATTGTCCCTTAGTCAGAGTTTATGCTTTTCAGTTTGTATTGACTTAGAGTTTTTATTTCAGTTGATTGAGATATTCATTTATGGTATCAGATAGCAGTTTATCAGTTAGTTTTATTTTATTTCCCTGTAGAACTTCTTCTCGGGCAGTTCTAGGAGTGGGGGTGTTACAGTATTGGTATCAAAGCAGTATTTGGAGGAGTCTCCCGTACACACATAGGATGTTGGGTAGAGTTAGGACTTGTGTTTGTTAGTTTAGATAAGTTGGCCCAATTAATAGTGTTCTAATCCTAAGTGGTGATGCAGGAAGATGAGTAATAGATGTGGATGACCCCGGACTCGCAGTCAGGCTGCTTTTATTCCAGATGAGGTTCAAGTATCCACACCTGGCTCACTGGGGGAGTCTTATAGTAATATGCAACAGGGAATGGTCGAGATGCGAGGTATGTTAGCAGGATTGATGAGGGTGATAGATACCCTAGTTACTAGTCAAGTAAGAGAATCACAAGTTCCCCAAGAAGTAAGAGATAGTAGAGGCGATAAGCCAATCGCTCCAACAGCTCTAGTTGTGGAGACAAATACAGGGAGTCAGCTATTAAAGGATTTCATGGCTTTTCGACCATCAGCATTCCATGGAGGCACAGATGTAGCAGCGATTTTGAGAATCGGATGCTAGTGATTATACAGATGATTGCCGAGTGTGACTTAACACATTTTTATACAGAGGTGATGCTAAGAGATGGTGGAAGACTGCCCACCAGAGGTTGGTAATCAAGGACCCACATGGGTCGAATTTCAGCAAGTATTCAACAACGCTTATTACCCAGTATGGGTCAAGGACCAACAAGTTTTTGAGTTCGTTGAGTTGGTGTAAGGTACCAAGACAGTGGCCCAATATGAGGTAAAGTTTACAACCTTGACTAGATAGGTCTCATAGTTAGTGTCCACTGAAGCAAAGAAGGCTGCTAAATTTCAGAGAGGATTGCGTCCTGATATTTGCTACGCTTTTGGAGGGGCTCAGAGTGTGGATTATGCCACGATAGTTCAGTGAGCATATGCTATTGAGAGAGACAGTAATGAGTGGAAGATGGCATAAGCAGCCAAGAAGGGAGCAGGTATATGATAAGAAGTTATTTGGAGACTTAGAAATTCTTGATGTTAGGAATTTTGATTTGATCCTTGGCATGGATTGGTTGTCAGGGCATTATGCAAGAGTTGACCATTGACAGAAGATTATTGACTGAAGATTATTGACTTTGATCTACCTCGACAGCCGGTTCAGATATATAAAGGAGTCAAGCCTATGGCTACGATTCCTATGATCTCAGTGATGAAAGTAGGAAGCTATTGTGTGATAGATGTGAAGCTTACCTAGCTTTTGTTACCTTAGATGAGGGAAGCAAGAGAAAGTTGTTTGGGGTGCCAGTAGTATGAGATTTCTTAGATGTTTTTCTTGATGAATTACTAGGATTACTTCCTTGGAGAGGAGCAGAGTTTACAATTGAGTTATTGCTTGGTACACATCCTATCTCTAAGGCTTCATATCGAATGGCACCTAATGAGTTAAAAGAGTTGACAACCCAGTTAGAAGAATTAATAGAAAAGAGTTTTATCCGACCCAGTTCATCCCCGTAGGGTGCACCAATATTGTTCGTGAGGAAGAAAGATGGATCTTTGAGGTCGTGCATAGATTATCGTCAGTTGAATTAGGTGACAGTGAAGAATAAGTATTCTTTATCTCGAGTGGATGATTTATTAGACCAGTTGCGAGGAGCTAAGGTATTCTCAAAGATAGACTTAAGATTAGGTTACCATCAGGTGCGAGTCAGAGATGATGATATTCAGAAGATTGCTTTCGGGACTCACTAAGGACACTATGAGTTTGTGGTGATGCCATTTGGGTTAACAAATGCTCCAGCTATTTTCATGGATTTGATGAATCGAGTTCTACGTGAGTACCTAGATTACTTCATTATTGTCTTCATAGATGATATTCTAGTCACTCACCCAGTGTAGAGAAGCATACAGAGCATCCTACTTCAGTACTACAGAGGCTTAGGGAAGAGCAACTATACACCAAGTTCAGTAAGTGTGAGTTTGGCTCACTCAGATTGGATTTCTAAGCCATGTGGTGTCTAGAGACAGTATTTTAGTGGATCTAGACAAGACTAAAGTAGTTATGGATTGGCCGAGGCCGACGACAGTGACAGAGATACGTAGTTTTTTAGGTCTTGCAGGCTATTATAGGCGATTCATTAAGGGATTTGATCGTTTATCTTCTCCTATGACTTAGCTAACAAGAAAAAGAAAGAAGTTTGAATGGAATGATGCATGTGAACGTGCTTTCCAAGAATTAAAGTAGAAGTTAACTACTGCACCAGTCTTAGTTATACCAAGAAGTGGAGAGAAATATTCCATTTACAGTAATGTTTCCCATTCAGGTTTGGGTTGCGTATTGATGAAATAAGGTTAAGTTAATGCTTATGCATCCAGATAATTGAAGAAACACGGGGTGAACTACCCTACTAATGATTTGGAGTTAGCAGCAGTAGTATTTGCATTGAAGATATGGCGACACTATTTATATGGTGAGAAAGTTAAAATTTATACAGATCATAAGAGTTTACATTATCTTCTATCCCAGAAATAATTGAACATGAGACAAAGACGTTGGGTCGAGTTATTTAAGGACTTCGATTGTGAGATTTTATTCCATCCATGAAAAGCTAACATAGTAGTCGATGCCTTCAGCAAGCGAGGAGCTTCTATGGTTACAATGATGGTTTAAGAATGAAATTTATTGGAGCAATTAAGTGCTTTATCTATTTCATCCCCAGAGGATAGATCACTTTGTGAGTTGTGCTTACATGAGAATACAACCCGAGTTATTTGACCTGACTTAAGAAACAACAATCAAAAGATGAAAAGTTGGCATAGATTTTAACAGATATCGAGAAACTTTCTCCTTTGGGATATACTCTACGGAGTGATGGTATACTCTTATTTCAATGACGTATTTGTATACCCGATGATGGAAGTCTTAAGCAGGAGATTTTGAATGAAGCACACAAAAGTCGTTACACTATTCATCCAGGTGTTGCGAAGATGTACCACGACCTAAAGCAACAATATTGATGGAGTGGTATGAAGAAAAATTTACTAAATATGTTTCGTAGTGTTCAATATGCTAGCAAGTTAAAGCGAAACATTAAAAAACCCATAGGTTTATTAGTTCCATTACCTATTCCAGAGTGGAAATGGGATAATGTTGCTATGGATTTTTGTGATGGGTTTACCTAGAATGACTAGGGGCTATGATGCTATATGGGTGATTGTTGACAGTTTGACTAAATCAACCCATTTTCTGCCTATTAAGAAGACTTACCCATTGAATAGGTTTGCAAGAATTTATATTGAGGAGATCATGAAGTTACACGGTATTCCATCTAGCATTGTATTAGATCGAGATCCTCGTTTTACTTCCCAGTTTTTGGGAGCTTTGCATGAGGCATTGGGATCTCAGTTGAAGTTTAGTACAACATTTCATCCGCAGAAAGATGGTCAATCAGAAATGACTATTAGGACTCTCGAGAACATGTTGAGAGCTTGTGTTCTAGATTTCCAAGGTAGTTGGGATGAGCATTTACCTTTGGTAGAATTTGCCTACAATAATAGTTTCCATTCAAGTATTGGAATTTTTGTATGAGGCTTTGTATGGGCGACCATGTAGATCGCTGATATTTTGGAAGAAATTGGTGATAGGTCTTTGTTAGGTCCTGAAATTGTTGAGCAGATGTCTGAAAAGATTTGAGTTATCAAAGCTAGAATGAAAAGAGCCCAAGACAAACATAAGAGCTATGCAGACGAACGATGATGAGGCCTCGAGTTTGAGGTAGGTGACCATGTTTGGTTGAGAGTCATGCCTATTAAAGGAGTTAACAAATTTTGCATAACAGGGAAGCTTAGTCCCTGTTACATTGGTCCGTTTGAGATTTTGAGACGGATAGGGACTTCAGCATATGAGTTAGCTTTGCCACCTCAGTTGTCCTATGTTCATAACATGTTTCATGTTTCGATGTTGAGGAAGTATGTGCTAGATCCTCAGCATGTGATTGATTTTCAGACTCTTGAAGTTAGAGAAGATGTGTCTTATCAAGAGATATCTATCAGTATATTAGAGCGAAAAGAGAAGCTTTTGAGGAACCAATCAATTCCTCTTGTAAAGGTGCAATGACAGCGACACTCGTCAGAAGAGACGACGTGAGAATTAGAAGAAGAAATGAGGCGTCATTACCCCTCGTTGTTGAGTAACCGGGTACGAATTTGGAGGACCAAATTCTTTTAAGGAGGGGAGAAATTGTAACGACCCATTAGAGGGCCTAGTATTTATTCAAGAATTATTTAAGTAATTGCTAAAGTATTTGATTAAGAGATTTTGCCAATTAATTATTTAATGTGGCAATTTGGAGATTTTGAAGGAAAAGAATAACATTTATTTCTTTTTAATGTTAGAGTTAAAGGAATTTGCCAAGGTGGCAATTTAGATTTTTAATTGAGAGAATAGTATTTAAATAGCATTTAAATGGCATTTATTTTTTGGAAATTAAATACAAGGGCATGAAGGTAATTTTGGAGTTTTATTATTATTTGAGAGTTTTAATAATAATTTTTGTATTATTATTAATTAAGTGAGATTATGTATTTAAGAGAGAATGAGAATCCATGTATGAGATGGATTTGGATTGAGAGTCTCCTAGTTAGATTTGGAGAAGGAATCCAAGTTGTAGAAGAAGTGTGATCTAGGGCTTTATGTCTATATATAAAGCCCATTAGCTTAGCTTTTCTTCATGCCGTGTGAAAAACAAAAAGACCAAGAGATAGCAGAGGCTTGCTAGAGCCTTTAGGATCGCTCCAGGGTTCGATCAGAGAGTTCTATCAGGCAAGTATTCTTCCTGTAATTTCTTCCATCACAGGTTCTTTTGAGTTATTTCTAGATTATCCAGTATCAATGTTCAGTTTTCAGTTTATATCAACCAGCAAATACGTATGTATACAATGAGTTTCTTAGTAGTTCTTGCATGGTTAAATAGCAATTCAATCAAGTATAATCCTTGAATCATCCCTAAAGTTGTTCCATATCAGTTGGGACTTATTTTCCCAAGTTTTAATTTAGAATGGTGTAGTTTTGTTAAGATTGTTCAAAAACAGAGTCTCTGTGAGCCTTCATATCCGGATGAGTTTTCCAAGTATGTGAGTGATATCCGGATGGGCCAGAGGCTATCCAAATGTATCAAAAAGATTTATGTGAGTGACATCCGGACTGGTTGTTGAGATATCCGAATGTCTTAGTTGTTCTTTGTGAGGGGTATCTGAATAGCTCTTGTTCAAATCCGGATGGCCAATGATATTCGGATGCTTCGTTTTCGTATCCAGATGTATCTAAAGTTTTTCGAGTATGATATCCGGATGGTTTGTTTATACATCCGGATAGGTCAAGATAATATCCGAATGTCTCGCCTGATATTCGGATACCTCCCTCAAAAGTTGAAATTCGTATTCGAATAGTCTCTTGTGGCATCTGAATGCCTCAGTGAGATATCCGGATGGCCAAAATCATATCCGGATGTCCTAGTCCTTATCCAAATACTATCCAGCATATCCGAATAGCTCATCATTTGTGCTTCCAATGTGTCCGAATGACCTAAATCATATCCGGATGTCCTAGTTCATATCCAAATACATCCTAGCATATCCGAATAGCTTCTGCTTTGAATGCCAGTGTATCCGAATGAGTCTCCTTCATATCTGGATGTCTTTCATCATATATGGATATCTTCCCTGATATTTGGATAGCTTTTCCAGAAATTTAATTGAACTTCCAGAATAGTTTAATCCAAGTTTTAATGAAGTTAAATTATTCAATAACTTCCAGTAACAAGTTTATATGATAGAATGTAACAAGTTAATCATACCCATACCATAAATCAAAATTCATAGAATCTTTGTATTCCAATATATAAATGAAAATCATATCATGTTCAGCATTATTTTATTATCACATGATCAGCATTACTTTGTGAGATTATGTGCATACATTTTGGTATGAGCATTGAGCATGACTTTATATGGAGCACTACATATTGTGTGCTAGCATGTATGTGAGCATTGCATTGCATTATGCGCGCCAGGTGGCTTAGTCCGCGAGGATCCCATCAATTTCAGTTTCAGCTCAGTTTATGAGTTGCTCGCCTGGTGACGACCAAGGGGCTAGGGGCTTATTGCCCACAATATGTGCTTACAGTTTTTTTCTGTTTACAAGATTCAGATCAGTTAGGTATGTTTTATCAGATTATGTGGGCCTATGAGCCAAAGTTGCATACCTGCATTTAGTTTACAGTTTATGTGCATTACATTTTTATGAATGCAATCAGACAGTGATTATTCAGTACAAGTTCAGTGAGTTATTTATCAGTATCGATATTCTTCGATTTAGCTTCAGTATTCTTTCCAGCTTATTACTTGCTGATCTTTATAGCTCACCTTATACTCTTCACCCTTCCAGGTTCTAGCGAGGGAGTACCAGACGTGGGGCCTAGCAACAGTGGTCTATAGTGTGTGTACGTGGAGCCGCTCAAGATAAAAGATGTCTGAAAGTCTGTTATGTTTTGTAGTGTTTTGTCAGTTTAGATCTATTTTACATTTCAGTTGAGGGATTGTCCCTTAGTTAGAGTTTATGCTTTTTAGTTTGTATTGACTTAGAGTTTTTATTTCAGTTGATTGAGATATTCATTTATGGTATCAGATAGCAGTTTATCAGTTAGTTTTATTTTATTTCCCTATAGCACCTCTTCTCGGATAGTTCTAGGAGAGGGGGTGTTACAATTCATGTCCATGTATCATGCATTCATGTAACTATTTTGAACTCTCACTTAGATAATTCAGCATCTAACTTAGGCTATGCCCCTAGAACATTCAAACTTTCCAGTTGGGACTTGCGGCAAAGGTAAGGAAGTGGTTGAGATGTAATGGCATGAGATGACGTGTCCAATGGGTTTGGCAAGTTGTTTTGGTATTTTGCTTCTTCATGAAGATTTGAATATGTTTTAGTCATGTTGAGAAACTTATGTTCCGTTGGTGAACAGTCTCGTAAAATAAAGGACGTTATGTATTACGAATGATGTTAGAGAAATGATCATGTAATACTGTTATGGTTTAATGTTATTTTGTGGTATCTTTCGATTATATCTGAGGTACTCAGTTGTTGCATCCGAGAGATGGTTCTCCATGTATTTTGTTTTGAAAATGTGATGTTATGTTATGGTACGGTTTCCATGTTATGATTAAATTCGGGTATGTACCATATCAGGTTTCGATCTTGCTTCCGCATAGATGATGATATGTTAGGGATTTTCTTTAAAATACGGTATGTAAGGTGTTAAGAGATTTTACAAGTCGATACTCAGTGGGACCTGAAAAACAAAATATGTGAGGCAGTGGAATCTCGGTGAGTGAGATTTCGGGTAGTAGAGCATGCCCAGTCCAAAAGCCTTGATGATGAGTTGTGTGATCTCAGTTCAAGGTAGAGTTCATGTGCCTAAACCACAAGTGTTTCTTGTTAGGTTATAACAACCATAAAGGGAATGATGAGAAACCTAGGCAACAGAGGTTGTGATTTAAGTTCAGTGTGCCAAGTGGGCTTGGGGATTCGAAAGTCTATGAGAAGGGACACATGAATAAGTTATGCATTATGCAGTCGCATGAGACCTGAATCATTATTGAGATTTAAGGTATACTTAGGTAAAGAATCCCTAGAGGTTCTTAAGGTTGGGTTGTTTACCAGCTTACAAAAGATGATTGGAAATAACTAGGTAGTGTGATCTGATTGACTAAGGATATGGGATCTTCAGAGATAACGCAGTTTGGGATTCCCGAGGAATTTCCTTAAAAGATTGATTTTGAGGGCCATTGAGAATCTAAGGATTCGTGGTAAAACTTCAGAGTTTTTCAAGAAAAAATCCAACGTGTCTTTGGGAAATAACATTAAGGGAATAGAGTTTGAATCTCTTAAACTTGTGAGAGTCATGCTGGATGTTGTTAATAATCCAATGATGATTGGAGTACTGTAGGTGACGTAAGTACCTACATGCTCTAGCTAGTGGTATGGTTATGGATTGTTGTCCATATGGTTATTAAGATACATATAAATTGAAACGTAATGGGGGTTTTGTGTGAAACAATCTGAACCCGGTTAGAAGATATGTGAACCTTTTTACATGCTTGAGAGAAACAGGTGATAGCGGATGTGCCAAGATGACAAGTCGTAGTAGGAGAAGCTACATTCTTAATAGACCTAAATCTATTGGAGATCCAAGATTTTCGATTGTGGAGATTGAAACTCTTGTATGGTTAGACGGTTAGTCTAGTTATCCCTAGTGGGCAAATTGTGAGATGTATAGCTGGACAATCGTTAAAGGTCATGTTAGCGAGTTGTGAATATAAAAAGCCTGTGGATATGTGGTGCAGGCGTATACGGTCAGTGAAAAGTCGCAAGAAAGTTGAGGTAGGGAGAGAAATACTAGGACGTATTCTCAAAAAATTTATTGGGATTATTTCTTAATAATAATTTTGATTTTGCCATTGATAGCTTGAGATTATTGGATGCTTAGTTATGTGTGGCTTGATTGAGGGTATAAATTATCAAGCTTGTATAAGATGATAATTAAGAGTCCGTATCTTTTATCTTGAATTGATGAATTATTAACCAGTTGCAAAAGGCTGTGATATTTTTCTATGATTAATGTGCGATCGAGGGTAAGATAAGGGAATAAGACATTCCTGGAATAGTGTTAAAGATATGATTTGATATTGCCTTATGGATTGATCAATACACTAGCTGCATCAAATTCATGTTAGTGATTGTGTTTGTTGATGATATATTGGTGTACTCCTCGGATAGGAAGACGCATGAGGATTATTGAGGATAATGTTGAGAACTCTTAAGAAGCTCTAGCTGTATGCCAAAATCTTCAGATATGAGTTTTGGCGATCTTGAGAGGCATTGTCGGGAGCATCACGACAGATTTTGTGATCGAGATTTGCTTGCTAGGTCGTAACAACCATGAAAGAAATGATGAAAGCATGAGGCTCCATGTTAGTGAACATGAGATCAAGACAAGTAAGTATACGCAGATAACAAGCACGGATAACTCGCAAGTATATGCGGTTAAGACAAGTAAAGTGATGAATAAGATGTCGTTCCTACGGAGATTGGTTACTAACCATTTAAATACTACAATTATTCACAATTAACTATATTTGGATAATTGATTAATTAAGAAAATTAATTAATATAAAACTAACAATTACCTAAGAATTAAAAATCAATTGGTTAAGACCTAGGGTTTTCTAAATTCACATACCAAATCTACTTTATCAAATTACCTCATTTTTTGGTTGATTAGATTACAAACTATGTCAATGAAGCACTCTAATTTATTTGTTAGCCTATGTCTAGGTCTAACAAGTTTATTCAACTAATCTAACTCACTATATATCTATGTGAATTAAAATTAGAGAGCACATTAAGCATAGGTACTCATTATATGAAAATATTCATCACAAATATAATAAAAAATTACACATGTAATCAAGTGAATGTCTTTCCCAATTAATACATGTTATTTTATCCAAAGTCTATTCCTTATTTATCTATGTCTAGCATCATAAGAAATTTCAAATCATGTAATTGGTGATCAAGCAATTACAAGCACTAAGTTTATAACAAAATTAACATAATTAATGTAACAATCACAACCAAAAATTGAGTAAACTAATAAAGTCTCAATGCATAGGATCCTTTAGAAACCCAATACAATTATTTAGCCACTCATAATGAATAAAATATTCTCAAAATCAACCAAGAGTTGTTGCATAATTGAAATCCAAAAACTGTAACGACCCACCTCCTAGAGCCCCTACCGCACATAGAGGATCCGTGAGAGGGTCATTATTTGAATGATAGAAAATAATAACGCAAGCTAAAACCCACTCACAACCCTTATTAAAACCATAACCTTTTTACCACATAATATTTCACAACCATCCTTACATAATTATTCACAACATGAGCCCACCTGGGCTTACATAACATACACCTCAAGAACATAAAAGCATTATCCTAACTGAACACAATGACACCTAGGACCTAGTTTCGGTAGAACTCTGCACTTGCTATCATGGCTCAACGTCTGGACCCAAACCTTGTTGAACGTATTTGCTATCTCAGGACGTTCTCTTACTTGGAATGATGGAAAGCAATGGTGAGTCACAAGACTCAGCAAGTTTAAGAAAGAAAGGCCATAGGTTAAAGATAGACTTCCCTAGCACCCCATGCATCACATGACAATGCAGCAACATACCATGTCATGATCAATATGCGCCTTAGCTTTAAATGCATAAATATAAAGTAAACTGCACAAAAGGGGTCCTTGGGGCCCACATAAAACACACACATTGGCGCCCAAGTCCCACATACAAACCTGCTAGGAGCCTACTATACGTTACCATATCATCATTCCTAACATGCCCTTCCTTGTCATTTATCAAGTGGCTTTTCTTGTCATTCTTCATAACATATCTATAATGCCCTGCTTTTCCAAGGTGTTGAATAACGTAAGATTTCAGGGATACATATTTTTTTCTATCATAAACTTAACACATAAATCGTTCCCTGACAATCTCGTTACACCTTCTCAGTTAATCAAACTTAATAATGAATAAACTAAGATAGGTAAATCAGCATAAATGCGGAAGCTAGATCGAAACCTCAAGTGATACATAACCATAATTCATTTATTCATAATATTGAAATCGTATCATCACTTAACATGACATTATCAAAACGTAATACATAAGTACACATCTCTTAACCATAACAATAGAAACATGCTAAAGATCACCTGTGTAAATAACAATTACATCTATAACGACCTGTTAGAGGGCTCAGTATTTATTCAAAGAATTATTTAATTATTTGTTGAAGTATTTGATTAAGAGATTTTTCCAATTAATTATTTAATGTGGTAATTTAGAGATTTTGAAGGAAAAGAATAGCATTCAAATTCTATTTAATTTTGGAGTTAACAGAATTTTCCAAGGTGACAATCTAGTAATTTTTAATTGAGAGAATAGCATTTAATTCTTTTTAAATAGCTTTTAATGGCATTTTTTTATTGTGGAAATTAAATGCAAAGGGCATCAAGGTAATTCTACAGTTTATTATTATTTGAGAGTTTTAATAATAATTTTTGTATTATTATTAATTAAGTTAGATTATGTATTTAAGGGAGACTGAGAATCCATATATGAGATGGATTTGGATTGAGAGTCTCCTAATTAGATTGGGAGAAGGAATCCAAGTTGTATAAGGAGATTGTGAGGGCTTTAGGGTTACTCTCCTTCTCTCTCTATATATATGATTCCCTAGCCATATTCTCCTCACGCCGCAGAAGGAGAAAGAAGTCTGTGAGTTGAAGAGTAGTATAATACCCCATATTTTTGTGAAGTTGCCACGTATTTTAAGTGAGTTTAAAATATCGAAAAATATGCTTCAAATGGCAACAAATGACCGAATCAGTCTTAGAGAGTACCCTAGAGCTTAGATACCTAAGGTTAAAGGTATATTTTTGATGAGCATTTCAAGGCGAGATTTATGACGCTGAAAGAAATCAAATCAGAAATGGTTTTCGGTTAAGCTAAGTTGTAGCCTAAAAAAACTGAATGATGGTAAGGGGCTTCTGAAAAATTGTATATATTGAGTAATTTTGAGTTATTAATTTTTGGATTTTAAGTATCTCGATAAATTTGACGTGTGAGGGTGTAATTGTAATTAGAGAATTATTCAAATGAAATAAGAATAAAATTAAGAGCTTATGTGGTAAAATATTGAAGTTGAGGACTTGAAATAAGGGCCAAAGTGTTATTTGAAAGAAGTTTAGGGGCTGTTCTCTTTGGCATTTTCAGCCTGTTTTCCATTTTCAGTTTTTCAAAACACTCAAAACGCGTTTACTTACTCATTTTCAAAAATGCATTTTGCAAAACACACAAAAAATTTACACAGAAAACTCAAAATGCCAAAAACACGTTTTGGCTGTTTTCAGCCAAAACCAACCTCCATCCAAAACATGGAAAACAGCCACCGTTTTCATCCATTTTCTTCAACCTCTCTTCTCTCTTCTCTTTCTCTTCTTTTCTATTCAAGTTCGATCGCCTCCATCGTCCATGCCACCGCCATCACTGCAATCGCTCGCCACGACCATCACTGCCACACCCAAATCCGCCCGCCACTGCCATCTCCCTCGCCCGCTATAGCCTTCCGAGCCTAGATCCTCCACCGCCACTGCCTTCCATGCCAAGATCGGCCACTGCCATCGCCATCGCCCTCGCCTGTCACTGCCCTCCAAGCCCAGATCTGCCACAGCCACCGCCGGCCACTGCCTTCCACGCCCAGATCTGCCACTGCCATAGCCATCGCTCTCGCCCGCCACTGCCTTCCACGCCCAAGCCATCGCCATCGCCACCGCCACCGCCTGCCATGCCCAAATCCAGTCGCCCGCCACCGCCTTCTGCCATTTCTCCCTTCCGCGCCTCCACGCCCAATTAATATAGATTTTGTTATTTTATGCTTTATATATTTTTTAAATATTTATGTTGTGAATAATTTAAATCTCAAAATTAATATCAAATTTAATTTATAGGTAAAAATAAATTTATTATGAAATTAATAGTTGAGTGAAATTAAAAATGACTTAGAATGTACTTTGTAATTTTAATATATTATATATGATTAAATTATATAAGTTGTATTATATTTGAAATTCTTTAAATGAAATTTATAATTTATTTTGAATCAAATTTCTTAAATAAATTATCATAAAATAACATTTTACAAAATTTCAAAGTAAACGCATTTTCCAATTTTCTGTTTTGAGAAACAATTTTTCAGAATAACAAAGAGAACGCGTTTTTAAAAATTTCAAAACAAACACTCAAAACACAAAACTCAAAATGAATTCAAAACTCAAAACTCAAAACTGAAACACAAAGAGAACACCACCTTAGGGTTTTAGCTTGGATTTCAAAAGTTGAATTCATTCTAGCTTTGGATTTCAAAAGCCATTCAATTATAGGTTCGAGTCTTTGGAGTCCATGGCTAAGATTGTGACAAGTGGCATAATGTGATTGGTTGGAGAAATCTATAAAAAGGCACCATGGGTTGTTCTCAAATCATTCCAAACAACTTTGAGAGTTGAGGCACTCTAAGAGGAGGAGCTTTCTCTAGAGAGAGAGAAGGAAGTTCGGCAAAGAGGCGGGAAGAAAGCAGCGGAGAAGTGGCGGAGAACGAGCCTCGTTGGAGTTACGATCCTTCGTCGGAATTTGCCAAAATTAGTCAGAAACAAATCTAGGTAAGTCTGATTTTTTTTTTATAATCTTGTAGAGGGGGAAGAGAGGGTCGCGTAGGTTCAAACGGGGGTCGAATCGGAGTTAAAATGAAGAAGTTATGGCCGAAATACCAACCCGAGGTGAAGCAGTCCGAGACTGCTATGCAACACGTGAGATACATGCGCCAGTAATAGCTGCGCATGAGGGCGCGTGGCTAGCCTTCTTGGGGCGCGTGAGGGGTCCTTTTTCCATGAAATTTTCTAGTTATACCCCTAATTTAATACCCTTCAACCCTATATAAAAATATTTAAGGTTAGGTTTACCAAAACGCATGTTTTCTGCAGAAATCTAGGCCGTTTGCTGTGAAATTATACCATCGAAGAGATAAACCAACAAGGTGAGACTCCTATACTCCAAATCCTATTTTTTATTCTCTTATGAGAGACTTCTATTGCATGAGACGTGTTTTGTGAAGTTCTTATACATAAAGGCTTGTTATTCTCTTACATGAAATCATGTTGCATATATGAAATGTATTTTTCTGAAAAATATGCTATTGGCTTTTTAATTGTTGCATTTATAAAATTCGTGTGGCCATACTGTTGTACCTATTTATTGTTGGCCAAGGGAAAAAGTCGGATATCCCCCGAGAGGCGCTATACGTGCGCCATCGAGAAAGCTCTCGTGGGAAGACCGTGAGCCTAAGGGACAATGGATGTGGTGCTTGCATGAGTGCTATGAGGTCGGGCTGAAGTGACATGGTTAGGGACCTCTCGAGAGGCGTTATGCGTGCGCCATTGAGAAAGCTCTCGTTGGAGGAGGCTAATGTTAGGAACCGGGCAACCGTGAAGATATGATTCTGCCTTGATTGATCCGTAGAGCCGCAAACGCAAACTCCTCCAAGTCGGTCCACACGATCAGCCGTTTCCACGGACGCCTTGAGTAATGCTAGTAACCCTAGGCACCTCCAATGAGAGATCCAAATTTCTCCTTGTTTTTCCAACTTCTTAAGTGGCCTATTTATAGAGTAAAAACCCTAATTATGCCTTTGGAAAAACCCTAAACGATTTAGGTCTGGCCCATAATCATATTGGGCCGTATCTCTCTTTTAATTTGTGGAACGGACTCGACCCAAGTGTGTGACCCCTTAGGTCCACCATTGGGCTAGATGTAGGGCCAATTCTATTGGGCTATATGAAGGCCCAACTCCTTAGAATAATTAAACTCTTTTAATTAAACTTATGGGCTTCATAATTAACTCATCTCATGGGCTTCTTAATTAAACTCTTTAATTAATAGTTTTAAAATTAATCATATTAATTTTAAAACCCTACATATCATGGTTAACTTCTAGCAACATGCCATGAATGCCTAGCCAACGATGAAAAAAAACCACGGACCTTTTCGATTGCAATTACCGTACAGTAAAATCCTTTCATCAACTATGTCGAATTTAGGGTATGGTTTTATGACGAAACCCTAGTCATTCAATAATTATGTATCCATTCCAGATTTATGACTTGTTCGATGAAATCAAAACACCTTTTGATTTCCATCTCACATTGGCCAAGGATTTCCTTAGTCATGAAATCATCGGAATACATAGGACATCTTCTCATCTTGTCGATAAGTGATGAATCCTATTTTGACATTCACAAGCCTTCATATGTGATAAGGTTACGCTCAGTGATAATTTGTTAATGACTCCATTGGAATCCAAAAAGGAACCAAAGCGTAACCAGTCAAATATAAGACTACCATGATGTCTCAAGTCTAAGGACCAATCTACACTACTGCAACACAGAAATTCCAATTCGACAATCAACAATTACCATTAGGAATTCTGTAGCGGGTCAGTTTAGTGTACTTATTCTTATAATAAGCACCCACATATATGCACTAGTGTCCACACACCAATGTCTATGAAACAAGACATTCTCCTAATTGAGCATACATCATATGTGCTAGTCTATCCGAGTTATTAGTGTCCAATCCTAATAACTCTACGACTAGGAACATTTAAGATCAAGGCTTATAAGGAATATGTTTCATGATCGTCATCTCTATGCACGACCATATTCCATGAGCCTATATGATCTATGGACTTTGTCAAATATGGAAATTATAAAGACAACCATCAATGACAAACAAAAACATAATGCCTTGCAATAATAATTGATTGAAGATAAAGAGTCACGATATAAAATATGATCAATTACATGTAAATATAATTGGCTTGTGGGGCATATCTCTAACAGCTAACGTGTTCACAAGGCACTTCGGAGTAGTTCTCGTTGTCTTCTCATACATTTTATACCTGATCATGCATCGATATAAACTGTTTTTGGAGTTTCTCACTAGAAGATTCATCTTCTAATTGGACTATGTCCCTGGAATATTCAAACGTTCCAGGTTCGACGAGCGGCTCTAAGGGAAAAGAGGTAGCTGATGAATAAGTTTAATCTGCTGTCCGTATCATGTTTAGCATATTTTTGTTTATGTGCGAACCTATGTAATTTTGGATATGTTTAAGATGTTCAGTTATCACTTGATGATGTCCATGTAATATATTTTGTAGACGTCTTGAACAATTTTATGATAAATAAAGTATTATGGTTGAGAACCATATCAGGTTCGATCTAGCTTCCGCATTCCAGATTTTAAATGCCTGTCTTAACTATTCGATTATTGGGTTTGTTAAGCTGAGAAGGTGAAAATTAGGGTTTTTGGGATATTGTATGAGGTATGATAGCTATTGTGATATGAAAAATTTTTATATTCCCGAAATCCTAAGTTATAACACACTCAAGAAATTTGGGGTGTTACAAGCAGAGGGTTAGGAAGCAGTGTTTGCATAGAAGTCTCTCGCGAAGTCATTAGAATAGATCAAGAAGATTGAAAGGCAAGTATTCTTCCTATAATCCCTTCCATTACTAGTTCATATCAGTTTTTCAGATTATTCCAGTTCTGCAATGAGTTCTCAAATTTTATATTAGTTGTAGTGTGTGTGTATATATATACGTAATCAGTGAATGCATAATCAAGAGGTGCATGATTTTATAGCTATTCAATCCAATATTATCTTTGAATCATCTTTAGAGTTGTTTCATATCAGTTGGGATTCATGTTTCCAAGATTTTTTTCAGAATGGCATAGTTTCATTGAGTTTTGATCAAGAACATAGCCTCTGTAATCGTTCGTGTTCATCAAAAATAGTTGCAGACATCCAGATGTGTTTTTGATATCCAGATGGATTTTTTTTGAGTTTGTGAGTGACATCCGGATGGGCTAGAGGCTATCCGGATGTGTCATAAAGTTTTCTATGAGTGACATCCGGATGGCTTTAGCAATATTTTCGGATGGTTTGTATCACATCCGAATGAGTCCAGTGCCTATTGTGAGTAATATCCAAATAGCTCTTGTTCATATCCGGATGGTCCAGTGATATCCGGATGCTTCGTTTCATATCTGGATGTGTCTAGTAATGATTGTGAATTGTATCTGGATGCCTTGAGTCGTATCCAGATGGGTCTAGTTGTTTGTGAGTGATATCCGGATGCTCTGTGTTGTATCCGGATAAGTCTAAGGCTTTCTATGAGTGATATCCGAATACCTTGCAGTGTATCTGGATGTGTCTAAAAAATTGTTCGAAGTGTGATATCCGAATGGTTTGTTTATATGTTCGGATAGGTCAAGATGATATCCATATGCCTTTTCTTCTATTCGGACAGGTCTAGTATATCCGGATGCCTTTCTCCAAAGTTGAATTTTTTCATTCGAATAGTCTTCAATAGCATCCGAATGCCTTAGTAAGATATCCTGTAATACCGGAGAAAATTGGGTTAATTAAAAAAAAGCAATTTAATTGAGAAATGGGATTTCAGAGAAAATTGGTATTTGAATAGCCCAAAAAATTGACCAAATCGACTACCGGGAGTGCCCTAGAGCCGAGATGCCAAAGGAAAATGATGTGGCATTAACAAGCACCCCGAGATAGGATTTATGGTGTCGAAAGAAATTGGATCGGGAACAGTTTTTGGTACAGCAAAAATGCAGTTGCCAATTAGGCTGCATTACCGAATTGTTGTAGACGACTTCCCGAAAGTCAACGGAAGCTTGAGGGGGCTTCGAGTTTTCATAAGGAACAACCCTTAGTGGATTCAGGAAGAAACGAAGAGGTTTAAGGCCAAAACGAAGATTCGGGCCTAAGTGCAGTTTTTCAAAATTACTAGAGGGAGGTCGAAACGATATTTTTTTAGAATCCTCAGGGGTCAAATTGATGTTTAAGGACTTGAGGGCATTGAAAGAAATTATCGAAGGTTGAGGGGCTTGGTGAAAAGGGGCAAAATGAGAAACTCAAAACTTGAAGGGGCCAAAATGTAATTTCAGAAAAGATCTCCAACAGCCATGGCCGACCAGCCCTTTCAATCACCGACTTTGGCCACAGGGATGGCACGAGGGTTGGTCGAGGATAACTTTTGGTAAAGGGCTTGGCCCATAATAGCCATCATGGTGGCCGGAAAAAGAAGAAAAGCAACCGAAAGTTCGGTCATTTTTATCAAAGCCTGCAAATGGCTATTTTGGTCAGTTAAAGCCGCTTGAAGGTCGATCTAGGGTAGGTAAACCCTCCTAAGGCAATGGGCTAGCCAATCTCGGGCATTTGGAGCATCGATTTCGCCTATAAATAGGCATTCCAAGTAGCCTAAACTTGGGAGGAATGGAGCTTCAAATCGGCCTTGAAATCAAACGAATTAGCGTTCCATTTTAAGGGGATTTTGTTGCCCATAGCAAGAGGAGCATTTCTGGTAAGTTTGGAGAATTTTGGAGTAAGTTTCAGAGGGTTTAGAAGCTCGCCAGAAAAATGAGGTGGGTGGTCTGGCCGAACGTTCGAGACCCCGATGGGAGGTCTTCGGGAGCTCCTTTCAAGCTCCAAGAAGGCCCATGAGGATCGACTTGAAGAGAGGAAGAAGATGGCATGGGTTTCTCCGATCACCGGCACGGCCGTCGCTAGAGAAGACGACCGGCACGTGCCGGTCACGCGCGGCCTTCAAACGCGTAGGTCATCTTCCTTAGGCGCATGAGGGCGCGTCCCTTCATGGAAAAATGTGAGAAAAATCTCTAAATTCCTAGAAATTTGTGATCTTGAAGTGTGTGTGAAAAGATTGGGATTTGGGATTCCCGATGTCTCAGTTTTAGCATCAAAGAACCTCATTTTGTGTGAAAATACAACATCCGGGTAAGTTCAGTATTTTTCCTTTGATGTTCATAGCTTATAATGAATTGTTGTGAAATTAGATTTGAGAAAATAGTCCCGGGGTATTTATTGGAATTTTCGGAAAGGAAAAAGGAAAGAAAATGAAGGAAAAATGAAATAAATGGAATATTGAGAATATTTAGTGACTAAATATTATTTTATGATTGAGGTAATCGAGATGATGTGATTGGTGCAACTTTTGAGAGTTGGCACGAGAATCGAGGTCGGACACACATATTGAGGCAATACGTGCCTTTTGAGTTATGTTGGTCTTTGGGGCAAAGGTGAGTTTTCCTATCCTAACTATGGTTTCGTGAGTGGTTTTCTCACAAGAACTTATATTCATGACATGTTTGTTATATATGCATGCTATTTATGAATGCAATGTTCATTTTGTTATATTGCATTGAAAGTTGTGATATTTACATGGAACGATATTATTTTCATATTAATATTTATGCATGGGAATGGGATGTCGCCCCCAAAGTGTAGCCGTAATTCCCCTAGGGCAATGATGGAATAATGTTAGGCTTATCCTGCAGAGGTTCGGGATTTGCCTAGGATTCCGTGCCGGACTGGTGGGACTGGGAAGTTACATTAAGGGAAATGTTGTTCATGTTATTGCATCATGCATTCGTATATATATGTTTTGAACCCTCACTAGAGTTTCATTTTCTAATGGGTTATGCCCCTGGAACATTCCACGTTCCAGTTTAGACTTGCAGCTCAGGCAAGGAGCAGGTTGAGATATGACAGCACGTGATGGCGTGGCCGATGGATTCAGCGAGCTGACTCGGATATGTTTTAACTGATGTTTTATTGATGATTAGCCTTGTTAGAATATTATGGAATCTCCATGTATTTATGTATTTCAATATTGAGGATATGATGTTAACTATGGTACGGATTCTTATGTTATAAATAAAGTGATTTGATTATGTACCATATCAAGTTTCAATTATCGCTTCCGCATTTTTAATGATCTGCTGGGGGTTTTGTTTGGAATTCAGTACTCAGGGTTAAGTTATGTATCGAGAAAGAAAGAAAAAAAAAATAAATTATGTATATTTTGGGCCCCAGCATAGTGACACGCTCTCTAAGAGAAAAGTGGGGTGTTATAGTTGGTATCAGAGCGAAGTTGAGGAAGAACCTTAAGTGACTCTAGTATAGTCGATATTAGAGAGAACCTAAGGAAAAGGTCGCGTGTGGCTAGATAAATAAAGCCATTGTAAGATTTGGGTATTGACGGTTACTGGATAAGTGTGTTGTAGTGGAAGTGCATGTCTAGGAAAGTTCTGGCTAGGAAAGACTTGGTACTTAAGTGTGTCCATTATGACCCACCTCTCTTTCCTGGGAACTTACCTAGTGTACTATTCACGAGCAAATACTATTTCAGTAGACGACTACTATTCCCGATGAATAGTTCAAGTGGAATGATCTAATTATTGGAATAAGGATCCGATGAAATGATTCGAGTGTAAGGTTGATTCGGTAACCGTGATTATGGATCCAAGAGATTTAGAGACTGATGATTTGATGTCATTAGTCAAAAATCCTTACAATGAGAGATGAGATAAATGCGGTTATCAAAGATGATCGGATTAGTAATGATTAGCCCTGTGTGACAAGGCTTAGCTGATGAATTAGGATCGAATGATAAGATTTTCAAGGATCATTTGGTATCTCAGAAATGAGATATGGGATCCCATGGAATGGGACGAACGAGAGGCCAAAGATGTCCAAATGATGGAACATGAGTGCGTCAATTGATGAGCTGAAAGTGGTGCAACTGATGTGACTCGCAAAGACGGGATAGGAAACCCTAGCAGCGTGACGACACTACTGGTCGGTGTTCGCAGTGATAGATTTGGATCTAGGGACCAAGGCAGAAGACTTGTGATGAGCTTACGATCAACGTACTGGGGAAGCTAGTTGGTTGTCTCGCAGTATTGGTCAAGGACCCAGGGTCTAAGTTGCTTAGTGTACTGCCGAGGAGATGAACAAATGCTAAAGATCTGGGGCAACACAGTAGGATCTGTACCTTGTGGGGGAGGTCTAAGTCCCGATGGTTTAAGATCCGAGGTGTGCCACTAGCTGTGATTGATAGAGGCTAGAAGCCTCGTGAACCGAAATGAGATGGATTGAATATGGATTGTGTGTCATATTTAAAGAATTGCATTGGAGTTTGTGGTCATCTTGGGAGTGGGTGACACGATGAACGATGCGAGACTCGAGGGATAGAATACCTCGGTGTCTAGTAATGGTAATGGGATCATAAGATGATCGTGTTGGGTGGCTCAAAGGGAAAACTACCTGACGTATGAAATGGAAAGGAAAGATGCATGCTCGTGAGCCATGTAGGCACTACCTGTGAGGTGATGGAATCACCAGGCCATGATGAGGGCCTAGAATGAAGGTTCTTACAGAAGAAGTTAGACTCAGGGCAGCGACGACGAATGATAGCTCTTAGAGGACTACGACGAGACCATGCAGTTTTCACCCGGGACGTACCTGAGTGAGGGTCGACGTATGATGAAGGAGTAAGCCTACAATATGATGGGGGTGATGATGACAGCTGTGTGCTGGCTGACGGAAAGAGTAGCGCCTAGGAAGAACTAATTTAATGGTCGTGTGCTGATAGTCAACTGGGTCTGAAGAACAAAATACGAGAGTTAGTGGATTCTCGGTAAATGAGATTTTAGGTAGTGGAGCATGATCGGTTCAAAGGCTTGACCGATGAGTTCTGAAATGGTAGTCTCGACTCAAAGTAGAGTTTAGGTACCAAAAAGGGAAGAATTGATAGCTCGTATCGACCGAGAAAAAGGATGATGATGAGACCTAGTCAGTAGAGGATATGACTACGTTTCAATGTGCCAAATGGACCTGCAGAATCAGGTAAAATTGTCGGGGGTCAACTCGGCAAAGAGGGCTTAAAGGCATCATGAATGGTAGACTGAGAGCCACGATGGCTAAGGAAATTGAGTTCTTGGAAGATAGTTAGAACTAGATATCATGATTTGATTCAAGATTTTCGAGGATAAATCAGTTTGAGATTCTTGAGGAATTTCTTGAAAGAATTGATTGAGGATCTAAGAAATCATGAGGAAACTTTAGAATTTCGGGGAGAAATCCAGCGATGATTGGAGAACTGTAGGTGACGTAAGTACCTACCTGTTCTAATTGGTAGTATGGTTATGGATTGTCGTCTTGAAGATCGTGCGAATCTTTGATGTGATTAGAAAAAAAATCAAGTAAGGGAAAATGTGCCAGAAAAATAAGTCACAGTAAGGGAAGCTGCAGACCTAGATTGATTGAGGATCCGAGACTTTTGATTTTAGAGAATGAAACTCTTGTATGGATAGACGAATTGGGAGATGTATAGCTGGACAATCATTAAGATGATGTCAGCAAGTTATGAAAATAAATGAGCCTATGGATAGGAGGTATAAGCACTTGCGGTCAGTGAAAGCCATAAGAGAAATGGAAAATGACCAGGATATCTTCTCAGAAGATTTAATGAGATTATTTCTTAATTATAAAATTGCCAATGATAACTTGAGGTTATTGGATGCTTAGTGATATATGACTGATTAAGGATATGAATTATCAGGTGATAATTAAGAGCCTATATTTTTACCTTGATTTGATGAATTATTAAACAGTTGCAAGAGGCTGAGAGATTTTATGATCAATATGCAATCGAGGGTAAGATAAGGGAGTGAAATGTTAAAAATACCAAAGCATAATATTCATTCCATATGTTCAAATGGTTATAGGAAATCAAGTCGTACAATTACTTAAAGGAAAAAGGCAAACCATGAAACTGATGATGATGCCAATGCTTAGTTAGGACGACGGTTGCCAAACAGAACAGGTCCCAGCTCATCGATATCATCTGGGAAAGGCATCTGGCTACTGTTGGCTTCGCCAGGGTAAGGCAGAAGGGTAGCATCTGGGAAACTTGGGAGTGAAACGTCCTCTGGGATAGTGGGAAGATCGAAGCTGCAGTTTGGATTTTGATTAGGTTGTAGGAGAGACCAATCTGGGACAGGTTGGGAATATGCAAGATAGGTAGCAAAGAGTAAATCTTGCAAATAAGCTCGATAAGCTTGCAACTCACTAACCTACTGCTGAAGGGAAAGAATGTGAGAAACACAGCCATAGACAAGATCCTGAAGCCGAGCCTGAGCTTCAAAAAAGAGCGTATCGACAGCCCAAAATCGGTCACTGACCGGAAGCAAAGCTAGGATGTTTACGGCATTTCGGACAGTGAAAACATCACGGATGGCAACAAAACGAGTAGTACCATCCTCACGATGGAAGTAAGGGGCAAAGATGCACTGTGGATTGCATCCTCTATTTAAGACTAGGTAGGCCCCACATCGAGACTGGGCTTGCATGATAGATCTGGATCTAGTTAAATCTAAATAAATTAGATTTGGGTCAGATCTAATAGGTCAAATCAGATATGGGTCGAAACAAATATGGGTTAGATCTAATGGGTCGAAATAGGGATGAGTCAAACCTGAAGTGGGTCGAGTCAGGTCGGGTTGGGTCGGGCCAAGTCGGGTCTAATCAACCCGGATCTGACAACAACGGTAGCAGAAAAGACTGCGATGGCGCGGTGGCGGCCGAGAGAAGCCGGGTGATGGCCGGTGGCTACGCGAGGGGCTGGCAGCGGCAGCAGCGTGCCGAATCTGGCCGACGCGAGGGCCGATTGGGCCGGCAATGATGGTAGGGAGGAGTTGTGATCGGCGGTTGGGGCGCGGGGAAGCTAACAGCCGATGGCGGAGCAGGCGCCAGTGACGGTTGCAGAGGGGGCAACGACGGCCGTCGAAGGTGGTGACGACGCTGGAAAGTAGCCGGTGGCTGTTCGCGCGCAGTGTCGACAAAGGAAGGAAGAAGAAGAAGAAAAAGAAGAAGAAGAAATAAGAAAAAAAAAGTGGTAATTTTCTCTTCTTTATGGGAAAAACGTGTTTTATTATTCCAAAGATTTTGACAAGAAGAAAAAAATTATCTGGACACGCAAAAGTTGAGTTCAGGGCTTTTCAGGTAATTATAGTCCCGACCCTATGTTTCAAAGCATGAAACAATGTAGGGTTCGAATTGAAATTTTTAGGAATCAGGTTTCAAAATAGAATGTTAAGATGTTTCGAAATAAGATGTTTCGACAAGCTGTCGTCAGAAGGTAGTGATGGGACACTTTGTAATAATTATGTCCACAATAGGACTCATGAGAAGAGTCTAATAAGAATAACCTGCTAGGTGCAATAAGAGTTTATGATAGCTCAAATAATTGGGTTGCATGATTAGTGCAATATGACCAAATGATGGCGTATGGATTACACCAAGGCATAAAGAGAACTACTCGATATATGACTTGGAGTTGGCAAATGTGGTATGTGCTCTCGAAGTTATAGAGATACTACCGAAACGGAATGGTGGGACATTTTGATGTGCTCACGAACGTCGAGGAGCCTGAGGTATGAGTTCTCACAAAAGGAGCTGAAAGAAAGGTAGCGACAATTGATGGAGTTCCTTAAGGACTATGACTACACTACTTCATATCACTGGGCGCGTGGCAGAGAAGTTCCCAACACAGGACCTGGGGATAGCTGTGAGTGTCAGATGAAGTTGGAGGCTTGTTGGCTTGCCGACTATGATGGTAGTGCCGAAGGGATCGTCTATTTTTATGGCTAGCCTGGTCATTTAGCTGGATCTGGTGAACGAGATACGGAAGGCATGTGTGGTTGATAAGTGTACTTGTCTATGGAATGATGATATGGCCAGCCTAAGGTTTATGATTTTTGAAATGCGAGATGGCATTCTCAAAATTTTCGGGGTAGAATGTGCGTGCCTAAAATGATTGAAAGATGTGTGGTCATCTGAAAGGAGCCACAACAGGAAATTATGTAAATGACACGGTATGCTTGTAAGCATTAAACGTGTAAGGAACACAAACTGAGTTGTTTATCAAGGATCAAATAGATGTTTGATTTGAGGTATTCAGGTAATGAGCTACAAGTCTTAGTTACCTTAACAGTCTGATGAAAATTTCGAGGACGAAATTTCTTTTAAGGAGGGGTGAATGTAATACCCGAGAAATTTGGGTTAATTAAAAATAAGCAATTTATTTGAGAAATGGGATTTCAGAGAAAATTGGTATCTGAATAGCCCAAAAATTGACCAAATCGACTATCGGGAGTGCCCTAGAGCTGAGATGCCAAAGGAAAATGATGTGGCATTAACAAGCACACCGAGATAGGATTTATGGTGTCAAAAGAAATTAAATCGGGAACAGTTTTTGGTATAGCAAAAATGCACCTGCCAATAGGCTGCAATACCGAATTGTTGTAGACGACTTCCTGGAAGTCAACGGAAGCTTGAGGGGGCTTCAATTTTTCATAAGGGACAACCCTTCAGTGGATTCAGGAAGAAATGAAGAGGTTTAAGGCCAAAACGAAGATTCGGGCCTAAGTGCAATTTTTTGAAATTACTAAAGGGAGGTCGAAACGATATTTTTTCGGAATCCTCAGGGGTCAAATTGATGTTTAAGGACTTGAGGGCCTTGAAAGAAATTATCAAAGGTTGAGGGGCTTGGTGAAAAAGAGAAAAATGAGAAACTCAAAACTTGAAGGGGCCAAAATACAATTTCAGAAAAGATCTCCAACAGCCATGGCCGACCAGCCCTTTCAATCACCGACTTTGGCCACAGGGATGGCACGAGGGTTGGTCGAGGATAACTTTTGGTAAAGGGCTTGGCCCATAACAGCCATCATGGTGGCCGAAAAAAGAAGAAAAGCTACCGAAAGTTTGATCATTTTTATCAAAGCCTGCAAATGGCTATTTTGGTCGGTTAAAGCCGCTTGAAGGTTGATTTAGGGTAGGTAAACCCTCCTAAGGCAATGGGCTAGCCAATCTCGGGCATTTGGAGCATCGATTTCGCCTATAAATAGGCATTCCAAGTGGCCGAAACTTGGGAGGAATGGAGCTTCAAATTGGCCTTGAAATCGAAGGAATTAGCGTTCCATTTTAAGGGGCTTTTGTTGCCCATAGCGAGAAGAGCATTTCTGGTAAGTTTGGAGAATTTTGGAGTAAGTTTCAGGGGGTTTCGAAGCTCGCCGGAAAAATAAGGCAGGTGGTCTGGCCGAACTTTCGAGGCCCCAATGGGAGGTCCTCGGGAGCTCCTTTCAAGCTCCAAGAAGGCCCATGAGGATCGACTTGAAGAGAGGAAGAAGATGGCATGGGTTTCTCCGATCACTGGCACGACTGTCGTCGGAGAAGACGACCGGCGCATGCCGGTCACGCGCGTGGGTCGTCTTCCTTGGGCGCATGAGGGTGCATCCCTTCATGGAAAAATGTGAGAAAAATCTCTAAATTCCTAGAAATTCGTGATCTTGAAGTGTGTGCAAAAAGATTGGGATTTGGGATTCCCGATGTCTCGATTTTAGCATCAAAGAACCTCATTTTGCATGAAAACACAACATCCGGGTAAGTTCAGTATTTTTCCTTTGAAGTTCATAGCCTATAATGAATTGTTGTGAAATTAGATTTGAGAAAACAGTCCCGAGGTATTTATTGGAATTTTTGGAAAGGAAAAAAGAAAGAAAATGAAGGAAAAATGAAATAAATGGAATATTGAGGATATTTAGTGACTAAATATTATTTTATAATTGAGGTAATCGAGATGATGTGATTGGTGCAACTTTTGAGAGTTGGCACGAGAATTTAGGTCGGGCACGCATGTCGAGGCAATACGCGCTTTTCAAGGTATCTTAGTCTTTGGGGCAAAGGTGAGTTTTCCTATCCTAACTATGGTTTCGTGAGTGGTTTTCTCACAAGAACTTATATTCATGACATGTTTGTTATATATGCATGCTATTTATGAATGCAATGTTCATTTTGTTATATTGCATTAAAAGTCATGATATTTGCATGGCACGATATTATTGTCATATTAATATTTGTTCATGGGAATGGGATGTCGCCCCCAGAGTGTAGCCGTAATTCCCCTAGGGCAATGATGAAATAACGTTAGGCTTATCCTCCAAAGGTTCGGGATTTGCATAGGATTCCGTGCTGGGCTGGTGGGCCTGGGAAGTTACATTAAGGGAAAATGTTGTTCATGTTATTGCATCATGCATTCGTTTATATATGTTTTGGACCCTTACTAAAAGTTTCATCTTCTAGTAGGTTATGCCCCTGGAACATTCCACGTTCCAGTTTAGACTTGCAGCTCAAGCAAGGAGCAGGTTGAGATATGACAGCACGTGATGGCGTGGCCGATGGATTCAGCGAGTTGACTCGGATATGTTTTAACTGATACTTTATTGATGATTAGCCTTGTTAGAATATTATGGAATCTCCATGTATTTATGTATTTCAATATTGAGGATATGATGTTAACTATGGTACGGATTCTTATGTTATAAATAAAGTGATTTGATTATGTACCATATCAGGTTTCGATTATCGCTTCCGCATTTTTAATGATCTGCTGAGGGTTTTGTTTGGAATTCGATACTCAGGGTTAAGTTATGTATCGAGAAAGAAAGAAAAAAAAATAAATTATGTATATTTTGGGCCCCAGCATAGTGATACGCTCTCTAAGAGAAAAGTGTGGTGTTACATATCCGGATGTCCTAGTTTTTATCTGAATATATTCTAGCATATCCAAATAGCTTCTTATTTGAGCGTCAGTGTATCTAAATGAGCCTTCTTCATATCCGGATGTCTTTCATCATATCCGGATGGCTTTTCCAGAAATCTAATTAAACTTCTAGTACAGTTTAATTCAAGTTTTAATTAAGTTAAATTATTCAATAACTTCCAGTAATGAGTTTATATGCTAGAATATAACAAGTTAATCATGCCCATACCATAAATCATAATTCATAGAATCTTTGTATTCCAATATATAGATGAAGATCATATCATGTTCAGCATTATTTTATTATGACATGATCAGCATTATTCTGTGAGACTATGTGCATACATTGTGGTATGAGCATTTAGCATGACTTTATATGGAGCACTACATATCGTGTGCCAGTATGTATATGAGCATAGCATTGCATTATGCGCACCAGGCGGCTTGTCCGCGGGGATCTGATAGAGCACATATTTTCATATTATTTAGCCCTCATATTTAGTCTTTTTGCACATTAGTTGTGTCATTTTATTCATCTTGACTTTATTTCATTTTATTTTATAGGAATTGGGCTTCACACTATTTTACTTAATTTTTCCAGGTTTAGGGCTATGGGAGCATGAGATGGGGCATGAGACGTCTTGATGGCAATGAGATATCTTGGATATTGGAGATAGAGAAGTAAGGGCAATTTTAGTAGATTTAACCTCCTGCACTTCCTTCAGTATTTTGGCCAAGATAAAATTCCAGAATGAAGATGATGTCTTCAGAGATACTTTAGAGGACTTCTTGGGCTTTCTGGAATGGTATTGGTTGTTCCAATCAGAGTTCGTTTGGGCCTTCAAACAGCACTTCAAAGTCGGGGCTAGGAAGTTGGGTCAAATTAGGAAAGCTGCACAGATGCTGATTCTTTAAAAGGCCATATCTTGGGCGTCCGATATCCAAATCAAGTGATTTAAAAGCCCAAATTCATCTAATCTTCCTGATCTACAATTATTATGAAGAGGCCGAAGCCCATAACGCACGCTAACCTATCCGAAATCGTCTGTGAAGTTGCAGTAACCTAGGGTTTCCTCTTTAAGCTCTACTTAAGCACCTTAAGAGGCCATTAAAAGAGTATTCTTTTGAAGGGCGTGAACAGTAGCCACCTTTCCTTCTCTCCATTGTTCTTGTCAAGATGGAAGGCTAAGGATTTTGTAATCAGTTGCAATACCATCCTTGTTCCCGGTTTGAGTCTTTGGTTTTAATGGAAATCTATTTTTTAGTTTTAACTTTATTGTTCTCTTGTTTCTGTTCTCTCTTAAATCTGTGTATGTGTTGATACCGGTTGGATGAATGCATGCATTGTCTTTGTTTGAGAATCTAAGGTTTTTGTGCTCGGTTGAGGCTTTAACTAGAAGCAAGAACAACCTGTTTGGATGGTATTTCAATCAGTCTCGAATCTGTGAAATAAGGGGAATCAAAACTGATAGATTGAACTAAGAGGTTTCTGAAATCTTTTTATTGGTTTTCTTTCCAATCTTTGGCGGTTGTTAAAGGATTTTCCTGATTTTCGATTTGAGGATTAGAACTAAACAATTTGTTTATTGAGAAGGCGATGAAAACTGGGATAGAAGGTTGGTTTGCAACTGATTACATTTCGATTTATTGTGTTCTTGCTTAGTTTGTTTTCTATTTTTCATCAAAACTTCCCCCCCCCCCCCGTTTAGCCTTGTTTTGACAGATCCGTTTGAGGTTCGTTGGGAGACGACTTTGGGTTGCACCCCAATTGCAAATCCAAATCATCATTCATCTAATCTATCGGTGTTCGACAGCCCCGATCAGATTTTGGCGCCGTTGCTGGGGAACCAATCTCGTTTCTGTCAAAAGAAGACTGATTCAAAAAAATATATATATATATATTCTTTGATAATCTAATAGCAGAAGTTATGGTTGCTACTTGGTATATAGGTTGGAAACTAGCTGGTTGCGGGCTACCGGTCCAAAGCGAGTTAACCATACTCGGCACTACTAGATACAACGCCACGTACCAAGTTTATGCCATAAATCAAGAAGTGAACATGCCTTCAGGAATAGCTGCTGACAGAAAACTCTTATTCTTTGTTTTGTAGTGAGACCAGCAAGCTGAATCCAAGTGCAAGAGATAGCAAAATTCAGCAGTTTTGACAGCAAACTCTTATTTAGCAGTTTTGACAGCCTCCATGACAGATAGCAAAATTTAAGGATTGAGAACAAGATACTGGTTCTATCCTGTTCCTTTCTCATCCTTACTTGATGTTCTTTCATGTCTTTATGCCTCCCTTGATGTTTTCTTGCATTTAGAGTGGTCTTTGAGGCAAAATAGGAGCTGATTTGATAAAAAAAAAAAACGATTTTGACAGTTACTGTTCACTGCTTCCCACTTTCTCCGATTGAGCTGAAACTTGGTGTCCAAAGAAATGGGGTTGTGAGGATTATGAGTCATTGATTTGCAATGAGGAGATCGTTTTTTGGCCAAATTCCAACGTTTAGACCATTTTTTGGTCCATTTTGTGTTTCTCAGTGGCTAATTTTGTGTGGTTTTTAGTGTTTTTAGGTCCCTCAGTGTTTTAGTGGTGAAATTTTGTGAAAAAAATGCTTAAAAAAATCATCTTAGGGCTTCTTGATTGATAGATTTTATATGCCTTACGTTTTTGCATTTTTGGTGTGCATAGGCCAGTTTGTGTGCTGTTTTTTGTGAGTCATTTTGAGTGTGTTTTTTGTGCTGATCTTTAGTGCATGACCAGGTCCTCTAAGGACATACCAATTGACCTAGACCTTGAAATAGAAAGGACCCTTAGGAAGCAAAGGAAGGCTAGAGAGTTAGAGCTTCGGATAGCTGATAATCCTCCTGCCTCTTCTGCCACTGCATCTGATATTCTTCTGTTTCTATACCTACCCCTGACTTAAACACAATGGCGGGTAATGGGAATGAACACAATCGGAATGGAAATAATGGAAATAATGTAAATCATGGTTATTTGGATGGTAGAACCATTAGAGAATTGGCTGCCCCTGATGTGCACTACCAGTCTTTATGCATTCAATATCCCCAATTGGATGCAACCTTTGAATTGAAATCTGGGCTAATCCATTTGCTTCCCAAGTTTCATGGCCTTGCAGGTGAAGATCAGCACAAGCACCTCAAGGAATTCCATGTTGTCTGCTCCACAATGAGGCCACAAGGAGTTGATGAGGAGCAGATAAAACTTAGGGCCTTCCCATTTTCATTGGATGGAGCTGCAAAGGATTAGTTATACTACCTACCACCTGCTGCCATCACAAGTTGGGATGGGCTAAAAAGAATCTTTTTGGAGAAGTTCTTTCCAGCATCCCGAACAGCTGCCATTCGGAAAGAAATTTGTGGCATAAGGCAGAATCATGGGGAGACATTACATGAGTATTGGGAGCGATTCAAGAAACTCTGTTCTAGTTGTCCACACCATCAAATCAGTGACCAGCTGCTGGTCCAATTCTTCTATGAAGGTCTTATTCCAATGGATAGGTATTTGGTGGATGCAGCTAGTGGAGGAGCCCTCTCTGAAAAGACACTAGCAGCTGCTCAAGAGCTAATCTCCAAGATGGCACAGAATGCCCAACAGTTTGGTACCAGGTCAGCCACTCCCATGAGACAGGCCAATGAGATTGGTGTTGCTGCCATCAATGACCAACAGAGGATAGAGAACAAACTGGAGGAATTGGCCTCCATGGTCAGACAGCTAGCCCTTGATAAAGGACAGTCCAAATCTCAGCAGGTATGTGGTATTTGTTCATTATCCTCCCATGGTACTGACCAATGTCCTTAACTGTAGGAGAATACAGAAGCCTGTGCTGGCATTTTTTCAGGAAGACCCTTCCAGCCACAGCATCAGCAGCCACAGCAACAAAGATATGATCCATATGCTGCCACCTATAATCCAGGGTGGAGAGATCATCCGAACTTGAGGTATGGAGGTCCTTCCAACCAGCCATTCCAGCCACAATAGCAGCAACCTCAGCAGCACAGATTCAATGCACAAAGACCAAGTCAATCAATGCAGCAACCGCAACCAGTACCTAAATCCGAATCAAGCTTGGAAGATATCATGAAGCAGCTCGTTGCCAACAATCTCCAGTTTCAGCAAAGGACCAACACTGCCATGCAAAATTTGGAGACACAGATTGGACAGCTGGCAACCAACATCAGTGAGCTACGGAGTCAAGGTTCGGGTCAGTTGCCTTCACAGCTAGTTTCAAATCCAATGGGCAATGTAAGTGCTATCGTTCTCCGCAGTGGCAAGGAGTTAAGCAGCCCACCCTCTCCACAACCAGAATTTGGGCAGCAACAAGAAAGCCAAAAGGAAGACTAGCCTCCTCCCATTCAAAAGGACAAGCAGCCCACCACCATTGATCAAGATAGAGGAGAGACTTCTCACAACCATCCACTGCCATTTCCTCACCGAGCCACTCAAAATAAAAAGAGGGCAGAAGCTGAGTTGGACAAGGAGATCATGGAAACTTTCAAAAAACTTGAGGTGAACATACCACTCTTGGAGGCCATCAGACAAATTCCCAAGTATGCCAAGTTTCTCAAAGACTTGTGCACCCACAAAAGGAAACTGAAAGGAAATGAAAAAATCAACTTGGGAAGAAATGTGTCAGCATTGATTCAACCTGCCATGCCTCAGAAATGCAAAGATCCAGGGACTTTCACCATTCCTTGCACTATTGGAAATTTGCAATTTCATAATGCTATGTTGGATTTAGGAGCCTCTATTAATGTGATGCCTAAATCTATGTATTCTTCTTTGCAGGCAGGTGCATGCACATTGACATCTACAGGAGTGGTGGTCCAGTTGGCAAATAGGAGCACAACATACCCTGAGGGAGTATTAGAGGATGTATTAGTAAAGGTAAAGGATTTCATATTCCCTGCTGACTTCTATGTTTTGAATATGGAGAATGATCACACACCCGGACACGCACCACTTATTCTAGGTAGACCCTTCTTAAAAACTGCAAGGACAATAATTAATGTGCATGAGGGTACTTTATCTATGGAGTTCGCTGGTAACACCATTCAATTCAATATCATTGATGCCATGAAGTATCCCTTAGAAGATCATTCTGCCTTGCATGTTAACTTTATTGACTTAATGGTGGAGAAAGCATGTGTTGAGTTGTATAATCTTGAGTCTGAATTCCCCATCATCCATAATTTTCTTGATGATATGCATTGCCCTCAGAGTCATGACGAACTCAGTAAGTGTAGTGTTTGTTCTGAAATAGATGAGTTTTTGAGTATTGTTGAGAGTGCACCTTCTCATACTATATCCATTTCTCATGTGCCTCCCATAGAGGAAGTTTCTATTGTTGAGAATGTAGTGCAGGTAGGTGGCAACATAAACAGACTGGTGCCCTCAATTCAACAGCCACCCACCTTGGAGTGTAAGCCCCTGCCCGAGAATTTGAAGTACGCCTACTTGGCGGATGGAGACAAGCTACCCGTGATCATCGCCGACAACCTTCAGCCTGACCAAGAGGAGAAGTTGCTGAATCTGTTGAAGCAACATAAGAGAGCCATAGGTTGGTCACTTACAGACATTCCCGGTATATCCCCTTCCTTATGCATGCACAGGATTCATTTAGAGGAAGGAGCTCGACCAGTGAGACAGCCCCAAAGGAGACTCAATCCCACCATTCTAGATGTGGTCAAGAAAGAGGTAAGTAAACTACTTTCGGCTGGCATTATTTATCCTATCTCTGATAGCAAGTGGGTGAGTCCAGTGCAGGTAGTTCCGAAGAAGACAGGATTCACAGTGGTAGCCAATGAGAGGAATGAGCTAGTGCCCATGCGAGTGCAGAACAGCTGGAGAGTCTGCATTGACTATAGGAGGCTCAACCAAGCTACCAGGAAGGATCATTTCCCACTCCCATTCATTGATCAGATGCTAGAGAGGTTAGCTGGAAAGTCCCATTACTGCTTTCTTGATGGTTTTTCTGGTTATTTTCAGATTTGCATAGCACCGGAGGATCAGGAGAAGACCACCTTCACCTGCCCCTTTGGCACTTTTGCATACCGGAGGATGCCATTTGGTCTATGTAATGCCCGAGGTACGTTCTAGCGATGCATGGTGAGTATATTTTCAGATTTACTTGAGCATTGCATGGAAGTTTTCATGGATGATTTTTCTGTTTATGGGACCTCCTTTGATGAGTGTCTAATCAGTTTGGGTAGAGTCCTAGAGAGATGTGTTGAGAAGAATCTTGTCCTAAATTTTGAAAAATGTCATTTCATGGTTGAGCAGGGGATTGTTTTGGGTCATGTTGTGTCCAAGAGGGGTAGAGAGGTTGATAAGTCCAAGGTCGATATCATTTCTTCTTTGCCTTACCCCGCGTCTGTGCGGGATGTACGTTCTTTCCTTGGACATGCAGGATTCTACAGGAGATTCATCCAAGACTTCAGCAAGATTGCCCTTCCAATGTCCAACCTGCTTCAGAAGGATGTGGAATTCAAATTTGATGAGTCCTGCAAGATGGCCTTTGAGGAGCTCAAGAGGTGCTTGACTTCTCCCCCCATCATCCAGCCACCCAACTGGGACTTGCCATTCGAGCTCATGTGTGATGCTTCCAATTATGCAGTTGGTGCCGTCCTTTCACAACGAGTGGAGAAGAAGTCACACGTCATTGCTTATGCCTCGCGCACTCTGGACAATGCCCAAGCAAACTACACCACTACTGAAAAGGAGCTTCTTGCCATTGTGTTTGCTTTAGATAAATTTCGCTCTTATCTCCTGGGTTCTAATGTTATCGTGTTTTCTGATCATGCAGCCTTGAAATATCTCTTGAAGAAGCACGATGCCAAACCCAGGTTGATACGGTGGATGCTCCTGCTTCAAGAGTTCAATGTTGAGATCAAAGATAAGAGTGGAGCTGAGAATCTTGTGGCTGATCATTTGAGCAGGCTTCCTTCCTCTTCAGATGCCACTACCATGGACTGTCAGCCTATCAAAGATGACTTCCCAGATGAGTTACTCTATCACTTGCATGGTACTGAGCCCTGGTATGCTGACATTGTTAATTTTCTAGCTGCATCTGATATCCCTGCCCATCTTAAGAGAGATCAGCTAAGTAAATTTAAAAGTCAGGCCAAGTACTATATATGGGATGATCCATATCTATGGCGCATGTGTAGTGACCAAGTCCTTAGGAGATGTGTGCCCGATATTGAGTTTGCTTCAGTCTTGCATTTCTGTCATTCACTTGCATGTGGTGGTCACTTTGGTCCTCAATGCATAGCTAGAAAGGTCCTAGACTCAGGTTTATATTGGCCATCCCTTTTTCGAGATGCTCATACATTTTGTAAGAATTGCACACGTTGCCAGCACACAGGATCAATATCACGTAGGAATGAAATGCCTCAGCAACCCTTACTATTTTGTGAGATCTTTGACGTTTGGGGCATTGATTTCATGGGTCCTTTTCCTGTCTCCTTTGGTTTTGTGTACATTCTTTTGGCTGTGGATTATATTTCGAAATGGGTGGAAGCTAAAGCCACCAGGACTGATGATTCTTCTGTGGTTATAGATTTTGTTAGATCTCATATTTTTTGCAGGTTTGGCATTCCCAAGGCCATCATCAGTGATCAAGGATCCCACTTCTGTAACAGAACGATGCAATCCATGATCCGAAAGTATGGAGTTTTACATAAAGTGGCGACGCCCTACCATCCACAAACCAATGGGCAGGCTGAGGTTTCAAACAGAGAGATCAAGCATATTCTAGAGAAGACAATCCAGCCCAACAGGAAAGACTGGAGCAAAAGGTTGGAAGATGCACTTTGGGCCTACCGCACTGCCTACAAGACTCCTATTGGCATGTCCCCATATCGACTGGTCTTTGGAAAAGCATGTCATCTGCCGGTAGAGATCGAGCATAAGGCCTATTGGGCGGTAAAGCAATGCAACATGGATATGACAGAGGCTGGTTCCCAACGAAAGCTTCAATTGCAAGAGCTTGAGGAATTGAGATTGGAAGCATACGAGAACTCCAGAATGTACAAGGAAAAAACTAAGGCTGCTCATGACAAATTCATCAACAAGAAAGAGTTCAAAGTTGGCCAGAAAGTCCTCCTATACAACTCCCGTCTAAAACTAATGCCAGGTTAGTTGCGTTCTCGTTGGATTGGTCCTTTTGTGGTTACTCATGTTTTTCCTTATGGTGCAGTTGAGCTTATGGATGAGTCAACCGCAAGGCGATTCACAGTCAACGGGCAGCGGCTTAAGCCATTCTACGAGAGCTTTCAAGAGCATACTATGGAGGAGCTGCATCTCCTCAACGCCGCCTACAATTGACAAAATCAGGTTGTTCCTCTCTCCTTATTTTTTTTTTATATTCTTTACTTGTCATATACCTGATTCTTGCTGCATGCTTACATTGAGGACAATGTAATGTTTAAGTGTGGGGGGAGGAGTTTTAGAAAATTGAATTTATAAAAAAAATATAATAATAATAAAATAATAAAAAAAAATTGCAAAATGAGGCAAATTGAGTTTGAAAGAATTTAGCATGATTAGAAAGTTGATCTTATCTTTTTGGGCTTTCAAGTAAATTGGAAATGAGTTTGGCTTGGTGAGTTGATTGAGGTAGCCTTTGTGGGGATATTTGTGCATGTTCTTGTCCTTTCTTATGCTATGCCTGCATCCACTAATTATGGGTATCACTCCAGAGTTTGTTTTGAATCTTTATTGAAGCTATCAATGCTCATGCATGTGAAAAGATGATTAAGGCATTCTTTCATTTTACTCGTCATAATAAATAAAATAAAATAAAAAAGTGATCTTTTCCCTTCTTTAGGTTGAAGAACATTCATTGCATCCCTTGATTAAAAAAAAAAAAATTTAAGCAAGTCCTTTGGAATCAAAAAGAAAAATAGATAGAAAGGTGAGATGGAGCGTAAAATGCACTCGCCAAGGTGAGATGGAGCGTAAAACGCACTCACAAAGGTTGGGATGGAGCGTAAAACGCACCCACCTTTCAAAAAAAAAAATTTGTGTCTATTTTCTGCTTGCTTAATAGTTCTTCATTGATCTTGGGATTGTCTTGAATGTTTTCTTTCTTCCTAAAGTTTACTTTTCATTGTTATCTTCCTATCCCTTTCACCTTACCATGTTTGAGCCATGAATAAAAGTCCTTTTGATTTGCATGCATAAAGCACTGAGAGTGGAGATTTAGAAGATGGGCATATCTGGTAGTGGAATTATGATTGGGTGGAGTTGGGCATAGCATTTGAGGAACTTGAAAGCATGTTCTTATTCCATGAGAGTCTGCTTATTTTGACTCGCCTTGCCAAGTAAAATTGCCATGCTACTTGTTTGTTTGGGAAGTGTAAGAAAGATGATCTTTGAAGTGTTGAATTCCTATAAAACTTGCCATGCCTCTCATTTTGCATTCTTTGCATCCTTTTTGTTTGAAAGAGTGAATGTATGTTAGTGTTTAGTGTTTTGCCCATGAGTGCAAAAGTCCAAGTGTGGGGGAATTTGATAGAGCACATATTTTCATATTATTTAGCCCTCATATTTAGTCTTTTTGCACATTAGTTGTGTCATTTTATTCATCTTGACTTTATTTCATTTTATTTTATAGGAATTGGGCTTCACAATATTTTACTTTATTTTTCTAGGTTTAGGGCTATGGGAGCATGAGATGGGGCATGAGACGTCTTGATGGCAATGAGATATCTTGGAAATTGGAGATAGAGAAGTAAGGGCAATTTTAGCAGATTTAACCTCCTGCACTTCCTTCAGTATTTTGGCCAAGATAAAATTCCAGAATGAAGATGATGTCTTCAGAGATACTTTAGAGGACTTCTTGGGATTTCTGGAATGGTATGGTTTGTTCCAATCAGAGTTCGTTTGGGCCTTCAAACAGCACTTCAAAGTCGGGGCTAGGAAGTTGGGTCAAATTAGGAAAGCTGCACAGATGCTGATTCTTTAAAAGGCCATATCTTGGGCGTCCGATATCCAAATCAAGTGATTTAAAAGCCCAAATTCATCTAATATTCCTGATCTACAACTATTATGAAGAGGCCGAAGCCCATAACACACGCTAACCTATCCGAAATCGTCTGTGAAGTTGCAGTAACCTAGGGTTTCCTCCTTAAGCTCTACTTAAGCACCTTAAGAGGCCATTAAAAGAGTATTCTTTTGAAGGGCGTGAATAGTAGACACCTTTCCTTCTCTCCATTGTTCTTGTCAAGATGGAAGGCTAAGGATTCTGTAATCAGTTGCAATACCATCCTTGTTCCCGGTTTGAGTCTTTGGTTTTAATGGAAATCTATTTTTTAGTTTTAACTTTATTGTTCTCTTGTTTATGTTCTCTCTTAAATCTGTGTATGTGTTGATACCGGTTGGATGAATGCATGCATTGTCTTTGTTTGAGAATCCAAGGTTTTTGTGCTCGGTTGAGGCTTTAACTAGAAGCAAGAACAACCTGTTTGGATGGTATTTCAATCAGTCTCGAATCTGTGCAATAAGGGGAATCAAAACTGATAGATTGAACTAAGAGGTTTCTGAAATATTTTTATTGGTTTTCTTTCCAATCTTTGGCGGTTGTTAAAGGATTTTTCTGATTTTCGATTTGAGGATTAGAACTAAACAATTTGTTTATTGAGAAGGCGATGAAAACTGGGATAGAAGGTTGGTTTGCAACTGATTGCATTTCGATTTATTGTGTTCTTGCTTAGTTTGTTTTCTGTTTTTCATCAAAACTTCCCCCCCCCCGTTTAGCCTTGTTTTTACAGATCCGTTTGAGGTTCGTTGGGAGACGACTTTGGGTTGCACCCCTATTGCAAATCCGAATCATCATTCATCTAATCTATCGGTGTTCGACAGCCCCGATCAGGATCCCACCAGTTTTAGTTTCAGCTCAGCTTATGAGTTGCTTATCTGGTGGCCACTAGGGGGCTAGGGGCATATTGCCCACAGTATGTGCTCTTATAGTTTTTTATGTATGCAGGATTCAGATCAGACAGGTATGTATTACAGTTATGTAGGCCTATGTGCCAAAGTTGCATACTTGCATTTAGTTTACAGTTTATGTGCATTACATCTTATAAATGCAATCTAGTAATTATTATATCTCTCAGTACAAGTTCAGTAAGTATTTTATCAGTATCGATATTCTTCGATTCAGCAGCAGTATGTGGGGCCTAGTAGCAGTGGGCAGTAGTGTGTGTACGTGGAGCCGCTCAAGATTAAAGATATATGGGAGTTTGTTAGTTTATAGTGTTTGTCAATTTAGTATTAATTTATATTTCAGTTGAGGGATTTTCCCTTCAACAGAGTTTATGGTTTTCAGTTTATGTTGGCTTAAAAGTTTTTATTTCAGTTGACTGAGATATTCATTTATAGTATCGAATTTCAGTTTATCAGTTAGTTTTATTTTATTTTTCGTAACACCTCTTCTCAGGCAGTTCTAAGAGAGGGGGTGTTACAACATCTTGATAACCTCTTTTCCCTTGGCACCCCTACTTTCACCTGTAACGTTTGAATATTTAAGGGACATAGTCCAAATTAGATGCTAAAACATCTAATTGAGAGTTCAAAAACATTTTCATGAATGTATACAAGACATGAAACAAACCGGCACATCCCGACAACCCCCAACCCAAGAGAATCCCACACAGCGCTTAACCTCTACCATGAGAAAATAGCAATCTCTCTAGAGGCAACATAACCACATTAACACATTAGCATAACACCATCCTAGCTTAAAAGGGGCAACATCAATGCATGAACCCGGGAATCACCCCATCATCATTATGTTCCCACTCAAAAGCATTCTAGACCACGTCAACACAAACCTTGGCCACGAGATGATCAATACTATCCCTAGGAATCCATGTCAACCTCAAAAATAATGCTACCGCTCAAATGCCTCGGGGTGGTGTCCACTTATATCCCCGTCACTTAAGCCAATTCGGGGTGGTGTACACTCTCAGCCCTACCACTTGCCGACTCGTAAGGGTGTTGTCCACTCTTAGCCCTTGTCACAAGTGGGAAATAATCCTTAGCATGCTTCCCTAGTGCTATCACTCAAGTGCCACATCACAGATTGACATCCCACATCCCACATGGATAAATACAAAAACATGCCAATGCCATATACCATGATTCGATGCATCATTTAAAACAACATTTCATGTACATAATTTATCGCACAAAATTCAATGCACATGCATAAAACATTTTGGGACAAACCTTCCTCATGAAAACAACCATCACAAATTAAACCATTTACATGCAACAAAACTTCTTTTACATGTAATCAAATCAAGTTTAGGTAAAAGCAAAACCAAGTTTTAGAATAGAACTACTCACCTTGAACGAAACTCAAAACATATCGAATCTTGTGCCCCACCTTGATTCTCGTGCTAGGCTTCTAATGGTTCTCAAACCTGAGTCTCAACGTACACTAGCCATCATATATATTCAAAGAATTCAACATTTATTCTCTTATTTCTCCATTTCTTCTCCAAATGGTGCCTCCTATTTATAGGCTTTGAAACTTGGCCACCAAGTAAGACATATTATATTGTAATATTCCTTAATCATTTCAAATCTTCCAAAATCTTCTTTAATCATTCCGAATGTTCTAAGATCTTTTGCAATCATTCTAAATCTTCTAAGATTTTATATAATCATTCCAAATCTTCTAAAATCTTTTCCAACCATTCTAAATCTTATAAAATCTTCTGCAATCATTCTAAATCTTTAAAAATTTTTATAATCATTTCAAATCTTATCCAAACCAAATCTTATCCATAAATTCATCATGAGGCTTCATCTTGCAGCGTGTATTAATTTAGCGGTGTGTGGGCGTATAATTATCGAAAGTAGTTAATTTAAGGCAAGCTCTTTACTCCCTTCGTGATTCTCATTCGATTTATGAATTCTATATCCTCCATCAACCCAATATGGTTATAGAAATTAATTGTGAACGTTCTAGTTAATTATTATGTGAAATTTATTAAATTAAATTAAATAGGAAACTTCTGGGGTTTAATTCTGTAAATGCTTACAGGGTATTGTATCGCCCCTACTTCCTTGGGAATGATGCCGAACCTGGTTTGGGCTAGGTTCTTAGTGAGTTAATTGTAGTTGTGAGTACCCTCTAGGATGAGTTGTGGTAATCGGGAGTCTTGGGGTTTTATTTGTGTGAGTTGTAGGGTGTGGGATATACAGCTACTGACCGTCGATCGTTGGATCGTGGCAGTTGATGGTTGGACATATGGGCATCAGTTATCAACTGTTACGATAGACTATAGACAGGTCGGGCAAGCTGGTACCGCCGAACACCCACCATTGGTGTGTGCCTGTCATGATGTGGTTATGGTTTTATTTTGTGGGTATGGGTGGTAATAACAGGCGGCGTGAGCTGTTGACCGGTGGGGTAATGTGTAGACTGTTTGGTGACACTAGAGCGAACCATCATCTAGCCGAGGGTGGCTGTTGACTGGTTGTTCCTAGTCACGGGTTGTCGACCGGTACCTGGTCACTATCGACCGGCTCTGCCAATATGTGGCATATTGCATGACATTGCATTGCATGGGATCGGGCTTACATTCATTAAGGGTTATGCTCTGTATGTACGGGGAAGTGTGCTCATTGGCATAACCCGGTTAGCCTGTTAAGTGCCAATTTGGGTACGATAGGCGCGCATGTGCATTTAGAGCATTTTGCCTGTATGGGTTCTTATATGGGCGTAGTATGGCCTGATGCTTGGCTTATGGGGGCTTTGTCATCACGTTAATGCTGCAAGAGCCATTGCATTTATTATCTGTTGCATCGCGTGGTTACCGTTGATTTGGTTTATAATTGAGGATTGTGATATGGAGTTGACCCTTGATAGCTATGAGTGGATGCTGGGCTCCAGATAGTTATGATTCGGGGACTCCGGTATGTGATTGTGATGGGTGCCTCGGGCTCGTGTGGATCTTGTTTTGGGAGCTTCGGGCTCGTGGACTTTATGCTATCCAGTTCATGGTTGTGGCAGGTTGGTATGTTGGGACTTAGGTGCCAAGATGTGCATTTCTTATGGTGGGCCCAGGGACTATTTTGTGCATTGTTATATTTTTGTTGAGCACTGGGTGTCTTATTGCACGGTATGGCGTGGCATTGTCATATGTTGCATTGCACTTTGTGCGGGTATATTCTGGGTGAGGGTTGTATTCCCAGCTTTGTTATTGTTATATTGCGATGTGTCATTCGATTATGGTTTATTTCTGGTTTATCATCGTCTAGTGAGGCGTATGTCGGGTATGGCTATTCCTAGTTTTGGTCTGTTTTACCTGTATTAGTGGGATGCACTCCAGTGTGGGAGATCTATGTCCAGCCTTACCTCTATTATTTTATTATGCTTGTTGAGCCTTGTGGCTTATCTTGTTTTTACCATCATTCCAGGTGTAGGAGTTGACACAGTGGCTAGATTATTTGGCGTATTAGTTGCAGATAACTGTGTACAAGGCAATCCCGACTAAAAGATCCGTGAGGTGCGAGTTGTGATCAGGGGCTCGGACAACGTGACTTGTTTGATTTATCTGTTCGTTATGTTGTTATGTATGGTTAAGCCCCTGAGTGGTTTATTTCGTATTAATCTAGCTTCCGCTGTTGTGGTGTAATGTGTGATTTTGGTTGAATTGTAATTAAAAAGATGAGAAAAAATTTTCGGATCGTCACATCTCAAGTCTAAGGATCAATCTGCACTATTGCAACACAAGAATTCTAATTCAACATTAAACAATACCCATTAGGAATTCTGTAGCGGGTTAGTTCAATGCACTTATTCTTATAATAAGCACCCACATATATGCACTAGTGTCCACACACCAATGTCCATGAAACAAGACATTCTCCTAATTGAGCATGCATCATATGTGTTAGTTTATCCAAGTTATTAGTGTCCAATCCTAATAACTCTATGACTAGGAACATTTAAGATCAAGGATTATAAGGAATATGTTTCATGATCGTCATCTCTATGCATGACCATATTCCATAAGCCTACGATTTGATTGAAGATAAAGAATCCAATGTAAAGTATGATTAATTACATAAAAATATAATTGGCTTGTGGGGCAAAACTCTAACACTTTGGAGGAGAAGTAGGCCTCGGGCCATTTGCTCAAGTGGGGGGAAGCCCACTCATCTTAGCCCATTAGCCCTCATATAAAATGGCACTCTTTGGCCCTTCTCTTGGCTTCTCCTCTCATGGCCGAACCCTAGCCTCTCTCTCTCTCTCTCTCTCTCTCTCGTGTTTCCTTTCTTGGTCGATAGCTCCATCTCTCTTCCCTTGTTCATCCGATTGTGATGGGAGTCTTCTTGCCTTCTATGGTTGATCCTTCCTTCCTTGTGAGCGACCTCCTTTCCTTATGTGAAAAAGGCGGCCCACTGATGTCGCTTGAAGTTATTTGAGACCGGGGTCTCCTTTTCGGTGTAAGCTGTTCTCTCTTTGCTTTATGCTTCTACCCTTCGTCTTTGTGACCGATCTACCTTCTGTGGTAACCTATTGTGAGTGGTTTTGATTGCTTGGGTGAGAGAGGTTTTCATTAAGTTCGGTTGAGAGGTGTTGGGGCTTTTTGGGCTTACAATTTGAGAGCTTCGTTTGTGGCTTGTGGTTCTTATTCGTTGGCATTATCAAAAGTGGTAACTGGTTCTTTCAGATCTGAGCCTTGAACGTTATTAAATAGGGAGTTTTCATTTCTGTTTCTTGTGTTCTTTATTTTGATCTATATCTGGTTCGATATATTGGACTAACCCTTTCTGTTTTGTAGAGATTTTTCGCAACATCTTCCTACACTTATGTATATTTGAGATTGGTGTATGATTCTGCTCATAGCATGGTATGTGTGATGTTTTGGGGAGGTTTAGTCCTTAAACATTTCCCATTTTTTATTTATGCTTGTTGAGTCTTGTGACTCACTTTTTCTTTACATCATTCCAAGTAAGGTAAAGAGTATGATGAGGGTGGGTCCAGCTACATCAGATTCCTCATGGGTAGATGGTGTGTGCAGAGATCCCCTGACCAAGAGATGCCTAGGTGGTTTTGTGATTCACCCTTTCTTCACATCATTCCAAGTAAGGGCGAAGAGTATGTCAAGGATTGGCTATATGTTATGTCATGCTCCGCTGTATATAACGAATTAAGGGGAATTTCTCGTCTTTACACTCTACAACTTCATGAAATTTTAATCATTGTTCTCTTAGAGACTATTGATAGTCAATCTCCAAAGCCTTGTATATAGATGTAAGCAATAATCCTATCACATGCTTGATATATTTCCTTTTGCAATTAAAGGTATGATTGGTTTTATAGAATTAGCACATACATCAATGTCTTGAGAATCAGAAATCACCTAACTAGAAATATTAGGTTGTTAATGATCTCTTCAATATACTTATTGATATAACAGTATGCAAAAAGCTAAGGTGTCTTTTTAATTTATTTTATAAATATTTGCATTCTATTAAATCTAATATATAGTAAGAATTTAGCAAGAAATATTTATGGCTTGTTTAACTAATACATAGGATTCTCAAAATGAGCAAAAAAAAAAAAAAAAAGAAATAGGATGGGAAATATGTATGGCTTGTTTAACGAAGTGACACAAAATTGCCTTTTACTTTACTTCACATAATTTGCTATTCCTTTGTTAGTTCTTTGCATAACTAGGATGGGAAATGTGGGTTTCTATATAACATTAGAAGTCCAGCATAGTTTTTCAACAACTATGTTCTTTTCAATGTGTGATTCTTTCTTTGCAATTAAATTGTAATACCCAAAAAAATTGTAAGTTATGGCCATTTAATAAATGAAATATTTTTTCAAAATTTTAAAGGACTCGGGACACATGGCACCATAGGATGAAAGTAATAATGGTGACATATCACAAGGGACACGTGGCGTTGTAGGATAAAAGCAATGATTAGGGTGCTAATCTCAAGATCAAGGAAAGCTAATTAGGTGATGACAAGTGGCGTGAGAATAATTTCTAAGTCTAAGTAATGATTATAGGACACATGGCAAAGTTTGAATGGAAACATATAACCTTTACTTAATCTCCAAGTTTGGGACACTTGGCACCCTAGGATTGGAACACATGGTGGGATCATCATGAGGCTCAAATCCAAAATTAAATAGCTTAATCTTGGAGTGACAAGTGGCATATCTTGATCTAGCCTAGCCCTAAAGATGACACTTGGATGAAACTTGTGGCAAAAGATAAAGGAGTAATCATGAGTAATGATTAAAGTGACGCATGGCAAAATGTGATTGGCCGGGCACTTCCATAAATAGGCTATTGGGGGAGAGATTTGGCCATTCCAAAAGGGTGAGGAAGAGGGATTTTTGGAGAGAAAATTCTTGAGAAAAAGGGGTGAAGTGCTGCCCGAGATCAAGGAAGGAAAAAGCTTTGTCGGGTTTTCGAGCCAGCCTTGTAAAGTGTGCAAAACATCTTTGAAACTTTGAGATAAGTTTCAAAATTTTTTATAATCTTGTAGAGCACTAAAAGAGGAAGGTGTAAGAAAAAATGGGGGTCGAATCGGAGTTAAAACGGCCCAGTTATGGCCGAAATAGTAAAGGAGGCAAAATCTAGTCGAGGCAAAGGGACGGCGCTTGAACTTCACGAGCAGGAAGGGGCTGCACGTGGTAACGTGTGGGACCCCTTCCAGGGGCATGTATGGCCTGATTTTTTCTTCAAATTTTGTAGTAATCACCCTATATTAAATCCCCACCCTTTTGTGTAAAAATATTTGGCATTAGACTTACGAAAGGTCTATTTTGGTAGCAAACAGCCTTGGTTTGGGCGAAATTAGTGTTTTTCGGTGAATCAAAAGGTGAGTGGTTTCTAAAAATGTATTTCTGACATGTTGAGCATATCTTTGAGCATGTTGGAGGTGATTGCATGTGCATATCATGTTTATTTCATTTGGTATGCATGTTTCTTTCCGTTTGTTCATGCATCACTACGTATGGCTTGTGACTGGTTGTGATTATCATGGGTGAAGGGCGTCTTCACTTGGCCCCGTTGTTAGGCCATGTTACATGATAAGGTTGGGCAGGGGTGATTGCAACACCCTGGCGTCACATCCACCTGGAGTATGCATCTCTGCATTTTGCATTTGCACGCATGAAGTTAGTTTTTTTTTACCCTCACTTAGATTTAACGATCTAACCCGGGTGTTCATACCCATAGAATATTCAAATGTTCCAAATTTGTCAAGCTCAGGCTCGAATGGAAAAGGCCTAGAGGTGGTGCGAGTGTAGTTATCTTGTTTTATCATCTCTTATGATGTTGTAGTAATGTTACAAGACTTGTACTTTAACTTCAACATTATTTTGTTGCGTGGGGAATGAAGTTTATTTTCTTTACTGTCTTGATAAATTGTGTGCGCGAATGTCCATTTGATGGAAGTCCCAACATATTTCAGGTTACGATCCTTACTGTAGTACATGGGATTTCCTTAACGCCCGTATAAATATTATATTCGTTTGTACCATAAATTATATCTTGGGGTTGGGGCGTTACATAAATGAAACCTTGTGTCATAACACATGAATACACCCTTCAACTGGAATGCCAAAACCAGCTTAGAGAGGTGGAAGAAGAATTCCTCACTAAAGTCCATGACAAATTATCAAAATAAATGGAAAAATAATACAATTAAAGTCACCGACCAAATTGCCAAGAGAATGAAAAAAAAAAAAAAAACATTGAATCAAATATAGAGAATAGTTAGTTATTAGATTAAGATGGGACATAGAAAGCGAAGGAGAAAAAGTTAGTCGACCAATAAGCTAGAATGCACCTCAGGCATACCAAGTTTCTCGAGCAAATGGGATGATAACTAAGGCTTACTAAGCCAATGCACAATCTCACCCCCAAAAGCCTTTCCAGCGATACCACTACTTAACCAAGCTGACTAAATGTAAGAGAAACATCAAAACCACTACTTACATAAGAATAAGCCTAATTAGCGATGAGAGAAACACAACCGAAAACTCCATCCCCCATTCATGGAAACAACATACAAGATCAATTTGTCAATAGAATACATAAACACCACATATAGTAGCAAATCATAACAATAAAGATGACTCTCCAACCAATCACAAGCTCCTAAGACTAGAAAATAATCAAACTAAATCTACTTAAACCTTATATGATAGTAAGAAGGCTCCAGTGACATTCAACATAAATTGAAGTCACAAAACCTCAAATTGTTTTCCATTAGAGAACTCAACGTTGCTTTCTCTCTAATGAATGATAGTACTTTAAAACGAACCAACAACTTTGTTCAAAAAGTCAGTTCTTGTCATCCACATCAGCACCTTTTTGTTCGTTCTCAATCTTTTTTTCATTTTCTACAAAAATTAAGAGAGAATTCATCATTAGATATATATTTTGGGTTGTTTTTATGAAAACAAAACAAAAGTAAAATTACCTTTTTGGACATTTGAAATACTATTGAAGCCCTGATCTATTTTTTCTCCTGTTGGGGAGATTTCTTCAGATGATCCACACTTTGGTGGTTGACAAACCTACATATATCACCAACATATGATTATTATGAACACAATAAAAAATAAAAAAAAAAAAACTCTTGCCTTTTTATCCATTAGATGTGAGCATAAATGGGTGAATATATAGCTCAATCTTCAACTTACCGAAGAGCTTTCTGGTGTCTTCTTACTCTTTTTTGATTGAGGTTTCGTTGGATAAATTCCATCACAAATAAACCGTTTAACCTCAGCCTTTGATCGGAATATCATGTTATTGGAATCTTTGTGATAATAGTACTGAAATAGAACATATTTTTGCACGATGTGAGTTGTATTATTAGAAATTTGTATATAAATTGCTTGTGTAGCTAAAAAGAAATAAATAAGTTTTTATTCAACTAAAGAACTAATTCAACAATAGATTCCCATGCCTCATCAATTTAATAATAAAATCAATGTCCAGTAACTATAGCTTCATTAGAAAACATGTACAAGTAATAATTTTTTTTCTTTTTTTTTTCCTTTGATCAAAATGAAATAATAATTGGTAAAACAAATAAAATATCCATTAACAAAAAACAATCATGGCCATGAATCTTCACCAAAAATTCTCCAATTTATTTGAACCTAAAGTATATGTCAATGCAACATGTTTCACTTTCCCTTGAAAATAGCTAACATGTTTTCAAAGTTCATGAAGTGGAATTATTCAATTTATTTATACAATTCTTATTAAAGAAAAAGATGAAATGTTACATAGTGCTCCAAACATGGTAAAAAGGTTACCTTGTCACATATCCTCTTGCCATGTCGTTGTCTTATGTTGTGACACCACCCATCAAGTCGTTGATAGAATGACAATGGACTTACATGCAAACTCATTTCTTCTGTGTCTATGAGTTTTGCAAGCCGTTCCTGCCACACACAGTTGAATAACATAAGTAAATGCAATGTAAATAAATAATATTTAATTTAAACTATAACTCTATCATTGATGCAAGTTCTAATAAATGTCCATCTAATTAGTATTGTCAGTTTTGTTTAAAGCAATATGTATAATATAGAATCAAGTTTTTCCTTTTTCTTTTCAAGTTGAAACATATATGGAATGAGATTTAATATCTTCTAATTATCGAAAGTTAGATGTCTCTAGTGGTGCCCGTAGACAAAAAAAGTTACTAGAACTAAGGAGTAAATTGTGAAACTTCCTCGAAAAAGAAGCTTATTTCTTATGCTTGGAATTGCTCAAACTTACCATGCCTTAATGCATTTATTTGAAGTAATCAAGAGAATTATATGGTTTCACCACGTATATAGGGTGGATTAAGAGGTTCTACTAGTAAAGTTTGTGAATTATAAGAACTAATTATGTACTTGGCCGTGTACATACGTAAATCTTCCATAATAACAATCCAAAACAAACTCTAGTTTAAGAGAAAGATCACCAACATGGAGACAAAAATATCCAACAATACAATAAATGAGCTTGCATTTAAGAAATTTACCACTTGTAGATTTAGAGAATGTTACCTCATCCAACTTTAAGATTTGATCAATCTCTTCATCTCTCAAATTTAGATCAAAGCCTAGTCCTTCTTCTTGGCATATAAGTATAGAAGATTGTCGTTTTACACCTTTTGTTGGTGTATTTTGTTGTACCTGTGGAACCACTTGGCTTTAGTCAAATGGGTATAATCAAGTAGAGAAACAATAAATTTATTATATAATTGAGGTAGAAGGGTATGATATGACAATCAATTAGTATTGGTACTAGGAAAATCCCATAAGCCTTTCTTCTAGGTTTATCTCTAAGTGTGGAAAGCAATAGACGCAGTTGTTAAGAGCGTTTATTGTTTTATTAAAAAAAACACACTTGCTAAGTGCATTATGCATTTTAGTAATTAATTAATGTCAACCTAACACTGTTTTAATAATTTTTTAAAATACCGTTATTTAAAAAAAATTATGTTACCAATATATTATTTGTAGCATTTTCCACTAATTTTATTAAAAAAAAATAACGTGTGATAAGTAATTATATTGATTATTAATTTTAGTACTATTATATACTTTTTGAAACTTTATAATGCTGTTATTTTTTTTTAAACATCATTACTATTTATTATTAGTAAATTTTAATATTACGTATTTCTAAATACTTTTACTAATTAAAATGCTAATATTTTATCTATTTCTAGTATTGTAAAATTACTCTTGATTAGTTAATTATAACATTAAAAACAAAAAAAAATATTATTTATAATTCTTAAACTATATTTATATATTATTGATGAATCTTAAAATTTATATTCTACTAGTTATGTTGATGTAAAAGTGATACAATTAAAATTCATTTGGTTGAGCTAGAATCTACCTTATTATTCTTATCTTTCACCAAAAAAAAAAAAAATGTTGTGACAAAAATAAAGGAAATGGGCTAAAGATGCTTTTCAATAGTCAATAAAAATTTGAACTAAAATTATAAAATTTTTGTTTCCTAACTCAAAATTATTTTATCACTTCAACAAAATTTTTAGTATGCTATAGATTTTTTTTTCCTTAAAATATAGGGCATGTTTACCACAAATAAACGTGTACTAAATATTTCGACAAATGATTTCACATTTAACAACTATTTATTTATGTTTCAATATTTTAAAAAAACCAATTAAGGAACCATAGGTGTAAATCAAAGAAGTTTATCTATCAACCCTGAATAAATGTTACAAAAAAAATGAAATAAAAAAGGCATAGGATGATATTTACCTTCTGACTTATGAACATATGAGTTGAATGACCTTCAGGCAGGCTAAATGATATTGGCTCCGCATCTATTACACCTTCACTTAGGTGGTCATGCCCCATGACTCTCATCGTTGGTTTTAATTGTTCTGATAGCTGAATTCAAAATAAAAAAACTAGCTTATGAAACTTTAGAAAAGTCATTATTTTACTTGATTAAGGGCTTAATTTTGACTCATTAATTGATTTTCTTATTAACATTGGTAGAACTGAAAAAATAAACAATAAATCTAAAATCTTACAAAGAAAAAAAAAAAAAACTGATTAAATTATCTACTAGTTGAAAGAGGCAAAAAAACAAGAAGGAGAATATATATTTGTCCCATTGGATAAGATAATGAAAAATTGTAACAACAATAATGAATTTGGCATTAGATAAAAAGGATATTTGACAATTCAATCACTTTCAAAAAAGTTAAAATTAGATTGTACACATGGCACAGTATGATCTTCAAAAATATAAAAAAAGACCATACATGAACACAAGTAGAATTGCTTCTTCTTTTTTGTTACGTTGAGCAGAAGTTCAATTCACAACCTTTAGGGACCTCCTATAAATTGAAAAAAAATTCTTTTTAATGGTTATGATAGAAATAAAAATTAATTTGAAAACAAGTACTTAGGTTTTCCTATTATTTCATATCTTCTCATAAACTCATGAAGACATAACATTGTCATCATCAATTGCAGGTTATCGTAACCAAGAAAAAGGTTAGTGACCAAAGAAATTTAACTTATCAACAAAATATTAGAAAAAGAGAAACAAAAATATTGTGAATTTGAAGTAAAAATACACTATTTTTGTTACACACACTAATAAAATAAAAAATATATATATCCATAAGAAATTGTGAACTAGAAGTAAAAAAAAAAAGAACAGTTTTTGACATGCATGATATCCACGTAAATCAAATCATAAAATAGGCAATGCATACTATTAGTTAGATTAGATGCACTGAGAAACAAAGTAAACATGTCTGGAACTGAAAAACTAGATAACCATGGTAGGATATTATGGCATGAAAACAAGTTCATCCCTATAAGCAAAAATAAAATAGTTATGCATGTGCCTAGTTAGTCTAAGCGTATAAGCTTACAGCCAATGATAACTAAATTAGGAAAGACACTATATAGTGATGACTAAGTAATTAAGTTTAGGTGTCCTAGCCCAAGCACCTAACCATTACTAGTGAGCAATACTTGTATGGACAAAATTTACCTTGGTAAAGCGGGTTGTTTGTATTGGCATGATGACTAAGGTAAAAATGTCACACATCTCGCCATTTCATCTAAATGTGTGTATTTGTGAATTATATATGTAATATCTCAAGAGCCCAAAGAAGGGTAGTATATATCGAGGATAAGTAAGAAAAAAAATTTCACCAATTGGATACCTTTTGGGCTGAATGTAGGTAAAAAATTCCTGGGTTAAGCATGCTTGAGCTGGGGAAGCTCAAGGATAGGTAACCCTTGGGAAGTTCGCATAGGCCCATCAGAGTAAGTTGTTATGCTCCTTCCTATCGCTTGATGCAGGATATTACAAATAGTATCAGAGCAACCCGGCCCGTGTGCTGGGACTATGTAATAGCCAAAGGCTGGGGGTATTGGACTGGAGACACTAGACCGAGAAAAGCTGAGACCAATTGTAAGGTCACATGACGAGGACGTCATGTGCTCAAGGGGGGAGAATGTAATACCCCAAGAGCCAAGAGCCTAGAGCCTAGAGAAAGATAATATATATCGAGGATAAGTAAGAAATAAAACAATATTAGTTAGATACCTTTTGAGCTGAATGTAGGCAAAGAACTCCCAAATTAAGCGTGCTTGAGCTGGGGAAGCTTAAGGATGGGTGACCCTTGGGAAGTTCACATAAGCCCATTAGGGTAAGTTGTTCTAGTCCTTCTTATCGCTCAATACAAAATGTTATAGGTGGTATTAGAGCAACCCGGGCCTTGTGTTAGGACTGTGTACTTACCAAAGGCTGGGGGTACAGGATCGGAGATACTGGAAGGAGGTGAGCTGGGACTAGTTGTAAGGTCGTATGATGAGGACGTCATGTGCTCAAGGGGGGGAGAATGTAATACTCTAAGAGCCCAAAGAAGAGTAGTATATATTGATGATAAGTAAGGAAGAAAATAACACCAACTAGATACATTTTGGGTTGAATGTAGGCAAACAACTCCCGGGTTAAGTGTTCTTGAGCTGGGTAAGCTTAAGAATGGGTGACCCTTGGGAAGTTCACGTAGGCCCATCTGGGTAAGTTGTTCTTGTCCTTCCTATCTCTCGATGCGAGATGTTACATGCGGTATCAGAGAAACTGGTGCCGTTTGTTGGGACCGTGTACTAGCCAAAGGCTGGGGGTACTGGACAGGGGACACTGGACATGAGAGAGCTGAGACCAGTTGTAAGGTCACATGATAAGGTGTCATGCACTCAAGGGTGGGAGAATGTAATACCCTAAGAGCTCGGAGAAAGACAGTATTTATCGAGGATAAGTAAGGAATGAAATAACACCAGCTAGATAACTTTTGGGCTAAATGTAGGCAAAGAACTCCTGAGTTAAGCATGCTTAAGATGGAGAAACTTAAGGATAGGTGACCCTTGGGAAGTTCGCATAGGTCCATCAAGGTAAGTTGTTCTGATCATTCCTATTGCTCGATGCGAGATGTTACAATATGTATTAACCAATGGGGATTAGCTTCAACTAAGATGACTCGAGCTTAGAGTCATTATGTTGCCTTGTGTGAAGTCAAACCCAATTTAAATTGGGGTTTGTCTTAGCATAATTAAGGTTTGTATAATATGCCTTAGTTGAGGCCTTTTTACAAGGACTAAACTGAATGAGTTTAACACCGTTGCTTTGGTTTCACTCACTCGCAAACAAAGATAAAATATGGTTAAACCATAACCAAATGAACCAAACTTTATGAACATCCCCTTGAAATTTCAAATCAGTACGCCTAAAAACTTATGATAAGGGCAATGTTTAGAAAATCATGAGGGGGTTTTGAACCAAAGAAGGGAGAGGTTCATGGTTCAATGGTTGATCTGAAATATATTTTTATAAAATAAAATTTATCACACAAGGCTTAATTGATTTTAAAGTGTATTAAGTGTTTGTCCAAGTAATAAAAAAATATTTAAATTACAAACTTATGATAAAAGTGAAGTTTAACCCATGAATAAATATTTAAATTACAAATAAAAAATTAAACAATAAATTATCCATATATTAACAAAATGATAGATGGTGTCCAAATAGTAGACATCAACTCCTCTCAAACATCTCAAATTATTATTCTATTTTGTAACATTTAAAAATAAAAAATAAAAAATAAAAAAATCTCGACCAATTCAATAGTTAGGTCAATTCACTAGTCTAACCATAATTCTTGTAAAAGACCAACCAATTTTTTGCTTAATTCCCAATTCAATTGGTCCAACTAATTTAGTACGATCTAATTCTCAGAACATTGAATAAGGGTTAATCGGAAAAGATGAGCAGTCACTACAACTCTCAATTAAATGGGCACTAGTAATTTGAGACCACCACTAGGACCCTTTTAGTCGACATTTTAACGTAGTAGGAGATTATAAAGATTAAATGGTGCAAACCCAACAATCCCACCATTGATAGATTAATTAGGGTATCAAAACACTACTCCCAAAGATCAAAGGTGAAAAGGCCCAAAAGAGAAGAAAGATAATCATCTTAATGACACTTAACCAACTGAAAACAAAAAGCCCAAATCTAGGGTTTTGGGTCAAAATAAAAAATGAAACATAGAAGGGTAAAAAGTTCAGACTTGTATGACAAAGAAAAAGAGATCAAGAAACAGAGAAGGTTTGGTAAAAGAATAGGAAAAGAAGTGTATATATAAATCAAAGAAGATAAACAAAAAGAAAAGGAGAAAAGAGAATATATAGAGAAAGAAGAAAACATTGCAAAATAATAGAGAAAGAAGAAAGAAATAAAACCCTATATAACCAAGAAGAAGATGGAGCCCTGACCTGAACTTGAGGGTTGCTATTCATCCCTTCGCTTACAATAGATTGATTATCTATGTCAACAACCAATGCAGATTGCTCCATGGTGGTGACTTTCATGATGATTAGCAACAAGACACCATAGATCAAAGTCTAAAAGCCAAAATAGAGAGGAAAATTGGAAGAGAGAAAGGGGGAACAAGAAATATGGGGTTACCCTAGGGTCTCCCCATGCCTTTTAAACTTGTTGGTTCCTGTTAAACCCTAATGGGTAATGGGCTTGAGCCTTTTCCTTTAAAAAAATAGGCCCACATATGTGAGCCTATTAAATATCTATCTATTATCTATTATCTATTATCTATTATCTATATATCAATTTATTATTATTATTAGTAATGAAGTTAAAGAAGGGGTTTATAAACTATTGAGCAAGAAATCGAAGAAGGGACTTCTCATTTTTTTATTAATCTAATTAATGTGGCTTAATCAGTGAAAAATTAGAAAGGGTTTATTTCTCTGATTTTCTCTTTGAAAAATACAAACCCATTGAAAAGATCACGTCTTTTAGGATTTATGTTTCTTAAAGAAAGGATATAACCTTTCAGGAATAACATAACTCTTAAAACTAAAGTACTTGTCTCGTTCTATTTGTTGCTTCAACGCTTGAACATTTGGTTGGATAACATATTTGTCAAATTAAGAATAGTAATAATTTGGGGCTTGATGATTGCATGTTTGATTTTTTGTTTTGACAATTTCTTCAGGTTTTTTTTTTCTCTAATTGTGAAGCATTTTCTTGTCAATTTGCATAACTTTGCTTGGGCTTTCCTTTGGTTCTGGTTTAGTTTGTGGCTCTTTTATTATTTCTCTCGTCTTCGATCTTTTCTACTAGTCAACATCGTGTAACGCACTAAAACTATAAGTGATTCATTTATAATTAGTTTTATTTGCTATTCACCATAACCAATCATAATTCGTCATATATGAATTGCAATCAATTTACAAAAAGAGTGTTATTAATGCATTAATTGAATAATTCACAATGTCTAAATGGTAACAATGAACATGATAGAAAATCATTTATACATGCATACATATATATTTATATATAGAATGAGGCATCAATTTCATGTTAATTTAGAAAAATGATTATAAAGAAAACACACCCACATTTCTCTATTTTTCTAGAGGAGATCCTTGATTGCATGTTTGATTTTTTCATTTTTGTTGTTTTCTTTTCTTGGCTTTATTTGTGAATCATTTTTTTGTCAATTTGCATAAATTTGTTTTGGCCCTTCTTGATAACCATAGCGAATGATGTGAGATGTTTTTAATGATCTATTAATTTTTCATTTCAATTCCAAATGTGTTTTTTTTTTCAAAACAAAAAAAAAAAATATTTGCTCTTCTTTGTTTTTTGTTTGGTTTTGTGTCTCTTTCATTCGTTCTTTGTTCTTCGATCCCTTCTATTAGTCAACATCGTGCAATGGTAATAATAATAATTTAAAAGGTTGTAGCAAACGATTTTAGAGCATATAAAAATATATTATTCTTTGCATGAATTGTTGGTTTAATTGACAAAAATATAAGGACATTAGTTTAATGTATTCTTCTTTTTCCTCTTTAATGATGAATTTAATTAGATATTCTATTTATTGTTTTCTAACTCTTATTACTTTTGATATCAATTGTACTATCTATTCTAAAAAAAAAGCCCAATCTAATTCAACATATAAAAACATTTTAAGGATAAATTTTATTCACTAACTTTTCATGTTGGTTTAAAGATATTTTGCACTTCGTGCAGGTTCATCATACATTACCCATTTTACTAGATATTTAAAAAAAATCCCTTTTTTGGGATTTTACATACACACATAACATATATATATAAAGAGAGAGTTCAAAACCTAAAGGAGTAAGTCTATAATCTTTTTATGAAAATATTGAGATTGTAGAGAGAAGGAAGAAAAATAAGTTTATTGTGGCAAATTGTTCATCTCCATTGTAACTTAGAAGGTAGAGAATTTTCGAATCATTAAAGATGAACAAATTCATAAACCTGCCTTGAAAGAATGAGGTAAGAAAATTAATATTCTTTATGACTCCATTAATTTCCATGTAAACCATTTTACATTGAAAAATAAAATTTAATATAAAATATTTTACAAAAGAAAAAACATTATTCTTCTACTATTCAATCTTTCTCCTTTTTGTCTCCTCCAATGAGAATCCAAAAAAGTCTCAACTAAGACCCATGAAGAACTAATCTAAATAGGAAATTTCATTGATCCCAATGTCATTCTGAAATCTTCAACTTCTTCATAGCCATTTTTGTTTTAAGGAACAAAAGCTTTTAATTCTTCTCAACAGCAACTCTTACTAATTAGCCTCCTCGTTCACCATTTTCCTCGCCATCTCTGTCTTAATCATGGTTGTGCACAACAAATATAGAGGTCAAGATTTTGTTCAATGAGGTGATGATAGATCCAATGCATGTAACACCCCGATTTTTCATACCGAGTGTGTCACTATGCTAGGTCCCAATATAAATGCATAAAGATATAAATTCCCTTTTTCACGATACATATCTAAAACCTTGAGTACTAAATTCCAAAAAAAAATACCCCTTAGCATATCATTTATAATTGCGAAAGCGATAATCGAAACCTGATATGGTACACAATTGAATTCACTTTAATTATTATATCATGAAAATCTGTACCATAGTACATCTTCAAATACCTCAATACATGGAGACTCATCATCAAGAGATATGTAACGCCCCGCTCCCACCTATGGGTGTTACTCACGAATAGTCAGCTTACTATTCACACACTAGGGCAAAGATGAAGAGACGGGTACGCTTCAATGAGAAACGACCTAGGTGGGAACTAGGCTTTGCCCTCCCTTTGCTCCACTCAAGGATCCGGGAAATATCGAAACGACCCCACGAAAATAAAACCCGAAACCTCACAAGTGTCACCCCTTCTCAAACTCTTAATGAAGAGCTAAGGATGACTTCCCAGGATTCGACAAATAAGTTAACTCACTTGCTTCATAAAAATTATGGTATAAGGCCTTAATTATAAGAAAATAATTTTTTCTTTGCCCAACTATTAACCCATTTATCTTACTTCTAATTCCTTTAGAAAATATTTGGATTAATATTTCTTTGAAAAAATTTAATAAATTTTTCCTTATCAAATCTCCATTGATTTTTCTTTTTAATTATTTCAAAATACCTCAAATTTCCAACTCTTAGGAAATAATTTTTGAAATTCAAATTTCAAGGAAAATACTCCCTTATTTATTTTCCAAAATATAGGAATTTTACCACAATTGCCTCAAAATTTATATTAATTTAATAATTAATTTGGAGGCTTAAATACTCATTTATTTATTTATTTAAACATGCTTTTATTTCAAAAAATCCCAAAATAGCATATACAATTAAATAAACAGAAAATAAAAAAAAGTCTTAAACAGCAACAGGGGGCGGGTAGCAGCAGCCCACCCGCGCCCCAGCGCGCGGGCCGCGAGCACGATTGTCGCCTGCCGCACGCCCAGCTTGCTGCCACCACATTTCTAATTTAAAAAAATATTTTTTTTCTTTTTAAACCAAAATTTCCAGAATGCTTATACACCTCAAATGCCTTCCAAAACTTCCAAGTTTTCCACCATTCATCCACATTAAGCATCCATACATATTTAACTAAAATAAATACATTGTACACAAAACCATACACCAACACATACATTCTTCTTGCTCCATCTCCTTCAACCTTCCAAAACTCTCTTTCCTTTAGAAGATTCCCTACCTACATAGAGGTCAAAGGACCTTATGAGCCAATGCTCAATAAGGGTGCTATGCAAAAGTAAATGTAACATGAGAAATAAACATGTAATGCAAATGCAATGCATATAATAGATAGTCTTCCATGCCCTCATAACCACATTGGTTAAGGCACCAACCAACCCCTCCCTCATCACTAGTCCTCCATATGGCCATAGGTCCACTAGAACACAAAACATGCAAATATGACCATTACATGCAACTCATACAAAACAATTACAAATGCAAGCAAACCCCACCACTTGGGGTCATCCCTTACCTCTCTTTTTTTCCTTGAAGCTCCAAGCCCTCACTTGCCAAGACTCTCTCTTTGGCTTTCAACCACCTTAAGAAAAGAATTCTTAAAGCATTAAGATCTTGAAGACTAGAGAAATGAAAGGAGAATGAAGACTTTCTTTCTTTCTAGAAGAGATTTAAATCAAGGCTTACCTTTCTCTCCTTTGGCTCATAAGAGAACTCTCCTTTGTTCTCTAATTTCTTCCACCAAGCAAAACCTCCTCTTAAGATTTCTCTTCCTTTATATATTAAGTCTTGACATCTCACAAGTTCAAGACTAATTTCTAGCCCTTGATCAATCTTTTGAAGAATAAATCCCTACTCTTGAAACTAGCACAATCCTTGTGCTTTTGGATAACTTAATCATAGCCTTTGATTTAGAGAGAACTAATCTCTACTCTCTAAAGAAACACAATCCTTGCCATCTAGCCTCTTTAAATCTCCACCCTTGATAAACTAGAGACCACATCTTCATCATCCATTCTTTTATTAGGCTTATTAGATATTTATTTAATTTGCAAATTTGGCAATCCATGCCACTTTCAAGACTCAATTATAGCCATTAGATCTTAATCCTTTTCAAGCTAAATCCTCAACCATTGGATCAATTCTCCAATTCCCATAATTCTTCAATTTTCAAAATTAATAAATATTGACTAATTTCAAGATTGACCATTTTCTCCATTTTTCATTTAATTTAAATCCCATAACTTTTCAAGCATTTAATGAAGACTAATTTTTATTTCTTTTTGATTTAATTTAAATTGCTCTTGAAAGACATAATTCCCTTTTATTTGGCATTTATTTTAATCTACCATTTTCCCACATAAATGCATGACTAATTTCCATTTAATAAGGAATTTCTTTAATTGTCACCATAATGACTCTCATTTAATGCTTGAGAGACTATTTTCCTTTTCTTTTTGAATTTCTTTTAATCCCACTCTTGCTTCACAAGATCATGCGAAGTGTCTCACTTACACTTAATCAAACTACTTTATTATTCCCAAATTTAATTAAATCCCTTTCCATGAGATCTTGCCAAGTGTCACCAATCTAACCTACTTGGCTTCCATTTTAATTCCTAATTATCCATGCATTTAAACAATAATTAAATTCTCCCAAAATCAATTCTCCAATATAAATAATTTCTCCAAAATAATTTACCCTTTTATGGGACGAAACTCCAAATTACTGTTTTGCCCCTTCTAAGGCATCCTATATATTATGTGCCTTCTCTTTGATTCAAGGGCAATTATGAAAATTTCCATATTTCATTATTCTCTTAATTGACAATTTTATCATAACTCACCAAGGGTATTACACAATATACCACATGTTCAATATGCAAATTGTAACGCCCCGCTTTTTCAAATACATAACAACGTGAAATATAAAAAGACATCACTTATGGGCATTATTGGAAACCCTTAATCAACAAAAGCGTTGGATCAAACCTGCAAGCTTAATCAAAGCTTAATAAAAGGGTTTCCACTAGATTTCCTTTACAAGCGTAAGAAATGCATACGACTATCAATACTTAAAAAAAAAAAAACACACAATACATCACTATAGGCACAAGAACTATAGGACACTCACACACACACATGCCTCTTACAACCTTGAGTACCCTAGCTGCTATTACAATACATCATTATGGTTTACAAGGGTACATAACGAAATAAAGCCAAAGCTGGCTGCAAAACCCAAATCTAGTCCAGCACTGCCTCTCTGCCCTTGCTCAAACTGGAACCTAGATCACTTGACACGTCTGATATACCTGGGATGTTGAATATCCCAGGGGTATGAAACACCCAAGTTAGATTATTACATCTAAGTGAGTGGTACAAGGAAAAAACTATGCTTGCAAGAGCAATATGTCGCTTTGCCATGAGACATGCAGAAATAAGAACGAGATCTCCCAAGATCACGGCTCACCGCAAGAACATGAGGTCTAGGCTCACTACAAGAGCACCCTGTGATATCCCAATAACTAGCCACAAATACAAATACTGAGATGCATATAAAATAGGCAAGATTTTCTTAAAAGCAATAAAACATGAGATGTGACCTCACGGCCCCCTTACACAGGCACGAGATATCCTTACTTGCCATGTATGAACCCCTTGGCCCCTTTACACAAGCTCAAGGTAGCCCTCTTACACAGGCTCACGTGGTCATCCCCCTTACACAAGCCCCCGTGGGGGTTCACACACGACAAGCCACCAACTAGCCATAGTCACCAAATGACAAGATGTATGACAAAGTAGAAGGAATATGATCACAAGCCATACATGAAAGCTGTCATGGTCAAACTTGATGCAACAAAGTAGAAAGGATATGCTCGAAACAAAGGAAACATAAGACGTAAGCAACAAACATCCACAAGTGAAAACCAAGAGTGATCAATAGGAATCAAGGAGCATGCATAAGAACCACTCACCTTCGGGTTCACCAGAAAGCACCGTTTACACGCAAACTGAGGCTAGTTACTGCCAAAACATGAGTTTTAATAAGGCAAATGCCAAATAATTTTATACAGAGTTGTAGGGATTAAATCAAGGGTCACTACTGCAAAATTCCAAGAAAAAATGAGGTTGCACGCGCCTTCACACGCCCCAGGAAAGGGCCTCAGGTGTAATACCCAATGTTTTTCTAGGCATTGTTGTTCAAGAAGTACAACATTTTCTTGGAAATCGAAGGATACGGTTGGTACATGTGAAATTCCTGGGTAATCGCCGAGGAACAAATGAAGGATTTTCTGAAAGATCATGGAAACTACCGTGAAGGGGCATCATCTTAAGGTATTTTGGTGAGGGTTAGGGGGTTCTAGGGCCCAAGTGATATAAGTGCAAAGAAGTTTTGGGCTAAGGAGTTATTTGAATAAGTTTAAAATATCTTGTAACTAAGGAGTTAAAGGAACCAAATGAGCTAACTTATAGTTAGGAAACATAATCATGAGCAATGATGAGGAATCTTGAAAATGTAATTAAGCATGTGGTGGCACATATCTCAATGGACACATGTCGCAAGGGGATAAAATGGCACAAATCACTAGGGACACATGGCGCGATCCTACGAAAGTAATGATTACCTACCTTATCCAAGTGACACATGGCACACTCAGATTGGCCATATATGCCTATAAATACCAAGACATTAGAAGGGAAAATCTCACCATTAATCAAGAGGGAAAAAGGAGGTGAGTTGAGAGGAGAAACTTTGCCAAAGAAGGAGGTAGAGAAACACTTCACCGAAAAATTTGGACCGCTACCGTAAAAGGAGTGAAACAGAATCAAAATAGTAAGGTAATTCTAATTTATTTCTTTATTTCAAGATAATTGAATAAGCATTGCGTGGGTTCAAACGGAGGTCAAATTGAAGTCCGGACCAGGGAGAACGGGCCGAAAAACCACAAGAGGTCAAAACGGGAGGGGCGACGCGTGCAACTCATGCGCCACCTGACTGCTGCGAGTGCAGTGCGTGAGGGTCCTTCCCCCAGCATGTGAAGGTGTGTGAGGGTCCCCCCTGGCCCCAAATTTTTTAGTCTTGGTCCTTTAATTTATTCCTAGAACCCCATGTAAAAATATTTTAGGTTTGAGTTACGAAAGTATGTTATTTTTGCAGAAAAGCATTCTCGAACCCTGTGAACAGTACCTTAACGCTTCCGAACTAGCAAGGTAAGTGTTTCTTGCATACTTTTGCTACATCCCAGTCATTTTGGCTTCATTGGGTGAGGGTGTTGGCTTGCATATCATGCTTTTGTGGCTTACATGTCATTTTTCCCTTAGTTATGCATATTCCTTCTTCTTTATCATATATCATGTTCATTGTGGTGATGGTGGCTAGTTGTTGGGACATCATGGGTGATCTCATGCTCTTACGGTGAGCCAAGGAGTGACTATGATGACCACGGAGGTGATTGCAACACCTTGGCATTGCTACCACAGGGGTGGATTTCATAATGGCATTATTGCATCTGTATGCATGTACTTCATTGTTTGATTCACTCACCTAGATGTAATATCTAACTTGGGTTGATGCCCCTACAACGTTCAACATTCCAGGTATGTTGGAAGTACCAGGTGTTTCAGGTTCTAGTTCGAGTGTGGGCAAGGAGATGATGCTTGGTTAGCTTTGGGTTTTTTTTTTTTTTTTGAGTTATTACGTACCCATGTAATTGTACCACAATGATACATTGTAATAGCAGCTAGGGTACTCAAGATTGTAAGAGGTGTGCGTATGTGGGTATCCTACAGCTATACCTACGGTTTATGTGTTGAGTCATTTCTAGAGTATTGGATGTCATGAGCTTTTCTTATACTTGTAAAGGAAATCTAGTAGAAACCTCTTTATTTAGCTTTGGTTAAGCTTTCGATCCATTGCTTCTATTGGCAAAGGTTTCCATAACACCTGTGGTGATGTTAGCTTGTATTTTATGTCATTATGTATTTGGAAAAGTGGGGTGTTACATCAAGCGTTACCCCTATTTCCGGCCCACTTTGCGTAGTTTACATATTTTGGTCGTATCTCCCTTGTTTTAACTTTGATTTGACCCCTGTTTTTTCCTACTTTCTCCTTTTTCATCTCTCTACCCAATTATGGAAAGAAATCGAACTTACCTTGCAGTTTTGATGAAGTTTGGAATGCTTTATGGTGGCGGTCCTGAACCTTCCGGCAAGCCTCTCCTTCCTCGTTCTTAAGTAGATTTTCCCCTTCTTTTTGGCAGCGTTTCCTCCCTCAAACTCCCTTCCTTTTCCACCTTACTTAGTAACCAAAATGAATAACCCCAAAGCCCTTATTTATAGGAAACTCCGACGAACCAAATCGTGCCACGTGTCGCATCATCATGAGACTTCAAATCCTATCTCCTAAGTGGCCAATGAATGCTTGCCACATGTCCTTAGGGATAAGCTTTGGAGACTTTTTGGAGGCTTAAGTAATCTTGGAAGCTAAGCAAAAGACTTGGAGAAGACTTGGACTTTAAAACGATCCAAAGGTGGAATGGAATGTAATTTGAGTTCCGTAATCATGAGGCCTTATCTTAGCTTCCAAGCAATCCATTCATTGCTTTCAATGTGTCCCTAGCTTGGGGACTAAGTAAAGGCTTTGATTTAAATAAGATTTGGAATCCAAAATTGAATTGAAATGTAAACTCACGTACGCATCTTCCCAAATATTTACACCTTTGTCCCTGCCACCTCACACTTTGATTTTTGTGCCTTATCACGACTTCCAATGGTTAGTTGGCTCAATTCATTCCCTTAATGATCCAATCACAAGTTTCCAAGAATTACATATTGGCCCAAACTTTTCGGGTAATTGCACTTAGACCCCTTGCAACTTGGTCCCCGGGCCATTTTTAGTTGCACTTTTTGGTCCCCAGAAAATGGATAAATTACACTTAGTACCCCAAGATTTTAGATAAATTACACTTTTACCTGACTTTAATATTTACGATTTTGCCACTGGTTCAGAAACTGAACCTTTGTCTCAAGGGTTCTATAATCTTTTGAAATGACCTATTTCCTCAAGTATTAGAACCTTATAACCTTAGGTATCACCTCATATTTGAGTTTAAAAATCCGAGGTATTACACAAATGATATCACAAGTACATAAGAGAAACGCCTTCGCAAAACAACCCAAGCTCTAAATGGTATAACTACTCACTTGAACTGGTTCAACAACGTGTAACCTAAGCTCGGGAGGGTAAAATCGCTCTCTTGAACCCACTACACACACACCAACACATTTCCAAACAAGAGTAAGACTAGAATCAAACTACTCACCTCAATTCAGAAAAGTTTAATTTTTACCTTGAAAAACGTGTTGTATCTCGAAAAACATGCAATACTTCCTTCCAACAACCTAGTCGTTTCCTATTTACCATTAAGACCTTAGAAATCAATATTTCTATTTTTCCCATAATTTCCTCAATTTTTCCTATTTTTTAAACATTTCTTCCTTTCAAAAAATCATAATAAATACCAAACACCTATTTTTTCCAAATATTTTAGCATAAACCCTCCTAAAATAATTCTACAAAAATTATAAAATTAATTTCAAGCCCAAACAGTACCTCACGCGCCACCCAAAGCTTCGGCGAGTGAAGCCCACGCGCAGCTGGTGCAGGTCGTCTTCTCCGGTGGTGGCAACTTTCTGATGACCTCCTTTGGCCAAAACGATGGCAGGGTCTTGAAGATCTTAATGAGGCAACCATGATGATGCCTTCAAATGATCGAAAAAGTCACTGGAAGAGGGTTTAAAACCCAGTTCCAGGTCGCAGTCCGGCGAGCCCAATTTTCCGGCGAGGTCATTGAAACTTGATTATTTCTATGCTAAACGACCCCAAAATCTCCAGAAATTCTTCCCACAACCCAAAGAACAAAAGCCCCTTATTCCCAAGGCTTGATTCTACCAGAAATGAAAGAAATTTTGGCCATTTTTGTTTTTGAAACCCTTAGCCTCAACCCCCTTTAATACTCAATCTCGACCCGAATTTCCACCATATATCATTTGATCTTATCCCTTTATCCCCAAATCTAGCCTCCAAGTCGATCAACTAGCCCTAAATCACGAGCTAGAGCCCTCAAAAAATTCGGACAAATCAAAAATTCCATCTACCATAAATTCTGATCGCCTCAAGGCCATTTCCAGCCAATGGCAAGCCCCAATGGCTTCATCATCACTTGGAGGCTATTCTAGCACATCCAAGCGACCTTCCTGATGCCTCCAGGTGGCTGGCTAGTAGCCACAGAGCTGTCGGTCAGATTCACACCATAGAAGTTTCAAATTTTGCATTTTCGCCCCCAAGTTCTTTCCAATTGCATTTTCTCCCTATCCATGGCACCCCTAGACTTTTTGTTAATTCCTCGACTGCCCTCAAGTTCTAAACTTCTCATTTCCCTCAAGAAATTTTGAAAAATTCGTCGTTTCGACCTTCCTCGGGTAGTTTACAAAATCTGTACTTTTGCCCGGATGCCCCTAGTCGTATGTTTTTTACTTCAAACCTTCACGAATCTCTTAGTTTTATCAAATATTGCTTATTTGGACAATTTTACCTTCATTGACTTGCTTGACATAGTCCCTCATCCTTCATTTTTGTTTTAAATATTACAGGCCCGAAACTATAGTAAATACCATTTTGACCCCGAAATTTTTGAAAATACTCTTAATATTTAAATACTGGGTATTACAGTTACACTTTCGATATCTCATGAGTTTGGGCTCAAAGGCCATACAAAATAATTAAGAGGCTTTAATGTTAACAAAGAAAATAAAAATCATTTCATCTCAAGCCTCACCAAAATACTAATCAGGATCTTAAAGTTAGAACGCATTTTCGTACCATGTGAGTCTCGAGATGGGATCCTAGAAGAAACCACTTGGGGCCACCAAAATCCTTTAGGGTGAGGTGGACAGGCATGCATGCATGCGTGATTTACTTCACATTTTTTTTCTATGTTTGCTATAAGCTTAAAGTTATTACATTACATATTGCCTTTATTGAGTCTCAGGACTCACCCCCTTTTTCCCCACTAGCCATGCAGAGGGCTCAAGGTCTAGGAAGGGGAAACGATACTAGTGGATGAACCACCGATTGACGAGGATTATAGGCTATGACAAAATTTGGGTCGAGTTTATGTGTTATTTATGTAATTTATCTATTTTGTATTTAGACTTGTTGGAGACGATTGAGACTTATGTTAGTGGAATATTACGTGTGTTTGTTGGAAATTATTTTAATTATGGGAAATTGGATTTTATCCTAAGGCCTAGTTGAGTGTGAGACTTGAGTGCCCATCTGTTTCCTGTGTAGTTTTGGACTCGAGTTCTTGACAGAAGAAGGCAGCAAAGCCTAGTCACCACCCAGGGCTCCTATATTATATTATTTCTTTTGTTGGTAAGGCATAACTGACCTTCGAGATAGGCCATAGCTATAGCTTGGATTATGGTGGCACCCGAGAGAGGGGTTGGGGCGTCACAACAGTGGTATTAAAGGGAGGTTGTAATCGGTAGAGTGTGTTGTTTGGGTCAAGGGATTTGAGGATTTTGAGAGGAGGGTGCTGAAATTGTGAATGAATGCTTGGGACGAGGTAGGTCGTAACTAGAAATGAAGTGCTTCCCTAGTATAGGAATGTTTTGTGATATGGGCTTGCTTAGGAAATGAGTTTCTAACATAGGGAAACAGTTGAACGTGTGTGTGTTCTCGAATTTGGACCTTTATGGGGAAAAGTGATTAATTTTGGTTATTAATCTAACCCTTGATTTCGTACGCAAAAATAGAATACCATCATGGACTTTGAAGGGTCAGGCCCTAGCATGCTGAATCTAGACCCCGTGACCCCAATCATAGATCTCCTGTGGTACTAGTGGGAGCATGAGTTGTTCTCTCTAATGGATTGTGGCCAACATGAGGATAAGGGGATTATAAGCTTTATGTGTCGAGTGAATCAAGTGTATCAGACCACCATATGTTTGGATTTGTGAGGACTATCAGAAAAACAAGTTTTGTTATAAGAAAGTACATGAATGACATTTGGAAACAACTCACTAAGGGTTTAATATGGGACATGAATCTAAAGATTCAATTATGGAAATTTTATTTGTGCAATTGAGCGACAAGCTAAGGATTGGGAGTTGTGTGTGCCACTTGATGATCCAATAGGAATTGGAGTGTTTCCCACGACGCTTCCATTCGAGGTAGTGATATGGGGCCTAGAGCACGTAGAGGAAGAGCTTATGAGATCCTGCTCGAGTATGGGAAGCAGCAAAGACCTCTCGTATTTGTCTAACGAGGCTACATCTCAGGCCGTAGGGGATGATAGGAATACTACTTAGTTAAGATGGTGCCAGATTAGTTGTGAAGTAGAAAATAATAGGGATACCGTCAGTCTTGTGTGTTGTACTAGTCTAGTTAATGGTGTGCTAATAAATTGTAATTTATGTGTTTGTATGAAACAGATTATGTTTTTTTTAGATTAATAGACCTTTGTCGTTGTGCTTTGATGGTATGTGTTTGATAAGGTGTAGTTTGTGGTGTGCAGATGGCATCGGTTACACGACGAACAACTCGTATATTAGACATTTCTCAATTAGGAGGTGCTATTTTAAGGCCCTCAGTAGAAGTGCTAGAATACTCCAAGGAGGTCTAGAGCCATCGCATAGAAAGAGAACCATCTCGTGAATAATAAATGGATACCGAGGCCGCTAGTTGGTTGAAGGTATTTATAGATCTGCGACCCCCAACGTTCAAATGGTAGCTTGAAGCTGACCCAAGCATGGAAGAGTATTGGATGGAAGACATCCACCAATTATTGGAGTAGATCGATGGCCTTAACGGCCAATGGGTGAGATGCTCTACCTTTGTGCTGACCCAAAAGGCTAGGCTATGGTGGCAATCGATGGTCGAGATGTTACGAGAGCAAAATGCTCAGTCAATGGCGACTGGATTGATCCTTAGAATTAAGACATCATGGTAGTCTTATATTTGACTGGTTACGCTTTGGTTCTTTTTTTGATTCTAATGGAGTCATTAACAAATTATCACTGGGCGTAACCTTATCACATATGAAGGCTTGTGAATGTCGAAATAGGATTCATCACTTATCGATAAGATGAGAAGATGTCCTATGTATTCCGATGATTTCATGACTGAGGAAATCCTTGGCCAAGGTGAGGTGGAAATCAAAAGGTGTTTTGATTTCACCTATCAAGTTATAAATCTGGAATAGATACATAGTTATTGAATGATTAGGGTTTCATCATAAAATCATACCCTAAATTTAATCGCGATATAGATTGATGAAATGATTTTACTACACGGTAATTACAATTGAAAAGGTCTTGTTTTTCATCATTGACTAGGTATTCCTGGCATGTTGCTAGACGTTAATCATGATATGTAGGGTTTTAGAATTAATTTGATTAATTCTAAAACTATTAATTAAAGAGTTTAATCAAGAAGCCCATGAGATGTGTTAATTATGAAACCCATAAGTTTAATTAAAGAGTTTAATTAATCTAATAAGTTGGGCCTTCATATAGCCCAATAGAGTTGGCCTTACATCTAGCCCAATGGTGGACCTAAGGGGTCACACACTTAGGTCGAGCCCATTCCACAATTTAAAAGAGAGATTCGGCCCAATGTGATTAAGGGCCGGGCCTAAATTGTTTAGGGGTTTTTCAAAGGCACAATTAGGGTTTTTAACTATATAAATATGCCACTTAAGAAGCTGAAAAAAAAAAGGAGAAATTCGAATCTCTCTTAAGAGGCATCTAGGGTTGTTAGCACTACTCGAGGCGTTCATGGAAAGGGTCGATCGTGTGGACCGACTTGGAGGAGTTTGCGCTTGCGACTCTACAGATCATAACCGGGCAGAATCGAAGCTTCACGTCGTTGGTTTTCTAACATCATGATTATATTGATTTGCACACTTATTATTTTTCACAACGACTATGTCCGTGGGTGAGAAAAGGATATCATATGAGCGTTTAATGCGGGTGAGGTGGCCATCAACCTGGTAGGCGAGGCTCAAATTGTTATTGATTGTTAATGTATTTTCATGATGCATATATATTCATGTATGGATATATTAGCCATGGGAGCCTTGGGAATTATGTGGAAAATTCCTTACTATTGGTGCATGTGCATGTGCATGAGCATAGAAATGATTACATGGTATGTATAATAATCACGGAGAGGGAAATTGATGTAAATGGAAAAAATTATGAGTTATGTTATACCGATATCTTCTCATAGAGTTGTTGTTTACTCTATCTTGATTATCCATGCCTTTGATTCTATATCTCCATGCTTTATAAATATACTTGCTAAGCCTTATGGCTCACCTTGTTTACTCTCATGTCATTTCAGGTCAAGGTAAAGCAATGGTTAAGGGCAAGTCCAATTGGGCTAAAGCCCAGGGTTAGAGGTGTACAAATACCTCCTAGACTAGACAGTCTATGCAAGTGTTTGTGATGAGGGCATGTGTGAGGAAATTTTAAGTTGTAAAATTTGTTAGTGCCCTTATATTTTATTTGTGTAGGCCATGGTGCCAAGATGTTGTAAACCTTTATGTTGGCTTCTACTGAATTTATATAAGGATTGTAATATGATAGTGTATGTTATTATTCTATATCATCATTATGATAACCTCCTTTCCAAGAGGTGGTGTTCAAAGCAGTAAATATTGAAAAAAAGTTAATGGATTATAAGGAAATCACCCAAGAAAATGAACCATCTAGTGTAGGATAGAAAAAGGCTGTGTTAGAGTAAGGATTTTGGTTCACCCGTCCAGGGGCAAGTAAATTAAAGAAGGAACTGAAGGCGTGCCCCTACTGTCATAAACCTTATCAGTGGAACCTTCCTTGCAAAGTTTCCAGAGCCACAAAAAGGATGCCATTACTAGGGCTTCCACATCCTCACAACCACTTTGGTTTGAGGCTTTAAACTAACCTACCCCACACAACCTCATGGCCATAGGTCCTTGAACACAAAACAACATGCCAATGCACACTTTAAAGTTTAAATACATACTTACAACTTGGGTGCAACGCCCTAACATTTCTTATTACTCACAGCTAAGTTGTGGAACTGACCACAGCTTTTGTCACCCCTACCATGCATCTCACAAATCTTCAACCCCTGACCATCTTCATAATCACTGTGTTGCCCTGTGCTTTAGGCAAGCCAACACCTGGTCATCATTACCGTGTCACTCCCATACACTGGCCCAACACTGGTTCCCCCATCGTGTTGCCCTGTGCTTCAAATAGTTAACACCAATTCATCACTACCGTGTTACTCCCTTACACTGGCCCAACAACAGTTCCCAACAGCATGACTCAGGTCCATCATTGATTTGCTTCGCACCTGTAGAGTGACTTTAAGCCTTCTGGTCCCACCTCTGATATCGAACCCGGCATGGCTACCCCGCCACACTCACAGCCATTCTTCCCACCAAGCTCCCTGCTTGGCTACTAGTCTATCAGAACATTACCGAGTTCTGCAATTCCTCCTTAGGACTACTCTAGTTGTCCTATCCCTTGCAGGAGGCTATCAATCTCACCTGACCAAATTCCTAAGGTGCTGCTCCAGATCTTCGGCGTCTGATAGTCACTATAGTTCACTAAGTTACTCAAGCCCATGGGCCACTTGCTCTCAACGCAAGCCAACTCATTAGTCCTCTGCCACACAGTCCATAGCATTGGATCCGTCACATTGAGCCTTGCACCCATAGCATCAAGCTACTTAAAGCCTCCCCGAGCTACGATGGTTCCACCACCGTCTTACCAAAGCCATCTTACTTGGTTATCCTTGCCTTGATAACCCTAAGCTCATACCATGAGCCTCACTCCTCAGGACTCTACATCTCTTATCGCTTAAGAGACTCTCAAACCACTTCACATCTTGAGGCCTCATGATCTTACCCCACAAGATCATAACTCACGGCTCTCACTCAACATTTGAAAGCTCCAACTTTCCATGACAATGGATCCAAGTCCATCATGATTCATTTCACCACCCAGCTCATCCTAGAGCTTGATTATCAATTATCTCTCAATCCACAACCAACATACTGAGCCTACCTCAAGCTCTGGCACCCATAACCATAGAGCACCTACCATTACCCTCGAGGTAAATTGAGACCTCTTGTCTCTCCTTGCACACTCATGAATGCATTCAGTCACTATGCCTGACCTGGCCTTCCCGCATGCCTCGCTCGGGCTTCCATGATTTGGAACTAAAACTCTGGGGCCTCCACATTGCTCACCATGCCCCTACCCACTTGGCATCCAAAGTTGGCATTTCTTACACGCGCACAGCCCACGGATGTCCTGTTACCACAATTCACTACCCTCGGCCCACACACCGCTCATACCCTTCATTGGGTGACCTTTGCGTCTCCCATCAAGGGTCTCGTAACCTTAGGCGTCATTCCCGACCCCAAGCATCACAATGAGGGTCTATTCACCGCTCATCTCCTGACCTTAGGCGTCCCACCAGACCCCAAGTGTCACCATGAGAGTTTAATTGGCCCCTCATTCATCATTCACATGAACGACCACTTGGCCTTTTACAACTAAGACTTCTAACCCAATGGCTCTCACACACATATCTACGCATGTCCAACCCCTTTATCCTAAATCTGGATTCCCCTGGATTCCAGCTCAACCCACTTGGGATTTCCATCTCATACAAACACCCACTAGGGTCCATTTGCCACGCACACATCCTTTCCTTAGGACAAATCTCATTTCATCATGACACCAACTAGGGTCCACCCATACCCTAGGCACATCCCCTCCAGGATTTCCTCGACCATACAATTACATGGCACCCTATGCATCCCTCATGCATCACTCACGCCGGACTCCCCTCAGAGTCTTTCTGCAAGCTAACAACATCATGCCTACCCTGGCCATGACATGCATATGCTTCACATGCTCGCTCCACCTAGAGCCTCACTGCAAGGAACATTATCTTACTCCCTTCCTGGAGCTCGTCACACAACCCATTGATGACTTCTTTCCTTGGGCTTTGAGCTAATTTCAACCTTAGCTCACCCTAGTTTAAGCACACAACCCTTAGCACACCACCTTTACGGGAACAACTCCATTTCCTCATACATGCTTGACCATCTCCCCAACATAGGGATAAGCCACTAACCCTTCCCCGGATTAGCTATACCTCAGACTCTCCTTGCCTCTTCATGACTCGGCTTCGTGTCCCCACACGAGCCTCAACACTTCAATCACAAGGAACTCTCATCCTTAGAATGCCTCATGAACCCCCAAATTTCCACATTCAGGTCCTCGATACCAATACCCCTACTTGGGCATTTGACTCTTCTTTGCTCGACCTGTAATCTTTTACAGAATATCATCTCAAACCATGATATTTTCCTATTCTTATAGCAGGAATATCCGAGCATTCCATTCACATTGCCATAAGCCTTAATGCCCCGACCCAACTCCTAAGGTCCTCGGGTTCCCACTACCAAGGTCTTCACATCAACCTTCAACCACATTTCTCCAAGCATCCTCCACTTGATGCTCTAACCATCACTCTAATACCAAACTATGACGCCCCGTTCCCACTTACGGGTGTCACTCGTGAATAATTACCCGAATTGTCCACCTGCACAGCCTTTGGTGAAGGGCGGACCATGTTTTAAGATGAAACACCCTAGATGGGAACTAGGCTCGTCCTTCCCTTCCCTCAACCCCAGGATTCACTAGCAGAATTTGGCTTTAACCACATCGCATTGGCTAAAAAAAAATCTCATTAAGATGCCCAATCGCCATTTTCTTATTTATTTTAATTCTTCTTCTTTTCAAGAATTTCACCAGGCTCCACAAAATTCACAAGTTCAATCAACCCATCAATTTATAACAATTTTGGAGGGAAAATTCAAAATTTTCAATTTTCCAAAAATTCGGCATTATTCTCCAAAATGCCCGAAAAATCCCTTTATTTTGAAAATCCTTCCAAGGCCCAAAATCAATTAAGAATTGCCCCAAAAATTCTCATATTTTAGGAATTTTTAAAAAAATTTGGCCGGCGGGGCCTACAGCGCACCCCGCGGCCCTGCATGCGTGCGCAGCTACTACCTGCTTGCTGCTGCTTCCGAAATTTTCTTTTGTTTTTTTTCTTTTTCTTTTGGGCTTTAAACCCACATTTTTCAAGAAAATTGTACACCTCTAAATTTCATCAAAACCTCCACATTTCCAACAAAAATCATATGATTTAACTTCTTGGTGCTTCCCACAACACACACCAAAAATGAGACTTTCACCCAACCTAGGCTTCAACATGCCATAAGCCAATATCTCATTTCAATTTAAAATCAAACACCTCAAAAAGAAAATACACCCATAGTCTTAGGCTTTAACAAGCCATTACCAACCAAATAAATTTACATCTCATAAATCAACACAACAACATAGGCTTCCATAAGCCATAAATTTACAACAAAAATAAATAACCCCCATGAGCTTCCAACCACAAGCTTGCAACTTTTCCTTTTCTCTTTTGACATAAGAACAACCTACAAGGGGAGGATAAAACCTCATGAGCCATAGCTCAATAAGGGTGCAATGAATATAAGTATGAACAAAAACATAATATGTGATGCCAAATGCATGTATGCAACATGGTTAGGGCTTCCACAACCTCACAACCACCTTGGTTTGAGGCTTTAAACTACCCTACCCCACATAACCTCATGGCCATAGGTCCTTGAACACAAAACAACATGCCAATGCACACTTTAAAGTTTAAATATATACTTACAACTTGCAAAGCCACCATCCCATTAGGCTATCCCTTACCTCATTCTTTTCTTTGAAGCTTCAAGAATCTCCTATCTTCATTTCCCACTCTTCTCCTTAAGAGCTCCTTGTGTAACGCCCCGCTCCCACTTACGGGTGTTACTCGTGAACAATTACCCAAATTGTCCACCTGCCCGGCCTTAGGTGAAGGGTGGACAATGTTTCAAGATGAAACACCCTAGGTGGGAACTAGGCTCGTCGTTCCCTTCGTTGAATCCCAAGATTCACTAGCAGAATTGGGCTTCAACCACACCGCATTCGGTTGAAAAGAAAACTCGTTCGGACTCCCAATTGCCATTTTCTCATTTTTATTTAATTCTTTTTCCATGCAAGAATTTTTATCGGGCTCCATAAAATCACCATTTAAATCAATCCCTTGATTGATTACTAATTTTGGAGGAAAAACTCAAATTTCCAAATTTCTAAATTTTCGGCATTTTCTCCAAAAATACCCGAAAAACCCATTTATTTTGAAAATTCCTCCAGGCCCAAAATCAATTAAGAATGCCCCAATTTTTCCCAAAATTTCCAAATTTTTAAAAAAATTTGGCCGGCGGGGTCCGCTGGCGCGCGCGGGGCCCTGCTGGGCGCTGGCCGCTGGCTGCGCGCGCCCGCACGGCCGCCCACACGCGCCCGTGCGCTCGCCTGCACGCCTGCCCGTGCGCGGCCGTAGCCACCTGCGCGCGCGGCCCTGCCTGCGCACGCGGGGCTGCTGCTGGCTGTTTCCAGCAGCCTTCTGCTGCTCCCCCACTCCCTTTTTTTTTTTTTTTTTTTCTTTGGGCTTTAAAAACCCATAATTTCCAAAATTTAAACCATATGAATATACCTCACTTTCTATCAATTTTAGCCTATTGTTCTCCATAATTAAGGCTTAAACACCTCTTTGAATTTTTCACAACATACATCAAAATTTCCTTCCATTTCACACATGAGCTTTACACAACCTATTGTTGCTCACATAACAACCTCCAAATATACACACCACACATGATCAATGTAATACCCGGTATTACATGGTGTTGAAAATAAATAATTTTGATTATTTTGGATAGGACCTCGGGTGGTCCAGGAAGCCCAAGAGACGGTTTCAAGTAATTAATTATTAAGGTTTGCCGAGTCGGCGGCTGGGAGTGCCCCGGGACTTGGATGTCCAGGGAAGAGGGCAAGAGATTGATGAGCATCTTGGGATGAAGATAATGGCGCTGAAACTAGTCCGACTGGGAATAATTTTCAGAATAATTTTTGTATAAGCCTGAGTAGGTGTCAATACCGAATGGTCACAGGGGACCTTCGGGAAGCTGAAGGGACCCTAGGGATGGTCCGATTTTGCGAATAAGGCAACCCTAAGGTGTTTTCAAGTGGAATAGAAGTCCCGTGCAGGGGCAGGGACGAAATCAGCCTTATCGAATAAAAGTCGAATATTAAATTCTTGAAAAATCAAAATTTTGGGTGATTTTGTGATAATTAATTAAGGCTTGGAGGGTCAAGTGCAATTAATAAATCCCTTAAGTGGGATTAAGGATATTGGGAAGTGAATTTATTGAGAAATTAAGGGGATTAAGTGTGTAATTAAGTTATACATGGATATATATATATATAGGCATGAATATATATAGGAGACCCGCGAGTTCGTTGCCAAAAAATTTCAAAAATTGAATTCAAAGAACAGAGAGGGAGAAGTGAGAGAGCTATGGCCGAGCTTGAGAAGAGATCAAGGAGAGAGTCAAGAGGGCTCGGGAGAGCTGGCGACAAAGCTTGCGAGAGAGGGAGAGCTCAAGGCGGCAGCAGCCATGGCTGCCGTTCGCTGGCCAAACCAAAGAAACAGAGAGTGGGAGATGGAGAGCTGAGGCAGAACAATGGGAGAGAGGAGGAGCCGAGCCAAGAGATCGAGTAGGTGAGAGAGATCATGATCGAGAGGTGGCCGGTTGAAGGCAACTTGAAACGACCGCGGTGGCTGGCAGCGGAGGCCGCTTGGAGTAGCGGCCATGGCCGACGCATCAGCAGCAGCGGCGAACTTTGGAAGGTCGGGATGGAGGCTGGCAGGAGCTCACGACTGAGGTGACGCTTGCAGCGGTGGTCGGCGTTAGCTTGAGTAGTAGCAACCGGCGGTATCGATGGGGGGAACCAGGGGCCGAGTCAATCGGCCATGGCAGCTCACGAGTGTGGCTGTTGCGTGCGGGAAGCTGGGCTACAGTGGGTCGCGTCTGTGGCGGCGGTGGCTGACGGTTGAGTGGCGTTGAGGAGCGATCGACAGAGGCGTGCGGTTCGGTAGCAATGTGCATGGCTAGCGGCCATGCACGGCGAAGAAAAGAGGAAGAAGAAGGAGCAGTAAGGAAGAAGGCGCGCGGGAGAAGCCAGGGGTGAAGAAGAAAGGAGAAGTGAAAATAAGGAAAAAGAAAAAATAAAAGAAAAAAATGAAAAATGAGAAAAGTAAGGGAAAAATAGTTAGAAAATCCCCAAAAAATGGGAGAAAAGCCTGGAAAGTATTTTGGGGCTCAATGAGCGTACCAGAAGCTCGGAAATGGAGTTTTGAGCACAAGGTGGCCTCCCATGAGGCATTGTCGGGTTGGGCATTTTTCGAATTTGTCCTCCAGATTGGTTAAGGTAATTAATTAAACTTCTTTCGAGTTAATTTCCCTTATTTGATATACTGAATTGTGTAGTATTGATTGAATTGAACCCTCGGGTGTGGTTGTTTGGAATTTATTAAACGACTGATGTATGCCGTGGTTGGTTGTTTGAAGATAGTGTTGATGGTGATTTTGCGATGTGTGGCGAAATTGAGGACATTGGGTTAATGCCGGATTTTAATAGAGTTGGGTATTGTGTGTATTTGTGTCTAGGTTCGACCGGGGAGGCGGTGATCCTAGAAGAGCTCGGAGTTCGGGCTGGAGTTCGTGCCGAGGTAGAGTTGAAGCTTCAAGCCAGGTAAGGGACGGCCCCATGTGGAGGTGGCCTTGCAAGTTGGTAAATATGCTTGATAATGTTTTTATGTTGCACTGGCATGTAGTGGTTATATCTTGTGTGATGCAAGAACTAGTGGACCTGTGGCCATATGGAGGACTAGTGGTGGGGGCTGATAGGTTGATGCCTCAAACCTTAGTGGGTTGTGAGGATGTGTGAGCCTAGCCTCATTTGCATGCATTTGGCATACATAAACATGATTATACTCATATTTACATGCATTTCACCCTTACCGAGTCTTTATAACTCATGAGGTTTTACCTCATGTGTAGATGATGCAAGTCCAGATGCAAGCAGGGATGGTGCCGGGAGGCTGTTATGGAAATTTGCTTGTTGCTTGAGTTGTGTTGCTGTGTAATCTCCCGTAATTTTTTATATATATTCATGTAATCGAATGTAAACGATATTGAGCACTAGATGTATTTAATGGTTGAAATCATCGTAATGTGATAGATGATTGTGAGATTGCATGTTGAATGTGGCATAGTTGGTAAAGCCAAGTTTCGGACCAAGTCAAGATCAGCAAGGTATGTTCTCATAAATCCCCAATACTCAGCGAAGTGTTTGTATGCTAGCTTTGTGCCTGGGTCACCTTTGGCTTGCTATGGGGTGAGCTGAAGAGAAGTGAAGCTCACTCAGGTTTCGGGTCTTGGTCCGCTGGATTTTTCTTATTTAAGTTGGGACCGATTCCTGAGTGGAGCGAAGGGAGGGACGAAGCCTAGTTCCCACCTAGGGCGTTTCCTGTTGAAACATAGTCCAACCCTTCAGTTGTGGTTGTCGGGTGAGTAATCTGATCGATTATTTACCGGTGGCGCCCGTAAGTGGGAGCGGGTCGTTACAATCAATACAACAAATAGGCTTTTCTATGCCACAAGGTCACAATAAAATAGTCACATGCCTAGGCTCCTTAAAGCCATAACTTTACAACAAAATAAATAATACACCATGAGCTTCAACCACAAGCTTGCAACACATTCCCTTTTCTTCTTTTGGCATAAGAACAACCTACAAGGGGAGGATAAAACCTCATGAGCTCAAAAGCTCAGTAAGGGTGCATATGCAAAGTAAATACAAGCATAACAAGTCTATGTAATGCAAATGCATGCAAGCATGGTTAGGTCATTCCATCCTCACAACCCAACATGGTTTGAGGCATTAACCTACCATTTCTTTCCCACCCCCATGGCCATAGGTCTCATGAACAAATAAAGCATGCAAAGAGGTACATAAAAGTTTATGCAACCTACTTACAATGCAATGCAAGGCCACCTCCACATGAGGCCATCTCTTACCTTAACAATCTTCTCTTTGAAGCTTTAATTCTTCTTCTCAAGAGAGCTTCCCTCTTCATTTGCTCCCATCTAAAATGGTATTTCAACAAGCCACTAAATTTTTGCATACACGCATACCAAAAAATGAAGAGAAGAAAGCATACTTACCTTGATTTCTTCATCATCTTCTTTCTTTCTTCACTCTTCCCTCCATGGAAGACTTCTTTCTCTTTCTTTCTTTCCTTCCTTCTTCATTTCTACAAATGGCCAAAAGGGAGACAAGTCTCCCACACTTGCCTTTTTATACTAGTTTCCATATTTCAAGAATAAATCCTAGCCATTGAATTTATTTGGTGAGATTAAATCCTCACCCTCCAAACTAACACAATCCATGGCATTAAGTCTTGCTTAACATCTACCATTGGATCTTTTCTCACTTTACAAGACAAAATCTTAGCCATCCAAAGGAAACACAATCCATGTGCTTTGCTAGGTTTTAATCCTAGCCTTTGATTTAAATTTGGAGATTAAATCTCCACCTTCCAATCATCTCTCTTAAAAATCTCTCCACCCATTTGGCAATCCATGCCAACTTCTAAGATTTAATGATAGCCCTTGGATCACTTTCCAAATTCAAGAATTAATCTCATCCCTTGAATTTATATTTATTTCCCATTTAAATTAATGAGACTAATTTCCACCATCACATGAGAGACCACTTGAAAGACATAATACTTTCTTTCTCATTTAAATAAATCCCACAATTTTCCAAGCATTAATGGGTGACCATTTTCCCATTTTTTCATTAGATTTATTTAAATCTCATATTTTCCAAGGCATTAATGGTGACCATTTACCATTTTCTTTTAGATTTTCTTTAATCCATATAATCATGCCTCTCATTAAATGCTTGAAAGACCAATTAACATTTCTTTTTCATTTAATTAATTCACCCAATTATACTTGAACCACAAAATGCCAAGTGTCACAACAAGACACTAACCTTGGCTTCCAAGTTTAGTCTCATCTCTCCAAGTGGCATTACCACATTAATTCACAACTTAGGGAAAATATAATTATTCTCCTCAAATAATTTAATATCCACCATTTTCCATATTTCCAAAATTAAATTTCCTTTATGGAATTAAATTCCAAAATTCCCAAATACTCTTTGTGAATTTATTAATCCCATATATCTCCACATAAATACCAATTTGAAATTTTTATTCACTTACACACCTAATTCCACATAGGAATTATTTTTAATTTAACAAAATACCCTTTTATTGGATTTCTCTATCCAAATTACCAAAATACCCTTCTCATGGGCATTCTCAATCTCAAGGATCCATCACCTTTTCAAGGGTATTTTTGGAAGTTTACTTACTTCCCTTCTTATTCCCTTAACACCGGTTACACCGGGTGTTACACCTTGAACAAGATTTAAAGAAGCTAAGTTACCGTTTAAGAGAAATAAAAGATTACTAGACTAAGGAAGAACCCTTACCTTAGCACTTTTCATTTTCTTTCTTCCTTCTCTTTCCCTTTTCTTCTTTTTTCCTCTCATTAGAAAGCTTCTCCCCTTTCTCTTACTTTCTTTCTTTCTTTCAAATGGTAAAATTTGAGACAAGAGCTCTCTTTCCCTTTATATACTACTCTTGTCTTGAAATCTCAATTTCAAGACTTCATCTTAGCCCTTGATTTCCATTTGCTTTTTGAGAGAAAATCCAACCACACAAGAAAGCACAATCCATGTGCTTTTTCCTTGATTAATCTCATCCATTGGATTTTATTCACTTTTCAAGAGAAGATCTCAACCTTCAATTAAAAGCACAATCCAAGTGCTTTGCTAGGATTTAATCCTAGCCTTTGATTTCCTTAAACCAAACAATCTCTACCATTCATTCATTTTATTTTGGATTCTTGAATCCCATTTGGCAATCCTTGCCCACTTTCAATACTCATTATTAGCCATTGGATCCATTTCCAATTTCACAACCAAATATCCACCCTTGGATCAAGTCTTGGAATTTCCCAAAATTAGCCATTTTCTCATTTATTTAAATGAGACTATTTTCAACCATCACATGAGAGACTACTTTGAGAGATATAAAACATTTCTTTCCCATTTAATAAATCCCACAATTTTCCATCATTAATGGGTGACTAATTTTTCATTTTCCTTTGGATTTATTTAATTCACCATAATCATGCTCATCATTAAATGCTTGAAAGACTAAATATAATTTCTTTTGCATTTAATTAAACCTCTCCATTTATACTTGAACAAGACTTTGCCCAGTGTCATCTTTTAAACCCATACTTGGCTCCCAAGTTCCATCTCCACCATCCATGTGGCTTCACCACATTAATCTACCAAATTTAGGGAAATTCAATTATTTTTCATATAATTGAATATTCTCCATTTTCCCTATTTCCACAATTTAATTCCTTTATGGAATTTCATTTCAAATTACCAAAATACCCTTTTGTGAATTATTAATCCCATATATCTCCACATAAATACAAATTTGGGATTTAATTCACTTACACACTTAATTCCACCTAGGAATTATTTCTAATTTACCAAATTACCCTTTATTGGACTTCACTATCCAATTTAAGAAAATACCCATTTCATAGGGCACCAATATTCTCAAGGATCTAACACCTTCTCAAGGGCATTTTTGGATGTTTCCCACTTCCCTTCTCATTCTCTTAACATCGGTAATACCGGGTGTTATAGTTTGCCATAGGAAAGTTGGATTGGGACAAGGATCCAACGCGGGATTCACCTTGGGTGTCCGAGTTTGTCGGGAGACCTAGGCGCCAGATCGATTGAGGAGTCAGGTCTAGCTTAGGAGTATAGCACCAGACTCAATCGAGTGATCTAGGTGAGTCTACGAGCATAGGCGTCGGAGCATCCGATGATCCTGAGTTGGTCTATTATCATAGGTGTTAAATTGAGTCTTGTCTTTCATTTTTTTTTTTTTTTACACCACTTTGAGGCCTGATCTATCCTAGGAGATCTGGGTTTAGCCAATGATCCAACCCGAGATTTCTTATGGGCGTCCGAGCTTGCCGGGAGACCTAGGAGTCATATCAACCGAGGAGTCGGGTCTAGCTAAAAAGCATAGCACCGAACTTAATCAGGGGATCTAGGTGAGTTTGAGGGCATAGGCGTCGGAGCATCCGATGATCCCAGGTTGGTCTTAGGTCATAGGTACCAGATCGCAACTAGACAACCTAAGCCTGGCGTGGTGAGGGCGTCTTTCAACATACCATATGGTGGCGCACCGTTTTGAGGTCTGGTCTGTCCTAGGGGGTCTGGAGTTAGCCAACGATCCAATTCGAGATTCCTTCCGGGTGTCCAAGCTTGCCAAAATACCTAGGTGCCAGATCAACATAAGAGTTGGGTCTAGCTCAGGGGCATAGCTCCAGACTCAATCGAGGTATCTAGGTGAGTCTGTGGGCACAGGCGTCGGAGCATCCGATGATCCCGGGTTGGTCTTAGGTCATAGGTATCAGATCGCAACTGGACGACCTAAGCCTTGCATGGTGAGGGCGTCTTTTAACTTTCCATATAGCGACTTCATCACCTTCTGCCTGTCACAAGAGTCATTTTGCCTTCAGTGAATCCAGGTTCAACAGCCAATTCGGTTCTGGATTCCTTTCGGGTGTCCGAGTTTGCCGTGAGACTTAGGCGCCAGATCAACTGAGGAGTTGGGGCTAGCTCAGGGGCATAGCATCAGACTCAATCGAGGGATCTAGATGAGTCTGTGGGCATAGACATCGGAGCATCCGATGATTTTGACCCGACTTGTGGTCATATGCGCTTGATTTCCATCGAGCCACCCTGATCTCATCGGGGCCATTGTCGAACTGTAGCACCTGCATTACATTTTATCGTACATACAAATGCTTAAGGAATAGGTTACGTGGTTCATCTTATAGTTTTGCCTACTCCATAGGAATATAGGGGGTATATTCTTTTATGTATTGGGGAATATTATTACAATGGAAAATTAAAGAGAATCCCAGCTCCCAGCCGAATCGAGCAACGCTTCTAGTGATAGACTCAACTCTACATCTTGTGCTTCGTCCCCTCCACTGGAGTTAATGGCTGGTAAGAATGGGAAGTGCCTCTTGAGGTGCATGGTGTTCCATGTTTTTCCCATCACCTTACCTTGTAACATCTATGGTACACACGTGTAGGGTTCCAACATCTTTCGAATTTTATAGGTTCCCTCACAATTCGGGTTGGGTTTCTCCTCCTCTTCTATTACCTTCCCATGCGTCCAAAATTTCCATTTGGACAATAAACTGTTCTGCTCGGGCAAATAATTCAATAATAGAATCTGGCGTTGAGAAGGCTAGGGATCTTTTAAGCGGGGCGTATGTAGTTCCGCTAAGTAGGGCTGACGTCGCCACTTGGATTGAGAGATCCCTTACTTCCTGTGTCGTAGCTCTAAATCGCTTGATATATTGTTTTAGGGATTCATTAAGCTTCTGTTGCAAGCTCATCAGGTATATAACACTTTTCTTCTTCTGGAGGTAAACAGAGAACGCATTCAGGAATTCTTTCTTCAACTATTCAAATGATCGCATATACCCTGTTGGTAATTCAGTGAACCACTGCTGAGCTTGTCCTGTCGGGAAGAGAGGGAAGGCTCTGCACCTAGTTTCCTCATTCCACCCACGCAACACGGCTACTACGACGAAGTGTTGTAAGTGCTTCTCTGGGTCCTCCTTTCCCGAGTATATCGAAAGTTGCGGCAGCTCAAACCCTAGTTACACCAGTTGCCTTTGGAGTTTCTCAGACAGAGGAAACCCCTTCAGGGGCATTTTCTTTGGCGCCATTATTACCTATTTCTGCTTTAGCACCTCTTCTATGAGGCATTCGATATCAGACGCCTTGAGTGTTTCTTGTTTTGCTTCATTTTTACGAAGAGGTGGGTCGTAAGGAGCTCGTAAGTAGGTGCGTCCTGCTATCTCTTTATACATGGGAGCTTTTCATGTCCTCCTATCACATTCCCTTCCAAAGTCTGTCATCTCTAGGACTCGGTTATTCGGCCATCGAGTTATAACTCTTACCCCATGTCGTGTGGTTCTTGGAGGGGTTTCTATGGATCTTTGGTGTTCTCCTCTCGTATCGGCTTTTCCCATGTGAGGAATTAGTTCACACAGCAAACCAGTGATTCCATGTAGTCTTCTCATAGTCTTCTCATTGTTTATCTTAAGTTCATCATTCTGTTGTTTCAGTTCCTCAAAATTCTTTTGTAGTTGTTCATAATCTGATAGTAGGACCATGGGTGGGGCTATCCCGGAGGGCTCTGGAGGTACTAAAGTCTCCACGAGGTTTCTATTTGGAATTGAAGACTGTCCAAATAAGTGTTGTTCCTAACTAACGTGTGCTGCATGCAAGACTTGCTTTCCTCCTTCTGTCGCATGCCTCCTCAATCCAGCTACGTGTACTTTTTTCTCCTCTGAAAGTTCCATGCCCCTAGTCATTTGGACCTCTTATGGCTCCCGTCCTAGTATGAGCGCTCCTTCAGGTGGAGTTATGCGAGCTCGCCAAACTAGTTGACCTGGTCTCATTCGACATCTTGCATTAAGATTGGCTTTTTGTTGCATTTCCCACAAACGATGCCAAATTGTTGTTGCCAGATTACAACAATTAGAATTTTTACGAGTGGGATGCACGTGGATGCCGTTGGCCTCGAAACTCAATCAAAGATTCGGCTACAAAACTAAGGAGGGCTTCTAAAGGGTTCATTCCGAAAGGTGGCTCACAATAGGCTTTCGAAGGGTGGCTCGCAAAAGGCTTCTAAAAGGTGGCTCACAATAGCCTTCCGAAGGGTGGCTCGCGATAGCTTCCGAAGGGTGGCTCGCAATAGGTTCCAATCAAGTTCGCGATGCTCTTGAGGGGTCTTTCGAAGACTTTTTGGTCCTTCTGAAGGAGGATTCCGAAGGGTCCTTCCCCAGCAGCTTCTGAAGACTCCCTTCCGAATGAGGCTTCTGAAGGAACAGGAGTGATGCTTCCGAAGGGACTGGAGTGATGCTTCCGAAGGGATCCTTCCCCAGCAACTTCTGAAGACTCCCTTCCGAATGAGGCTTCTGAAGGAACAGGAGTGATGCTTCCGAAGGGACTGGAGTGATGCTTCCGAAGGGATCCTTAATGCTGCTTCTGAAGCTTGCTTCCAAAGACTGCTTCCGTAGACTCCCTTCAGAATGAGGCTTCTGAAGGAACAGGAGTGATGCTTCCGAAGGAATTGTAGTGGACAAACATGGATTAGAAGGCTCGCAGGATTTTCCTCCCACGAAGACCCTCTGATCCTCAAGACAGTAACGGAAGGAAAATAATCGCGAGGAATGGAAAAGAAGACTAAATTTTGGAAGAAAAATGGGAGAGAAATACCGATGTTTTGATCCCCTTCTGAGAGTTGGATTTGGCTTTTTATAGAGATCGAACAGGGAGTACACATGGCCTTTCCGAAGGGTTCCTTCCGAATGAGGCTTCCGAAGGGTCTTTCCCCAGCAGCTTTCGAAGGGGGCTTCCGAACTAAACTTGCCCGCAATGCTTGGACTTCCTCCCCCCGATTATCGAGGCACAATAGGTTTAAAATACTGAAAAATGGGCTTGAAAGGGAAGTAAGTCACCGAATCGACTATAGGGAGTACCTTGAAGCCTAGATGCTTAAGGAAAATGATGTGGCATTGTCGAGCATCTCGAGATGAGATTTATGATGTTGAAAGAAATCAAATCAGAGATGGTTTTCGGTTCAGCTAAGTTATAGCCTAAAAGACCGAATGATGGTAAGGAGCTTCCAGGAAGTCAACGAAAACCTGAGGGAGCTTCAGTTTTTCATAAAGAACAACCCTTCAGTGGTTTTTGGAAGAAACAAAAGGGTTACGACCAAGGCAAAGAATCGAGCCTAAGTGTAGTTTCCTAAATTTTCTGGAGGGAGGTCGAAAGGAAGATTTTTCGGAATCTTCGAGGATGAAATGGAAGGTTTAGGACTTGAGGGTCCTGTTTGAAATCTCAGAAAGATCATGGCTTGATTATAAGGGTCAAATTGTAATTTGGGAAAAGGCAGGAACCAAACTGCAATTTGTTAAAGTTGCAAAGCTTCCATGGCCGACAGCCTCTGCCGGTCTCAACCAGCAGCCTTCGACCAATGGGATCTCGAGGTAAGTGGTTGGGGATGCATTTGGGATAGGCATGGGCCAGCATCGTGCACGGGGGTGGCCGAATTTTGAGGTTTCTGACCACGGCTTGGCCGACAATGTCACGGCCTGTAACTTAGATTTTGAGGGCTTTGGTCACTGCTTTGGGTCATCCGAGGGGTGCTTGATTTAAGGCATCGGCGCAAGCATCCACGAACGTTTAAAGGCTCAACTTTGTCTATAAATAGGGTTTTCGTGTGGCTAAATCTGGAGGCATTTTTTAGCTTCTAATCAACCTAGATTTTGGATAAATTGAGAGGTTTCAATAAGGGGCTTTTTTTCCCCATGGCCTAAGAATCATTTCTGAAAAGTTAGAGGCATTTTGGTGTTGGTTTGAGGGGTGTTCGAAGGTCAACGGAGTTAGGAGGCAGTAGCGTCGGCAGAGACTTTGGCAGGCAAATCGGAGGCCTTCTGGCCGTCCTTTCAAGCATTAAGACCCACCATGGTGATCGAATTGTCAAGGAGAACAAGATGGTGGAGAGATCCCAAAACGCCAGTGTGTTGTCGCCTAAGAAGAAGGCCGGTGCGTAGCCTTCATGCGCTGAAGCCACGGGCGGCGCATGGGGGCAATGCAACCTTACAAAAATCTAGAAAAATTCCTAGAAAATAGAAAAAATATCTAGGTGTTGGTGCAAAAAGTTTTGAAGTTAGATTTCCCAATGTCTCGATTTTTGCATTGACCAGCCTCGTTTTGCATGAAAACGTAGCATCCGGGTAAGTCCAGTAATTTTCTCTTGAAGATCTTAGTATATTATGAATTGTTGTGGAGAAATTTTTGACAAATAAGTTAAGTAGGTATTTATTTGGAATTTTGGAGAGGAAAATAGGAGAAAAATGGAGAAATGTGAGGAAATTAAGGAAAAATCAGATTTTAATGATTATATGTTGATTAGGGTGCCTTGAGGATTAAAGTGATGTGATTTGTACAAATTTTGAGTTTGGCACAAAAATCAAGGTCAAGCACTCAAACCGAGGCGATGGACTTTTTTTGAGGTATCCCAAATTTTGGCAAAGGTGAGTGTTCCAACCTAAAAGCATGGTTTTGTGAGATTTCCTAACCCAAACTCGGTTTATGCGAGACTCCTATACCCGAAATCATATTTTTATTCTCTTATGTGATACTCCTATTGCATGAAATGTGTTTTGTGTATCGTTCCTGTATGCAAACTCTTGTTGTTCTTTTACATGAAATCATGTTGCATATACGAAATGTGTTTTCTTGGAAAATATATGCCATTGGTTTTCAACTGTTGTATTTACAAAATTCATGTGGTCATACTGTTGTACCTATTTGTTGTTGGCCAAAGGCAAAAGTCGGAGATCCCCCGAGAAGCACTATGCGTGCGCCATCGAGAAAACACTCATGGGGAATACCATGAGCCTAAGGGACAGCGGATGTGGTGCTTACATGAGTTCTATAAGGTCAGGCCAGCGTGGCATGTTTAGGGACCTTCCAAGAGGCGCTATGCATGCACCATTGAGAAAGCTCTCGTTGGAGGAGGCTAACATATTCACAAGGCACTTTGGAGTAGTTCTCATTATTTTTCTCATACATTTTATACCTGTTCATGCATTGATATAAACTATTTTTTGAGTTTCTTACTAGAAGATTCATCTTCTAATTGGGTTATGCCCCTGAAATATTCAAACGTTCCTAGTTTGGCGAGCAGCTCTAAAGGAAAGAAGATAACTGAAGATTAAGTTTATCTGTTGTTCTGTGTAGCATATTTTAGCTATGTTTTGTTGAAATTTAGTCTTGTTAAACGTAAGTATGTCTCGATGTATAATTGAGGTATTTTGTTGCTATCTCTTAATGATGAGTCTCCATGTATTGAGGTATTTGAAGATGTACTATGGTACGGATTTTCATGATGATATAATTAAAGTGAATTCAATTGTGTACCATATCAAGTTTCGATTATCGCTTTCGCAGTTATAAATGATATGTTGGGGGTATTTTTGTTTGGAATTCAGTAATCGAGGTTTCAGATATGTATCGTGAAAAAGGGAATTTATGCCTTTATGCATTTATATTGGGACCCAACATAGTGACACTCGGTATGAAAAATCAGGGTGTTACATGTAACACCCCGCTTTTCTCTTACCGAGCGTGTCACTATGCTGGGCCCAGATTATACATAAATTATTTTTTTCTTTCTTTCTCAGTACATAACTTAACCTTAAGTATCGGATTCCAAACAAAACCCCTAGGAAATCATTAAAAATGCGAAAGCAATAATCGAAACCTAATATGGTACATAATCAATTCACTTTATTTATAACATAAGAATTCGTACCATAGTTAACATTATATCCTCAATATTGAAATACATAAATACATGGAGATTCCATAATATTCTAACAAGACTAATCATCAATAAAGCATCAGCTAAAACATATCCGAGTCAACTCGCTGAATCCATTGGCCACGCCATCACGTGCCGTTATATCTCAACCTACTCCTTGCCTGAGCTGCAAGTCTAAACTGGAACGTTGAATGTTTCAGGGGCATAACCTATTAGAAGATGAAACTTCTAGTGAGGGTCCAAAACATATATATTTATAAATACATGATGCAATAACATGAACAACATTTGCCCTTAATGTAACTTCTCAAGCCCACCAACCCGACACGGAATCCTAGGCAAATCCCAAACCTCTACAGGATAAGCCTAACGTTATTCCATCATTGCCCGAGGGGAATTACGGCTACACTCTGGGGGCAACATCCCATTCTCATGCACAAATATCAATGTGATAATAATATCGTGTCATGCAATTATCACGATTTTTCATGCAATATAACAAAATGAATATTGCATTTATAACAACATGCATATATGACAACCATATCATGAATATAAGTTCTTGTGAGAAAACCACTCAAAAAACCATAGTTAGGATAGGAAAACTCACCTTTGCCCTAAAGATCAAGACACCTTGAAAAGTGTGCATTACCTCGATATGCGTGCCCGACCTCGATTCTCGTGCTAACTCTCAAAAGTTGCACCAATCACATCATCTCGATCACCTCAATCATCAAAATAATATTTAATCACTAAATATCCTCAATATTCCATTTATTTCATTTTTCCTTCATTTTCTTTCATTTTTCCTTTCTGAAAATTCCAATAAATACCTCAACACTATTTTCTCAAATCTAATTTCACAAAAATTCATTATAGGCTATGAACTTCAAAGGAAAAATACTAGACTTACCCAGATGTTGCGTTTTCATGCAAAACGAGGTTCTTTGATGCTAAAACCGAGATATCAGGAATCCCAAATCCTAATCTTTTTGCACACACTCCAAGATCACGAATTTCTAGGAATTTAGAGATTTTTCCTAGATTTTTCCAAGCTGCCACACGCCCACACGCGCCTAAAGTGGGGGAGCGCGTGAAGTCCGGCGTGTGTACCTCACACGCCGGTCATCTTCTCCGGTGCCGGCCATGCCGACAATCTGAGATATCCATGCCATCTTGAAGCCCTCTTCTAATCGATCCTCATGGCTAAGTTTGAGCCTCAAAAGAGCATCGGAAGACCTCCCATCGGGGCCTCGAACGTTTGGTCAGACCACTTGCCTCATTTTTCCGACGAGCTTCAAATCACCTTTAAACAGCCATGAAAATGGCTCTAACTCTCCAGAAAGCTTCTACCTCTCATTGGCTTCAAAAGCCCCTTAAAATGGACAACCAATTCATTCATTATCTCGGTCGATTTGAAGCTAAAAGTTATCCCATTTTTAGCCATCACAAAATCCCTATTTATAGGCATCCTCGATGCCTCAAATGCCTTTGTTCGGATAACCCAAGCCTCTTAGAGTATTCACCTACCTTAGATCAACCTTCAATCGACTTTAAGTGACCAAAATCGCAAGTTGCAGGGCCATGATCGCGCGACTAGAAAGCTGGTCAATTTTTGCTCGATTTCCAGCCACCCTCGTGGCCTTTGTCGGTCCAACCTTCACAAAAGATGCTCCCTAGCCTTCCCTTGTGCCATCCTTGTGGCTGAAATCGGCCATGGCCGACCAGCCATGTGCTAGTCAGATTTGCCCATGCTGCTATTTTTGCATTTTTGCACTTTGGCCCCTTCAATTTTTGGCTATTATCACCTTAGCCCATTTCACTTAACCCTTGAACTTTCCAATATTTCCATTGAGTCCCTAAAGTCCTAAAACATTCATTTAACCCTTGAGCATTCCTAAAAAATATCGTTTCGGCCTCCCTCTAGCAATTTCCAAAAATTGCACTTAGGCCCGAATCTTCGTTTTGGCCTCAAACCCTCTCGTTTCTTCCTGAAACCTCTGAAGGGTTGTTCCTCATGAAAAACCGAAGCCTCCTCAAGCTTCCATTGACTTCCAAGAAGTCGTCTCTAACAATTTGGTATTGCAACCTAATTGGCAGTTGTTTGCTGTACCGAAAACTGTTCCCGATCCGATTTCTTTTTACACCATAAATCCTATCTCGGGGTGCTCGTTATTTCCATATCATTTTCTTTTGGTATCTCAGCTCCAGGGACTCCCGACAGTCGATTCGATCATCCATACGGTAATAAATTATCGTTATATCCTCAATTTATCCTTAAATTCCATTTTTACCCCAAGATAAATTACCCTTGAGTCCTTTAGAATTTCTCAGGTATTACATTACATGCGTTGGATCTATCATCACCTCATTGAACAAAATCTTGACCTTTATATTTGTTGTGCACAACCATGATTAAGATAGAGATGGCGAGAAAAATGGTGAACGAGGAGGCTAATTAATGAGAGTTGTTGTTGAGAAGAATTAAAAACTTTTGTTCCTTAAAAAAAAAAAAAATGGCTATGAGGAAGTTCAATATTTCATAATGACATTGGGATCAATGACATTTCCTATCTAGATTAGTTCTTCATGGGTTTTAGTTGAGACTTTTTTGGATTCTCATTGGAGGAGACAAAAAGGAGAAAGATTGAATAGTAGAAGAATAATGTTTTTTCTTTTGTAAAATATTTTATATTAAAATTTATTTTTCAATGTAAAATGGTTTACATGGAAATTAATGGAGTCATAAAGAATATTAATTTTTTTACCTCATTCTTTTAGGGCAGGTTTATGAATTTGTTCATCTTTAATGATTCGAAAATTCTCTACCTTCTAAGTTACAATGGAGATGAACAATTTGCCACAGTAAGCTTATTTTTCTTCCTTCTCTCTACAATCTCAATATTTCATAAAAGAGATTATAGACTTACTCCTTTAGGTTTGAACTCTCTTTTTATATATATATATGTTATGTGTGTATGTAAAATCCCAAAAAAAGGATTTTTTTTTTTAAATATCTAGTAAAATGGGTAATGTATGATGAACTTGGACGAAGCGCAGAATATCTTTAAACCAACATGAAAAGTTAGTGAATAAAATTTATCCTTAAAATATTTTTATATGTTGAATTAGATTGGGCTTTTTCTTTAGAATATATAGTACAATTGACATCAAAAGTAATAAGAGTTAGAAAACAATAAAGAGAATATCTAATTAAATTCATCATTAAAGAGGAAAAAGAAGAATACATTAAACTAATGTCCTTATATTTTTGTCAATTAAACCAACAATTCATGCAAAGAATAATATATTTTTGTCAATTAAACTAAACATGTTGGTAGATAAAAGACAAACATACCTAAAAATTATTTTTTATATGCTCTAAAATTGTTTGAAATAACCTTTTAAATTATTATTATTACCATTGCACGATGTTGACTAATAGAAGGGATCGAAGAACATAGAATGAATGAAAGAGACACAAAACCAAACAAAAAACAAAGAAGAGCAAATATTTGTTTTTTTATTTTTTTGAAAAAAAAAAACACATTTGGAATTGAAATGAAAAATTAATAGATCGTTAAAAACATCTCACATCATTCGCTATGGTTATCAAGAAGGGCCAAAACAAATTTATGCAAATTGACAAAAAAAAATGATTCACAAATAGAGCCAAGAAAAGAAAATAACAAAAATGAAAAAATCAAACATGCAATCAAGGATCTCCTCTAGAAAAATAGAGAAATGTGGGTGTGTTTTCTTTGTAATCATTTTTCTAAATTAACATGAAATTGTTGCCTCATTCTATATATAAATATATATGTATGCATGTATAAATGATTTTCTATCATGTTCATTGTTACCATTTAAACATTGTGAATTATTCAATTAATGCATTAATAACACTCTTTTTGTAAATTGATTGCAATTCATATATAATGAATTATGATTGGTTATGGTGAATAGGAAATAAAACTAATTATAAATGAATCACTCATAGTTTTAGTGCGTTACACGATGTTGACTAGTAGAAAAGATCGAAGAAGAAAGAAATAATAAAAGAGCCACAAACTAAACCAGAACCAAAGGAAAGCCCAAGCAAAGTTATGAAAATTGACAAGAAAATGCTTCACAAATAGAGAAAAAAAGACCCAAAGAAATTGTCAAAACAAAAAATCAAACATGCAATCATCAAGCCCCAAATTATTACTATTCTTAATTTGACAAATATGTTATCCAACCAAATGTGTCAAGCGTTGAAGCAACAAACAGAACGAGACAAGTACTTTAGTTTTAAGAGTTATGTTATTCTTGAAAGGTTATATCCGTTCTTTAAGAAACGTAAATCCTAAAAGACATGATATTTTCAATGGCTTTGTATTTTTCAAAGAGACAATCAGAGAACATAAACCCTTTCTAATTTTCACTGATTAAGCCATATTAATTAGATTAATAAAAAAATGAGAAGTCCCTTCTTTGATTTCTCGCTCAATAGTTTATAAACCCCTTCTTTAATTTCATTAATAATAATAATAATAATAATAATAATAATAATAATAAATTGATAGATAGTAGATAATAGATAGATATTTAATAGGCTCACATATGTGGGCCTATTTTTTAAAGGAAAAGGCTCAAACCCATTACCCATTAGGGTTTAACAGGAACCAACAAGTATTAAAAGGCATGGGGAGAACCTAGGGTAACCCCATATTTCTTGTTCCCCCTTTCTCTCTTCCAATTTTCCTCTCTATTTTGGCTTTTAGACTTTGATCTATTGTGTCTTGTTGCCAATCATCATGAAAGTCACCACCATGGAGCCATCTGCATTGGTTGTTGACATAGATAATCAATCTATTGTAAGCGAAGGGATGAATAGCAACCCTCAAGTTCAGGTCAGGGCTCCATCTTCTTCTTGGTTATATAGGGTTTTATTTCTTTCTTCTTTCTCTATTATTTTGCAATGTTTTCTTTCTCTATATATTCTCTTTTCTCCTTTTCTTTTTGTTTATCTTCTTTGATTTATATATACACTTCTTTTTCTATTCTTTTACCAAACCTTCTCTGTTTCTTGATCTCTTTTTCTTTGTCATACAAGTCTGAACTTTTTACCCTTCTATGTTTCATTTTTTATTTTGACCTAAAACCCTAGATTTGGCCTTTTTGTTTTCAATTAGTTAAGTGTCATTAAGATGATTATCTTTCTTTCTCTTTTGGGCCTTTTCACCTTTGATCTTTGGGAGTAGTGTTTTGATACCCTAATTAATCTATCAATGGTGGGATTGTTGGGTTTGCACCATTTAATCTTTATAATCTCCTACTACGTTAAAATGTCAACTAAGAGGGTCCTAGTGGTGGTCTCAAGTTACTAGTGCCCATTTAATACGAGAGTTGTAATGACTGCTCATCTTTTCCAAGAAACCCTTTTTCAATGTTCTGAGAATTAGATCGTACTAAGTTAGTTGGACCAATTGAATTAGGAATTAAGCAAAAAATTGGTTGGTCTTTTACAAGAATTATGGTTAGACTAGTGAACCAACCTAACTATTGAATTGGTTGAGATTTTCTTAATTTTTATTTTTTAACTTTTATTTTTTATTTTTAATGTTACAAAACAGAATAATAATTTGAGATATTTGAGAGGAGTTGATGTCTACTATTTGGACACCATCTATCATTTTGTTAATATATGGATAATTTATTGTTTAATTTTTTATTTGTAATTTAAATATTTATTCATGGGTTAAACTTCACTTTTATCATAAGTTTGTAATTTAAATATTTTTGTATTACTTGGACAAACACTTAATACACTTTAAAATCAATTAAGCCTTATGTGATAAATTTTATTTTATAAAAATATATTTTAGATCGACCATTGAACCATGAACCTCTCCCTTTTTTGGTTCAAAAACCCCTCATGATTTTCTAAACATTACCCTTATCCCAAGTTTTGAGGCCTACTGATTTGAAATTTCAAGAGGATGTTTATAAAGTTTGGTTCATTTGGTTATGGTTTAACCATATTTTGTCTTTGTTTGCGAGTGAGTGAAACCAGGGCAACCGTGTTAACCTCATTCAGTTTAGTCCTTGTAAAAAGGCCTTGATTAAGGCATATTATACAAACCTTAATTATGCTAAGACAAACCCCAATTTAAATTGGGTTTGACTTCACACAAGGCAACATGATGACTCTAAGCTCGAGTCATCTTAGTTGAAGCTAATCTCCATTGGTTAATATATATTGTAATATCTCGCATCGAGCAATAGGAAAGACCAGAACAACTTACCTTAATGGGCTTACGCGAACTTCCTAAGGGTCACCTATTCTTAAGCTTCCCCATCTCAAACATGCTTAACCTGGGAGTTCTTTGCCTACATTTAGCCCAAAAGGTATCCAGCTGGTGTTATTTCATTCCTTACTTATCCTCGATATATACTGCCTTTCTCCGAGCTCTTAGGGTATTACATTCTCCCACCCTTGAGCACATGACGTCCTTATCATGTGACCTTACAACTGGTCTCAGCTCTCTCATGTTCAGTGTCCCCTGTCCAGTACCCCAGCCTTTGGCTAGTACACGGTCCCAACACACGACACAAGTTTCTCTGATACCGCCTGTAACATCCCGTATTGAGTGATAGAAAGGAAAGAAACAACTTACCATGATGGGCCTACGTGAACTTCCCAAGGGTTACCCATCCTTAAGCTTACCCAGCTCAAGAACGCTTAACCCAGGAGTTGTTTGCCTACATTCAGCCCAAAAGGTATCTAGTTGGTGTTATTTCCTTCCTTATTTATCATCAATATATACTACCCTTCTTTGGGCTCTTAGAGTATTACATTCTCCCCCCCTTGAACATATGACGTCCTCGTCATGCGACCTTATAACTAGTCTCAGCTCTTCTCCGTCCTTTGGCTAGTACATAATCCCAACACAAGGCTCGGGTTGCTCTGATACTACTTGTAACATCCTGCATCAAGCGATAGGAAGGACCAGAACAATTTATCCTAATGGGCTACGCGAACTTCCCAAGGATCATCCATCCTTGAGCTTCCCCAGTTCAAGCATGCTTAACCCATGAATTTTTTACCTACATTCAGCCCAAAAAGTATCCAATTGGTGTAGTTTTCTTCCTTACTTATTCTCAATATATACTACCTTTCTTTAGACTCTTGAGATATTACATATATAATTCACAAATACACACATTTAGATGAAATGGCGGGATGTGTGACATTTTTACCTTGTCATCATGCCAATACAAGCAACCCTCTTTACCAAGGTAAATTTTGTCCATACAAGTATTGCTCACTAGTAATGGTTAGGTGCTTGGGCTAGGACACCTAAACTTACTTAGTCATCACTATATAGTGCCTTTCCTAATTTAGTTATCGTTGACTGTAAGCTTATACGCTTAGACTAACTAGGCACATGCATAATTATTTTATTTTTGCTTATAGGGATGAACTTGTTTTCATGCCATAATATCCTACCATGGTTATCTAGTTTTTCACAATATTTTTCTAATATTTTGTTGATAAGTTAAATTTCTTTGGTCACTAACCTTTTTCTTGGTTACGATAACCTGCAATTGATGATGACAATGTTATGTCTTCATGAGTTTATGAGAAGATATGAAATAATAGGAAAACCAAAGTATTTGTTTTCAAATTAATTTTTATTTCTATCATAACCATTAAAAAGAAATTTTTTTCAATTTATAGGAGGTCCCTAAAGGTTGTGAATTGAACTTCTGCTCAACGTAACAAAAAAAAAAAAAAAAAAAGCAATTCTACTTGTGTTCAAGTATGGTCTTTTTTTATATTTTTGAAGATCATACTGTGCCAAGTGTACAATCTAATTTTAACTTTTTTGAAAGTGATTGAATTGTCAAATATCCTTTTTATCTAATGCCAAATTCATTATTGTTGTTACAATTTTTCATTATCTTATCCAATGGGACAAATATATATTCTCCTTTTTGTTTTTTTGCCTCTTTCAACTTGTAGATAATTTAATCAGTTTTTGTTTATTTGTAAGATTTTTTTTGTTTATTTTTTTAGTTCTACCAATGCTAATAAGAACATCAATTAATGAGTCAAAATTAAGCCCTTAATCAAGTAAAATAATGACTTTTCTAAAGTTTCATAAGCTATTTTTTTATTTTGAATTCAGCCATCAGAACAATTAAAACTAACGATGGGAGTCATGGGGCATGACCACCTAAGTGAAGGTGTAATAGATGCGGAGCCAATATCATTTAGCCTGCCTGAAGGTCATTCAACTCATATGTTCATAAGTCAAAAGGTAAATATCATTCTATGTCTTTTTTTATTTCATTTTTCTGTGTTTTTTTGTAACATTTATTCAGGGTTGATAGATAAACTTCTTTGATTTACACCTATGGTTTCTTAATTGGTCTTTTTAAAATATTGAAACATGAAGAAATAGTTGTTAAATGTGAAATCATTTCTCGAAATATTTAGTACACGTTGTTTATTTGTGGTAAACAATGTGTACTAAATAATTATTTAAGAAAAAAATAATTCTATAGCATACTAAAAATTTTGTTGAAGTGATAAAATAATTTTGAGTTAGGAAACAAAAATTTTATAATTCTAGTTCAAATTTATATTGACTATTGAAAAGCATCTTTAGCCCATTTCCTTTATTTTTGTCACAAAATATTTTTTTTTTTTTTTTTGGTGAAAGATAAGAATAATAAGGTAGATTCTAGCTCAACCAAATGAATTTTAATTGTATCACTTTTACCTCAACATAATTAGTAGAATATAAATTTTAAGATTCACCAATAATATATAAATATAATTTAAGAATTATAAATAATATTTTTTTTATTTTTAATGTTATAATTAACTAATCAAGAGTAATTTTACAATACTAGAAATAGATAAAATATTAGCATTTTAATTAATAAAAGTATTTAGAAATATGTAATATTAAAATTTACTAATTATAAATAGTAATGATGTTAACAAAAAAATAACAGCATTATAAAGTTTCAAAAAATATATAATAGAACTAAAATTAATAATCAATATAATTACTTATCACACGTCATTTTTTTAATAAAATTAGTGGAAAATGCTACAAATAATATATTGGTAACATAATTTTTTTTAAATAACAGTATTTTAAAAAATTATTAAAACAGTGTTAGGTTGACATTAATTAATTACTAAAATGCATAATGCACTTGGCAAGTGTGTTTTTTTTAATAAAACAATAAACGCTCTTAACGACTGCGTCTATTGCTTTCCACACTTAGATAAACCTAGAAAAAGGGCTTATGGGATTTTCCTAGTACCAATCCTAATTGATTGTCATATCATACCCTTCTACCTCAATTATATAATAAATTTATTGTTTCTCTACTTGATTATACCCATTTGACTAAAGCCAAGTGGTTCCACAGGTACAACAAAATACATCAACAAAAGGTGTAAAACGACAATCTTCTATACTTATATGCCAAGAAGAAGGACTAGGCTTTGATCTAAATTTGAGAGATGATGAGATTGATCAAATCTTAAAGTTGGATGAGGTAACATACTCTAAATCTACAAGTGGTAAATTTCTTAAATGCAAGCTCATTTATTGTATTGTTGGATATTTTTGTCTCCATGTTGGTGATCTTTCTCTCAAACTAGAGTTTGTTTTGGATTGTTATTATGGAAGATTTACGTATGTACATGGCCAAGTACATAATTAGTTCTTGTAATTCACAAACTTTACTAGTAGTGCCTCTTAATCTACCCTATATACGTGGTGAAACCATATAATTCTCTTGATTACTTCAAATAAATGCATTAAGGCATGGTAAGTTTGAGCAATTCGAAGCATAAGAAATATGCTTTCTTTTTCGAGGAAGTTTCACAATTTACTCCTTAGTTCTAGTAACTTTTTTTGTCTACGGGCACCACTAGAGACATCTAACTTTCGATAATTAGAAGATATTAAATCTCATTCCATATATGTTTCAACTTGAAAAGAAAAATGAAAAACTTGATTCTATATTATACATATTGCTTTAAACAAAACTGACAATACTAATTAGATGGACATTTATTTGAACTTGCATCAATGATAGAGTTATAGTTTAAATTAAATATTATTTATTTACATTGCATTTACTTATGTTATTCAACTATTTGTGGCAGGAACGGCTTGCAAAACTCACAGACACAGAAGAAATGAGTTTGCATGTGAGTCCATTGTCATTCTATCAACGACTTGATGGGTGGTGTCACAACATAAGACAACGACATGGCAAGAGGATATGTGACAAGGTAACATTTTTACCATGTTTGGAGCACTATGTAATATTTAAGCTTTTTCTTTAATAAGAATTGTATAAATAAATTGAATCATTCCACTTCATGAACTTCGAAAACATGTAAGCTATTTTCAAGGGAAAGTGAAACATGTGGCATTGACATGTATTTTAGGTTCAAATAAATTGGAGAATTTTTGGTGAAGATTCATGGCCATGATTGTTTTTTGTTAAAGGATATTTTATTTATTTTACCAATTATTATTTCATTTTGATCAAAGGAAAAAAAAAAGAAAAACAATTATCACTTGTACATGTTTTCTAATGAAGCTATAGTTACTGGACATTGATTTTATTATTAAATTGATGAGGCATGGGAATCTATTATTGAATTGATTCTTTACTTGAGTAAAAACTTATTTATTTCCTTTTAGCTACACAAGCAATTTATATACAAATTTCTAATAATACAACTCACATCGTGCAAAAATATGTTCTATTTCAGTACTATTATCACAAAGATTCCAATAACATGATATTCCAATCAAAGGCTGAGGTCAAGAGGTTTATTTGTGATGGAATTTATCCAACGAAACCTCAATCGAAAAAGAGTAAGAAGACACCAGAAAGCTCTTTGGTAAGTTGAAGATTGAGCTATATATTCACTCATTTATGCTCACATTTAATGGATAAAAAGGCAAGAGCTTTTTTTTTTTTTTCTGTGTTCATAATAATCATATGTTGGTGATATATGTAGGTTTGTCAACCACCAAAGTGTGGATCATCTGAAGAAATCTCCCCAATAGGAGAAAAAATAGATCAAGGCTTCAATAGTATTGCAAATGTCCAAAAAGGTAATTTTACTTTTGTTTTATTTTCATAAAAAAAACCCAAAATATATATCTAATGATGAATTCTCTCTTAATTTTTGTAGAAAATGAAAAAAGGATTGAGAACGAACAAAAAGGTGCCGATGTGGATGATAAGAACTGACTTTTTGAACAAAGTTATTGGTTTGTTTTAAAGTACTATCATTCATTAGAGAGAAAGCAACGTTGAGTTCTCTAATGGAAAACAATTTGAGGTTTTGTGACTTCAATTTATGTTGAATGTCATTGGAGCCTTCTTATTATCATATAAGGTTTTAGATTTAGTTTGATTATTGTCTAGTCTTAGGAGCTTGTGATTGGTTGGAGAGTCATCTTTATTATTATGATTTGCTACTATATGTGGTGTTTATGTATTCTATTGACAAATTGATCTTGTATGTTGTTTCCTTGAATGGGGGATGGAGTTTTCGGTTGTGTTTCTCTCATCGCTAATTAGGCTTATTCTTATGTAAGTAGTGGTTTTAATGTTTCTCCTACATTTAGTTAGCTTGGTTAAGTAATGGTATGGCTGGAAAGGCTTTTGGGGGTGAGATTGTGCATTGGCTTAGTAAGCCTTAGTTATCATCCCATTTGCTCGAGAAACATGGTATGTCTGAGGTGCATTCTAGCTTATTGGTCGACTAACTTTTTCTCCTTCGCTTTCTATGTCCCATCTCAATCTAATAACTAACTATTCTCTATATTTGATTCAATGTTTTTTTTTTTTTCATTCTCTTGGCAATTTGGTCAGTGACTTTAATTGTATTATTTTTCCATTTATTTTGATATTTTGTCATGGACTTTAGTGAGGAATTCTTCTTCCACCACTCCAAGCTGGTTTTGGCATTCCAGTTGAAGGGTGTATTCATGTGTTGTAACACAAGGTTTCATTTATGTAACGCCCCAACCCCAAGATATAATTTATGGTATAAATGAATATAATATTTATACGGGCGTTAAGGAAATCCCATGTACTACGGTAAGGATCGTAACCTGAAATATGTTGGGACTTCCATCACATGGACATTCGCACACACAATTTATCAAGACAGTAGAGAAAATAAACTTCATTCCCCACGTAACAAAATAATGTTAAAGTTAAAGTACAAGTCTTGTAACATTACTATAAGATCATAAGAGATGATAAAACAAGATAACTACACTCGCACCACCTCCAGGCCTTTTCCCTTCGAGCCTGAGCCTGAAAAATATGGAACATTTGAATATTCTACGGGTATGAACACCCGGGTTAGATTGTTAAATCTAAGTGAGGGTAAAAAAAACTAACTTCATGCATGCAAATGCAAAATGCAGAGATGCATGCTCCAGGTGGATGTGATGCCAGGGTATTGCAATCACCCTTACCTAACCTTATCATGTAACACGGCCTAACAACACGGCCAAGTGAAGACACCCTTCACCTATGATAATTACAACCAATCACAAGCCATACGTAATGATGCATGAACAAACGGAAAGAAACATGCATACCAAACAAAATAAACATGATATGCACATGCAATCACCTTCAACATTCTCAAAGATATGATTAACATGTAAGAAATACATTTTTAGAAACCACTCACCTTTTGATTCACCAGAAAGCACTAATTTCGCCCAAACCAAGGCTGTTTGCTACCAAAACATGACCTTTCGTAAGTCCAATGCCAAATATTTTTACACAAAAGGATGGGGATTTAATATAGGGTGACTACTACAAAATTTGAAGAAAAAATGAGGCCAGACGTGCCCTTGGAAGGGGTCCCATGTGCTTCCCCTTCCGGCGCGTGAAGCTCACGCGCCGTCCCTTTGCCTCGACCAGATTTTGCCTCCTTCACTGTTTCGGCCATAACTGGGCCGTTTTAACTCCGATTTGACCCCTGTTTTTTCCTATACCTTCCTATTTTAGTGCTCTACAAGATTATAAAAAATTTTGGAACTTATCTCAAAGTTTCAAAGACGTTTTTCAAACTTTACAAGGCTGGCTCGAAAACCTAACAAAGCCTTTTCCTTCCTTGATCTTCGGCAGCGCTTCGCCCCTTTTTCTAAAAACTTTTCTCTCCAAAAATCCCTATTCCTCACCCTTTTGGAATGACCAAATCTCTCCCCCAATATCCTATTTATGGAAGTGCTCGGCCAATCACATTTTGCCATGTGTCATTTTAATCATTACTCATGATTACTCCTTTATCTTTTGCCACAAGTTTCATCCAAGTGTCATCTTTAGGGCTAGGCTAGATCAAGATATGCCACTTGTCACTCCATGATTAAGCTATTTAATTTGGGATTTTAGCCTTATGATGATCCTACCATGTGTTCCAATCCTAGGGTGTCAAGTGTCCCAAACTTGGAGATTAAGTAAAGGTTATGTGTTTCCATTCAAACTTTGCCATGTGCCCTATAATCATTACTTAGATTTAGAAATTATTCTCACGCCACTTCTAATCACCTAATTAGCCTTCCTTGATCTTGAGATTAGCACCCTAATCATTGCTTTTATCCTACGGCGCCACGTGTCCCTCGAGATATGTCACCATTATTACTTTCATCCTACGGTGCCATATGTCCCGAGTCCTTTAAAATTTTGAAAAAATATTTCATTTATTAAATGGCCATAACTTACAAATTTTTCAGGTATTACAATTTAATTGTGAAGAAAGAATCACACATTGAAAAGAACATAGTTGTTGAAAAACTATGCTGGACTTCTAATGTTATATAAAAACCCACATTTCCCATCCTAGTTATGCAAAGAACTAACAAAGGAATAGCAAATTATGTGAAGTAAAGTAAAAAGCAATCTTACTAAATTCTTACTATATATTAGATTTAATAGAATGCAAATATTTATAAAATAAATTAAAAGACACCTTAGCTTTTTGCATACTGTTATATCAATAAGTATATTTAAGAGATCATTAACAACCTAATATTTCTAGGTAGGTGATTTCTGATTCTCAAGACATTAATGTATGTGTTAATTCTATAAAACCAATCATACCTTTAATTACAAAAGGAAATATATCAAGCATGTGATAGGATTATTGCTTACATCTATATACAAGGCTTTGGAGATTGACTATCAATAGTCTCTAAGAGAACAATGATTAAAATTTCATGAAGTTGTAGAGTGTAAAGACTAGAAATTCCCCTTAATTCGTTATATACAGCGAAGCATGACATAACATATAGCCAATCCTTAACATACTCTTCGCCCTTACTTGGAATGATGTGAAGAAAGGGTGAGTCACAAAACCACCCAGGCATCTCTTGGTCAGGGGATCTCTGCACACACCATCTACCCATGAGGAATTTGACGCAGCTGGACCCACCCTCATCATACTCTTTACCTTACTTGGAATTATGTAAAGAAAGGTTCACAAGACTTAACAAGTATAAATAAAAAATGGAAAATGGTTAAGGACTAAACCTCCCCAAAACATCACACATTCCATGCTATGAGCAGAATCATACACCAATCCCAAATATACATAAGTGTAGGAAGATGTTGTGGAAAATCTCTACAAAATAGAAAGGGTTAGTCCAATATATCGAACCGGATATAAATCAAAATAAAGAACACAAGAAACAGAAATGAAAACTCCCTATTTAATAACGTTCAAGGCTCAGATCTAAAAGAACCAGTCACCACTTTTGGTAACGCCAACAAATAGGAACCACAAGCCACAAACGAAGCTCTCAAATCGTAAGCCCAAAAAGCCCCAACACCTCTCAGCCAAACTTAACGAAAACCTCTCTCACCTAAGTAATCAAAACCACTCATAGTAGGTTACCACAGAAGGTAGATCGGTCACAAAGACGAAGGGTAGAAGCATAAAGCAAAGAGAGAACAATTTACATCGAAAATGAGACCCCGGTCACAAATATGTAATGACTTTAAGCGACATTAGTGGACCGCCTTTCGCACATAAGGAAAGGCGATAGCTCACAAGGAAGGAAGGATCAACCATAGAAGGTAAGAAGACTCCCATCACGATCGGATGAACAAGGGAAGAGAGATGGAGCTATCGGCCAAGAAAGGAAACACGAGAGAGAGAGAGAGAGAGAGAGAGGCTAGGGTTCGGCTATGAGAGAAGGAGACGCCAAGAGAAGGGCCAAAGAGTGCCATTTTATATGAGGGCTAATGGGTTAAGATGAGTGAGCTTCCCCCCACTTGAGCAAATGGGTCGAGGCCTACTTCTCCTCCAAAGTGTTAGAGTTATGCCCCATAAGCCAATTATATTTTTATGTAATTGATGATACTTTACATTAGACTCTTTATCTTCAATCAAATCGTAGGCTCATGGAATATGGTTGTGCATAGAGATGGCGATCATGAAACATATTTCTTATAAGCCTTGATCTTAAATGTTCCTAGTCGTAGAGTTATTAGGATTGGACACTAATAACTCAGATAGACTAGCACATATGATGCATGTGAAGGATCAAAAACGAGGATACAAAAGCATGCAACGGAAGCGTTTTAATCAAAAAATGATCCTCGTATTGATTAGAATCTAAGAGACTTACTTTTACGGCGGATTACAGGTCGGAATGGGGCGATAGGGGCAGGATGCGCGGTAGCTTCTTCGCGTGGTGGAGACGACGGCTGTCCTGCTATCCTTCGGCTCCTTCGCATCAGAACTTCGAGGCTCTCTTTCGATCTTCCAAAATATGACTTGAACTCGTGGCCTTTCTTCGGTGAAGAAGAATGAAAAACAACTTAGATGAAAACACAAATAATGAGAGAATATATAGGGAGAACCCTAGGGTTAAAACCCTAGTGGGCCAAACCCTAATGGGCCAATATCATTTAATTAATTTTCTAATTGGGTTAGCCCAATTAATTAATTAAAAACCCTAATGAACTATTATTTTATTCTATCCCAATTAATTATGGACCATTCTAAATAAAATAATTCTCTCTCAATGTAATTCATCCAACAAGCCAAATGTATTAAAAAATACATGAGTTACATCGAGCTACCCCGGGGACCAAAAGACAAATTATTCACGGCTACTAAAATGACCAAAATATCCCTGCTACCTAGTAGCTATATTTTGTCATTCTAAGTGTTCCAACTATCACCATATGGTAACACTGACCCCACGAATAATTTTGCATATGCCATGTCTTTGACCTACTAGTGTAATGACGAAAATACCCCTCTGCGTAACACCCATCATTTAGAAAGGAATAATGTACTAACACTTTTCTAAATGATTTCTACCATCCTTAGATCACTAGTCCAATAATCCGTGACTACTCGAATGTACTTGCTTATCACTGGGAGCTACCCAGAAGCACACACTCTTAAGTCACGTTCCCAGGGCCCTGGATTATTCGATTATTCTTGAACAATCACAAGGGGGTGAATCACAGAAACTATCTTGTATTAGTCTGTCTTAGCTAATTAGAAACCATACTCCCAACTCAAAAGGATATTGATCTTTGATAGACCTCACCTACAATGAATCTAAGAATATAGCTCTAGGTTCACTAGACCACCAACTAATACTCAAGTATTAGAGTACTCGTCCACGTAGTAGCAGTGATAAACTAGCTCCATGATAATTAGTACTTTGTCATTAGCTTCTATCACAGGTCCACTCTACGCATTCCAAATGCGCTTGTACAATTAGAGTAAACGGACTGTTTACTAGCTAAGGCAAGCCATCCTCCATTAGGATCTATTGCACAATGATCTTATCATGATAGAATGCCCAGTTCTATCAAAAAGATTAAGAGTAATATTTTCTTGCTTATTAAGTACCCATGATTCATGCCTAACTGTGAAGAACGACCCATCACATGAATCACTTACTTAATAGCATGGACACCTTTCCAACAATCAAATGCAAATAATATATGTGCCATAAACTGAATAAAAGAAACATCATTACCATAAATTAAACAAAACGTGTCTTTAGGGCATACATTTCCAACAGCATGCTCAATTAGGAGAATATCTTATTTCATGGACATTGGTGTGTGGACACTAGTGCATATATGTGGGTGCTTATTATAAGAATAAGTACACTGAACTAACCTGCTATAGAATTCCTAATGGTTATTGTTTAATGTCGAATTGGAATTCCTATGTTGCAATAGTGTAAATTGATCCTTAGACTTGAGACATCATGGTAGTCTTATATTTGACTGGTTACGCTTTGGTGCTTTTTTGGATTCTAATGAAGTCATTAACAAACTGGCACTGGGCGTGGCCTTATCATATATAAAGGCTTGTGAATGTCGAAATAGGATTCATCACTTATCATTAAAATGAGAGGATGTCCTATGTATTCCGATGATTTCATGATTGAGGAAATCCTTGGCCAAGGTGAGGTGGAAATCAAAAGGTGTTTTGATTTCACCTATCAAGTCATAAATCTGGAATGGATACATAGTTATTGAATGATTAGGGTTTCGTCATAAAACCATACCCTAAATTCAATCGGGACATAGATTGATGGAAGGATTTTACTGCATGGTAATTGCAATTGAAAAGGTCCATTTTTCATAGTTGGCTAGGTATTCATGGCATGTTGCTAGACATTAACCATGATATGTAGGGTTTTAGAATTAATTTGATTAATTCTAAAACTATTAATTAAATAGTTTAATTAAGAAGCCCATGAGATGTGTTAATTAAGAAGCCCATAAGTTTAATTAAAGAGTTTAATTAATCTAATAAATTGGGCCTTGAGATAGCCAATTTAATTGGCCCTACATCTAGTATAATGGTGGACCTAAGGGGTCACCACTTAGATCGAGCCCATTCCACAATTAAAAGGAGAGAATCGGCCCAATGTGATTAAGGGTCGAGCCTAAAGTTTTTAGGGTTTTTTTATGGCATGTCTAGGGTTTTAACTCTATATATATGCTGCTTAAGAAGCTGAAAAAAAAGAAGAAAATTCGGCTAGGGTTTGGCCACGAGAGAAGGAGATGCTAAGAGAAGGGCCAAAGAGTGTCATTTTATATGAGGGTTAATGGGTTAAGATGAGTGGACTTCCCCCCACTTGAGCAAATGGGCCGAGGCCTATTTCTCCTCTAAAGTGGGGAGTGGGCTTATGGCTCGATATCTAAAATGGGCTGCCTAAAAGTGGTGACAGTCTTGGGTTCTTCAATCCCAGACAGAAGCCTGTGAAGATAAAACCCACCCGAAAAAATCGTCATAGCCTCGGGCCTTATTAGGAAACAAAAAACAACAAATCTCCACCTTGATTCCTAATAAGGCCAGCACACACATGTAGCAACAAAACATGCAACAAAAGCATAATAATGATCAATAAGCATATGAGTAAGAAAACATTATCAATTCTCACGTAATTTTACCAATGCTTAGAAGGTCTAGGAACCTTTTGAATTTTTCCATAGTAAGCACTTTTGTTCCCATATTAGAGGGGTTGAAATCTGAAAGCACTTTTTCAAATCTAATAGCATCTTGAGTTATAATATCATGGATAAAGTGCAATCTCACATCAATGTGTTTAGTGCACTAGTGAAAAATAGGGTTTTTACACAAATGAATAGCTGACTGACATAAAAAAAAACAATGACATTTTCTGTTAGAACACACAGTTCATTAAGCAATCCTTTAAGCCACAAAACTTCATTAATAGCTTCTGTAGCAGCTATATATTCAGATTCAATTGTAGACAAAGCAATAATGTGTTGGAGTTGAGACTTCCAACTAATGCATGAGTTACATAAAGTAAACACATAGGATGATGTTGATTTTCTATTATCTTTATCACCTGTATAGTCTGAATCTGTAAAACCCATTAGACTTACTTTTTTTGAATGATGCTTATACACTAAACCTACATTGAATGTACCCCTCAAATACCTAAGCAACCATTTCAATGCTTCCCAATGGACAGGACCTGGGTTTGTCATAAATCTACTTACGATGCTAACTACATGGGCTAGGTCTGGTCTAGTATACACCATGAGGTACAAAACCGATCCTATTGCATTAGAATAGGGGACTTTACTCATGTACTCCTCTTCTTCTTCATTAGCTGGAGATTTTTCTCTTAATAATATCAAATGGGCTCCTAAGGGTAAAGATACCAATTTGCTTTCATGCATGCTAAATCTTTTTATGATTTTTAACACATGAAGTTTGATGCAAAAATAACATGGAATTTGACTTCTCTTACAATCTCCATACCTAGGATCCTCTTAGCCATACCTAGGTCTTTCATGTCAAATTCTCCACCTAAAGCAAATTTTATGCTATTGATCTTTTTAACATCAGGGCCAATAAGAAGCATATCATCAACATAAAGTAAAAGGAACACACAGTCACCTTTATCTTTATGCTGAAAATATAGTCCATTATCAAAATCACTTCTTTTAAAACCGATTGATTTAACAAAAGAATCAAAACATTTATACCATTGCCTAGGAGATTGCTTTAAACCATATAATGATTTTTTCATGAAACACACAAGATCTGGTTTTCTCTTTTCTTCAAAACCTTTGGGTTGAAACATGTAGATTTTTTCTTCTAAGTCGCCATGCAAAAAACCTGTTTTAACATCTAGTTGTTCAAGTTCCCAGTCAAAATATGCAACAAATGCAAGCATGACACGTATGGTGGTATACTTAACAACTGATGAAAAAGTCTCATTGTAATCTACCCCTTCCTTTTGTGTGAAACCTTTGGCTACTAACCTAGCTTTAAATCTTATGGGGCTTTTTCACTTATACCTTCCTTAACCTTAAAGATCCACTTACAACCCACAATGGACTTGTCTTTTAGTCTAGGTACTAACTCCCATGTATGGTTTTTATTTAGGGAATGCATCTCCTTTCACATTGCTTCTATCCAATTTTTAGAATGCTCACTTTTAATGGCTTCTTCATATGTTTTTGGCTCTTTGTCAGCTCGATCTTGATAACTAGCAAAGGCTAAATCAAAATCTGATTCTAGCATTTGAGAAATCCTACAAGATCTCCTATCCCTATCTCAAGCTAATTGCTAGTTAGATAGCGGTGGTTGGTCTATGGGAGGTTGTTCTTTTTCTATTATCTTATTCTCCTCATTTTCTTCAGACTGGTTTTGACTCTCCACCTCACTTGAGGTGGTGGGAATGTTGGTGCTAATATTCCTAGACTCGTCTAGGGAATCCTCACCCTCGCTATCTTGTTGCTTATCACTATTTGATTGTAAACAAGGCATTTCTGATTCATTAGAGGTGACATTTCTACTTATAATTATTTTCACTCCCTTTTGACTTCTATCCTAAAGCCTATAACCCTTTACTCCTTTAGGGTATCCTAAGAAAACACATTTTCTTACTCTAGGTTCTAATTTGCCTTCATTCTGATGAGAATAGGAAGCATAGCCAAAAGTTCTAAGGATTGAATAGTCGGCACATTTTCCATGCCATTTCTCATAGGAAATGTCACCCTTCAATGTAACTGATGGGGTTAAGTTAACCAAGTAACAAGCAGTCATCACTGCTTCACCCCAAAAGGATTTAGGTATATTAGAACTAATCATCATACACCTAACCTTATCTAGGAGGGTCTTATTCATCCTCTCAACCACCCCATTTTGCTGTAGGGTGTGAGGGACAGTCTTATGCCTTGTCACACCACATTCATTACACAGATCATCAAAATCTTTGTTGCAAAACTCTAGACCATTATCTGTTCTAAGATATTTTTTTGTCTTGCCAGTTTGATTCTCTATTTAAGTTTTCCAATTTTTAAAACTTTTAATGGTTTCTGTTTTGTTTTTTAAGAGAAAGACCCACACTTTCCTGTATAAATCATCTATGATAGACAAAAAATATCTATTCCCACCAAAAGTGGGATTTGTAGCTGGTCCCCATAAGTCTGAATGGATATACTCTAAAGCCCTTGAGGCTCTATGCACATTTGAGAAGAAGGATAACCTATGGTGTTTACCTAACACGCAATGGTCACAAAAGGGGATATCAGACACACAGTCCTTACCAAAGACCCCCTTATCATTTAGGAACTTAAGCCCTTTAACACTTACATGGGCTAACACATCGATTGAGTCAATGTGAGAGCCTGAGCTACTCACTACCTCGGCAGTTAAGGCATATATCCCATTTCTTCTAACTCCCTTACACACCACCATAGCTCCTTTAATCATTTTTATCATTTCATTTTCTATCTTCCCTGTAAACCCATTCTTTTCTAACTCTCCTACTAAAATTAAGTTTCTAGCCATTTCGGGGATGAATCTAACATCTCTCAACTTTAAGACACAGCCAGTGTCTAACTTAAGAGTGATGTCTCCAATCCCTACAACCTTATATGCTATATTATTACAAACTATGGGATGACCACCCACGAATTCGTGCATATTTTCAAACCAATGTCTTTGGGATGTGACATGGAATGATGCACCTGAGTCAAGAATCCATTCTTGTCTATGTGCCCTAAGTGTAACATTAATTTCAGTAGTGTCAGAATTTAAAAGCATGTAAACTTCACTAGGGTCATATGAGGTTACTGCATTTGCTTCTTCTTAATCTTTTAATTTTTCTTTTTGTTTTCCTTTCTCGGCATAACAATCTTTGATGTAATGCCCTAAGTGTAGCATTAACTTCACTAGGGTCATATGAGGTTACCTTTGGCATTGGACTTAGACCTACTTCTACCTTTCTTCTTACCACCTCCCTTATGTCCTCTAGATTGAGATCTACCACTCATCAAATGGTCCTCTCCATGCCTTTTCTCACTTTTTAACTCTATTTCTTTACTCCTAAGGAAATCTATGACTATTTTGGGTGTAAAGGTGTCCCTACCATACTTAATGGTGTTTTTAACTTCCTTATATGCATCTGGAATTGCATTTAAAAGAATTATTGCTTTGTATTCTTCGGTTACCTTTTCACCACAATTTGTTATATCTTGCACTAACTTATTGAAGATATCTAGGTTGTCATCTAGATCCTTAGAGGAGTCTATTTTAAAACTAAAGAAGCTTTCAAGCAAGAAAAGTTTGGTGGGTGTGGATTTTTTCACATAGAGTTTTTCCAATTTTTCCCATAACTCTTTTGTATAATCAAGTTTTCCTACTTTTCTTAAAACAAAATTAGAAAGGTGTAAAATAATAGAGGTATAAGCCAATTCATCAGCCTCAGTTTTTTGTTCAACAATATATAATTCAGGGTATTTACCTCTAAGGCTTTAGAAACTTTTTGTTGTACCAAAATTCCTCTCTTTTTTCGTTGCCAAATTGAGAAATCCCCATTCCCATTGAAAACCCCCAATTCAAAGTGATGTGCAAACATGTTCACAAAAAATATGCTTAACACACACAAACAGAATAATCTAATAGAATTTTAGGGTTTCAATTTTAGCCTAACAAATAGGATTAACTAAGGCAGATTTCACACACAGCACAATAACACTGATTTTCTATGAAAGACTTAACAGTACCAAAACAGGTTATGCTAGCACAAGAAAATCACAGATAGTCCTAAATCTTAGCTACAAGCAATGGTTATTACCACAAGATAGCCCCCAAACCTAATGGCGACCCCCACACGATGGCCTGCTAATTGCTGAAAAAAGGAAATCACATAATTTAAACCACAGAGGTTACCAGTATAAATCTCGGGACTGAGATCTATGAGTGATGCAGGCTCGGATCTGGAATAGAAAAGGGGCACCCAAGCCTCCATGTGTTATCTCACGCCCTACCGCCTGCAAGCTCACTCCCTGCTAGCCTACAAGTGAGTGAGTAGCCATGTGCTGCTCGAAAGGTGGCCCGTGACTTGCTAGATCCGGATTTGGGGTCCTTTTGACCCAACTCACAACATGCAAAGAGCAATCGAACTGAGATTAGTTCTAATATGAAAAAACACTTATCGTGAAATTAGATCTGAAAAATGATGGGGCTTTTCAAATCTGATTCAAATAAGGTACTACCTAGGAGCCAAACAAGGCGCTAATACCAATTGTTACAGAAAATCTCTGTAAAATATAAAGGGTTAGTGCAATATATCGAACCAGATATAGATCAAAATAAAGAATGCAAGAAACAGAAATGAAATCTTTCTGTTTAATAACATTCAAGGCTTAGATTTAACAGAACCAGTCACCACTTTTGGTAACACAAACGAATAGGAACCACAAGCCACAAATGAAGCTCTCAAACCGTAAGCCCAGAAAGCCCCAACACCTCTCAGTCGAACTCAACGAAAACCTCTCTCACCCAAGCAATCAAAACCACTCACAGTAGCTTACCACATAAGGTAGATCGGTCACAAAGATGAAAGGTAAAAGCACAAAGCAAAGAGAGAATAGCTTACATTGAAAAGGAGACCTCGATCTTGAATATGTAATGACTTCAAGGGACATCAGTGGACTGCCTTTAGCACACAAGGAAAGGCAGCCGCTCACAAGGAAGGAAGGATCAACCAAAGAAGGCAAGAAGACTCCCATCACGATCGAATGAACAAGGGAAGAGAGATGGAGCTATCGGCTAAGAAAGGAAACACGAGAGTGAAAGAGGCTAGGGTTCGACCATTAGAGAAGGAGACGCCAAGAGAAGGGCTAAAGAGTGCCCTTTATATGAGGGCTAATGGGCTAAGATGAGTGGGCTTCCCCCCACTTGAGCAAATGGCCCGAGGCTTATTTCTCTTTCAAAATGGGGAGTGGGCTTGTGGCTCGACTTCTAAAATGGGCAACCTACAAGTGGTGACAATCTTGGGTTCTTCAATCCCGGGCCAAAGCCTATGAAGATAAAACCCACCTGAAAAAATCGTTATAGCTTCGAGCCTTAATAGGAAACAAAAAACAATAGAAGAGAAGTAACCCAAGCCACCTGCACACCTCATGCACATCATATATGTAACGACCCTAAAATGGGTCTAGGAGTTTTATTACTTAATGTCGATTGAGGGCATTTTAAATGTGGGTCCAAGTACTTTAATATTGAATGATAAACTCTTTTGATGGCATAGAAATAGTTTTGGATTTTAAAATTTTATTTTATGGTTCATGTGATTGTGAAAATTAAGCCTGGTGGGCTTGGAATATATGTGTATGGGATACATGTGATTTGGGCTTAGGCCCATGGTGAGAAATAATTTGGAAATAATGGGCTTGATGGAGTAATAAGAAAATGGGAAAAGAAAATAAATTAAAATAGCATTTGTCAATCAAGCCCCTGGATATTTTTGTTTGTAATATGAAAAGTAAGGCATTTCGGTAAATTCTGGAGCTAGCGTGCAGATCTATACACACTTTTTTTTCCCAACAGCCTTTGTGCACAAATCTCCTATTTCAGTGCAATGCGTATCCCCTTTTTTTGAATGCACTGTTCCATTTCTCCTTTAGTCCCTCTCCATTTTCTTCCTCTTCTTCACCTTCTCCATCTTATTCACTCACTTCTGTTTGCTGCTGTTGTTTGCTTCCTGTGCACGGGTGGAACTTCTCTCTAATTTTTGCATTCTCAATAGGCAAGTTCTTCTTACACTCCCTCTTTATTTTCAGTGTGAGCTCGTTTATACATTCTGTATTTCACTTCCTTGATTTCTTACTTTCTCATTTATTGTTCCACAAGTTCTTCTTACACTTCCCTTTGATTTGCAGTGCAAGTTGTAACGCCCAAGATTTTTAAACTAAAATATAATGTAATACTTGGGATTTTTAGCTTTTAATACTTGAGGAAATATGTCATTTCAAGGGATTATAGAAGCCTTGAGACAAAGGTTCAGTTTTTGAGCCAGTGGCAAAATTGTAAATATTGAGGTTCGGGTAAAAGTGTAATTTACCTAAAAACCAGTGGTATTAGCGTAATTAGTCCTTTCTTCGGGGACTAAAATACAATTAAAAATTGGCCTAGGGACCAAGTTGAAAAGGGTCTAAGTGCAATTACCTGAAAAGTTTGGGCCAAAGTGTAATTCTTGAAATATTTTTTCAAAGGGCATTTGGGAGATTCAAGAAAAGCCTCATAAATGATTTTAGAGATAAGGATGAAGCCTGATGATGATATTAGAGATAAGGATGAAGCCTCATGATGATATTAGAGATAAGATGAAGGCTCATGATGACTTTAGAGATAAGATAAGTGTTCATGATGACTTTAGAGATAAAGATTAAGCCTCATGATGACTTTAAGGATAAGATTTGATATGATTTGGATAAGATTTGATTTAGATAAGATTTGATAAGAATGATTGCAGAATATCTTAGAAGATATGGAATGATTAGAGAATATTTTAGAAGATTTGAAATGATTAGAATATCTTGAAAGATTTAAAAAAGATTTGAAATGATTGTGACTTACTTGGTGGCCAAGTTTCCAAGCCTATAAATAGGGCTCATGGCCAAGGGTTTCCTCATTCTAAGTTGGGATAAATTCATGCTAGACGGGAGTGCTTTGAGCTTTTTGTAAAGGTGAAGCCTTCAACACTCAAATCTCATCAAACCAAGTTAAGGTAAGTACATTATGAACTATTTATGATGTTTAAGCATGACTATGAACTATGTTATGTGGTCCCTCATGTTATGTTATGTTCACGCAAGTTCCGGGACTTGAGCTCGGTAGCGCTACGCACGAGGGTTCTTACCCGTACAAGTTGGTGGAACCTCTCGTGTCTCCATATGATGTGTTATGTTATGTCATGACTTGTTTAAATACATATGATGGTTCTCTTGTACTTACTGAGATTTGCATAATCTCACCCCCCTTATGTTTCCCTCTCCCCCAGGTAAGCATGAATGAGGAGACCAGGACATGGACGTGGAGCGTGGTGGCTTGTTTAAAAAGGATTTTCAAGAACTTAAGTTTAGTTTCCTTTTGAAAACAATGTTTCTAGGGTTAAACTATGATCTTTTCTTATATGTATGCCAAAAAGCATGTCTTGGAATTTTATTTGATTTAAAGGAAGTATGATTTTGGTTTTAAGCTCCGAATATTTTTATATGAATATTATTATCATTAAGCATGTAAGTAACTTACGGGTGTCACATAGTGGTATCAGAGCAAAGTTTACTTTCCTGTAGACTCAAATTGTTTTTAAAGAAAATTTTTGTGCTTTTAGTAAAATTTTTAAGGAAATGCTTTTAAGGAAACATGAAAATCCACCACGTCCCATTCAAGCTTCTGATCTTCGGGTAAGTTATAAAAATTGCTATGCTTATTCTTTACGGATACTATGCTCATGCAAGTCATATCCCCCTTAACTATTCAGTTATTCTCTCAAGCTATATTTATGAGCGTATGTTGTTATATGTATGCACACGTATGAAGCTCATGTTGGAATAAGTATGTGAGAGATATGATTCTTATTTGTCATTAATTAGTATGCGTTTTTCGCTAGTGATATTGCTCCAAACTCAAGAGTTCATGATTACAGTGGAAATACTTGTTTAGGAAGGGCTTATTAGAATGAAAGCAATTAGGAATCAAGTCCATCAAGAAGAGCTTGCAAAATGAATCGTAATTAAGCATGAATCATGTAGTAAGAACAGCTAAGATGGAGGTCGAGGGAAAGTTTTTAGAAACAACCTTATATGTCTTAGATATGCAAGAATTCGATGTGATTTTGGGAATGGACTGGCTTTCCAAGCACCATGCGACCATTCTATGCTTTGAAAAGGAAATAGTTTGTAAGTATCCTGAAGGGATAGAACTTTGCCTTTCAGTAGCTGAGACGAAATACCTTCCCCGTGTCATTTCAGCATTAAAAGCCAAGAAACTATTACAGTTGGAAGGATGTATTGGATTCTTAATGTCAGTGATGGTTAAGGGAGGAAAAGAATTAACAGTGAATGACGTTAAAGTAGTAAAGGACTTTCCGAAGATTTTCCCTGATGACTTGACTGAAATGCCACCAGAACGGGAAGTAGAGTTCACTATTGATCTAGTGCTCGGTTCCGCACCTATTTCTGAAGCCCCTTACAGGATGGCACCAAAGGAGCTACACGAGTTGAAAACCCAGTTAGAGGAACTGTTGGGGAAAGGATTTATTCGACCAAGTGTATCCCCTGGGGAGCACCGGTATTATTCGTCAAGAAGAAAGACGGATCAATGAGGATGTGCATCGATTACCGAGAATTGAATAAGATTACTATTAAGAACAAGTATCCTCTTCCCAGGATCGAGGACTTATTTGATCAGTTACAAGGTGCACGAGTATTCTCAAAGATTGATCTAAGGTCAGGATATCACCAGATGAGGATCAAATCTAGTGACATCTCAAAGACAGCTTTCAGAACTCGGTATGGTCATTATGAGTTTTTAGTCATGCCATTTGGCTTAACTAATGCGCCTGGAGTTTTTATGGACCTAATGAATCGAGTTTTCTATGAGTACTTGGATAAATTTGTCATTGTCTTTATTGATGATATATTGGTGTATTCTCGAAGTGAAGAAGAGCATGAAAAACATTTGAGGGTTGTTTTAGGGATCTTGAAGGAAAAGAAGCTATTTGCAAAGTTCAAGAAGTGCGAGTTTTGGTTGGAGCGGGTGGTATTCCTTGGACATGTTGTCACAGCTCAAGGAATAGAAGTGGACCCCAGCAAGGTAGAAGCGGTATTAAATTGGTCAAGACCAACCAGTTTAGCTGGATACTACAGGAGGTTCATCGAAGGGTTCTCCAAATTGGCCGGGCCTTTGACGCAGTTGACTCGCAAAGGTACTAAGTTTGAATGGATAGAGAAATGTGAAACTAGTTTTGAAGAATTAAAGAAGAGGCTGGTCAACGCGCCAGTATTAACTATTCCTCAAGGGTCAGAAGGTTTTGTTATTTATAGTGATGCGTCCAAACAAGGAATTGGATGCGTATTGATGCAAAAAGGTAAGGTAGTTGCGTATGCATCAAGGCAGTTGAAGCCTTATGAGCAAAACTATCCTACACATGACCTAGAACTTGCTGCAGTAGTGCATGCCTTGAAAATCTGGAGACACCATCTATACGGAGGTAAATGCGATATCTATACCGATCATAAGAGCCTTAAGTACATCTTCACACAAAAAGAGTTAAATATGAGGCAAAGGAGATGGCTAGAATTGGTGAAGGATTATGATTGTGAAATCCACTACCACCCCGGCAAAGCAAACGTGGTGGCTGACGCCTTGACTAGAAAGAAAATGAGCAAAGTAACAGCTTTGACATCACAAAAGCCTTTGTGGAAGGAGTTCGAGAGGTTAAGCCTCGAGTTTGTTGCTACGTCATCTAATTCTAATGCTCATATGGCAACACTCTCTGTTCAACCGACTCTCCATGATCGGATTAAGAGCCATCAGAAGGGAGACCAATTCTTTGAGTACATCAAGGCTGAGGTCAATACTGAGAAGCGGAAGGACTTCACAATAGCTAGTGATGACACACTCTACTACCAAGGGAGACTATGTGTGCCAAACTTTGAGGAACTAAGGCAAGAAATTCTAGAAGAAGCCCACTCCACTCCTTATTCTGTACATCCTGGAAGTACAAAGATGTATCGTGACCTAAAGGCAGTGTTTTGGTGGAGGAATATGAAAGAAAACATAGCTAAATTTGTTGAGAAGTGTTTGATATGTCAGCAGGTGAAACCTGAGCACCAACGACCAATAGGGTTACTGCAACCATTGGAGGTTCCAGAGTGGAAATGGGAACATGTGACGATGGACTTTGTTGTAGGATTTCCAAAATCAATGGCAGGACATGAGGCTATTTGGGTGATCGTGGATCGACTTACCAAATCAGCTCACTTCTTACCTGTTCGGATGACATTTACAATGGATCAGCTTGCACGACTGTATGTTAAGGAAATAGTAAGACTACATGGTGTTCCAGTTTCCATTGTATCGGATAGGGACCCGAGATTCACATCTAACTTTTGGAGAAGCTTACACAAAGCCATGGGAACCAAATTGAGTTTTAGTACAGCTTTTCATCCTCAGACAGATGGACAATCTGAAAGGACAATACAAACTTTAGAGGATATGCTTCGTATTTGTACCCTAGAATTTGGTGGACATTGGGAGAAACATCTACCTTTAATTGAATTCGCATACAACAATAGTCACCATGAATCTATTGGCATGGCACCTTATGAGGCGCTATATGGAAGGAAATGCAGATCACCTGTTCATTGGAATGAAGTTGGCGAGCGGAAGATTTTGGGTCCAGAGATTGTGGAACAAACTGTACAACCCATTGAAAAGATCAAAGATAATATGAAGAAGGCTCAAGATAGACAGAAAAACTATGTAGATAAAAGAAGAAGGGATTTGGAGTTTTCCATTGGTGATAAGGTATTCTTAAAAGTTACACCCATAAAAGGAGTTTTACGATTTGGGAAGAAAGGAAAGCTTAGACCTCGGTTTATAGGCCCATTTGAGATCTTAAAGCGGGTTGGGAATGTTGCTTATCAGCTAGCCTTACCACCAGATCTCTCAGCAGTACATGACGTTTTCCACATATCAATGCTCAGAAAGTATGTCCCCGACCCAACCCATGTAATAAAGCATCAACCATTAAAGATACAGCAAGACCTGAAATATGAGGAGGCACCAATAAGCATTGTTACTCGGGAGGTAAGAAGGCTTCGCAATAAAGATATACCATTGGTCAAGGTGTTATGGAAACATCATTCAGTCGAAGAAGCAACATGGGAGCGCGAGGACGATATGCCATCCAAATATCCCCAGCTGTTTGATGACGAGAAGTAAGGTAAATTTTCGAGGACGAAAATTTTTTTAGGAGGGTAGATTGTAACGTCCAAGATTTTTAAACTGAAATATAATGTAATACTTGGGATTTTTAGCTTTTAATACTTGAGGAAATATGTCCTTTCAAGGGATTATAGAAGCCTTGAGACAAAGGTTCAGTTTTTGAGCCAGTGGCAAAATCATAAATATTGAGGTTCGGGTAAAAGTGTAATTTACCTAAAAACTAGGGGTATTAGCGTAATTAGTCCTTTCTTCGGGGACTAAAATACAATTAAAAATTGGCCTAGGGACCAAGTTGAAAAGGGTCTAAGTGCAATTACCTGAAAAGTTTGGGCCAAAGTGTAATTCTTGAAATATTTTTCCTAAGGACATTTGGGAGATTCAAGAAAAGCCTCATAAATGATTTTAGAGATAAGGATGAAGCCTGATGATGATATTAGAGATAAGGATGAAGCCTCATGATGATATTAGAGATAAGATGAAGGCTCATGATGACTTTAGAGATAAGATAAGTGTTCATGATGACTTTAGAGATAAAGATTAAGCCTCATGATAACTTTAAGGATAAGATTTGATAAGATCTTATTTGGATAAGATTTGATTTGGATAAGATTTGATTTAGATAAGATTTGATAAGAATGATTGCAGAATATCTTAGAAGATATGGAATGATTAGAGAATATTTTAGAAGATTTGAAATGATTGGAATATCTTGAAAGATTTAAAAAAGATTTGAAATGATTGTGACTTACTTGGTGGCCAAGTTTCCAAGCCTATAAATAGGGCTCATGGCCAAGGGTTTCCTCATTCTAAGTTGGGATAAATTCATGCTAGACGGGAGTGCTTTGAGCTTTTTGTAAAGGTGAAGCCTTCAACACTCAAATCTCATCAAACCAAGTTAAGGTAAGTACATTATGAACTATTTATGATGTTTAAGCATGACTATGAACTATGTTATGTGGTCCCTCATGTTATGTTATGTTCACGCAAGTTCCGGGACCGGAGCTCGGTAGCGCTACGCACGAGGGTTCTTACCCGTACAAGTTGGTGGAACCTCTCGTGTCTCCATATGATGTGTTATGTTATGTCATGACTTGTTTAAATACATATGATGGTTCTCTTGTACTTACTGAGATTTGCATAATCTCACCCCCCTTATGTTTCCCCCTCCCCCAGGTAATCATGAATGAGGAGACCAGGACATGGACGTGGAGCATGGTGGCTTGTTTAAAAAGGATTTTCAAGAACTTAAGTTTAGTTTCCTTTTGAAAACAATGTTTCTAGGGTTAAACTATGATCTTTTCTTATATGTATGCCATAAAGCATGTCTTGGAATTTTATTTGATTTAAAGGAAGTATGATTTTGGTTTTAAGCTCCGAATATTTTTATATGAATATTATTATCATTAAGCATGTAAGTAAGTTACGGGTGTCACACAAGTTCTCTTATACATCCTATTATATTCTTATGCGAGCTAGCTGATGCGATTTCTATATTCATTTTATCTTACTGTGATGACTATTAATGTGTGTATATATATATATATCTATTGTTACGTATAACTTCTTCTTCTCCAGTTACAACATCATTTTCTTTTGAATCTTCTTGCTAGTATATTAAGGTCCCTTTGATGTTTCGAATGGGGACTGCTTTACCCCAGATTTATTTTCTGCAAATGGCATATATTTGGTTTCAGTTTAGATATAGAGGTTCTGTTCGCCTCTGTATCGGGCTATTGGTTGTATGCATATGTACAAATAAAGAAGCCGGCGCAAATAGCCCTTATAAGAGGCAGGCAGATCGTGGGTATACTCCCTGGTCTTTAATAATCACATGTATATATTATATATGAAACGAACAGCTTGGTATAGACACCCTATGTTTTAAATAGCCGACGTATATCTGGCTGCTAGCCTTAACCACGAGCTCTTTGCCGCGAGCTCATGTCTATGCCCTTTGACCATAGCTTAATAGCAAGCTCTTTGCCGCGAGTTCATACCCATATGCTCTCTGATCATAAGCTTAATCGCGAGCTCTTTCCCACGAGTTCATTTCTCAAGCTCTTATCTGCGAGCTCTTCCCGCACGCCTAACCTCAGGCTCTTGGTGCAAGCTCGTCCAGCGAGCTCTTGCCCAACCCCTAACTATGAGCTCGTTCAATGAACTCTTGTTCACCTCATGACCTCGAGCTCATCCTGAGCTCGTCCCATAAGCCTTGACCGTAAGCTCATCTCGAGCTCTTTTCGTAAGCCTTTGCCTACAAGCTCATCCCGAGCTCTTCCCATAAGCCTTTGAATGCAAGCTCTCTGCTCACACCCTATCCATTTACATTCCCTTAATTTAAGTAAATGTTTGCATTTTCTTTAATTATATTTTACCTTTCAATTACTTTAATACATAAATGTAAATAAGAAAGTACCCCCTATTTGAATTCAATAAAAATATCAAAAAAATCAAAATCCATAACAATAAAAAAATAGAATTTTGGTTTTAATACAAACGTAAGAAATTGAGATTTTAGACGCAAGTAAATGTTTGCATTTTCTTTAATTTATATTTTACCTTTCATTTACTTTAATACATAAATGTAAATAAGAAAGTACCCCCTATTTGGATTCAATAAAAATATAAAAAAAAATCAAAATCCATAATAATAAAAAAATAGAATTTTAGTTTTAGTACAAACGCAAGAAATTGTGATTTTAGCACCCTCGAAATACATAGCTTCTGTTTCTTGAAAAATTCATTAAAAATCATTCTTATAACAATGAATGTTAGTTATCAAAATACCGGGAGTTAGTTTTTCAAAATGAAGACATTTTCAAAAATATGTTCTAATTGGTCCTTCAACTTAGAAAAAATTCAAGTTCATGTTTGACCAGCAATTTTGCGTGGTGTGGTCATTCTGATTGCATGGGGATTAATCATGAACTTGAGCTATGAGCACGAATGCAAGTAAATGCATACTATCACTGGTTAAATTAAGTCACAACAATCATATGATGGGAAAAATAGTTATTAAATTTATAATACTCCTCAGCTAGCGAATCGAGATTTAATATTAAATAGCATCTCTCAAAAATTATTCCTATGTTATAAATTACATCAAGCATTTCTGTGTCATAAATTATATCTTGAATGTGGTAAAAGTTATGAAGTAAGATATGTTGAATTTATCTGATGATGGAAAAATACCCGATATAGGTAAGTGATGTTGAAGGAATGAATATCGTGGAAACAAGAATTTAAATACATGTGGTTGGCAAATGCATACATGATGCATACATGTACATGTTACACACACACATATATATATATATGTTTTTGCGCACCTATTATTTTTCTCGGAGGGAGAAAGGGTACCTTAGGGCACTTAGCGCGGGACGAGGTGGCCATAGCCTGGCAGGTTGGCTCCATATTTCTTAAGAGTTTTATTGAAATTATGAAATTTTGCATGCATTGATTGATGGCTTCAGAGCTCGGGAGATTGATATTGATAATGAAATGATGCACTCTTGCATGTGTTGAATGATGGCTTGCGAGCCTATGAGAATTGAAATGACATTGAAAGTTTATGCACATTTTCATAGTGATACATGGTGACATGATATATTAAATTGAATTGATAAATTCATGAATTGTGAATCTTGTATATAATTGTGGATTCATTGATTACTCTTCTTGGTGTCATCGTGTTATTGGATCCTATATACTATTCATTATTTCTCGAACTTGCTGAGCCTTGTGGCTCACTTGATCTTCTCTGCCATTCCAAGTAAAGGTAGGACTATTATTGGGGGCGAGTCCAGTTGGCTACAGCCAAGGATAGTGGTGTACAGAGATGCATCGTAACTTCAAATATCCTAATTAGTGATTTTGTGCGATTTATAGTGATGAGGATTTGTTACGTTTATTAGCATTTGAGCCTCTTATTATTTTGTATGGCCATCGAGCCTAGAGTCATAAGATTTTAAGAATGTAATTAAATCTTATTTGAATTTCCACTGCTAGAAATGAAATGAGTTGTTATTTGAGTTCAGTTTTATTCTATATCATCTCTGTAATGACCTTCTTTCAAGTATCCTATTCTAAGCAGGAATATTCGAAAGCGGGCCTTACAATATACACATCCAATTCATGAATCTCAAGCTATGCAATAAACACATAAATAAATATGCACATAGTGGTACTTGGGGCCCACATAAGATACACAAATTGGTGCACAAGACCCTGTATACGAACCATGTGACAAGGTAACTTTTTTACCATGTGTTGGAGCACTATGTAATATTACAGCTTTTTCTTTAATAAGAATGGTATAAATGAATTGAATCATTCCACTTCATGAAGTTCAAAAGCATGTTAGCTATTTTCAAGGGAAAGTGAAACATGTTGCATTTGACATGTATTTTAGGTTCAAATAAATTGGAGAATTTTTTGTGAAGATTCATGGTCATGATTGTTTTTTGTTAATGGATATTTTATTTGTTTTACCAATTATTATTGCATTTTGAACAAAGGAAAAAAAAAAGAAAAAAATTTATCACTTGTACATGTTTTCTAATGAAGCTATAGTTACTGGACATTGATTTTATTATTAAATTGATGAGGCATGGGAATCTATTATTGAATTGGTTCTTTAGTTGAATAAAAACTTATTTATTTCTTTTTAGCTACACAAGCAATTTATATACGAATTTCTAATAATACAACTCACATCGTGCAAAAGTATGTTCTGTTTCAGTACTATTATCACAAAGATTCGAATAGCATGATATTTTAATCAAAGGTTGAGGTCAAGCTGTTTATTTGTGATGGAATTTATCCAATGAAACCTCAATTGAAAAGGAGTAAAAAGACACCAGAAGGCTCTTTGGTAAGTTGAAGATTGAGCTATATATTCACTCATTTATGCTCACATCTAATGGATAAAAAGGCAAGAGTTTTTTTTTTTTTTTTTTACGGTGTTCGTAATAATCATATGGTTGGTGATTTATATAGGTTTCTCAACCAAGAAAGTATGGATCATCTGAAGAAATCTCCCTAACAGGAGAAAAAATAGATTAGGGCTTCAATAGCATTGCAAATGTGCAAAAAGGTAGTTTTACTTTTCTTTTCTTTTCATAAAAATAACCCAAAATATATATCTAATGATGAATTCTCTCTTAATTTTTGTAGAAAATGAAAAAAAGATTGCGAACGAACAAAAAGGTGTCGATGTGGATGACAAGAACTGACTTTCTGAACAAAGTTATTGCTTCATTTTAAAGTACTATCATTCATTAGAGAGAAAGCAACGTTGAGTTCTCTAATGGAAAACAATTTGAGGTTTTGTGACTTGAATTTATGTTCAATGTCACTGGAGCCTTCGTACTATCATATAAGGTTTAAGTAGATTTAGTTTGATTATTGTCTAGTCTTAGGAACTTGTGATTTGTTGGAGAGTCATCTTTATTGTTATGATTTGCTACTATATGTGGTGTTTATGTATTCTATTAGCAAAGTGATCTTATATGTTGTTTCAATGAATTGGGGATGGAGTTTTTGATTGTGTTTCTCTCATCGTTGATTAGATTATTCTTATGTAAGTAATGGTTTTGATGTTTCTCCTATATTTAGTCAACTTGGTTAAGTAGTGGTATTATAACGCCTCAACCCCAAGATAGTATGTAAGGTACAAAATAACTACAATATCTACACGGGCGTTAAGGAAATCCCATATGCTACAGTAAGGATCGTAACCTAAAATGTTGGGACTTCCATAAAATAAACATTCTCACACACAATTTATCAAGACAGCAAAGGAAATAAACTTCATTCTCCACACGACAAAATATTGTTAAAGTTAGAGTACAAATCTTGTAACATACTACAACATCATAAAAGACAATAAACAAGATCACTACACTCGCACCGCCTCTAGGCCTTATCCCTTTGAGCTCGAGCCTGAAAGATCTAGAACATTTGAATATTCCAGGGGTATGAACACTCGGGTTAGATCGTTAAATCTAAGTGAAGGTTAAAACTAACTTCATACGTGCAGATGCAAAATGCAAAGATGCATGCTCCAGGTGGATGTGATGCCAGGGTGTTGCAATCACCCCTGCCCAACCTTGTAATACCCTTAAAGAGTCATGATAAATTTTGTCATTTAAGAGAATTTTAGTCTATGAAAAATTCCAAAATTGCCCTTGAATTAAAGAAAATGCCATGAAATATTGGATGTCTTGTGAGGGGCAAAATGGTAATTTGGAATTTCATCCCAAAGGAAGATAAATTATTTTTGGAGAAATTATTTATATTGGAGAATAAATGTTGGAGAATTTAATTCTTGATTAAGTGCATAGATAATTAGGAATTAAATTGGAAAACCAAGTATGGTTAGATTGATGACACTTGGCAAGTTCTTATGGAAGAGATTTAATTTAATTTGGAGAATAAAGATTTATTTAATTGAGAGAATTTGGTGACACATGGCATGATCTTGTGAACCAAGAGGGATATTTAATAAATGAAAAAGGAAAAAGAAATTAGTCTCTCAAGCATTAATGAGAGCCATGATGGAGAAAATTAAAAAGAAAATCAATAATAAAAAGAAATTTGTCAAGCATTAATGTTGGAAAATGGTGGATTTAAATAAATGCTAAAGAAATTAGATTATGTCTTTCAAGAGCTTTTAAATTTAAATCAAAAAGAAATTATTTAAGTCTCCATTAAATGCTTGAAAAGTTGTGGATTTAAATTAAATGCAAATTTGGGAAATTAGTCAATCTTGGAAATTAGTCATGATTTAATTAAATGAAAAATGGAGAATTATGGAAAATTGGGATTGATCCAAGGGAGGAGATTTAGTCTCCAAAGAGAGATCAATGGAGGAGATTTAACAAGATAAGTCTCTTGGATTTGTGTTTCCTTTGTATCTAGGCAAGAGTTCTCCTAAAATCAAGGGTTAGGATTTAACTTGGGAGAAGCACAAGGATTGTGCTAATGTTCAAAGGTAGAGATTAGGTCTCTTGAAATAAGAAAAAAATCAATGGCTAGGATGTGATCTTGAGAATTGGCATGGATTAAGAAGAAAACTCTATAAATGGGAAGTGAGAAATTAGTTCCAAGCTTTTTCCCATTTGTGAAGTAGAGAAGCAAGAAGGCAAGTAAGAAGGCAAGCAAGTCTAGAGAAGGAAGAGAAAGTCTAGCAAAAGGTAATCTAGTTTTCTCTTTTGTTATAGTTTAAGGCATGTGTTTAAGAGCTAAAGTCCCTTTATTATTTTTCTTTAAGGGTGAGTCTTAGCTTGTGGAGGTGTTGAAGCTTCAAAGTCTAAGAGGGATTCTTAACTTGTGAGAGTATTAAAGCTTCAAAGAAACAAGGTAAGGGATAGCCCCAAGTGGAGGGGTTTTGCTTGCATTTGTACATGTGTGAATGAGTTGCATGTAATGGTTCTTTGCATGTTTTGTGCCCAAGTGGACCTATGGCCATAAGGAGGACTTGTGAGGGGAGAGAGGGGTTGGTTGGTGCCTTAACCTAAGTGGTTATGAGGGCATGGAGAACTACCCTTGATATGCATTGCATTTACATTACATGTTATGTTTCTCATACTTCATTTACATTTGCATAGCACCCTTACTGAGCATTGGCTCGTAAGGTCCTTTGACCTCAATGTAGGTGGAGAATCATCCAAGGGAAAGGGAGTTTTGCAAGGGTGAAGGTATTGAAGCAAAGAGGAAAACTATGTGTAATGGTTATGTAGTTTGTATTTTGTGTTGTATTATTTTGTTAAACTTGGATTGTATGTAAATGTGGTTAAAAGGGGGAAAAAATTAGTGTTTTGGAAGCCCCTTGATATGGAAATGTATTCTGGAAAATATGGTTTTATTTAAAAAATATATTTTTTTTTTTTGGAAAAAAAAATGGCCAGGCAGTGGGCTGGGCAGCCAAGGCGCGCCTGGGCGGGCAGGCGCGGCCCGCGCGCGCGGCCATGCGCGGCCCGCGCGCGGGGCCTGCGCGCGCGCTGGGGGGGGCGCGGCTGCTGCTGCGCGCCCCCCCCTCCCCTGTGGCTGCTGTGAAGTTCTTTTCGTTTATTTTTTTTATATTTTTTTGGGTTATTTAATTATTTCTGACATTTATGAAATTATGAAATAATTTAAATAAATAAATAATTAAATGAGTATTTAGCCTCTAAATTAATTTTTAAATTAATGTAAATTTGAGGCAATTGTGGGAAAAATTTCTAAATTTTGGGAAATTAAATAATGGGCTATTTTCCTTAAATTTTGAAATTGGATGAGGATGCTTGAGATCTGTATTTCAAAAATTATTTTTTCCTAATGATTGGAAAATTATGGAAATTTTGAAATAAATTAAAGGGAAAATTAATGGAGCTTTAATGAGGAAAATTTTATTTAAATTTTTCTAAAGGAAGATTAATCCAAACATTTTCCTAAGGAATTGGAAATGAATTAAATGGGTTAATGGTTGGGGCAAAGATAAGAAAAACCTATTTTCTTATAATTAAGGCGTTATGCCATAAATTATTTTAAGCTAGAGAGTTAGCTTAATTCCTTTTTGATCCTGGTAAGTCACCCTTAGCCCTTCGTTAAAGAGCTCAGGAAGGGGTGACGATTGCGAGGTTTCGGGTTTAATAGGTCGATCGATAATTCCCGGACCCTCGAGCGGAGCGAAGAGAGGGCAAAGCCTAGTTCCCACCTAGGTCGTTTCCCGTTGAAACGTAGCCGTCTCTTCATCTCTGCCCTAGCGTGTGAATAGTAAGTTGGCTATTCGTGAGTAACACCCGTAGGTGGGAGCGGGGCGTTACAAAACACGGCCTAACAACGCGGCCAAGTGAAGACTCCCTTCACCCATGATATTCACAACCAGTCACAAGCCACACGTAGTGATGCATGAGCAAACGAAAGAAACATGCGTACCAAATGAAATAAACATGATATGCACTTGCAATCACCTCCAATATGCTCAAAGGTATGCTCAACATGTAAGAAATACAGTTTTAGAAACCACTCACCTTTGGGTTTACCGGGTAGCACTAATTTCACCCAAACCGAAGTTGTTTTCTGTCAAATCATAACCTTTCGTAAGTCCAATCACAAATATTTTTATATGGAAGGGTGGGGATTGAATAGGGGATAATTAGTAAAAAATTTGAAGAAAAAATGAGGCTGGATGCGCCCTCACGTGCCCCTAGAAGGGGCCTCATGCGCTACCACGCACAGCCCCTTCTAGCGAGTGAATCTCACGCGCTGTCCCCTTGCCTCGGCCAAATTCTGCCTCCTCCACTATTTCGGCCATAACTCAGTCGTTTTAACTACGATTTGATCCCTATTTTTTCCTATACCTTCCTCTTTCAGTGCTCTACAAGATTATAAAAATAATTTGGAACTTACCTTGAGGTTTCGAAGAATTTTTGCCCACTTTTCAAGGCTGGATCGAAAACCCGACAAAGTCTTCTCCTTCCTTGATCTCTGGCAGCATTTCACCCATTTCTCTCCAGAATTTTCTCTCCAAAAATCCCTCTTCCTCACCCTTTTGAAATGGCCAAATCTCTCCCCCATTAGCCTATTTATAGAAGGCTCGACCAACCACAATTTTCCATGTGTCACCTTAATAATTACTCATGATTACTCCTTTAGCTTTTGCCACAAGTTTCCTCCAAGTGTCACCCTTAGAGCTAGGCTAAATCAAGATATGCCACATGTCACTCCAAGATGAAGCCATTTAACTTGGGATTTGTGCCTAGTGATGATCCCACCAAGCGTTCCAATCCTAGGGTGCCAAGTGTCCCAAACTTGGAGATTAAGTAAAGGCTAGGTGTTTCCATTCAAACTTTGCCATGTGTCCTATAATCATTACTTGTATTTGGAATTTATTCTCATGCCACTTGTCAACACCTAATTAGCTTCCTTGATCTTGAGATTAGCACCCTAATTATTACTTTCGATCCTACAGTGCCACGTGTGTAACACTCGGTGTTAAGAAAATAAGAAAAGAAGTGTGAAATTTCCAAAAATACCCTTGACGAGGTGATGGATCCTTGAGATTGAGGGTGCCCTATGAGAGGGGTATTTTGGTAATTTGGATAGTGAAGTCCAATAAAAAGGGTATTTTGGTAAATTGGAAATAATTCCTATGTGGAATTAGGTGTGTAAGTGAATTTAATCCCAATTTTGTATTTATGTGGAGATATATGGGGTTAATAAATTCACAAAGGGTATTTTGGGAATTTGGGAATTAATTCCATAGAGGAATTTAATTATGGAAAATAGGGAAAATGGTGGATATTCTATTATTTATGAAAATAATTATTTTTCTCTAAATTGGTGGATAATTGTGGTGATGCCACATGGATGGTGGAGATGGAAGCTTGAAAGCCAAGGTTAATGTCTAAAGGTGACACTTGGTAAGCTCTTGTCCAAGTTAATGGGAGATTTAAATAAATGCAAAAGAATTGAAATTAGTCTTTCAAGGATTTAAAGAGAGGCATGATGGTTTGAATTAAAAGAAAATCCAAAAAGAAATTAAATTAGTCATGCATTAATGCTTTGAAAATTATGAGATTTATTTAAATACATAAGAAAGTATTTATGTCTCTCAAATGTGATGGATATGAAAATAGTCCCATTAATTTAAATGGGAAAGAAATGATAACTCAAAGGAAGAGATTAATTCTTGGATTTGGAAAGTGATCTAAGGGCTATCATTAAGTCTTAGAAGTTGGCATGGATTGCTAAATGGGTGGAGATATTTTAGAGAGAGATGTTTGGAAGGTAGAGATTTAATCTCCAAATTAGATCAAAGGCTAGGATTGAAACCTAGCAAAGCACTTGGATTGTGCTTCCTTTGGATGGCTAAGATTTTGTCTTGTAAAGTGAGAAAGATCCAATGGTGGATTTTAAACAAGACTTAATGCCATGGATTGTGTTAGTTTGGAGGGTGAGGATTTATTCTCACCAAATAAATCCAATGGCTAGGATTTATTCTTGAAAAATGGAGAGCTAGTATATAAGGGCAAGTGAGGAAGACTTCTCTTCCTTTGGCCATTTAGAGAAAGAAATAAAGAAGGAAGGAAGGAAAGAATGGAGATGAAAAGAAGAAGGAAATGGAGGATGCAAGTTTTTTTCAAGAGTCTTGAAGGCTAAGGCTTGAAGCTTCAAGGAAAGATAATGAGGTAAGGGATGACCCTATGTGGAGGAGGCCTTGCATTGCATTGTAAGTAGGTTGCATAAACTTTTATGTATCTCTTTGCATGCTTTACTTGTTCATGAGACCTATGGCCATGGGGGTGGGAAAGAAATGGTAGGTTGATGCCTCAAACCATGTTGGGTTGTGAGGATGGAATGACCTAACCATACTTGCATGCGTTTTCCATTACATAGACTTGTTATGCTTGTATTTACTTTGCATTGCACTCTTACTGAGCTTTGTGGCTCATGAGGTTTCACCCTCCCCTTGTAGGTTGTTCTTATGTCAAAAGAGAAAAGGGAAAGTTGCAAGCTTGTGGTTGGAAGGTCTTGATGTATATTTCTTTTTGTTTGTTGTAAATTTATGGCTTAAAGAAGCCTAGGCTTGTGGTCTTTAATTTGTGACCTTATGGCTTATGAAAGCCTATTTGTTGTATTTGTCCATTTGTGGTATTTACATTTGGAGGTTGTTATGTGTAACACCCCAAAATTTTTTGAGCATGTTATAACTTAGGATTTTGGGAATATAAAAATTTTTCATATCACAATCACTGTCATACATCACACAATATCCAAAAACCCTAATTTTCACCTTCTCAGCTTAACAAACCCAATAATCAAATAGCTAAGACAGGTGTTAAAATTTCAAATGCGGAAGCTAAATCGAACCTGATATGGTTCACAACCATAATGCTTTATCATAAAATTGTTCAAGACATCTACAAAATGTATTACATCATCTCTCGCAAATGATAACTGAACATCTTAAACATATCCAAAATTACATAGGTTCGCACATAAGCAAGAATATGCTAAACATACAACAGTAGTAAATTAAACTTATTCTTCAGCTACCTCATTTCCTTTAGAGCAGCTCGTCGAACCTGGAACATTTGAATATTCCAGAGACATAGTCCAATTAGAAGATGAATCTTCTAGTGAGAAACTCCAAAAAAAAAATAGTTTACATCGATGCATGATCAAGTATAAAATGTATGAGAAGACAAGGAGGACTACTCCAAAGTGCCTCGTGAACACGTCAGCCTCCTCCAATGAGAGCTTTCTCAATGGCACACGTATAGCGCCTCTCGGGAGGTCCCTAACCATGTCACTTTGGCCCGACTTCATAGCACTCATGCAAGCACCATATCCGTTGTTCCTTAGGCTCACAGTCTTCCCCACGAGAGCTTTCTTGATGGCGCACGCATAGTGCCTCTCGGGGGATATCCGACTTTTACTCTCAGCCAACAACAAATAGGTACAATAGTATGGCCACACGAATTTTATAAATGCAATAATTAAAAAGCCAATAGCATATATTTTCAGAAAAATACATTTCATATATGCAACATGATTTCACGTAAGAGAATAACAAGAGTTTATGTATAAGAACTTCACAAAACACGTCTCATGCAATAAAAGTCTCTCATAAGAGAATAAAAAATGGCATTTGGAGTATAGGAGTCTCACCTTATTGGTTTATCTCTTAGACGGTATAATTTCACAGCAAACGACCTAGGTTTTTGCAGAAAACACGCGTTTTGGTAAACCTAACCTCAAATATTTTTATATAGGGTTGAGGGGTATTAAATTAGGGGCATAACTGGAACATTTGGAGGAAAATAGGTCCCTCACGCGCCCTCGGAAGGTGGCTCACGCGCCTTCATGCACAGCCACTTCCGGCATGTGTATCTCACGCGCTGCTACTAGATTTCGGACAGTATTGCGTCGTTTTCGTATTTCTGCCATATCTCCCTTGTTTAAACTTCGATTTGACCCCCATTTGAACCTACACGACCCTATCTTCCCCCTCTACAGGATTATCAAAAAAAATAAGACTTACCTCCCTTTTTTGCTGACTAATTTTTACAAATTCTGGTGAAGACCTGCAACTCCGACGAGGCTCGTTCTCCGCTGCTTCTTCGCCGTTTTCTTCCCGCCTTCTTGCCGAACTCCCTTCTCTCTCTCTAGAGAAAGCTCCTCCTATTAGAGTGCTTCACTCCTCAAACTTACTTGGAATGATTTGAGAACAACCCATGATGCCTTTTTATAGATTTCTTCAACCAATCACATTATGCCACTTATCACAATTTTAGCCATGGACTCCAAAGACTCAAACCAATAATTGAATGGCTTTTGAAATCCAAAGCTATAATGAATTTAACTTTTGAAATCCAAGCTAAAACCCCAAACTTCTTTCAAATAACACTTTGGCCCTTATTTCAAGTCCTCAACTTCAATATTTTACCACATAAGCTCTTAATTTTATCCTTATTTCGTTTAGATAATTCTCTAATTACAATTACACCCTCAAACATCAAATTTATCGAGATACTTAAAATCCCAAAATTAATAACTCAAAATTACTCAATATATACGATTTTTCAGAAGCCTCTTACCATCATTCGGTCTTTTCAGGCTACAACTTAGCTTAACTGAAAACCATTTCTGATTTGATTTCTTTCAGCGTCATAAATCTCGCCTCGAAACGCTCGTCAAAAATATACCTTTAACCTTAGGTATCTAAGCTCTAGGGTACTCCCTACGACTGATTCGGTCACTTGTTGCCATTTCAAGCATATTTTTCAATATTTTAAACTCACTTAAAATACGTGGCATCTTCACGAAAATATGGGGTATTATATTATGTGAGCAACAATAGGTTGTGTAAGGCTCATGTGTGAAATGGAAGAAAATTTTGATGTATGTTGTGTAATCATCAAAGAGGTGGTGTAAGCCTTAATTATGGAGAAATAGAGGCAAAAAATTGAATAAATATGAAGTATATTTATTTAGTTTATTTTTTGGAAAATTCGAGTTTGGAAGCCCGAATAAAAAAAAAAAAAAAAAAAAGAGAAAAGAAGTGAAGATGCAGCAACAAACAGCAGCAGTAGCAGGCTGGGGCGTAACTGGGCCGCCCGGGCACGTGGGCGTGGGCGTGCGGGTGCGCGCGTGGCCCGCTGCCAGCGCGCAGCGGGGCCCCGCGCGTCCCCACCGACCGAAATTTTTTAAAAATTCAAAAAATTGGGGATTTTGGGACAATTCTTAATTGATTTTAGGCCCCGGAAGAATTTTCAAAATAAATGGATTTTTCAGGCATTTTGGAAAAAAATGCTGAAATTTTGGAAAATTGAAAATTATGAGTTTTTCCTCCAAAATTGGTAATCAATCAATGGATTGATTTAAATGGTGATTTTTATGGAGCTCGGTAAAATTCTTGGATGGAAAAAGAATTAAATATAAATAAGAAAATGGCGGTTGGGCATTTTCATGAGTTTTCTTTTCAACCAAATGCGGTGTGGTTAAAGCCCAATTATGCTAGTGAATCTTGGAGTTAAGGGAAGGGAAGGACGAGCCTAGTTCCCACCTAGGGTGTTTCGTCTTGAAACATTGTCCACCCTTCACCTAAGGCCGGGCAGGTGGACAATTCGGGTAATTGTTCACGAGTAACACCCGTAAGTGGGAGCGGGGCGTTACAACGTGTCCCTCGAGATATGTCACCATTATTACTTTCATCCTACGATGCCATGTGTCCCAAGTCCTTTAAAAATTTGGAAAAATATTTCATTTATTAAATGGCAATAACTTACAAAATTTTCGGGTATTACAGGTATGGCTGAAAAGGCTTTTGGGGGTGAGATTGTGCATTGGCTCAATAAGCCTCAATTATCATCCCATTTGCTAAACATGATGGAAAAGCTCCCATAAGCCAAACATCAAGCCATGCTACGCCCACGTAGTAATTCACACATGCGAATGCTCTACATGCATATGCTTGCTTATCATACACGAGTCAACACTCAACAGCCAACTGTGTCATGCCAATGCTCACGCTTTCAACAAATATAAAGCATGACCCCTAATGAATGCAACCCTTGGCCCAACATCACAATGCAATTGTGGATGCGATATTGTGGATGTGTTTCTGTGCGGCATGCATCATTTGGTGAGGAGAGCGGAATAGGAGTGCTAGCTTATTCTTCTATCGTGGCGTGTGTATAGATGGAAAAAAGAATGATTTTTCAACTCTTGAAAATCATAAAATAAAACCTTAATTTAGGCAACCCTTAAAGGGGTATTTATAGATGATCAAGCCTTCTAGGGTTTCCTAAACCCTAATGGACATGGGCCAGCCCATTTATCCTAGTCCAACTAGAATCTTAAGTGGGTTTATCCTAGTCAAACTAGAAACTTAATTAATGGCCTAATTCAATTATAAGTTTAAATAAAATATTTGGTCTAAATCTAATTCAAGCCAAAATATAATATTTAATTTAATATTTGGACCAAATCTAATTTAGCCCAAATATAATATTTAATTTAATATTTGGCCAAAATACTTTATTTTGCCCAAATATATTTTATTTCCTATTTTTCCACTCCAACAAATAAAAAACTATTAAATTAAAAAACTCATTTCTAATTTAATCAATTGTTATTTTAGCAAACTATTTCCTTTATGATGATACCTCGTCATATCGAAGTTATTATGCCTATTTGTTCTTTTTTTTTTTTGAGAACCTACGACGACATAACTTCTCATCGAAATGTCCTACTTAATCATACCTCTGCTCTCCTAGTTGAAGCCAGGGACTGTACCTTTTGCGTATGACTCATTAGACTTTCGAATATATTGACAATGTATCGGTACGAACACATAAGACAAGATTAGACTCTAGCAAGGCATCATGCCTACCCAATTATTCAGAATGATTCATAATCAATGAATAACCTTTCACGAGCATGGTTACTGTGTAATTCGATCCTTTCATCAATGTATCTTATGTGATCTCAAGTCTGGCGATATGTTGCTTGATTATGATCACATGAGTTTTCTTCGATTCTTCGGATATCCTTACTCAATAGAAAGTGCATCAATAACTCTTTATTGATCTCTTTCACCATGGCCATGGATTTAAAGTGAATATTCATCGAAAGCGCCTTACATACATCATCCTATATCAAGGGATAAACGAGTCCCATCTTGATTATGCACCCATCTCCATAAGCCTCACGATATGCCCAACGATCACCCACATGTAGCCTTTGTCTAAGCCCATCGAAATGATATCAAAGCATATCGATCTTTTTATGAGACGACCGTGAAAACCTAAGGTCCAAGGATTAGTTACACCCATCTTGTATGGGAATTCCATCAACATATAACCAAAATGGATGCTCATGGTGAGTCATGTCCAATGACACATTCTCCAACACTGGTCACCTATGTACTTGTTTAGGCATTCCCATGCCTATGGGTGTGAGACCCCCATTGCCATCACATATCAAAAATACAGCACATACAAGTCTTACCGCAATTGTCAATGTCCATTTTTGACATTGCTATGACTTGGGACATTAAATGATGTCTAGAAAATATGATGTATCATTTCACATCTTTATAGATTAATCATAGTATACATCATATGGACTTCTATTTAGTTTCATTCGATCATTACAATAATAACAAGAAACTAATAGAACGACTTCTTGTGAAATTAAATAACTCTTTATTCAATAATAAATATGATTAAAAATGTCAGTGTACAATTTACCCAATCTAATTGGGTCTAGAGCAACTACACTGACACCCACTACCAATAGAAATCGAGGAGGGGGTTGTTAAAGAAATGGCATGGAGACAATTTAAGTTAAAACCAACCACAATTATATCATTAGCCAATACAGGCCCACTAACATATATACATATACAATCAATAATCCATCTTGTCTATTGAGCTCAACTGCTCATACAACACAAAATAAAAGGGCAATAAAATTAAATTACACAATTAAACTTTTTCCTGCTTGCCCTCACAATGACACCCCAAGGATCTTTTGGTTAGGAGTCCTGTACACATACATCTAAACCCCAAAAGACTCAGGCTCCATTCGACTTGGCCCTTCCATAGCTTTTCCTTCTTAGAATAACGCAAAGAAGCAAAGTGAGCCACAAGGCTCAACAAGTTTATAGAACAAAATAACGTGAGCACAAAGATTTAGAGGCATGAATAATCAAGATGAAATAGAATAAATACCTCGTGACAATTACATAATATTCTAATCACACCTCATGATATCATGCCTCACCACACATATCACATAACGGTATACGTGCATACAATACCAACCAGCTGTGGACCACCTCTCACTCACGCATTAATCATATGCCAGGCAAGCGTTACAAAACATAGGGGTAAATTAAGTAAAGAAAACATAACAATCTAGATCTACCCATCATACATCACATCTTACCAACATCTTTCTCACATCCTAATCATCAAGGACAATGCCTCACCATGCACTGGATCCACACTGGTGGGCATCTCAAGCTGAAGCTCTCATGTAACAGTTCATAGAACCACATCCATCATGAGCCCAAGCTCACATATCATATCCAACATTACCATCAGGAGCCATAGCTCCCAAATGGCATTCAACACCGACTTCAAGTTGGAAGGACAAAACACCTCAAGACCGCCTTATTTCGATAGTTCAAACTACACTTACTAGAAAACAAGAATGAGGTATTTCTTAATGCAAAACACTGAACTATATACATGTATATCTAGTACAGTTACATTACCGGAACCTCCTACTAAAAGTTGGAATGAACAATAAAAACACACTAGTGAGACAAATGCTAGAGCTATCAACATATTACATTGTGCATTAAGTTCAGCTAAGTTTACTAGAGTAATTTCTTGTACTACGACAAAAGAAATTTGGGATCACTTAGAAGTAACACATGAAGGAATCAAGAAAGTGAAAAGCACTAAAATTGCAATCCTTACTATTGAGTATCAAAATTTCATAATGAATGCTAGTGAATCCATTAAAGAGATGTTCACAAGGTTTAAAGACATTGTAACGAACTTACAAGCTTTAGGAAAAACAATAATAACCGAAGAAAAGGTTCATAAGATCTTAGGAAGTCTACCATCTTGTTGGGAACCTAAAGTCACAGCCATAGAAGAAGCTAGAGACACATCTACACTTACAATGGATGATTTATTAGGCTCACTATTGACTCATGAGATTAAGTTAAATAGAAAAGAATGAAATGAGCTCAAAATGAAATCCTTAGCATTCAAGGCCAAAGAAGAAGATGAAGAACATACTCTACTCACAAAACGTTTTAACAAGTTTATGAGAAAAGGAAAATTTCCTAAGAGAAAACCATATGAAAATAAGAAATTTTCTAAAGATACGCCTTATGAATTAAAATGTTTTGAGTGTAAGAAACCAGGACATATCAAGGTAGATTACCCTCAATACAAAAAGCTGAAGAAGTCATTAGCTACATTAAATGAAGAAGATTCCCTCTCTTCTAATTCGAGTCAACAAGAAGGGGCTACAAACTTTTGCCTTATGGCACAAGAAGAAAATGAGGTAACTTCATGTTTATCTAGTAGCAATTCCCTTTCATTTAATTCTTTACAAGATGAATACAACTTACTTTTAGAAACGTATAACATAGTGTTGGCTAAAAACAAAGTTCTAAAAAATGTCTCAACAATCAAAGAAAAAGAATACAATGATCTTAAGATTGCTTATGATGACTTGGAACAAATTATGGAACAAAAGAAAAATGAAAATACAAACTTAAAGATCAAACTTTCAGAATTAGAAAAGAAAAACAATGACTTATTAGATTCATTTGAAAAATTATTAGAAGGAAAGAAGAAGCTGGAAATGATTTTTGGAAATCAAAAACCATTTGGAGATAAAAGAGGTATTGGATATATAAACGATGTACCATCTACTTCAACAACTAAATTTGTTAAAGAAAAGGCTTTGAACAAATCTCCATCATTTAGAAAATATGTTGTTCAACATAATCAAGGTCTCTATAGAAAAACAAGTTTAACTTGTCATTATTGTAACAAGAAAGGACACCATATCAAGTAATGTTTTTATAGAAAAAATGCTCATAGATTAAATTTGAATTGGATTCCAAAAGTTAACAATGATGTAATTACTAGTATTGATGGACCCAAAAAGATTTGGGTACCAAAAGTACCAATATGATGTGTTTCTTGTAGGTAAGCTTGGCATCCAAAGAAGGAAAGAAGAAGTGGTATCTTGATAGTGGATGCACCAAGCACACGACCGAAGACAAGGATCAATTTGTCTTTCTCACTTACAAAGAAAGAGGTAATGTTGTCTATGGAGATAACTCTAAAGGTAAAATCCTTGACTATGGCACAGTTGGTTTAAGTAGAACAAAAGTTGAAAATGTATGCCTAGTTGAAAGCTTAAAACACAACTTACTAAGTACAAGCCAATTATGTGATAAAGGACATAGAGTCACTTTTAAATCAAGCAAATGTAAAGTCTATGATTTGAAATCAAATGAACTTATTTTTTCTAAAAATAGACATGGTAATGTATATGTTATTTGGCTTGATGATGTTGTGCTTAAACATGAAAATTGCCTTATTGCATCAAATTCAAATTTGTCTTGGTTATGGCATAAGAAACTAGGACATGCAAGCATGAGCTTAATTGACAAATTGGCTAGAAAACAACTAGTTAGAGGCTTACCCAACATAAACTTTAAAAAGGATCATGTATGTGATACATGTATGAAAGGAAAACAAACTAGATCTTCATTTAAATCCATAAATTCAGTTAGCATAGCTAGACCTCTAGAATTGTTTCACCTAGATTTGTTTGGCCCTATGAGAACTCAAAGTTTAGGAGGAAAATCCTATACCCTAGTTATAGTAGATGATTTCTCAAGGTTTACATGTGTGCTATTCTTAGGAAATAAAAATGATGCTTTTAAAGCATTCTCTAGATTATGCAAAGGACTTTAAAATGAACAAGAATTAAAAATAAAGCAAATAAGGAGTGATCATGGTGGAGAATTTGAAAATTGATAATTTCAATTCTTTTGTGAAGAAAAGGGAATTCACCATAACTTCTCGATCTCTAGAACCCCTCAACAAAATGGTGTCGCTGAAAGAAAGAATACAACTCTTATAAAAATATCTAGAACCATGTTGCTAGAAAGTAACTTGCCAAAATATTTTTGGGCTAAAGCTGTAAATACAACATGCTATGTTCTAAATAGAGTATCTTTAAGACCAATCATTAAAAGAACTCCATATGAGTTATATAAACACAAAAAACAAAATATCTCTCATTTCTATCACTTTGGGTGCAAATGCTTTGTGTTAAACAATGGTAAAGATAACTTAGAAAAATTCGATGCTAAGAGTGATGAGGGCATATTTATAGGTTACTCATCTCAAAGCAAAGCTTATCAAATATTTAATAAAAGAATGCTGGTTGTAGAAGAATCAATTCATGTAGTGTTTGATAACAAACCTAGAATAATCAATAATGATGATGATCTAAAAGATGTTTCAAATAAGATGAATGAGATTCAAACCAATGAAGAAATAGATCAAAGCAATATCCAAGATCAAGAAAATAAAAAAGAAGTTTCATTTTCAAGAGAAAGAAATTATGTTAAAGAAAATGAAATCTTAGGAGATCCTAGCAAAGGAGTTTCAACTAGATCTTCCCTTAGATTAAATACCGATCTAGTACTAATCTCTCAAATAGAACCTAAAAATGTTTAAGAAGCTTTAAATGATGATGAATGGGTTAAAGCTATGCAAGATGAGCTAAACCAATTCGAAAAGAATGAAGTTTTGTGTCTTGTACCTGAACCATCAGATCATCCTATCATTGGAACAAAATGGGTCTTTAGAAACAAGCTTGATGAAAGTGGTAGCATCATTAGAAATAAAGCTAGATTAGTTGCTCAAGGATATAGTCTAGAAAAAGGCATTGATTATGATGAAACCTATACTCCGGTAGCAAGATTGGAAGCTATAAGAATCCTATTATCTTTCCATGCTATAAGAACTTCACTTTATGTCAAATGGATGTTAAAAGTGCATTCTTAAATGGTTTCATTTCGGGGCAAGTGTTTGTAAAACAACCACCCAGCTTTGAAGATCCAAAATATCCAAATCATGTGTATGAACTTACTGAAGCCCTATATGGTTTGAAATAAGCCCCTAGAGCTTGGTATGAAAGGCTAAGTAAGTTTCTTATTGAAAATGGATTTCAAATAGGTAAGGTTGACACAACACTTTTTATTAAGAAGAAGAAGAATGATATGTTGCTTGTCCAAATTTATGTAGATGACATTATTTTTGGATCATCAAATCTTAGATTGTGTGAAGAGTTTTCCACAATAATATAAAATGAATTTGAAATGAGCATGATGGGAGAATTAACATACTTCCTAGGTCTTCAAATTAGGCAAACATCTCAAGGAACTTATTTAAGCCAAGCTAAGTATGTAAAAGAATTCTTAGCAAAATTTGGAATGAAAGACTGTAAGCTTATATCAACTCCTATGAGTGCATCAAGTACCACTGATAAAGATGAAAAGGAAAATCAGTGGATCAAAAGTTATATAGAGGAATCATTGGCTCTTTGCCATATTTAACGTCCTCTAGACCTGATATTGTGTTTAGTGTTGGTATATGTGCTAGATATCAAACCGATCCAAAAGAGTCTCACTTGAAAGCCACTAAAAGAATCTTAAGATATATTAAATGCTCTAAAAACTTAGGCCTATTCTATTCAAAACAAAAAAATGTTTGAACTTACGGCCTATACTAATGCTGACTATGGTGGATGCAAAATTGATAGGAAGAGTACAAGTGGAATATTCCACTTTCTAGGGAAATCGTTAGTAACTTAGGGTAGCAAGAAGCAAAATACCATTTCCCTATCCTCAACCGAAGCTGAATATGTAGCAGCTAGTTTATGTTGCACACAAGTTCTTTGGATTAAGCATCAATTAGAAGATTATGGCATTCATTTAGAAAGAATACCAACCAAGTGTGACAACACAAGTACAATAGCCCTATCCAAAAATCACGTATTCCATGCAAGAACCAAGCATATTGAAATCAAACATCATTTATTAAGGGATCATGTTCAAAAAGAAGATATCATGTTAGAATTTGTCGATACAAATAATCAAGTAGGTGATATCTTTACCAAACCATTGGATAACAAAAATATTGAACACTTTAGATCGTGCCTTAATTTGTTGGAAATCAAATTCTAACTTCATTTATATCAAAATTTAAATCTAAGTGTTTTTGTCTAAAGAAGTTTTGAAATATCTTTTCTAAGTTTCGAAACATGTCTCACTCGAAAATATAAATATTTCGAAACATCATAAAACTCTGTTTCAAAACATGCTTTCCAGAGAGTTGTATCTCGAAACATGTTGTCCTATGTTTCAAAACCTATTTTCCAGAGAGTTTCATTTCAAAACATATTTGGTCTATGTTTTGAAACCTCATTTATAGATAGGTATGTTTTGAAACATGTATATCATGTTTCGAAACCTAAAGTCGAGATTATAAATACCCGAACTGTTTCAAACCCTCATTTCTTACGAAATTTCTTCCTTGTTTCAAAACCCTAGCTTCCGAAACCTCTCTCCTTTGCTCACCCACTCGAAATCTCTCTCAATATCTCATTCAAATCTCTCAAATCAATCATGGTAAGATCAAACAGAACCATCGGCAAGAGTTAACGCACCTAACTTTTACCGTCTCCACCTCCTCAAGAGTACAACAACGACTTTCCTACTACTCAATCCTTCTCCATCTTCAAGTCCTCATTCTAAAAACGCGAGGTAAACCCCAGTCCTCTCTTTGATCTTGATGTCTTAGGAAAAGATAACTTCTCTTATCTCACTACTCTTCATAATAGAAATTGGTTACAACTTCTTGAACTTAGAGTTCCGGTTCTTCAAGATTATGTTCCTATTTTCTACTCTAATGTTCAAACTTCATTTGATGGGCATGATTATACCGATGGTTGTAAAACCTTCCTCCAAAATATCAAAATTAAATTAAACCCCAAAAACATCGCTACCTTTTTGGACATTCCCAACACAGGTGATGTCTATGTTCCCTATACGTTCAAATCTTTAGATGCATGCAAGAAAATCTTGGGAAACCCTAATCTTACAAAGGCTTTCAAAAACATTAATGCCTTATCTTTTGACTTTCGTATCTTGCATCTTATTATTTGCCAAGTTTTGCACCCTAGGAAGGGCAATTATGCTCAACTCTATCCCGATGACTTATGGTTCATAGAAAAAATTATCGATGATAAGCCAATCAATCTCCCTTCCATTATGTGCAACAAAATGGTAAATGCCCGTGCTCATCGCAAGCAATCGCTTCCTTACGGTTGCTTACTTTCAATGTTTATCAAATCTAAATTTCCTAATATCCAATCTTCATCCATTCTTCCTGAATCAAAACTTACTCTTTTTACTCACACGTCTCTTACTAAAATGGTATACTGATATGATGATGTCAATCAAAAATACACCAAAATAATCCATCGTCACCAAAGATACAATTATGAGATGGATGCGGAAGCCAAGGAAGAATACGAGGCAGAAGAAGATGAAGACGCTACTGCCTCCGATGCTGAGCCATCTACTAAAGTCATGGATGAAGGCTTTATCTCCATGACTCGGAAGTTTGATGATGTTTTGGCTATACAAGCTTCTTTCTGGACTCAGTTGCAATCTCTAAACGACAAGGTCAATGAAAATCATCGCCAAATGAAGCAGTACCTTGACAGTCTTAGAGACCAAATAGTAAATTTAGAAGAGCTGGTAGTTAGACATTCAAGGGATAGTTCTTCTCATTCCCTGACCCCCTAGATTTTAGATGTTTTACATTGATTATCTATGTATTACTATTTTGGATATTTTGGCATGTATTACTTGCTAGATGTTTTGTTATTGAATTTCCATTTGCTTCACTTGGTATCTTGCTTGCTTTCATGAATATTATATTATCTCTTCAAGGAATGAAAATAACATTTTAACTTGATTATCATATTTTTTGCTTATGAAAAAAAAGGGGAGAAAATTGAGTAAAAATGTATGATGTATGCTTAGTATAAAGTGGTATCAATGGCTATTGAGCAAACTTATTCATTTCTAAAACACTAACAATTGGTATCAAACTTATTCATTTCTAAGTCTTGTTATCAAGAAAACCCTTGTGTTGTGATGTCTCAAGCAAAGCCAAAAGAGGACATGCCACCCTAAGATTTGTTTCCTATCTCCCATACAAGATTAAGGGGGAGTTAGAAAGGGTTTTCAAACTAGTATTCATTTTCCTTCAAGGTTTTTATCATTATCAAAAAATAGGGGGAGAATTGTTGAATCATATTTTTTGATATATGAGAAAATGTGGTTGATGAAAAACCAACCTTAGAATGAAAAATATTTATGAAAATATCATATTTCGAAATAAGTTTTTCATATTTCGAAACAAGCATGATTAGTGTTTTGGTACGTGTTGCAACACTCACCTTGTATTGTCACTTTTTATCCTTCTTTTAATTATAACAAAGATTATTTAGGAGTTCAAATCATCAAAATAAAAGAGTGAGGCGTTTAGACTCACCAGTGCATGAGTGTAATCATAGCAGAAACTTATTTTTCGGGTAAGTCTAGGTCAATTCATAGGGAGATTACTAATGGAATGAGATAATCACACTGTCAGCATTCGGAATTGGTCGATCGTGATTCGTTGGCCCGCACTGGTGTAATGTATCTGAGAGGGAGGAAAGGGGTTATCTGGTTCGATTTGTTGACCCACCGACCAGTCCCTGCAAAATACTCTAATGCTCAAGTAAGTAAGCGAGTAAGGAAATGCAGAGTATTAGCAAGTTGGCAGGAAAAGCATACCAGGGCTCTAGGAAGAGATGGTTGATATATGGGAGGAGGAGATGTCCTCCTACATGTGTTGTACATTTACAGGTGATGGGACATAATATTCAACGCCGACAGAGGCACCCATGCAATGGCAAGGTGCCGATGGGACCCTCATTAACGTGGATGGGATCCGTCATTAATGACGATGGGATCTAAGATGGGCGCGCAGAAATCCAGAAATGGTTGTAATGATGTTGTTGCAAGGGTCCAAGATGGGACTGACATAGGCCGATCAAATGGGCTGAGAGGACGGGGCCAAGTTGGGCCTGTTAATGTAGGTGCTCTAGACCCAATCAGATTGGGCATGTTGTACACTGACAATTGTAATCATGTTATTATTTGAATAAGGAGTTATTCAAATTCACAAGAAGTCATTCTATTAGTTTCTTGTTATTATTGTAATAACCAAATGAAACTAGATAGAAGTCCATATGATGTATACTGTGAATAATCTATAAAGATGTGAGATGATGCATCACAGTTTATAGACATCATTAAACGTCCCAAGTCGTAGCAATGTCAAGAATGGACATTGACAATTGCGGTAAAACTTGTATGTGCTATGTTTTTGCTATGTGATAGCAATGGGGATCTCACACCCATAGGCATGGGGATGCCTAGACAAGTACATAGGTGACCAATGTTGGAGAATGTGTCACTGGACATGACTCGTCATGAGAATCCATTTTGGTTATATGTTGATGAAATTCTCATACGAGATGGGTGTAACTAATCCTTGGACCTGAGGTTGTCACGGTCATCTCATAAGAAGACTGGTATGCTTTGACATCGTTTCGATGGGCCTAGACAAAGGCTGCACGTGGGCGATCGTTGGGTATATCATGAGGCTTATGGAGATGGGTGCATACCCAAGATGGGACTCGTCTATCCCTTGATAGAGGATGATGTATCTAAGGCGCCTTCGGTGGATATTCACTTTAAATCCATGGCCATGGTGAAAGAGATCAATAAGGAGTTATTGATTCACTTTCTATTAAGTGCAGATATCCGGATAACCGAAGAAAGACTTATGTGATCATAATCAAGCAACACATTGCCAACTTGAGATCACATAGGATACATTGACGAGAGGATTGAATTACACGGTAACCATGCTCGTGAAAGGTTATTTGCGGATTATGAATCCTTCTGAATAATTGGGTAGGCATGACGCCTTGCTAGAGGCCAATCTTGTCTTATGTGTTCGTACCGACACATTGCCAACATATTCGGAAGTCTAATGAGTCATACGCAATAGGCACGGTCCCTGGCTTAAACCAGGAGAATGGACGTATGGTTAAGTGGGACACTTCGGCAAGAAGTTGTGCCGTCGTAGGTTCTCACGGAAAAAGAACAAATAGACGTAATGACGTCGATATGACGAGGAGTCGTCATAATGGAAAGAGTTTCCTAAAAATGGCATTTGATTAAATTAGGAAGGAGTTTCTAATTTAATGATTTTCTATTTGTTGGAGTGGCAAATAGGAAATAAAATATTTTTGGGCTTAAGTTAATATTTGGACTAAATTAAATTTGGGCCAAATATTAAATTAAATATTATATTTGGACTAAATTAGATTTGGGCCAAATATTAAAATAAATATTATATTTGGACTAAATTAGATTTGGGCCAAATATTAAATATTATATTTGGGCCAAATTAGATTTGGGCTAAATATTAAATAAAATATATTTGGGCTTGAATTAGATTTGGGCCATAATATTTTATTTAACCTATAAAAGGATTGGGCCATTTAATTATATTTCTAGTTGGACTAGAATAAGCCCACTTAAGATTCTAATTAAATTAGAATTAATGGGCTAGCCCAATCCATTAGGGTTTTAGAAACCCTAGGATATTTCATTATAAATATCCTTTTATAGGTTGCCCATTATAGTGGTGATTTTTTTGGTGTCGTTTTTCAAGAGTTGAAAAACGCATTGCCGTTCATTCTTCCCCGTTTCTTTTGGCATCGATTTGAAACGTGGGTGTTCTTTTACCGTCCATACACAAGCCGCGCAAAGGAGAAGGAGCTAGCACTCCTATTCCGCTCTCCTTGCCAACGGACGCGTGCCGCGTATCACGAGTTAGAGGCCGGACACTTGGACGGCTCGAATCAGCGAACGACTCGATAATCTAAAGGTTAGATTTATTTATTTGTTTGTGAATGATTTGATTTTGACGTTGATCCAATCGCTAGGATCGGGGTAAGGTTCAAAAATTTTGAACTACGCTGTTTGCCCCGTAGCGATCTTGCTTTACTTTCAGGGCCTGAATGACCTAGTTGGGATGGCCCCTAACCCATTAATATTCTCTGACACATGACCTTCTCCTTATGCAAGTTGTTTGGTTAAGCTGGTGAACTACAAGAGTCACTGGGAGCTCCCTCGAAGTGTAGCCGTGAGCTCACTAGTGTAAAGCCTGCCTGATCCTGCGATTTGATCTTGGGCTCCAGCAATGTGCAAGCTCACTTCGACAAACTCAGTTCGGGGTCTACTGGGCTTTATGCGATTAGGCCAGCCTGCTGGGTTGGGCCTAGCCTATCAGGAGTAGAGTGGGAAATACCTGTAACATTAACCCCCCCAGCTCGCAGTGCGATTTTCGAACTGGGAGTTGACGCATGCCAGCTATTCCAGTTGTTAATCCACCTTTTAGCTTTCTACCCAATTGCTTTAAATCATGTCGTTTCATGCAGTACGTCTTGTTTGTGGCACATTTAGTGCACACGTTTCCACATTGTCGTGCATGATTACCCCTGCGAGACCCATAGGCTATCGCACAACTGATGGATGCGGAGCACTCCATAAGTTGCAATGATCTAATGGTTGAGATTGATCGAGCTAAGAGGTATAAATGGCAGGGAAACCCTTATTACTTCCCTCTTCACGCCATTTTGAATCGTCTTGCTTTTGCTCTCACCTTCCTTGCTTTTCTTCAGCTCTCGAGACTTTCACAGCGACCAATTCTTCCGTTCGCCACCGTTCAGGCACCAACCATTTCTGCTCAAGGCTTGTATCAAGTTCACGCTGGTGAGAGGCTCAATGATTGGTAGTTTCATGTGACTCTTGTCTCTTTCTTTTTCTTAGTCCGTCCATCATCGGTTAGCCATCAATGGTCCTTCTGGTCTTCCCAATTCCATTTGTGTAGCTCCCGTTTTCCAGGGGACCGATTCGAATCGATTGGTTAGGTGTTCACCGAGCATTCGGGCTTAAAGACTTTTAAGGTTAGTCTTCCACGGGATATCGGGCTCGTAGTTGCAACCTCTCCGCCTTAGGCCACACCCTGTTGCAAAGCGCATGGCTTTTTAGGGCTTTTCTAGTTCTTTGGGGTCCGATTCATGACCTGCGATCTGACTGTTCTTTCTTTCTCTTTGTAGATGTCTGATTTTGTCCGAGAGAATTCAGGTCAAAAGCACTACAACCGTATCATAGGGGAAAATGATACCTCGACCTCTGAAGATTGCCTTGTGATGGAGACACAAAGCTTTGAGGGGACGAGCTTGCGATCTAGGGAGGTCGTTGATGTGACTTCTTCTAAAGCCAACCTAGAGGTCCAAGAGCAGGTCACTGAAGGAAGGATGGGGCACGAGGTTTTTAAAAGATTTCCCTCCAAAGCCAAGTTTCCTAAGGTAGGGACCTGTACTCGGGAGTTTAGTCTCCTAATGAACTACCGAGTGTACGTCCCCGCCCCAAGTTCTCACGCAACTTATCCACCATCTGGCTACATAGCCATTAACCCCCAACACCTCGAGTCCGATTTTAGGTTCCCGGTAGCTCCATACCTTCTTAACCTTCTGAACAACGTCAAACTCACACATTTTCAATTGACACCAAATTCGTATACCCAACTTACTTCCCTGACTGTCTTCCTTCTTAGGAATAACCTCCTCCCTCCATCACCAAAATTGATTAGATTTCTTTTTCTTTTAACAATGCCAAGGATGGGTTGTACTACTTGGCAGCTCATTCTTTGCAATACAAAGCCGCCCTTCCTTAAGGTAGGGCAAAGGGAAAGTCCAACGTGGGCGATTACAAGTACAATTGGTTCTTTGTCTCTTGCCCTTCGCTTTCATTACTCAAGAACTTCAACTTTGCCCTCACTCCAGGTAAAGGCATGCTCGTTGGCGTAGACTACTTTATTTCGCCTTACATTTCTAACATTTTCTCTTGGTAATGCAAACCTCGGAGGCAAAAAACCAAGCTTATTGGCCGAAGAGATCAAGATTCTGGACAAGCTCATTGCTCCAAGGTCGAGCTCAAAAGAATTTCAAGTAACTAACGAGCTACTCGAGGAATACGAGTTTGCGCCTCTTCTTACCACCGAGATCATCAAAGGAAATCACGTCGGGGTCCTAGGTGCAAAGGTTCTCCCGTCCTCCTTCCAGGTCACTGAGCCGAGCAGCAACAGAGGGGAAGACATCCAAACAGAAGACATGGTGGATCTTGACCTTGTTGTCTCAAAGAGATCAGGAACCAGATCAAGTGCTACCTCATCCGCAACTCTAAGCTCGAGCTCGACGGGTGGGAGGTCGGAGCAGTCGTAACAATGGTCACGTTCTCAACAGTAACAACCATCTCAGCAGTTGAAGCATCACCATCAGCAACAAGAACAACAATAATGACCCCACTCCCAACAATCTCAACTACAATAGTGTCCCCTCAACAGCCAGGGCAATGAGCTCTTGCCTCTCACGATCATGGTTCAAGTGCAGCTCGCGAGAAAAAGGTCGTGAGGGATGCCCTGGATACCTCATGCTAAAAAAAAAAAAAAAATTGACCAGCTGTCACAATGGGAAGATGATAGGAGCAAGAGGGCTAGGGTCCCTGAAAAGGAGCCAGCCTTAGAGGCCCTGCCGGGAGGGTCCTATGTCGGCCCTCTTCTGGACTCCATGTCCACTCTCTTGGGTATGGGTCCAAAGCCCCTGGATGATGCAGGGATGAAAGGGGTCTCTCTCTATGACTTCATAACTCGCCATAGCTTGGTGGTAAGTTACACTTTTCATACCTTAACCTCTTAGTAGACTTTTCGTATACTTTTCGTCATGGGCTAACTTTTCTTCTTTCACAGCTTTCCCTTGCCACTATGAAGCTCAAAATGCAACACTTGGATTTTGATGCATAACTCGATGCAGTGAACATGTCCCTTCAGGCTGAGATAGGGAAGCTTAACAAGGAGAAGAATACTCAAGAGGCCGAGCTCTTTTTAGCTCGAAAGGAGGTTGGGGAGGCGAGCCAAAAACATAAAGACCTTGAAGAAGAGCTTCGTTGGTCAAAAGATATGTGGGAGTCTACCAACTTCAAGCTTACTGGTGAGTTAAATAAAGCAAAGGAGGAGCTGTAGAAAGCCCAAGACAGGCTGAAATCGCTTGAGGCAGAGCTGCAGATGGCTAAGGATGAGCGCAAGCAGGCTAACGATCGAGCTAATCAGTGCGAGCATATCACAAAAAAGATCATTGATGACATCAAGGCATAAGTGGGAGAAGCCAGCCTCTTGAAGCCCTTGCCTAATCGATCACGATGGCAGTGGTTTCATCCCGAAAGGCCACCAGAAAGGGCCCCAATTGGGCAGTTGCAGGTCGGCGGAGGCGGTCCGCTTCGTCCTTTCGGCCAAGCTCTAAAACTACTTCAAACCTACTCCAATGCGCACGAAACTCTCCAGATTTTCTTCCTTTGATGCAAAGACCAAAAGCCCTTTATCCCTTACCTTCGATTCACCCTCAATCATGAGCAATTTGTGGAAACTTTTGGCCAAAACCCTAGCTATTTATAGCAAAATTCCGACCGTCTTACAACCAATCAAAGGCCAAGGCTTGGCTCCCAAGCCTCCTTGCGCCGTATACTACCTTCCCCGAACCACCCTTGGCCGTCCCATCACCGGAGATAGCCTCCACATGCGGTGGATTTCCTGCAGCCATTTTTGGCTACTGCGTTCACCCAAACTTTCCATTTTTTACACTTTCACCCCTTGATTTCTTCCAATTCCATTTTAGCCCCTATCATGATACCCCTGATCTTTCCAACACTATTACTAAGGCCCACAAGTTTTTTATACTTCATTTCATCCTTGAAATTCCTAAAAAACTATCGTTTTGACCTCCTTCGGGATAAAATTAGAAAATTGCACTTAGGCCCGGTTGGTCGTTTTAACCCTAATTCCTTTCGTTTCAACCCAAAATCACTCAAGGGTTGTTTCATACATAAAATCTAAGTTCTTAAGACACTCCGTTGACTTTTCGAATGTTCCCTTTGTCGATTCGATTTTCTCAACCTAGTCGACAGCTGTACCGAAAACTATTCCCGATCTAACTTCTTTCATCACCTAAAATCATAATTCGTATTACTTGTTGATACCATTACATTTTCCTTGGATATCTAAGGTTCGGGGTACTCCCTCTGATCGATTTGGTCACTTAAGACTACGATAGTGTACCCTAAAGCCTCATTTTTCTTAAAATTCAATTTATACCTTTCATTAATTTCCATTTATAGCCTCAAGAAAATCCTGGGTATTACAAGACCTGCCTTCACCGAGGCCACCACTCGTCGCCGCACCAACTGCAATCACCGCAGTCATCCCCTGCATCGCATTGCTTCACTCGACTTTCCTCATGCTACAACCGCTTTTAGCTACCCATGACCTCACACCTGTTGCCGCTTCAGATCGCCACCGGCTATTTCTTGATGGCTGGCTACCCCTTGGCCAATCACTCTCTCTCGATCCTTCTACTCTCATTCGATCTCTTCTCTGCTTTCCCTCGACTAAAGCTCTCACGAGCACTCTCTCTCTCTCTCTGTTTAAATTTCAAGAAATGGGCACTGCTTCCACTTCCATTCTCCTTCCCTATTAATAGAAAACCCACGGTAGCCTCAAGCCTTGCCTTGGATAATCACCCTAACCAAACTCTCGATCCCTCTGCATCCTTTTGATGGAAATGGCTCCTTTCGATGGGAATTGCTTCTTTTGTAATTTATTTCACAAAAATAATCAATTAAAAAGCCAACCCCATATACATATATTTTATATATATAATATATATTTCACACATTGATCCCCATAATTTATTTTAATTACAGTTGGTAATTTCTCAAATTACAAATACACCCTCTAACGTTCAATTAATTTGCATTACGGTACTGAAAATGCAAAATTAATAATTCATAACTTACTTGACAATGACGATTTAGGCTATTGATTCATCTTGAAACCACCTCAGGGTTGATCCTTACCAGAATTGGAGCCCCCTTAGGGTTCCATTTATTTTTTGAAAGTCTCCTATGATGATTCAATTTTTTAGCCTGAATCGAAGCTATATTTTAGCTGCATCGAAAAATTGTCTCAATTCCGATTTCTTTTAATACCATAAATCTTATCTTGGAACGCTCATTAAGACCATATCTTTTTTCTTAGACATTTACACTCTAGGACATTCCTTGCAGTTGATTCGATACTTATAACTGTTATCAAGATAATTTTTCGGTATTCTAAACTTGCTTAAATTACGTGGCAACCTCACGAAAATATGGGTTCTTACAAAAATCCTTGGTGTCGTTGACTGCTAGTGAAAGTGATTGTGTTGGAAAATCCTTCAAGTGGGTAAACTTGAAGGTAGTGAAGGCGGGTGCCGAACCACTATAAATCTCGTGTGCACTTGATTTCTCATTCTTACTTCTTGTTATAAATGTTCATGCTTTCAAAAGAATCATTTTTTCAAAAGCTAAAGAAGTTTCAAAATTTGCAAAATAGAGAGGAAAGTTTCAAAACATATCATGGTAGGTTTCAAAATATACTTGACAGAAAGGTTGGTTTCGAAACACATCATAGTAGGTTTCGAAACATACTTGACAGAAAGGTTGGTTTCGAAACATACTTATATTTCAAAACATACTTAACAGAAAGGTTTATTTTGAAACATACTTCCTCATGTTTCGAAACATAGTGTCCTACATGCTATAAGTTTTTAATCTATCAAAAATTTACCCAAATCCCAATTCACCCCCTATTGGGATATACTTTCCATTATATAAAACTAACAGCCTCATCGAGACATGTCCACAATCAAGGATCGACCACGTTGACGGCTGATTTGATCAAAATTTTGTCTGTAACAAGACCAAAAAATTGAGGCCTTGAGAAGTTGGGGGCTAATGATGATAGTTTTGGGTCAATCTAGGGAAGGTTGGGGCATTAAAGACCCCGGATGTGATGGCCAAAGGCGTTTGAGGGCTCAATTTCTGGTATAAATAAAGGTCAATGGCCAAGGGTTTTTCTTCAAGTTGAAGCTCAAATTCGAGGCTTTAGAATGTGAATTGAAGGATAAAGATAAGTGTCATTTCTTTCATGTATTTTGTAGAGATTTTCTGGAGCTTTTGGTGAGATTTCATGTGAGTTTCGTAGAGTTTCAAAGTGTCGCCGGAAAACTAAGTGGAAGCTTCTATCGGATCGTTAAAAGTCCTGTTGAGACACTTTCGGTGGTTGTTTCTGTAATACCCAGCATTACGTGGTATTGAAAAATAAATAAATTTTGATTGTTTTGTCAGGACCTTAGGTGGTCCGGGAAACCTGAAAGTCAGTTTCAAGAAATTAATTAATGAAATTTGTTAAGTTGGCAACAAGGAGTGCCTCAGGACTTGGATATCCAGGGAAGAGGGCAAGAGATTGGTGAGCATCTCGAGATGAGGATAATGACGCTCGAAGCAGTCCGATCAGGAATAATTTTTGGAATAAATTTTGTATAAGCTTGAAAGGGTGTTAGTACCGAATGGTTGCAGGGGACTTCCGGGAAGCTGAGGGGACCCTAGGGGTGGTTCGGTTTTGAGAATAAGGCAACTCTTAACTATTTTTTGGTGGAATCGAGGTCCCGTGCTGGAGTAGGGAAGAAATCAAAATTTTCGAGTAGATGCCGGTTATTAATTTTGGTGAAATCAAGAATTTAAGTGGCTTGATGTAATTAATTAAGGCTGGGAGGACCCAAGTGATATTATAGAAAATTCCTAAGTAGAATTGATGAGATTAATGAGGGGTAAATGTGTAAATTTAGGAATATATAGAGATATTTTTATCTGTGTCCGTGTGATTGGCTTGAAGGCCAAGTTTTAAACAGTGCCCTCTTCTTTGAAATTTTAAACAGAGAGAGAGAGTAGAGGAGAGTGAGAGATCATGTGAGAGAGAGAGTTAAGTCGAGGGAGCTATGGCCGAGGGAGAGAGCAATGCGCGAGAGAGAGTCCGAGTGATGAGGGATCGAGAGAGAGGGGCCGATTGACTATGGCAGTTGCGGCCAGACGCGTTGCAGCGGTAGCAGCAGCGTGCGGATGAGGCCAGCCAGTGGCTCTGTGCGCGGGAGATGGTGGCAGCATCGACCCGAGGTGATGGTTGCGGTGGAAGTGACGGCGGGGTCCGTCTTGGCCAGCGGTGGTCGCTAGAGTTGCAGTGGGGGAGATTACGTGCAGAAGGCCATGGCGACAACAGCCATGCAGCGGTTAGAGGCGACCAGCGGTGGGCTCGTGATGAGTAATGGCGGCAGAGCAGGCCGAAGCAGTGGCTGGCACAAGGCCAGGCGGTGGTCGATGGGCAGCGGGCGGCCGTGCGCGAGGCTGCTCGGACGCGGGAGGAAGACGATGAATAGGAGCCGCGTGCGGGAGAAGAAAGAAAAGAAAAGAAAAGAAAAGAAAGGAGAAAAATAGGGAAAAATCTTCAAAAATTCCAGAAAAATTGGGGAAAAGTTTGAAAATTAATTCGAGGCTTGAGGAGCGTGTTGGAGGCTCGAAAATGAGATTTGGGCGCATGATTTGCGGCCAAGGAGGTAGCGCCAATATCGGCGTCTTTCAGAATTTCTCCTCCAAAATTGAATGCGGGTAAATTAATAATTTCTTTTCAAGTATTTGCATATTGTTGGGATGTTGTGGAGATGATGCAATGTGTATAGATGGTTGGTTTATACCATTGGTTGAGGTTGATTGGAAGTTGTTGTCGAGTATTGTGCAGTGTAGGGCAAAAATATAGGCCCTGGTTTAGTGCCTAATGTATGGTTGGGTTTTTGTGTGTGTTTTCATCTAGGATCAATCGGGAAGGAATTGACCCTAGAAGAGCTCGGAGTTCGGGCAGGCGTTCTCGTCGAGGCAGAGATGAGGCTTCGACTCAGGTAAGGGATGGCCCCATGTGGAGGTGGCCTTGCAAGTTGGTAAATATGTTTGATAATGTTTTTATGTAGCATTTTCATGTAGTGGTTATCACTTGCGTGATGTGAGATCTAGTGGACCTATGGCCATATGGAGGACTAGTGTTGTGGGGGCTGATAGGTTGATGCCTCAAACCTTGGTAGGTTGTGAGGATGAATGGGCCTAGCCTCATTTGCATGCATTTGGCATACATAAACATGGTTATATTCATATTTACATGCATTGCACCCTTACTGAGTCTTTATGACTCATGAATTTTTACCTCATGTTGTAGATGATGCAAGACCAGATGCAAGCAGGGATGGTGCCGGGAGACTGTTATGGCAACTAGCATAGTTGCCCGAGATGTGTGGATGTGTATTCTCTTGTATTTTCTTATATGTATTCATGTGTTTGAATGTAAGCGTTATTAAGCACTAGAGGTATCTAGTTGTTGTAATCATAATAGTGTGATAAATGGTTGTGAGTCTGCGTGATGTATATGTGGCTTTAGTTGTTGAAGCCAAGTTCAAACCGAGTAAAGATCATCGAGGTATGTTCTCATAAATCCCCAATACTCAGTGAAGTGTTTGTTATGCTAGCTTTGTGCCTAGGTCACCTTTGGCTTGCTATGAGGAGAGCTGAAGAGAGGTGAAGCTCACTCAGGTTTCGAGTCTCGGTCCACTATGATTTCTTGTTTGAGTTGGGACCAATTCCTGAGTGAAGCGAATGGAGGGACAAAGCCTAGTTCCCACCTAGGGCGTTTCCTGTTGAAACATAGTCCAACCCTTCAGTTGTGGTTCGTCAGGTGAGTAATCCGGTCGATTATTTACCGGTGGCGCACGTAAGTGGGAGCGGGTCGTTACAGTTTCATGGCCAAAGTGGTACCATTGTGATCGACTTGGGGTGTAGATCAAAACAGGGGCAAAATCCAGAGATCGCCGGTGGCCGGAGTTGGAGAAGACGATCGGCGCATGAGATGCATACGCCAGTCTTTACACGCAGTACACGCGCAGGGCACGTGACCAATAGGTATTTTTTTGAATTTTATTTTAATATTTTTAAAAAAATATTTTATAAATTATGGTGTTGAAAATTTTGGAAAAACCTTGAGGAGGTATATATTTTGGAATTGTCGAGGGAAGAATAGGAGGAAAATAAAAAGAAATTATGGGAAAATTATGGAAAAATAGATGTTGATTTTTCTTTAAATAAATATGATGGCCAAAATACGTTGAGGCTCAAAATTGAGTAATTGTATGATTATTGAGGCCTGGCATGACATTCAAGGTCTGCATGTATTTCAAGGTTATCGTTGTACAAAGGAGAGAGGTTCTATCTTGAAACTAGTTTTATTGCATGTGGTTTTTCCCACAAACTTATATGTGTTATGTTTTGCCTATGTTGAGGATGATATTTATGAAGGTTGCTAAGTTATATGTAATTTATGTGCATCTTGATATATCTATACATATATTATTGCATCGATTGTCGTGATTTTTAAATTAGCATGATATTGTTGGCATATCGATACTTGTGAATGGGATGGGATGTTTGTAACGACCCGCTCCCACTTACAGGCGCCACCGGTAAATAATCGACCGGATTACTCAACCAATGAACCACAATTGAAGGGTTGGACTATGTTTCAATAGGAAATGCCCTAGGTGAGAACTAGGCTTCGTCCTTCCCTTCACTCCACTCAGGAATCAGTCCCAACTCAAACAAGAAAAACCCAGCGGACCAAGACCCGAAACCCGAGTAAGCTTCACCTCTTTTCAGCTTGCCCCATAGCAAGCCAGAGGTGACCCAGGCACAAAGCTAGCATACAAACACTTCGCTGAGTATTGGGGATTTATGAGAACATACCTTGCTGATCTTTACTCGGTCCGAACTTGGCTTCAACAACTCGAGCCACATATAATCACGCAAATTCACAATCATCTAACACACTGATGATTGCAACAACTAGATACATCTAACGCTCATCAACACATACATTTTACTCACAAGGGTATACATACACAATACCACATGGCTACATACAAGAGATAATAAAATACACAACTCGGGCAACACCGCTAGTTGCCACAACAGCCTCCCGGCACCATCCCTGCTTGCATATGGTCTTGCATCATCTACAACACGAGGTAAAAATTCATGAGTCATAAAGACTCAGTAAGGGTGCAATGCATGTAAATATGAATATAATCATGTTTATGTATGCCAAATGCATGCAAATGAGGCTAGGCCCACTTATCCTCACAACCCACTAAGGTTTGAGGCATCAACCTATCAGCCCCTACCACACTAGTCCTCCATATGGCCATAGGTCCACTAGGTCTTGCATCACATAAGATATAACCACTACATGCCAATGTAACATAAAAATATTATCAAACATATTTACCAACTTGCAAGGCCACCTCCACATGGGGCCATCCCTTACCTGGCTCGAAGCTTCATCTCTGCCTCGGCACAAATTCTAGCCTGAACTCCGAGCTCTTCTAGGATCACCGCCTCCCCGGTCGAACCTAGATACAAATACACACAAACCCAACTCTATCAACATCCGATATTAAACCAATGCCCTCAACTTCACCACACACACCATCAAAACCATCCATCAACAATTTTCCAAACAACCCCGACGTAGGGTTTAATCCCACAAATAACTATTTTACATTAACTCGCTTAATGCAAATAACTGGGGAAGAAAATATTAATTTACCTCGACTCATTTGGAGAGAAATTCGGAAACGTCTACATCGACGTTGCCTCCCGAGCTTCCATTTGCGCTCAAAATCTCACTTCTAAGCTCCCGACACGCTCCTCCAACCCCCAATTTAAATTCCAAAACTTTCCCCCATTTTTCTGGAATTTTTTGAGATTTTTCTCCCCTTTTCCCCTAATTTCCAGAATTTCCATTTTTTCTTTTATTTTTCTTTTTCTCTTTATTTTCTTCTCCTTCTCCATTTCTTCTTCCTCATTCCCGCACTTCTTCTTCTTCCTCACCAAGCTCGCGCATAGCGCCCTGTGCGACTGTCACCGCCGCTTGCCTCGCTGCCATTTCGGCCGCCGCCACCGCCGAAACGCCATTGACGACAGCTCCAGCTCCGCCGCACACAGTGGCCACCACCCGACCAGCGCCTCCAGCCATCACCTCCCTTGCTCACACAGCGCTGCCATGGCTGAGCTCCGCTACTACCGGCCGCGGCTGCCTCCTTGCTACTGTTGTGTCACCGACCTCCACCGCGGCCATCGGCCTTACTGGACAACCATTGGAGTCTTCAAGCTCCCGAAATCGATGCTTCAATCGTCGGCCATGGCAGCGTCTACCATGGCCGATCTTCACTCTCCCTCACAAAGCTCTCTCTCTCTCTCTTTCTCGCGGCTCACTCTCCCGCTCTCGTGATCTCTCTCTCCATCACTCGATCTCTCTCAGTCGATCTCGCTCACTCTCTCAATCTCTCTCGCTCCCTGCTCTTTCCCTGGTTTGCTGCCCCTAGCCATTTCAAAAATGGCAGAGGCGTACACGAGGAAGCTTCAAGGAAGCTTCCTCACGCCTATATATATGCATATATATATATATATATGAACTAATTACCTATTTAACCCCCTAATTTCACTTAGGAAATTTGGATAATTGCATTTGAGGATTTCTATAATAACACTTGGACCCTCTCAAGGCTTAAATTAATTACAATTAAGCCACTCCCAACTCGATTTCTTTGGAAATTAATATTCGAGTTTTACTCGGAAATACCGACTTGGTCCCTGCGCCTGCATGGGACTTTTATTCCACCCCTAAACACCTAAAGTTTGCCATATTCGAAAAACTGGACCACCCCTAGGGTCCCCTCAACTTCCCGAAGGTCCCCTACGACCATTCGATATTGGCACATACTCAGGCTTATACAGAATTTATTCCGAGAGTTATTCCCGATCGAGCTGCTTCCAAGGTCATAAACCTCACCTCGAGACGCTCACCAATCCCTTGCCCTCTTCCCTGGACATCCAAGTCCCGAGGCACTCCCAGCCGCCAATTCGATAATTTTTATTAATTAATTTATCGAGATTGACCCTTGAGCTTCCCGGACCACTCGAGGTCCTGACAAAATAATCCAAAAATTATTTATTTTCAATACCATGTAATACTGGGTATTACAATGTTGCCCTAATAGAGTAGTTGAAATTCCCTAAGAGTGTTTCCCGAAATAACATACAAGGGTCTCCCGTGCAGTGTGTGCATGCTGGGATGACTTCCTAGGGTTCCGTGCTAGGCTAGTTTACTAGGGAAGTTACACTAAGGTGTCTGTTTGTTCATGTCCATGTATCATGCATTCATGTAACTATTTTCAACTCTCACTTAGATAATTTAGCATTTAACTTGGGCTATGCCTTTGGAACATTCAAACTTTCTAGTTGGGACTTGCGGCAAAGGCAAGGAAGTGGTTGAGATGTAATGGCACGAGATGACGTGTCCAATGGGTTTGGCAAGTTGTTTTAGTATTTTGCTTCTTCATGAAGATTCGAATATGTTTTAGTCATGTTGAGAAACTTATGTTTCGTTGGTGAACAGTCTCGTAAAATAAATGACGTTATGTATTACGAATGATGTTTGAGAAATGATCATGTAATACTGTTATGGTTCAATGTCATTTTGACGTATCTTTTGATTATATCTGAGGTACTCAATTGTTGCATCCGAGAGATGGTTCTCCATGTATTTTGTTTGAAAATGTGATGTTATGTTATGGTACGATTTCCATGTTATGATTAAATTCGGGTATGTACAATATCAGGTTTCGATCTTGCTTCCACGTACGTGATGATATGTTGGGGATTTTCTTTAAAATACGGTACGTAAGGTGTTAAGAGATTTTACAAGCTGATAGCCAGTGGAACCTGAAGAATAAAATATGTGAGGCAGTGGAATCTCGGTGAGTGAGATTTCGGGTAGTAGAGCATGCCCAATCCAAAAGCCTTGACGATGAGTTGTGTGATCTTAGTTCAAGGTAGAGTTCATGTGCCTAAACCGCAAGTGTTGCTTGTTAGGTCATAACAACCATAAAGGGAATGATGAGAAACCTAGGCAACAGAGGTTGTGATTTTAGTTCAGTGTGCCAAGTGGGATTGGGGATTCGAAAGTCTGTGAGAAGGGCCACATGAATAAGTTATGCATTGTGTAGTCACGCGAAACCTAAACCATTATTGAGATTTAAGGTATACTTAGGTAAAGAATCCCTAGAGGTTCTTAAGGTTGGGTTGTTTACAAGCTTACAAAACACAGATGGTCACGGGTGCGTATGGGGAGGCTACGGTCGCGGGTTCAATTCCGCGGAAGGTCACGTGCACACGCTGGGGAGGGTTTTTTGGCTGGAATTTTCTAGCCATTCCTTGCCCAAAACAACCCCATTTTGGGTAAGGCAGTGGGGGTTGTTGGGTGGCCACACGGCAACCGCTGGTAGCCCTATTATTTTTCTTTTTAAGCTACAATTTGCAGCAGAAATTCAGGGGCATTTAAGCAGTAGCCGAGGAAGAAACTTAAAAGAAGAATAAGTAGCGCAGTGAAGCTAAAATGGGGAGAAAATTATAAAAAAAAATGGAGGAAAATTGTAAGAACCCATATTTTCGTGAGGTTGCCACATAATTTAAGCAAATTTAGAATACAAAAAAAATGGCTTAATAGCAATTATAAGTACCAAAACGAGTGCAGGTAATGCCCCGAAGCATAATTGTCCAAGCAAAATGATATGGTCTCGATGAGCGTTCCGATTTCGCGTAAGGATAAACCTTGAGGTATTTTCGGGATGAATCAATAGCCCGGTGAGGACAATGGGGTGGAATTGTCCTTATCAAGTAAATTTGGAATTATTAATTTTAGATTTTTGGCATCATAATACAAATTAATTAGACATTAGAGGGAGTATTAGCAATTTAAGAAATTCTCAAAGGTAAATAAAGATGTAATATAGGGATTTAATGTATATTTTCTTGTAATTATTTTAGTGTAATAGATATAAATATACATAAGTGTATAATGAATGGCAGACAATGAGGGATGACATTCACGCGTGAGGGGCCAAATTTGGTGTAATTAAGGGACAACCAATTAAAGCATTGGGATAAGAGATTGGGTTAAGGATAAGGATGAGAGATTGACGGCAATTCTTTGAGTAAGTGATGTAAAATATATATATATGATGTGGGTATGTGCGTGTGTGTGTGAAGAGGCAGAGGGCAAAGAGCTTGAGGGAGGCGGAGAAGAGAGAGAGCTTGAGAGCTATATCTGAGAGCTAGAAGGGAGAGATGAGTGATCAAGAGAGAGGGGCAAAAGCTTGAGAGAAAGAAAGATAGAGGCGTGGCCATGGCAGCCATGAGGCTGCTGTTGCAGCAGCCATAACCGCGGCCATGGCAGCACCGCAACGAGCAAGGGGGGCCGACGAAGCAACGAGGTGTGAGGCAGTTAGAGGCGCCACTGGAGGCCAAGGCGAGGCTGTGGCCAGTAGCGATGCAGCGCCCAGATGAGGCCATGGCAGTCACGACAACAGGCGCTCAAGTAGGGCAGCAGCGGGGAGGCCGATTGCTGTGGTTGGCAACGATCGTGCGGTGGCCCGTGAGGAGAGTGGCAACCGGAGGAGATCATGGCGACGGCTAGCAGCCGAACTGGGCTATGCGGACATGGAGCTGGTGGCGCGTTGCAGGCGCAGTGAAGAAGAAGCTGGAGGAAGAAGATGAAGTGGAGATAAGAAAAGAAAAGAAAAAAATAAAAAAAGAAGAAAAATGTGAAAAAATGTGAAAAAAAATCTAGAAAATAGAAAATTATGTCTCAATAATATTTCAGATAATTTGGAAAGAAAAAACTATTTGGGAACGTGTCTCGAGGTCAAGGCATGCATACCGAGGAAGTCTAAGAGGCTAAGTTAAGGTGAGTAAAATTTTCTAAAAAATTTTAAAAATTTAGGAATATTATGCTATTAATTGTTATAATAAAATATCTAAGAAAATAATTGAAAAATAATTAGTTTGGATTTATTGAGGAAAAAAAAGGAAGAAATAAAGAGAAAAATAAAGAAAATGTAAGAAATTATGAAAAAATAGGTTTTAATACTTACTTAAATAAATATGATGATTAGGATGGTTTGAGACTTAAGTTGAAGTGATTTATGCAAATTTTAAGGTTGGCACAAAAATCAAGGCGATGCACGTATTTTGAGGCAATGAGCGAATATCTAGGTAGCTCGATAAGCTTGAGAAGATAAGTGATACTTCCCAACTGGATTTAGTTTTATGAAAATGCTTGGCTTGTAAGTTGTTCAACCCCAAATCCAATTTTATGTAAATGATTTTATCATGTTGTCATGCTTTGATGTGAGTATGTCATGTAGATTGCATTTACATGTCTTGATTTATGAAATATGCATATGAGCATGATGAGATTCACGGTCATACATTGCATGGGTTTGGGATTAGGTGTTGGCTCCGTTACTTTGCCAATGGTGCACCCATACACCCTAGTCTGGCAGGGAGACTATAAAAATAGTAGGTAATCTTAAGGTGCAGTCAACCCGAACATGAGAGTTATGATGTTATGTGCATTGCATACATACATGAGTATTAAATATTTTGTTTCCCTTACTTAGATGATTCATCATCTAACTTGGGCTTTACCCCTGGAATATTCAAACGTTCCAGATAGAGATTGTAGTAGAAACGAGGATGAATGAGGCATGAAATGGCACTTAGCAAAGTGAATGATGAGTTGTATGATGAGTTGAATGTATGTTATATAGCTCATGTATTTAAGTTCTTCTATTTTGAATTCTAAACTTTTTGAGGAATGGTGATGTAGAACCCTATTTAGGGTTAATGTTAGTTGAGAACTTATGTGTAACGACCCGTTAGTGGGTCCGGGTGCTATATTTTGCAATGAGGTATCCATGATATGAGAATGATAAGTTTTGGTGATTGTCATGTGTAATTGTAGGTTATTTCCAAGAAAATATGAAAAAGTCAAATGTTTGACTTTGGTGAAGTGGGACCCACTATATTCCGAGGTATGTGTCGGATTATCTCTTTACAACTTGTGGTGCTTAGTTAATGTCTAATTTACCTTTTCATATTAAGGATATAGTTTATTAAATGAAAATGGCATTTTGGTAAATAAATAAAGAGGGTAATTATATATATAGAGAGAGAAAGGCTTTTCTTTGCCCTAAGTGAAGAAATCAAAGTGGAGAAGGGAGAGGGAGCCGAACGGGAGAAAGAAAGAGAAGAGCCAAGGTTAGTAAGTTTTCCTCTTCCATTCTTTCTTGAATTTGAAGCCTCCAAGAGTGATTAATCAAGTTAAGATTGCTTCTCTTCCCCTTTTCTCTCATTTTTCTTCCATTTCAAGGGTAGGGTCAAGTATATTGAAGAGAAAATCATCTCAAGAAAGTCTTGTAAGGAGGAGGAGTTCTAAAGGCAAGCTCTTCTCCTCTTAATCTTCTTCTACACTCTTAAATCTTAGTATTTTGAGAAAATGAGTTGAATACCTCCATGATTTACAAAACCCAAACCCATGTGGATACCTATGTAGAAATGATTGTAAATCTCCCTCAATCCGTAGTTGTTTCACTTGAAGTGTCTTGGAACTTCAAATAGGGTCTCTTCCACCCTATAATCCATGGGAGTTGTGGTGGGATTTGAAGGAGAGTGGTTTATATGGGTGATTTTGGGTATTTGGCATGTATTTGGGGATGTTCGAGAGTTTTTCTTTGAGTTTGGTCGACCAATTGTCTCTAATCGGTCGACCAATGGGGTGTAGAGGGTTCTGTTCGTCGACCAAGGGCTTAATCGGTCGACCAACTGGGTGTTCAGGTCACTGTTGGTCAATCGATTCTTTCCATCGGTCGACCAACCTTTCCCATTTTCAGACTGCGCATGCTCAAGTGTTTCAAGCATAACTTTTAGTAGAAAACTCCAATTGATGAACTGTTTGAAGGGTTGTAAACTAAACTTGATAGGATTCGTTTTGATATATAATTCAGCCCATTTGGATAATATTTGATCAGTCCATTATTGTGAGCTTTGAAGGGTTTGATTCTCCCTTCTGATTATTGCAGGAATGAAGCTAGGTTCCTAAGTTCTTGTTAGAGGTTGTTGTGGATGAGAGTCAAGCATGTGAATCCCTTTATTTTTAGTATAATTATAGTTCTTTATTATGCATGTAAAGAAGGCTTGAGATATGCATTGGGGGTTCCATATGGTATGAGTGCTTGTCACATGACCATGCTATTTAATTGCTAGTTGTTAAGCAAAAGCATTTCATTTGGCGTGTGATTTACTAGTTGGGCGAGGCTTGGTGGGATGCTTGACTTATGGGGGCTTTGTATCCTATCCAGTCTACTACGCCACCCTTATATGCTGCATTTGCATGAGTCTTGGCGCCGGTTTTGAGATACAGCTGTACGGTGTCGGGCTTTCCTGGACCGAGTTATTAAGGACGCCTTGGCATGCCTAATTTTTATTTTGGACACTTATGCGTGCCAACGAGTGTGGTCGCTCCCACTCGAGCGAGCTTTAGCTCGTAGTTCAGAGACAGTCTGCCTTCAGGGCAGTAGCAGGTTTGTTATCAGGACTTGGGTGCCAGTGCATTCCTTATTTGGGCCCCAAGATCCAATATGTGAGCATTGTTACTTTTCAGTTGATACCTGCTTCAGTTTATGAGCCTACATGACATGTTATGCATGAGTTTTAGTTTGTTATGTACTTGAGAGGCAAGTGTATTCTTAGTGCCTATTCTTGTGCCTTCCTTTCTTATGAGCTTGCTGAGTCATTTGGACTCACCTTGTTTCTCTTCATTCCAGGTAAAGGCAAGGACCCGATCATGGGCGAGTCTAACGGTTCCCGACTTATGGGTTAGATGGTGTACAGGGCCATGCAGACCTAACAGTTGCCAGCCTGGGAGTTTATTTTTATCCATTTGGTTGCTTCTAGTCTATAGTTTTCGTCAGTCTATTTGGGTCTGTATGGATTGTATTTATTTTTGTGGTCGGTGTGCCAGTGATGTATGTTATGCATGCTTGGGCTATGTAAGCCTAGAGCTCAGCTGTTGTATAGCAGATTGAGGTTTTGAAATGCATACCAAGATGGCAAGTTTCTTTTCTCAATTTTCTTTTGATACTTATCAGCGGCATGCATGACAGATCCTTTAAGATCAGGTTACTTCTATTTTAGTAGGGCACCCACTCTGGTTCTTTGGGGACCTGGGTGGGGGCCTTACATTTGTTGGTATCAGAACGTGTTGGAATTTATTTAGGATAAGATGTCCGTGTACACCTAGGATGTCGAGTAGAGTTAGGTTGTTCTGTTGTTGAGTTAAGCTTTGAGGCTGCATTCTATTTCTAAGTGTTGTTCTTTATGTAGGAAGTATGAATACGCGGAGTGGAAGAGGACGAGGACGACCACCTATGAGAGGTCGTGGGCAAAGCATACCTCCCCCTGAGGCTCCCAGTGATGCTGATGGAGCAGGATAATAGGATACTCCCGACGTACAGGTTGCCTTGGCGAGTCTCGCTTATGCCGTAGAGGCTTTGATTGCTGCTCAGTTGCGTCAGGATCGCCAGGGGCGAGGTGAGGCATCTCAACTAGTAGCATCGGCAGGCGAGGGTAGTTCTGGCGCAGCTCTTCTGAAGACTTTTGTAGCACTACGACCCCCAGAGTTCAGAGGAGGAGAAGATGTAGTCGAGGCTGAGAATTGGCTTCTCGAGGTTGAGAGGCTTATGCGTTCCATGGGCTGTGCAGAAAACCAAAAGGTTCAGTTGGGTACTTTTCTACTAAAAGGAGATGCAGGGCGCTAGTGGGAAACCACTAGACATCAGTTTGGGAACCGAGCACCCACGTGGCCAGAGTTTGAAGCATTATTTCGTGAGATGTACATACCAGACTGGGTGAAGGAACAGAAGGTGTACCAGTTCATTGATCTGTAGCAAGGAGATATGATAGTTTCTCAGTACGAGGAAGAGTTCATTGCCTTATCTAGATACGCTCCTGAGATTGTGACACCGGAGGCCCACAAGGTTAGTAAGTTTGAGAGGGGCCTGAGATCACAGATTAGACATGCCATGGATGGTGTTCGAGCGGATGATTTTCCTACGGTGGTGAAACGTGCTCATGCGATAGAAAAGAATATTGAAGAAGCTAGAATAGAGCAGTCAGCTAAGGTAGTTTCCTCAGGGAAGTTAAGTGGAAGTAGTGGCAAAAACAAGAGATGGGAGTCCAGTTCTAGTAATAAATCAATTAAGCCTTTAGAGTGCAAGACATGTGGGAGATGGCATCGAGGATAGTGTAAGATAGCACAGGGTAATGTGTGCTACCATTGTGGGCAGCCAGGTCATATGAGGAAAGATTGTCCGCGGAGGTCAAGTGTAGCATCTAGCCAGGGAATCACGTGTTATCGTTGTGGCCAGCCAGGTCACACATCTAGAGTATGCACGCAGCCAGCACCAGTTAAGGGGCAGAGGACCGGGAGTTCAGGGCAAAGGCCAGCACAGAGATCTTCAGCTACTAAAGGGCGAGGAGCAACTTCACGACCTGCCAATACTAACAGCCCCCAGGTATCAGGTAGGGTGTTCGCATTATCAGCAGAGGCTGAGGGAGGCAATGAGACTGTGCAAGGTATTCTCTCACTCTATGGCTCAGATGTTCGTGCTTTATTTGAAACTGGCTCCACCCATTCCTTCATTACACCCCGTGTTCTGCGTTTTGTACCTATTTCCAGTAGTCATCTACCATACATTTTATCTATCACGACACCGGGTGGTAGTATGTTATTAGGAAGGGAAATGGTGCCGGAGTGTGAGATTATAGTCCATGACAGAGTTATGCCAGGTGATTTGGTGGTATTAGCTATTCAAGATTTTGATCTTTTATTAGGCATGGATTGGCTGTCTCGCCATTATTCCAAGGTTAACTGCCGACCCAAGATTATTACCTTTGAGCCTCCATATCAACCAGAGATGATATACAGGGGAGTAAAACCAGTTGTTGCGACACCGATGATTTCAGTTATGCAAACAGAGAAGTTGATAAGGCAAGGATGTGAAGCATATTTGGCACTTGTGACCGTTGGTTCTAAGGAGAAGAAAGAGTTGGCCGATCTTCCTATTGTTCGGGATTTCCCGGACGTATTTCTAGATGAGTTGCCGAGTGTTCCACCCTATAGGGAGATTGACTTCTCCATTGAATTACTTCCAGGCACTCAACCCATTTCCAAGACTCCTTATCGCATGGCTCCCAACGAATTAAAAGAGTTGAAGGTGCAATTGCAAGACCTTTTAGAAAAAGATTTTATCCGACCCAATACTTTATCTTGGGGAGCACCAGTGTTATTTGTGCGCAAGAAGGATGGTTCTATGCGGTTATGCATTGACTATAGGCAGCTTAACCAAGTGACAATGAAGAACAAGTATCCATTACCTCATGTGGATGACTTGTTAGATCAGCTTCAGAGCGCCTCAGTATTCTCCAAGATAGATCTACGTTCTGGGTATCATCAAGTCTGGGTGAGGGATGAAGATATAGCCAAAACTGCCATCCGTTCTAGGTATGGACATTATGAGTTTACAGTTATGCCATTTGGGCTGACTAATGCGCCAGCAGTGTTTATGAACTTAATGAGCCGGGTGTTCAAGGATTATCTGGATAGCTTTGTCATTGTTTTCATTGATGACATCTTAGTATACTCGCCTAGCTCAGCATATCATGAGATTCATCTGAGGATGGTGTTGCAGCGACTCAGAGAGAAACAATTATACGCCAAATTTTCCAAGTGTGAATTCTGGCAGCCTCAGGTGATATTTTTAGGTCACGTAGTATCCGGGGAAGGTATATTTGTGGATCCTGAGAAGATCAAGGCAGTATTAGATTGGCCAAGACCTATTACGGTGATTGAGGTACGTACTTTTCTGGGCCTAGCTGGTTACTACATGCGTTTCATCGAGGGTTTTGCGCGTTTAGCCTCTCCTATGACAAAGTTGACGCGCAAGGGAGTTCCTTTCATTTGGGATGATGCATGTGAGCGGTGTTTTCAAGAGTTGAAGCAGCGTTTAACCTCGACCCCAGTATTAGCTATTCCTAGAAGTGGCGAGTTGTTTGCAGTTTATAGTGACACTTCGTATTTAGGTCTGGGTTGTGTACTGATGCAGGAGGGACGTGTTGTTGCCTATGCCTCCAGGCAATTAAAGAAACACGAGCTGAATTACCCTACCCATGACTTGGAGCTTGTTGTCGTGGTGCTTGCTTTGAAAATATGGCGGCATTATCTATTTGGAGAGAAAGTACAGATTTTCACTGACCACAAGAGCTTAAAGTACTTGTTCTCTCAGAAGGAATTAAATATGAGGCAAAGGCACTGGTTGGAGCTATTGAAAGACTATGACTGTGAGATACTCTACTATCCAGGTAAGGCGAACGTGGTAGCTAATGCCTTGAGCTGTCGAGGAGCGTCCACTGCAATAGTGATGGTTCAGGAGTGGTCTCTATTGGAGCAGTTGAGCGAGCTTACTATCTCAGATTCGGGTAGTGCTCCTGATATTTACTGTGCTTTCATGGCTATTCGTTCAGATCAGGTGGATCAAATCCATAATAAGCAGCAATATGATGAGAGGTTGATGCATATCATGGCTGACATGGATAGATTTAGGCCTTTGGGGTACAATTTGAGGGATAATGGTTTGCTGTTATATCAGGGTAGAATCTGTGTGCCAGTGGATGAAGAACTTAGACAAGAGATATTGTTAAAGGCACATCGTTCACATTATACTATTCATCCAAGAGAAAACAAGATGTATCAAGATTTATGCCGCCAGTTCTGGTGGAGTGGCATGAAAAGGCACGTGGCAGAGTTTGTGTCTCGTTGTTTGGTGTGTCAGCAGGTGAAGGCTGAGCACCAGAGGCTAGCAGGGTTGCTTCGCCCATTGTCTATTCCCAAGTGGAAGTGGGATAGGATTGCTATGGACTTTGTATCAGGGTTGCCACGTACTAGCAAGGGTCACGACGCAATATGGGTGATTGTTGACAGGTTGACCAAGTCTACACATTTTCTAGCGATTAAAAAGACCTACCCTATGCACCGCTTAGCCAAATTGTATGTGGATGAGATAGTGAGACTGCATGGAGTGCCAGCCAGCATCGTGTCAGACTGAGATCCATGTTTTACCTCACATTTCTGGGAGGCGTTGCAGAGTGCCATGGGGACTAAGCTGACTTTCAGCACTGCATTTCATCCCCAGACAGACGTGCAGTCGGAGCGGACTATTAGGATTTTGGAGGATATGCTCCGGGCTTGTGTGTTAAACTTTCGTGGTAGCTGGGATGAGCACCTATCTTTGATAGAATTTGCTTACAATAACAATTACCAGTCTAGCATTCAGATGGCACCTTTTGAGGCATTGTATGGCAAACCTTGTAGATCTCCATTGTGTTGGGCTGAAGTTGGTGACAATTCCATGTTGGGGCCAGACATTGTGGCAGAGACTACGGACAAGATCAAGTTAATAAAGGCCCGAATGAAGACCGCCCAGGATCGTCAGAAGAGTTATCCAGATAGGAGGCGTCGGGACTTGGAGTTTTTAGTTGGAGACCACGTATTCTTTCGTGTCATGCCTATGAAGGGTATTCGACATTTTGGGGTTACAGGCAAGCTTAGTCCGCGTTACATCGGTCCATTTGAAATTCTGGAGTGAGTTGGGCTGTTGGCATATCGCCTAGCCTTGCCACCGCAGTTGGCTCTTGTGCATGAGGTTTTTCATGTCTCCATGCTACGCAAGTATATCGTGGATCCTATGAAAGTAAAGTAAGATCGCTACGGGGCAAGCAGCGTAGTTCAAAAATTTTGAACCTTACCCCAATCCCGGCGATTGGATCAACGTCGAAATCAAATCATTCACAAACAAATAAATAAATCTAACCTTTAGATTATCGAGTCGTTCGCGGATTCGAGCCGTCCAAGCGTCCGGCCTCTAACTCGTGATACGCGGCACGCATCCGTTGGCAAGGAGAGCGGAATAGGAGTGCTAGCTCCTTCTCCTTTGCGCGGCTTGTGTATGGACGATAAAAGAACACCCACGTTTCAAATCAATGCCAAAAGAAACGGGGAAGAGTGAACGGCAATGCGTTTTTCAACTCTTGAAAAACGACACCAAAAATCACATCTCAATAATGGGCAACCTATAAAAGGATATTTATAATGAAATATCCTAGGGTTTCTAAAACCCTAATGGATTGGGCTAGCCCATTAATTCTAATTTAATTAGAATCATAAGTGGGCTTATTCTAGTCCAACTAGAAATATAATTAAATAGCTCAATCCTTTTATAGGTTAAATAAAATATTATGGCCCAAATCTAATTCAAGCCCAAATATATTTTATTTAATATTTGGCCCAAATCTAATTTGGTCCAAATATAATATTTAATATTTGGCCCAAATCTAATTTAGTCCAAATATAATATTTATTTTAATATTTGGCCCAAATCCAATTTAGTCCAAATATAATATTTAATTTAATATTTGGCCCAAATCTAATTTAGTCCAAATATTAACTTAAGCCCAAAAATATTTTATTTCCTATTTGCCACTCCAACAAATAGAAAATCATTAAATTAGAAACTCTTTCCTAATTTAATCAAATGCCATTTTTAGGAAACTCTTTCCATTACGACGACTCCTCGTCATATCGACGTCATTACGTCTATCTGTTCTTTTTTCATGAGAACCTACGACGGCACAACTTCTTGCCGAAGTGTCCCACTTAACCATACGTCCACTCTCCTGGTTTAAGCCAGGGACCGTGCCTATTGCGTATGACTCATTAGGCTTCCGAATATGTTGGCAATGTGTCGGTACGAACACATAAGACAAGATTGGCCTCTAGCAAGGCGTCATGCCTACCCAATTATTCAGAAGGATTCATAATCCGCAAATAACCTTTCACGAGCATGGTTACCGTGTAATACGATCCTCTCGTCAATGTATCTTATGTGATCTCAAGTATGGCGATGTGTTGCTTGATAACGATCACATGAGTTTTCTTCGGTCTTTTGGATATCTTCACTTAATAGAAAGTGAATCAATAACTCCTTATTGATCTTTTTCACCATGGCCATGGATTTAAAGTGAATATCCACCGAAGGCGCCTTAGATACATCATCCTCTATCAAGGGATAGACGAGTCCCATCTTGGCTATGCACCCATCTCCATAAGCCTCATGATATACCCAACGATCACCCACGTGCAGCCTTTGTCTAGGCCCATCGAAACGATGTCAAAGCATACCGGTCTTCTTATGAGATGATCGTGACAACCTCAGGTCCAAGGATTAGTTACACCCATCTCGTATGAGAATTCCATCAACATATAACCAAAATGGATTCTCATGGCGAGTCATGTCCAGTGACACGTTCTCCAACATCGGTCACCTATGTACTTGTCTAGGCATCTCCATGCCTATGGGTGTGAGACCCCCATTGCTATCACATAGCAAAAACATAGCACATACAAGTCTTACCGCAATTGTCAATGTCCATTCTTAACATTGCTACGACTTGGGACATTTAATGATGTCTATAAACTATGATGCATCATCTCACATCTTTATAGATTATTCACAGTATACATCATATGGACTTCTATCTAGTTTCATTCGGTTATTACAATAATAACAAGAAACTAATAGAATGACTTCTTGTGAATTTGAATAACTCCTTATTCAAATAATAACATGATTACAATTGTCAGTGTACAACATGCCCAATCTGATTGGGTCTAGAGCACCTACACTAACATCCTAGTCAAGTTATAGACTATCATCCCCTCCAAGTGGAAGAAAATGCCTGATATGTAGAGTTACATGTATGCATTATGGACAGAAAAGAGAAAGTGCTTAGAAATCGTTCAATTCCTTATGTTAAAGTTCAATGGCAACGGCATGGGCCTGAAGAAGCAACATGGGAATTGGAAGAAGAAATGAGGCGCGAGTATCCTCAACTTTTTGAGTAAACAGGTGCGAATTTGGGGGACCAAATTCATTTAAGGGGGGGAGGATTTGTAACGACCCGTTAGTGGGTCCGGGTGCTATATTTTGCCATGAGGTATCCATGATATGAGAATGATAAGTTTTGGTGATTGTCATGTGTAATTGTAGGTTATTTCCAAGAAAATATGAAAAAGTCAAATGTTTGACTTTGGTGAAGTGGGACCCACTATATTCCGAGGTATGTGTCGAATTATCTCTTTACAACTTGTGGTGCTTAGTTAATGTCTAATTTACCCTTTCATATTAAGGATATAGCTTATTAAATGAAAAAGGGCATTTTGGTAAATAAATAAAGAGGGTAATTATATATAGAGAGAGAAAGGCTTTTCTTTGCCCTAAGTGAAGAAATCAAAGTGGAGAAGGGAGAGGGAGCCGAACGGGAGAAAGAAAGAGAAGAGCCAAGGTTAGTAAGTTTTCCTCTTCCATTCTTTCTTGAATTTGAAGCCTCCAAGAGTGATTAATCAAGTTAAGATTGCTTCTCTTCCCCTTTCCTATCCTTTTTCTTCCATTTCAAGGGTAGGGTCAAGTTTATTGAAGAGAAAATCATCTCAAGAAAGTCTTGCATGGAGGAGGAGTGTAATACCCGGTATTACATGGTATTGAAAATAAATAAGTTTTGACTATTTTGGCAAGGCCTCGAGTGGTCCGGGAAGGCTAAAAGTCAAATTCGAGAAATTTATTAATGAAATTTGCCGAATTGGCGGCCGGGAGTGCCTCGGGACTTGGATGTCCAGGGAAGAGGGCAAGAGATTGATGAGCATCTCAGGATGAAGATAATGGCTCTGAAAGCAATCCGACCGGAAATAATTTTCGGAATAAATTCTGTATAAGCCAGAGCGGGTGCCATTACCGAATAATCGGAGGGGATCTCTCGAAAGCTGAGGGGACCCTAGGGGTGGTTCGATTTTCTGAGTAAGGCAACCCTTAAGTATTTTCGGGTCGAATAAAGGTCCCGTGCAGGCGCAAGGACGAGGTTGGTATTCCCGAGTAGCGGTCGGCTATTAATTTTTTGATAAATCGAAATGTGGTGTGGCTTGATAATAATTTAATTAAGCCTTGGAGGGTCAAAGTGTTATTATTAAAAGTCTCAAGTGTAATTAAAATTCCTTAAGTGGGATTAATGATGCTAAAGGGGGTTAATGTGCAATTATATACACATATATATATATAACCATGAGCTACTGCCAAGATTTCAAATTTTGAATTCAAAGAGCAGAGAGGGAGAAGAAGAGTGATAGCCGAGTGCAAGAGAGGGAGAGAGATTGTAAGGGATGGCCCCATGTGGAGGTGGCCTTGCAAGTTGGTAAATGTGTTTGATAATGTTTTTATGTTACATTGGCATGTAGTGGTTATATCTTGTGTGATGCAAGAACTAGTGGACCTGTGGCCATAAGGAGGACTAGTGGTGGGGGCTGATAGGTTGATGCCTCAAACCTTGGTGGGTTGTGAGGATGTGTGAGCCTAGCCTTATTTGCATGCATTTGGCATACATAAACATGATTATATTCATATTTACATGCATTGCACCCTTACTGAGTCTTTATGACTCATGAGGTTTTACCTCATGTGTAGATGATGCAAGTCCGGATGCAAGCAGGGATGGCGCCGGGAGGCTGTTGTGGCAACTAGCTGAGTTGCCCGAGTTATGTATTTTTAATATTGCTTGTATGTAGTCAGGGGGCGTGGTGTATGTATACCCTTGTGAGTAAATGTCTGTGTTATCGAGCCTAAATGTATTTAATTGTTGTAATCATCATAGTGTGATAGATGATTGTGAGATTGCTTGTTGAATGTGACATAGTCGGTAAAGCCAAGTTTCGGACCGAGTCAAGATCAGCAATGTATGTTCTCATAAATCCCCAATACTCAGCGAAGTGTTTGTATGCTAGCTTTGTGCCTGGGTCACCTCTGGCTTGCTATGGGATGAGCCGAAGAGAGGTGAAGCTCACTCGGGTTTCGGGTCTTGGTCCGCTGGATTTTTCTTGTTTGAGTTGGGACCGATTCCTGAGTGGAGCGAAGGGAAGGATTTCCACCTAGGGCGTTTCCTATTGAAACATAGTCCAACCCTTCAGTTGTGGTTTGTCGGGTGAGTAATCCGATCGATTATTTACTCGGTGGCGCCCGTAAGTGGGAGCGGGTCGTTACAGTTGGTATCAGAGCATGACTAGCTATATGAGTGAGGAAGGCTAGCGTGCTTAAGTGTTAAGTATGGTCGGTTAAGTAATTAATGTGAAGTGATTGCCAGAATTTTGAGTCAAGGATGTCTGTGATGGATTAAATGTAAGTCGAAATGTCGTAACTGCTGAGTTGGAGTCGAGAACAATTGATTTGAAATTTTGAGATTTCAATGTAAGGTTGGTCCGATAACCTTGAAAGTTGGACATGTGGACGGAGGACCCTAAGGGATTGGGTCAAGTCATTGAGGCCTGCAATGGCATGTTTGGATGTTCCTGTTCTAGGGATGAGAAAATACCCTAGATTGAGATGATATACCTGTGAGAGGTATATGGGTTAGGTAATGAGGAACCAAAAACCCGAGTGTGGGTGTTGGTGTCAAGAAAAACCCGAATGTGGCATTTCGAGGATAAAGAAAAAAGTGTTTTAACAATGGGAACTCCTTGAGATTGAAGTGTTGAGACCGAAGCATGACTAATCCGAGAGGGGATTAATGGAGCATCCCTATGCTAGGGATTTGCCGAGCATGTTTGAGGGAATAGAGTTGTCCCTTGGAAGTGGTGAAGAAAGGCTGGTGCGCTTGAGATAGAGTGAGCTATAGTGGGAGTTAGCTCAAGACTCAAGGAAATGAGTCATCAACTGGCTATGTGACGAGCTCCTGGAGGTAAAGTTAATCGTAGTGAGACTCTATGGGGAGTGTGCATGTAATGCATTTGTATGTCACGGCCAGTGAAGGCATGACAAAAGTAGATTTCGGAATGACTCTGAGGGGAGTCGGGATGCTTGATGTATGTGAAGCGATGTGATCGTATTGTTATGATAATCTCAGAGGGGATGTGCCTAGGGTATGAGTGGACCCTAGTTGGCTTCTTGATGAGACGAGGTCTATCCTTGGGGATGATAGGCGTGTGGCAAGTGGACCCTAGGGGGGTGTTTGCATGAGATGGAAGTCCCAAGTGAGTCGAGCTGGAATCTAGGAGAATCCAGATTGGGTATTAAAGAGTTGGTCATGCGTTGATATGCGTGTGAGAGCCTTTGGGTTAGAAGTCCTAGTTTTGTGGGGCCAAGTGACCGTTCATGTGATCGATAGATGAGGGGCCAATCAAAACTCTCATTATGACGCTTGGGGTCCAGTGGGACGCCTAAGGTCGGGAGATGAGAGGTGGATAGACCCTCATTATGATGCCTGGGGTCATGATGACGCCTAAGGTCTCGAGACCCTTGATGGGAGACGTGGAGGTCATCCAATGAAGGGTATGAGCGGTGTGTGGGCCGAGGGTAGGGAATTGTGGCAACAGGACATCCATAGGCTATGCACGCAATGGAAATGCCAACTTTGGATGCCGAGTGGGCAGGGGCATGGTGAGCAATGTGGAGGCCCCGAATTTTAAATTCCAAGTCATAGGAGCCTGAGTAAGGCGTGCTGGAAGTCCAAGCTGGGCATCGTGACTGAATGCACTATGGGTGTGCAAGGAGAGACGAGAGGTCTCAATTTACCTGGAGGGTGATGGTAGGTGCTCGATGGTTATGAGTACCGGAGCTTGAGATAGGCTCAGCATGTTGGTTGTTGTTTGAGAGTCTCTTAAGCGATAAGAGATGTAGAGTCTTGAGAAGCGAGACTCATGATATGAGCTTGAGGTTATCAAGGCAAGGATAACCAAGTAAGATGGCTTTGGTAAGATTGTGGTGGAACCATCGTAGTTCGAGAAGGCTTTCAGTAGCTTTGATGCTACGGGTGCAAGGCTCGATGTGACGGATCTGATGCTATGGACCGTGTGGCAAAGGACTAATGAGTTGGCTCGCGTTGAGGGCAAGTGGCCCATGGACCTGAGCAATTTAGTGAACTGCAGGTGACGATCAGATGCCGAAAACCTAGAGCAGCACCTTAAGAGAGTTAGCCAGGTGAGATCGATAGTCTCCTGCAAGGGATAGGACATCTAGAGTAGTCCTAGGGAGAAATCGTGGAACGTGAAAACGTTCTAATGGTTTAGTTGCCGAGTAGGAAGCTTAGTAGGGCGAAGCTACGGGTGCGAAGCAAATTAGTGATGGGCCTGAGCCATGCTGTTGGAAACTGTTGTTGGGCCAGTGTATGGGAGCAACACGGTAATGATGATTAGGTGTTGGCTCTCCGAAGCACAGGGCAACACGATGGGGAACCAGTGTTGGGCCAATGTATGGGAGTGACACGGTAATGATGACCAGGTGTTGGCTCGCCTAAAGCACAGGGCAACACAGTGATTATGCAGATGGTCAGGGGCTAAAGATTTGTGAAATACGGTAGGGTTTAATAGCCAAGATAAGGCCTAGCATGGGGCATGATTGTGAAAGCTGAATTGGGTGAAGTATTGAAGAGGGGTTGCTCAGTGAAGAGTTCCCTTGTATGGGTGAGAGACCCCTACTAGCGTGCGATATCGGCTAGTAAGTATCCTTATGTGCTTAATGCGAAGAACTCCTGGTTGGGAGATGGTTGGAGCCCGAGCATTGTTAAGCTCGAGGTGAGATCGTAATGGTGCGTGCATCGCCAAGCTCGAGTTGGACTCGGGTAATGCACGTATGGTTGAAATGTGTAATTACCTGACATGGTGTTAGGTATATCGATTTTGCGTAATCGTATCGATAAATGAGGGTCGGCTGGTCAAAGTAGAAAACCATGTATGAAATGGTCAAAGTTGGCTAGGTGGGCCAAATGGTTGCTTCCCGTGCAATGATAGCAGGGTTAGTTGATCAGTAATGAGAGGTTGCCATGAGGATCGACTCAATCTTTGCATGCGTGTGATAAATGGCAGTGTGCCATAGTGGAAAGAGTGTCAAAGTGTCTTGTGGGCACTAAAAGAGACATTGCGGTGATGATCAGTGCTAAAACGTTGCTGGTTGGACCAGCGTAAAATCGTGGCCATGTGTGATTGGCAGTGGGAAACGTTGCCGTGTGTGATCGGCGTAAAATCGTGGTAGACTGATCAGTAATGCAATGTTTGTGAGAGTTGTTTCGGATGATGCGAAAAGGGGAAATGGGAAGTAAACCTGCAAATTGATGCTTCGAGGCAGAGAAAATTTATCTGGAGATGAATGTCGTTACAGTAAGCATGACCAGCGACCAGTGGTGTGATTTGGCTAAAGGCCAAGGCGATATTCGGTTGGTGAATGTCTTTGAGAGGTGGATGACCAAAAGCCCAAGCGAAACCTTGAGGTGGGTTCAACCCGAAGTAAAGGCGGAGAAATGGTTCGGCTACGAGATTCTCGAGCAGGGGATTCAAATAGTAGCCTGAGAACGTGATTATCTTGGGCAAGAGATTAAGGCAAAGTGAATTTCGAGGGCGAAATTCTTTAAGGAGGGTGGAATGTAATACCCGGTATTACATGGTATTGAAAATAAATAAGTTTTGACTATTTTGGCAGGGCCTCGGGTGGTCCGGGAAGGCCAAAAGTCAAATTCGAGAAATTTATTAATGAAATTTGCCGAATTGGCGGCCGGGAGTGCCTCGGGACTTGGATGTCCAGGGAAGAGGGCAAGAGATTGATGAGCATCTCAGGATGAAGATAATGGCTCTGAAAGCAATCCGACCGGAAATAATTTTCGGAATAAATTCTGTATAAGCCAGAGCGGGTGCCATTACCGAATAATCGGAGGGGATCTCTCGAAAGCTGAGGGGACCCTAGGGGTGGTTCGATTTTCTGAGTAAGGCAACCCTTAAGTATTTTCGGGTCGAATAAAGGTCCCGTGCAGGCGCAGGGACGAGGTTGGTATTCCCGAGTAGCGGTCGGCTATTAATTTTTTGATAAATCAAAATGTGGTGTGGCTTGATAATAATTTAATTAAGCCTTGGAGGGTCAAAGTGTTATTATTAAAAGTCTCAAGTGTAATTAAAATTCCTTAAGTGGGATTAATGATGCTAAAGGGGGTTAATGTGCAATTATATACACATATATATATATAATCGTGAGCTACTGCCAAGATTTCAAATTTTGAATTCAAAGAGGAGAGAGGGAGAAGAAGAGTGATAGCCGAGTGCAAGAGAGGGAGAGAGATTGTAAGGGATGGCCCCATGTGGAGGTGGCCTTGCAAGTTGGTAAATGTGTTTGATAATGTTTTTATGTTGCATTGGCATGTAGTGGTTATATCTTGTGTGATGCAAGAACTAGTGGACCTGTGGCCATAAGGAGGACTAGTGGTGGGGGCTGATAGGTTGATGCCTCAAACCTCAGTGGATTGTGAGGATGTGTGAGCCTAGCCTTATTTGCATGCATTTGGCATACATAAACATGATTATATTCATATTTACATGCATTGCACCCTTACTGAGTCTTTATGACTCATGAGGTTTTACCTCATGTGTAGATGATGCAAGTCCGGATGCAAGCAGGGATGGCGCCGGGAGGCCGTTGTGGCAACTAGCTGAGTTGCCCGAGTTATGTATTTTTAATATTGCTTGTATGTAGTCAGGGGGCGTGGTGTATGTATACCCTTGTGAGTAAATGTCTGTGTTATCGAGCCTAAATGTATTTAATTGTTGTAATCATCATAGTGTGATAGATGATTGTGAGATTGCTTGTTGAATGTGACATAGTCGGTAAAGCCAAGTTTCGGACCGAGTCAAGATCAGCAATGTATGTTCTCATAAATCCCCAATACTCAGCGAAGTGTTTGTATGCTAGCTTTGTGCCTGGGTCACCTCTGGCTTGCTATGGGGTGAGCCGAAGAGAGGTGAAGCTCACTCGGGTTTCGGGTCTTGGTCCGCTGGATTTTTCTTGTTTGAGTTGGGACCGATTCCTGAGTGGAGCGAAGGGAAGGACGAAGCCTAGTTTCCACCTAGGGCGTTTCCTGTTGAAACATAGTCCAACCCTTCAGTTGTGGTTTGTCAGGTGAGTAATCCGGTCGATTATTTACCGGTGGCGCCCGTAAGTGGGAGCGGCTCGTTACAAGGAGTTCTAAAGGCAAGCTCTTCTCCTCTTAATCTTCTTCTACACTCTTAAATCTTAGTATTTTGAGAAAATGAGTTGAATACCTCCATGATTTACAAAACCCAAACCCATGTGGATACCTATGTAGAAATGATTGTAAATCTCCCTCAATCCTTAGTTGTTTCACTTGAAGTGTCTTGGAACTTCAAATAGGGTCTCTTCCACCCTATAATCCATGGGAGTTGTGGTGGGATTTGAAGGAGAGTGGTTTATATGGGTGATTTTGGGTATTTGGCATGTATTTGGGGATGTTTAGGAGTTTTTCTTTGAGTTTGGTTGACCAATTGTCTTTAATCGATCGACCAATGGGGTGTAGAGGGTTTTGTTGGTCGACCAAGGGCTTAATCGGTCGACCAACTGGGTGTTCAGGTCACTGTTGGTCGACCGATTCTTTCCATCGGTCGACCAACCTTTCCCGTTTTCAGCCTACGCATGCTCCAGTGTTTCAAGCATAACTTTTAGTAGAAAACTCTGATTGACGAACCGTTTGAAGGGTTGTAAACTAGACTCGATAGGATTAGTTTTGATATATAATTCGACCCATTTTGATAATATTTGATCAGTCCATTATTGTGAGCTTTGAAGGGCTTGATTCTCCTTTCTGATTATTGCAGGAATGAAGCTAGGTTCCTAAGTACTTGTTAGAGGTTGTTGTGGATGAGAGTCGAGCATGTAAATCCCTTTATTTTCAGTATAATTCTAGTTCTTTCTTATGCATGTAAAGAAGGCTTGAGATATGCATTGGGGGTTCCATATGGCTTGAGTGCTTGTCACACGACCGTGCTATTTAATTGCTAGTTGTTAAGCACAAGCATTTGCATTTGGCATGTGATTTACTAGTTGGGCGAGGCTTAGCGGGATGCTTGACTTATGGGGGCTTTGTATCCTGTCTAGTCTACTACACCACCCTTATGTGTTGCATTTGCATAAGTCTTGGCGCCGTTTTGAGATACAGTTGTACGGTGTCGGGCTTTCCCGGACCGAGTTATTAAAGACGCCTTGGAGTGCCTAGTTTTATTTTGGACGCTTATGCGTGCCAGCAAGTGTGGTCACTCCCACTCGACCGAGCTTTAGCTCGTAGTTCAAAGACAATCTGCCTTCAGGGCAGTAGCAGGTTTGTTATCAGGACTTGGGTGCCAGTGCATTCCTTATTTGGGCCCCAAGATCCAGTATGTGAGCATTGTTACTTTTCAGTTGATACCTGCTTCAGTTTATGAGCCTACATGACATGTTATGCATGAGTTTTAGTTTGTTATGTACTTGAGAGGCAAGTGTATTCTTAGTGCCTATTCTTGTGCCTTCCTTTCTTATGAGCTTGCTGAGTCATTTGGACTCACCTTATTTCTCTTCGTTCTAGGTAAAGGCAAGGACCCGATCATGGGCGAGTCTAGCGGTTCCCGACTTATGGGTTAGATGGTGTACAGGGCCATGCAGACCTAGCAGTTGCCAGCCCGGGAGTTTATTTTTATCCATTTTGTCGCTTCCAGTCTATAGTTTTCATCAGTCTATTTGGGTCTGTATGGATTATATTTATTTTTGTGGCCGGTGTGCCAATGATGTATGTTATGCATGCCTGGGCTATGTAAGCCTAGAGATCAGCTGTTGTATAACAGATTGAGGTTTTGAAATGCATGCCAGGATGGCAAGTTTCTTTTCTCAATTTTCTTTTCATACTTATCAGCGGCATGCATGACAGGTCCTTTGAGATCAGGTTACTTCTATTTTAGTAGGGCACCCGCTCTGGTTCTTTGGGGACCTGGGTGGGGGCCTTACATTATGTTATGTATTAAGTCATGTTGAGAAATTTATGTTCCCGTGATGTAAGAACTGATTTATGATTGATGTTGTGATATTATGTTCGATTTCTAGCTTCCGCATTTGATATTTATGATGATTCTCCTTGGAGATAAATGAATGGAAATTTTGGGATGGATAAGAGAAATGAAATGGTTTAGTCGTCGTTTTAAATAGAAAAAAAATTATTATCCCAGAATTGTCCTGAGTTTTAACGCGCTCGAAAAATGGGGTGTTACAGAAATTCCGTTTAAATAAAGTTTAAATAATCAAGTAAGTAAGGAAAATTATATTAAGAATATTGTACAGTTGGAATTTAATTTAGGGTGTAATTTTGCTAATTTTTGGTTGAGTTAAACTGTTTTGCAGCGTGTAGTAATTTAGTGGTGTGTGGGTATATAAATACCAAAATTAGCTAATTAAAGGCAAGCTCTTTACTCCCTTGCGAGTCTCCTTTGATTTATGAATTTCATTTCCTTCCCTTCACCCGATTTGGTTCTAGAAATTAATTGTGTACGTTATAGTCAATTATTGTGAAAATTTTATTAAATTAAATTAAATAGGAGACTTCTAGGGTTTAATTCAATGAGTGCTTACGGGGTATTGTATCGCCCCTACTTTCTTAAGAATGATGCCAAACCTGGTTTGGGTTAGGTTCTTAGTGAGTCAGTTATGGTTATGGGTGCCCTCTGGGGTGAGTTGTTGTAACCGGGAGTCTTGGGATTTGCTTGTGTGAATTTTAGGGTGTGGGATACACAGCTACTGATCGTAGATCATTGGGTCGTGGCAGTTGATGGCTAGATGTATGGGCGCCGGTTATCAGTTGTTACGAGAGACTATAAAAGGGTCGGGCAAGCTAGTATCGACGGACATCCACTACTGGTGTTGTGCGTATCATGATGTGATTATGGTTTCATGTGGGCGGGAGTGGTAATAACAAACGGCGTGAGGTGTCGTCCGGTGAGGTAACGTGTTAACTATTTAGTGACACTGGGATGAATCGTTATCGGGCCGAGGGCGACTGTCAACTGGTTGTTCCTAGTCACAGATTGTCGATCGGTACTTGGTCATTGTCGACCGGCTCTGCCATTTTGTGGCATATCGCATGACATTACAGTGCATGGGATTGGGTTTACATACATTAGGGGTCATGCTTTGTATGTACGGGGAAGTGTGCATATTGGCATAACCCAGTTGGCCTATTGAGTGCCGATTTGGGTATGATAGGTGAGCATGTGCATTTAGAGCATTTTGCCTGTGTGGGTTCCTATGTGGGCATAGCATAACCTGATGTTTGGCTTATGGGGGTCTTGCCATCACGTTAATACTACAAAAGCCATTGCATTTATTATTTGTAGCATTCCATGGTTACTGTTCGATATGGATTGTGATATGGAGTTGACCCTCGATAGCTATGAGTGTGAGTTGGGCTTCAGATAGCTATGACTCGGGAACTCCAGTATGTGATTGTGATGGGAGCCTCGAGCTTATATGGATCATGTTGTGGGAGCCTCAGGCTCATGGGCTTTATACCAGCTAGTTCATTGTTGTAGTAGGTTTGTATATTGGGACTTGGGTGCCAGGCTGTGCATTTCCTATGTGGGCCTCAAGGACCGTTATATGCATTGTTATATCATTGCGAAGTTCTTGATTCTTTGTTACACGATAAGGCATGGCATGTTCATATGCTGCATTGCACTTTGTACAGGTGTATTCTGGGTGAGCAATGTACTCCCAACATTGTCATTGTTATATTGCGAGGTGTGCTCGATTGTGGTTTATTTCTGGTTTATCTTTGTCTAGTGAGGCATATGTCAAGTATGGCTATTTCTGGTTTTGGTCTGTCTTACCTGCATTTAGTGGGATGCACTCTAGTGTGGGAGATCTATACCCAGCCTTACCTATATTCTTTTGTTATGCTTGTTGAGCCTTGTGGTTCATCTTATTTTTACCATCATTCCAGGTGTGGGAGCTGACGCCATGGCTTGCCCGTTTGGCGTATCAGTCATAGATAGCTGTGTGTACAAGGCAATCCTGACTAAAAGATCCGTGAGGTGTGAGTTGTGATCAGGGGCTCGGATATTGTGGTTTGTCTAGTTTGGTCTAGTTTTGATGTTGCTATGTATGATTAAACCCCTAAGTGGTGTGTTTCATATTTATTTGGCTTCTATTGTGGTGTTATTTGGGACAGAACCCCAGCCCATGTATTTGGGATATTAGCTGAATTGTAATTAAAAATTAAGGAAATTCCCAGATCGTCACAGTTGGTATCAGAGCAAGGTGGGATGAGTTGTTCCAGTACACAAAGGGGTATTAAGAGATGTCTAGGCTGTGTTAGCAGCTGAGTATGAGCCTGAATAGGAGATCTCGTTCTTAGGTTGTGATTGGGAAGGGGTAAGGTAAAGTGTCCCTGGATAGATGTGTATGTAGTATGGCATGGGTTCGCATTAAGATACCCCAGTATAAAGCCATGTGTTTTTAGTTTGTTTTTAGGTTAAGAGGTAAGGAATTTGGTACTTGGCCTGATACTTGATTTTATGTGCAGGTCACAAGGCATCTTGTTATTTGATATGGACCCGGGAGGGCTAAGTGATGTGTGGTTAGACCCAAGTCTGGGAGAGCTAGACTTACTCTGGTACCACTGGGAAAAAGAACTGCTCACTATATGGGATGGGAGACAGCGAGAGGGTGAGCAAGTGGTAGACTATCTACATCAGGTGAATTCAGTGTTCCACTTTACCGTTTGTGAGTACATGTGGGGTCTTCCAGAGAAGCAGGTGTTATTTGTTAGGAAATACATGAATGACGTGTGGAAGGAGCTTACTCGAATGTTGATCCAAGATATGCACATTCGGTTCCGTTATGATGCTTTTGTCCACACCGTGGAGCAACAAGCGGAGATATGGGAACCATGTTAGGCTATATCTTGCGGCTCTAAGGAGGGAAGAGCGGTTTCTAAGGAATGTTCATCTAAGGCTGTGTTTCGGGGGTTAACTTGCCAGATGAAGAATCTCGTTAGGCTAAGATTGAGTGTAAATGGTAGTGGAGATTTGGGAAACCTGGTGGATGAGGCCACATCCCGAGCAGAAGGGGACGCATAGAGCTCCACCTAGTAAGGGATGCTGGTGTTAGTAAGGAGAGAGGATAGTAGATGGATTGTTAAATAGGGTTTATGTATACATTTTCTTTTGGTTGTTAGTGTGAATGTAAATAGTTGTTATATCAAGTTTGTGTAATAGGAAGTGATATACCCGGAAAAATCAAATCAATACCGAATTAAAGGTGGGCCCCAACATGGTAGTAAAAAGGAAAGAGAAGGACAAAGCATCGGAAGGAGGCAGAAGAAGACCCACTCGTCATAACCGAGTGGGTACCCACTCAGTTATGCCTAGTGGGTCACCCAATCCCACTATTTTCATGGCCCACTCGATCATGACCAAGTGGGCCCCCTCTCGTCACCTTGCCATCTTTTCATCCCCACTCAGTCATGACCGAGTGGGCCTCTTCTCGTCATCGTGCGCCTAGCCAAATGGGGTTCGAAACCATTGAAATCATTGAAATAGGCCATAGAATCTCCGGAACGAGCTGCGAAACTCTTGTCGTGATTGTCGCGTGGCTCCTCTCACCCTCCACTATAAATAGGAGGCTATGCCTTCATCACAAGGTACGCACTATTAAGCCATTCAAGTACAATTTCGCATTTTTTTCTCAAGATCTGACTTAGGCATTGGAGGGTCTGCGCGGGGACCCCCACCAGCGCCCTAACGGTGCTCTTGTTTTGTAGGTCACTCGGTTATCTTGGGTCACTCGATTATCTTGGGCCACTCGGTTATCTTGGTCACTCGGTTATCTTGGGTCACTCGGTTATCTTGGGTCACTCGGTTATCTTGGGCCACCTGATCATCAGCCCTATCATACCATCAACTCCACAGTCTCATCAGATCCACCTGATTACCAGATCCAGTTGCACGACAAACTCTCTCGTTCGCCAAGATTTTCCTCATTGAAGACACGACTCTCAATACACTGTGACAAGACTCTTACATTTGCCCACAATTAAAAATAGACTGTTGTATTTTGGTAACAACAATTGGCATCATATGTGGGAAACGCAAGACAAAAGGTCTACTTAAGAATGGCATACACCCGGGGACCCTGACAAACCCTCTCTCAGGGCGTCAAAACGCGCCCGCTACCACGGAACTCTCAACAACAAAGAGCACCTCCCATTATTCTAGATTCTCAACCACAATGAGCACCTCTGCCTCCTCATAATGCTCAACCCCAAGGAGGTGATTGCTCTGTTTCCCCAAGCCAACTAGTGGGGAACCAGTCAGTCCTACCTCCACTTAACATCAACTCAGGGTCACTTCCTATCGATCAAGCCAAGACTTCACAACAGCCACCATGTACGGTCCAGTGGGAAGAGTATGAATCATTGAGACATCAACATGTTGAGGGCATGCAGGTGCTTCGAGTCATGGCTGGCATACTCCAAGGGATGATGCCTGGAGGGACATTGCCCGATACATTGAAAAAGTTTATGCCATCGCCTGAGCCTCAACCTGAGGTGGGAGTTGATTCCTACTAGGAGGCCACTCCCGATTCTCATTCCCAATCCACTCCTCGTCGGGAGGGTAGGCCCAAATCACCCCCACCAAGGAAGAATCCTCACACCATGCCCTGAAGAAATGAGAACCCACGAATGGAAAACAAGACCAGAAGCCCCTAAAAGATACCAAGAAATTGTGTCCAATACGCCAACAAGGCATGATAACCAAACAACAGCTAGCATGCGTGATGACATGAAAAGAGTAGTTAAAGAAGTGCTTGAGCGAAAAAAGCTAATCCCCACAACAGAGGAACACCAGTGCAGAAAATGCCCCTTTACTACAAGTATATTGGAAATGCCTCTACCCCGAAAATTCAAAATGCCTCAAATCACCCCTATTCAGGAAAGGACGACCCGTATGACCATGTTCAAAACTATGAGTCACTGATGATCTTGCATGGATGGGACGATGACATAATGTGCCGAGCCTTCTCCTTAACACTATCGGGGCACGCTCGGACATGGTTTAATAGCCTGTCAGAAACCTCTATTTCATCGTTTGGGCATCTTAGAACAAAATTTATCAAGGCTTTTGTGATTAACAGTCAAAGGAAAAAAGATACCAATACTTTCTCAATATACGGCAGGGGAACAAAGAATCTTTACGTTAGTTCGTCGACAGATTTCGCAATGCCACTCTTAAAGTTCCTAATCTGCCAACTCAGGTGGCAGTGTTCGCCATGCTTCAGGGGACACGACTCACCTCTCTTCAAGAGTCACTTTCCTTAAACCCTCCAATGTCCCTTGCCGATTTGTTTGTCAGAGCCAATAGGTATATCCTCCACACTGAGATCATGAGGAATGTAGGGGGGAACGAAGACAGAGAGTGAAAGAGAAAAGAACGTGAAGGAGAAGAAGAGTCTGTACGGCGGCAGGAAAAAGCTAGGAGGGAAGATGCACCTAGACCTCATTTTAATCATTATACCTGGCTTCTATAACCACGATTTGCTATATTAGCAGCAGTGGAAGGGGAAGGACTCCTCAAACCACCCCGCAGAGTTAACAAACCCATGGGGAAAAACCAAGAGGAGTATTATAGGTACCACCAAACCCGGGGACATTCTACAGATCATTGCAGAGAACTGAAAAATCAGATTGAAATGCTCATTAGAGAGGGACACCTACAAAGATATGTGCAAAATGAAGGAGAAGAGGGTCGAGAGCCCCAGTAAAGGTAAGACATGCGTGATGGGCATGAAAGGCAAAACCAAAGGCAGCAAGAGAGAGGAAGGGATTGTAGGCAAGACCCTCATTTAGATAATGAACCAACCCAACAAGCCATTCACGTTATTTCGGGAGGGGAAACCCTAGCTGGAGACACGTCAGCCTCCCGAAAGGCATACGCCCGTCAAGCCTGCCAGGTTAATTCAGTTGTGGAGGTTAGAGATGACGAAAAGCCAATTACATTCACCCCTACCAACCGAGGTGATATAATACTCCTGCATGATGATCCAATGGTTATTTCAGCAGTTGTGGCCAAACACCTCATCAGTAGAATCCTGGTAGATAGTGGCAGTTCTATTAATCTGATCTACTAGAATTGTTTTGAACAGATGCATTTATCTCATGATCGGTTAAGAAAAGTGTCATTGCCCCTATACAGTTTCACCGGGGAAGCAGTCCCAGTGGCAGGGTTTATTCAGTTACCCATCACGTTCGGCGTAAAGCCCCAAAGTGCAACCCAACAGGCGAATTTTATGATGGTTAAAGCCTCCTCGACAGCATACAACATGATTTTGGGCCGCCCACTACTCAATGATATGAGGGTCATGTGTCCTCATACTACTTATTGATGAAGTTCCCTACGCCCGCAGGAGTTGGGCATGTTCAGAGAGATCAAAAGAAAGCACGGACCTGTTATGTGTCATCAACAAAAGGAAAAAGAACTGAGGAAACCTTATCTATCGCAGAGAAGGGTATACATAAATCCTTGGAAGAGGGAATCGCTCGCAAGCCTCAACCCGTTGAAGAATTAGAGGCAGTGCATTTGAGTGAAATTGATTATGAGAAATTAGCATATGTTGGTTCACAACTTCCAAAACATGTAAAAGAAGAGATTGTGAAATGCCTACGGGAGAATTTAGACATATTTTCCTAGAAACCAAAAGACATGGCAAGGATCAATCTAGATGTGATATGTCACCATTTGAATGTAGATTCCTAGTTCAAGCCGGTCAGGCAAAAGAAGCGAAACATTGCCCCCGATAGGCTACAAGCATTAGAAGAAGAAATTGATAAACTACTAAAGGCAGGCTTCATTCAAGAAGTGTTGTATCCTAAATGGTTGGCCAATGTTGTCATGGTCCCGAAGCCCAACGAGAAATGGCGTGTGTGTGTGTGAACTTTACCAATCTCAACAAAGCATACCCCAAAGATTCTTATCCATTACCTCGGATCTACCATCCCATAGATGAAACGTTTGGATACCAATTTCTGAGCTTTTTGGATGCTTTCTCGGGGTATCATCAAATAATGATATATCCTCTAGACTAGGAGAAAACGTCGTTTATCACCGAAAATGGGACATCTTGTTCCCAAGTCATGCCTTTTGGGCTCAAGAATGCTGGGGCCACTTATTAACGCATGGTGAATAAAGTCTTTAAGGAATTACTAGGGGACACAATGGAAGCTTATTTTGACAACATGACTATGAAAAGTCGGTAGAATGAGTCACATGTAAAAAAGCTATCACAGGTGCTCGAAGTTTTTAGACAATACAAAATGCGGCTGAACCCAACAAAGTGTGTCTTTGGAGTGTAATCCGGAAAATTCTTAGGATACATGATCACTCAAAGGGGGATCGAAGCAAACCCTGAAAAAATTCAAGCAATATTGGATATGAAACCGCCAACATCAATCAAGGAAGTTCAGTGACTGACTAGACGGATGGTGACCCTAGGGCGTTTTCTCTCCAAGTCAGTTGAGAGGGAGCTCCCATTTTTACAAACACTAAGGGATGGGAAAAAATTTGAATGGACAAAACAATGTCAGAAGTCATTTGAAGCATTAAAATAGTACTTGAAGGCAATTCCCCTATTAACATGTCCAGAAACATGAGAGACATTGTACTTATACCTGGTGATAAGTGATGAAGCAATAAGTGCAGTATTGATTAGAAAAGAAAGATAAGTGGACCGGCCAATATACTATGTCAGTAAGGTGTTACAGGGTCTAGAGACACGTTACCCCTTTGTGAAAATGTGGTGTTAGCCCTGTTAAATGCCTCCAAAAAATTCAGGCCTTACTCTCAAGCTCATTTAATCATCGTACTGACAGATCAACCATTGTGGAGTATCTTGCAAAAGCCTGAATATTCCGATCATCTTACCAAATGGTCCATTGAATTGAGTGAGTATGATATGCTGAGTTCTAACCTAGTCAAGAGGGGGGGTGAATTGACACCTTTTAAAACTCTAATGCAAAACTTATGCACGTATATATATGAGAAAACAAATTTAATACAAACCAAAATTGTAGTTGAGAGTACGGGAGCACTTAAATACTAGATGGATAATATGATATCCGCCAGCTGTGCTAGTATGTGCTTTGGTCCAATATACTCTTCAAACTACAACTTGGTGAAAACAAGTGATTTGAATGCACACAATAACAAGTCTTTAAATAAACCAAATGGAATATTGAATGAGTATAAAGAATGATCAATTCAAATTAGAATATAATCAAAATAACCAACAAGAATGTAGGCCTTAGGGTTTGGCCACTTTAGATAGCACAAGACCAAAAACAAACAAGTATAATCAAAAAAGAATAAGTAAGAGTGAAGAGAAGAAGAACACAACGATGTATAGTGGTTCGGCCCTTATGGCTTACATCCATTACCTAAGGATTTCCTTCCTTAGGATTTTCAACCAAATCCACTATATGAAAATTTTGTTACAACCACCAAAGCCTTCACGTGGCTTCACCACCACTAAACTATTTCTGGAGTCTCACACTCACTAATTTGGATTTTTATATGCTCTTTACAAGATACAAGAATAGTAGAGATTGAGAAATAGGGTTCTCTCAAAAATAATACAATGAAGCGTAGAGAACTCTCTTAGTTTTCTCTCAAGAAGATAGAGGAAGAGAAAGATTAGAGAGAATGAAAATCTTGGCCAATAATGTAGAAAATAATAGGGCTTCCAAAAGTTGTTCCAAAGCCTTCAAGAGATCCTTTTATATAGTGTTAGAGTAGGCTTTCCCTGATCAATCTCAACCCTCCATGTGGCAAGTCTTCAAGCCAATCTCAGCCCTTCAAATTGAATTCTTGATTTACCTTCCATAATCAGCTAACTTGATTGATCTTCAAGACCTTTGACTTTTGTTGATCTCCAATCAACCTTGAATGAGCAAATCAACTCTAGTAATGCATGGCTAATTTTAAGGATTAAAATATCATCACAATCCTTCATAATTCTTGCAAAATCATCCATAAATCAGAAATGATCAATTGTGACTTCTAAATGATCTTCAAACACCTTTGATTGAGCAATTGACCCCTTAGCTTCCATAACAAGAATAGCTAATTTGAAATTTGAATTTAAATCTCCATGAGGTGAAAAATGCAACCAAATATTCTCAAATAATGAAGCAAATTTGTCCAACAATGAATATATCAATTATAACTTCAAAAGCCCTTAATTGATCAAGTTTCCATACTAAAAATGTTGACAAGTAGAGAATCAATTTGTGTAGCTGAATATATGCAAGATATTCTTAGAATTTTCTCCCATAATGAAGATATCAATTAGCCATAATGAGTAGGATACTTGATTCCATGATTTGAGTCTCCATATTCTTTTAATGAGAGAGAATCAGCAATAAAGGAAACTAATATCAATCAAGGTTTAATTTTCAAACCTTAATTTCCTCTATTAATGTTGAACAATAATGCTAAATCTTTAACTTCTCCATTTGAATTTAATTCAAAAAATTCTTCCATATTTAACTGAGTAGAGGAGCTTTTAGGAACCTTTAAATTTACTCCATGATTCTCTTACCATATCTAGACTAACGAGATGATATAGCCTTGATGAGTGTGCTCCACGTGGCTGCCATGTTAACAATGCCATGTCGCCAAGTTACATATATGGCAACTCCATATAGTGGACTACTCCAATCTCCTCAAAAACTTCCATATAGATCTTTTGAACTTCCCATATATGAACAAGGATTCCATATATATATATATATATCTTCTAAACTTTCCATACATAGCTCAAATACTCAAATTTCTAGGAAGCTCTCTAGAAACTTGCTTCCATATATAATCAAATCTCTATATAAATATAAGAAGTTTCCATAACCTGTGTCATGAAATCACTAGAGAACAGCTTTATAAGCCTTATGAAGGCTTCATGCTTTGTTAGTACATAAAATATAAATGTACCATTCACACATACCAATCATCAATCATCAAAATCTACACTCAACACGATATACAGTATAAACCCCGGCAAGCCATAAAGGGGCAAGCATTAGCTGACTTTATTGTGGAATGTACGCACTCCAATAAAATGGAGGAAAATAAGCAGACCGAATGGCTACTATTTGTGGATGGAGCATCCAGCTCGCAGGGAAGTGGAGCTGGGATAGTACTTGTACCTCCCAAGGGAGAAATGCTAGAATATTCTCTACGATTTGCTTTCCCAAGTACCAACAATGTGGCGGAGTACGAGGCATTGATTGCAGGAATGAGGTTGGCGCGAAAATTGGAAGTAACACAGTTGATCGCCCATAGTGACTCCCAGTTGATTGTTCAACAGTTTCAGGGGCAGTATGAAACCAGAGGATGGGACAATACCTACGCAAGGTAAAAGACCTAGCGCAGATGTTTCAAAATTTTTAGTTAGTACAAATAAATCGATCGCTTAACGGACACGCGAATGCTTTATCAAAATTAGCATCCACTAAAGAAACGACTGGGCGAACAGTATTTGTTGAGGTGCTTCATCAACCGAGCATTGAGGAGAAAGAAGTGTCATGTGTTGAAACAGGAACTTACTGGCGAATGCCTCTCTATCGTTACCTAACCCATAGTGAGCTACCCAATGATCCACAAGAAGCAAGGATACTTAAGATACAGGCTGTAAGATTTACCATTATAGATGGAGTATTGTATAAGCGGGCTTTCACTACACCCCTTCTCAAGTGTCTAGGTTCCTAAGAAGCTGAATATACTCTGGCAGAAAACCATAACGGGGTATGTGGATAGCATTTGGGAGCAAGAGCTCTGGCAACTAAAGTCTTATGAGCAGGTTTCTTTTGGCCCACATTATGATCAGACGCGTTAAAGAAAGTTAAATCATGTGACAAATGCCAACGACATGAACCAATCCAATCTGCCCCGATATCTCAGTTACAGCCTACATTCCAGCCCATACCATTTGCTCAGTGGGGTTTAGATATTCTGGGTCTATTCCCATAAGCATCGGGGCAGAGAAAATTCTTAATGGTAGCCACTGACTACTTCACCAAATGGATTGAAGTTGAGGCATTGGCCACCATTACAGCAAGAAAAGTAGAAGCGATGGTATAGAAAGACATCGTGTGCCGGTTTGAAGTACCAAGGATTATCGTTACAAACCACGAGAAGTAGTTTGATTGTGACTCATTTAGAAAATTCTGTGATGATCTAGGGATTCAACTACGATTCGCTTCAATGGCATACTCCCAAGCTAATGGGCAAGCTGAGGTCAGTAACCGAACCATATTGCATGGTCTAAAAACTCGCTTGGAAGGGGCCAAAGGAACATGGGCTAACGAACTACCATCGATCTTGTGGGCTTACCGAACAACTAGCCGAATCGCTACCGGTGAAACTCCATTCAATCTAGTATATGGAACAGAGGCCTTAATCCCCATGGAAATTTTAGCTAAGTCCCCTAGACTAATGGCATATGAGGAAGAGAATGGTGTGAGGAATTCCAAAGCATTGCGAGAAAATTTGGATTTGATTGAGGAGCAGCGGAATAACACTGTCATGAGGATAGCTGCTCATCATAGAAGAATCGCTAGTTATTATAACTCTCGGGTAAGGAATAGGCCTATGAAAGAGGGAGATCTAGTACTCCGAAGGTCTACTATAACAAACGTGCTCAAAGATGATGGGAAGTTACGAGCTAATTGGGAGGGGCCATACCGCATACAGAAATTGATTGGTCCCAACACCTGCATTTTACAGACTCTTTTGGGAGAAACCCTCGGGAAAACATGGAATTTGAATTATTTCAAGTTGTATATGAATGCTATACCTGACAGAATATCCGCAATAATATAAACCCTAATTGGGGTCGTGAATGTCGGCACATTTGGCTGAACCACGTAAAAACCCTTATGTCCTTATGTTTTCATTACTTTTATTTTTTTCAACATTTTGTTTGCGTGATTTACCCGCAGAAAGGAAACTCAAAATATTCACCCAAACTTGTTGCCCCGCTCATGACCCGGCAACGAGGTAAAAATACTTCAAGCCCGTTGCCCTGCTCACGGCCCAACAACGAGGTAAAAATACTTTCAAGCTCGTTGCCTTGCTTATGGCTTGGCAACGAGGTAAAAATACGTTCAAGCCCATTGCCCTGCTCATGGCTCAGCAACGAGGTAAAAATACGTTCAAAGCCATTGCCCCGCTCACGACCCAACAACGAGGTAAAAATACGTTCATGCCCGTTGCCTTGCCGGCCCAACAACGAGGTAAAAATACGTTCAAGCCCGTTGCCCCGCTCACGGCTCGGCAACGAGGTAAAAATATATTCAAGCCTGTTACCCCGCTCACAGCCCGATAACGAGGTAAAAATGCGTTGAAACCCGTTGCCCCGCTCACAGCCCAGCAACGAAGTAAAAATATGTTTGAGCCTATTGCCCCACTCATGACCCGGCAATAAGGTAATAATACGTTTAAGCCTGTTACCCCGCTCATGACCCGGCAACAAGGTAATAATACATTTAAGCCTATTGCCCCGCTCATAGCCCAGCAATGGAAGAAAAAGTTGGACATCAAAGATAAATCCAAGGAGTGAACCACATTGAGCGGATCAAGGAAGACAAACACTAGGAATAAAGCGACGACTTTCATTGCGATGAGAACAAAAAAAAAGAAAACACTGATGGTCTACTCGCAGGAGTGGGACTTGCAAGATGAATGCCTAGTAGACCTAAATAACCTGGTGGGAATCTCAAGGGGCACCGTTGGAAGTTCTCCTTATTCCGCCTTAACCAAACTCAGCACACCTTCAACAGCCTCACCAGGATCTTCCTCAATCGCTTTGGGGTCACCCGCCATATCTTCCCCCCCATAATTGAAAGAATATAACTCCCATGGGCCCGTCAGATTCTCCAAATTATCCACCATAAAAGAATCCAAATAGGAGAAGGGACTTGTGGGAGTGTTTAGCTCAAACTGACGCCAATCCACACGGGTAGACTCTTCAACCTTGGGAGTAAGCAGGAGCTCGGGAAAAGTCTCTCCTGGACGCTGAGATTCTAGATAAGTGCAAGCTGGATAAAACCCATACTTCAAAAAGCCTAAGGCATACCTCCCTTTCCTATCTTGGCAGTCGGTCGAAAGACGATATTCCTTTACTACTTCAGCACAAATGGCGCTAACTTCCTTGCGACTTATCTTCAACTCTACCAAAAGTAGGGAGAGTTCCTACAAAAGCTCCTCATGCTTCGTCATCAATCCGACATTCTTTTGCTCTGAGGCCTCCAACTTAAAGCGCAAATCCTAAATTTCCCCTTGAAGACCCAAGGTACCAACAGCAACCTCAGATAGCTGAGCACCTATACCCTCAAGCTCTGCCTCCACATTTTGCTTCCTAGTCTCTGCCCGACGAGCACGACACTTTAACTCTTGGAATTCTTCATTCCAGGCAGATTGACGGTTCCTCCACTCCTACATCTAAGCATCCACTTGCTCATGATATGCCCTATCTCTCATGTTAGAGGCAACAATACCCTAAATCCCTTGCACTAGGAATTGCTCTACTTCATCCCTAGCTTGGGCATGATTACTACCAATAAATCGTCGCTCATCTCGAGGAAGAATGGTGGAGTAGATGAGACGGGCACTAATACCGGGTTCAAAAACAGAGTCTCTTTCTAGTACCCTAGGGGAAACTTGAAAATGTCATCCGCTAAGCTTTGTACCATCCCCAAGAATCATAGTATGCTTCACCTCGCCTGGAACGGGAAGGATAGGAGGCTGCCTCATTGACTTCTCACCATCAAGACTTTGGCGATCCTTCCTATTAGGGATCATAGGGCGACGGCCTTCTTCCAACACTCGGGCCATGTCTCCAGCAAATCGAGAAGATGAACTTCGTCCCCCTTGAGAACTAAGAGCCGGAGAAGGAATGGCAATGGCTTCTTCCTATGAGAGAGGAACTGATGTTGAGCTTTCCATGGGAGAAGAAACCTCTACACTCGAATGGTCATCTCTCGAGCGACGACGCCTTTCAACCCCAATAGGAGAAACTCCGATAGGCCTACGCAAGCGAGGAGGTCAAGAGCTAGTAGACCCCTTAACGCGACCATCAGAAGTACCAGTTGCCACTACAATACGCGCTTCCTCCTCAAGATGATGCCTACACAATTCCACCAGTCTGCTTTGCCCCGCCATCCCTATAAAAATTTATGTAAAGCATTAGGCATGGGAAGTAACGCGGTAACAGAACAATGAAGGCAATGGCAACAAGAAATCTACCCCCAGGAGTGATTTCCTCCTGAGGATCAAAAGGAGGATACGAAGATTGCCTAGGCATTTCCATCTCCTCCTCCTCGATTCCTTCAATTCCTTGGTTTGACAGCGTAGAAGATAGAGAAGGAGTAGTTGGCATTACAACCCCCCAACCCGCGACTCTGAAATTCTCTAAACTCAAGAGGCTCGGCAAATCAACAGGACCCTATGCTATTAGTGTCCCTACGAGACGACTATATATGCCTCGAACATCTTTGCAATGAGGGAACCCTTGGCTAGCATCATGATGATTCCAATGCATGGGAGCATCCCAATCGGGTGGAGGCTCTATCACCAACCATCGTTCTTTGAACCAGTTGATCTTGTTAGGAAGAGCATTAAACAGCTCGAAGCCAGATATCTTTTGGAGCATGTAGAGATGACGGTCCTTACTAGCCTTTCGTAACCGATAGAAACAACTGAAAAGCATCAAAGAAGGGACTACATTTCCCTGATGACAAAGTACGAAGAAACCCACCAGCTGGGCCCAACCATTAGGATGAAGCTGAGCTGGAATAATCTCGTAATGACGCAACCACTCCATAGCAAAGGGCGAAAGAGGAAAGTGAAGTCCCACCTCAAACGAAGCGTAATGAATACCAAAGGAGCTTTGATCCACTTGCGAGAGGTTCGGCTCATCAAGGCGAGGATACCTAACCATATATCCCAAGGGTGGTATCATAAACCCTTTTGAAATCTCCGAAACGAAGCCAAGAGCTCGAATCTTCGGGAATGTGCGCGGGGTCGGGGGGTGATGTCGGTCTTCTCCTCAACATATTGAAGAGACTTGAGAAAGTTACCTTACTTAAATTCTGAGGAAGTAGCAAAGGACGAAGGGTCACAGCAAACAACACCTGCAAACAAAGCAAAAGCCTCAGTACGAAATGAAGAAAAGGCAAAGTCGTGAAAGGGAGCACAAAAATAGCCGGCAGGGAGTGGGAGAAGGCCCCCACTTGGTCATGACTGGCGAGTGGGCCTTGACGAACCAGCATGTCCACTCAATCATGAGTGAGTGGACCCCCAGCCGCACCAACATAGCCACTCGGTCATGACCGAGTGGCCAGGCATCTCCCGCAATGAGCCTTGAAACGTGACGAGGTTTGAAATGCACCGAGACCTGAGGGAGTTTTAGCTTTGAAGACACCAAAACCAAGATTGCATGTGGACCAAATGAAAGCCTTGAGCTCTATTTATAGGGGTTCAAAAGACAGAAAGGCATCGAGACTCACAAATGAATATAGAAAATAAAGGACAAACGTAGTCAAACGATCTTCCGAAAGCAAGCAAAATATGATAGGAAATGCGCAAGATTTTCCTAGGATTATATGCTTTTTCAACCAACTGCCTCGGCTAAAAGAGTAAGGAGAAATTGATATACCCGAAAAAAAACAAATCAATACCGAATTAAAGGTGGGACCCAACGTGGTATTAAAAGGGAAAGAGAAGGACAAAGCATCGGAAGGAGGCAGAAGAAGACCCACTCGACATAACCGAGTGGGTACCCACTCAATTATGCCAAGTGGACATGGCCCACTCGGTCATCACCGAGTGGGCCCCTTCTCGTCACCTTGCCATCTTTTCATCCCCACTCGGTCATGATCGAGTAGGCCTCCTCTCGTCATCGTGCACCTAGCCGAATGGGCTTCGAAACCCTTGAAATAGGCCATGAAATCTCCAGAACGGGCCGCGAAACTCTCTCCATGATTGTCACGTGGCTCCTCTCACCTTCCACCATAAATAAGAGGCTATACCTTCATCACAAGGTATAAACTATTGAGCCATTCAAGTATAATTTTGTACTTTTTCTCGAGATCTGATTTAGGTATCGGAGGGTTTGCGTGAAGACCCCCACCAGTGCCCTAACGGTGCTCTCATTTTGCATGTCACTCAGTTATCTTGGGTCACTCAGTTATCTTAAGTCACTTGATTATCTTGGGCCACTCGATTATCTTGGTCACTCCGTTATCTTGGGTCACCCGGTTATCTTGGGCCACCTAATCATCAGCCCCACCAGATCATCAGCCCTATCATACCATCAACTCCACAATCTCATCAAATCCACCTGATAACCAGATCCAGTTGCACAACAGACTCTCTCGTTTGCCAAGATTTTCCTCATTGAAGACACGACTCTCAATACACTGTGACGAGACTCTTACATCTACCCACGATTAAAAATAAATTATTGTATTTTGGCAACAATAGGAAGAATAGGAGTTTTGTGTAAACTCTCATCGAATATGTGCTATTATCCTTTAATGTGAATGGGCATTATTGAGGTATGAGCCCTAAACGTAGTATTTGTGTTATGCTATGATTGTATCAAAGATTACGAAAATGGCTTATGTGTATGAGTTGGGGGAGTAAGGGTATGTAACGATGTAGAATAAAATTTTAAATAGATATATGGTACACATTCATGAGATGTACCTAAGGCGAGTTAGGGCATGGGATGCTTGTTTGAGGGAATTGTGTGTGTGGAGCTGCGGCTCATAATGCTTGTTCAGCGTGGGACCGGGCGTAGCAGGATATTAGTTTTTATGGTGGTATGAATGAAATGTTAATATGATAGAAATTATAAGTGGATGAGTAAGATGATAAGAGTAAGAAGTGTTCAGATATAAACATTTTATGGAAATGATTAAAGTGTATGACCACGTGCGAGTGGACATGATGCATGACATTATTGTGACTTACCAGGTTACCCTTGCTGGTAGGAATGTATGCATGTATGCTTATGGGTAACTGTGAAGGAAATGGGTGAGGCAGTATTGAGGTACAGCAAGTAGTCGACTGTGGGTGAGAGAGTTGTTGGCCGGTCGCGAACGGTCGCCTATTCTCTTTCCATTTGTCAGTCTCTTTGCTGGGAGCTCAGTATCTGCTATAGGTAGTAATGAAGAATTGCATGTTAGATGTATATTGGTACATGCCTGAGGAATCGAGTGGATGGAATGTGATGGGGTAGAGTGGTCAAAGGTTTACGACTTATTACTATATCAGAAAGAACGAACGAAAGGAAGAGCCAATAGAAGTAGATAATGGATGGTGAATCGCTCTCATGTGAAGTGGTCAACTTGACTACAAGTGGAATTGGAAATTCATGTGTATAGCCTGATCTGCTTGTTATAACTTGTGAAATTGCCCAACTTGTCATAACTCGTGGATGGATTACTTGTGTGTGTAGGATATGTACTCAGTGGTAGTTTATATTCAATCATAGAATTGAAATGTTTGGCTATGTAGCTGAACGCTGAAATGTGATGTCAAATTAATGGTATCCGAGGATGGAATTAATGGTATTATGTTTAGCTATGTGGTCAATGTGGGTTTGTTGTTGTGTATGACAATCAAATGAATTGGAAATCTTGTGCCTGGAAGGCCTAATTGTGATTTGAGGATGATTGTCTTGTGGTGCATGGGCATTTACTCGGATATAAAATAGGCACAGGGTAGGCGTTGAGGTTGAACGATGCTATTGATAACTTGCTATCTTTAAGATTTGGGATACCAGTGTAACTCCGGGTGGGGAGTTATTGTCTCAGTGACGTGTGTAGTTGAATTTTAGGGAAGTGAGTAATTAAATTAACGGGACCTAATAGCTGAAGTCTAGTTGGTTCACTAGAGTCAATTATTAATGGTTATGTTGATAATGGCCACTCATAGGTGTTAGGCTCGGGCGTGTGTAGAGTGTATGTCAGGAGATGAGGGAATACTCAGGTTCGTTTATGGGAAGAGTTACCCTCTAAGCCAAAAACCTAGGTTAGCGATGGATCATTGCTTGGGATCATTGGTTGTTTAGCTTGTCCGAGGGTGTTCATTAGGAAGCGTGTACGCTATGAGGTGAAGAAAATATTTAATAATTATTTTAAATATTTTTAATGATATTATATATTAATATATTATATATTTATATTTAAATAGCATTTTCAATATGCATAGATATGTTTTAAAGAAAATGAATATAAACATATACATTAACGTAAAAAAGGGAGAGAAGAATAAGAAAAACACTACAATAGAAAATATTTAATAATTATTTTTAATATTTTTAATGATATTATATATTAATATATTATATATTTATATTTAAATAGCATTTTCAATATGCATAGATATGTTTTAAAGAAAATGAATATAAACATATACATTAACATAAAAAAGGAAGAGATAGAAGAATAAGAAAAACACTACAATAGAAAATTCTTTGAAGGGTCAATTTTTTTAGGACATTCTTTAAAAATTGTAAAAATTTTGAAGTATTTTAATAGAATAATTCTAACGAAACACAATAATGAATTGTTAAAAAAGTGACAAAAGATTTTGTCACTAAATGTATTATCTATTAACTATAAATTATTTCGTCATTAATAAGCTAGTATTTTCAACATTGGCTTATATCCTTAAAATGGTGACAAAAAAGTTGGTTCGTAATAGTTAACACCATTAGTGACATAATTGTTTTGTCATTGATAAATCAATAATTTTTGCGTAACATGTCCATATTTCTGTTCTTAAATCAATGACGAAATTATTTGTCATTATTTTTTAATACCATTAATGACAAAAACATTCGTCACTAATGCATCATGGATGTCGTAGTCAAAAGAAATAATTTGATGTCATTCTAATATTTTAGAGCATTAGTGATTAAATTTTACCTTTCATCACTAAACATCTAAATGATTATGTGCTTGGTGACGAAAGTAATTTTTCGTCACTAACGATAAAGTATTGGTGATGAAATTTTACTTGTCACTTATAAATTCATAGCTAATCATCACATTTCTTGTAGTACTGACTTTAACTAGAGGTAACACAGTTGTCTTGTATGTCGATCCTAGAAATTTAATGTTGCTAAGAACCATCTGGTTACCAAGTAGGAGATCCACTGTGTGGTCTATATGCAGTAGTGTATAGAGGCAGGTGATTGCTGATGGAATTTGTCAACCTTCGGTGTAAGGTGAACATTATATGCAATCAGTGGTGTTTTGATTGTTAAAACCCCTGGCCAGGGTACACTTGATTGGAAAGTGTTTTCGATGTCGGAAAGAGTTTCAATGTGTCATCTCAATCACACCACCCTAATTCTTGGCATAGTTATCGAGTCAGTGAGTTTGATTAGTCCATGACTCTCACGTAGTCGGGATGTTATCGATGGAGAGATTATAGTACATGGAAATCGAAAGCCCAAATAAGTTCTCAAAAAAATTGTTAGACTTTATTACTTATAGGATTGCTCTGACATAATGTTAGTTGTCAATCAGGGTCTTTCGAGGTACATCAAGAAGATGGAGAGATTCTAGTTGTAAACCAAAGTGTTTGCTCAGCGTTAAAGAATTTGACGTGTCTCGATTGCTACTTAGTAGTGAACCTAGCAGGTCACGCGTATATACGGGTGTAGTGGATAACTAAGAGATGAAAGTTGTAATCATCATTAAGAGTTAATGATGTCACCGTTAAAAGTTAATGGATCAAGTTCAATGATTAAATCAATAGGAGCAATTGTCAAGAATTGGCAGGCAGGCCGTTAAGAGTCAACGTGGTCCTCTGTTTCATTATGAAAGGACCTAGATGCAATTTGCAGAAATTTGACAAAATCGGTCGACAGTTCCTTAGAAGCTGTCAACTAGTTCTTGGCAATCGATCCACAGTTCCTTTGAACTGTCAACCGTTTCTATCGTCGAAGGTCATGAATCTCACGACCCGTTTTCAACCTTTACATCAGCACCCAAACAAAATTTCGGTTAGACCAAACCGAGTCCCGAAGACACGGGAGGCCTAGTCAGTCCACACTCTAGTGAATGGTCGAGTCCCTTAACTCACTCTATGTGCTAGACAGAGAGAGTAAGGGAGATTGAGTTGATATTGGGTTCAAAGGAATAGACCCAAGCACAAAACAGTCTCACTGTTTTTGCTTGGGTTACTACTATGGTAATGGGAAACAAGGATCTTAGGAAGAAGGGCAATCAGAGAGGATTTTTGCTCTCCAGAATGAATAGGATTTGGGTTAGGATTTTTGGGAGAAAATCCTATGCAACAGCCCCCTTATTGTTGGTTTATATATCACATATATAAAATGCTAGAATCCCAAATACCCACCCAATCGAACAAAATCGATTAGGAAAGAGAGAGGGGACCAAGGGGCGACAAGAAGGGCATATGCCTTCGAGCCCCTCGTCCTCCTTTTGTCCTCCCACACCACGTAGCCTAAAATTCGTTGCACAAGACGACAAATCGATTGTGTAGTCGAGACCTCTGCAACAAGACCGATCAACTGCTCAAAAAGAGTTGTTGACCGTTTCTCTTGAAATCGGCCATAACCCCCATTCCAAGGACTTTTACCAAGGGCTCTCAACCGGTGTTACCTCCCTTATTTATGAGATTGCCACTGGCGCCAGGGACCAAGTCATCGCTGTTCTAGATAAAGTCACTCCCAGTCATAACCGGGAGTGCTGTGTGCCAGGATGGAGATACCCATTGATGACCACATTGACGGCAAGCACTCGTTAGTGACAATCCAACCCCTGGCATCGTCAACCCCAAGCCCGATCAAACTGGTTTTTCCCTCCATAGCGGGTCAAATGTTCTAGAAACTGCGCAAGCTGTATGCTCATCAACGCTTGCACCATACAATACAGGCCCCAGTGCCCGCACAACGAATCGAGGACGATGTGCATCATCGTCCACGACAATAAGGTCACTGGAGAAGACACCAAGTAGGCGAAATTCGTATTCCCCGTCACCTGCTCAACGAACCTCAAGTACTACGGGAACTCCTACACCTCCATGAAGGAGAAAGAATGCCCCTAGAGTGCCACTTACCAGCTAGAGAATTCCAACATCAGGACGGCCCACTTTTGCAAGATCAAGGCTCACCTGAAGCTGACGACAACCAAGTTGATCAGAGAGCTACCATTCCGGCTGATTAGTGATTAATTTTGTAAAAATTTTGTTATAATTTCACACTTATTTTGATCTTAAAATGGTTTAAATTGAATATTATTATGCATTTTGTGATTGTGTGCAGGTTTAAAAATATTAATATAAAAAAATATATAAAATAAAAAAATAAATATAATATATATATAATATATGAATTCCAAGCTCAAGACAAGGAAGACCCAGGCCCAAGCTCAAAATAAGGAAGGCCCAACCCCAAAACAAGAAAAGCCCAAGTCCCATAAGTTAGTATGATGTCATCACTTACATCATCGCTTGCATCATGGGTTGGTATGATGTCATCACTTACATCATCGCTTGCATCATGGGTTGGTATGATGTCATCGCTTACATCAAGTCACGAAGTTCCAAGAACTACACTTTGGCCAGAACTTTTTTGAGTAATTAGATATTTTTTTATCTTTGTATTTTTAAATTAGGCATTTTGTTTTTCTTTTTATTATTAAATTAGATTTTTTTTATATTTTTAAATTAGATAATTGTGTAGTCTCCATTGCATCTTGTGGGCTATAAATAGCTCATTTGATTGCATTTATAACCATTCAATTTTTCATATAATGAAAGCATAGTTGTGTTCTTAGAATTTCTCTCTCAAATTTTCAACTTTAGTTTTTTTATATAGTTTTGTTTTTAGAATTTCTCTCTCAATTCTTCAAACTTTAGTTTCCATATAGTTGTATTATGTTATTCTTTTTGTTGTCTTTTAATTATACACCGCCTATATGGTCGGTTAAATATTGTCTTTCAATTATTGTCTCTTAATTATACACCGCTTATATGGTCGGTTAAATACTGTCTTTTAAATACTGTCTTTTAATTTTACACTGCCTATATGGTCGGTTAGATATTATCTTTTAAATATTGTCTTTTAATTTTTACAATTTTAATTCCCGTCATTTAAATTTCTGCCAATTTATTTTCAAATGAAGATGAGTAGCTAAATCCAATCTTGGGTTAAGGCAAGAAGTGTGTCCAACGCCAATGATTCCCAAAGAAAACTACACTTCAAATGTGTAATATTAATCTGATTTAATTTGAGTAGTGTGCATATAATGTATCTTTAAGTTTGGATTGGAGCATAAGCCTAACATAGAATTTTCATGCCACGTATGGAGATTGCTAGACCTAGAAATGTTTTCATACCCAAGCCCAAATGATTAATCTGTATCTATAAAATATGTCTGTGGGATATAATTCAATTTATGGTAATTGCTTAATTTAGAATTTTCATGCCATCTATGGAAATTTCTTAAATAAGAATTATCATTATCTTGAACTAAAATTACTGATAGATCTACAAAACTTAATTCAGATGAATATTACTGATCTTTTCTATTAAATCGGGAATTAATTGGTTTTGATATTGAAATTGTCTTGACCCAAGCTGCTTAAATTCAGTACTAGTTTAGTTTTAATTCTTGCCTTTAGATCATCTTAATCACCTCCTAAAACCAAATATTCTGTGATTTTTGTTTTCAACCATAAATAATCTCCCTGTGAATCGACTCGGATTCACTGAAATATAAATTTAAAATTGTACTACATGGACACTAGCACATTGGCGAGTATAATCGCCCTACACCTACTTTAATAAGAGGATTGACGTTTGATAAATTTTGTTGTAGTTTTGATAAATAAATGTGCAGGGTAGCGTTGCAGTCACCGGCCACTGGAGATAATCGTCATCACGGACCATTTCATGACGGAAGACGTGTACGTCTAACACTGCAAGTATGCTAAGAGGAAGGCACTTGTATTATGTCGGACGGTGTCGGCCATGAAAAGAGCTGTCGACTATTTCTCTTGAAACTGGTCGACCAGTTCCCCAGCCTATTGATCGTTTTGACCCCCTTATACATAATTTTCAAAATTGCATCTAGGCCCGCTATTAACTCTTAATAACACTTTCATTATCTCATAATGACACTATAACCCCCATTAACTCTTAACAACATACCCGTCAACTCTTGACGATTGCTCCTTATTAATTAAATCATTGAACCTAATCCGTTAACTCTTAACGACAACATTATTAACTCTTAATGACGGTTTTAGCCTTAATCGCTTAGTTAACCATCACACCCGAATATGCATGTGTCCTTCTAGGTTCACTATTAGGTAGCAATCAGGACACGTCAAACTCTTTGACGTGGACCAAACACTTTAGTCTACAACGAGGATCTATCCATCTCCTCGAAGTACCCTGAAAGACCCCGAGTGATAATTAGCATTATTTCAAGGCGATCACACCAGTAATGAAATCTTACTCCAAAATAGAACCCATTTGGGCTTTCGATTCCCGTGTACTATAATCCTTCCATCCATTATCATCCCAATTGAGTGAGAGTCATGGATTGATCAAACTCATTAACTCGATGACTATGCTAAAATCAATGTGGTGAGATTGAGATGACACATCGGAACTCTTTCCGACATTAGAACACTTTCCAATCAAGTATACCCTGCCCAGGGGTTTCTACAATCAAGATTGCCACTGATCGCATAGGATGTTTATCTCACGCCGGAGGTCGATGGATCCTATTAGTAATCACCTGCCTCCATATGCCACTGCACAAGGACCACACAGTGCATCTCCCACCCAATAACCGAATGGTCCTTAGTAACAGCAAATCCCCAACACCGACACATGAGACAATTGTGTTTCCTCCAGTCAAAGGACCAGTAACACAATCGAAGCCTATGATAGATCATATATCCTCTGAGCCATGTGATCTATCATGTGCGTCATATTCAGTAAGTGTTCCACTAACACCTACCCACATGTATGCTATATCCATCTCATGGATTATGGTATGCGACTCACCATCCTTTATCATTAGTATCTCATACTAATTAAAGGTAGTATCCCATGTGCCAATTCGTACTCGACTAATCATAGTCCTCATATGAGAAGTCTAAGGACTGGGAATAACCATTAAGATATCCTTATTACAAATGTCAATTGTCACATATTCTTAACACTTAAAAATAAGATATTTAATATGAAATCTAAGGACTCATTCATATATAATGATTACAGAGCTATAAATGAAGATATGACCTCAAATATGAAAATATATTTTATTACATATTGCAATAATTAATCATTAGTCCCATAAATATAAATATCAGATGCCATCTAAGTCTAACATTAGGGCACTAATACTAACAGAATCACCAACAAGAATCTTGGCTAACACATAGATATTCTTGTTGGTTTCATCCTCTACTTGGAGCATGGACTAACTAGATCCCTTGTATTTTTTGGGGTTGGATTAGTCATCCGAATAAGTGTTCGAAAGCTATTCGGAAGCAAATTGTTATTGCTAAAGGAAGGATTCTAACCTCTACATCGACCTTCTTTGTGTTGTGAGGTATATTCACTAAACCCCCTATGAAATGGTTTAGTCTTGTTTTGCATATAGTCATTGAAAACAGGTCTTGCAATGTGTTTTTTATCTTTATTTTCGCTGCCTTATATGCGTTTTTGAAAAATATTTTTGAAAACTGATTAAACCCTTGCATTAATACTCTAATAGTTAGCGTTTCCCTTCACTGTCATGTGCAGTTTGCATCCCATATTTTCACATTACATGTTTGAGGCAATAATAGATTCTTTTTCTAATGTGAGTGTATGTGTTTATTTTTGTGTGTTCTTTGTGGGGTCTACCCGATGGTCTTTTGTTATCATTCTTGCGTTTTTTCTTATTAATATATTTTTTATTTACAAAAAAAAAATATTACATAAATCTGGTAACATTAATCTTGCTTATGAACATTTCATGCTTTGAAGGCAAGACATAATCTAAGAAGCAATGTATATATAGCCAAACTTTATTGAATATTTGGACAAAATGAATATTATAATAAGAAATATCTCTATATTATAATTTACTTGACATATTATACGATACTTTCGTAAAAGACAAAGTTGGAGAAATGAACCCCATTGTTAGTATCCCTGGTTTAGAGATTAAAGTTTCGCGAAAAGATCCAACTTATTTTTCATGTAGTAAAATAGTAAAAAAAATTCTTAACATAGAGTAAATATGATTTTCATGTAAAAATTTTGCTACACTCACAGTCCAAATGGAAAATTTAACATATAAACTCCATTTGTTTTGGGATAAAATATTATTTTTATTTTTTAGGATTTGGCTGTGCAAAAATCTTAAAAATATTTTTCTCACAAAAATATTTTCTCTAAAAGGGGGAAAATGGTTTATAGAATCAAATTTGGTAAATCATTTTCCTTGGCTCGCATATGTGGGCCTATTTATTAAAGGGATAGGGTTTAACAGGAACCAACAAGTATTAAAAGGCATAGGGAGACCCTAGGGTAACCCAATATTTCTTGTTCCGTTATTCTCTCTTCCAATTTTTCTCTCTATTTTGGCTTTTAAACTTTGATCTATGGTGTCTTGCTGCGAATCATCATGAAAGTCACCACTATGGAGAAATCTACATTGGTTGTTGACACATATAATCAATCTATTATAAGCGAATGGATGAATAGTAACCCTCAAATTCGGGGCTCGATCTTCTTATTGGTTATTTAGGGTTTTATTTCTTTCTTTTTTCTCTATTATTTTGCAATGTTTTCTTTTTCTATATATTCTATTTTCTCTTTTTCTTTTTGTTTATCTTCTTTGATTTATATATACTTTTCTTTTTCTATTATTTTAACAAACCTTCTCTGTTTCTTGATATCTTTTTCTTTGTCATACAAGTCTTAACTTTTTACCCTTCTATATTTCATTTTTTATTTTGACCCAAAACCTTAGATTTGGCCTTTTTGTTTTTAATTGGTTAAGTGTCATTAAGATTGTTATCTTTCTTCTCTTTTGGGCCTTTTCACCTTTGGTCTTTGGGAGTAGTGTTCTGATACCCTAATTAATCTATCAATGGTGAGATTGTTGGGTTTGCACAATTTAATCTTTATAATCTCCTACTATGTTAAAATGTCGACTAAGAGGTTCTAGTGGTGGTCTCAAATTACTAGTGGCATTTAATACGGTTGTAACATTCCGCATCGAGCAATAGGAAATACTAGATTAACTTACCTTGATGGGTTTATACGAACTTTCCAATGGTCATCCACCATTCAGTTACCCTAAACCCTGGTTCATGCACGCTTAACCTGGGAGTTCTTTATCCACATTTAGCTCAAAAAATATCCAACTAATGTTATTTTCTTTTTTACTATTCTTGAGATATATACTACCTTCTCTAGAGTCTCTTCTTGGACCTAACATTGGGCTCTCTAGGTATTACAACACTAGTTGTAGTGGTTGCTCATATTTTCCAATAAACCCTTATTTAATGTTCTAAGAACTAGATCGAACTAAGTTAGTTGGACCAACTGAATTGGGAATTAAGCAAAAAATTAGTTGTTTTTTTTTACAAGAACTATGATTGGACTAGTGAATTGGCATAACTATTGAATTGGTCAAGATTTTTTATTTTTTAAATTTTATTTTTAAATGTTACAAAATAGAATAATAATTTGAGATATTTGAAAGGAGTTGATGTCTACTATTTGGACACCATCTATCATTTTGTTAATATATGGATAATTTAATGTTTATTTTTTATTTGTTATTTAAATATTTATTCATGGGTTATACTTTACTTTTATCATAAGTTTGTAATTTAAATACTTTTTTTATTACTAGGACAAACACTTAATACACTTTTAAATCAATTAGGCCTTATGTGATAAATTTTATTTTATAAAAATATATTTCAGATCGACTATTGAATCTTGAACCTCTCCCTTTTTTGGTTAAAAACCCCCTTACGATTTTCTAAACATTGCCTTTATCCCAAATTTTGAGGCCTATTGTTTTAAAATTTCAAGGGAATGTTTATAAAGTTTGGTTCGTTTAGTTATGGTTTAACCTTATTTTGTCTTTTTTGTGAGTGACAAAAACCAGGGTAAAGGTGTTAACCTTATTCGATTTAGTCCACTTTTCATCCTAGTAAATAGGCCTTGACTAAGGCATATTATACAAATCTTAATTATGCTAAGACAAACCCCAATTTAAATTGGGTTTGACTTCCCACAAGGCAACATGATGACTTTAAGCTTGAGTCATCTTAGCTAAAGCTAATTCCCATTGGTTAATATATATAATTAAAAAACACACACATTTAGATGAAATAGTGGGATGTGACATTTTTACCGAGTTAGCCATAATGCTTGTCATTATGCCAATACAAGCAACCCTCTTTGCCAAGGTAAATTTTGTCCATACAAGTATTATTCTTTAGTAATGGTTAAGTGTTTAAGCTAGGAAACCTAGTACAAGAGCCCTCTCTTGGAGATCTTATTAGTATAGGACATCCCAAAGGAGGTCATTAAAAGTACAGGCAAAGATAAGACTCAATTTAAATCATCCACTCGGAATCTCATAAATAACATATCCACAAAAGAATATATACATTTCTTAGAAGTTCAACATTCTTTTAAAAACTCCATAGTGCTAAAATGCCTATACATAACAAAATAAAAGGGCAAGAATAAAAAAAAATACATCATAAGTTATTCTATTTTTGCCCTCAAAATACCCCAAGACCTTTTGGTTGGGAAAGTTTTGTACACATCTATACTCAAGGCCGGCTCGATCCAGCCCTTTATTTGGCCTTACCTTTATCTTACTTAGTAGGACCAAGGGGGAACTTATTGCCCAAAATTGGAAATCCAAACACTTCAAGCTCCAAGCCAAGAAGAAAATGAAAGGAAAAGAAATGTAAAATAAGAAGAAAAAAAAGAAGAAAATGGCCGATCGGGAGAGGAAGGAAGAGAGAGAGTAAGAAAAGACAAGAAAAAGAGAAGGTACGGGGAAGGAATGGGCTGCTATCAACTCACCAACCACCCCTAGCTAATTACCATTTTGCCCTTCTATTTAAAACACACACAATACCCTCATTAAATTCATTTTGGACGTTTGGCTCTTTTCTTTTCATATCCCATTTTTTTCACCTAATAATACACATAAAATTATTTATATAAAATACCCATTTATGAAATTCTCATTTTACCCTTAGCTTTATCACACTCAACATATAAGGCAAACTCTCTTTAGTTATTTCATTATTTTATTTTTATTTAATTAAAATATTTCATATTATGCACATGGACTCAAGCCCAAATCAATACTAAACTCATTTTTAGGCTCAATTGGTTAACTCTTTAACTTGGCCTCAAATCCATTGCATTTAACTTTCAATCCTTAACCTAAAGCTAATTTAGCCCATTACTTAGGACTTTTCAATTCATTACTAAGACCCATGCTTAAATTCTCAACACATAAATCAATTCATTTATGGCGTCATTAATCACAATATTTATAGCATTTATTTCTCAATACTAATTTATCGCACACAATAAATCATAATAATAATTCAAATAAAATTCTAAACTTACTAACGAGTGTTACACCTAGGGTTACTTAGTCATCACTATAGAGTGTTTTTCCCAATTTAGTTATCATTGACTATAAGCTTATACACTTAGCCTAAATAGGCACATCCATAACTATTTTATTTCTACTTATAGAAATAAACTTGTTTTCATGCCATAATATCCTATCATAGTTATTTAGGGTGCGTTCTCTTTACTTTTCAATTTTCAGTTTTGAATTTTGAATTCATTTTCAGTTTTTTTGTTTTGGTACTCTCTTTTTAGAAAATTAAAAACGCATTCTCTTTGTTATTTTGAAAAACTATTTTTCAAAATAGAAAATTAGAAAACGCGTTCTCTTTGAAATTTTGAAAATATTTTTTAATAATATTTTATTCAATAAATTTGATTATTAAGTAAATTAGAAATATTTAATGTTAATATATTATTAAAAAAATATATGCATTTTAAAGTTAATGAATTTTATAATATTTTTTCCATTACAATAATAAAATATGAATAAATAAATATATTTTGAGTTTTAAGTTTGTTTTGGATGAAAATATTCAAAACAATTTTTTGTTGTTTTGAGTTTTCTTTATATTTTTTTTATTTTTAAAAATAACAAAAATAATGTATTTTCATTATTTTAAAAAATTAAAAACTAAAAATGATTTGAAAATATTAAAGAGAACATAACTTTAATTTTTTAATTCCTGATGTGTTTACTTTGTTTCTTGGTGCATCTAATCTTACTAATAGTAGACATTGTTTATTATATGATTTGATTTACGTGGATATCATGCATGTCAAAAACTGTTCTGGTTTTTTTTTTTACTTCAAGTTCACAATTTCTTATGGATACATATATTTTTTTTATTTTATTGGCGTGCTTATTTTTGTTACGCACAAATGAGATATCAATAGAAATTTGATTACTAGAATTGAAACTGGGGCATGCTGCCTCAAGGTGCTAAAGCCACAACCGCTATGGCAATTACGATTGATTGACAGATCAACGGAGAGAAAGCGAGATTGGGGAAGGTGGCCGCCGGCGTCGTCACTCCTCCGTCGGAGCACGAAGGAGTTCTGAAGAACTTTCGTGAGAAAATCTCTTAATTTTCGTTTCTCCGCAGCGAATTTTGTTAGGATAGGGGAAAAGATGGAGAAAACTGGCCAACCCTTCCGTCCACAGCGAGGAGGAAGAAGAGGAACAGTCAGAACAACTCGCTCTTCTTCTTCTTCTTCTTCTTTTGGAAGTGAATTCCAATCCAGGCCTTCTTCAAGACCCGGCCCTCCCAATCACAACAACAGTTTCATCGTTCGCAGATCGGACAACAACAATCTTCCCAGCAAAGATTACCAGAGAAACAAAAGGGTCCAACATCAACAGCAACAAGAAGAAGACGATATAATGCCCTCTTCTTCCTCCTTAGTCGGAACTTGCCCTTTTATGTGCCCCGGTTTGTTTCTTCTATCTTGTTATTTATTTTTATTTGAGTGGTTAATTTACCAAAAAATACTAAATTTTGGCCTAGTGCATCAATTCTATAACCCTGTTAAAATTTAAATAATTTAATTAATACTCTTTTTGATGTATTCATTTCTGGTTTTGGTTACTTTTTGGGAATTAACTTTTATTTGAGTGGTAGAGCTTTAATTGCCTTGGCAAAATGAATTCTCCTTCTCAGTACTTTTATGCGATTTTAACCCACTTCTATTTCTAACAACTGGAGCTCAAAAGGTTTAGTTTTTCCCTATCTTTGATTAGTTGGTATCTTTGATGGATGCTATTTTTGTTCTGGGGCTTTGACTGGATTGTAGATAAATTTGGCAAGTTTGAGCTCATTTTGGTTGAAGAATTGGAATATATAGAGGTTTTATCAGACGGTGTTGCTTGAGATTTAGTGGTTCGAGATTTTATAAAGAGGGGGATGGCTTCCTACTAATTACAAACACATCATCAAGTTGCCCACTTTCTTTTTGTTTTTTATAGAACCTAATTTCAGACTATGACTTGCTAAGTGGTTGGAGAAGACTCAATGGAGATTTTCCGTGGTTTGGATGCAGCGTTTTTAAAGGCTCTAAGTGCACTCAAGTGCAAAGGCCTCCTAGATCTTAAGCATGAACTGCAAGGCACAAGCATGCACACAATCAAAACAAAGCACAAATGTTAGAAGAAAATAGAGATAATATAACTACAACTAAATTACTAGATAATACTGTCACAGAAAAGGATCCATGCTAAAAGCGAACAAAATAGGGAAGGTGGACAGCTGAGGCCGAAAGAAAAGGCGTGGCTGGGAAGATCGCTAAACCATTTCAATTCCTATGAGCAGTAAAGGTGTGAAGTAGACCTAGGTCTGGGCGATCTGGAAATTATAGCAATCGCGAGCAAGTTTGAAGGGTGTTATCCATCGCGTTTGTCGAATCTGATTGGGCAGTGAATTCTGACACTCATTGGGAAGGGAAGTAGGTCAGGCGAGTCCTCTGATCAGTTCTTGGTGGCTCTGAAGGTGGCGGAATAGGTCTAGGTCTGGGTCTCGGCTAAGAAGTGTCGCAATTATGATATCTAATTCCAGCAAGGCTCGTAGTAGCTGTGAGTGGAGTTTTGAAGGCAATCCTAAGTCGATGAGCCTTAGCCATTAAGTGGCGGAAGACTGACGGAGCAGCGGAAGTAAAGTAACCGAGCAGTGGATTTTCCGCGTTTGAGATTTAAGTCTGAAGGAAATAAGGTTGATCGGAAATTGACAACGAGCAATCCAGGCTATCTAGGGTGCATTCCAATCGATTATTGGCTGTGATCTCTATTCGGAATTTGAAGGCGACTCCTAGAGCAATTCCGGTGATTCTCAATTACTGCGAGTTCAATTGTGATTCTTGACTGACAGTTAGACGATCTAGAGGACTCTAGAAGGCTGATCTAGTCGCTGTAAGTTTGTGATTTCTTTCGCTGCTGCAATAGACTTGACCTTGAAGCATAACTGTGGATGCAATTTGCCACTTATTGGATTAATTTTAGAGGTGATTGGGTGAGGCAGTTACAGAAGGGAAGTGTGGGGATTTAGGATGGACAGCGCTTCGATTTCTTGGCCTGTGGCTTGTCCAACTCGTGAGATTTCTGCCATGACGGGCAAAGCTTGCATGAGACCATGGGAGCCTAACTTGCAACAGAAAGATGCTGCACTTTCAGCTGGAGGTAGACATCAGGGGGAGTTTGGTTAGAAGCTTTATGCATAGAAAAAGAAGTTGGAGAAGGGGATTAGCCAAGGGAACAAGAAGTGTGGTACATGAATCGAGCAAGGAATTCGGCCAAATGCTACACGAACAATTGCAAGAGTTTGCAATTATACTTATTAAGAAGTATCATTATAGCTTCCCTACAGAATTATTTGAGGATTATCATGGAAGTTTTAATAAAGAGGACTTCTTTAAAATGGAGCAGCCAAAGGAGAAGTCAAGATTATGGAAGAGCGATTCATTGCTTACTTTAGATTTTGGGCAGAAAAAGAAGTATTTTTGATTTCAACAACAAGGACAAGAAGGATGACTACAATATCAGAAACGATATTGGTGGTGAATGGCATTATCCAAAGGGAATCAGTAACAATTAGGTGGATAGGACAGTAGATGCAAAGGTACCATCGAATATTTTTGAAAAAGTTCATACAGAGGAAAAATCCAGCATACACAAAGAAGAAGAGGTTGTTGGACTGCCGACATAGAAACAGGAAATTTTGACAGAAAAAGTAGTTAAAGTTGTTTTGCAGCCAAGGGAAGAGTTAATATATTTGGATGTGCCTAAGGAGGGCTGGCAGGTCACACTCGTGGAAAAGAGAGATGCTGATTTCTCTTTCATTCAAGGAAAATCTTCTACGAGGTATGACTCTAAAGGTAGTTCTCTCCACTCGCAGCAGATTCAAAGTGGTGGGGAATTTTGGAAGCCAATGGTAGCTGGGTAAAAGCTAAGGGAGGTAGCTGAAGAAGTCAAAGGTGTTATCAAAGAGAATAAGACTCCCGCTGCTATGATGTTTTTTACTTCCACTGGCAAATCCAAGTTGTTGTCTACTGTATTGAGGGATGAATCATTGGCTGGAATTGAAGTTGCAGTAGCTCCTAATGCTAATACTCACAAACAGCCTTGGTATGAGTATCCAAGGCAAGTTTACAATCCTCCATTGCTGCATTTTGAGGATGTTGTTGATATTTCTGCAACAAAGCATGGTTGTGGAAAGAGAAGACAAGAATTGCAACTATGGATGTAGACCTGCCACCCTTACTTGTATTGGACAACAATGAACTACTAATGGAGGTCACGGACACAGATAATCTTTAAGTTGGACTCCAAGTTTCAGCTACTAGGTATGTCTGTTTGGAAGTTGTTGATTATGTCCATAGATGGGAGACCAAGCTTGATTGGATAACTATTACTAGGAGTGGTTGTTTTGGGCTTGAACTCGATGAAGTTTTCCCTATGGAAGCTTTGGATCAACTTAAGCCTGGAATTGATCTTGGAAACCTAAGAATGAAGATGAAGAGGCTTAGAAGGAGAAAGAAGGAAAGAGGAATGAAACAGATTGAGAAAGCTGGTATTGGGTAAGAGTAGTGGCCAATAGCTGAAGTTCTTAGGGACAAGAACTTTTTCAAGGAGGGGGGAATTGTCATGACCCTGAGAATCTCCAAGGATAGAATTTAGTTTACATGCATTACTATACTTTGTAATTTCCTTTCTTCTTTCTGTTATAGCTAATTGTTTTGGCTATAGGCAGTTATAGTCATTGTTGTAATTGCACATGGGTGCATGTGCAATGCTGTGAAGCTATATAAGCCACAACTGGAGAGGATGGAAGGATGCTTAATTTTGAATGAATGAAACTCTCAATTCTCTCCAATCTCCTTTCAATTTCCCTCTCTTTCTCTCATTTTCCCCTTAATCTTCTTTTCTATTATGTTCTCCCTTAATTTCCTCCCTCAATTCCTCTTCTGACCTATCACGAACCTTAGGTTTGTGACACCCCTTACATCTAGTCCACCCCAAGCACAACAACACAACCCCGCCCCCCCCCCCCCCCCCCCCCCACACACACACACACACACACTTCAATAGTCTCAAGTCAGCCACAAAATCTTCCCTATTCATCTCCCAACAGAACCCCATGCAAGCTAACTGCCTTAGGACCTTACTGTCATTTGCTACTGTTACTAAAAAGGGATGAGTGTTAGTGACCTCACACTTTAGCTTCCTTGCCATGGCTTCATCCAAGAAACTATGGGTACTCTCACTATCAATGGGTACCATTAGTGGGCAATTATGTGCTCTTCCTTCTACCTTGATGATTTTGTTGTTGGCTACCCCCTTGAGTGCATGTAAGGAGATCTCTCCTTTATCCTCTTCTTCCGCCTTTTCATCTTCTTTATCCTCTTCTCCTTCCAACAATAGTAATTTCCTTTTACACTTATACCCCGGAAAGTACTTCTCTCCACACCAGTAACATTACCCAGCCTGCCTTTTTGTTCTACTAGCTTCCCTCCAGATGTGGAAACAGGGGTAGCAGCTGGTAATGCTAACACTCCCTTGTTACCGTGCCCCATCTCCTTTCCCATTACTCTGTTCCCCAGCTGCCATACACTTGAGCTAACTCCTTTCGTTTGAACCTTCTACTTCTTCATCAAAGCCTCTATGGCCAGTTCTTGTAATTGAGCACTTTCAGTCGTTTGTTTGATAGTTCGGGCTGCATCATTTTGATCATTGGCCTCACCTCATCTCTTAGGCCACTAATAAAGCTTGACACAAAATAACCTTCGGTTAAGTGGGGGTTGTGTACCATCATCAATGACCTTATTTCTTCAAACTTGAGCTGGTAGGTCTATACCGTTCCTTCTCGTTTGAGTTTATTAAATTCTTCATTCACATCCATCATACTCTTATCTCTAAATCTTTCACACAAATCATCTGCAAATACATTCCAGGGACTATCCTCCTTCACCTTGATCCACCCTTGGACTAGGCATCTCTCATGTCATTAAGGTAAGCAAAAGCTAAGGTAATCCTCCGTTGTTCAGGCACTTGGTATAGGGTAAACATCCTCTCGCAACGTCTCATCCACTGCCTAGGATTCTCCCCATCAAAGAGTGGTATCTCCAACTTTGGTGCTAGAAAACTTGTCCGATTACGATTAACCTGAGTTCCTAGCCTCCTTTCTAATGTATTTTCCCCCATAATCTTTGGCTCCAATTCAAACTCTGATGACCCTACTTGTTGGTGTTCCATTCCCACTTCAAGAAGGATTGGTTTCAACCGCTCCTTAGGAGGAAATTCGACTGAAGTCTTATCAATTGTTTAGCTGAAAACATTCTCATGAATTGATGCATCGGCTCCATCATCTGATCACGCATCTATTCTCATAACAGAGTGCTCTGTTCCCCTTTCCTCCCGCCATCTTTCCATCTCTCTATTAATCCTGGTCTCCACCCCTACTTCGACCGAGGATTCCAAAGTCCTCATCCGTGTTTGCATATCTGCTATCGCTATCGTGACTTGCTGTAGCTGAGACTTCATTTCTTTCATTCTTGTTCCATCGACCATATGATGAATTTCAAGGAACTGAACACCGCCCAAGAGCATTGCTTTGATACCAATTGTCAGCTCCCGGAGGATCTAATTGAGAATTCCCGATTAACAGAAGGATCGAGAGAGAGAGGGATGGGTTAGAGAGATTTAGGGGGAAGAAGAAAGATAGAATCAGAGAGAGAGAAGAGAAATGAGGGAGAGAATAATCTGGAATTTCTGATATTTCATATATTTGTGGGGGTGTGTAATTAGCTCTATTTATAGCTGATTCTAACCACCCATGTGCAGGTAACCGCTTACATGTGATGGGAATGTACAAACTGCTCAATGCTGCAACAAATTAAGTACAACCCTCCACTATATACTTCTAATATACTATTTTTCCCCCTAAAGTATATTCTAATTATAGTATTTCCCTTTCACCTTGCTAGTACATGACAGGCATATCAATTGCTACCCGTTCTTTTTCTTGGGTTTCCCAAGGAGAAGAGTAGTTCTTCTTTACTAATTATTTTATACATTTTTCTTTAGTTGCGGGTCCTTCCGGAGGTATCTTTAGCAAAATTTTTGACTGGGCCTCAACCTTCTTTGTGTGGTCCCCCACTATAAAAAGAAGGGATGGCCTTCTCTTCCTTTCCATTTTCCACTCCACTTTCTCTCTCTTGGTCTTTGTCTTTCCCCTTTGTTAAAGTTTGCACTAAGTTAGTCCTGCAACATATAACATCTACAAAATAAAGGAATTCAGGTCAAAAGGAAGTCCGGAAACTCAAGGTAGTTAGAACTTGTAACGGTAACTACCGGTTCGAGTCTTGTAAAAACTGCCTCTATCCTTTATAAATAGACGGTTGGTTGAGTTATTTTTCTGTATCTTCTAAAATTGTGTACTAGAGAGAAAAGCCTAGAGGGAACTTAGACTTTGTAATCTCTTAGCGATTGTGCACTAGTTGTTTTTCAAGATAGTGGAAGATCGTGCCCTCTGTTTTCATTCTAGACGTAGGTTCACCAATCAATAGGTGATCTGAACCAAGATAAAATCCTTGGCCTCTTGCGTGCGTGTGTTCAGTTTTCTTTCAGTTCTATTTTCTATTTTGTTTGTACTGTGCACGAGTGGTGTGTTCTTGAGAGTGTGGTTTTGTGTGTGAGACACTCAGTTATTCAACAATTTGGTATAAGAGCTCAGGTTTACACAATCAAGAAGTCAAGAATCATCACAAGGTGAAGAAGCAGAATTCCAATCAGAGACATGGCATCATCTTCATCTACCTCAAGGTACAATATTGAGAAATTCGATGGGAAAAAGATTTTGCCCTCTGGAAGATGAAGATGCATGCTCTCCTCGAAAATCTTGGTTTAGAGGAAGCACTAGAAGTGGAAGATGAAGATGCATGCTCTCCTCGAAAATCTTGGTTTAGAGGAAGCACTAGAAGGGGAAGCCAAGATGCTAAAGTCCTATACGGTAGATCAAAAGAAAGAAATCTTGAAGAAGGCCTACAACACACTAATTCTAAGTTTGGGCGACAAGGTTCTGAGGGAGGTGTCCAAGATGAAGACAGCTGATAGTCGCAGAGATATGGCTCAAATTGGAGAGCCTATACATGACGAAGTCTCTGTTAAGCAGGTTATATCTAAAGGAAAACTTTTTTACATTTAAAATGAATGGTGGACAAAGGTTATAAGATCATATTGATAAGTTTAATAAACTTTATTTAGATATTGAGAATATAGATGTTAAGTATGAAGATGAGGACAAGGCATTAGTCTTGCTCCATTCTTTGCCTAGATCATATGAAACATTTGTTGATATCCTAAAGCATGGTAGGGATACTTTGTCACTGGATGATGTGATAAGGGCCCTATACTCTAAGGAATTGCAATATAAAGTAAAAGGAAAACATTCTTCGGGAGATGCCCTTACAATGAAATTAAGGTCAGATAAAAGAGACCCTAAGCGAAGAGGTAGGTCAAGATCAGGGTCTAGAAATGGCAAAAAAGTAATAAAATGTTATTGCTGCTGTGAGGAATGACACATTAAGAAGAATTGTCCTAAGAAGAAAAATGATTTTCAAGAAAGAAGTAATTTTGATGGTGGAGTTTCAATATGTGAATTCGGGTATGATAGTGCAGATGCATTGGTGGTATCTGAAAAAGCAAAAAATGAGGTGTGGATAATGGATTCGGGTTGTTCATACCACATGACACCAAAGAAGCATTGGTTCTTAAACTATCAGGAAATTAATGGAGGAAAAGTACTGCTAGGAAATGATCATGACTGCAGGGTGTTAGTAAGATTAAAGATGCATGATGGTTCTTGTAGAACTCTATCATTGGTTAGGCATGTTCCAGAATTAAAGAGAACTTTAATCTCTCTTGGAGAACTAGACAAAAATGGTTACAATTTTAAAGGTGGTGGTGGAGTACTAAGAGTTTCAAGAGGATCCTTGGTATGAATGAGAGCCTCACTGCAGAATGGTATATACATTCTGCAAGCCACTATCTTGAATGGAGAAGTAGCAGTGGCAAGAAATAAAGCTCTTATACAGTTTAGATTGTGGCATCTTAGGATGTCACACATTAGTGAACAAGGATTAAAAGAACTATCAAAGCAAGGCATCGTAGGAAATGATCAGGAGGACTTAAACAAGTGTGAGTCTTGCATTTTTGGCAAGGCTGCTAAGGTCTAGTTTAGTAAGAAGGCAATACATTCCTCAAAGGCACCATTAGATTACATTCATTTTGATCTCTGGGAGGCTCTAGGTACTCTCTCTATTATTGATGATTATTCAAGAATGGTTTGGGTGTATGTTTTGAAATCAAATGACCATACATTTGAGGCTTTCAAAACATGGAAGACTATGGTGGAAAATCAAAAAGGGAGAAGTATTAAGACCATTAGGACTAACAATGGCCTTGAATTCTGCAATAGGGATTTACACAATTATGTAAAGAAAGTGGGATAGTAAAACACTTAACTGCCCCTGGAAATCTAAAAGGATGAATAGGACTCTATTTGAAAGAGTAAGATGTATGTTATTTCATGCAAACCTACCTAAGTCATTTTGGGGTGATGCAGTGTCAACTGCAACATATGTGCTAAATAGATCACCATCTGTTGCTATTGAGTTTAAAAACCCCTATGAAATGTGGACATGTCACAAGCCAAGCTTAGATCATTTAAGGGTATTTGGATGCTTAGCCTATGCTCATGTAAAGCAAGAAAAGCTGGAACCTAGAGCAAAGAAGTGTCTATTCATAGGTTATCTTACCAGAGTAAAAGGTTACAAATTGTGGAATTTGGAGACTGGATTACCAAGGACTATTATGAGCAGGGATGTTACCTTTGATGAAGGTTCTACTATGAAGGATGTCAAAATAGATGATTAACAAGACTTAGAAGAAAAAGCTAAGTCAATAGATGTTGAGTTATAGGCAAGAATTCATGAAAATGATCTAGACACCCCTCATGATTAGAATACTACTCAATAAGAGGAAAGTGAGGAGGATACTGATGGTACCTCTAATGCAGATGATCAACCAGAACTACAAAAATATAACGTGGCTAAGGATAGGCAAAGGAGGAGTTATAGACCACCACTTAGATATGGTTTTTCAGATCTTGTTTCATATGCACTAACAAGTGCATCAAAAGTAGCAAGGGATGAACCACTGACATTTGAGGAAGGAAGGCAGTCTAAGGAGTCACATAAGTGGATGGAAGCCATGAAGTCAAAAATCGAATCCTTGAGGAAGAATCAGACTTGGACTCTGATAGATAGGCCTCAAGAACAAGAGGATTGTGGGTTGTAAATGGTTATACAAGATAAAAGAAGGGGCTAGAAGTAACGCTAAACCTAGGTATAAGGGTAGGTTGGAGGCAAGAGGGTTTAGTCAAGTCCTTGGAATAGATTTTAATGAGATGTTCTCTCCAGTGGTGAGACATACCTCTATCCGGGTGTTACTTGCTATAATAGCACACCTAAACTTAAGTTTGGAACAGATGGATGTAACCACAACATTCCTACATGGTGACCTAGATGAAAGGATCCTAATGGATCAACCAAAAGGTTTTGAATCTAGAGGAAAGGTGGAGCAGGTATGTTTACTAAGAAAATCCCTCTATGGACTTAAATAATCCCCAAGACAATGGTATAAGAAGTTCGATATGGTTATGCTAAATTAGGGATATGCTAGGAGTTCCTATGATTGTTGTGTATATTTCAAACATGTGTTCAACAATATTTCAGTTTACTTACTTCCATATGTGGATGACATGCTGATAGCAAGTTAATCTGATAAAGAGATTTATCAATTAAAGTTGAAGTTAAAATCAACATTTGAGATGAAGGAGTTAGGGGAAGCAAGGAAAATACCGGGGATAGAAATCACAAGGAATAAAGCACAAAGAAAGCTTTGTCGGTCACAAAAAACTTATCTAGAGAAGCTAATTAAAAAGTTTGGTATGACAGAATCAAAGGCAGTAAATGTACCATTTGATCAGCATTTTAAGTTGTCCCATAATCAAATTCCTAAAGATGAAGAAAGTTGTAGATCGGAAGCTATTAGGCCGAGCTAATGGAAGATCGAGCTGCAGAATTGATGGCCGAGCTGATAGAGGGTCGAGTCGAGTTGCCGAGCTGCTTAACTCGTTATCTGCTGATATATCCTCTGTGATTTATATTGCTATTACATCTTATCTTTCTTAGTTATTTTTTATTAGATTTGTTTGTATTTGAGGTGGTTGTAATCTAGTCCTACAAAGTAGAAATCTAATCTCTAAAATCTAGAAGAATTCTTAGGATCCATTGTGTATATAGTTGCGGCATTTCCAAGGGAATAAAAAGTGTATTATTCTCCCAAAAAAAAGGATTTCCGCATGGTATCATAGCAGAATTCTTTTCTCCCTTCTCTTTGTTAACCCTAGCCTTTATCCGTCGCCTCACTAATCCATCCCTTTTATAGCCGCCGGACCTAATCGACTTACATCATGGCTGGAAAAAGCAGCCAATCATTTGAGATTATTCCTTTCCAAACCACCAATTCTGTAAATACAGATAACGACAGTCCGTTTACTATCACCGATCACAAAACTGAATGGCCAAAATTACATTCAATGGTCACAATCGATGATGATGTTTATATGTGGAAAAGGAAAAGATGATTATCTAACCGAAGCTGCCAGCAAACCGAAGAAGGAGGAATCACAACAGTGGATCTGGAAGGCCGAGAACAATATGGTGATGTCTTGGTTGATTAATTCAATGAACAATGAGATAGGTGAGAATTTCTTGTTATACGACACAACACAAGAAATTTGGGAGGCTGCTAGGGAAGCCTACTCCCATATTGAGAATACCTTCGAGTTGTTTGAGATAGAGAGTATTCTTGATGATCTAAGGCAAGGTGAGTCTCAAGTCACTCAATGCTTAAATTCTTTGAATAAGTTTTGGCTGGATATAAGTGTGACACTATTCAATGGAAGTGCATTGAAGATTCAGCACAATACAAGAAAATAGTGGAGAAGAAGCAGCTATATAAGTTCATTTTGGTTTAAATAAAAATCTAGATGGCATGAGAGGTAGGATTCTTAGCACAAAACCTCTTCCAAGTATCAGGGAGGTGTTTGTTGAGGTTCATAGAGAAGAAAATAGGCTGAAACTGATGTTAAAGTCTTCAAATCCAAGCCTGGAACACTCTACCCTATTTACCCGAGGAGGCAACCCAATAAATATCAAGAAAAAGAAGGGCCATCCTTGGTGTGACCATTGTCATAAGATCGGTTGTGTTGTCCACAAGTTTCACGCTACAAAACTGGAAATAGTGCACTATTAACCAATTTTTAGCCATGTGACAAAGATTGGAAGGTAAGAATTGACGATGGCTCATTATCAAGGGTGGCAAGTATTGGATCGGCTGTGTTGTCCACAAGTTTCACGCTACATGCTATACTTTTTGTGCCTAACCTAGACTGCAACCTCTTATCTATTAGTAAACTCACTATTGATATGGATTGTATTGCAAAATTCTCAAAAGATGTGTGTGAATTTCAGGATCGAACTTCAGGAAAGATGATTGGTAGTGCTGAGCCATGTTTGGCGCTCTACGTTCTTAAAAAGACTAATTCAAAAACTGAAGTAAATTCTAGCAATTGCTGCTTTGTTCCCCCTATTTGTGTTGAAGAGAATGAGATAGCTCAATTATAGTCTTATTCTTTATATCTTTTGTATCTTGTATTATGCTGTATTGTATTTGGTTAGTTGTATTATTTGACTGTACTTCTGATTGTAGAGGATTATTAATTAGTTGTGAGCGCTAAGCATAGCAGTCAAGGCTATATATATATTTGATAGCCTTTCTATTGTAAGGGTTGAGAATCATTTCTTTTAATCAAAGATTAGACGGGGTGCTTTCTTCAAATCTCCTATTTTTCATTCGGTTTACATTCTGTTTCATTAGTTTTCATTCACTTCGAGTTGTTTATCAATTGAAGAAGTCGCTTTATGGCCTTAAACAAGCTCCCCGTGCATGGTATACTAAGCTCCGAACAGCTCTACAAAACTGGGGTTTTCTACGGGCCATATCTGATGCATCACTCTTCATTAAACGGACTTCTGAATTTGTTTTGTTTGTACTTGTTTATGTTGATGATATCTTAGTAACTGGATCAAGCACTGCTGCCTTGCATGGTTTTATTAGTGATCTTGACAAAAACTTTGCTTTGAAGACTCTAGGTTCGATGAATTACTTCCTTGGGTTTGAGGCTTATAGAGATTCTACAGGTCTCTATCTCACTCAATCAAAGTATACTCTTGATTTACTTAACAAGGCTGCTATGGCTGATAGCAAGCCTTGTGCTGTTCCACTTAGTTCTGCCACTATGTTTATTGATGAAGGAGACCTATTTTCTGATCCATCACTATATAGAACAATTGTAGGTTCTCTTCAATATCTTACATATACCAGACCGGATGTTGCCTTTGTAGTAAACAAACTAAGTCAGTTTTTAAGTTGTCCTAAGGATCAGCATTGGCAGGTTTGTAAGCGGCTACTTCGGTATCTCAAAGGAACAATTGGTTTAGGCCTGGTATTTACTCCATCATCTTCGGATTTACCCCTAAGTGTTTACACGGATGCAGATCATGCTGGATGCAAAATCACAAGGAGATCTATTAGTGGTTGGTGTGCCTTTCTAGGTAATAATATGCTTATTTGGGGTTCTAAGAAGCAAATTGTTGTAGCTCGGTCTGTTGGAGAAGCGGAATATCGGGAAGTGGCTCAGGGAGTTATCGAAATTTTGTGGTTGAAGTCTCTCTTTCATGAACTTGGGTTTTCATGCTCTAAGACTCCTATTCTTTGGTGTGATAATTTGGCAGCAAAGTCTATCTTTGAAAATCTTGTTTTCCACTCCAGAACTAAGCACATTGAGATTGATATGCATTTCGTTCGTGAAAAGGTTGAGTGTGGTGCTGTGGAAATTCGTTATGTTCCCACCATGTATCAAATTGCTGATATCTTTACTAAAGGGTTGCCTAAGGATAGGTTTCAGTTCTTATGTCAGAAGCTCGGTCTTCAAGTGACACCTATGGATCGACACTTGACTGTTACAGCATCAACGCAAAAGAATACTTCAGGGAGGTCTCAATTGAAGGGGCATGTTGAAGAGAATGAGACAGCTCAATTGTAGTCTTATTCTTTATATCTTTTGTATCTTGTATTATGCTGTATTGTATTTGGTTAGTTGTATTATTTGACTGTACTTCTGATTGTATAGGATTATTAATTAGTTGTGAGAGCTAAGCATAGCAGTCAAGGCTATATATATATATATTTGATAGCCTTTCTTTTGTAAGGGTTGAGAATCATTTCTTTTAATCAAGATTGGACGAGGTGCTTTCTTCGAATCTCCTGTTTTTCATTCGGTTTACATTCTGTTTCATTAGTTTTTATTTTGTTACAGTTTGTTTCTCTACTCTTCATTCAAATAAGAGTGCAATTATGTTGTGGCACTATGGATTAAGACATCCAAACTTTGCTTATCTTTAAAAATTGTTCCCCTCTTTGTTCAAGAATTCAGATTTACATGTTTTAATGCGAAATTTGTCAATATTCTAAGCATGTTCGGACTAATTATCCTAGTCAAATTTACACTCATCCTATCCGTTTTCTTTGATCCATAGTGATGTGTGGGGGCCTTCTAGAGTAAAAAATGTTACTGGGGCTCGGTGGTTTATTTCCTTTATTGATGATCGTACTCGTCTTACTTGGGTCTTTCTCATGAAAGAAAAGTCTGAAGTTGGCCACATTTTTCAAACCTTTCATTCCATGGTGCAAAGGCAATTTAATGCTAAAATTAAAGTTCTAAGAATAGATAATATCAAAGAATACTTCAATATCATTCTAGACACTTATCTATCACAACAAGGCATTATTCATCAAAGTTCTTGTGTAGATACATCCCAACAAAACGGGGTTGCAGAACGCAAGAATAGACACCTATTGGAAGTGGCCAGATCCTTATTATTCTCCACCCATATTCCTAAATATTTTTAGGATGAGGCTATTCTTATGGTCACCTATTTTATAAATAGAATACCCTCACGAATCCTCAAACATCACACTCCAAGTCAGCTTCTCCTTGCTTCTTTTCCCCACACCCAAGTTTTTTCTCAACTTTCACTAAAGATTTTTGGCTACACCTCTTTTATTCACATTCACCCTCAATTTCAGAGCAAACTTGATCCAAAGTCCATCAAATGTATATTTCTTAGCTACTCTTCCCACCAAAGAGGTTACAAATGTTACTCTCCAAGCCTAAGAGATTCTTCACCTCAATGGATGTAATCTTTTTTGAAGACCAACCCTATTATCCCAAATCTAATATTTAGGGGAAGAATACACCAAACAATCCTCAAGAATATTAGTTTTGAGAATACCAAGAATAGCTTGAAATTCAGCCATCTGCAAACCCTACAAGTTTGTCTTCTCCTCCCAGCCTACAATCTGAGGAGTCAGAAGTAGATCAGTCTTCTTCTTCCAGTTCACCTCTTATTGGTCATAATCCTTCTTATCCTTATGAACTTCAAGTTTATTCTAGAAAAAGTCTAAACAAAAAGAAAGTGGGTGTAAAACTTAGAGAGATTGGAAATATTCTCATATCATAACTAGTAGAATGTACACATATTTATATAAAAATATTCATATGTCATGACATAAATTATGACATAAGTCATGACATAGGGCTAACCCTAAGTCTAAAATACACATACAAGTGTTATCTCTATATACAAGTCAACACTCCCCTTCAAGCTGGTGCATATATATCATATGCACCAAGTTTGTTACATATATACCCAATTCGAGGACCTCTGACAGATTTAGTAAAGACATCTGCTAACTGGTCATTTGAATTGACAGAAACTGTGATAATACAATCAGATAAAATCTTTTCTTGAATGAAATGACAATCTATCTCAATGTGTTTGGTTCTCTCATGAAAGACTGGATTGGAGGCAATATGTAATGGAACTTGATTATCGTGAATTAATCTCATCTGTGATATTTCTCCAAACTTGAGGTCCTGAAGCAATTATTTTAACCAGATAAGTTCACATGTTGCCAAGGCCATAGCACAATATTCTGCTTCTGCACTTGACCTAGCAACAACATCCTGCTTTTTTCTTTTCCAAGATACTAGGTTCCCTCCAATTAGAACATAGTATCCTAAAATAGATTTTCTATCAGATGGAGAACCAGCCCAATCAATATCTGAATATCCAATTACTTGAGTATGACCTCTGTCCTCATACAACGGTCCTTTCCCTGGAGCTCCTTTAATATACCTAAGAATCTAACCAACTTCATTCTAGTGGATATCATAGAAGACTGTAGAAATTGACTGACAACACTGACAGAGAAAGAAAGGTTAGGCCGAGTGATAGTGAAATAATTAAGTTTTCCAACCAGCTTACGATATTTCCCAGGATCCGCAAAAGGCTCCCCCTGTCTTGGTAAAAGCTTTACATTAGGATCCATAGGAGAGTCTATAAGTTTACAATCAAGCATCCCAGTTTCTTCTAGAATATCTAACACATACTTTCCTTGAGAGATGGTTATACCAGAGCTGGATTGGGTAACTTCTATGCCAAGAAAATACTTAAGCAACCCCAAGTCCTTGGTTTGGAAATGATGGAAAAGATGTCTCTTTAGTTGAGTAATACCATCCTGATCATCACTTGTAATGATAATATCATCCACATAGACAATCAAATATATGCACTTTCCCTATGATGTGTGTTTGTAGAAAACCAAATGATCAGACTCATTACGAGTCATACCAACTTTCTGAATAATAGTACTAAAGTGACCAAACCAGGCTTGCGGAGATTGTTTTAACCCATATAGTGAGCGTCGGAGTTTACAAACCAAACTAGACTCCCCCTGAACAACAAACCCAGGAGGTTGCTCCATATAAATCTCTTCCTGAAGCTCACCATGTAAGAAGGCATTCTTAATGTCTAGTTGATACAATGGCCAGTGGCACAGAGCGGCTGTAGAGATAAACAAACGAACAGAAGACATTTTAGCTATAGGGGAAAATGTATCACCATAGTTGAGACCATACACTTGAGTGAACCCTTTTGCTACCAAACGAGCCTTTAGCCGATTGATGTGCCTATCAGGACAAACTTTGATAGTATAAATCCATCGACATCCAACACGAGATTTACCTGAAGGTAATGGAACCAAATCCCAAGTACCATTGGAATGTAAAGCAGTCATCTCTTCTACCATTGCTTGTTGCCACCTCGGGTCAGAAAGTGCCTTGTTAACAGTTTTGGGAATAGAGACAGAGGATAGGGAGGAGAGAAAAACACTATAAGGAGAAGACAGACGGTGATAATTAAGGAAATTATAAATTAGATGCGGATTGTGTGTAGAATGGGTACCTTTTCGAAAGGCAATAGGAAACTGATCCTCAGGTGGTAGAATCGCAATAGGTGGAGATGCTGGAGTGGGAGGTGAGGCAGCAGGAGTCATTGGTGCAATAGGAGAAGCGGGAGGTTGCACAGGGACATCACCAAGACCCTCATGTGAATGAGGTTGAGAACGCCGATGATAGACCTGTAATGGGATAGACGAGGGAACAGGGGGATTATATGGAAAAGGGATGGCTCTCAGAAGGAAGGGAAGAGTAGAAAGGGGATGACTCAAAAAATGTGACATCAGCAGATAGAAAATAGCGTCAGGTGGCAGGAGAGTAACACTTGTAACCCTTTTGAAGTCGGGAATAACCAAGAAAAATGCATTTGATGGACCGAGCAGATAATTTATCCCGACTTGGAGACATGTTATGAACAAAGCACGTGCAACCAAAGACACAGGGAGGGAGAACATATAAGGATTGATTAGGAAACAAGAGAGAGTGAGGAACTTTGTCCTGAAGAATAGAGGAAGGCATTCTATTAATGAGATAGCAAGCAGTGATGACAACATCAGCCCAAAAACGAAAGGGAACATTATAGTGTAAAAGGTGAGTGCAAGCAGTTTCAATCAAATGTTTATTTTTATGCTCAGCAACCCCATTTTGCTGTGGTGTGTAGGCACAAGACGACTGATGTAAGATCCCTTAAGAAGACATAAAGGTAGTGAAGGGAGCAGAAAAATATTAAGGGGCATTGTTACTGTGCAAAACTTGAACAGATGTATGAAATTGCATTTTGACTTCAGCACAAAAGAATTCAAAAATTGAAAATAGCTCAAAACGATTTTTCATTAAATATAACCAAGTGCATCAAGAATAATCGTCGATGAACGTGGTAAAATATTGAAAACCTAAGATAGACATAACACAACTAGGACCCCAAACATCAGAATGAACTAGAGCAAATGGGGATATAGCTCGATTATTGACACATTTTGGAAAAAAAGTTCTAGTCTGTTTTCCAAGCTGACAAGATTCACAATGAAATGTTGACAGTGTACACAAACTGGGAACCATCCTCTAAAACTTGATCAAACTAGGATGTCCCAAATGGTTGTGGAGAAGAGCAGGAGACTCACTCGCTGAGCACGCAATAGGAGGTTTAGGAAGGTTGAAGTGATAGAGACCTTGCGACTCACATCCGACGCCAAGCATCTGTCCCATACTGCGATCCTGAATAGTAACAAAATTGTTAATAAAGGTGAGAACAATTTAAGGCACGTGTAAGTTGACTAATAGATACAAGATTAAATGGACAATGGGGAAGATAAAGGACATAATCTAAAGGTAGAGATGGTAAGGGTTTGGCAGTGCCAATAGCTTTAGCAACAACTTTAGAATCATCGGCCAAGAAAATAGAATGTAAAGAAACAAAACTAGTAAAATGAGAGAACATATGAGGATTACTAGATATATGATTAGAAGCACTTGAATCTAGGACCCACGATCCTGAAAATGATGACCAAGCGAGGAAGGCAGTGGAGTCACTAGAATGGGTGATGGAGGCAGTGGTGGATGATGACTGCTGGGATGTCTTATGCTTGATATATTTGTCATAGTCGTCCCCAGTAAGAAGTAAAGAATTCGATGGATGTCCAACAGAAGATTTAGGTCGAGAACTATCAACAAAAGCAACATTCGCACGAGGAGGGAGACCATGCAGCTTATAACATCGTTCCTTAGTATGCCCCAACTTGTGACAGAAGTCACACTTGGGGCGGTTGCACCGATTACTACGACGACCCCCTTCCTATTCTCCATGAGTCTGAGTCTGTGAAGCCATAACTGAATTATCGTTGATGGAAGAAATAGGTACTGTAGGAACAGAGGAAACCTAAAGAAAACGAGAATACACTTCATTCATTATAGGGACGTTATGACTGGCAAGGATCTGGTCACGAATCGAAGCAAGTTCAGGACCAAGAGTAGCAAGGGTACATACCATGAAGAACTGTCTCTCTGAGCAAGATCTTCTGCAACAATCGTACTAACGGAAGAAGAGAGTTATACTTAGCTTTAAGTGAAGCCATTCGACCAAGGAAATCAGGAAGAGTCATACCCTGCTGTCTCAAATTAATCAGATTAGATACCACTGAATACAGTCATTGGATGTCACTTGTATATAAAGCCTTTGTCTGACTCCATAACTCACAACATGTGGTATAGTAGGTATAGATTGGGTGAAGAGAGGGGTCAATTGATTGCCATAGAAGACTACACAACAAGGCAATAGCTTTTACCCACGTAGTTTTGTCTGTGGTCACATCCTCAGACTTGGTAATCAAATGATCTTCTAAACCTTGACCCATACACCATAGTTCAACAGCTTTAGACCAAGAGAGATAATTTGAACTACCCATTAACTTCTCAGTAGCTATAGTTGGAGAGGGAGACAGGATACCAGAGAAGGAACTGGATTTACTGGGTCCTGACATGTTTAATGGAAAATCTGTCGGATCTAGGTTAAACAGATCTGAAATAGATCTATTGGAGGTAGGCTAAATAGATTCGATTTGTTGGGTCAGATCTAGGTTAAACAGATCTGTCGGGTCAAACTATATCTGTCAAAAAATAGATTTGAAAGGCCAAATTGAAAGGATCACACTTGTTGGCAAATCTGAAAATTGGAGACATGGGTGGTCAAATTTGGAGGAGGTGCAGTGGCCGAAGATCTGAGCAATGAAGGCGGCAGTGCGAGCGGTTGAAGCAGATCCAACGGTGAGGAGCTAAATCTGAGGTAGATTTGGTGGGATTCGACGAGAGCTGGTGGCCAGTGGTTGCGGGTGAGCTAGATTTGAGCCAAATCTGGTGGTTGGCAATTGCGAGTGAGTCAGGTCTGAGTCAGATCAGGTGGCCGGTGACGCACAAGGAAGGCTACAGATCTGGGCGACGGCTGAATCTAGGCAATAGTGGCAGTAGAGGCCAAATTTGGCCATGACTGATGACAGCAATAGCTGCGGTTGCAACGGGCTTGCAGAGGAGATCTCAGGTGACGGCGGCAGCGGCGGAGTTCACGGGTGGTGCCGTCAGTAGAGGCCGTGGATAGCTGTGACAGTGGTAGAGCAGGCCGAGGGCGGTGGCAGCAACAGCAAGGATGCAAATGGCTGTAGGCGACAGATTTGAAGGCCAGATCCGGTCGGATCTAGGTAGATCTGGTTGTGATAGAGAAGAAGGTGGGGAGCTCACAGGAGTCGGAGCAACAAGTATTGAGAAGAAAGGCACTGCTTGAGGGATAACATAGTGGGAAAGAATTCTCTAACCTAGCTCTAATACCATGTAAAACTTAGAGAGATTGGGAATATTTCTCATATCATAACTAGTAGAATGTATGCATATTTATACAAAAACATTCATATGTCATGACATAAGTCATGACATAGGGTTAACCCTAAGTTTATAATACACATACAAGTGTTATCTCTATATACAAGTCAATAGTGGGAACCGGCATGTCCTAGGATTGATCAAGAGTTTGATTTGAACCTGGATCTGAAATTGTTACAGAAGGAGAATACCATGACTACTGGTGAGAATTCTGAAATTTCAGTTATGGATGAAGATGTACATTGGCCTATAGCATTGAGAAAGGGAGTACGATCATGCACTCTAACATCCCATTCACAATTACGTTTCTTACAAAGGTCTCTCACCTAATTTCAGAACACTTATATCAAATATCAGTAAGGTGCAAGCTCCTAGAACTATTCTAGAGGCCTTTCAATATCTTAAGTGGAAGGAGGCGGTTCTCGAGGAAATGAAGGCCTTGAAAAAGAATGGGACTTGGGAGATTACATAATTACCCCTTGGAAAACATCCTGTGGGCTGCAAATGAGTATTGACAGTCAAATACAAAGAAGATGGAAGAATTGACAGATTTAAGGCCCGCCTAGTTGCAAAAAGGTTCACTCAATCTTATGGTATAGATTACCAAAAAAACTTTTGCTCTGGTGGCAAAATTGAATACTATTAGTCTTGCTATCCTTAGTTGTAAACCTGGATTGGCCACTTTACCAATTAGATGTGAAGAATGTTTTTCTAAATGGAGACCTCGAAAAAGAAGTATATGTGGGAATTCTTCACGGATTTGAAACTAACCTCACAAGAAACAAGGTATGCAAACTAAGGAGATCTTTTTATGGGCTCAAACAATCTCCTAAGCATAGTTCGAGAAATTTACAAAGGCAATCAAGAAGTATGGATATAGTCAATGTCAGGCAGACCATTCAGTGCCTGATAATAATATTTCTTTGGTTCCTGGAAAGTATAGCTTCATAGAATCTCTATCCTGCTATGGCCATAGACTTACAAGCTATATTTCTCCAAGGGCCCATGAGACGTATCTCCCCAAAATAGGGGTCGATGAATCCTGTCTTAACTCACACAGTCTTCACATGCTTCATGGCATACCGAATCACTGCCGTACTCACACCCCTTATTGAGATGCTTCCATAACAATGTCAAAGTATACGAATCTACACGCAAGACACAGTGGTGACTTCAAGTCGAAGGATCACTTACACAACCACCACTAGAGATTTCATTAGACACTTTTGCAAGATCATCTTTTTAGTCAGTGTTGTGACATTTGTATTAGATTAGATTAAATGTAAACAAGTTTCTTTATATTGCTGCATGTTTCGTTTCTGTTTTAGCATTAGATTTAATCTCTCTTCTAGAAGGTTTGTTTCTAGAAGGGGCAGTTGACCAATTAGGTTAGTTAGGTCAGTTGGGCAGGCGGTTTTATCTTGTAATCCATGCCCCTATATCTTATAAATAGGGGTCATGGGATAGGGAAAAATATCAGAGGTTTTAGCGCACCTATTATCGGAAAGGTTTGTTTCCCGTTGCTGTCTTGTGTTTGGGATTGAGTGTGAGAGGTAGAGAGTGGCTGCGTATAGCTTGTATTCTCTAGGATCCTAATAGCTTTCAGTGTGTATAGGTGAGGGGGATTCAAATCTCGTTGTAATCATCTCATGGATGTTTCAAGATAGTGGATCAGATCGGTGCCTAGCAGTCTGGATGTAGGTCTTGTATTCAAGATCGAACCAGGATAATTCTTGCGTGTTCTTGGTGTGTGTATGTCAGTTTGTGTTTCTCCTCTATTTGTTTCATTATCGGTTTGTTCTTGAGTTGGTAGTAAGCTAGTTGAGTTGAGAGAATCGGTGGAGTGTTGTTACTCTTGGTATCAGAGCCAAGAAGTATTCTTCGGCGATCAAGATTTTCAAGAAATTCAAGGAATCTCTCTCACCTCAAGAAACCGATATGGCGCCATCTACCTCCAGATTTGACATCGAAAAATTCGATGGGTCAAATGACTTCAGTCTATGGAGGATAAAGATGGAAGCGCTCCTCTGTAGTCAAGGACTCGAAGGAGGTTTGGAGCAAGAAGCCAAGACAACGGACACGACCACTGGGAAAGAAGTACCAGTGCTAACTGAGGAACAAGAAACGACCAAGAAGGAAATCAACAAAAAGGCTTACGGTATTCTGATCTTAAGCCTAGGAGATAAAGTACTTCGAGAAGTATCTAAGTGGAAGACTGCAGCAGAAATTTGGAAGAAACTTGAAGATCTCTACCTCCAAAGAACGCTGTCTAACCGTCTCTTCTTAAAGGCTAGATTTTTTAATTTCAAAATGCAAGAACCCCAAAAATTGCATGACCATATAGATGATTTTAATAAACTGTGCCTAGACTTAGAGAACATAGGAGTGAAGTATGAAGAGGAGGATAAGGCCCTGGTTCTGTTATACTCTCTACCAAAGTCCTATGAGAATTTTGTAGACATCCTTCAACTTGGTAGAGATAAGCTCTCATTAGAAGATATCATAGGTGCTTTAGAGATAAGCTCTCATTAGAAGATATCATAGGTGCTTTAAATTCAAAAGAACTTAGGTTCAAAATGAATGAGAAAACCTCTCATGGGGATGCCTTATCAGTCAGGTCAAGAAGCACTAAGAAAGATCATAAAAACAGGGGTAAATCAAGGTCTAAGTCTAGAAATGGGAAAGGCCCGATAAAATGTTCCTATTGCTAGCAAGAAGGCCACATTAAACGGCTATGCCCAAAGAGAAAGAAAAATCAGGAGATGGAGGAGGCAACTATTGTGACTCCGGTTATGATAGTTCGGAAGCCCTAATTGTTAGTGAATGTTTAGATAGCCTAGCGTGGGTCGTAGACTCTGGCTACTCATTTCACATGACCCCAAGAAAGCAGTGGCTGCAAAACTTCAGGGAAATTAATGGTGGAAAGGTCTTGCTTGGCAATGACCATGAATGTAAGGTTCAAGGGGTAGGAGATGTTTGGTTAAAACTTCATGATGGCTCTATAAGAACCCTCACATCAGTGAGGTATGTCCCTGATTTGAAGAAAAACTTGGTTTCTCTTTGAGAGCTAGACAGAGATGGTTTTAAGTTTAAAGGTGATGGTGGATCATTTCAGATTTCAAATGGGTCATTAATTTGTATGAAGGTTGTTTTAAAGAATGGATCATTAATTTACCTATTGCAGGCCATCACTTTATGTGGTGAAGCTTCAGCTGCCAGCATTAATTTTAGATCTAAAGCAAGTTTGTGGCATCTAAGAATGTCACACATAAGTGAGCAAGGGCTCAAGGAACTTGCTAGCCAGGGCATTTTAGATGTGGGGCAGTCTCTAGAATTAACTAAATGTGAATCTTGCATCTTTGGTAAGGCAGCCAAAGTAAAATTTAGCAAATAAGCAATTCATTCTTCTGAAGCACCCCTAGATTACATACATTCTGATTTATGGGGTTCAGCCCAAACGAAAACCCATGGAGGTTCTAGATACTTCCTATCTATTATAGATGATTTTTCAAGAATGTTGTATGTATATGTTCTAAAATCAAAAGATAACACTTCTGACACATTTAAATCATGGAAGAGTATGGTAAAAAATCAAAAGGGCCGGCCAGTTAAGGTAATTAGAACTGATAATGGATTGGAATTTTGTAATAAAGAGTTTGATCAAATGTGTAAAGATGGTGGCATAATTAGACATCTTACAACTCCCGGAAATCCCAAGCAAAATGGGGTTGTCGAGAGGATGAATAGGACGCTCTTGAAAAGGGTAAGGTGCATGTTGTTTCATGCTCAATTACCCAAGACTTTTTGGGGGGAAGCAGTTGTTGCTGCAACCCATGTCCTCAATAGAACCCCCTCAAAAGCTATCAGCCTCCAAACCCCTTATGAAAAGTGGACTGGCCATAAACCAAGCTTAGCCCATCTTAGAGTATTCGGTTGCCTAGCCTATGCTCATATAAAACAAGGTAAACTAGAACATAGGGCTAAGAAATGCCTCTTTATTGGTTACTCATCAGGTGTTAAAGGTTACAAGCTATGGAACTTAGAATCAGATGGACCTAGGACCATAGTTTCAACAGATGTAACATTTGATGAAGACTCTACCATAAAATTAGGAAGCAATGAACCTTAGTCAAATCAGGAAGAATCTAGAGAATCAGTTCAGGTGGAGATTCCAAATGAAACCCCAAATCTGACTCAAGATATTTTAGATTTCGAACAGTTTGATCCTGAACCTTTAAGTAACCATGACCTCTACAAAGTATCTTCCCAAGTGGAAGAGGAAGAAGGTGACAGTGACGCAGACTAAAACCTTAGAGAACCTCCTAATCATAATAGATATAATATGGCAAGAGATAGGCAGCCTAGATCCCATAGACCTCCCCAAAGACATGGTTTCTCAAACTTGGTAGCTTATGCTTTTAATAGTGCTGCAGAATCCATAGGGGAGGAACCCCTTACCTGTGAAGAGGCAATGGCCTCAGAAGATGCAGGCAAGTGGCTAGAAGCCATGAAATCTGAAATTGCATCTCTTAAGAAAAATTACACTTGGGAATTGGTTGAAAAACCAAGAGAATAGCGTGTGGTAGGCTGCAAATGGTTGTATAAAATTAAAGAGGGAGCAGGAGAAAATTCTAAGCCTAGGTTTAAGGCTAGACTAGTGGCTAGGGGCTTCACTCAAGTTCATGGAGTTGATTTTAATGAAGTGTTCTCACCAGTTGTGAGGCACACTTCCATAAGAATTCTCCTAGCCATCACTGCTCAATTGAACTTATATCTTGAGCAAATAGATGTTACAACTGCCTTCCTCCATGGGGACTTAAAGGAGAGGATTTTGATGGAACAACCGAAAGGTTTTGAAGCTAAGGGAAAGGTGGAGAAAGTATGCTTACTTAGAAAGTCCTTGTATGGACTTAAGTAGTCCCCAAGGCAATGGTACCGAAAATTTGATTCGGTTATGTTTGGTCAAGGGTATTTTAGGAGTTCCTATGATTGTTGCATCTATTTTAAGCATATTTCTTCCTGTATTTCCATATATTTACTACTCTATGTAAATGACATGCTTATAACAAGTCAGTCCTCTAAAGAAATCCAGCTTCTCAAGGATAAATTGAGGGCTGAATTTGAAATGAAAGAGCTAGGGGAAGCTAAAAAAATTCTAGGGATGGAAATTTCAAGAGATATGCTCCATAGGAAGATATATCTTTCTCAGAAATCCTACTTAGCAAAGCTACTAGTTAGATTCGGTATGGCTGAAGCAAAGGCAGATAGTCTGCCATTTGCTGCCCATTTCAAGTTATCCTCAGACCAGTCCCCTAAAGATGAAGAAGAGAAGAGGGAAATGGATCATATCCCTTATTCGAGTGCAGTAGGCAGCATCATGTATAGCATGGTGTGTACTCGACTTGATTTGGCACATGGAATGAGTGTCATCAGCCGATTTATGGTTAATCTAGGGAAATCTCACTAGATGGCAGTGAAATGGATGCTTAAATATATTAAAGGGTCTATAAGAAATGCTCTAACCTATGGTGGAGCTAAGTTAGGAGAGGAAGCTAGCATCCTAGGATACTCGGATGCCGACTATGCTGCCGACATAGACAAGAGAAGATCCACAACCAGCTATGTCTTTAGGCTGTGGAATTCTACAATTAGTTGGAAGTCAGGCTTGCAACATGTGGTAGCATTGTCCACAACCGAGGCATAATACATAGCTGTTTCTGATGCAATTAAGGAAGCTATGTGGCTAAAGGGTCTAGTTAGTGAGCTCCTAGGGGTAAAAGTCAAGGCAACTTTGATGTGTGATAGTCAAAGTGCCATACATTTGTCCAAAAACCAAGCCCATCATGAAAGGACTAAGCACATAGATGTAAGGCATCATTTCATAAGGCAAATTGTTGAAGATAAAACTATTTTTCTAACCAAGATTGTAGGACAAGACAATGCAGCGGATATGTTTACAAAACCAGTACCTACAGCAAAGCTGAAGCACTGCATGAGGATCCTTCAGATAGATCTAGGACGTCAGTGATGATGCTGGGTATGGGAGACCTTTTCAAGGTTGAAGATGAAGCCTAATTGAAGTACAAATGGGTGGAGAATTTGTTGTGACACTTGTATTAGATTAGATTAAATGTAAACAAGTTTCTTTATATTGCTGCATGTTTCGTTTCTGTTTTAGTGTTAGATTTAATCTCTCTTCTAGAAGGTTTGTTTCTAGAAGGGGTAGCTAACCAATTAGATTAGTTAGGTCAGTTGGGCAGGTGGTTTTATCTTGTAATCCACGCCCCTATATCTTATAAATAGGGGTTATGGGATAGGGAAAAATATTAGAGGTTTTAGCGCACCTATTCTCAGAAAAGTTAGTTTCCAGTTGCTGTCTTGTGTTTGGGATTGAGTGCGAGAGGTAGAGAGTGGCTGTGTATAGCTTGTATTCTCTAGGATCCTAATAGCTTTCAGTGTATATGGGCGAGGGGGATTCAGATCTCGTTGTAATCATCTAATGGATGTTTCAAGATAGTGGATTAGATTGGTGCCTAGCAGTCTGGATGTAAGTCTTGTATTCAAAATCAAACCAGGATAATTCTTGCGTGTTCTTGGTGTGTGTATGTCAGTTTGTGTTTCTCCTCTATGTGTTTCATTATCGGTGTGTTCTTGAGTTGGTAGTAAGCTAGTTGAGTTGAGAGAATCGGTGGAGTGTTGTGAGTTACTCTAATAGTCAGGTCATAGTCCAATGAACTTGTACTCACCAGCAAGCACCGGTGTACTAGCTTAGGTATCCCATACCTGTAGTCTGTAAGATCAACTACTATCTTTCCTAAAGGTAACAACATAGCACACACCAGTCTCTTTGTGTCATTGATGTCCTGTCTCGATAACACTTTTGACTAGGGGCAGGTTTAAGGTTGTACTCTTAGGTGTATCAAGGACTTTACAATTGAAGTCACACCTCAATTCCTTTCTACACAGAGTAAACCTAGGGACTTTGTCTTGAGGCATCTTGTATTTAAATAATTGATAAACAAACAAATAAATACAAAAGACAAAGTTTGCCAATAAATAACATGAACATGAAACAATTAAATATATTACTCAACAAATATACCATATCATAATATATCAAGTACAACTTAACTCTTAAGTTGTAGGGCATACACTAATACCTAGGCCGCAGACAGTAAAAGAACTAAGAGGTTTCCTAGGGTTAACAGGGTATTACCGGAAGTTCATACAGAATTATGACCCCATCATTAAGCCCCTAACTGAACTCCTCAAGGAGGACAATTTCCAATGGAATCCAAGGGTGGGCTCAACCTTCTTGACACTCAAGAAGGCCATGACAGAGGCACTGGTGCTAGCTCTCCCAGACTTTTCTAAGACATTTGTGGTAGAAATAGATGCATGCGACAATGGGATAGGTACGGTGTTAATGCAGGAGGGAAGACCCTTGTTCTATATCGGTCAAGTGTTGGCTCCAAGACACTTAGGCCTAAGTGTTTATGATAAGGAGTTATTGGTCGTGTTAGGAGCTATTGAGAAGTGGAGGCACTACCTAGAAGCATGACCTTTCATTATCAAGATTGACCACGAGAGCCTGTAATTTTGATCCCAACAAAGGCTGCACACCCAGTTGCAAAGGAAGGGGGTGTCCAAATTAATGGGGTTGGATTATACTGTTGTGTACTGCAAGGGGAAGGAAAATGTGGTAGTCGACGCCCTCTCAAGAAGGGAAGAAAAAGGGGAATGTCGGTCTATAACGTTTGTGGTGCCTGAGTGGGTTAGGGAGGTGGTAGGAAGCTATGACCAAACCCCATGGGTGCAAGACCTAATAACTTAGCTTGCAGTTCAATCCACAGAAAAGCCAGGGTATACCCTTTCCAATGGTCTGGTAAGATTTAATGGCAGGGTAGTCAGGGGAGAGAATGAGCCACTCAAAAGGCAAATCATAGCCTCTTTACATGCTTCTCCAATAGGTGGCCACTCGGGGATACAAGCCACTTATCAGAAGGTGAGGCAAATGTTATATTGGCCAGGACAATAGAAAGCAATGGTAAGTTTTGTGTTGTCGTGTGAGGATTGTCAGAGATGCAAGCATGAGAATGTGGCTTATCCAGGTTTGTTGCAACCCTTGGCAATGCCTAAACAAGCATGGGAAGGAATCTCTATGGACTTCATAAAAGGGCTACCCAAATCAGAGGGCAAAGATGTGGTTTTGGTTGTGGTAGATAGACTAAGTTCTCCCATTTTATCAGTCTAACCCATCCCTTCTCAGCACAAGTAGCCAAGAAGTTCATGGATTCGGTGGTTAAACTACATGAGGATCCTAAGTCAATTGTCTCGGATAGAGACAAGATTTTCACAAGTATGTTTTGGCAAGAATTGTTCAAGAGCATGGAGGTAGGGCTGCACATGTCCATAGCCTAACTACCACCCCCAAACTGATGGCCAAACTGAGAGAGTTAACCAATGTTTGGAGGCTTATCTAAGGTGCATGTGTTTCAATAGGCCAAGGAGTTGGAATCAGTGGTTGTTGTTAGCTTAATGGTGGTATAATTCCAACCACCATAGTGCCATCAACAAGAGCCCTTTTGAAGTAGTGTTTGGCTATAAGCCACCCCTCATCCCAGCCCTATCCAGTTCTACAGCTACTATGGCTTCGGTGGAGCAATACTTACAACAAAGACAAGAGGTTTTGAAGGTATTGAAGAGGGAGTTGGCCACAACACAGAATAGGATGAAGCAGAATGCCAATAAGAAGGGGAGTGACGGGACCTTTGAAATAGGGGACAAGGTTTATTTGAGAGCGAAGAGATCTTTGCAGCAGCCATTCACATCTACCCTTACATCCAAGCTAAGCTCAAAGTACTTTAGGCCATATACTATCGAGGCCAAAGTGGGGAGGTTGCCTACAAGCTCAAACTGCCCCCACAGGTCCACATATATCCTATATTCTATGTATCTCTCTGTTAAAGAAATCCATTGAACCACAGGCAACAATTAGTTCAGATATCCCTACTGTGGATAAGGAAGAGGAAGTGATAGTGGAGCCATAGACCATTCTGGACAAGAGAGTGATCTACCAAGGTTCTTTGCCCCTAACACAAGTGCTAGTCAGGTGGTCGCACATGGATCCTCATCACACCACTTGAGAGTATCTACTGGATTTACTGGCCTAATTTTTGCAAGCTACAGGACTCTTACAAATTCTTGAGGACAAGAATGCTTTCTAGGGGTGGGGAATGTTATGTCCCAGTGGCAATTTTGTAAATTTTGAATAAACTTTTGTAATAACCGTAGCCCACATGGGCCACTTGTGGTAGCGGGAACTAGAACTTTCCTCACAATTACAATATGAACCGCGAGAAGGGCCTATATAAGGCCGGTTGTAGGAGGATGGGACTTCTATGTTGAATGAGAAGATCATTCCCTCTTGAATTCTCTCATTTTCCTCTCAATTCTCTCATTTTCCCTCCCAATTCTATCTCTATCTCTCCCTCTCTCAATCCTTCCAATTTTCTGCACTACAAGTCTCATATCCGAGACTTGACACTCCTCAACTATTTAGTTGTTTCTATAGGGTTCGACCGGGGGGGGGGGGGGGGGGGGGGACCACCTGGTTAGTTTTTATACCTTTCAGTGAGTCCTTTCTATTGGGCGATTATTTGTTGAGGTCTCGTGTAAGATTAGTGATTTCGAAGATAAGTGGTTTGTTCTTAGGCCTTCTTATGACTTCTGACCCCTCGCTTTTGGTGCTTCGATCATCATCGTTTGGATAGGGCTATCAAACTTCCACACCCTTCAGATCTTCAAGGTGGCTTCGCTCCTGAGATTACGCGTCTACTAGCCCATGGCCCCATTTCTCTTTGGGGCTTCAAACTCTTGCGTGAGAGAACGCATCTGGCCTAGATAGGATTCCATAGATTGACCCTGCTTATGTACTTGATAGAGTGGACAACAGTATAGAGATGCTAAATGTTGTTAGTATAACACTCAGCGACTTCCTTCCAGACCTCATAACAAGTTTCAAACGACTGAAATAGCTGCAAAACATATCGGTTAATGGAATTCCATAAAATATTACACAATTGAGCATCAACCTATTTCCATTTAGCCTTGTTGGCTTCGTCGACATCCTCTGCCTTCTTGGTGAGATGGTCTGCTTGTCCCTACCCCTTAACCACATCTTGATAGAGGTTGCCCATGAGAGATAGTTGGCAGATCTTATTAACTTGTTTGAGGTGATAACAGGGGTCCCTATGTTGGAAAGGGTGAAGGGTTCAGATGCAGATAAGCCACCAGGAGTAGAGTTGGCATCACTCAAGGACGACATGGGTTTAGGTGAATAGACTGAAACTCTGGTGTTTAAAAGCTGTTGGGTAATTGATACACATGGATCAAGATGGTTTTTGAGAAAACAGACACTGGGGACAAATTCAGAAGGCTCTACTGAGGTTCTGGTGAGAAGACAACGAAATTCCAGCGATGCACACGTTCCCACGCTCTAGCGCGTGGCAACTGGCCAGAAAAAGTCAGACGGCATGTGACGGCTCCGACAGCAATGGGTCTCCTGTGGTCAGCCGATCTAACGACAGTGAACACTATGGTGGCGATGGTGCTAACAAATGATGGCCAAATAGTGAAGTTCCAGCCTAGATAAGGGCAGCGAGGAGAGAGGAAAAAAAAAGGATTTTTAGGATTTGGAAACCGCTGGAGAAAGATACACATCAACAGCTTAGGATTTTTCTCACTGGTGGCTCTGATACCATGTGAGAGAATAATTTGGAGAGAAAAACCTAAGAGATTAGTCTCTTTTAGCTTGCTATTTATGATAGGCATAATGGACCTTAATCTACAAGCTTAACCTAGGGCTAATTACAAAGCCTAATAATTACAAATAAAATGCATATAAAATATGTACAATTATTCTAATAATTCTAATATCTTGAATAATATTCGTCTTTATTTTCTTATGTGAATTGAGATTGTTATTACTTTAAACAATCTACTATACATGCACGGTCTTTTTTTTGAATTTTCTGTAATCTCAACCTAATATTTACTTGTGCAATTGAATCATATTGTAAACTAGAAGATTATTTTCCCTATACAGAATTTGATTGGATATGGTAGTTGTGTTCTTGTCAAGCAATATCATGTTTTCTCTTTTGAATGATTTTTACCTTTGATTCTTTTATTTGCATAGTTGAAGAAAGAATGCAACGTGAGCGCTTACGAGATTTATCTGTCTTTGAGAGGTTGAATGGGAATCCTGGGAAAACATCTCCAAGTCTTGCTGTCAAGAAGGTGATCTCCAACTATGTTAATGTATTGATGTTACTAATATCTGAATGGACCTTATAATCCCTATTTGCAACTTGGGGACTCAGTCCACCTCTTTGGGGACATTGATTCCAACCCCTTTTCCCACTCCATTTATTTGAGATACCTGTAAATCTGAGTTGAATGAAAAAGATTATTTCAAGCACCCAAGCCAGCTTTAGTCATTGCAGATTCTGTAGGCCATGAATTTAGGGTTTCATTTTTACCATTTCTATATCTTGTGATGAAGTGAAACATCATTGCCAAGATGGCGCACTTTAATGCTTGACTCTTTTGTTATAAAATGGGCCACAAGAAAACAATAAATAGTCAAAATCATTTTTTATTTGGATCCGTGAGCAAGCAGCATCGCAATTATGAGTTTAGGAGGCGGAGTTTGGTTGGGAGATCCAACCATGCAAACTACCATGGCCATCTGTCATAAATCCCACATCAGTCAAGAAACCATATAAGCATGCAGTCAACACCACGAAACACTTTAAACTTTTGGATTGGCTGGGAAGCTTTTGGCTTGTGAGTATCAGAGCAGCAAAATTCTTTATTTAATCACACATCAAACCTCCAAGGGGGAGTTGGGAAAGTGGTTTGACCTTTTTCAATGATGGTGCATATTTGGGAGGGGGAATGTTTCTTGGATAAGAAAAGGGCTATTTCGGCCATATAAGAGGCAACACCAGATGCCAATTTAAATTTTTAAGTTGAATGAAATTTGTCTAACTTGTGATGCATCTTCCTCCAAAAACTTGAAAAGAAGGAGGGGAAACCTTATGACCCAATTTCCCTTAAATAGCTAATATGGTTATCTAGTGTTAGCATCTCTCATTGTGGACACTTAATATATGAAGTAACAAACTACAAAAGTTAGTATGGCATATCGTATATTGTATGGGCTTTACAATTTCACCTTTTTGTTTGAACATGGGAAGTTTACTTTTTAAAACATTGGCATAGCATTCTAGGATACTTTTTGTTCAGATGCCAAAACAAAGCTGTGATGATCATATTAGAATCATGTAATTCGCACAATATCTACTCTTCCTTTTTCATGTTACTCTCTTCTTTATTCTGTTTCAACTTGAACTCACCTTCCATTTTCCTTTTTTTTTTATTTACCTTTTTGTTTCTAGTTTCTCTCATTCAGGATAAACATAGTCCTGCCTCCGTCCCTCTCTAATTTCATTTCTCTCCCTCCCTCCTTCCCCACCCCCCCCCCCCACCCCCCCCCAAAAAAAAAAAAAAAAAAAATCCTCCTATAAGGAGAACACACAAATGGTATAATGTGCACTTTTAGTATGGTATCAAGCTCTCTGCCATTTGCTCTCTTAACTCTTTTTTTTTTCTTTTTGGGCTCAATTTTCTTCTCTCTCTAATAGAACTCAATTTGTATTTGTATGAAAATTTTCATGATCTCATTCTGCGCCACTATTATTATTTAATCCAATAAAGCATTTTCTAGATTTTGGATTGGATTTATGTGGCAGTACTTGAAAATCTGCTGCATGTCCTGAATGTCTGTGCTGGGGCTTGTATGCATGTAGTGAGCAGGGTTTCTTTTCTAGAATCTAGATCTTTTACAACAACAACATATCCAGCATTTATCCCACTATGTGGGGAATCTGGATCTTTTAAAGTGTAAAATAGAAGGGAAGTTTTTTTTCTAGAGTACCTTTCTGGAAGTTTGCTTTCTTTAAGAATCTCAGATTTGATTTTCTTATTATTCATGCTCTTGTAATGAGTGCAACATTTAGGGCCTGTTCAGTTGTAGAAAACATTTTCTGTTTTCTAACTTCAATTTTCTATTGAATAATTGAATCTTCCATTAGAAAATAGAAAACCAAGTTTTTCTACTTTTTCAGCTTTATGCTATGAATTAGAAATGTCCTTTTTGATGTTTTCTAAATTTTCTGAAAATGAATGCTATGACTTTTTGGAACTTTAAATGTTAGGACAGTGATAGAACTCTTCTCAAAAATTGATTGAACTTTCACTCAAAAACAGTAGGAATTCCTCACTTACAGTAGCTTCAACAATGGATGTAGCAAAAACAATGAAAGAAAAACCAAATAGGCCTATTCGAGAGGGCCTCTCTCTCCCACGACTTCTCTAACAGAATTTTCCACACCTCTCTCTCCTTCTCTTCTCCCTTATATACTTACTCCTCCCACTCGTTCCAGCCACATGCTAGAATATTTTCTTCTAACTAACTTGTGACTTTTTTTAGCCTTGGGTCATTTTACTTGGTTGCCCCCCCCCCTCCCACCCCTTTTCCCCTCCTTCTTTCTCCTCTGATACGTTTGTTTAATGGGAGTCCTAACAACACTCCCGCCTATAAGTCGCACCTTGTCCTCAAGGTGAAATTCTTGATATTGAAGAAGAATCTGATGGTATGGCTCCCAGGTTGCTTCCAATGGGGGCAGCCTCTTCCATTGAATAAAGACATAAAGGTTCTTTAGATTTTCCTTTGTGCCTGGCCTTATTCCCAACAGAAATTCTGAAGACACTTTCATTTCCATCTCGGCTGAAAGCTGATCAGGGATTTCGAGGGTTTCCCTAATTGCTCCTTCCGCCTTGCGCAGCTGCGACACATGGAACACGGGATGGATAGCACTAGAAAGGGGTAAGGACAGCTTGTAGGCCACATTCCCGATCCTCTTCTCCACTGGAAAAGGCCCATAGAACCTGGGTGATAACTTCTCATTCAATCTCTTTGCCAATCTCTTTTGTCGATAGGGCCGAATTTTTACATAAACCATATCTCCCACATCAAATTGCACATCTCGCCGCTTCCTATCAGCTAACTCTTTCATCCGAGCTTGAGCCTTCAATAGTTGGGACTTTAATTCATCAAGAATGGAGTCCCGCTCCAACAGCTGCTGTTCGATTGCTGAAACTGTTGTAGTACCCCTCTCAAATCTCAATAATGGGGAAGGTTCACGCCCATATACAATCTGGAACGGAGTTAATTTTGAGGCTGTATGAAATGAAGTATTGTACCAATATTTAGCCCATGGCAACCAGCTGCACTACGCTGTAGGTTTGGACGAGCAGAAACAACGAAGATAAGTCTCCAATGTGCGGTTTAGGACCTCCGTTTGACCATCGGACTGTGGGTGGTAGGAGCTGCTCCTGTTCAATTTAGTGCCCAGCAATCGAAACAACTCTTCCCAAAAGTGACTAACAAAAATTTTATCCCTATCGGAGACAATTGAGTTTGGAACCCCATGTAACCTGACAACCTCCTTCACAAAAATCCCTGCTATGCTTGCTGCTGTGAAGGGATGTTTTACAGCAAGGAAATGTCCATATTTGCTTAACCGATCAACCACCACCAATATTGTATCTTTCCCCCCTGACCTTGGCAGCCCTTCAATGAAATCCATAGACACATCCTCCCAGATTTGGCTTGGAACTGAAAGCGGCTGCAACAACCCACTAGGTGATAATGCTTCGTATTTATTTTGTTGGCACACAGGGCAATCTCGAACATATTGTTGAATATCCCTCTTCATTCCCACCCAAAACACGTTCGAAGAGATCCTTTTAAAGGTCTTGAGAACCCCGGAGTGGCCTCCAATCCGACCATCATGCCCCTCCTTCAGTATTAATAGAATCAAGGTGGAGCCTTTAGGTAGATACAGCTTCCCTTTGAACAGCAAGTGCCCATCCACCAAGGTAAAACCCGGCTTTCGCGTGGGATCAGCCTTCACCTCCTTAACTATTAGTTGGAGTGGCACATCCTCCTCCACCTCCTTCTTAAGTTGGTCAAGTTGCACCACTCGAGGAACGATGAGAGTCAATAATGAAACGGAAGATTGGAGACGTGAAAGGGCATCCGCTGCCCGGTTCTCCAACTCGGGTTGGTATTGAATCTCACACTCATATCCCATCAACTTCATGACCCATTTTTGGCACTCTGAACTGATCTCCCTTTGTTCCATTAAAAACTTTAAGCTTTGTTGATCTGTCCGAATAACAAATTTCCTCCCAATCAAATAATGTCTCCACTTCCTCACCGCAAATACCATGGCCATCAGTTCTCTCTCATACACAGACCTTTGTCGACCTTTGGGATTTAGGGAATGGCTGAAAAAAGCTATAGGTCGCTGCTCCTGCATCAAAACAGCCCCCAACCCATGCCCGGATGCATCAGTTTCTACCACAAACTCTTTGGAAAAATCTGGTAAGGCCAACACCGGTAGTTTGGTCATCACTCCTCTAAGAGATTGAAAGGCATGTTCTGCAAATTCATCCCAAAAAAAATTCCCCTTTCGAAGGCGGTCTGTCAATGGCCATGCTAGCTTCCCATAATTCTTCACAAACCTCCTATAATACCCCGTAAGGCCCAAGAATCCCCGAAGCTCCTGTAAGGACTTAGGACTGGGCCAGTCCACCACTACCTTAATTTTTGAATCATTCGCAGCCACCCCTTCGTGAGAAATGACGTGTCCCAAGCACTCAATCTTCCGCTGCCCAAATTGACACTTCTTTGCATTAGCATACAGCTGATGCACTGCTAACAACCCCAAAACGCACTTCAAATGTTCCTTATGCTCAGCCATATCCTTGCTATAAACCAAAATGTCATCAAAAAATACCAAAACAAATTGCCTCAGTTGTTCCTTAAAGATCTCATTCATCAAGGATTGAAATGTGGCGGGGGCATTGGTTAAGCCAAATGGCATAACCAAAAATTCATAATGTCCTTCATGTGTGCGAAAAGCGGTCTTAGGAATGTCCTTAGGATTGATTCGTATTTGATGATATCCCGATTTTAAGTCCAACTTGGAAAAAACAGCAGCCCCATTCAATTCATCCAATAATTCTTCAATAATTGGAATGGGAAATCTATCAGGAATTGTTACCTTGTTTAAAGCTCGGTAGTCAATGCAAAATCTCCAGCCACCATCCTTCTTCTTAACCAACACCAGGCTGGAAAATGGACTAACACTCGACCGAATCAGCCCTGCTGCCAACATCTCCTTAACCAGCCTCTCGATCTCATTTTTTTGAAAGTGGGGATACCGATAAGGTCGAACATTCACTGGTGGTACGCCTGATTGCAGTGTAATCACATGGTCTCACTTCCGATGTGGGGGTAGACCCCCCGGCCCCCCAAACACATGTTTGAACTCCATGAGCAGCTTCTGCAAGCTGTTTGGAACTGCCCCTCCAGCCTTGTTTTTAGCAGCAATCAAGTTGCCCAATTCAAGTAACACCCCTTCCCCATTTTCCCTGAATGCCTTCATCATTGATTTCAAGGTTACCAAGGTCTTACTAAGGCTGGGATCCCCATGCAGTGTCACAGTAGCTCCCCCTGCCTTAATGAGCCCCAATCAACTTGTGTCTCCCCTAAGGAAGCCAACCACTTCATTCCGAGGATCACATCTGAACTCCCTAGCTCCAATGGCAGAAAATCCTCCACTATTTCCATATTCTGCAGCCTTAAGACCACCCCCTTACACACCCCCGCCCCTTGAACAGCCATACCCGACCCCATAATCACCCCATAACCTTTTGTTTGTCTTGGTCAGCCCTAAATTCTGCACTAATTCAGCTGCTATAAAGTTATGGAAGCCCCACTATCAATTAATACCACCACCTTTTGTCCCCCCACTTCCCCTTTTACTTTCATGGTTTGCGGAGGGGTTAATCCCACAACCGAGTTAAGGGATAGCTCCACCACCTCCCTTAATTTGACCTGGTCTCCCCCTTCCCTTGATTCATCCTTTGTTTCAGTCTCCTGCACATCTTCTTCTTCCTCATCCCTTTCCTCCTCATAAATCACCATTACTTACAGCTCCCTATTCTTGCATTTATGACCCACCGAATACTTATCGTCACAACGGAAACATAACCCCTTCTCCCGTTTGGCCTGCAACTCACTCTCACTCAACTTCTTGAAAGGAGGAGTGCTCCACTTACCTACGGCTGATGGCCGATGTGAGGTGGCAGTGCTGGTTGTCGCCCACTTCGGCTGAAGGTTGGTTGTCGGAATGGAAGGGGCTGATACCCAAGTTAGGTTTGATCCCAAGTAACCCCCACGGACCACCCGATTCCTCTCCTCAATCCGTTGGGCCAACTCCATCATCTACTCCAATCCGTTCGGCCGCAATACCCTCATCTCCGCTCGGATGTCCATCCTCAGGCCATTTATAAAGTGACCCTCAAGGAACGCGTCTGGTAGCTCTTCAAGGGACGAAGCCAACGTTTTAAAGCAGAGGCGATAGTCCTTGACAGACCCGGTCTGCCTAAGCGCGAGGAACCTCTCCTCCGCTGTGCCTTCTTGAGTCGATCGGAATCGACTTACCAGCAGCGCCTTGAGCTCCTCCCAACTCCTCACTCGCCGTCGCCTTTGCTCCCATTGAAACCAGGCGAGCGCGGCCCCTTCAAAACAGAGCGCGGACGAGTCCAGTTTCTCTGGGTCAGCCAAACGATTCACAGCGAAGTAATGCTCCGCCCTAAAGACCCACCCATCAAGGTTGTCTCCCTCAAGTAGGGGCATCTCCAAACGCCGGCCCCTAGTCTCCAGCCTTCCGAAGCCTTCGGTCACATCGCCTTCGTCTCTGGTCCGTTCTCTCACCCTCGGTGTCTCGTCCATGGTAAAAGAAGAACCCATGGGTACATTGTCCTCTCCTCGTTTCCCCTTCCTATCCTTCTCCCGCGACTCCCACTTCTCTATCAATAAGTTGAATTGGTCCAGCATCATCGTCATGTTCTTCTCTATGTTATGCACCTTTTGGAATTCATTCCTCATAGAATCCAACCCGACTTGCAATCCCTCCATTCGTCCTTCTATCTACTGTTGATAATTCTCCAACCTCCCCTCTAACTCGCCCACTCTCTCAGAAACGGATATCCCCATGAATCAGCGCTACCAAATGATAGAACTCTTCTCAAAAATTGATTGAGCTTTCACTCAAAAACAGTAGGAATTCCTCACTTACAGTAGCTTCAACAATGGATGTAGCAAAAACAATGAAAGAAAAACCAAATAGGCCTATTCGAGAGGGCCTCTCTCTCCCACAACTTCTCTAATAGAATTTTCCACACCTCTCTCCTTCTCTTCTCCCTTATATACTTACTCCTCCCACTCGTTCCAGCCACATGCTAGAATATTCTCTTCTAACTAACTTGTGACTTTTTTTAGCCTTGGGTCATTTTACTTGGTTGCCCCCCCCCCCCCCCCCCCCCCCCCCCACCCCTTTTCCCCTCCTTCTTTCTCCTCTGATACATTTGTTTAATGGGAGTCCTAACAGACAGCTTTAGTTATAAAATTGGAGTTGGAAACAAGAAAATGTTTTCTGAAACTGATCAGGGCCTTAGAGATCTGTTTCCTTTTCCCTTATGATATTTGTAATGCTGTGAAGTATCTATAATTGGTGTAGAATGCTGTTCACCCCTCATTTCTCTCACTAGTTTTGCAGAACAATATCCACAAAGCATGTGCAAGCTTCAGATATACGGCCTCTACCCATTCTGCAAGATACTTTAAACTACCTTTTGAGCTTGTTGGATTCTGATGAACATCCTTTTGAAGTGGTTCATGACTTCATGTTTGATAGGACAAGGTCCATAAGACAGGATCTTAGCATGCAAAGGATTGGCAGCTATCAAGTAGTTCAGATGTTTGAGAAAATGGTAATAGTTATGGTGCTTCATTATTTCTTTTTGAAACATTTTAGCTCTTTTACATCCATATCATTATTTCTCTATAGAAGAAGCGATAGTCATCCAAGTTTTCTCCCTGATAAGTTTCACTAAAAAAAATTTTCTGTTATAGGACAGGTTTCTGCTTTATTCTTCCAAGAAAAAAATTAGCAGACTTCCCAGATCATAATGTCACTTCATTGAAAATTTACTGGCATCCCCCCACTGGTTGTGCTGTGATAACGCTTTTTTTCATCATTTTGTAATATCTATTTGGAAGGAGTACAACACATAAGTTGGTATGGAAATTTGTATTTTTGAAGGCCAACTTTCTGTGCAAGTAATTCTTGTAATACTAGATCTGTCTTCAGTGTACCCTCCTGACAGCCTGGTCCTTCTAAAATCTACTTTCTTAGAACTAGCATGTGCATTTGAAGGTCCAATGCTGGCATCGTTTACTTATCTTATTATAAAAAGGTCATGCACAGAGAACATTGCCTATGGTTGGTTATGGTGAGAATATGTTCTGGTATAATTTAACTGTTTCACAAGTTTGCACCTTCGTTCCCACACATAACCTTGTCAAAGAATGTGTTTTAGAGTTTAATGACTAAAGGGGAAAAATTTGGAAGCTGGTATGATTTGGATTCAGGACACGTGGAAGAAAAAGCATCTTTGATAAGTAATCTTTTTGTGACAATGAATTTGCTGACGCTAAATGCCATGCAGGCACACAACTGGGAGAGCTGCATGGCAGGCATTTCTGGACTTCTTTCGAACATTCTAGAGTACTCTAGCATTCTCTAGACTCCTTTCGCAATGAAGAGTCAGGCATGTGAAGGGTCTTGCTTTGTAAGCCTTGTTTAGATCTCAGCTGTTGGTTCAAGAAGTGGTTGGCTATATAAAGCCCTCCCATCCCTCATTTGTAGTGATTCTATCTAATCCTCTTAGTTCCTAATGGAGTGATTCCAGAGTTTCTCTTTAGAAGAACCTCGCTAGTTTCCACGTCTTTCTAGGCCATGCTTATGGGGTGGTTCCCGTAGGTGCACTCAGGGCAAGGCATACTCAGCACCAGGAGAGGGCCTGGTTAAAACTAAGGTCCCAACAATCTGTTGGGGGAGTGGTCCGATTGTGATATTGGGCATCAAAAAGATTGGGGTGATGACTTTTTTCTGTGGAAGTGGATATCATTGATGTTTCACAAGGAACGGTTCTTGTCTTCTAAACATTCTCTTTCTTCTTCATCCTCACAAGTGTTCTGTTCTTTTAGAACAGCTCAAAATTTTTAGATATGGGAGCCACATACCATAAGTGGGAACCACAATCATAGATTCTCATGTCTGGTGGAATCATCTACTTCACTAATTTAAGTTTACATGGAAAGAAACTGTCATCAGGCACCTTGTCCTTTCCCAGTCATGTTGTGTTAAAAGTTGTTCAAATTATTGTTGTGTCTGCTCCAGAGGCTACTTATGTACACTATTTTTTATATCATATCATATTTGAACATTTACCCACATAATGCCTTTCATATTGTTTTTTTCCTGTTCCTTTTCTACTTCAGCTGCAGACAATAGATTCACAACATGGTGCACTGTACAGGTTGAATTTCATGTTAGATCCCATCACAAGCTTCGAAGGTGCAGTGGAGATCCGAATATTTCTTCAATGTATCACCTCAACCTGGAGCAGCTTACAAAGGCTCTGACGTCTCTATATGATCTCTATGAAGCAAACAGGAATTCCCAGCCCATTTATGAGAATGAAGCAGAATTTCGTTCACTTCATGTGCTGCTTCATCTTGGTTCTGACAGAAAACCAATGGTCCAGTTCTCTCTTCATTTCTGTGATTGAGTCTGCCAGTCCATGTTTATTTCAGTTTTGGCAGGATCTTGAACGAACTCAATATAACTCCATCATGGCAGGGAGAATCACTGTCGCTGTGGTTTCGTCTTGTGTCTTCTCCCATCATGAAATCTAAGGAAATGTGCTTTGCCAGAAGAGTTTTAAGGTAATTTTGGAGTTACTGGATAATGTTATTAATCTAGGACTGCTTGCCTAACTGTGTTGAGCGTGTGACATAAAGGTGAAAATTTTCATTTTATCTTTTCCATAACCGTGCTACATTTGGACTTCCCTAAAGTGTGTTTTTTTTTTATACTTGTTTCTATTTGTTAATATTTCAAACAGGTTCTATCATTTGGGCAATTACAAGCGCTTCATCTATACTACAGCCGCTGAAGCATCCTCTCTTCAGTATTGCATTGTTGAACCATTCATTAACGAGGTTCTTCTCAATGGCCCCCAACCACCATTCCACTCTCTCTGATGCATTTCTTTCATTTATTGAAGACTGATCCTGATTGCCAAGGAAATGGTTTCTGTTCTGGTGAAAAAAAGCATATGTTAAGTTTTAGCGACTCCACAAATATTGAATTTTTTTCTATTCAGAACTTCATCCCTCCCTCTCTCTCTCTCTGGGCAGTTTCTCTCTACTAACTAGCGAAAGCCATTTAACATCTGGAATGGATGAGATGGTGTATTCATGTGGACAACAATAAGAAACCAAGCCTTAGTCCCACTAGGTGGAGTAACGTGAAAGAGAATTAAAATAATATAAAGAAAAGGGAAATTCACCAAACCTTTTATATTTTTTTGTGTGGGAGTATCATGACGTAGGTATATTTGTTGTGCTAACTTTGATGTCTTAATTTGTTCTAGAAGTTTGCAAATGAAGCAACATTTGCTCCATGATGAACCCTGTGTCATATTAGGACTTCAACTATGGTCAAATTTGATAATTTATCTAAGTTGGCCATTTAAGTCTCCTGATTAGTTTGTTGTTTAATGCAGCAAATGAATGATCAGTTGACAGTCTTCTTGTGTTTGATCAATGGATGGCAGCACCTATATTCTAATTTTTTTCTGCTTCCCAGGATAGACATCTCCACATCAACTTGCATCTTATTTCTAATATAGAGTCTCCCAAAAATTCATTCACTAATTGAGCTTTTCTTCCTTAAGTCACATTATAATGATTGATGAAGGTTGTTTGTGGTTATCTGCTTGCTACAGAAAAGTACAACTGATTCAGTATTTATGTTTTTCTTCTTTCTTTGACAACTGTAAGAGCTTCTAGTATGCTTGACAATGACTAGTTTGATTCATAATTCTGCACTTTCTAAGGAAAAATATAACTGACTCAACCTATGTCCTTGCTTGTTTATTTGCATATAAAAGATTCGGGCATTTGCGGTGTCCTGTGTGAATTATGGAGGTTACAAGCTTCATCCTTATCCACTGTCAGACTTATCCAAACTCTTGATGATGAAGGTCAATTGCTTTGGTCTTTTATATGCAATTTATAAAGACCAACATATACAATAATGATTGTGTGTTGTTTAGGTATCGGATGTGGAATCATTGTGCCATGATTGTGGTCTTGAAACCTCCACAGATGAAGCAGGGAATAGGTTCTTACCCACCAAGCAAACAAGTTTTTGCCATCCAAGGGGAGGGTTCCAGAACTATGGTCTAGTGGGTTTAAAATTCCTTTAGAGGTGAGTATTAAGAAGTGCTTTCTGTTCTCATCTGTCTTTTACGGTTAAGAAATTAGGGGAGTCGACAAGCTGAAAAGTTTATCTGCATAAACAATCTCTTTCTCATATGCTTTTTGTTGACAATTTATATTTTGTGGTCATGCATTCTCATCATTGACATTTTCAGACTCAATACATTTTCTTGTGACATTATTTTCTGTAGTCATGTACTGTCTTTGTCAACCTTTTAAAACTTCTTTAAAAGGAAAAAAAAAAATTGCGCTAAAGACTCTTTCATGCTTAGAAAATTTATCAGGTTTTACTTCAAAATGTTTATAAGTGAATCATACCTCCCTCCCCTTTCTATACTGATCTTAACATCTTATTTTTCTGTGAACTCACTCCCAATTGAGATGAGAATGTTACAATGAATATGCAACCATAAAAGAAAAGTCAGAATTAGAAATGAGATTATTTATAAGAAAGTTGGTGTGGTGCTTACCGAAAATAAGTTGTGCAAGCCACAATTAAGATGGTTTGCTAATATGAAAAAAAGACCAAATAATGCACTTGTGAAGGGAGTGGATTGAAGAAGTTTGTAGCAAAAAATTTAGAAAAAGATTGAATAAAACATGATAGAAAATTCTTAGGCATGGCAATAAATGTAATGGTCTCATATAGTCATAGAGAAGACTGGATAATTATTATCTATTAGTTGACTCCACCTAGCGAGATTATTAAAGCTTTCGGTGGTAGTGATGAGAAATTATGCAAAAAGACAGTGTCTTGCTAGTGTGGTGTTCTGATGATTAGGTGTTTCTTTTCCTTCCATCATTATTATCCGTCCAAAGTGTGGTGGATTTATGGTCTATCTATACATTCAGTAGACAGTTCTCATTTAGGATATCCCACAAAATTAAACTTGTCAAAAGATACAAATTTCACTGTGCTGAATTCATCCTGTGGATTTGTACCTTTTTTTTTTGCTTCTGACTTGGCAAAGAACGAATGAACAGCTAATATTTATGCATAAAGGTGCCAATGTGCGAGCTTCATTACCAGAGTAGCAGGTAACAAAATTCAGATTTTACTGTTCCTTAGGGCTGCTGAAGCCAGAAGATGTATGGCTGTGAGATGTGAATTTATTGTCTCTTGGAAATCTGGTTTGATTTTGTTGTGTGGTACTTTGAGAGATGTAGTAGTAAAGATAGAAGCAGGGTGGGCTGCGGGGGCACCCGTTCAGGTGGAGCAGGGCAGCTTGAAGGCTTTGCTTCTTGATTCTAATCATTTAGAAGCATTCACTGTGATCTAGAATATATGCATGTGTGTGTGTTTTCTTCAGCCCCATCTGTATGGAAGACATGTATCCGTATTTGTATCATTTATAAAAGATGAGATGTAGAAACATGTTTTGTAACTCTTTTAAATCTATTGGAATTTCTTTTAGGTAAGAGTTTGGATAGAATAAATTTCATCATTTGAAATATTGTTCAAGCATTTCAAATTCTTCTATTTTGGGGTTCAGATCCATGGTGGATTTGAACCCACCCAAATACAAACATTAATGTATCTAAATAATGAATGTGAAATTTCAAATTTCAAATAAATGATAAAAGGGCCAAAAGATGTTATCCAAATGCATCTTTACAAAATTTTACAAACTTTTGAGACTAGACGGCGACCATTGCATCCGCCACAATGTATCGGAGATAAAAGCCCAAATATATTTAGCATCTCTGGCAAAAAGATAATTGGATGTTAGTTGTAAACGGCATTGTGATGCCTGTCATAGAGCCATTCCATTGCTAAGGATCAGAGGAAGGTACACCGCTATGAGAAGTAAGCTGGGACTGCTACTAAATGGAGTAGTAAAACAGGCTTTGAGTATTCCATTCCTGTCTCAAGAAGAAGATGGATAATATATTTGGATTGCAACAAATAAAGACCAGTAGTCTCTATATGCTTCCAATCCCGGGATGTTAAGTAATTAACAGAGCCAAGACGACATTTTAGAGCAAACTGAACATTCAAATCTGTAATGAGTTGGTGTGAATAGAAGATAAATCAGAGCCAGTAATTAAAATATCATGCACACATACCAACAAATAGATGACTTGCTCGGAATACTTCTTCATAAACAGAGAAGTATCACAAATGATGGATTTTAATTCCCAAGTAGTTAAAGCTGACGTTAGTTTGTGAAACCTAGTCCATGGGGCTTGCTTGAGACCATATAAAGCTTTGTGAAGCTTATTGTTGTGCCATGAAAAATTGATATGACGAAAAGTATGAAATTTTCTCCAAAAAAAAAAAGCAAATGCGCAGTTGGAAGATAGCCGTGAGAACTAGCCTCGCAATAGCCTGCTATGAGGCATGGGCTGGCCTGGCTGCGAGGCCCAACCTCGTGGCAACATGACGCAAGGCAACAGTTGGCCTGGCCGCGAGGCCCAGCCTCGAGGCAGGCTGCCACGAGGTAGGGGTTGGCCGCAAGGCCCAGCTCGTGGCGAGCGCCCCCTCTTTTTCTTGACGAAACCTAAGTTTCACTTAGTAATCACCACGTGTCAGCACTATCCATCCTTGAGAATCGTTCCCTATAAATACCTAGCTACAGGACATTGAAAATAACTTTCAATTTCGATAAAATTTAGATACTTTGGTTTCATCTTTACTGTTTTCGTGGATAGTCATTGGGATTTGGTACTGACTTAGGCATCGAAGGGTCCTTGAGGGCGAGGATTCCCGCGAGCCTTCTAACCCATTTTCGAGTGTCAACAGGACAATATCCTTGCTGCAAGGCGTTGCAGCGGAGTTAAAACCTTGTGGCGAAGACAAATTCTTGCGGCGAGACCTAGCGGCAAAGGCACAATCTTGTAGCAAGACCTAGCGACAAAGGCACAATCTTGCGGCGAAACCTAACGGCGAAGGAAAAATCTTGCAACGAGACCTAGCGGCGAAGGAAAAACCTTGCTGCAAGACCTTGTGGCGAAGTTAAATCCTTGCGGCGAAAACCTTGTGGCGAAGGCTTGTGGTAAAAAAGCTTGTGGCAAAGATCTTGTGGTGAAATCTTTGCGATGGGCATCCTTTCAGCAAACTTCCTTGAGGCAGCTTCTCTCACGACAGCCGAACTTCACCCGACACCAAGCTCGAGTGGACCCCACATCATAAATTTTAATTATTGTATTTTGGCAACAACAATTTGGCGTCGTCTGTAAAAAACACAACAAAAAACCCATCTTAACACAAGATGCCGAGAGGGACAAGATCAGCCAGTTTGGCGAACCCGCCTAACCACACCCGAAGGAGCGCTCGTACCAGGACGGGAGCCACAAGAAGCCCTAGTCAAGTGCACCCTACAGTACCAGAATTTTCAGAAGATCACCCTGACAACGAAGTGCGTTCAGGGAACTTTCCTATACTCGAAGGCAACCAGACCGCCGGCATGGAGCATTTAGAATAGGGAGAAGTACACGTACTGGATTGAGAAGACATGCGGCAGGGCGAGGGAAACAAGTCCCACATGTAGCGCCCGTTAGTCAGCAACGATATTCCTTTGGGCAGTCTTCAACTCCAAATGGAAACCTCGTGGTGACTTCAGGGATAGCTCCACCCACAGACTATTGCAGAAGAATTTTGAAGAGCTGAAACACTAGAATGATGAACTCAGGATGAACAATGAGAAGATTATGAGAAGACTACAGGGAATTACTACTTTGCTACATGACCTAATGCCGGACATTCACATTCCCCACAGGAGACAAACCAATATAGGGGGAGGACACCGGAGATCCCAAGACAATCCTCCAAAGACCACACGACAAAGGGTAAGAATCAGGACTCTAGGGCTAAATAACCAAGTCCCAGAAATAACAGACTCAAGAAAGAAACATGACAAGAGGGCAAGGAAAGCTCCCATGTATAAAGAGACAGTAGAAAGCACCTACTCAAGAGTTTCTTATGACCCATCTCTTTGCAAAAATGAAGTAGAACAGGAAACACTAAGGGCATCTGACGTCAAACACCTCATAGAATAGGTGCTAGAGTAGAAGTAGGTAATGATAGTGCTAAAGGAAACTCATTCGAAGGGGTTTCCTCTATCTGAGGAGCTCCAAAAGTGACCAGTGCAACCAGGGTTCGAGCTGCCACAGCTTTCGGTATACTCGGGAAGAGAGGACCCAGAGAAGCACCTACATCACTTTGTCGCAGTGGCCGTATACATGGATGGAATGAAGTCACTAGGTGCAGGGCTTTCGCACTCTCCTTGGGAGGACAGGCTCAGCAGTGGTTCACTGAATTGCCAACAGAATATATACGATCATTCAAACAGTTGAAAAAAGAATTCCTAAATGCATTATCCGTCTATCTCCCGAAGAAGAAGAGTGTTATATATCTAATGAGCTTGCAACAGAAGCTGTAACACCCAGTGTTACTGGTATTAGGAGAATGGGAAAGGAAGTGAGAAACTTCCAAAAATGCCCTTGAGAAGGTGATGGATCTTTGAGAAAAATTGTGTCCTATAAGAGGGGCATTTTGGTAATTTGGATAGTGAAGTCCAATAAAGGATAATTTGGTAAATTGAAAATAATTTCTAGGTGGAATTAAGTATGGAAGTGAATTAATTTTTCACTTTTGTATTTATGTGGAGATAAATGGAATTAATAATTCACAAAAGGGCATTTTAGTAATTTGGAGTGAAATTCCATAAAAGAATTAAATTATGAAACATAGAGAAAATACAAAATATTCAATTATGAGATAAAATAATTAATTTTTCCTAAATTGATGAATTAATGTGGTGATGTCACATGGGTGGCTTAGATTAAATCTTGGAAGCCAAGTATGGTGTCTTAGAGTGACATATGGCAATGTGTGGGCCAAGATAATTGAGAGATTTAAATAAATGCAAAAAAAAAATGATATTAGTCTTTCAAGCATTTAATGAGAGGCGTGATTATGGTGAATTAAAGAAAATTCAAAAGAAATGGTAATTAGTCACCATTAATGCCTTGAAAAATATGGGGATTTAATTACGTGAGAAAGGAAATAGAAATTCAAGATGATCCAATGGTGGAGGATTATTCTTGAAAATGGGAAGTGATATAAGGGATGAGATAAAATCTTTCAAGTTGGCATAGATTGCCAAATGGGTTTAGAAATTTCAAGAGAAATGATGAGTGGTGGAGATTTAATCTCCAAATTAAATGAAAGGCTAGGATTAAATCCTAGCAAAGCATTTGGATTGTGCTTGTTCCAATGGTTGAGAGCTTCTCTTAGAAAGTAAATGAAATCTAATGGTTGAGATTTAAGAAGACTAAAGCCATGGGTTGTGTTTCTTTCAATGGCTAAGATGTATTCTTTAAAAGAAAGTGAATGGCCAAGATTTGTTCTTACGAAGCACATGGATTGTGCTTTTGGTGAAGGGTTAGGATTTATTCTCTTAAATCCATAAAGATCCAAATGCTAGAATTTGTTCTTGAAAGATGGGGGAGCTATTATAAATAGGCAAGTGTAATGAAGACTTGTCTTCTTTGGCCATTTGAAGAGAGAAAGAAAGAATGGAGAAGAAGAAGAAAGATAGAACAAGAAGTAAGCTCTTAACTTAGTTAGTTTCAAGTAAAAGAGAAATGGTTTCCTTATTTTTCTAGTTTTCAAGAAAGCTTCAATGATCAAAATTTGTATTTTGTTTCAAGGATCTCTTAAGGAGAAGAGTTGGAAATGAAACTAGGAAGTTCTTGAGGCTTCAAAAAATTGAAAAGGTAAGGGATATCCTTATGGGATGGTAGCTATCAAGGTTGTAAGTATGATTCATGAATTTTTATATATGCATTGGCATGTTGTTTGTGTTCAAGGACCTATAGCCATAAGGTTGTGTGGGGTAGGGTAGGTTTAAACCTCAAATCAAGGTGGTTGTGAGGATGTGGAAGCCCTAACTTTGTTGCATTGCATGCATTGGCATCACATTTTATATTCATGTTCATGCTTATTGTCATTGCACCCTTACTAAGTTTAATAGCTCATGAGGTTTTACCCTCACGTATAGGTTGTAAGGCATGGGAAAATCAAGGCAAATATAGGATAGCGTGTGGATGCATGACAATGAAGATCTAAGATTATTGAATGGCTTCTGGAAACATATTTTTGTTATTTTGGTTCATGTTGTAATAAGCACCATGAGTGGTTGTAATGAGTATTTTTTTTGTGTAAGCTTTTTGTGGAAAAAAATGGGTATTTTGATGTATGTATGGTGTGTATGAATTCTGGAAATTTTGGGTTAGAAAGTTTAAGAGAAAAAAAAAAATAAGTAAATGGTGGAAGGCAGCAGCAGGGCTACCAGGTGGCCCGCAAGGGGCCACAACGGCTGCAGGCGGGCGGGAGCAGAGGCATACGGGAGTGCGGGCGTTTGGCAGGCACGGCCAGCGCTCGGGCGCACAACAGGCGCTGCCAGCCAGCGGCCAACACATTGTAGGGCCCCAGGCACGCCAGCAGGCCCCGCCGGTTAGTTTTTTAAAAAACTTTCAAAAAAATCGAGAATTTTGGAGCTTTTCTTAGTTGATTTTGGGCATCGGAGAAATTTTTAAAAATAAGGGAATTTTGGATATTTTTATAGAAAATGCCAAAATTTTTGAAAATTTAAATTATGAGTTTTTCCTCGAAATTGGTAAAAATCAATGGGTTGATTGGAATTTGAACTTTTATGGAGCCCGGTGAAAATCTTAGAAAGATGAAGAACTAAAAATGATGATTTGGCAAACTTAAGGGAATTTAATTAGCCAAGTGTGGTATGGTTAAAGTCCAAATCTGCTAGTTGATCCTGGGATTGAGGGAAGGGAATGACGAAACCTAGTTCCCACCTAGGGCGTTTCGAGTTGAAATATAGTTCGCCCTACACAAATGGCCGAGCAAGTGAGCAGTTTAGATGATTGTTCATGAGTGGCACCCGTAAGTGAGAGTAGGGCATCACAAAAGCTGAATGAATCCCTAAAGCAATATATCGAGCAATTCAGAGCCTTAACGCATGAAGTAAGGGATCTCCCAGTCGGATTGGCAGCGTCAGCCCTGCTTAATGGAACTGCATACACCCCGCTTAGAAGATCCTTAGCCTTCTCTGAGCCAGATTCCACGATTGAATTATTTGACCGAGTAGAACAGTTTATCGTCCAAATGAAAATTTTGGACGTAGGGGAAGATAATAGAAAAGAAAGGGAAGCCCAACCCGAATTGCGAAGGACCCTACAAAATACAGAAGATGTTGGGCCCCAATACGTGTATACTACAGATGCTACAAGGCGAGACGATAGGAAAAATTGGGAACATCGTGCACCTCAAAAGGTACTTCCCAGCTTCACCTATCATTAACCCTAGGGAAGGAGACGAAGCTCGAGATGTAGAGCCGAGCCTATCACAGAAGCATTGCTCAATCCGGCTGGGGGCCGAGATTGTCTTTAATTTTTCATTGTAATAAAATTCCCCAATAAATAAAAGAATATACCCCATGTATTCTCGTGAAGTAGGTAAAACTATAAGCCGAACCACGTAAAATCTCCATGGGCCCGAATTATTTGTGTGCCATAGAATGTGATACAGGTACGGTGGCTCAAGCATAGCTCGCTCCCGAGAGTCAAGTCGCCTAGTGGCAATTTGGTGCCGATGACCACGATCTTGCCCAGGATCACCAGAACATCTGATACCTATGCCCGCAGACTCACCCAGATCTCTCGTTTGAGTTCGGTGCTATGCCTTTTTGACTAGACCAAACTCCTTAGTTGATCTGGCACCTAGGTCTCCCGACAAACTCAGATGTCTGGTAGGAATCTCGCTCCGAACCACTGGCCAAACCTAGATTCCCTGAGGTAGACTAGCCCTAAGAAGGTAGAAAAGAGGTGAAGCGATCACCTGATAGCTCTAACATCAGCTCGCTTCCGTATGTCAAGTCGCCTAGTGGCAATTTGGTGTCAACGACCATGGGCTGGCCTGGGATCACTAGAAGATCTGATGTCTATGTCCGCAAACTCACCCAAATCCCTCGTTTGAGTTCGGTGCTATGCCTTTTGGGGCTAGACTCAACTCCTTGGTTGATCTGGTGCCTAAGTCTCCCAACAAACTCGGATGTCTGGTAGGAATCCCATGCCTGACCACTGGCCAAACCCAAATCCCATGAGGTAGACTAGCCCAAGGAAGGCATGAAGAGAGATGAAACAACCCTATGATAATTCTGCCATGATCTTGCTTATCGGAGTTGAGTCACCCTGTTGTAATCTGGTGCCGATGACCACGAGTTGGCCCAGGATCACCAGAACATCTGATGCTTATGCCCGCAGACTCACCCAGATCCCTCATTTGAGTTTAGTGCTATGCCTTTTTGGCTACGCCCAACCCCTTGGTTGATCTGACGCCTAGGTCTCCCAGCAAACTCAAATGTCTGGTAGGAATGTCGCACCGAACCACTGGCCAGACCTAGATTCCCTGAGGTAAACTAACCTCGAAAGACGGAGTGGAGGACACAATAACCAGTGCGCTATGATCCTTCCTGGGGTTACTGGATGCACCGAAGCTTGTGCCCGTAGGCTCACCGAGATCCCTTGATTGAGTCTGGTGCTATGCTCCTAAGTTAGACCCGACTCCTTGGCTGATCCGACACCTAGGTCTCCCAGCAAGTTCGGACACCTGGCAAGAATCTTGCAGCGGAACCTATCTCTCGAGGTCCTGGTTGCCCAAAGATAATCTCGTACCTAAGCCTCCGGCTAGAATAAGATATTTAGGTATTCTAGAACCCTTAATTGAGTCTAAGCACTAGACCCGACTCTTTGGCTAATATTTTACTCTTCAATTTTGTCTAAAGACAAAATAGAAGAGTGGGGGGCAATTGTTGTGCCATGAAAAATTGGTATGAGGAAAAGTAACGAATTTTCTCAAAAATAAAAAAGAAAATGCGCGGCTAAAAGATAACCGCGAGAACCAGCCTCGTGGCAGGCTACCATGAGGGCAAGCCTCGTGGCAAGGGCAGGCTACAAGGGCAAGCCATGTGGCAGCCTGATGCAAGGCAGCAGTTGGAATGGCCGCGAGGCAGGGGCTGGCTGCGAGGCCCAGCTTGTGGCAGGCTTACCACGAGCTGCCTCCTGGCAGCAAATGGCTTGGCAGCGAGGCCCAACCTCGCGGCAGCCTGCCACAAGACATGGGCTGGCCACGAGGCCCAACTCACGGCAGGGGCTGGCCCAGCTCGTGGTGAGCAACCCCCCCCCCCCCCCAATTTTTTCTCAATGAAGACTAAGCTTCACTCAGCAATCGCCACGTGTCAGCACCAACCATCCTTTAGAATCACTCCCTATAAATACCCAACTACATGACATTGAAAAGGACTTCCAATTTTGGTAAAATTTAGACACTTTGGCTTTATCTTTACTGTTTTCGTGGATAGTCATTGGGATTTGGGATTGACTTAGGCATCGAAGGGTCCTCGCAGGCGAGGATTTCCACGAGCCTTCTAACCTATTTTCGAGTGTCAACTGGACAATATCCTTGCGGCGAGGCGTTGCGGTGGAGTTAAAACCTTGTGGCGAGACCTAGCGACAAAGGCACAATCTTGAGGCGAGACCTAGCGGCGAAGGAAAAACCTTGCGGCGAGACCTTGTGGCGGAGTTAAAGCCTTGCAGCGAAAATCTTGTGGCGAAAGAGCTTGCAGCAAAAACCTTGTGACGAAGACTAAACCTTGTGGCGAATACCTTATGGCAAGAAGGCTTGTGGCGAAAGAGCTTGTGGCGAAATCTTTACAGCGAGCATCCTTTCGGCGAACTCTCTTGAGGCAGCTTCTCTCATGGCAACCTAACTTCACCCGACACCAAACTCAAGTGAACCTCACATCATAAATTTTAATTGTTGTATTTTGAAAACAACACTTATAAATCACCAATTAGGATTGCACTATTGATGTTTATATGCTAAATAGACAAGCCAAAAGTGTCTACCAAAGTAAAAATAACTTTAATTGTTGGAGCTTTAACAACAAGACTGAAGGAGTCATGAAAATCTAGCCCTTCAATTTGATGGAAGCCTTTGGCAACTAATCGAGTCTTATACTTGATAATGGTACCATTTGAATTACATTTGATTCCGAATACCCACATGCAACCAACCAACTACATGCATATTAGGAGAAAAATGAGCCAAAAACAAATTTTATGGTTTCTTTCCAAAGCTTGATACTCATTTTGCATTGCCCTAAGCCATAAAAAATTTAATAAAGCATCATCTACATAGACTAGTTCTTTAGCAACAAGAAACACACGCTATTACATACTGAGATGGTACTTTCATACACTTTTGGTTTAAAAATGCTAGGTTTGGCTCCAGTAATCATAGGATGAAGGTTGCTCAACAAAGGTAAGGAATAAGGAGGTTGGGAAGGTATGGGAATAGATAAAGGAGGAGAAAAATTAGGTAAAGACATACTAATTACCAAAAGAACGAGGAGAAGAAGAAACGAGCAATGCAAATTAGGAGGGTGAACAAAGAGGAAGATAAGGGAAAAGAATAAATGGTGTTATGTTAGTGACTTGAATTCTTTAGGCACACATTTCTTAACTCATATTTTCTAGAGATTTGTGGTGGTATCGGAGGGATTGGTCCCCATGATATGGACCTTTTGTGTTTTGGGTTATTTATGTTTTTTGGGGGTTTTTTTTTTTCATTATGGGGCGTAGGGCCAATAGGGTATTTCCTAGGGTTTTCTCTTTTGTCTTTTACTTAGAGAGCTGTTAGTTTTATTATTACTCTTATACTCCATTTCATTGAATAAAGTATGCCTCCACTTTTACTCATCTTGTGAGCTTTCTCCTCTTTCATCGCATCTCTTTGTTTTGTCATAGTTTCTGTTTGCTCTGACAAATTGAGGGTAAAGAAGGCAAAGATTGTTGTTCTAAAACAAAAGATAAAGGAAACAGATCTTGATATGGAAATTCAAATTCATTAAACTAGGCAATGGAAGAAATATAGATGGAGCCAATGGATGAAGGCACTTATATCCTCTATGGATAAAACTATACCCAAGAAAAACACATTTGATAGTGTGATAATGGAATTTTTTATGATTATAAGGTCAACGGGAAGCAAGCACGAACAAAGTTTTGATTAAATAATAAGCGAGTGGTTTGTGATACAATGTTTCAAAAGGACCTGCAAATTGAATAACTAAAGGGGCTATAGAAGATTAATCAAGAAAACAATAGTTTTGAAAGTATAGGAGCATACACCCAAGAGGGAGGTGAATTGACTATTTCAAAACTTTTTCGATTTAATGAAGATTTTACACAAAAATTGTTTTGTGTTTTTTTATAGTTTTGAAAATAATACTAGAAATATAAACAAAAAATGTTAAAATAAAACTTGTTGAAATAAAATCAAAATAAATAATGCAACACACATAATTTATAGTGATTCGACACAACCTAACCTACTCCGCTACCTTAACTCCTTATCGAGAATTTTTTCAAATCTACTAAGAGAGTGTCTATTTAGAAAGACAAGCACTATCATCTATAATGGTAGCTTTTCAAATGTTCAACCATAACCTTTCACACAACTTTTCATAGGCTCATTTGAAAATTTTTGACAACTTTTACAGACTTATCTACAATCTCTACAATAGTTTTTATAAAACTCAACTATAACTTTTCAGAAAATTGAGATAAAAAAATATTGAGCCAAAATTGATAGAAAAAAACACTCTCAAACAAATGTGGAGCAGAAGCTCACACAACAAATAACCCTTAAAAGAATATGAATGAAATAACAAGAGGGATTGAGTGATTTGAGTCTCCAACTAGAAAATAAAAATCTTCAATTTTCTAATTTTTCAACTTTTATTTGATGAATTAGAAAACATCAAAAAGATATTTTCTAAAATTTCTAAATAAATGTTATTCCTTTTTCTAAACATAAAAATGCATATTTAGTTATAAAATTAAAATTAAAAAATATTTTTTAAAACTAAACAGGCCAAGGTTTGTCTTTTATTTTGGCAGGTCATTGACTTGATCATGGCTAATTCCAATGGCATAGGTAATAGATAAATTTATATATATATTCTATCTGCCAGTCCATCCCTCATGAAAAAGGACGATGATATGTAGGGTTTAGGGTGATCCAGTTGGCCAACTACATCAGCGGATCTCAGGGGTGAATTGACCATTATTCAACTCCATCGGCCAATGCAGACAGCCCACTGCATTAGCCTATAAATCATTATCACATCGTAAATATATGACATAATGAGCACTCATGACCACAAATTGTTTACTTCCATCTATACCAAATAGGGTCAGCTGCCAAAACTCAGGCACTCCCCTTCTTCCAAAGGTTGTGTACATAAACCAAATGGTAATCCACATTTGTTTGTTTGTTTTTATTAATGTCTACTGATTGTACATATTTCTTTTTTATCTTTCTCCTAAACTGGTTTTACAAACTGTTAAATGAAGGGAAGGAACGCGGAAAATGTAATTAAAGAGAATATTCAGACGAATCTAATTGGAAATAATATACACCCTTAAATATCAGAACATCTAATCCGAGAAGACAATGCAGTGAATTTGGATGAATCACAAGTAGGAAGACAATCCAGCAATGCATAAGAAGGCTTTTCCAATACAGCACAATATGAATGATTAGATGAAATGTTTTCATGCCCAAATCAAAGTCACAACAAAGAACAGCATGACAGCCAGCCCAAGGCAAAATCCAACAATCGCCATAAATGCCTGGAGATATGTTCAAATTATGAATTTAGAATTTAGTAGTAATAAGAAAGGGAAAATTGCACCCAGACCCCTTGTGATTTGGGCTATTTACAGAGATAACTTGTAATTTAAAAATGTCTTTAGAGGTGCCCATTATTCACTTATTTTGTTCAGACACCACATCTACAGACATGTCTAAACTAACAAAAGAGATATTTGAACAAAAAATAAATGAATCACAAGGACCTATCTAGACATTTTTAAACCATATGGGGTCTCTGTAAATGGCTCAAATCATTGGGAGTCTTAAGTGAAATTTTCCATAAGAAACGTACCAGCAATTTCAAAATTCATGCTACACATACCTTGCCTTGTGACTCAAACTTAAACTTGGCAGTGAACCATGACAATCCTCTTTCCACAAAAGGTGCAAGTGCTAGAGCCCTAGATGAGAGGCAGCTCTATAAAATTCAAGCTGCTAAAAGATTTGGATGCAAATGACAGTTATCCATAAACATGCAAACATGCAAGAAGTTTATACTTCAGAAAGATACCAGCATCTGTTGAAACACAAATCTTAATGGGAAAATAACACGCCCTTCAGAATCAAGTAGAGTAAAAGCTGCAGCAAAATTTCCTTAGATTTTTAACTATTTCTAGGCTTTGGTTAAAGATAGAATTGTTATTGTTTAGCAATGACCAGTAATAAGTCTACGTCATAAATAATGAAAAAGAAGTTGATAAAACACATCTACAAATTCTTAAGAGAGACCCTTTTGAGGTTGAAAAGCAAGGTAATTAGACCCTTCAATTGCACCAACAGGCCTAGCTGTTACATAAATTAATAGTGATGCGGTTCAGTTTAGGCACAGCAGATGGGAAATTGTTGTAGGCAGAAGACCCCTGCAACTAAGTAATTATGAGAATCATGAGACTGATGAAAACTATTCTAAACTAGAGTCACAGGGACTAGGAAGCTCACCCTGCGGCCCTGACAAGCTTTGTAACCTGGCTTCCAGCCCACACCATGGCCATTATTTTAAGAAATCTGCAGTGGCATTAACATTAATATAGTTTCAGGTTATAATTTATGCAGAATGAGATTTTTACCTTTCCACTGCTGCCAAGTATCCCATTCTTCCAGGTGCTGGAGCAACATAAAACCTAAAAAGGAAGTGACTAAATCCGCCTCAAGATCGCTACTCAAAAGTAAAATCGTGAAGAAGATAAAAGGACAATTGTAGAATATAAGTGAAAAGAAGAGGAGCTTTCAATCTGTCTGTTGAGACACTAAAATACAATATCATGGGTAGCCAACCATCAAAATAACAAATCTTGAATTCACAATCACATTTTAGGACATTAATAAATACCAGCAAAGTCTCCCTAAAACCAGTCTCAGACTATTTTCTTTAACTTTTTTATTCACTACATGAATGATTCAACATAATTGGAGTGCAAATAGAAAAAATAACTTTCATAGATATTAAAATTTAATAGAAAATGATAGGAATTCCTTTCGGATAATAGACTACAACAATCTGGTCCAATTCCCACCATTAAAAGATTGTTATCAAGGAATTCATTTGGGATAATAGTACAGGGCATAACTATACCTGATTAAAACAAACTTTCCTAATCCTTGAATCCTTAAGCAAAGCATATAGTAACAATGCAAAATACTTCACCAGTTCATCCAACTTGCTCTTATTTGCTTAATAAAAGCCTTCAACACTTTTGGAGTTAAGGTGGCGACACCTTGGAGTACGGTTGGGCTGTCCCAACCTTAATCTTGAGTCACCATCTTCACTCCTCCTTTAATTATGGTTTACCACAGTTGAGGCCACTTAAGGCCCATGGATTGACTAGTGACATGAAACTCGAGATAACTTTTATCTGTCTGTGTTAGGTGTTTCCTAGTGTAGGGAATGCAGGAATCTGTCACGACCCCAAGGATATGTCTTATATGTGTTTCTCTTTTGGTTGTATTCTTATGCTATAGCTATTAGCACCTTCATTCGTTAAGCCTATAAATAGACTAAGGTAGTTAGAGAATGTATGTTTTTGAATGAAAATTGAATTTCAGACTTTCTCTCTCATCGATTCTCTCTCAAATTGCCTCTCATTTCCCTTTGATTTCTCTCTAATCGCTCCTTTTCTCTGCTCTGTCTACAACCCTCCCTTATTTATGTCTATTATCTCCCTCTTCCTATCCAATTCTCCCTCTAATCGTTTCCATTCTTGGTCCTAATTCCCTCGGATTCTTTCAAATTCCAATCCAAACCCTAGGTACATGACAAGATCCCTGATGAAGAATGAGGATTATCAAAAAATTTAATATCTGATATTAAGATATTTAGTTATTTAGATTTATCTTATTTTGTTTTAATTTATTATAGTTCACATTTTAGAGTTATATTTGGTTTAGGTTTTAGATTATTATCTTTTAGTTAGTGTCAGGAGAGGAACCAAAGTTTCTAGTAATTTTGAATTTTTACTGCTGTAATTACTGTTTTTTTTTTTTTTAATAAGTGAGCACAATTATATTAATAAAAGCATAGTAGATGTACATCAATGACCTGGAACAAGAGAGTTCCAAACAAACTATACCATCCAACCCCACCCCCCCCACAAAACACAAGCCATTAGGGGGGAAAACGACAACCCAAAACTGACATTAAAGCCAACAAGCTTGGAAGAGGGGGAAGAACTTAGTGGCCGAGAGCAAAGGCTAACATGATGACCTGATCCACCAAGTAAGGAAAAGATGGCTCCACAGTCCTCACCCATGCCACTAACCTAGCAAGCACCAAGTTAAAGATATCAACTACACCTGACCCTCGATTTTTGAAAATTAGCCTATTCCGCTCCAGCCACATTGTCCATAGCGCTAAATAAAAGAGAGACTTCCATACCTTCCTTTAACCTTTACCCCAAGCAAAGAAATCCCATTGCTCAAATAGTTTCTAGCATGGTAGTTACTGCTATAATTACTGTTATGATAGTTAGTTTCTAACCATGGGCTAACATGTGGAGGTTAGGAGTGTAGGCAAGTTGGTACAATCGTGAAAGGTGTAGGGCCCACCTTGGCAGGAGAATCCACCCCTCCAGGCGCCTTGTATAAATTGTCCAAATCCTTCGTGGATGGATTATTAAAGAATATTACAGAGAATTCTAACTTTCTCCCTCTCTTTTTCTCTCATTTCTCCCTCATTCTTACTCTCTCTCTCTTATTCTTCTCTGTTTTCTACTCTATGTTCTTGAGAGAGGCTTTCTAATTCACATCAGGTTAGAAAGAAGGATTTGTCAGGCTTAGGCTGTGACAAATTTGGTATTAGAGCAATGATTCTCGGTCGGGGCTTTGTTGGATTGGCTAGATGGCAAAGGGAACTTGCATGAAGAACTTCGAGTTGCAACTACAGCAACTCAGCTCGACCATGACAGAGTTCCAAAACCAAATTGATCAACTAGAGATCAGGAGTGCCCGTAACCATGAAACGATCATGACGATGGATCGCAAGATGGAAAGTTCAATGGACGGGTTGGAGCAAAGGTTGGATCGGTCAATTGTGAGATTACGAGAAGCAATGGGAGCCCAAATGCAACAATTTATGATAATGTTTACTCACCAAAATGTGGTAAGAGTTGCTCCTGACTTTCCCCCTAGAGAGAGGACTGAACCAATCTTACAAGGGAATAGGATGAATAGGGGAAACGGGACCTCTGAGATTGAGGTAAACCTAGAGGAGGAGTTAGAAAGGATGATAGGCAGGGAAAGGAATGACCGACCTGATCCCCATCATCTGGGGTTTCCCATGCCCCAAATGGAGATCCCAGTATTTGAGGGAACTAACCCCCAATGGTGGTTAAAGAAGTGTGAGAGATTGTTCCACTGGTACAACATACCAAGGATGCAGAGGGTATCCTTAGCCACTACATACTTCAATGAAGTAGTGGATGCATGATTTCAGGGGTGTCTTAGGGTGAGAGAAGATTATACTTGGGAGGAATTCTCTGAAAAACTATGTGAACGTTTTGGGGAAAAGAGTATGGTGGATATTATAGAAGAATTCAACAAACTGGGAGTGTGCGAGCCTACTTACAAAGGTTTGAAGAGTTGAGATCCTTTATGATCAATGACAACCCTCACCTCTCGGAAGCTTATTTCATGTCAAACTTCATGAGTGGCCTTAGTGAGGAGCTTTGGCCAATGGTTAAAATGATGAGGCCCCAAACTATAGAACATGCATTTGAGAGTGCCCAGTTACAAGAGATGGTATTGGAGGCCTTAATGAAGAAGCAAAGGCAATAACTAAAAGGGGTGGTTCAAGGAACATCCAATGCAAGAGGAAGGAGCTATAACCGGGATATGGTGAAGGGGAATAATGGGGTAAAAAATGTGGTTGGACCAAGTTCAACTCCTTATGGAGAGGAATTAAGGGAGCAAAGGAGATTAGTTGGCCTTTGCTTTCGATGTGGAGATAAATACCATCCTAGACATCAATACAAAAGGCAAATTCAATTACTGGAAGGGGATGATGAGGATGAACAAGAGGAGGCAAAGGAAGAAGACTTCGAGGAGAATGGGGAGGAGGACAATGGAGAGATATCAATTCATGCTTTGGAAGGAGTGGCCAACAATAAAATCATTAAGGTGGAGAAGCAAGTTAAGGGCTACAACCTTATGATCCTAATTGATAGTGGGAGCACCCTTCTTGATGAAAGCACAGCCAAAAGTTTGAAGTGTCAACTCATGGGGACACCACCCTTGAGTGTGACACTAGCCAACGGCAACCGAGTGAAGAGCAAATCAACCTACAATGGCTTCCATTGGGAGATGCAAGGGGAGAGATTTAAGGCAGATCTGAGAATATTACAATTAAAGGGTTGTGATGTAGTTCTTGAGGTAGATTGGATGAAGGGGGTAAGCCCCATTAGCTTTGATTTTAACCGGATGGAGGTCTCATTTGAGAAGGAGGGAAGGAAGATGACGTTAAAAAGGGGAAAAGAAGCTGGAACTTGCAAGATGATCTCTGGAAAAAGGCTACAAAGGGTATTCAAGGGGAAGTGGAATTAGTTGGCCCATCTTTTCTCAATTGTACCCATAGAGGAGGGACATGGTGACAAGAAGGTGCAAGGAGAAATCTACTTAACAGTTAGCATGCCTCAGGGAATGCCTGACCAGGTACACCATTTAGATTTCATTAATAAATTACTGGAAGAATATGAGGATCTTTTCATTGAACCCACATCCCTCCCTCCTACCATAATGTTTAACCATGCTGTCAACCTAATACCAAATCCAGAGCCTGTTAACATTAGATCTTATTGTTATCCTCAATCCAAAAGAATGAGATTGAGAAAATGGTTAGGGAAATGCTACAACAATCTATCATTAGACCTAGTCAAAGCCCTTTTGCTTCCCCAATCTTACTAGTTAAGAAGAAGGACGGATCATGGCGATTTTGTGTTGATTATCGCCAACTTAATGTCATGACCATCAAGGATAAGTTCCCTATACCCCTTGTGGAAGACCTTTTGGATGAGCTACACCATGCCCAATTCTTTTGTAAGCTTGACCTACCCTCGGGCTATTATCAAATTAGAATGAAACTCGAGGACATACACAAAACAGCCTTTAGGACTCACCATAGGGATTTCAAATTTTTGGTGATGCCATTTGGGCTCACCAATGCGCCAACCACTTTTCAGTCCCTCATGAACAAAATTTTTAAGCCCCATCTTCGAAAATTTACAATTGTATTCTTTGATGATATACTTATCTACTGCCCTACTTTTGACCAACATTTGGCTCACCTAAGAACCACTTTTGAGATCCTTATATCTAACCAGCTCTTTATTAAGAAATCTAAATATGCTTCTGGTCATGGGCAGGTGGAATATTTGGGGCATATCATAACAAGGGATGGAGTTAGTACTGATCCAAGAAAAGCAAAGGCCATGGTGTCTTGGCCAAGGCCTACTTTGGTGAGAGCCCTGAGGAGATTTTTGGGATTAACCGGATACTATTGCCGATTTGTGAAGGATTGTGGGGCAATTAGCAAACCCTTAACAAACCTTTTGAAGAAGGGGGGTTTCAACTGGGGGCCAGAAATAAAGGAAACTTTTGAGAAATTGAAGGATGAGTAGGGTTCCAGTACTAGGGCTACCTGATTTTAGCAAGCCTCCTGTTCTAGAAATAGATGCATGTGGGACAAGCATAGGGGTAGTGTTAGTGCAAGAAGGAAGACCATTAGCATTCCTAAGCCAGGTCTTGAGCCCTAAACATTTAGGGCTTAGTATATATGAGAAGGAATTTATAGCTATATTGATGGTTGTTGACAAGTGGAGGCATTATTTGGAAGGAGGTAGGTTTATAATTAAAACAGATCATGAAAGTTTGAAGTTTTTGTTGCAATAGAAACTACAAACTCAGTTGCAAAAAAACAGGCATGGCCAAACTAATGGGTTTAGATTACATTATACAATACAAGAAGGGGAAGGAAAATAAGGCAGTTGATGCTCTCTCTAGGTGCCATGAAGAAGGGAGTACAGCAGCTATAACCATGGTAATTCCTGAGTGGTACCAAAAGGTGATAAACAACTATGAGGGAGATGAGAAGATAAAATAATTGTTGGAAAGGTTGGTTGGGGGGGCTAATGAGGCGGATGGATACATGTAGGTGGAGGGTATGTTGAGATACTAGGGAAGAATGGTGATTGGGGACAATGCAGAACTTAAGAGGAAGATAATGCAATCCCTACACAAATCTCCCTTGGGAGGGCACTCAGGAGTTCAAAACACCTATATGCAGGTTAGGCAACTATTTCATTGGCAGAGAATGAAGACAGAAGTTAAAGGATTTGTGCTGACTTGTGACACCTACAAGAGGTGTAAGTCAAAAACAGTGGCATATCTGGGGCTATTGCAAGCCTTGCCTATTCCCAACCAAGCATGATCTAGTGTGTCCATGGATTTTGTGGAGGGGTTGCCAAAGTCAGAAGGCAAAGATAATATATTGGTGGTAGTAGACCGACTAACCAAGTTTGCCCATTTCATAGGGTTAACTCATCCCCATATAGCTCAAAAGGTGGCTAGGGCCTTCTTGGATTGGGTGGTGAAACTACATGGGACTCTTAAGTCCATCATTTCAAACTAGGATAGGATATTCACTAGTTTGATGTGGCAGGAGCTTATGAAGGCTTTGGGAACAAAATTGAGTATGTCCATAGCCTATCATCCCCAATCTAATGGGGGCAGACCGAAGGGGTGAACTAAAGCCTAGAGACCTATCTAAGGTGTATTTGCTTACTACAACCGAAAGGGTGGCATAGGTGGTTGTCTTTGGCCCAATGGTGGTACAACACTAACCTCCATTCTTCACTCAAAATGTCTCCATTTAAAGCCTTATTTGGGTACAAGCCACCCATTTTGCCTATTGTGGGGGGAGGATCTAATGTGGCTACCATGGAAGATTATCTACAGCAGAGCAGAAAGGTGTTACAGCAGTTAAAGCAGGAGTTGGCATCAGCTCAAAACAGAATGAAGCAGTTCGTTGATAGGAGGAGGAGTGAGAGAGTTTGCAGTAGGGGAAGAGGTGTATTTAAGGCTAAGATATTCTCATCTAAGGTCCATTACTCAAGGGAAGGTGACCAAACTTAACCCCAAGTATTATAAACCATTTCCCATAGAGGCTAAGGCAGGAAGGGTAGCATACTGTTTATAACTTCCAGAAGGATCACAAATCCACCCACGTGTTTCATGTTTCCCTCTTAAAGAGGTCAATGGGCACACAACCAGTGAGGTCAGTAGGGGAAGAGGTGTATTTAAGGCTAAGATATTCTCATCTAAGGTCCATTACTCAAGGGAAGGTGACCAAACTTAGCCCCAAGTATTATAGACCATTTCCCATAGAGGCTAAGGCAGGAAGGGTAGCATACTGTTTATAACTTCCAGAAAGATCACAAATCCACCCAGTGTTTCATGTTTTCCTCTTAAAGAAGTCAGTGGGCACACAATCAGTGAGTTCTACATTGCCTATTCTTCCTAAAGAGGTTAACAAGATGGTGGAACCAGAGGCTATAATGGAGAGAAGGGTGGTGTGCAAGCATGGGGCTCCTTTTATTCAAGTTTTGGTTAAAAGGCAGAATAGCTCGTTGGATAGCCACACTTGGGAGTATCTCCCTAACCTGCTCAAGCAATTCCCTAGAACTGTTAGCCTTCTTAGCATTTCTCGAGGACAAGAAATTTAGGGGGGGGGGGGAATGTCAAGGGAGGAACCAAAATTTATAATAATTTTGAATTTTTACTGCTATAACTATTGTTATAGTAGTTAGTTTCTACCCATGGGATACCATGTGCAAGAGGTTAAGGGTGTAGGCAGGTTGTTACAACCGTGAAGGGTGTAGGGCCCACCTTGGCAAGAGAATCCACTCCTCCAAGCGCCTTGTATAAATTGTCCAAATCCTTCGTGGATGGATTATTGAAGAATATTACAGAGAATTCTGACTTTCTCCCTCTCTTCTTCTTTGTTCTCTGCTCTCTATTCTTGTGAGAGGCTTTCTAATTCACATCGGGTTAGATAGAAGGATTTTCCAGGCTTAGGCCATGACAGTTAGGTTTTATCTTTTATTTATTTTGTGCTTCGGTTAATTATACTTAAGTCATTATAGGATTTCAGCCTTCGGTTGCATTTTCTTTAAGTTGGATTTTAGCCTATAAATAGGCGTGCATTGTATTAAAAAATTTACACCTTTGATGATATTGAATACAAGTGATTATTTTCTTCTTTTCTTATATCTCTCTTTGATTTTCAGCAATCATTTTGTTGTTCCAGATCACTCCCACTGTGGCTTCCAGGTCATATCTTCTGGCTAAGACTTCATTTTTTCCTTTAATGAGCTCATTAGCACTTGAGGATCGACCCCACAATCGATTCAGACCAATAGTCCAATTAGGGATTCTTCAGTTGCCATGGTCGATCCTCAGTCAACTACCCCTCAACTATCCCCTTTATTTGTCAGTCCTCCATGCGATAGGCAACTCGTTAGTCAATTCCCCCCTTCCACAACTGAGGTTCTTTAGTCTCTGCTTGAACAGTTGGTTATCCTTCCACAAAGCTAACCTCCCAGGCTTTGGATATCCTATTGTCGATTGCCCAAAGAGCAACCGACAAGGTCTTTTGAGTTAAAATGATCTGCTTATGTGGAATCTTCTTAAACTTTGTAGAGAGATTCTTGTTTTGGTTCTTCCAAATATGTTAACACAGACACAATCCCCAAAAAGATTCTGAAGGAAAATAGATTATGGAATAGTCCAAACAAAGAGAGACAACCAACTCAAGTTTCACAAGCATTCTTAGACCCATAATTTTACTAAAACGGAGATAAGAAGCTAAAATGGAGCTAGAGAGCAGGTAGATACCTATGTTCAAACAATGAACAAAGCAAGATAGGAGCACAAGGATTTTGCTTTGTATTCAAGACTGAGGAACAAAAATGGTCATCAGCATGTTACTGAAGCTAATTTCTATTGGCATGCTCAGTGAATTTGAGAATTGCAAGTATTTTTGTTAAGTGACAAAATGAGTTCCACAGGATAAAATAGTAAACCAAATAGTAGAAAGAGACATCAACAAAAATACAGGCAGCACTAATACAATTAACTCCATGTGCATGGCAAGAAAATAAATTCTAATGCCTACAGATACAAACATTGTTTCACCTACCAAACCACAAGAAATGTCGTCATATAGTAAGCAGTGTTTAGTAACCCATAGGACAATAATCCGGAAATTCCATATCTCCTCATTCTCGTCAAGATCCTGAATGTCCAATAATATCTTATTAGAGAAAGCATAAGACAATTTCTTCAGTTGTGTTTATGACCAAAGCACTCATCAGTAAGAATGTTGCTAGAACAAAACCAAAAAGAAAAAGGTATCCTTGCTTCTACAAGTAAAGCAATGAACAGATTATATGGTTTTTAGATAGACCACACCTAGATTTTGTTAATTGCTGGGGACGACAGACTACTAACATAAAGAGATAAGTGTGGACCTTAAATACATAAGCAACTATATGTCTGTCTATATATAAAAGGACGTCATGCTCACAATGGTTGAAAAAAATGGCTCACTTAGCCTCTTTGGTTTATTGTATTTATTTTAATCTATTTCAAGGAGTTTGTATGTGCAAACAATGTTGAGTTTTAATTTCCATTAATATGTCTAATTGGCGTATCTATATAGACAAAAATTGACTATCCGAATCTTCACAAACTTCATCTGCATCCACTCTCAGTGAAACTGTTATTAAGTTACATGCTTTGTGCCAACAATTCATGTAGCCAACCTCACCTAGCTAGTGGGATTAAGGCTCATGATGTTGTTCTGTATGTTGAATGAACTGTCACGATTAGCTAACTGAGTTACAGAAATTTTGACCTTTTTGCTGCTGTAACTTTTACCGTTTCTTTTACTATTGTAATTCTTGTTATTGCTTTACTGCTGTAATTCTGTTAGTGAGTTTGTTAGCCTAGAGGTTGCCCGCGTGTAAGGGCTAAAATAGGACAAAGGAGTTCGTTACAACTGCAAGGGAGAGAATGATCTGCTGTGGCAGCGTCCCTTGATAGAGTGTATATACTCCCCAAGGCTTTCTTGGAGAGGATATTGATTATCTAAGAAAGAATTATCAACTCTTCCTCAAATTCTCTCGCCTCTCTCTAATTCTCTCTCTTTCTTTCTTCTCTATTCTCCTTTGTTTCTTCATTTTGCACTTCCTAATTCATACCGAGTTAGGAGAGTAGCCATTATCACGGCTTAGCAGTGACAATTTGGTATCAAAGCATCGGTTCTCGGCCGAGGTTGCTAGATTGGCGCAATGGCAGAAGGAACCCGCATGAAGAATTTTGGAACACAGTTGCAGCAAGTCAGCTCAACTATGTTGGAATTCCAGAGTAGGATAGAGTAACTGGAGATCGGGGGAGTTCAAAACCACGAGGCGATCATGGCCATGGATCAAAAGCTAGAGAGTTCCTTGGAAGGAATGGAAGAGAGGTTGGAAGGATCGATGGTGAGGGAGAGGACATGGGGGCACAAATGCAACAATTTATGATCATGTTCACTTGCCAAAACACAATAAGAGTAGCTCCTGACTTTCCCCCTCGAGAAAGGGATGACCCAATCTTACCTAGTAATAGAATGAATAGGATGGAAGGAACCTCAGAGATTGAGGTAGATCCTGAGCAAGGATTAGAGGGAGTCATGGATAGGGGAAGGAACAAGCAACCTCATACCCATCCTCCGAGGTTCTCGATGCCCCTGATGGAGATATCGGTATTCGAAGGAGCTAATCCCCGGTGGTGGTTGAGGAAATGTGAGAGAATATTCAACTGGTATAGCGTACAAAGGGGGCAGAGGGTATTGTTAGCCATTGTTTACTTTAGTAAAATAGTGGATGTTTGGTTTCAAGGGTGCCTTAGTTTGAGGGAAGACTACACGTGGGAGGAGTTTTCTGAAAAATTATGTGAGCGTTTTGGGGAAAGGATTATGGTAGATACTATAGAAGAATTTAATAAGCTTAAACAAACAAGGAGTGTTGGGGCTTATTTGCCAAGGTTTGAGGAGTTAAGATCATTCATGATCTGTCACAACCCCCACCTTTCAAAAGCTTACTTTATGTCAAGTTTCATGAGTGGCCTAAGTGAAGAGTTAAGACCAATGGCGAAAATGATGAGGTCAAGGACAGTGGAGCAAGCCCATAAAAGTGCCCAATTACAAGAAATAACGATAGAGGCATTAATAAAAAGCAAAGGCAGCAACAGAAAGGAGTAGCTCTGGGGACACCCACTACTGGGGGAAAGAATTATAACTGGGATATGGTGAAGGGAAATCAGGGAGTAAAGAATATAGTGGGCTCGAGCTCAATCCCATATGGGCAGCAATTAAGGGAATAAAGGAGATTGACTGGCCTTTGCTTTCAATGTGGTGACAAGTACCACATTGGGCATCAATGTAAAAGATAAGTTTTGCTACTGGAAGGAGATGCAAAGGAGGTTCAAGGGGAAACAGAGGAAGATAATGGTGAGATCTCAATTCATGCTCTAAAGGGGGTAGTTAACAACAAAAATCAAGGTGGAGGGAAAGGTGAAGGATAGTAGCTTACTAATTTTGATTGATAGTGAGAGCAGCCATAGCTTCCTAGATGAAGGCATCACTAAGAGGTTGAAGTGTCCACTCACGGGAACTCAGCCCTTGAGTGTGACAGTGGTTAATAGGAGTAGGGTGCTAAGTAAGTCGCATGCCATGGATTTTGCTGGAAGATGCAAAGGGAGGAATTTAAAGCAAAACTCAAGCTATTGCAATTGGGGGGTTGCGATGTGGTATTAGGGGTTGACTGGATGAAAGAGGTGAGCCCCATAAGTTTTGATTTTAATAGAATGGAAGTTTCCTTTGATAAGGGATGAAGGAAGATGACTCTCGTAGGGGGCAAGGAAACTGGGACCTGTAAGATGATTACTGGAAAGAGGTTGCACCAGGTATTCAAGAACAAATGGTACCAACTGATTCAATTATTCCCAATTATGGCGGTAGAGGAAGGACCCGAGAAGGTGATGTATGGAGAACTATACCTAACAATCAGCTCCCAACAAGGAAAGCTTGATCAGGTACATTATCAACATCAATACTGGTAGAGTTTAAGGACCTCTTTACTGAACCTACCACCTTACCCCCTACCCGAGCCTTGGACCATTCTATTAACCTTAAACCTAATTCAAAACCAATAAACATTATATCTTACCGTTATTCCCCAGTCCAAAAAACAGAAATTGAAAAGATGGTGAAAGAGATGCTAAACCAATCCTTCATAAAACCTAACCAAAGCCCTTTTACTTCACCAGTTCTCTTAGTCAAAAAGAAAGATAGATCATGGTGTTTTTGGGTGGATTACCACCAACTTAATGCCTTGACCATCAAGAACAACTTTCCCATACGCCTTGTGGAAGACCTACTTGACCTCCATTCGAGCTACCATCATATTAAGATGAAGCCTGAGGATGTTCATAAAACTACTTTTAAAACACACCATAGGCACTTTGAATTCTTAGTAATGCCCTTCGGGCTCACTAATGCCCCTGCCACCTTTCAATCCCTCATAAACCAAATTTTTTAGCCCTATCTAAGAAAATGTATACTTGTATTCTTTGATGACATCTTTGTCTATACCCCCAACTTGGACCAACACTTGACTCACCTAATAGCCAATTTTGAGGACCTTAGAGCCAACTAGCTTTTCATCAAAAGGTCTAAAAGTGCCTTTGGTCAAGATCACGTGGAGTACTTGGGTCATCAGATTTTAGGGGTAGGAGTGAGCACCAATCCAAGGAAAGTGGAAGCCATGTTGGCTTGGCCCAAACCCACTACTATAAGAGCTTTGAGAGGGTTTTTAAGCCTGACCGGATACCATCGTCAGTTTGTTAAGGGGTATGGAGTCAGTAGTAAACCCCTATCAGATCTCCTAAGGAAGGGAAATTTCAGCTAGGTGCAAAAGGCAGAGGAAGCCTTTAAAAAATTGAAAGGACCAATGAGTAGATACCTGTGTTAAAATGTTGTCTAGAGTATAGGTTAAATAAGATTAGTTATAGCAGTGTTTTTTGAGGGCCAATGAGGTATTAAATAGAAGTTGTAACCCAAATTGTAATTAGTGATAAATTGGGGGTGTAAACTGTAAATACTTGAAAGTCTTCATTGGGGTTCCGCCTCCTATTATAAAATAGAGGGCAAGGGGATAGATTTTACTATTCTATTCTATTGTACCGAGTGAACATTCATTTAAAAGGCTGGTGTTCAAGACTGCCTTGTAATCTTGGAGAGTGAGTGATGATTGTACTTGAGAATAGGAGGTTTTCTCAAGCTGTTGTACTGATCATCCTCGGTAATAAGAAGATTGCTCTTGGGGTGTTTGAAGGCTGGATGTAGGGTTGCTTTAAAGCAATCCGAACCAGGATATATCTTGTGCCTATTGTTTGGTTTGTGTCTTGATTGTTTCTGATTTTCTTCCATTTAAATTCTGTTCTTGCTTTTTGTCTTATGTTTCTGTTGGTTGGATTGATTTCGGGTGAGGAGTTGAGAGAATTGGCATTAGGAAACATTGATTGAGTTGTCAAGAGTGATCCTAAACATAACAACCTGTCTTGGGGTTGCCAAATTTCAGCAAGCCCTTTGTGTTGGAGACAGATGCATGTGGGACAGGAATTGGGGTTGTGTTGATGCAGGGGGAAGGCCATTGGCATTCCTAAGCCAAGCCTTAAGCCCAAGGCACCTTGGGCTGAGCATATATGAGAAGGAGTTCTTGGCCATATTAGTAGCCGTTGAAAAATGGCAACACTACTTAAAAGAAGGGAGATTTATAATTAAGACAGATCATGAGAGTTTGTAATTTTTGTTGTTGCAGCAAAAATTACAAACTCAACTACAAAAGAAAGGAATGGCTAAGGGCTAGACTACTCGATACAATATCGGAAGGGCGAGGAGAATATGGCAGCGGATGCACTCTCAAGGTGCAATGAGAAGGGGAGTGTTGCAGCCATCACCACTGTGATTCCGGAGTGGTGCCAAGAAGTCATAGACAGCTATGAAGAGGATGAACACGTGAAGAAGATCTTGGAGAGATTAGCTGTGGAACCTAAGGATGTTGAGGGCTACACCTTAGTGGAGGGGATGTTGAGGTACAATGGCAGAATTGTTATTGGTGACAGTAAAGGCCTTAAGAAGAAGATTTTGCAGTCCCTACATGAGTCCCCTTTGAGGGGACACTCTAAAATTCAGAATACATACCTTAGGGTGAAACAACTATTCCATTGGCCCAAGCTCAAGCCAGAAGTGAAGGAGTTTGTCCCGGTTTGTGACACCTGCAAGATGTGTAAACATGAAAATGTAGCCTATCCCGGCCTCCTACAGCCCTTACCAATACCTAACCAAGCTTGGACTAGTGTTCCTATGGACTTTGTTGAAGGGTTACCTAAATTAGAAAGGAAGGACAGCATACTGGTTGTGGTTGATAGACTGACCAAATTCACTCATTTCATAGGGTTGGCTCATCCTTATATAGCCCAAGAGGTGGCCAGGGTGTTTCTAGATCGAGTGGTGGCACTGCATGGAGTTCCCAAGTCTATAATTTCAGACCGTGACAAGATCTTCACAAGCCTCTTATGGGAAGGAACTGATGAAGGCATTGGGGACCAAGCTTAATATGTCTACGACCTATCACCCTCAATCGGATAGACAAACCGAGAGGATGAATCAGAGTCTGGAAACCTACTTGAGGTGTGTGTGTGTGTATCGTGCAACCTAAAGGTTGGCATAGGTGGCTTTCATTGGCCCAATGGTGGTATAACTCTAACCACCACACCTCCCTAGAGATGTTCTCATTTGAGGCATTATTCGGGTACAAGCCCCCCATTTTGCCAGCCATAGGAGAACATACTACTATAGCCTCCGTTGAGGAGTATTTGCAGCAGAGAAGAACAGTCTTGCAACAGCTTAAACAGGAGCTGGCATCCACCCAAAATAGGATGAAGCAATATATTGATCGAAGAAGGAGTGACAGGCAGTTTGAGGTAGGGGAAAAGGTATATTTAAGGCTGAGGTATCTCCAATTAAAATCAATCACCCAAGAGCCAGTGTCCAAACTCAGCCCCAAGTACTTTGGATCATTTCCCATAATGGCCAAGGTTGGGAAGGTGACCTACCGCTTGCAACTTCCTGAGGAGTCACACATTCATCCGATGTTCCATGTATCCCTCTTGAAGAGATCAGTAGGCCCAGAGCAAGTGAACCCATCGCTACCCTCACTTCCTAAGCAAAAGAATAGGGTGGAAGAGTTGGAGGCCATATTGGACAGAAGGGTGGTTTACAACCAGAGAGTCCCTCTTATCCAAGTATTGGTAAAATGGTAGAATGGACCAATCGATAGCAACACCTGGGAGTACTTGCCCCGTTTACTTCAGCAGCATCCAAGAGCTGCCAGCCTCCTTAGCATTTCTTGAGGACAAAAAAATTGTTAAGGGAAGGGGTATTGTCACGATTAGCTAACCGAGTTACAGAAATTTTGATTTTTTTTACTGCTATAACTTTTACTATTGTAATTCTTGTTATTCCTTTACTTCTGTAATTCTGTTAGTGAGTTTGTTAAGCTAGAGGTTGCCCACGTGTAAGGGCTAGAATAGGACAAAGGAGTTTATTACAACTACAAGGGAGAGAATGATCTGTTGTGGCAGTGTCCCTTGATAGAGTGTATATACTCCCCAAGGCTTTCTTGGAGAGGATATCGATTATCTAAGAAAGAATTCTGAACTCTTCCTCAAATTCTCTCGCCTCCCTCAAATTCTCTCTTTCTTTCTTCTCTATTCTCCTCTGTTTCGTCATTCTGCACTTCCTAATTCATACTGAGTTAGGAGAGTAGCCATTGTCACGGCTTAGCAATGACATGAACTAATTCACATATTTCTAGAGATTATTATTGTTCTGATAAACTCCACCTGGGGATGTTATCCACTGCCGGTCCCAAGCCCGGATAAAGGAGGAGGGTTGTGTTAGGTAGCCGACAGCCAACGTAAAACTTAGTCGGATCCAAAACATGAACTCTAGACAAATTATGAAAAATAGTTTGGGCCTGGGCGTAACCCTTCATAGCGACGCGTTACACTGCCCCCGTGTAGTAACAAGTGAACTAGGGCCGCTGCATCGGCGCCCGGATGTAGTGATAAATGAGCAAGGGTTCCCGTATTTGCTTGGACGGATGTGGGTAAAGAAGCTAGTCCAAAATCAAAACCAAAATCAAAACCAAAATCAAAATCAAAACCAAAATCAAAATCAAAAACAAAATCAAATTCAAAGTCAAGGCCAAAAACAAAATCAAATCCAAAGTCAAGGCCAAAAACAAAATCATAGATTAAGGATTGGGTCATGGAACATAGGAACATTAACAGGCAAAGCTACGGAAGTGGTGGATGTGATGATTAGGAGAAAAATTAATATTATGTGCCTTCAAGAGACGAGATGGGTAGGGAAAAAAGCAAAAACTTTATCAGAAGCTGGATATAAAATATGGTTCACAGGAACTGATGGAGCGAAAAATGGAGTGGGGATTATTATGGATAAAAGCTTAATAGATGAGGTAGTGGATGTAAAGAGAATAGGGGATAGGATTATTATGGTGAAGATTAGTCTAGGAAGAATGACTATGAATATCTTTAGTACATATGCACCACAAGCGGGGTTAGGTGATGAGATAAAAGCAAAATTCTAGGAGGACCTAGAGGGACTCATACAAATGATACCAAGAGGAGAGAAAGTGATTATAGGAGGTGACTTAAATGGGCACGTGGGTAGAGACGGAAACAGATATAGAGAGGTACACGGAGGGTATGGATTCGGGGAAATTAATAATGAGGGTAAATCTATCCTAGATTTTGCTATGACATATGGGCTCATTATAACCAATACTAGGTTCAAAAAACGGGACGAACACTTAATCACATATAAAAATATCACCTCAAGCACCCAAATAGATTACTTCCTCATGAGATAAGAGGATCGGTTATGTTGTAGGAATTGTAAGGTGATACCGGGAGAGTGTTTGACTACTCAACATAGACTTCTAGTACTTGACGTCCAAGTAAGAAATTGGAAGAGAAAAAATCACATAAAACAAAATCCAAGAATCAGGTGGTGGAATTTAAAAGGGGAGAAACAACTAATCTTCAAAGAAAAATTAAGGGGTAAAAGGGAATAGAATGGAGAAAGACAGACAAACCAAATGTGGAAAGAAATGGCTAATGCTCTGAGAAGCACGGCAAAGGTAGTCCTTGGAGAGACAAATGGTAGAGTCCCTAACCTTAAGGAGTCTTGGTGGTGGAATGAAGAGGTACAATTGAAAATTAAAAATAAGAAAACTAGCTATAAGGCGGTATATCAATACAACAATGAAGAAAATCAAAAAAATTATAAAGAAGCAAAAAAGGTAGCAAAAAGAGCTGTTAGTGAAGCAAGGTCAAAAGCATATGAGAATCTATATAAACGACTTGATACAAAAGATGGAGAAAGGGATATATATAAATTAGCTAAAGCAAGAGAAAGAAAAACACGGGATTTAAATCAAGTGAAATGCATAAAAGATGACAATCAAAATGTTTTAGTAAATGAGGGAGCGATTAAGGAGAGATGGAAGGAGTATTTCACAAAATTATTCAATGATGGTGGTGACACAAGAATTAGGTTGGGACATCTTAGTAACTCTGAAGGGAATGTGAGCTACACATTCTATCGACGCATAAGTTCAAATGAAATAAGGCAAGCATTAAAAAAGATGAAAAATCATAAGGCAGTGGGACCAGATAATATACCAATAGAAGCATGGAAATGCATGGGAGAAGAGGGCATCTCCTGGCTAACGCAACTATTTAACGCCATCCTTAAATCAAAAAAGATGCCAGATGAGTGGAGGAAGAGTACTTTGGTTCCTATATACAAGACCAAAGGAGATGTTCAAAACTGTGAAAATTATAGAGGAATTGAGTTAATGAGTCATACCATGAAACTCTGGGAGAGAGTAATAGAGTAGAGGCTCAGAAAGGAAACAAAGGTGTCAGAAAATCAGTTTGGTTTCATGCCTGGTAGGTCAACAATGGAAGCTATATATTTACTGAGGCGTCTAATGGAAAGGTATCGAGATCATCAGAAGGACCTACATATGGTGTTTATAGATCTAGAAAAGGCCTATGATAGGGTCCCTAGAGAAGTATTATGAAGGGTTTTAGAGAATAAAGGAGTCAAAATAGCCTATATACAAGCCCTTAAGGACATGTATCATGGTGCAGAGACAAGGGTCAGAACATGCGGAGGGGATACTGAATCATTTACAACTACAATAGGACTGCATCAAGGTTCTGCACTAAGTCCATACTTATTTTCCCTAGTAATGGATGAACTCACTAAAGATATTCAGACGGATGTGTCATGGTGTATGCTATTTGCAGACGACATAGTGTTGGTGGATGAAACAAAAGAAGGAGTGAACACTAAGCTTGAGTTGTGGAGAAACAATTTAGAATCTAAGGGATTTAAATTAAGTAGAAAGAAAACAGAATATATGGAATGCAAATTTAGTAAAAATGCAAGAGTGGATGATGTTATAATAAAATTAGAAGACCAAATCTTACAAAGAAAAGACCATTTTCGATATTTGGGATCAGTGATTCAAAAAGATGGAGAAATCAACGAGAATGTCACACATAGAATTAAGGCAGGTTGGCTAAAATGGAGAAATGCATCGGGGGTGTTATGTGATGGTAAAATCCCATTAAAATTGAAAGGAAAATTTTATAGGACAGCTATAAGACCAGTCTTGCTGTATGGCTCAGAATGTTGGACAGTCAAATACCCGCATGAGCAAAAGACGAGTGTAGCGGAGATGAGGATGTTAAGATGGATGTGCGGACATACAAGAAAGGATAAAATTAGAAATGAAGTTATTCGTAATAAGGTAGGAGTAGTGCCAATCGAGGAGAAGATGAGAGAGACTAGACTAAGATGGTTTGGTCATGTGAGAAGGAGATTAAGAGACGCTCCTGTGAGGAGAGTTGATGAAATGGAACAATTAGTCACAAAAAGAGGTAGAGGTAGACCCAAGAAGACTTTGGGAGAGACATTAAAATTTGATATGAAATATATGGATCTAAATGAGGATATGACAAAAGACAGAAATACATGGAAGTCTAGAATTCATGTAGCCGACCCCACATAGTGGGATAAAGGCTGGATATGTTGTTGTTGTTGTTATTATTGTTCTGATAGACTATCATTGATCTGGGAAATAACAAACAAAACATTGAGTAAATAACATCCAGACTATAAAAAGCCATTTTTAAATTTGATTTATATATTTCATTGAAATGCAGAAGTATAAAAGCAATATATCTAATGTTTTACATCAAAACACTTCAGAAAAAGTAGAGCAACTATGTAAATATCATATGTTCAACTCACAGCCTGCAGATAGTATTATGTTAAAGATAGCTGAAACTAGTGTTGCATGTGAAATCAAGTGGGCACAATAAACTTTGGTATCATACTAGGCATCCAAGTTTGCAACTAGGAACCGAGTACAAATTCTTGTTTCTCAAAACTAAGAAACAGACCCAAACCATAACACCTTAATCGAAAAACATGTTCAAACAAAGATATTCACCTATGTTCAACTATGATTTGAAAATTATATGTACTATTTGTCACAGTATTATTTCTAAAAACTAAGGAAAGTTTTTCCCATGTTTTCCACATACACAACAAAGTTTTCAATTTAATGAAGATCAACATTAATTCCATTTTTATTTATATGTATCAGTAGCAAAAATATGTAGTTTAAAATTTTACTAATAATAAATAATATTATAAGGGTAAATTGAACCCATAACCCATATGGTTTGGGCCAATAGCAAGGACAGCCCGTGGTATAAAAATGCCTTTAAAGATTCCTATGATTTTCGCTTTCTGCATAGACCCCTCTTCATTAAATTAAAAGTCCTCATTAAGTCCATACCAAATATTGTGGTTTTCGCTATTTTAACACAAAACTCCTATGAGTTACTTTAAATTTTCATGATTTAAATTCAACAACAAAGACAACCTATTTGGGCTATCAGCTTAATGGAGGGGTGTCACGGAGGCAATCTATTAGGAGCCCTTTCTTTAAATTTTTGCTAGTTGTGATCTTCAATTATACGTTTATCATTTCTACAGTAACCGTAGTGTGCTAGAGGTCTAGTAGAATGTGTGAGAATCAAAGTTTGTTAGGCAGTTATGGGTGAGGGCCCACTTGTCAGGAGAATATACTCCTCCAACGGCCTTACAAATATGCCTCTCGTGCGATTGGGAAAGGCATGCATGAAAATCATGAGATTTTGCTTCTCTCATATAACCATTCTCTCTCGTTCTCTCTATCTCTATCTATTCATCTCTCTTCTCTCTTTTCTTGCTTCTTACTATTCTTCCTTACTGTCGACTCCATTCTCAAGTGGAGGATTGAATCTCCCTACCAATCTATCCAGCCCCTAAAATGGGTTGGAGTTGAATCGGAATTTCTGAGAAATTCCGTTAGAACAAATTTAGGAAGAGAGAAGAAAGAGATAGAGAGAGATGAGAGAAGAGACTTGCGAAAGAAGAGAGTTTGTTATTCATTCCAAAAACTGCCTTTCTGTTGCATCCTTCCCTTATTTATTCATAGGCAGGTTAGTTAGTTCTAACCCCCTCTCCCGCCTTCCATTCTCCTTCTACTTATTACAAAAATACCTCTCAAGTCCTAACAATTTACCCCCCCCCCCCCCCCCCCGATGAAGTAATTCTTGTCCTCAAGAATTTAGAGCAAGCTGATAGCATGGGGAAATCTTGTCAATACGTCTGGCAAGTATTCCCAAGTCGGCTGGTCTGGTGGTAGATGAGACCATCGGACCAGCACTTGCGTAAAAGGGGCAGCTCCTCTATAGATCATCCTTTTGTCTACAATTGCTCAAGGTTCAATGGGCTCCTCTGAGTCCTCTTCTATCCTTGGTAAGACAGCAGTTGAGAATCCTTCCTCTAATGGTGGCAGTGAAGCTTTACTAGCTGTTGTTCCTCCTCTAGACTTCTTTAATAATGATACGTGAAATACCCGATGAATTCTCACGTTTTCTGGTAGTTGCAACCGATAGGCCACCTCTCCTATCTTTCCCATGATTGTATAAGGCCCAAAACATTTGGGGCTGAATTTGGAGACTGCACCTTCAATAAAAGCAAGCTGTAAAAATCGCTTGACCTTCAAAAACACTGCATCCCCCACATTGAACTGCCGCTCACTTTTGTTTTTGTTTGCATAATGAACCATCTTGCTATTGGCGGTTGCTAATTCCCTTTTAAGCTTCAATAATACTTCTCTCCTTTTTTGGAAATATTGTTCCACATCCGCCATTGTAGCAGTAGAACTGGAAATGGCAAGAAGTAACGGTGGACACAGCTTCAAAAGGGGATCGTTTAATGGCTGTATGATATGTAGAATTGTACCACCATTGAGCAAGTGATAGCCAACGGTGCCAACTTTTAGGCCTAGCAAAACACATACAACGAAGGTAGGCCTCTAGACATTGATTTACTCTCTCTATTTGTCCGTCCGTTTCTAGATGATAAGTTGTAGATAAGTGTAGACCCACCCCCAAATTCTTGAATAATTCATGCCAAAATTTACTGGTGAAGATCTTGTCTCTATCGGACACAATGGTCTTGGGGATTCTATGAATTTTAAACACTGAATCCAACAATAATCTAGCCACCTCTGGAGCTGTAAATGGATGTGTCAAACTCATGAAATGAGCAAACTTAGTTAAGCGATCCACAATCACCAAAATTGTATCTTTGCCCTCCAATTTCGGTAAGCCCTCTATGAAATCCATTGAGACATCCTCCCATGCTTGATCTAGAATGGGTAGTGGTTGTAATAAACCTGGTAAAGCCACTATTTCATGCTTGCATCTTTGACATATATCACATTCCAGCACATATTTCACCACTGTTTTCTTTAATCCCGGCCAATAGAAAAAACGCCTTACCCGATAATAAGTGGCTCTTATCCCTGAATGTCCACCCACTGCTGATTCGTGCATGGCCCTCAGAATTTGTAACTTCAGCTAGTCATCCTCCCCTATAACAATGCGGCCCTTGAACCTAATGAGTCCCCCAATAAGAGTATAATCCTGCTATGCATTAGGTGTTATTGTTAACTACTGTAACAATGTTTGCACCCAAGGTGTCTGGTCATAGCTTCTCACCACCTCTTTCACCCATTCAAGAGTGACAGCTGATATAGCTTGGTAATTTCCTTTTTCCTCTCTTTTGGACAGCGCATCTGCCACCAAATTCTCCTTCCCTCTTCTATATTGAATTGTATAATCCAATCCCAAGAGTTTAGAAACTCCTTTCCGTTGTAAATGAGTGTGTAATCACTGCTGGAGTATAAATTGAAGGCTTTCGTGGTCCGTTTTAATCACAAACTGATTATTCTCTAGGTAATGACGCCATTTCTCCACCGCTATCAATTCTTTATCATACACACTCAAGCCAAGATGTTTAGGAGCTAACCCTTGGCTTATGTAAGCTAAAGGTTTCCCTTCTTGCATGAGAACTGCTCCCACCCCATTATCACAAGCATTCGTTTCAACCACAAATTGTTTTGAAAAATCCAGAAGAGTTAAAATAGGGGCTTGAGTCATTGCTTGTTTAAGAATTCCGAAGGCTGCTTCAGCTTTAGGATTCCAATGAAAATTGTCCTTTCACAACAGCTCTATCAAAGGGCGACTAATCACTCCATAATCTTTGACAAATTTCCGATAATATCCAGTCAAGCCTAAAAAACCCCTTAACTCCTTCACATTCTTAGGCCTCGGCCAATTCACCATTGCCTCTATTTTTCTAGGATCTGTAATCACTCCTTTAGCTGAAATGACATGGCCTAGATACTCCACCTCTCCTTGAGCAAATGTACACTTAGACATCTTGACATATAATTGATGAACTCGCAGGATCTCAAAAGTGGTTCGGAGGTGAGATAGATGGGTTTGTAGGGTTGGGCTGTAAACAAGAATGTCATCAAAGAAAACAAGTATAAATTTGCGAAGGTAGGGACTGAAAATCTGGTTCATCAAAGCTTGAAATGTGGCTGGCGCGTTGGTTAACTCGAAGGGCATGACAGTGAATTCATAAAGCCCTTGGTGTGTTCGAAAAGCAGTTTTAGGAATAGGAATATCGATGGGTCTCATTCTAATTTGGTGATAACCAGCCCTTAGGTCTAGTTTAGAAAAAATGGCAGCACCATTGAGCTCATCTAATAAGTCCTCAATGATAGGAATAGGAAATTTATTCTTTATGGTAAGGGAATTGAGCTGTATATAGTCTATACAAAATCTCCAAGTGCCATCTTTTTTCTTGACAAGAAGGATTGGAGAAGCAAAGGGGCTTTGGCTGGGTTGTATGATAGAATTGTTTAGCATGTCCTTTACTTGTTTTTCAATTTCAGTTTTCTGGGCAGGGTTATATCGATATGAGCGAATATTTATAGGTTCTGTGTTGGGTTTAAGATGGATAGCATGGTCAAAAGGCCTTTGGGGTGGTAGGGTAGTCGGCTCTTGGAAGAGATCCTGGAATTCATGCAATAATAAGCGCAAGGGATCATGAGTGTTTACCTTTTGAAGAAGTTGCAGTGTAGCTGTTGCTGTTCCCATAGACTGTGGACTGTCACCTTCTTCCTCCTCATACTCCATTGCATGAATAGAGTATAATTCTGCAATCTGCTCCCTTTTTCGGTTCATTAGCTTGTGTAACCTCCTTCTCGATATTATTTTGCATTCCCCTTGATCTAGGCTTCCCATCAGTGTCAGCTTTTGGCCTTCAACCTCCACTGTCACCTCCAGCTTCTTAAAATCAAATGTTAGAGGACTTACATTCTTCATCCAGTCAACCCCCAGCACGATATCACACCCCCCTAACTCCAAGACTCTCAAGTCTACCACAAATTCTACTCCTTGCATTACCCACTTAAAATTCGAACATTTATGGTTGTTGTACATTATGTCCCCATTAGCGACAGTTACTGATAGTGGGTTGGTTCTGGTCATTTCACACTTGAGATCTTGAGCTGTTTTCTTGTTCACAAAACTATGGGTGCTTCCACTATCAATCAGCATCACTAATCTTCGTCTTCCCACCTGCCCTTTAACTTGTATGATCTTCCCCGTAGGCCCCCCTTTCAACGCGTGAAAGGAGATTTGTCCTCCATCATCCTCTTGTTCTTCCTCAACATGGGGCTCTTCTTCTGTATCTTCTTCTGCCTCTTCATCATCGAAGGCCTCTATCTTCAACATTAATCTCTTACATTGATGGCCAGGTCCATATTTTTCCCCACATTTGAAGCATAGGCCTAATTGGCGCTTCTGCTCCAATGTCGAATTCATGTTTGTTCCTATTCCATTTCCATTCTTAACGCCTCCTTGGTTTGCTCCTCCCATGCCCGGTTTGAAATTGCTTCCCCCGAAAGGAATTCCCCCTCTGTTGACGACCGACCCTCCTTGCGGCCATAGCCTATTCTTCTTGAATACTGCCTCCCATGTTACTTCTTGGAGATGTGCTTTTTCTGCTACTTGTCTTACCGACACTGGCCCCAGCATCTTTACTACGGATCTTAAATCGTCTCTGAGACCACTAATGAAACTCGACACGAAGTATGACTTGGGCAAGCTCGGATGAGCTGCTCCTATCAACGTCTTTAGTTCCTCAAACCACCTCAGATAATCTTCGACCGATCCTTGCTGTTTCAGTTTGTTAAATTCTTCCACCGTGTCCGCCAAATTCCGTTCGCGAAAACGACCACACAGTTCGTTGGAAAATTTGGTCCACGACACCCATCCCCCTTCTGATTGCCTCCAACTTTGGTAACACGCATCCGCGGTATCATCCAGGTAGGTCGCTGCCATCGTCACCCTTTGTTCTCCTATCCGGTACAATTCAAAGAATCTTTCACATCGTCATACCCACTAGCGTGGTTTTGATCCATTGAAGATTGGAATTTCCAATCTTGGCGTTGGCAGGTGTCCCCCATCAAATCTTGACCCGGAATTCCTGCCATGGATTTCACGTTCCAATGCATTCCTTTCCTCCGTTTCCCTCGAGCCTCCCGGTCTCGGTAATATTCCATCGCCTCTTACGTCTGTCTCCATTCTTGGAACAGACTCTTCTTGCAATCAGAATTGTGGCCATGTCGACATGATCGCAAACATGCAATCTATCTTCTGTCCATAAAAGTCGGCATGTTCTTGACCCTTTTCCAGCTCCCGTATACTGTCTTTGATGGCAGCTAAATCTTCCCTCTAGATCGCCATATCCTCCCTTTGGATTGCCATGTCTTCTCGTTGGGCCCTCACATCTTCTTGCGTCTAGCCCATTAATCCATCAAGATTCTCCAGGCGAAGCTCCAGTTGTTTCAGGCGTGTTCCTTCCGCCATGCCTTCGTGGTTGCTAAGTCGGACCTTCCGTCACTTTCTAACTGCGCACCAGAAGCCACCAAAGAAGGCTTAGCTCTGATACCACTTGTCCAGCCCCTAAAATGGGCTGGAGTTGAATCAGAATTTCTAGGAAATTCCTTTAGAATAGATTTAGGAAGAGAGAAGAAAGAGATAGAGAGAGATGAGAGAAGAGACATGAGAAAGAAGAGAGTTTGTTATTCATTCCAAAAACTGCCTTTCTGTTGCATCCTTCCCTTATTTATTCATAGGTAGGTTAGTTAGTTCTAACCCCCTCTCCCGCCTTCCATTCTCCTTCTACTTATTACAAAAATACCCCTCAAGTCCTAACACAATCCCCATCGGATTAGTAGGAGGGCGGTGGCAGTCACAACCAAGTTGTGACATATTGGTATCAGAGCTTGGTTCTAGCCAATGGGTGAAGAAGGTAACTCAGGGCAGAGGGGACACGAATGAAAATTTTCAAAGCCCAGTTGCAACAAACTGGGGTGGTGATAGTTGAGTGCCAAAACAAGATGGAGCAGTTGGAGTTGGGTATGACTCAGAATCAAGAAGCGATCCTTGCGCTGGATCGTCGAGTAGAGAACACCATGGATGGAATGGAAAGGAGGCTAGAAGGATCCATTACTCGAGTATGAGATGAACTGGGTGCACAAATGCAATAGTTCATGGCCATGATAGGCCATCAATACCCGATAAGGCTAGCACTTGAGTTTCCCCCAACGGAAGGGATAGATCATATCCTTCAAAGGAACAGGGTTGATTGCAAGCTAGAGATACAGGAAGAGGAGATTAATCATGGGGGCAGAGAAGAAGGAATATTAGGAAGGGGACCCAAGGGTCCGATGAACCATCAACCCCAGGGATTCCCTATGCTTAGAATGGAGATTCTAGTGTTCGAAGGTGTTAACCCCCAGTGGTGGGTGAGGAAATGTGAAAGGCTGTTCGAATGTTATAATGTCCCGGAATAGCAGAAGGTACCTCTAGCAGCCACCTACTTCAACAAGGAGGTCGACGCCTGGTATCAGGGGGTGATACGACTGAGGAACCAGACGTGGGGGGCGTTCACTAAAGCCTTGTGTGGGAGGTTTGGAGAAAGAAGCATGGCTGACATTGTGGAAGAGTTCAATAAGCTCAAACAATTGGGAAGTGTGGAGACATATCAAAAACGTTTCGAGGAGCTAAGGTCTTACATGATTCAACACAACCCCTATCTAACCAAAGCCTATTTTGTGTGAAGCTACTTGAGTGGCCTCAATGATGAATTAAGGCCAATGGTGAAGGTGCTGAGACCCCAAATTGTGGCCCAAGCATCGGAAGATGCCCGGTTACAAGAATTGGTAGAAGAAGCCTTGTTGAGGAAGCAAAGGCAGCAAACAAAGGGGATGGTGGCAAGAACCCAAAATGGAGGCGGGAGGTATTTTAGCGGACAAATAGGCAAGGGTAACAGCGGGGTGAAGGGGACTATTGGCCAAAACCCAGCACCCTCTAGAGATCAATTGAGGGAGCAAAAAAGGTTAGCAGGTTTATGCTTCGGGTGTGGAGAGAAATACCACCCCAGCCAACCCTACAAGAGGCAGATCCTGTTGCTCGAAGGTGATGAAGGTAGTGACCAAGAAGTTGAGGAAAAAGAAAATGGGGGTGATGTGAGCATGGGAGATAATGGAGAAATATCCATTCATGCCCTGAAGGGAGTGGCCAATAATAAAATTATTAAGGTAGGAGGACAGGCCATGGGTAGCAACCTGATGATTTTGATTGATAGTGGGAGTACCCACAATTTTCTCGATGAAAACACTGCTAGAAGGTTGAAATGTCAGTTAATGGGGACACCTCCCTTGAGTGTAACAATGGCCAACGACCAGAAGGTGTTAAGCACCTCAACCTGTAATGGGTTCTCATGGGAGATGCAAGGGGAGAAGTTCGAAACCGACTTGAGGTTGTTACAATTGGGAGTCTACGACATGGTTTTGGGGGTAGATTGGATGAAGGGTGCAAGCCCTATTAGTTTTGATTTTAACCGCACGGAAGTGTCTTTTGAGAAGGAGGGGCAATCACTAGAGGAAGAGAAGTTGGGATGTGTAAGCTAATGACAAGAAAAGGGCTAAAGAGAGTAAGGAAGGGGAAGTGGGTTCAATGGGCACAATTCTTTTCAATTGTGGCCAAGGAAGACACACTCGAGGGATAAGGGGAGCAGGGGCAGACTTATCTGACAGTCAGCAGCCTGGGAGAGCCTCCTGATCAAGTAAGACATTTGGCATTACTTAATGAATTATTGGTGAAATATGAGGACCTTTTTGCTGAGCTAAAGTCCCAACCCCCTAACCGGTTGTTTGACCATTCAATTAACCTCAAACTAAATACAGAACAAGATAACATTAGAGCCCACCGATACCCACCTATCCAAAAGAATGAGATTGAGAGTATGGTTAGGGACATGCTCCAACAATCTATTATCAAGCCTAACCAAAGCCCCTTTGCTTCCCCTGTTTTGTTGGTCAAAAAGAAGGATGGAACGTGGTGGTTCTATGTAAACTACCGCCACCTGAATTCCATAACAATCAAGGATAAATTTCCCATACCCTTGGTGGAGGATCTTTTGGATGAACTCCTCTACAATGCCCAATTCTTTTCTAAACTCGACTTACGCTCGAGTTATCATCAAATTAGGATGAAACCTGAGGATACTCCTAAAACTGCATTCAAAACCCACCATGGACACTTCGAATTTTTGGTAATGCCATTTGGGCTTACCAATGCCCCAGCTACGTTTCAATCACTCATGAACTGTATCTTTGAACCCCACCTACGGAAATTCATCTTAGTCTTCTTTGACGATATCCTTATCTATAGTTCCACATTTAACCAGTATTTGCTGCACCTACAAACCACCCTTGAAATCCTCCGATCCCACCAATTATTCATTAAGAAATCCAAATGTGAGTTTGGCCAAGGGCAGGTGGAATATTTGGGACATATAATCTCTAAAGGAAATGTGAGCACTGACCCTAAAAAGATTGAGGCAATGGTATTTTGGCCGAGACCAACAACGAGGACCTTAAGGGGATTCCTTGGGCTAACAGGTTATTATCTGTAGTTTGTTAAGAATTATGGAGTGATCAGCTGTCCATTAACCGAGTTGCTGAAGAAGAGAGGATTTAGTTGGGGGCCTAAGGCAGAGAAGGCATTTGAAGATGTGAAGGGGGCCATGAGTAGGGTGCCTGAATTGAAACTGCCAGATTTCGACAAGCCCTTTATCCTAGAGACTGACGCAAGTGGCACTGGTATCGAGGTTGTGCTGGTGCAAGAAAGAAGGCATATTTCCTTCCTAAGTCAAGTGCTAGCCCTAGGCACTCCGGGCTAAGTATTTATGAGAAGGAATTCTTGGCAGTCTTAATGGTTGTGGATGGATGGAGGCATTACATGGAAGGGGGACGATTTATCATCAAGACGGACCACGAAAGTTTGAAGTTCTTATTGCAGCAAAAGCTTCAAACACAACTTCAGCGGAAGGGTATGACCAAGCTCATGGGATTAGATTATCAAGACTCTCGTTACCAAAATAGGTCATTCGTCGCAAGGAGAGTCACAAGTCATCTTAACAGTAACTCGTCACTCACCAGACTCTCTTTTAGTCATCAGCGTCACCTCTCATCATCAGGTCCCTAGTCACCAAGGAGGTCATATGAATAAGGGTCACTCGCACATCATCAAGATAGTCTACCACACTTTAAAAAAAAAAAAAAAAAAACATTGTTGTATCTAGCAACAACATTTTGTAAAGCCCTTATAACCATAGAAACCAAGGTCATGAAACAAGGGGTGGTGCTGTGAATTGGGACGAACAACCCATTCCGTGGGTCGAAATGACCTAGATGGCCTTGGCTTGCAAACTGGATCACCATTTTTGGCAACCCAAATTTTCAACGAGATTTTCAAAATATTTTAGGCTTTTAGCATGATTTGTTGTCAAAGATCCTCTTTTTTTGTTAGTATGAAAGCATGCTCTCTCACATAGATCTAAGAGACACAAGTTTGTCAATGGTGGCCAAAGGTCAATCAAACACATTATGTGTTGGCAACCTACTGCACATGAAGCTCGCACAATGACAACCAAATTGTACGTGTGGGTGCATGGGCTTACCTCCAACTTGTTTTCTTCAACATTGTCTCTAGAGGCAAGCTAACCTCCTCTGATGACTATTCTATAATAGTTTGCAATTTTGTTTGCTTTTCAAAGATCGCTCATGTTGTTCGTTTGTTCATGGCTTTAACTTTCTTTTATTTGTCTTTTGCAATTCTTGATGTTCTTTTGTTGCTTTAGTTAAAATAATATTAATTGTTATCACATTGAGGAACTCAATGGACACAACACCAAAACAGAGGATAAGAATTACCAACATAATTTTAAAACATTAATAAAAGTATTAATTTTTACTTTGAAAACAAGAAGATAAATAATTTGATTAGTATAAATTTAATATCAACTTGAGTGAATGTTCAAAACATACCACAAACCTAGATAGCATATCGACTAAGCCTACCCCCACCTACCGCCTATTATATTATGTACCTCGTACTGACCCATAGGATATTGTGATCCTAGAAACTATCCATATAACTCATATCTTACCTAAGACTTTGGCATAATTGACAACAAAACACATTTAGGGTTTTGATTAAAAGGAAGGGAAAAATGGATAGAAAATATATTTACCTTGAAAGCTTGACCTATTAATACAACAAACAGGCCAAAAACTCTAAAAGAAATAGTTAAAATAGTGACCACCAATATAATGCAACAGCAGAATTAACGCAGTTTACATGTCATAGGCCAGTTATATCTCAAGAATTAACTGAATGATCTCTTGAAGCATCAGCCCTTATAGAACAGTTTAATTGCTTGTGAGATTATTGAGAACACAAAATACAAAGGATGAGCAGCAAGACACAAAATTACCAAAGTTGGAATTAACTCTCTGTTGAAGCAGAAAGACACAAAGTCACCAGAATTGAAATCAACCAATAAGTTCAACAGAAATGGAAGGTAAGTAATAAGTACTCGGCTGATGTTAGTGATTCCCTTTGACTTTTTTCATTCTTCCTTGGTAAACCTTTGGCATTGCATGGAAAAGCCTTCAGAAAACTTAGTTATACAAATGAAATGGTAGAAGCATGGCATTGCAATGAATAGATGTCACAGAACACCTTTTTGATCTCCAGAGCTGCTATGAATATCTGGTGTGCCATAAGCCTAACATTATTAAAAAGAGAATGATGTCACAAGACAACTTTGAGCAAACCTGCTTCTGTGAATGCTAATGCACATTTAAAACTATTGGTTAGACATTACAGTTATATATAATGCATTATTTGCTCTTTGCTCTACTAGTAGGCAACATATCAAGCATATAATCACCATTATTTAAATGAGTAAGCAAACATATTTTGCACAACTATGAAGAATGGAGAGATTGAAACAATATTTTTATCCACTTCTCCTCTCTCTGTGGACTCTTTGTCTGAACCATGTGTAAAAGGAATCAATAATAGGACTGTTGCAGTTATTTAAAACAAAGAAATTATTAACAGTTGGTTGATAAGCCAGAGTTATTCGTGACAGAAAGGATATAAATAATCTCAACCGTGAATAACTGAAATTTTTTAGGATAAATTTCACAAACAAAATAGTGACACCAATCTAGAAAGATGAGAACGGCCTGTAAGACCGTAGTGAATCTGACAGTGAGTTCCAGAGAAATTCTCTAGAGAAAGGAAGATAGAATCCGAGAAAGAGAGGGAGAGAATTAAGGAAGAATTCAGAATGAGTTTTGATTCAAAAATTCAGCATGATCCATACAGTTTGTGCGGTCCTTTATATAGGGAGGATACCACGTGTCTATTCCCGCCAAGGCGAGGTTATTTACATGACTGTCCTCCTTCTAGAATTAACCACATAATTACCTACCCATGTGCATGTGACACTCGCCACTTGCATGACTTATTCCCTAGCTAGTGACTTATACCATGACAAATTCCCCCGGGCTTGAAACATTTCTTGTCCTCAAGAAATAGTGAGTAGACTAGCTGTTTGCCAAAATTGCCTAAGCAGGTCCGGTAAGTACTCCTAGGTGTTGCTGTCATGTGGAAGGTTGGACCATTTAACCAGCACCTAAATAATTGGGACCCCGTGCTTGTAGAGTACCCGCTCGTCCAAGATTGAGCTCAGTTGTGCTATAACATCTACCTCTCTTGACATTTGCGGTAGAGTAGAAGCTACTTATTGATCTCCTACTGACTTCTTAAGTAAGGATACATGGAAAACTGAGTGAATCCTCGTCTCCTCTGGCAGTTTAAGCTTATAGGCCATAGTGCCTATCTAAGCTTCAATAGTGTAGGGCCCGTAGTACTTGGGACTTAACTTGGTTATCTGGCCCTGAGCAATCTTCTTGAGATGTGCTGGTCGGAGCTTTAAATAGACCTTTTCCCCTACATCAAATTGCCTCTCACTTCTCTTTTTATCCACGTATTGCTTCATGCAGTTTTGGGCCACTGCCAATTCATTCTTGAGCTACTGTAATACATTCTCTCTTTTTTCCAAATAATCCTCCACTGTGGCCACCGTAGTGCCTTCCCCAATAGCTGGAAGGAGTGGGGGTGGATAGCAAAACAGTGCTTCAAAAGGTGACTATTTAATCGAGACATGGTGACAGGAGTTGTACCACAATTGTGCAAGAGAAATCCATCTGTGCCATCCCTTAGAGTGAAGGAAACATAGGCACCTTAGATACCCTTCCACACACTGGTTCACCCGCTCGGTTTGGCCATCCATCTAAGGATGGTAGGCTATAGACATCTTCAATCTCACTCCTAAGGCCTTCATAAGCTCCTGCCAGAATAGGCAAGTGAAAATCTTATCTTGATCCGAAATTATTGAGTGAGGGATCCCATGCAGCTTCATAACTTGGTTGAGGAAAGTTCTAGCCACTTCCCAAGCGAAATATGGATGAGTTAACCCAATAAAGTGAGCAAACTTCATGAGTCTGTCCACTATGACCATAATAAAGTCTTTGCCTTCCGATTTAGGTAAACCCTCTATAAAGTCCATGCTGATGCTTTCCCATGCCTGAGCAGGGATAGGTAGGGGCTAAAATAAACCTAGGGAGGCTATTGTTTTATGTTTACATCGGCTGCAAGTATCACAGGCCATTACAAACTCCGTTACATACCTTTTCATCTGGGGCCAATAGAAGAGTTGTTTCACTTTGTGATAAGTGTTCTGGATCCTTGAGTGGTCACCCATTGGTGACTCATGTAGGGAGCTCAATATCTTCTTCTTTAAGATCTCATTGTTCCCTATCAGTAATCTCCGTTTATGCCACATTATTCCATGACTCAGCCTATATCCAAGCTTGCTGTTAAGGCTGAGTATTAACTATTCCTTAAGCTCTTGCATCTTCTGATCTCCTTCATAACTTTTCTCTACTTCCATATACTAGTCCAGGGTCACCATCGTGAGGGCGGCAGTGTGTCCTTCTTCAAAGCATCTAGAGAGGGCATCAGCAACCACATTCTCTCTTCTCTTCTTATATTGGATGTAGTCCAAACCCATAAGTTTGGCCATTCCTTTCCGTTGAAGATGTGTCTATAGTTTCTGTTGGAGAAGAAACTTAAGACTTTCGTGGTCAGTGAATATAATGAACTGACCGCCTTCTAAGTAATGTCTCCACCTTTCCACAGCCATCACCACTACTAATAACTCCTTCTCGTATATGCTCAATCCGGCATGTCTGGGAGATAGGGATTGACTGAGATAAGCTAAAGGCCTGCCCTCTTGCATTAACATTGCCCCTATACCCATTCCACAAGCATCCATCTCAAGGATGAATGGCTTATTGAAATCCGGTAATCCCAGCACCAGCTCCTTGGACATGGCATCCTTCAATTGCCCAAATGCTCTCTCTACCTCCAGTCCCCACTTAAACCCATCTTTCTTCAAGAGTTCGGTTAATGACCGACTGATGAGGCCATAATTTTTTATAAAACACCTGTAATAGCCAGTGAGTCCCGGGAAACCCCTCAAAGCCTTCAAGTTAACAGGCTTTGGCTAATTCACCATAACAGCTACCTTCCTAGGATCAATACTCACCCCCGCCCCTGAAATATCGTGGCCCAAGTACTCCACTTGCTTCTGGCCAAAGGCGCATTTAGACCGCTTAATATACAATTAGCTGGACTTAAGGATATCAAATGTAGTCCTTAGGTGTTGCAAATGTTGAGTGTAAGTTTGGCTATAAATTAAGATGTCATCAAAGAAAACTAAGATGAATTTACGTAGGAAAGGCTCAAAGACTTGGTTCATAAGTAATTGGAAGGTAACGGGAGGATTGGTGAGCCCAAATGGCATCACCAAGAACTCATAGTGGCCATGATGGGTTCGAAAAGCGGTCTTATGGATGTCATCAGGTTTCATGTGAATCTGATGGTAGCCTGAACGTAAATCTAGTTTGGAAAATATTAAAGCATTCTTTAGTTCATCGAGTAAATCTTCGATGATAGGAATTGGAAACTTATCTTTGATGGTTAAGGCATTAAGTTGATGATAGTCAACACATAAACGCCATGCCCCATCTTTTTTTTTTTTGACAAGTAGGACAGGGGATGCATATGGGCTTTGGCTTGGTTGGATTAGGGGCTGCTACAACATTTCCTTCACTATCTTTTCAATTTCGATTTTCTGGTGAGGGGGGTATTGGTATGATCGAATGTTAACAGGTTCGGAGTTAGGTTTCAGGTTGATTGAGTGGTCGAGGGATCTTTGGGGTGGCAGAAAGTTAGGTTCTACAAACAATTCCTCATACTCAGCCAACAGTATATTAAGACAATCTAGTTGTTGTACCTCTATTCGATTTTGATCTCAGCTAAGTGTTGTTAAGTAAGACTCTCCTTGCAGCTCATTTCCTTCCTCTGCCTCCTCAATAGCCTGGATTGAGAACAATTGGGTCACTTGAGCCCACTTGCTTTTGAGCAGCTTCTACAACTTCCTTCCCATGATCATCTTACAAGCCCCAATCTCCTTGCTACCTGTGAGAGTCATTTTCTTGCCCCCCCCCCCCCCCCTAATTGTCACTTCCATTTGGTTAAAATCGAAGCTAATAGGGCTCACTTGTTTCATCCAGTCCACTCCAAGCACTACATCACAGCCTCCTAGCTTGAGTAGTCTTAAATCCGCCTCAAACAGCTCACCTTGCATTTCCCAACAAAACCCAGCGCAAGCTGACTTGCTTAGCACCTTGTGACCATTGACAACGGTCACTGACAGGGGTTGGGTCCCTGTCATCCGACAATGGAGCTTCTTAGCAGTGCCCTCATCCAAGAAACTGTGTGTAGAGCCACTATCAATTAAGATCATTCGGCTGCCATTCGATACCCTACCTTCCACTTTGATAATCTTGTTGTTAGTTAACCCCTTAAGTGCATGTAACGAAATTTCTCCGTTATCTTCTTCTTCGTTTCCCACAGCTTCTTCTTCACCTTCTAGCAAGAGTAATTGCCTCTTGCATTGGTGTCCCGGGTGGTACTGGTCACCACATTTAAAACAAAGCCCAACCTGCCTCCTTTATTCGAACACATTACCACTCTGGCCTACCGAGTGGCTACCAAGTGCAGTCACTGTCACCCCCCTTGTCCCAAGGTTCACCCTGCCCAACTCTCTTCCATATCCTCTCATCATAGGCATCATTGTTCTCCCATTAGCTCCTATGTTTTGCTGCCTTTGTTTCTTTATGATCATTTCTACCATGATCTCCTCTAGTCTTACATTCTCTGCTGCCTCCTCAATGGTTTCCAGCCTCAACATCTTGACTATAGGTCGAAACTCTTCATTCAACCCGCTTAAGAAACTCGAGACAAAATATGCTTCAGACAGTTGGGGGTTCAGGGTGACCATAATCGATCTCAGCTCTTCGAATCGTGCTTGATAAGCCTGCACACTTCCTCCTTGTATTAATATGTTGAATTCTTCTACCACATCCTTCCTATTTCTGTCCCCGAACCTTTCACATAATTTGTTCGCAAATTCTCCCCACGGACACTCTCCCCTATTCTGTGACCAGCCTTGGTAGCAGGCATCCCCCGCGTCATTGAGGTATGCGGCTGTCAAGGATACCCTTCGTTCCCTCGATATATTGTACCACTCAAACATCCTTTCACATCTTTTAACCCACCACCGCGGGTTACTCCCATCAAATACAGGAATCTCCATCTTAGGCATAGGGAACCCCGGTTGATTATGGATAACCGGTCCTCCTCACCTAAATTCTACATCTACATCCTCTTCCACTCTCGGTGCTATCTCAATCTCAGTGGTCCCGGTATTTCCGTTCCTTCCTCCGACACCAGTCAGGACTGGTTCAGTCCTTTCCCTTGGCGGGAAATCAGGTGATAGGCTTATCTGGTTTTTGCGTGTAAACATCACCATGAAGCTCTGCAACTGCTTGCGTATCTGATTTCCCACTTCATCCCTGATTCCATCCAACCTCCTCTCCAAATTACCAAGAGACGCATCCACCCTTCTGTTCATCATCGTGATCACTTCATGGTTGTAGTTGGATCCAATTTCTAGAAGTTCCACTCGAGCTTGCAGATCGGTCATCGTTGCATGGAATTGCTACACCTAAGACTCGAAGTTCTTCATTCGAGTTCCTTCCGCCATCTACGTCTTCTGCCAAAAATGAGCTCTGATACTAGATTTGTCAGACCTTAGCAAATCTGATAGTGAGCCGAATTCTCTAGAGAAAGGAAGATAGAATCCGAGAAAGAGAGGGAGAGAATTAAGGAAGAATTCAGAATGAGTTTTGATTCAAAAATTCAGCATGATCCATACAGTTTGCATGGTCCTTTATATAGGGAGGATACCACGTGTCTACTCCCACCAAGGCGAGGTTATTTACATGGCCGTCCTCCTCCTAGAATTAACTACATAACTACCTACCCATGTGCATGTGACACTCGCCACTTGCATGACTTATTCCCTAGCTAGTGACTTATACCATGACACAGCCTTGCATGTATATCCTAATACACAAAACGTGATTCAATAGAAGCAATTATTTGTAATGCTTTAGTTTGCATGTTCGCTGCTTGAACAGATACAAAAGTGACTTGAACCATAAAAATGAAAATATTTTAGATTAAATTTGATATGCAAAATGGTAACAAGTAGGGGTGTGGACAACCTGGTTTGCCCTGATTTGAATGAAATTAGGAACCAAACCATAAATTACAGTTTGCACATATTCCAAACATCTTTAGAAGTTAAACCAAGCAAACTAAATGGCTTAGTTTGGTTTAACGGTTTGGACAAAATATGCACCTAGTAACAAGCCCACAAAAAGAGGGGAAAACCTCGCTTTATAATATAAGTGGAGGTTAGTCACATAAAATAAATTGTGCAAAGAAAAAAAAAACAATAACAAACAAACAAACACGATAAAATTTGCTCACTCATTCACGCACATTGCTTTCGCCATTTTCCACCGAGAAAAACGGCGGCGGCCGCACTTGTCGTCGTGGATGACGACGAAGCCCCGGAATAGACAATTGTTCTCTTACATTCACTGTTCTTCTCCTCCTGCTGCTTACAGCAATGCTCGATTCGTCGACTTCAATCCAACCCTTTTTTCTCCAACCATAGTTAAAAGTTAATCAACCAGAGCAAGAAACAGGTTTAAAGATTATGCGCAATACGCCAGTGTATAGGACGAAAATGAAATTTGAAAGGGATCTATAAAGCTGGAATTCTATAGACTGGGTGACATAATTACCTGAAGGAGAGGATGCGAGCATGGATGGCCCTCGCCAGCGTACATTATCGTTCTGAGCGCCAACGGAGACGATCACATCTCATCCCCGAACGATGCCGGATTGCAGCTTTAGAGGCTATTTGGCTTACTTTTTCTTTTCTTTTTTTTAATGTTATTTATGCATTTTAAACTAAACCTTAAACTATACAGTATAATTAAAATAATAAAAATATTTTTCATTTAAAATGGTGAAATACATGACTAAAATACATTTCACTTAAGATAGTAAGACATAAGAGATATTTTAATCATTTATATACATGTTTGTAACCCAAAGTGTAGTCCTAAATATATAAGTAACATGGTTCTTTTTTTTCAAATTTAAAAGTTGCTTAAAACTTAAAGTCTGGATAACGTTTAAGTTGATAAAGTGTTTGAATAAATGTGCTTTAAAATATTATTTATATATGTTATTGCCAAAATATAATAATTTATTTGTAATCGTGAAAGAATAAAGGGTGTGTGTTTGATCGAAAGAATCTCAAGAGTGTAGTGTCTTATGAGTATTAGGTCTCGTCACCAACGTGCGCTGAGAATCTTATCACCAACGCGCTGAGACCCCTGATGACCTAATGCCCCTAGATGACCGAGTGCCCCAAGATGATCGTGTGCCCCTTTGACGCAACGTGTAGCGCGTGTGTGAAAAAACACATCAAAATAAACCCTTGAAAGAGCAAACTTCAATGGCCGAAGCTTGACTTTCAAAAAGACGCAAAAATAAGACTGTTTTGCTAAGAAAACCCAAATAGGTTACTAAAATTTAATTGATTAAACTTGATTACAAACTCTAGATCCTAGGCATATTTATAGTATTTAGCTAATTCAAATCCATCTAATATTTGGAAAACAAAATCCAACTAGAATCCTAATAAAAATAAATCCTAATCAAACATGAAGTAGAATCCTAAACCAAGTAGAAACATAAAATAAAATCCTAAATCAAGTAGAATTTTAAAAACTTAAGAAATATTAAAATATTGTTCCAACATGATCGGGTCAGCTTTGGGCCGGGTCTTGATTGGTGACCGCATCATTCACCTCTACTTGAGAAGAATTCATCCTCGAATTATGATCTGGGTATGACAACTCAACGTTTGGCAAATACAAAGAAAGATCAGCAACATTGAATGTTTTGGAAATACCCATATGATTTGGCAAATCCACAACATAAGCATTATCATTGATCTTCTTTGTAATCTTGTAATGACCATACTTCTTTGGCTTGAGCTTGTTATGTTATCCCGTAGGAATCCGTTCCTTCTTCAAGAATATCATGACTTCATCTCCAACTGCAAATACCTTGTGCTTCCTATGCTTGTCAGCTGCTGCCTTGTACTTCTTATTCGCCTCGTGCAACTTTTGCTTGACATCTTCCTGAACTGCTTGAACGTGTTCGGCTAAGTCACTACCTACAACACTGAAACCTGGTACCTTTGGCAATTTTACCAAATCCAATGCATGATTAAGAACTTTCATGTATACGATAGAGAATGGTGATCTTCCTGTTGAGCTATGCACAACGTTGTTGTAGGAAAATTTCGCTTGAGCTATGACTAGGTCCCATTGTCTTGGCTTGTCTTTGCAAACACTGTAAATCAGATTTCCTAAGGTACGATTCACCACCTCTGTCTGTCCATCAGTCTAGGGATGTGCTGTGCTACTCAAATTCAAAGATGAATTAAACATTCTCCACAAGGTAATCCAGAAGTGACGCAAAAACCTTGTATCACGATCCGAAGTAATAGTTTTAGAGACTCCATGTAGTCTAACAATCTCCTTAAAAAACAGTTTGGCTGTAACTACTGCATCTGCCATCTTCTTGCATGAGAGAAAGTGCGCCATCTTGGAAAACCTGTCAACCACTACAAAAACAAAATCCATACCTCGTTGGGTTCGCGATAGACCCAACACGAAATCCATAGAAAAATCTTCCCAAATAGCATTGGGAACAGGCAATGGCATGTAGAGACAGGCATTAGAAGAGTGCCCCTTAGCTGTTTGACATATATAACACCTCGCCACAATAATAGAAACATCTCTCCTTGCTCTTGGCCAATAATACCTTCCCATAACAGCTTCAATAGTTTTGTTTCTTCCAAGATGCCCTACTAAGCCACCACCATGCAAATCCCGAATAATTTTCTCACGAAGAGATGTGCAAGGGATGCACAACTGATTTCCCTTCATGAGAAACCCATCATGCACATAGAAATCTTCTGATGGTTGCTGAGACATGCATTGTTCCCACACATGTTTGAAATCCTCGTCTATCGCATGTAATTCTTTCAAGCACTCAAATCCAACAATCTCAACACTAAGGGTCTTGATCAAATCCACACACCTACTCAAAGCGTCCGCCACTCGATTATGTTGTCCCGACTTATGTACAATTTTATATGGAAATTTATCAATAAAAGCATACCATCTGGCATGCATATCACTCCTCATTTGCCTTTGGCTACTCAAGTACTTAAGAGCTTGGTGATCCGTGTAAAGAACAAATTCTTTGGCAATCAAGTAATGTTCCCATGTCTTAAGAGCCCTCACTACTGCATAAAACTCCTTATCATAAGTAGACCACTTTCTTCTGGCTTCACACAACTTCTCACTGAAAAATGCAATTGGTCTCTCCTCTTGGGATAACATAGCACCTATACCCACTCCAATTGTATCACACTCAACCTCAAACAATTTGTCAAAGCTTAGCAAAGCTACAAGAGCAGTACATAATTTCTCTTTTATCAAGGTGAAACTTTGCTCTTGTTCTTTACTCCAATGGAACTTTCCTTTCTTTAAACACTCAGTAATTGGAGCCACAATACTACTAAAGTGTTTGATAAATCGCCTATAGAAAGTTGCTAACCCATGGAAACTTCGCACATTACTGACATTTTTAGGGGTTGGCCACTCTCTAATAGCTCGCACTTTTTCCTCATCTACCTTTACGCCCTCTTTGCTTATAACAAAGCCCAAGAACAACAAGCTCTCACTCATAAAAGTACACTTCTTCAAATTAGCATAAAGTTTGTTTTCCCTCAACACACTCAACACCTCCCGAATATGCCCCTCATGCTCATTAATAGATTTACTGTATATCAAAATATCATCAAAATACACCACAATGAATTTACCAATGAAAGGGCGTAATACTTGGTTCATTAGTCTCATGAAAGTGCTTGGTGCATTGGTTAGTCCAAAGGGCATGACTAAGCACTCAAACAACCCATCTCTCGTCTTGAAAGTTGTCTTCCACTCATCTCCAAGTTGAATTTTGATTTAATGATAACCACTTCTAAGATCAATTTTAGTAAAAATCACAGCCCCATCAAGTTGATCAAGCATGTCGTCGAGCTTAGGAATTGGAAATTTATACCCAATAGTAATTTTGTTGATGGCTCTACTGTCAACACACATCCTCCAACTCCCATCTTTCTTTGGTGTCAATAATGCTGGCACTGCACATGGACTCATGCTAGTCTGAATGTGCCCTTTTCTCAACAATTCCTCTACCTGTCCATGCAAAATCTCATTCTCCCTAAGACTCATCCTGTAGTGTGGTAGATTAGGCAAGCTAGCACCAGGAACCAAGTCAAAGTGGGTCATGAAAATGGAAAGATCGACCCACTCCCACTCAGTCATGACCAAGTTAGCCTTCTTCCACTTGCCTTTGACGCATTTTTTTATCCTTTTTTTTTTTTGGGTTTGGCTCTATTTCTGCTACCACGCTGGCCCCACCTTCAACTAGGTATCAACTCGATTTTTTGGGTATATCAACTGCTCCATGCTCTTTCGACCAAGGAACTCGTGTGAAAAAGTATATGGCCCCAAAAAAATCTTGCGCATTTCCTACCATATTTCGTTTGTCTTTGGAAGACTGTTTGCGTGTAATTGTTCTTTAGTTTTTGTATTCATTTGTAAGCTCCGGTGTCTTTCTGTCCCTTGAGCCCCTATAAATAAGGCTTAAGACTTTCATTTGCTTCACATGCAATCTTGGTTATGGGCGTCTTCTGAACTCAAACTCTCTCTGGTCTCGGCGTGTTTCAAGCCTCATCGCATTTCAAGTATCGTTGCGTGAGATATCTACCCACTCGATCATGATTGTAACATCCCGGTAATTCGGGAATAATTAATAACAATTAATCTACTCCGGAATAGTAATAATTATTAATTTTTGTATTTAAAATAATTTGTGACCGATTGCAGTGGTAAGGATTTGAGTAATTTAGTGAAAATAATAATTATTGAATATTTATGGATTTAAAGGAAATATTAAATTATTTTTGTATTAAAATAAATGGATAAGTAATTATTAAAAATTTGGGAGTATAAGAGTTATTATTATATGGGCTGTATGTGAGAATTTCTAGAAGTTGTGGGATTTAAGTGTAATTTTCAAAAATAATGGTAAGATTCCTTTAAAGTTAATTTAGTGTGTATATACGTTAAGGAAGGCAAGCAACGTGGATGGTCGCGCGCGCAAAAGGGCATGTGGCAGGTCGCGAGTTTGAGTGGCCGAGGGTGCGCGTGAGGTTGGGAGGGATTTTGTGATTTTTCACTAAGAAGGCGCCAGAAACGGCATTGTTTGGAGGTTGAGGCGATGATGCCCCTGTGCTACCACACGACAGCTGCTAGATGCTTCTCTTTTTGCCTTTAAACGTCCATTTTACAATGTGTGTTCGGGCATAAATGAGTTGTAAAGAGAAGGAAAATTGGGGAGAAGAAGACAGCGTGCAGAAGCTAGAAAATGGGAGAAAATTCAGTATAAATTACAAATAAATTTAGTATAATTGAAGATTAAATTAGCCAGGGAAGTAGGAAAATTATATTGAGAATGTTGTGCTATTGAAATTTTATTTAGGTTACGATTTTATTAATTTTGGTTGAATTAAACTATTTTGCAACACGTACCAATTTAGTAACGTGTGATTATAAAAACCCCAAAAAATTGCAAATTAAAGGCAAGCTCCTTGCTCCATTTGTGAATCTCCTTCGATTTGTAGATTTCGTTTCCTTCCTTAGCTTAATTTGGTTTTAGAAATTATTTACGTGCGTTATGGGTATCTGTTGTGTAAATTAAATTTAATTAAAATTAAATAGGAGACTTCTAGAGTTTACGACAATTTTTGTAGAGATTACGGGAATAGGTAGACTGGTAGAATTGCGCAGGGGCCATCATGATGAGGAGGCACGTGTTATGGCAGCGGCCGGAACTTCCACTCGTCGTACCGAGGGGTCTACCAGCTCTTGACCTCTTCGATGGCGCAGGCCTGCAAGAGTTTCTCCAACCAGGGTTGAAAGGCATCTTAGACCAAGGGGTGACTATTAGAGTGTAGAAGTCCATTCTCCTATGGAAAGCCCATCATCAGTTCCTCTCTCTCAGAAAAAATCCACTGACGTCCCTTCACTTGCTCCCAGCTCCCGGGGAGGACGAAGTTCATCTTCCTGATTTGCTAGAGACATTGCGCTAGTGGATGAAGAATGTCGTCGCCCCGTGATCCCCAATAGGAAGGATCGTCGTCACCTTGATAGTGAGAAGTCGATGGGGTCGCCTTCTATCCTTCCTATTCTAGGCGAGGTGAAGCATATAGTGATCCTTAGGGACGGAATGAAGGTTTGTGGCGAAATTTTCAAGTTTCCCACGGAGTGCTAGAAACGAATTATGTTTTTGAACCTGGACTTGGTGCCCTTCTCATCTACTCCATTTTCCCTCGCGATGAGCGACGATTCATTGGCAATAACCATGCCTAGGCCAGGGATGAAGTCGAGCAATACCTGGTGTAAGGGATTTAGGGCATCATTGCCTCTAATGCAAATGATAAGGCATATCGTGAGCAAGTGGATGCTCAAATGTCGAAGTGGAGGAACAGTCAATCCGCATGGAATGAAAAATGTTAAGAGCTAAAGTCTCGTGCTCTCCAGGTGGAGGCTGGGAAGCGAAACATAGAGGCGGAGCTAGAAGGGATGCGTGCCCAGCTCTCTGAGGTTGCAGTTGGCACCTCGGGTCTTCAAGGGGAAATTCAAGATTTACGCCCCAAGCTGGAGGCCGCAGAGCAAAGGAATGTCGGGTTAATGATGACGTATGAGAAACTTCTATAAGAACATTCCTTGCACTTATCGAGATAAAGATAAGCCGTAGGGATGCCTACACCATTCATGCCGAAGCGGTGAAGGAATATCGTCTTTTGACCAACTGCCAAGATAGGAAGGGGAGGTATGTCGCAGGCTTTTTGAAGTATGGCTTTCATATGGCTCTCATATGGCACACACCCATCTGGAATCTCAATGCCCTGGGGAGACTTTTCCTGAGCTTCTACTTACTCCTAAGGTTGAGGAGTCTACCCACGTGGATTGGCGCTAGTTTGAACCGGACGCTCCCATAAGTCTTTTTTATTTTGATTTTTTCATGGTGGACAACTTGAAAATTTTGACGGGCCCATGGGATCCGTACACTTTCAACCGTGGGGGGAAGGATGTAGTAGACACTCTTCAGGACCTCGAAGCAATTGAGGAGGATCCTGGAGCAACTATTGAAGGTGTGTCAGATACGGTTGAGGCTAAAGAATGAGAACTTCCAACGGTGCCTATTGAGATTCCTGCCGCATACTTTGGGTCTACTAGGCGCTCATCTCGAAAGTCTTGCTCCACCGAGTAGATCTTCTGTTTTCTCTTTATATATATATATCTTGTACTCTTTATTGTCCTTTCAGCAATAAAGGTTATCGCTTCATTCCCAGTATTTGTCTTCCTTGATTTTCTTAATATCATTAACACCTTAGGTTTATCTTTAATGTCTAGCTATGAGCGGGACAAGGGGTTTGGACTTATTCTTCAATGTCTGCCCTTGTCTTAGACAATAGGTTAGGGTTTTTCCCTTGTTGTCGGGCCGTGAAGGGGCAACAAGTTTGAATTTATTTTTCCCTCGTTGCCGGGCCGTGAGCAAGGTAATGGGTTTGAATGTATTTTTCCCTTGTTGTTGAACCATGAGTAGGGCAACGGGTTCAAACGTATTTTTACCTCCCTGTTAAGCCATGAGCGGGGCAACGGGTTTGAAAGTATTTTTACCTTACTGTCAGGCCATGAGCGTGGCAACGGGTATGAACGTGTTTTTACCTTGTTGCCGAGCTGTGAGCGGGGCAACAGGCTTGATTGGATTTCTTGAGTTTCCTTTCTGCAAGTAAATCACGCAAATAAATGCCAAACAAAATAAAAGTAATGAACACACAAACATTTTTATGTGGTTTGGTCAAATATGCCTATGTCCACGGCCCAATTAGAGCTTATGTTATTACTCGTACTTTGTCACATATAACGTCCATATACAACTTAAGATAATTCAAATTCCACATCTTCCCAAGGGTTTCTCCTGAAAGGGTTTGTAAAATACATGTGTTGGGACCAATCAATTTCTGTATACGATATGGTCCCTCCCAATTAGCTCATAATTTTCCATCATCCTTGAGCGCATTGGTCACAACAGACCTTTTGAGCACCAAATCCCTTTCCTCCATGGTCCTATTCCTTACTTGAGAGTTATAATAACTAGTGATTCTTCTATGATAAGCAGCCATCTTCATAGCAGCGTACTCCCGCTTCTTTTCAATCAAATCCAGGTTCTCTCGCAATGCCTCAAAATTCCTCGTGCCATTATCTTCCTCGTATGCCATCAGCCTAGGAGATTTAGCTGAAATTTCAATGGGAATCAAGGCTTTTGTTCCATACACCAAATTGAATGAAGTTTCACGAGTAACGACTCGACTGGTTGTTCGGTAAGCCCACAAAATCAATGGTAGTTCATTAGCCCATCTTCCCATGGCCCCTTCAAGGCGGGTTTTTAAGCCATGTAATATGGTTTGATTGTTGACCTCCGCTTACCCATTGGCCTATGGATATTCCACTAAAGCAAATCGTAGCCAGATCCCCAGGTTGTCACAAAATTTTCTAAACAAGTCACAATCAAACTACTTTTCTTGATCTGTAACGATAATTCTTGGAATTTCGAACCGAAAAACAATGTCTTTCCATATCATTGCTTCCACTTTTCTTGCCGTAATGGTGGCTAATGCCTCAGCCTCAATCCATTTGGTGAAGTAGTCAGTGGTTATCAATAACAATTTTCTTTACCCTGGTGCTTGCCGGAATGGACCCAAAATGTCTAAGCCCCATTGAGCGAATGGTATAGACTAGAGCACAGGCTACAACTGAGATATCATGGCAGCCTGGATTGGAGCATGTCGCTGACATTTGTCACATCACTTGACTTTCTTTAAAGCATCCAATCATAACGTGAGCCAAAAGAAACCTGCCCATAAGACTTTAGATGCCAGGGTTCTTACTCCCAAATGCAAACCATATACCCCACTATAGATTCCTACAAGTGTATATTCGGCCTTCTGAGGGCCCAGACACTTGAAAAGTGGTATAGTGAAAGTCCGCTTGTACAATACTCCATCTATAATGATAAACCTTGCAGCCCGTATTCTAAGTTTTCATGCTTTCTGTCGATCGTTGGGTAGTTCACTGCTGGTCAGATATTGATAGAGATGTGTTCGCCAATCCATTCTTGTTCCAACACATATCACTTCCTTCTCTTCAATGCTCAGTTGATGAAACACCTCAACAAAAACTATTCACCCGATTGTTTCTTTAGTTGACTCTAGCTTGGACAAAGCATCAGCGTGCCCGTTGAGCGATCAATTTATTTATATTAACTGAAAATTTTGAAACATTTGTGCCATGTCTTTTACATTGGCAAGTATTGTGCCATCACCGGTTCTCTGGTCTCGTACTGCCCATGGAACTATTGAACAATCAATCAGAAGTTACTATGGGCAATCAACTATGTTATTTCCAAATTTCGTGATAACCTCATTCCAACAATTAGTGTCTCATATTCTGCCACATTGTTGGAGCTTGGGAAAGTGAATCGCAGAGAATATTCTAACGTTTCTCCCTTGGGGGTATAAGTACTATCCCAGCTCCACTTCCTTGCGAGTTGGACGCACCATCTACAAACAATAGCCATTTGGTCTGCCTATCTCCCCCCGTCTTACTAGAGTGTGTACATTTAATGATAGAATCTACCAAAGCTTGCCCTTTTATAGCCTGCGAGGGCTAGAATTGTATATCATACTCTCTCAATTCAATGGACCATTTGGTGAGGCGATCGAAACATTCAAGCTTTTGTAAGATACTACAAAGGGGTTGGTCTGTCAGTACAACGATAGAATGAGCTTGGAAGTATGGCCTCAATTTTCAAGAGGCGTTAAGAAGAGATAGTACCATCTTTTTAGCAAATGGGTAACGTGTCTCAGGACCTTGTAACACTTTGCTGACATAGTATATTGTTCGATCCATCTGTCCCTATTTTCTAATCAATACCGCACTTACTGCTTTGTCGCTTACTCCCAAGTATAAATATAATGGCTCCCCAGTTTTTAGACGTGTCAATAGGGGAACTTCTTTCAAGTACTCATTTAAGGCCTCAAACAACTTCTGGCATTGTTCCGTCAACTCAAACATTTTCCCAACCCTCAATGCCTGAAGAAACAGGAGTTCTCTCTCGGCTAACCTGGAGAGAAAACGTCCTAGGGCTACCATCCAACCTATTAGCCGTTGTACGTCCTTAATTGATGTCAGGGGCTCCATATCTAATATCGCTTGAATTTTTTTAGGGTTTGCCTTGATGCCTCTTTGTGTGATCATATACCCCAAGAATTTTCCAGACATGCTCATTTTGTTGGGTTCAATCGCATTTTGTATTGTCTAAAGACTTCGAGCACTTGTGCCGATTTTTTTACGTTCGATTCTTCCTCCTGACTTTTCACAATCATATCATCAACGTATGCTTCTATTATATCGCCTAATAACTCCTTAAAAACTTTATTCACCATGCGTTGATAAGTGACCCTAACATTCTTGAGCCCAAATGGCATGACTTAGTAATAATACATCCCTTTGTTGGTGATAAACGATGTTTTCTACTGGTCGAGAGGATACATCATTATTTGGTGATACCCTGAGAAGGCGTCTAAAAAGCTCAGTAGTTGATACCCAGACGTTTCATCTACTAGACGGTCAATTCGAGGTAATGGGTAAGAATCTTTGGGACACGCTTTGTTGAGGTTGGTAAAGTCCACATACACACGCCATTTTTCGTTAGGCTTCTTGACCACGACAACATTGTCCAACCATTTAGGGTACAACACTTCTCAAATGAATCCCGCCTTTAGTAGTTTGTCGATTTGCTCTTCTTGTGCTTATAGCCTATCAGGAGCAATGTTTCACTTCTTCTGCCTAACTGACTTAAACTGGGGATCTACATTCAAATGGTGACATATCACCTATGGACTGATCCCAAGCATGTCATTTAGTGTCCAAGCAAAGACGTTTAAATTTTCCCAAAAACACTTTACAATCTCTTCTTTTACAGATTCCGGAAGTTGTGAGCCAACATATGCCAATTTCTCATAATCAGTTTCGCTTAAACGTATTGCCTCTAACTTTTTGACAGGTTGAGGCTTGTGAGCGATTCCTTCCTCCAAGGAATTATGTATGGCCTTCTCGACGATAGATAAGATTTCCTCCATCTTTTTTCCTTTTGTAGATGACACATAACAAGTCTGCGCCTTCTTTTAATCTCCTTGAACCTGTCCTACTCCTATGAATGTGGGGAATTTCATCAATAAGTAGCAGGATCACACTACAACCCTCATATCATTGTGTAGTGGGTGGCCCAAACTCATGTTATACACTGCTGAAAAGGCTTTGACCACTATAAAGTTCACATGTTGAGTTAAGCTTTAGGGGTCCATACCTAATGAGATTGGTAACTGAATGGACCCTGCCACTAGGACAGCCTCCCTGGTGAAGCTATATAGGGGGGAGGACACTTAATCAATCATGAGATATATGCATTTGCTCAAAGCAATTCCGTAGATCAGATTAACAGAACTACCGCTATCCACTAAGATTCTTCTAATGGGGTGTTTGGCAACGACTGTAGAAATTACCATTGGATCATCATGCGGAAGTATTATATCACCTCTATCGTCAGAAGTGAATATAATTGGCTCCTCATCATCTCTAACCTCCATCACTGAATTAACCTAGTAGGCCTGACGGGCATATGCCCTTCATCAGGCCGAAGTGTCATTAGGTAGGGTTTGTCCTCCTGAAATAACATGGATAGTTTGGTGGGTTGGTTCGTTATCAAGAGAGAGGTCCTGCATGTGATCCCTTCCCCTCTCCTGTTGCTTTTGGTTTTGCCTTTCATGCACTTCGTGCCTATCTTCCTTTGCCAGGGCTCTCGACCTTCTTCTCCTTCATTCTACACATATCTTTGTAGATGTCCTTCCCAAATGAGCATTTCAATCTTATTTTTCAATTCCCTACAGTGATCTGTAGAATGTCTTCAAGTCTAGTGGAACCTACAATACTCCTCTTGATTTTTTCCCATGAGTCTATCAACTCTTCAAGGCAGTTTAGGGAGACCTTCCCCTTCTACTGCTACTAGTATAGCTGATCGATATTGTAGAAGCCTAGTATAATGATTAAACTGAGGTCTAGGTGCATCCGTTCTCCTAACCCTCTCATGTCGTCTATGGAATCTTCTTCTCCTTCACTTTCTTTTCTCTTTCACTCCCTATCTTTGTTTCCTCCTACATTTCTCATGATCTCAGTGTGAAATATATATCTATTTGCTTTAACGAACAAATTTGCCATGGATGTTGGAGAATCTAGGGAAAGTGACTCTTGAAAAGAGGCAAGTCGTGTCCCTTGAAGCATGGTGAATACTGCCACCTAGGCTGGTAGATCGGGAACTTCAAGAGTGGCATTGCGAAATCTATCCACAAACTGTCATAGAGTTTCTTTATTCCTCTGTCGGATACTGAGCAAGTATGTGGTGTCCTTCTTTCTTAGGCTATTAATCACAAAAGCCTTGATAAATTCTGTTTTAAGCTGCCCAAACCAGGAAATAGAGGTCTCCAGCAGGCTATTAAACCATCTCCGAGTGTGCCCCAATAGTGTTAGGGAGAAGGCCCGGCACATTATGTCGTCGTCCCATCTATGCAATATCATCAACGACTCATAGTTTTGAATGTAATCATAAGGATCATCCTTTCCTGAATATGGGGTGATTTAGGGCATTTTGAATTTCCTAAGCAGAGATTTTTCCAATATATCTATCGTAAAGGGGCATTTTCTGCGCTGATGTTCCATTGCTGAGAGGATTAGTTTTTTTCGCTCAAGCACTTCTTCAAATACCCTTTTCATGTTATCCCGTATGCTTATTGTTGTTTGGTTTTCATGCCTTACTGGCATACTAACCATAATTTCATGGTACCTTCGCCTTTGTGGGCTTCTAGCCCTGTTCTCCATTCGCAGGTTTTCATTTACTCTAGGCGTGGCGTGAGGATTCTTTCTGGGTGGTGGTGATCTCGGCCTACCAGCCGGATGAGGAGTGGATCGAGAATGAGAATCAAGAGTGGCCTTTTGATAGGAATTAGCTCCCATATCGAGCTGAGGCTGAGGCTCGAGCGGTGGTATAGATTTTGGCATAAACTTTTTTAAGGTGTCGAGTAGCATCCCTGTAGGCATCATGTCTTGGAGTATACCAGCCATATCTTGAAGTGCCTGGATGCCCTCAACATGTTACTGTCTCAATGCTTCATACTCTTCCCATGAGACCATGTGCGGTGACTGTCGCGAAGTCCCAGCTTGATTGGTGGGGGGTGCCCGTGAGCCAATGTTAAGCGGAGGTGGGGCTAGTTGGTACCCCACTTGTCGATTCGGGGAAACAAAATAGTCACATCCTTGTGGCTGGGAGTTTGGAAGGGGAGGAGGTGCTCCCTGTGGGATAAAGTCCCTCGAAGGTAGGTGCGCTCCCTATTGTTGATAGTCCCATGGAGGTGGGCGTGTTTCTATACCTTGAGAGAGAGTTCGTTGATGTCCACAGGTATTTGCCATACTTTAAATTGACTTTTCATCCTTCTTCCCACAGACGACGCCAATTATTGCTGCCAAAATACAACAATTTATTTGTAATCATGGGAGAATGAAGGGTGCGTGTTTGATTGAAAAAATCTCAAGAGTGTAGTGTCTTATGAGTATTAGGTCTCGTCACCAACGCGTACTAAGAGTCTCATCACCAACATGCACTGAGAGTCTTGTCATCAACGCGTTGAAACCCCTAATGACCGAGTGGCCGAAGATGACCCTGTAACACCCATTTCCTAGAACTGCCCAATAAGAGATGTTACAGGGAAAGTAGATAAAATAAGACAAACTCTCTGATAAACTGAAATCTGATACCATAATTGAACATCTCAATCACATTGAAATATAAACTAAAAACCATAAGCTACATCTAAGGGAAAATCCCTCAACTGAAATATAAAATAGACCTAAACTGACAAGACACCAACTAATCCCAGACATCTTTTATCTTGAGCGGCTTCACGCATACACACTACTGACCACTGCTGCTAGGCCCCATATCTGGTACTCCCCCGTTAGGACCTGGAATGGTGAAGAGTACAAGGTGAGCTACAAAGCTCAACAAGTAATAAGTTGAAAAGAATAACTGAAGATGAATCGAAGAATATCGATATTGATAAATTACTTACTGAACTTGTACTGAGTATAATTACTATCTGTTTGCATTCATAAAAATGCAATACACATAAATTGTAAACTAAATGCACGTATGCAACTTTGGCTCATAAGGCCCACACAATCTGTCATATATACCTGACTGATCTAAATCCTACATACATAGAAACTTTAAGCATATATTGTGGGCAATAAGCCCCTAGCCCCCTAGTCATCAGCAGGTGAGCCACACATAAAACTGAAATTAAAACTGGTGGGATCCTCGCAGACTAGCCACCTGGAGCGCATAATGTAATGCTCAAATACATGCTGGCACACGATATGTAGTGCTCCATATAAAGTCATGCTCAATGCTCATACCAAGATGTATGCACATAATCTCACGAAATAATGATCAACATGTCATAACTTCACACAAAAGTATAAAATGCACAAGTTGTTCCTATTATTATTATTAGAATCCACATATTACTCGTATTTTCCCTTGAATTACAAAATTCACTGATATTTATTTATTTATTTATTTTTAACAGTGCAACATGAAAACTTCCTAGGGGGGTCACCCATCCTATCACTACTCCCACTAGAGCACAATTAACTTTGGAGCTCTTGCATTATTGGTTGTTAAAAGGAACGTCGTGTATGGAAAATTTGGTGTGAGTGACTTGCACACTAATGCCATTCGAATGACTCACAAATTCATTCGAATGAATTTGGCAAAGTTGAAGCATTAAAATGTGTAAAATGGAAGACATTTGAGTGCAACAGTACCTTATTCGAATGAAATAAATGGAATACACATTGGTCATTTGAATGACATAAAGTTTCATTTGAATGTTAGATGAAACAAAGCAAAAGCTGTTCGGATCTTTCAAGGACTCATTCGAATAACAAAAAAACTCATTCGAATGATGTGATAACACTAAGAACTCATTCGGATAACACCAGCACTTATTTAAATGACACAAAGCTCATTCGAATGTCTGACACATCATAAGAATAAACTTACAATAACAGAGACTACATCTTGGATCGAAGCTGAATATTACTACACCATTCTGAAAGAAATCTTGGGAGAATAATCCCAATCAATATAGAATAACATGAAGATGAATCAACAATCATATTGGGAAAGGAAACGCTTGCGAGAAAATTATGCTTAGCTTATCAAAACTCACTATACATTGATATATTGCATGTATATATATATATAAACATAATGTCTAATCAATCTGAAAACTCAAATAAAGAGTTACTAAAACTGAGATTAATACTAAAACATGAACCCGTAAGAATGGTTTACAGGGATAGATACTTGCTCATGACTTCACTATTAAATGCATACATATATATATATAGATTTATAAACGTATATGTTTACTGATAGAAAACTAAAACATAACGAAGCAATTGAATAATTTGAGATCGTACTCACAAGAACTTGTAATGGAAGGGATTACAAGGAAGATACTTACCTTATCATTGATCAGATCAAACATTTCCGATGAGAATCAAAAACAATTGCAACTTGAACTCTTTGATGTTGCTTCTTAACTTCTATTCTCCATGGCGCGAAGAACATAAGCACCTTATGGCTATGTATATAAATGAAAGACAACCCTAAAGCCATCTCAATATCTTACTATAACTTGGAGACTCTCAAACTTTTTTTCACGTATGGATTCTCCTAATCCCTTAATATCACAAAATAACTCTTAATTAAATAATTAAATTTCTAAAGACATATTTCTTAAATGACCATGTCCTTGCTTTAATTTCTCAAATAATTAAACGCCATTAAATGTTATCCTTCTCCTTTAAAAATCTCTAAATTGACACATTAAATATTTAATTGATAAAAATGCTTTTAAATAATTCTAAATAAATTGTAGACCCTTTAACAGGTCATTACAAATCAAGTGGTCCAAGATGACCGAGTGCCCCTTGATGACTAAGTGACCTGAAAGACGAAAGAACCATTTGGGGCGCGGGTGGGTGTCCCTGCGCAAACCCTCCGATACCTAAGTCAATTACCGAGAGCAAAAGTAAGAAATCATGTTGAGAGGACCCAAGAGTGTGTACCTTGTGTTGGAGGCAAGGCCTCTTATTTATAGTAGAGGGAGATGGGAGACACGTGGCAACCACGGCGAGAGTTTCACGGACCATTCCGGAGATTCCGCGGCCCATCCAACAATCTCAGAGCCCATCCATCTAGGCGCACGGGGGTGCTTCAGCCTTGGTTATCTTGTGAGACGACGAGGAGACCCACTCGGTCACGACTAAGTTGGTTATGAAATGGAAAGACTTGCGAGGCAACGAGATGGGACCCACTCGCTCATAACCGAGTGGCCTTCTTCCACTTGCCTTTGACGCCTTCTTTTTGCTCTTCTTCTTGCTTTAGCTCTATTTCTACTACTGCGCTGGGCCCACCTTCAACCAGGTATTGGCTCAATTTTCTGTTCATATCAATATAATTATATATTTAGTTTGAAAATATTGCTAAGCTATCAGAACTTAATAAAAAAATTAAAATACAAATGTTGTTGAATAATACTAATAAAATATATAAAAATACTAATTTTTAATAAAATAAAATTATAAATTAATGTTCAAGTGATAAAATTTTACTATTAGATGTTAATAAATTTTATATAATTATTAAAAAATATAAATACACTATTTTATATTTAAACATAGGTTTAATTTATAAAAATGTTAGATACATTAATATATATATGTGCTAAATATATATATATGTATAACGTTATACATATATATATTTAGCATATATATATAGTGAAGGGCAGATGGCGACAACGAGAGAATGTGGTGGTTGAGGTGACAGAAGGAAGAGATCCAGGAGGCGACAATGGACGCCGAATGAAGAAATCCAGGTTACGGCACTGGGCTGGAGGAGAGACCGATCTGCTAAAGGCGGCAATGATGATATCTAGTATGCATGTAAATACATTTGATATATCTTTGTATATATTAGTAAAGGCAAAATTTCCATCATTCATTACTCTCAAGTTTGTTGTATGAATGAATCCCTGATTTTCTTGTGTGAAATTATTATTCTTAGAGGGCATTTGATACGAGAGAAATTTTTAGATTCTTGGGATTCATAATTCCTGAAAATACTTTTGGAAATCAATGATTCCCAACATTTATGCAATTCTATATTTGGTTAGATTTAAACATTATCAAGAATGTTGAGTATTCTTTTCTAGAAAACTTACATTTTTATGTTTAGTTTAAATGCAACATTCTAGGGAATTCATTTTTTTTTGTCAAATTTATCCTTATTTGATTTTTTGTTTAATAATGATAAATTCTTTCTACTATATAAAATATTAGGACCCACATCCTTTTAGGTGATTAAAAAATATCATTTTTTTTACACATTATGTATATATGTGTATGTGTGTGTGAGTATATAATATATATATATATATATATATTTGGAAGAAGCAAGTTATGACAAAGATAATCATGAAAGGGCTATGTGGGGTTATAAGAGAGTAAGGAGTATTTTAGACTTTTTATTTGTGAAAAAAATTTTCAAGTCCATGGGAGTCTAAGATTTTCAACCCCCTCCCCCAATGGAAAACTTTTTATGGGAAACTTCATTAAAAATAAATCCTGAGAATGTTATTTTTCTAGGATTCTTTTTTAAAGAAGTTGTACTAAACATGGGAATGTAGATTCCAAACCTAACATTCCCAATAATGTGAAAACTTCTCCTGTACCAAATGCCCCCTTAAAGTGTTAAGAATATGTTACGAGATTCTCTAGTAACAAGATTTCTTAAATATTACGAATTATTCAAATGGGAACTCAGACTAATCGATCACGAATTAACACGTTGTTGTGCCATGACAAAAATGAGATTTTTTTGAAGAAAAATAAAATTAAGTCCTGCAGTAGAAAGTCTCGCGGAAAAAGGCTTGCCATAAGGGGCTTGCGGCAAGCCTTGGGGAGCTTGCCGAATAGGGCTTGCCACAAGCAAGGAGGCTTGTGGCAAACCTTGTCGTATGGTACTTGCAGCAAGCCTATCAACATGAAAGGAGGCATGTAACAAGCCCTGTAGCAAGTAAGGAGGCTTGCGCCGCAAGGTAGCTTGTGGCAAGGGTCTTGCCACATGGTGCTTACAATAAGCCTTGCAGTAAGAAAGGCGACATGTGGCAAGGGCCTTACCGCAAGCAAGGAAGCTTGCGGTTAGGGGCCTTGCAACTAGGGTCTCCTCCCAACAAGAATGACACTCCCACTCAGCAAGTGACACATGTCAACACTAAGCATCTGATTTGGGTAAAAGTTCGACATATTGACTATTTTTTTACTATTCTCGTGAATAATTATCTTGATCCAGCATTGACTTAGGCATTGGAGGGTCATCGTGGGTGGAAATTCTTATGAGCCTTCTAACCTATTTCTGAGTATCAACAAGGTCAGGTCCTTGCTGCAAAGATACATCCTTGCAGTAAGATCTTTGTGGCGAAACCCTTGCGGCAAGAAAAATCCTTGTGGCAAAACAAATTCTTGTGGTGAAATCCTTGTGGCGAAGTCCTTGCGGTGAGACAGATCCTAGTGGCAAAATCTTCGCGATGAGATAGATCCTTGCGGGAAAAAAAATTCTTGTGGTGAAATCCTTCTAGCAAGGAAGAGCCTTGTGGCGAAATACTTGTAGCAAGACAGATCCTTGTGGAAAGACAAATTCTTGGGGTGAAATCCTTATGGTGAAGTCCTTATGGCAACACAGATCCTAGTGGCAAAATTCTCGCGGCGAGATAGATCATTGTGGCAAGACAAATTCTTATGGTGAAATTCTTGTGGTGAGGAAGATCCTTGTGGCGAAATCCTTGCTGCAACACAGATCCTAGTGTCAGAATCCTTGTGGCGAGATAAACCCTAGTAGCAAAATATTTGCAGTGAGATAGATTCTTGTGGCGAACACCCTTGCGGCGAGCTTCCTTATGGTAGGCTCCCTTACGATAACTTATCTGACAGTAATCTTACTTCACACGACACCAAGCTCGAGTGGACCCCACATCATAAAATTTAATTGTATTATTTTTAGCAACAACAATTTGGCGACGTCTATGTGAAACGCAACTAAACGCTAATCTTAGCACACAAGATGCCAAGAGAGATAAGATCAACAAGTTTGGTAAACCGGCCTAACCCTACCCGAAGGAGCTCTCGTACCAAGACGGGAGCCATAGGAGACTCCAATTAGGTGAACCCTATGGTACTAGAATTTTTAAAGATCACCCCGACAATGAAGTGTGCTCAGGGAACCTTCCTATGCTTGAAGGCAACCAAATCGCTGGATTGGGGGGCATGGACCGTTCAGAACAGGGAGAGGTACACATAGTTGGATTGAGGAGACATGTGGCAGGGTGGGGAAGCAAGTCCCACCTGCAACGCTTGCTAGTCAAGAACAACACTCCCTCGAACAATCTTCAATTCCAAGAAGAAACCTCATGGCAACTCCATTACCTCCAGGACCTTCGGGGATAGCTCCACCCACAATCCTACTTTCAGATTATGAACAATTGTAGAAGAATTTTGAGGAGCTGAAATGTCAGAATAATGAACATAGAATGAGTAATGAGGAGAGTATGAGAAGACTACGTGGAATCATTGCTTTGCGACATGAACTAATGCCTGACATGCACATTCCCCCCATGGGACAAACCAACACGAGGAGAGAGCACTGGACATCCCAAAACAACACTCCAAATACCACGCGACAGGGGATAAGGATCAAAACTCCAAGGCCAAATAACCAAGTCCCAAGAATGACAAACCCGAGAAGGGAATATGATAGGCATGTAACACCAGACATTTTTCTTTCTTCTCTTTCTCAGTTTAAATATGTAATATCCAAGAACTTTAAATTGTGATATATACCAGGGATCTTTTAGTTCTTATATATGAAGAAATGAGACATTTTCAAGAGGTTACGAAAGTGCTAAGATAAAAATTTAGTTTTTGAACTAGTGGCAAAATCGTAATTTCTAAGTCCAGGTAAAAGTGAAATTTTTGGAAAAACTCGGGCATAAGTGTAATAATGGTAAACTAGTCAAAATATCATGGATTAGCCAATCCACACCCTCCAAGTGTCCTTGTGAGGTGGAAGCATCCTATTGGGTGTTTGAGGATAAGATCAATGATGATGTGGCACAAATCTATTGGTTCAGATTTCAAATAAGTCTTAAATTCTACTTTGGATCCCAAAGCTTATTTAAATATAGCTTAAGACATATGTCAAGATTTGATTTGGGCATTATGGTAAGCTTTCATTGGCCTCACATGGGAGTAACGATTATAGGACACATGGCACCATTTGGAGGAAAACACATGAAAGTAATGATTATGGACACATGGCATTATTTGAATGGAAGCACATGGATAAGTCTTCTCCAAGCCTTTACTTAACCTCCAAGTTTGGGACACATGGCACCATTTGGGTGGTAACACATGGAAGTAATGACGGATCCCAAATAATTAAGGTGGCACATGGCATGCTATGATTTGATGGATAATTCTATAAATAGGCTTGAAATCTAACTTCCCAAGCCATTTTAAAATTTGTGAGCCGAATCCATGCCACTTTGAGATCACTTTTAGAGATAAATAAGGTCTTGATTGTGAGAAGGAAGTTCTGTACGAAGAGGGAGAGGAAGTCAGTGGAAAACAAGGGAGAAAGTGAAGGAGAGGCAAAGGCTTGATGGAAAGCAGATAGCCGCAAAGATCTACTATAAAAGTCCACCAATTGGAGAGTTAAGTCTGATTTCTTTCCATAATCATGTACAGAATTGAAATAGGAGTCCTTAGGTTCAAACGGAAGTCGATTCAGAGTTAAAATGAGAGAGATATGGCAAAAATACGAAAGGATGTCAAATCTGCCCCCAAGGCGTGAAAATAGGCGCCTCCTCTTCTTGGGGTGTGTGATGGCGTGTGGGAGCCCCTTTTCCCCTGATACTTCACATATCACCCCCTTTTTTAATTACCTACAATACCATGTAAGATTATTTGAGGTTTAGTTCACGAAAATACATATTTTGTCTGCAGAAAAACAAACCCGATAAGATGTGAAGCCTTAAACATTCGAATCTCATCCAACCAAGTTGAGGTAAGTACATTATGAAATATTTATGATGTTTAAGCATGACTATGAATTATGTTTTGTGATCCCTCATGTTATGTTATGTTGACGCAAGTTTCAGGACCAGAGCTCGGTAGCGCTACGCACGAGGGTTCTTACCCCTGCAAGTTGGTTGAACCTCTCATGTCTCCATATGATATGTTATGTTATGTTACGTCATGACTTGTTTAAATACATATGATGGTTCACTTTTACTTACTGAGACTCTCATGAATCTCATCCCATATTTTTTCACCCCAGGTGATAGCGAATAAGGAGATTGGAGGACGAACGTGAAACGTGGTGGCTTCTTTAAAAAGAGATTTGGATTTCCTAAAATTAGTCTTTCTTTCCTTTATTGAAACAAGTTTTTGAAGTTGAAATCTAAATGTTATGAGAAAGTTTGTTTAAAAGACTATTTTTGTGGTTTATGTTACGTTTTCTATCTTGACAAATTCGGATATCCTTATCTTTCCTTTATGAATGAAAAATCCCGCTTCCTTCGACACTAAGCTCTAATTTTCTAATCAATTGAAGCCATGAAACAATGAGAGTGTTTTTTTTTTTTGGAATTTTCATCTAAGATCCTCAAACAAAGTTTTTAACTTCTTATATTCCTGATTTCTTAAAGTTACATATGTACCTATATCTCTTATTCTTCAAAAAGTATAAGAGTTATATTTAGCACATATATATGTATATGTATATATATCAAAAGAAAAGGAAAAAAAATAATATATGAAGAAATATGACCGCCTGCCCTTTGTTTTTATGTTCATGTGAGTTCAAGGTGTCACAAGGGGGGCAGGAAAAACTCCGGTATATGAAGAGAGAGCAGAAAGCATCCACTCAAGAGCTCTTTACATCTTATTTGCTTGCGAACACAAAGTAAAGAAAGAAACACTCAAGGAGTCTGACTTCAAACGCCTCATAGAAGATGTGTTAGAGCAGAAGCAAGTAATGATGGTGCCAAAGGAAATGCCCCAAAAGGGATTTCCTCTGTTTGAAGAACTCCAAAGGCAACTAGTGAAACTAGGGTTCAAGTTGCCATAACTCTCGGTATACTTGGGAAATGAGGACCTAGAGAAACACTTACAACACTTCGTCGTAGTGGCCGTGTTACATGGGTGGAATGAGGTCACTAGGTGTAGAGCTTTCCCACTCTCCCTGGTAGGACAAGCTCAACAGTGGTTCACTAAATTACCAGTAGGGTATATATAGTCATTCGAACAGTTGAAGAAAGAATTCTTGAAGGCTTTCTCCATTTACATCCCAAAGAAGAAAACTGCTTTGTATCTAATAAGCTTGAAACAAAAGCTTAACGAACCCCTAAAGCAATATATCGAGTGATTCAAAGCCGCGACGTAGGAAGTAAGGGATCTCCTACTTGGATTGGTGGCATCAACCCTGCTCAACAGAACTACATACACCCCGCTTAAAATATCCCTAGCCTTCTCCGAACTGGATTCTATGACCAAATTATTTGCTCTAGTAGAACAATTTATCATCCAAATGGAAATTTTGAACACATAGGAAGGTAATAAAAGAGGAAGGCAAACTCAACCCAAATTGTAAATGACCCTATAGAATTTAGAAGATGTTGGGACCAACCATGTGTATACTATAGAGGCTACAAGGCGAGGCAATGGGCAAAACTTGAAACATCATGCACCTCAAGAGGTACTTCCTGGATTTACCAGTCATTACCTCTAGTGAAGGGGACGAAGCACGAGATGCAAGACCAAGCCTATCACTAAAGGCACTGCCCAATCCAGCCGGGGGCCGGGGTTCTCTTTAATTTTTCATTGTAATAATATCCCCCAACGAATAAAAAATTATATCCCATGTATTCTCGTGGAGTAGGCAAACCTATAAGCCGAACCATGAAAAATCTTCACGCGCCTGACTATTTGTATGTGTCATAGAATGTGATGCAGGTACAGTAGCTCAAGCACAAGCTACTCCTAAAGGTCAAGTCGTTTAGTGGAAATTCGGTGTCGATGACCATGTAGCGCCCTAGATCACCAGAAGATTCGATGCTTATGCCCATAGGTTCACCTGGATCCCCCGTTTGTGTCTGGTGCTATGCCTTTTGGCTCGACTCGACTCGACTTCTTGGTTGATCTGGCACCTAGGCCTCTCGGCAAACTCGAATCTCTAGCAAGAATCTCGCACCAGACAACTGGATAAACCCAGATTCCCCAAGGTAGATCGGCCCTAGGAAGGCCTTGGAAGAGGTGGAGCAATCACATGACAGCTTTAACATGATTCTACTCCTGAAGGTCAAGTTGCCTAGTAGCCCAAACCTACTCGATATCACCGGAAGATCTGACGCCTATGCCCACAGGCTTACTTGGATCCCTTGTTTGAGTCCAGAGCTATGCCATATGGCTATACCTGACTCCTTGGTTGATCTGGCACCTAGGCCTCCCAGCAAAGTCGAATCTTTGGCAGGAATCTCATGCTGGATCACTGGCCAAACCCAAATTCCTTGAGGTACATCGGCCCTAGGAAAGCAGGAAAGAAGTGAAACGACCACATGACTGATGGTATTGATGGTTTTCTTTTTGATGGTTCACAAAACTTTACATATCATGAACATAAAATCAATTTCAAACCATTTTATGAAAACATGATATCTTATGAAATCTATAAACTATCTCATTTCTATGGCATAGTTTCTTAACAAAGAGATTGTAAAATCATTATATTTTGTTTTAGACTCATTAGTCATATTAAGTTTCAAAAATCATTTCAAATTGCCAATGAAAAATGTTAGCAAATTTTTTACAAAACATAAGGTAACCTGTCGACCGATTTTATAAACCTGTCGACCAGTGTTGCCTCATGCTGTTAACTGCTTAATATTTGTTGTCAACCAGTTGAGCATCATGCTCCTAGTTGTTTGCTGTCGACCACCTCTGTATCTCAACCTGTCGACTGGTACTCTGAAGCAATCAACCGTCTTGATACACTCGTCAACTAGTGTTCAAATTTTTGAACTAACTTGTCGACCGGTTAGTTGAAACTGTTGACCGGTTTGTCAAACATCTTGCAATGCCTAATGTGTCCACCACTCATCAAGTGCTCTTTCCACTTACAATGCGATGATTCTTGTATGGGCTATCAAAACTCTATAAATACAAGTCAGGAGGAGAATTCAAACTACTGAAGTGATCTATCTACAAGCTCCCAAGTGCTCATCAATTGTCATGCTTCCTTTGTGCCCTAAATCTCTTCGCTTTCAAGGCTTGTACTTTATTTGTTTAAAATCATATTATTAGCCTTGAATTTGTTCTTGATTACATTGTAACTAAGAGGACATACTCTTGGAAATTGGTCTCATGTATCATTTCTTTTGTTCCTAGCTTGCATAGCTAGAGGACCCACTTGTCATAGTAGGAGGTTTGTATTAGCTATCTTTGCTAAAGGGCTTGCTTGTTTAACAGAGAGGTTTGTATCTTCCTAACTTAGTGCTAAAGGGCCTATCCAGTGTGATAGGAGAGTTGTAGTGCTTTACTTGAAAATCCTCAACGAGAAGCAAAGGTAGTGGATTAGGCTTGTTTAAGCCAAACCACTATAAATCCTTTTGTTCTTTTGTGCTTGTGTTCTTTACTTATTTATCTTCTCAAGCATCCTATATTCCTCATTTAATTCATATATTTAACCTTTCATTGAAAAAGATTTCATGGTTTTCAAATTTGTTCTCCATTATTAAGACGTGATTGTCTTTATACGGTTGATACATCATCGTGCCAATTCAAGGTCTTGAGATTTAACGAAGTTGTAGTCTTCATGTACGACATCTCTTTTTATCAAAAGAATTTTTAAGCAAACATAATTTTGTTTATACCAATTCACCCCCTCTTAGTGTGTGCCATAGCATCTCAAATTTAACAATAATAGCTTTAACATGAATCCACTCATCAGAGTTAAGTCAGTTGGTCGTAATATGGCGTCAATAACCTCTGACTGGCCCTAGATCGTCGGATGATTCGATGCCTATGCCCGCAGGCTCACCCAGATCTAGCGTTTGAGTTCGGAGCTATGCATTTTGACTAGACCCGACTCCTTAGCTAATCTGGCGTATACGCCTCCTAAAAAACTCTAACGCACAATAGGAATCTCCGACTAAAGATTGGGCCAAACCTAGATTTTCTGAGATAGACCATTCCCGAAAGACGGACATGAAGGATGCAAAAATCAGTGTGACATGACCTTTCCAAGGATCACCGGTTGCTTCGACGCCTATGCCCGCAGGCTCACCTGGATCCCTTGATTGAGTCCGGTGCCATGCCCCCAAGCTAGGCTTGACTCTCGAATGACTGACGAGAATCCCATGTCAAACCCTGGGCAAACCTAGATTGCCTATGGTAGACAAGCTCGTCAGAGGAAGGTAGGCACAGGTTCCATGATTTAAATCAAGGACACAACGCTCATTCCTAATGACGAATAGTTCTTGAATATGGGTCGTAAAGGGGAGCAGAAGACGTCCGATCATAAAAATAGCTAAAGAAAAGCATAAATTTAAAGCATCCTAACTCTACAACAGGAAAGTGCCGGAAGCATGATGGGCGATGAAGAAATTACCTAGGGGCAAAAACCAAGCTAGCAGTAATGCACCCCTAGGAAACCCTCAATTCGGCTGAAATTTTCTTACTCTTCCATTTTGCCTAAAGATAAAACAGAAGAGTGGGGGTCAATTGTTGTGCCATGAGAAAAATGAGAATTTTTTAAAGAAAAATAAAATTATGTCTCGCGATAAAAAGTCTTGCGACAAGCCTTGTCGCAAGCAAAGAGGCTTGCCGTAAGGGATCTTGCGGCAAGGGGCCTCACAACTAGGCTCTCTTCCCATTAAAACTAACACTCCCACTCATCCAATGACATGTGCTAACACCAAACATCCTTGAGAATCGTGCCCTATAAGTACCCAACTATAGGACATTGAAAAGAACTTTCAATTTGGGTAAAATTTCTACATATTGACAGTATTTTTACTGTTCTTGTGAATAGTTATCTTGATCCAGCACTAACTCAGGCATTAGAGGGTCATTCCGGGTGAGGATTCTCGCAAGCCTTCTTACCCATTTCTGAGTATTAATAGGGTCAGGTCCTATTAGTGAAGATACATCCTTGCAGCAAGATCCTTGTAGCGAAACCCTTGCGAGAAGACAAATCCTGGTGGCGAAATCCTTACGGTGAGGAAGATCCTCGTAGGGAAATCCATCTGACAAGACAAATCTTTGTGGTTAAACCCTTATGGAAAGACAAATTCTTAGGGTGAAATCCTTGTGGCTAAGTGCTTACGGTGAGACAGATCCTAGTAGCAAAATCCTCGTGACAAGATAGGTCCTTGTGGCAAAACCCTTATGGCAAGACAAATTCTTATGGAGAAATCCTTCTAGCGACGAAGCAGTTTACGGCGAAGTCCTTGTAGCGAGACAGATTCTAGTGGTAAAATCCTCACAGCGAGACAGATCCTTATTGTAACATCCCGTTCGAGCGATAGGAAGGACCGAAACAAGTTACCCTAATGGGCCTACGCGAACTTCCCAAGGGGGTCACCCATCCCTGGATTACCCCAGGTTAAGCACGCTTAACGTGGGAGTTCTTTGCCAACATTCATCCCAAAAGGTATCCAGCTGGTGTTGTTTCCTTTCTTACACTATCCTCGATATATACTAACTTATCTGAGCTCTCAGGGTATTACATTCTCCCCCCCTTAAGCACATGACGTCCTCATCATGCAACCTTACAACCAGTCCCAGATCTCCCCATTTGCATGGCCGATGTAAGATTCGCCTAAGGTGCCTACACGCACCCCTCATAGGGGCCTACACACACACCCCCCATAGGGACTCAACCTCCTCACTGAGGTTTGCCCCACCACCGCGCTCAGAGGCTCCGGGGTCGGCTCTGATACCACCTGTAACATGCCGTTCGAGCGATAGGAAAGACCGAAACAACTTACCCTGATAGGCCTACGCGAACTTCCCAGGGGGGTCACCCATCCCTGGATTACCCCAGGTTAAGCGAGCTTAACTTGGGAGTTCTTTGCCAACATTCAGCTCAAAAGGTATCCAGCTGGTGTTGTTTCCTTTCTTACACTATCCTCGATATATAGTAACTTATCTGGGCTCTCGGGGTATTACACTTATGGAAAAACTCTTAGAGCAAAACAAATTCTTATGGAGAGGAAGATCCTTGTGGCAAAATTCTTGCGGTGAGACAGATCCTTGTGGTGAAACCCTTGTGGCAAGACAAATTATTATGGTGAAATCCTTGTGGCGAAGTCCTTGTAGCGAGATAGATCCTAGTGGCAAAATCCTTACGACGAGATAGATCCTTATGGTTAAACCCTTATGGCAAGACAAATTCTTATGTTGAAATCCTTCTGGCAAGGAAGATACTTGCGGTGAAGTCCTTACGACGAGACAAATCCTAGTGGCAAAATCCTCGCGGTGAGACAGATCCTTGTGGCAAAACCCTTACGACAAGATAAATTCTTATGGCGAAATCCTTGTGGCGAGGAAGATCCTTGTGGCGTAATTCTTGTAGCGAGACAAATCCTTGTGGCAAAACCCTTTTGGCAAGATAAATTCTTATGGTGAAATCCTTGTGGCGAAGTCCTTGTGGCGACACAGATCCTAGTGGCAAAATTCTCGATGCGAGACAAATCCTTAGGGAAATACAAATTCTTGTGGCAAAATCCTTGTGGCGAGGAGATCCTTGTGATGAAATCCTTGTGGTGAGACCGATCATTGTGGCGAAATCCTTGTGGCAAGACAAATTCTTATGATGAGGAAGATCCTTGTGTCGAAGTCCTTGCGGCGAGATATATCCTAGTGGCAAAATCCTCGTGGCGAGATAGATCCTTATTGCAAGGCAAATTCTTATGGCGAAATCCTTGTGGAGAGGAAGATCCTTGTGTTGAAATTGTTGCGGTGGCGACAGATCCTAGTGCAAAAATCCTTATCGCGAGACAGACCCTAGTGGTAAAATCGTTGCAGCGACACATATCCTTATGGCGAACACCCTTGTGGCGAGCACCCTTGTAGCAAGCTCCCTTGCGACAACTTCTGTCACGGTAACCTTACTTCACCCAACACCAAGCTCGAGTGAACCCCACATCGTAAAATTTATTTGTTTTGTTTTTGGCACCAACACACGTAGTTTACTACATTCTTTATGAGATACAAATAGTTAAGGGTGGTGAGTCACATACCATATAACATGTGTTGCTAACAAGAAACTCGTGGGTAGTTATTAGAGAATAACGCATTGAACCTGACACCAATAACTGATCACATGGCATAGTGAATAATGATCTTGACATCTAGTTGCGATCGTGTAACTAATCATTTGAATTGAAGTGACATGATTGTCTTGTATATTAGTGTGCAAGATTTGCTAATGGGATGAACCATCAAATTGCGAAGTGGGGATGTTCATTTATGTGGTCCAGTATTGTCAGTGCATGGAGGCGAGTGTTCACAGATAGGATCCTTCACCCTTATTAAGTTGGGGCAAACATCCTATGTGGTCTAGTATTAATGTGATGGGAAAGGCATTGACCGAGGCAATATGATTAATCAGGAAAAAGTGTCATCTAGTCATGCTAATTAGATTAAACACATAGTTACTAAGTTTGTGAGTTTATCGTACCATGACTCTCGCTCGATCGAGACATTAGGTGAACCAATGTCATCTAATCATGTTAATGAATCAGTTGCAATTAAATATGGGACCATGCAACATGCAGCTCAAAACTATCGACTGCTTCTATAAACAGTTGACTGGTTTTCCTTAAAGGGAGAAATGGTTAACAATTTAAGAAGACAGTCGACCATTTTCCCAAAGAATTGAGAAACAGTTAAAAGCTCAAGTGAAACAGTCGACAATTTAAGAATATGATCGACCGCTTTTCCAAAGATTTAGGAAATAATCTGCAAACCAGGTGAAACGATCGATTGTTTTTGCCACCATAGCTCAGATTAGTGGCTTACACATATGGTCTTAGTGGTTGTCCTTTGGGTGGCATAGAGAGGCTGTTAAATTCTTCTATACTAGGCAAAAAAATCGGGGAGAAGAGAAGATGAACAAAGGTTATGTTCTTCCTCTTGGCTTTGTTCTTTTCTGTCTTGTTCTTCGTTACTTCTGCTCATTCTCCGCTTCTTGTTATAAATGGCTCAATCATTGAGTTATGAGATTCCATATAGTTCGAAAGATATAGACGGGTGTAACTTAGTGTTCTTTGGCTAGCATGGGACGAGGAAAACAAGTTGAAACTGGAAGGCTTGCTCGGTGTGGATGGATTAGGCCTTCCATAGTCTAAGGAGGATTGGGTCTCAATGTAGAAGTAGTTTCTACGCCCACCTGATATTGGGCTTTTAGGTATGATGTTTATTATGTTACTTATGAAGTAATATCGTGTTGCATAAATATTTAGAATGAATATGGTTAGTGTAGAATCTTGTTTTTGCTGTGTATATCAGATACACAGAATATTTTAAATTCACACATACTACCATATGACTATTCCATAAAAAACGAGATCTTATTGCAACAAATCAAGAATAATTTTTCAAAAAAAGAACAAGATGTGACATAATATAAGATAAAAACAATGAAGCTCAAAGAGAAAAAACTGTATAAGCCCAATCTCTCTCCTTGTTTTAACTTCAAAATTGCTTATATTTATAAACTTCAACCTCCCCTACAAATAGCTAATCGTTGGAGATCAAAATGAAAAAAGATAGTCTATATAAAAGTAGGCGTTAATAATTTTCTAAACATAATCGATCAATTGTTTTATAAAGAAGTTGACAGCTTATTTGACATTTTAAAAACGCAGTTGATAATTTTTTTAAAAATGTAAAAGGTGGTTGATTGTTCTTCTAAGACTTACCAAAAGCAGTTGACAATTTGATAGAATCAATCTATAGTCTACTAGACTTCAACTATATGTAGTTATTATTGATAGTCAAATACAAAGAGCATTCAATTTGATCAATTGACAATTTACTCTTTCAATGTTCAAAAACACTTATGCATTTTTCCTCCTTGCAAAGCTATTTTCCTTACATTTAAAAATAGTTTAAAAATATTAAGTTGCGTTCTCTTTGTTGTTTTCAACTCATTTTTAATTTTTAATTTTCTAAAATAATGAAAACGCGTTCTATTTGTTATTTTTAAAAATATATTTTTGAAAACAAAAAAAAAAAATTATAAAGAAAACTCAAAACAATAAAAAGTTGTTTTGAGTGTTTTTATCCAAAACAAACTCTAAACTCAAAACAGATTTATGTATTTATTTATTTATATTTTATTATTATAATAGAAAAAATATTACAAAATTCATTAACTTTAAAATGTATATATTTTTTTAATAATATATTAACATTAAATATTTATAATTTACTGAAAAGTCAAATTTATTGAATAAAATATCATTAAAAAATATTTTTAAAATTTAAAAAAAAACGCTTTTTCTAATTTTTTGTTTTGAGAAATAATTTTTCAAAATAACAAAGAGAACGCGTTTTCAATTTTCTAAAAATAAACTACAAAAACAGAAAACTAAAAATGAATTCAAAACTCAAAACTAAAAATTGAAAAGGAAAGAAAACGCAGCCTTATATTTTCATTCATTGAGAAGCAATTTTAAATATCATTTTCGACATTGCTCAATCAGTATTTATTAAAGTTGTGTGAAAATACTCATCATAAAAAATTAAATCAACACAATTACCTCATATATTTCTACTAGGAATAACGTCTTTAACCATAGTATGCTATTCGCAATAGCCTGTTTATTTATGCCAAATGTTGTCATTTTGTTCTTGATTTCTTCATTTTCGTACAGACATGTCAAGCTCTAACGCCTAACACACAAAAGGTCCTGCACAAGAACTATCTCACTCATTGTTATTGTTGTTGCCGACCTCAAAAAGAAGCCTTTGCCAGTGTTATTAATGTTTTAGCAAGAACCTTTCACGACTATTCCCTCTTGTTGTTGCCAAAAAATGCAACAATTAAATTTTAGCAAGCTCCCTTTGGACAAGCCCCCTTGTGGTAAGCCCTTTGCTGCAAGACTTAATTTTAATTCTCTTTAAAAAATCCTAATTTTTCTAAAGGCACAAAAATTACCCCCACTCTTTCGTTTTTGTCTTTAGGCAAAATGGAAGATTAAGAAAATTTCAGCCGAATTGAGGGTGGCGTAGAGGTGCACTACCGCTGTCTTGGTTTTTGCCTATCATGCTTCCGACACTCTTCTATTTTGGAGTTAGGATGGTTTAAATTTAGGGTTTTCTTTAACTGTTTCTATGATTGGACATCTTCTGCTCCCTATCATGGCTAATATTTAAAAACCATTCATCACGAGGAATGAATGTTGTGTCCCCGGTTTAAATCATGGAACTCGTGCTGCAACCTCGAGTTCTCCAGGTGTTCTGGTTCGAGGGGCGTCTTGTTGTCAAGCCTTCGTGAGACATCCTGAGGAAAAACATGTATTTTCTGAGTAGAGAACCTTCTAGGGGCGTCCGCCTTCCTCTTATGGCCTCGTTTACCATACGTAATCTAGGTTAATCCCAGGGTCCATCTCGGGATCCTCGTTAGGCATTCGAATTTCCCAGGAGGCCTTGGTACTGGATCAATCGAGGAGTTGAGCCTAGCTTGGGGGCATAACACCAAAATCAATTAAGGGATCCGGGTGAGCTGCGAGCATAGGTGTCAGAATACCTGAAGATCCTACGTCGGTCCATGGTCATAGGCACCAGATTATCTCTAGGCGACTTAGGCCCTCTAGGGATAAGGTTCTGTAACGACCCATTAGAGGGTTTAGATTTTTATTTAGAAATTATTGAATTTCTTAATTAGTTTTGTTTGGAGAATTTTTGCCAATTAATTGTTAATGTGGCAATTTAGAGATTTAATTGAGAAAATAGCATTTAATTATGTTTAATTATTGAGAAGATTAAATGCAAGGACGTGTTGGTCATTTAAGGATTTGATATTAGAGTTTAATTGTTAAACAGAATTAGTGTGATTAAGGGATTAATTAACCCAGCCGTGAGAAGGATTCGGTTTGAAAGACTCCTAGTTATATTAGGAGAGAGAGATGGCATTAGGGTTTCTCTTAAGCATATGTATATATATAATAGTCATTAGCCATGTTGTCTTCGCCGTGTGAAGAACAACAGAGAGAAGAAGAAGCTTCAACAGTGAATTAAAGGCTTTGCGTTGGAGGCTTCTGTTAGATCATTGGATTGATCAGAGAGTTTGAAAGGCAAGTTATTCTCCCTGTAAACTTTTCTTACGAGATCGTATATTAGCATTCGATCATCAGTTCTAGCAGTTCTTCGTTTAAGTTTCAGATTTATGTTACAGTCAGTGTATATATATATATATAGGCACGAGCTTTGAGTTCAAGTCTTGCATAGGAGGCTCTCGTGAGATCATTAAGTCGATCAAGAAGATCATAAGGCAAGTATCCTTCCCCTGTAATCCTTTCTTACAGGTCTTGATTGAGTTGATATCATATTTCAGAATTTATATCAGTTCCAGTGCATGTATATATTCAAATATGTGCGTTACAGTGAGTTATATCAGATCAGTGCATGTTTATATATGTATTTACATGCTTACAGTGAGTATCAATCAGTTCAGGCATGTTTCTTGCAACGTTTTTCATTAGCTATGATCAGTAAATCATCCCTCAAGTTGTTTATATATCAATTGGGATTGTTCTCCCAAGATTTCTTTTGGAATGGTGTAGTGAAGATAAGTTTTGAATGAAAGATTTGCTCTCTGTTATCGTAAGCTGTATACCTGATAAGAATCCAGTCATTCGAATAAGCCTTGAGTCATTCGAATGAGTTTCAAAGCATCCGAATAAGTTTCAGTGTTATCGTAGGCTTTTCCCCTATAATATTCCAGTCATTCGAATGAGTTTTTGGGTCATTCGAATGAGTCATGTGATTATCATATCATTCGTATGTATTTTTGAGGTTTTTGACTGTCATTCGAATGAGCCTTGTTGTCATTCGAATGAGCCCTTGAAGATGTGAGTAAGTTGTTGCTTTGTATAGCTTAGCATTCGAATGAGCCTTCTTGTCATTCGAATGACCTTCAAATTGATTCAAATAAGGATACTGTTGCATTCGAATGAGTCGAGTTTTGCCAGTTCAAAAGTTGGAAATTTTCAAAATTCATTCGAATGAATTTGAGAGTCATTCGAATGAGTCCCAGATCAGATCCGAATAGCCTTGAAATATCATCAGTCATTCGAATGAGCCTTTTGTCATTCGAATGAGTCTCTGTCATTCGAATGAGTTTTTCTGCCATTCGAATGAGCTTGCTGAAATCCATTTTTTTCATTCGGATGAGCTGTTTTTCATTCAAATTGCTTCCTTAGACTTTCTCAATCATCCAAATAGTATCAAATGGCATTCAAATAGCTTCCAATAAATTCTTGATTCAAGTTTTAAATTAATATGAATATTCAATTATTCAAATATTGAATTTTTATGCCAAGATATCATCAAATCCAATATGCCATGCCTATACTTAGAAATTTCAGAATATTTGAATCTCAACATTTCTAGTAAAAAATCATATACCATGTTTAGCAGTTCATTATGACATGGTCAACATTATTTTGTGAGATTATGTGCATACACATTGTATGAGCATTGAGCATGACTTATGTGGAGCACTACATATCGTGTGCTAGCATTTATATGAGCATTGCATTATGCGCGCCAGGCGGCTTGTCCGCGGGGATCCCACTAGTATCAGTACAATTATATCTCAGTTATGAGTTGCTCGCCTGATGTCGACCAGGGAGCTAGGGGCATATTGCCCAAAGTATGTGCTTACAGTTTTTATGTTTGCAGGACTCAGATCAGTCAGGTATGTGTTACAGTTATGTGGGCCTATGGGCCAAAGTTGCATACCTGCATTTAGTTTACAGCTTATGTGCATTACATCTTATAAATGCCATCCAGTGATTATTATATCTCTCAGTACAAGTTCAGTAAGTATTTTTATCAGTATCGATATTCTTCGATTCAGCTTCGGTTATTCTTTCTAGTTTATTACTTGCTGAGCTTTGTAGCTCACCTTGTACTCTTCACCATTCCAGGTCCTAGTGGGGGAGTACCAGACGTGGGGCCTAGCAGCAGTGTCCAGTAGTGTGTGTACGTGGAGCCGCTCAAGACCAAAGATGTCTGGGAGTTATTAGTTGTTAGTTAGTGCTTGATCAGTTTAGATTCATTTTAATTTCCAGTTTAGGGAATTTCCCTTAGATGCAATTATGATTTCAGTTTTTGATGACTCAAAGTCTTATCACAGTTAGTTGATATATACAGTATTGGTATCAGAATTCAGTTATCAGTTGGTTTATTTTATTTTCCCCGTAGCACCTCTTCTCGGGCAGTTCTAGGAGAGGGGGTGTTACAGGTTCGGCGCAGGATTCTTGTCAGGCATCCGAGTTTGTAGGGAGGCCTAGGCACTGAATCAACTAAGGAGTCGGGTCTAGGTGGGGGGCATAGCACCAGACTCAATCCAACGATCCAAGTGAGCCCGCGGGCATAGACGTTGGAGCATCTGGTAATCCTAACACAGATCATGGCACACTGGTTGTTGTGTTCTTCATGTTTGTCTTTCTGGGATGGTTTACCTCAGGAAATCTGGGTTTAACTCATTGTCTGGTCAGAGATTCCTACTAGGCGTTCAAGTTTGTCGAGAGGCCTAGGCATTAGACCAGGTGAGTAGTCGGGTCTAGCCAAAATTCATAGCACCGAACTCAAAAGAGGGATCTGGGTGAGCCTGCGGGCATAGGCATCAAATCATTCGATGATGTAGGGTCAATCCGAGATCATCGACATCAGATTACAATCAGGCGATTAAACTTTGGTGAGCGGAATCATGTTAGAGCTGTCATGTGGTCACTTCATCTCTTTCCTGCCTTCCTAGGGCCGACCTATCTCAGGGAATCTGGGTTTGTCTAGTGGTCCAGTGCGAGATTCTTGCTAGAGATCCAAGTTTCTCGGGAGGCCTAGGCACCAGAGCAACCAAGGAGTAGAGTCTAGCCAAAAGGCATAGCACAAGACTCAAACGAGGGATCCGGGTAAGCCTGTGGGCATAGGCATTGGATCTTCTGGTGATATCGGGTTGGTTCGTGATCATTAGCTCCAGATTGCCACTAGGTGACTTGACCTTCGGGCGCAAAATCATGTTAGAGTTGTCATAAGATTGTTCAACCTTTTTTAACGCCTTCCAAGGGCCCGTCCACCATAGGGAATTTGGGTTTGGCCAATGGTCTGGCGTGAGATTCTGGCCAGCGGCTGTCGAACCACTCCAGAATTAGTATCTCTTCTCTAGTTTGCAGCAAAGTGCACCCTAGGTCATCTCTCACAAGGAGCCTCACTTTCTTCTACCAACAAGTAGAACCAATATAAACAATAGTTTGTTTAGGGGGAGGGTTTTGACAGAAAACTAAGTACCAAAACAGAAAAACAATGATAGATGAAAATCAGTAAATGAAATGCAACCGGCTGTGTATTTGTCCCCTCGGTGAAATCTTCCTCGTCCAACCTATAAATCTTGGCTTGTTAGATGTTTTAATCTCCGGATATCAAACTTAAAGCATCCCCAACAACCGTCCAAGGATTAGAATGATTGGAACAACAAAATGAATACAGAAATCTCTTATAAACAAAATGCAACCATTCACTCTCTATTCAACTCATCCGGAGCTATGCAAGAACAACCATTCAAGCACATTATATTCATTTCTGAGATGTTATACCAACCGGCTACAACACTCTGTTCTCTTAAGCATTTAACAGAAAATGAATCCATGCAAATTCACACAAACCTGCCATGAACTCCATGCATTCGAAAATCTGCTCAAACTAAACCAAATGGAAATGAATAAGATTAAAACAAACAAACCAGGTTTTTGCAGCTCATCCGGGACTCACATTCCACACGGGTTCAAGATACACAACCAGTTACAATAGCTCTAGCCTTTCATTACAACAAGGAAGACAAAATGGAGACAAAATAAAGAAAACAACAAAATGCTAACAACAAGAAAACGGCCAGAATCTCCTCTCTTTTTCTCCTCTCCAATCCCTTGGAAATAAGTGCTAAGAGGCCTTAAATACATGGCTAAGAAAGGAGAAGCTAGGAAGGCTAGGGTTGGGCCTAGCCCAACAGAAAAGAGAAGAAACAAAAGAGAGATAAGTGAGCCCAAAACAGCAAAATCGAGCAGCCCAAATCTACTCCTTGAAAGTGAGCCCAAGCTCCTTTAGATGAGTCCCACAATTGCCCAAGGCTGGCCTACCCTCATGAAGTCCGAAATGAGCCACTTCAAGTCTTTTCCAGCTACTTCTCTAGCCCATCCAATATTCCCTAAAGCTAAGCAAGCTTGGATCCATAGAAGTAAGATAGAAAATAGTGTAAGGATGATTTGAAGTATAATAAAATAGAAACAATGAAAGATCAGCAAAAATTACTTCAAATGGCGTAATAAGACTGAGGTGAAATGCCAAAATATAGAGTAAATATGCATGCTATCAGATTCCTACCAAAGATCCGAGTTTGCTAGAAAGCCTAGGCGCTAAATTAACCAATGAGTCAGGTCTAGCTAAAAGACATAGCACCAAACTCAAACGAGGGATCCAGCTGAGCCTGCTGGAATAGGCGTCAGATCTTCTAGAGATATCGAGCCGGTACGTTGTTATTGACACCAGATTGTTACTAGGCGACTTAACCTTCAAGAGCAGAATCATGTTAGAGCTGTCATGTGATTTCTCCACCTCTTTCAATGCCTTCCTACAGCCAGTCTACCTCATGGAATCTGGGTTTGGCCAGTGGTTCAGCGCGAGATTCCTGCCAAAGACACGACTTTGCCGGGAGGTCTAGGCGCCAGATCAACCAAAAAGTTAGGTCTAACCAAAAGGCAGAGCACCAGACACAAACGATGGATCTGGGTGAGCCTGCGATAATAGACATTGAATCTTCTGTGATATCAAGGTTGGTTTGTGATCATCGGCACTAGATTGCCACTAGGCGACTTGACCTTCGGGAACAAAATCATGTTAAAGTTGTCATGCAATTGCTCCACCTCTTTCAATGCCTTCCTAGGGCCAGTCTACCTCAGGGAATCTGTGTTTTGCCAGTGGTCCGGTACGAGATTCCTACCAGAGATTCAAATTTGCTACGAGGTTTAGGCGCTATATCAACCAAGGAGTCGGGTCTAGCCAAAAGGCATAGCACCAGACTTAAACAAGGGATCCAAGTGAGATTGCGGGTGTAAGCATCGGATCTTCTAGTGATAACGGGCCAGTTCGTGATCATGGGCACCAGTTTTCCACTAGGTGACTTGACCTTCGGGAGCGGGTTGTGCTCAAGCTATTGTACCTACATTACAGTCTACGATACAAATAAATAATTGGGGCGCATAAAGATTTTACGAGGTTTAGCTTATAGTTTTGCCTATTCCATGGAAATAAATGGGGTGTATTCTTTTATTCGTTGGGGATATCATTATAATGGAAAATTAAAGAAAATCTTAGCCCTCAACTGACTCAAGCAGGGCTTCTGGTGACAGGCACAGCCTTGTGTCTCGTGCTTCGTTCCTTCCACTAAAATCCATGATTGGTAAAGCCAAGAAATACTTTTTGAGGTGCATAGTGTACCAAGTTTTTCCCATTGTCTCGCCTAATAGTGTTTGTAGTATGCACGTTGGACCCCCAACATTTTCTGGACTCTATAGGGTCTTTCCCAATTCAGCTTGAGTTTCCTTTCTTTTTCTTTTACCTTCCCATGCATCCAAAATTTTCATTTGGACTATAAACTGCTCTTCTCATGCATATAGTTCGGTCATAGAATTTGGCTCGGAGAAAGCTAGGGATCTTTTGAGCGGGGCGTATGTAGTTCGGTTGAGCAAGGCTGACGCCGCCAATCTGGTCGGGAGATTCCTCACTTTCTGCTTTGTGGCTCTGAATCGCTCGATATATTACTTCAGGGATTCATTAGGCTTCAGTTGCAAGGTCATCAGATACGTAACACTCTTCTTCTTCAGGATGTACACGGAGAATGCCTCCAGGGCATTAATATATGCTAGGTTTTTTTTTTTTTTTTTACATCAAACATAAATTGGCAATAAATCCGCAACATAACTTTTATTTAATAACACTCCCAAACATAGTAAACGAATGATACACTTTAAACATAAGCGGAAGCAAGATCAGAGCCTGTAAGAACCCCGAAAACATAACATATGTGGGTACATAAATATCGTTCACCCAACATAACATAATAAACAATACTAAAATCTAAACAATACATCCGAATAAAATAGATGGTTCTAGTCCCACATGGGACCCACAAAATTTCCAACACGATCATGCCTCGATCACTTCCTTGCCCTTCCAGCTGCTTGCCTCGCCTGGAACGTGGAATATTCCAAGGACATAATCCAATATCAGAAGATGAAATCTTCCAAGTGAGGGCTACATAAACATGAATGAATGATGCATGATGCATGGACAATTATAAACATATACCCATAATGTAACTTCCCATGCCCACCAGCCCGACACGGAACCCTAGGCAGAATCCTGAACCTCTGCAGCATAAGCCTAACGTTGTTCCATTAATTGCCATAGGGGAATTACGGCTACACTCTTAGGGTAACATTCCAACCCCATGCACGAGTTTCAATATAACCAAAAATATCATGTCGTGCATATATCACATTTTCCAATGCAACAGTATATGAACGAAAATGATCATAACATATGAAAAATATCATGCATAGGAACGAAATTATATCATATATGGGTTATAGGGACAAAACCACTCACCTTTCACAATTATCGGGATACCTCAAAAAATGTACAAATTGCCTCGATTTACGTGCCAACCTTGAAATTCGCACCAAATGTTTTACCTCACTTCCCAAAGCACCCTAGGCAAGATATTTATTTAAAAAATCAATAAAACTATTTTTTCTCAATTTTCTTGCATTTTCTCTTTTTTTTCTCAATTTTTCTTCGCTAATAATCGAAAATAAATACCTACACCTATTTTTCTCCAAATATTTTCACATAGGAAATTCTAAACTATTTTTGCAAGATATTAAAAAAAATGGCACAAAAAACCAAGCCCGCACGCGCTGACGCGTGCTAAGGCGAGTGAGACGGGCGCGTGGGGCCCACGCGTTTATCATCTTCTCCAGCCATGGCTTGCCGAAAAATTGCAAATTTATACCACAAGAAAGCCTATGCTTAATCGATCCTAAGGGTACCTAAGATGGCTCGAATGGAGGTCGGAAAGTGCTTCAACGGAGGGCTTGAAGTCTCGGCCAGGCGGTCCGCCTAGGGTTCCGGTAAGGCTCGATTTGCCTTCGTTTCTGCTCCGTTGCTCACCAAATGCTCCAGATATGACCTTCAAGCTATGGGCAACAAAAGCCCTCTATCCTTTCCTCTCAATTCGTTCAAAATAGGCGTCGATTTGAAGCTCCAAGCTCTAAAATATTCTGTTTCAAAGGGCTCTATTTATAGGCAATGGGAAACCCCGATTTTCCTTTGGCCGCTTTGCCCAATGCCTTAAGCATTCATACCTTCCCTGGATCGAACTTGAGGCAGCCTCGCATGACCAGAAAACCAATTTACAGGTGCCGACATCGCGACCAACTTCTTGGTCAGATTTCTCGAAAATTCAGCCACCCCGATGCCCAATCACGGTTCATGAGTGCTCCTACGAGATCCCCGACCATCCCTTGTGCTAGCCCATTGCCTGAAATGGCCAGTCGGAGACTGTGCGTGCCACTATCGGAATCCATGGCTATGGATTTTTCGATTTTTTGTAATTTCACCCCCTCAGATTCGGTTTTCCCTTTTTGGCCCATTTTTTCACAACCCCTACACTTTCTTTAATTTCAATTGATCCCCTTAAGTTCCAATCTTTCAACTTCCTCTTTGCAACTTTAGGAAAAAATGTCATTTTGACCCCCCTCGGGCAACTTTAGAAAATTGCACTTAGGATTGTTTCTCTGTTTTGGCTTTAAACCTACTCGTTTCTTCCTGAAACTTCTGAAGGGTTCTTCTACTCGATAAACCGAAGCTTCCCTAGCTTTTGCCATTATTTCGGGAGTCTCCTACAAGAATTCAGTTTTCAGCCCAAATGGCAGCTGCATTTTTGCTGTACCGAAAATCGTTCCTGATTCCATTCTTTCGCTCCTAAAAATCATGCCTCGAGATTCTCGTTAGAGGCATTCCTATTTCCTTAGACATTTAAGCTTTAGAGTACTCCCGTCAGCTGATTCGATAAATTTTTTGGGCTTTTCAAATACCTAATTTTCTCAAATTTCTATTTTTCCTTTAAAATAATAACCCAAAATTCTTGGGTATTACAAATGTTATTATCTAAGCGGACATTTACTAATTTAAAGAATATAAAATATATACAACTAGAAAGTAAAAACATATATATTTACAAATGCACGAGATCTTCAAAATCAAAAATCTAAATTTCCATATTAAACGTTGAGCTACTATTGTTTGTGATAACCTTTGACAATTCTAAAATCAGTATGCAAAATGATTAGTTAATATCAAAGTAACATGTAATGAACTAACTCTTGGGTAAATTTAAAAAGAGTAAAACTGAGTTTTACCTTCTTCAAGTTGTTCAACATACTCCAAATCTTCTCTAAGACTTATTGGGGTGGTAGATGACCGAAGCTAATCTTGCGTACAAATTAAGCTTTCAACCATTTTAAGAGATAAAGAGCTCCTAAATGGATCAAGTACTCGACCGCCAGTGCTGAATACAAACTCAGACGCAATAGTAGAAACTTGAATTGCCAATACATCTAGAGCCATCGAAGACAGAATAGGAAACCTATGATAATTTGCTTTCCACCATTTCAAAATGTTGAATTCTTTAGCTGGATGCTCACACACTTCACTGAAATACTTATCCAATTTCGAAGGCACAATTGTAGGTCCACTACCACCGCCACACTTAAGTTTTTTGAAGTGAGAAAAAAATAGATTTTCAGAGTCATTCTCATCATCTGTCACAACAGTTGGAGTAGACACTTTAGATGGCTCTTTAGCATCACCTCAAGGTCCTAACTTTTCTTATATTCCTTATATAAAGCATGTAGGGATTTTTTAATAACAAAACTACACCAACTCCTCTCTCACCCCGATACATCTCTTTCAGTACATAATTCATATATTCTAACTTGTACCTCGGATCAAGCACCACAGCAATATAAATTAAGTGATTTGTTTTGTGCAGATGCCCCTAATATTTATAAAACTTTTCCTTCATTTTTATCACTGTTTCCACCATTTCAAAATCATCACTCTCCAACCACCCTTGTAAGAGACAATGCATCTTACCAAGCTCATGAAAAAATGTGTTGGAGGTGACATATGATGAACCCGATACTCACAAAGTTAGCTCATAAAAATGTTTCAACACTTTGACGATAAGTCTGATGATATTCTAATCCTCTAGCTTTGGTCTCCCATCTATAGTAATAATTTGATTCAAATCAGTATTCTAATTACTTGTACTAAGATCAAGTTTAAAACAAGGATCTTCTTCATCAAATCTCTCAAAAGCCCTCTCAAACTTTTGAGCGGTCTCTAACATCAAGAAGGTGGAGTTCCATCTAGTTGCAACGTCCAACGATAACAAGCCCTTACATTCAATTTTTTCCATTTCAACACATTGTTTGAATTTTCTCAATCTTGCTAGGGATTGTCTAACATATCTCATTGCATCCCTAACTCTTGTTATTGATTCATTTTGGTCTTTCAACTCATTTTGTACAACTAGATTTATAATATGAGCCACACACCTCATATGCAAATATTGCCCATTCAAAATGCCAGTAACCCATTTTGCTATTGTTTTCTTGAAATTAGCCACAAAAACATCATTTGAACTAGCATCATCCATTTTCAAAGTAAAAACTCTATCAAATTCCCATCCCATGAGACATTTCTAAATTCTCATAACAATGGCATCACCCTTATGACAAGATATTAGACAACAGTTTAAGATTTTTTTCTTTAAAATTCAAGTATTGTCAATATAGTGCGCTATCAAGCACATATAATTCATCATTTGAATTGAAGTCCAAGTGTCAGTGGTTAAGCAAACTCTTTGACAAGAATTTTTTAACTCATTCATCATGTTTAACCTCTCTTTATTGAATAACTCAAAACAATCACAAGCCATAGTCCAACATTCATGAAGTGCCCTCACGCTCAACAAACATGAAAGGTTGCTCATCTACCATCAGCATACAACCTAAAGCCTTTCTTGCAAGTACTTGATCAAATTTCTAATTAACCACTGCAATAACATTATCACCACCCTCTCATTCACCCTTTACTATTGTTGATTGAAAATGCAATTCTATTTGATGAGATTTTATATGCCTTCCCAAGTGATGTTGCACCTCTATCATTTTCAAGTTGGCAATCTTGGGTTGGTGCTATTAATGCAGGCCTTGAACTATCATTCACACTAGGGATATTTATGGTGTGCGTCATGTCTTCTTCTATTGCCATCTAAAATTAGATTAATACAATTGATAATTATAATTTAAATTTAAATGTATTTAAAGACTAAAGAGTAATTTTAATTTAAATTAAATATTTTTAAAGACTATAGTTGGAAAGGGTATCTATTTACATAAATTAGGAAACCCAATACATGAAAACAAGGACCAATTAAAAAAATACCATAGAGGAGCATGACTTTACATACATTGCAAGAGGACATTGAGGCTGCCATTTCGAATGAAGTACTAGTGTAATAATACTTTTATTCCCTGTTACATTGTAATAATATCATCAAAATTAGTCTCTTTCTAATAATAGCAATGTTATAATTATTATTATTTGAATGGACTTGGAAGAATAACCTTAGTGAAGTTAAAAAAAAACCACCACTAGTATCCGTAAAAACCTATGTTCATAAGTAGTATACTGTTTTGTGTAATTGTGCAAACATATTCGATTGTTATAAATTGATGATGTTGTTAATTGGATGATCTTTGAAGGATAAATTAAAATAGTGTTGTTAATTAAATGTATTCTGTTAGGTTGTAGAGAGAGAGCCAAAAAGAAAATAGAAAGCAGAAAACCCTAGTTTCTAGTTCTAATGAGTTCTTTCAATTTTATGTAGATTAACATAAATCATGCATATCGGTTGATTATAAATGAAGACGGAAGCTAAACCCTTATTTGGAAGTAGAGAACAAATTAAGAATGCAAACTTTTCTCATCAATAATGAACCTCAAGACAACACAAAATATAGAAATAAACCTTTAATTCTACCGAACCAAACACGAAAATTCCACAACTATAGCACATTTTCATTGTTCGGTCAACATAAGTGGCTCACAATAGTGTACATGAAGTTGAGCAGCACATGAAAACCAAAATAAATCAAAAAACACCTAGGAGTGAACGGACGATGGTCTGAAGGCGGACAGACGGAGGACGATCGGCATTGATATCTGCATAACCAAAAACAAAGTTAAATACTGGAGAATGATAAAGAGAGCAAGCTATGATGAGACTCACCTATGTGACTATGTCGATGTCTAACAGCAAAGGGAAAGGCAACGAACGGCGCAGGTGACAAAGGAACTAAGGGCGACAGACGGCGGCAACAACGACAGTCGGGGTACAGAAGGGGGTTAGGGTTTCACTCAATCTCTCTTTCTCTCTCTTTCAACTTGGGAATTCTCTCAAATGGCAAATGGCAATGGCACGCAAACTGAACTGGGGTTGGGATATACAGTATACATGGTTCTAAACGCAAAACGACATCATTTTAAGATAAAATGATGTCGTTCCATATATCCAATTCGATTTCTTTGGGTAATCGGTCGAAACTAATCGAACTGATAAACAGACCTAAACTTCCACCAACCCTTTAACCGAACTACTAACTGATAAGATAAATAACTGAACTGAACTAGCCAGTTCAGTCGATTTTGTTTGATGGATTCAATTTAATCAAAAAATTGCACAAGCCTATTTACTTGTGTCGCACAACCAAAAGGTTTGATTTTTCATTATATGTTATTTGTTCCTAAAGAGATTATATATTTGCAAACTAGATTTTGTTTTTTCGGGTTTCAACATTAGCCAAAGAGTTTGGTTGATCAATTTTTTTTTTAAAATTTCCGTTGTTTTTGGATCTATAGAACCCAATAGTTATGGGAGATTTGGATTTTGATGATGATGATATTATTGGAGCCTTGGCTCTTAATGATGATGTTATGAGAGTTTGGGATGATGATGATGATATGGGAGCTTCAGCTCATGGAATGGTATGGGAGCTCTAGTTCATGATAATGTGATAACCAGTTCATGGCTATAGGCAGGTTTGTATACCGAACCCTGGGTGCCAGTGTGTGTCTTATGTGGGCCCCTTAGTTCATTACATGTGCATTGATGTGTTTGTGACTAGTAGGTTGAGTATTGCTTCATGGCATGGTTTGTGTGTGGTGTATGGGGAAGTTTATCTTTAGCCTTACTTCCTTTTGTTTCTTTATACTTGCTGAGTCTTGTGACTCACTTTTTCTTTACATCATTCTAGGTAAGGGCAAAGAGAAAGTCAAGGGTTGGTCTAGCAAAGCTTAGTCTTTCATGGGTAATATGTGTACAGAAATCCCTTAATCGAAACATTCCTAGGTTGTTTTGCTTGTTATGTCCAAGGTGGGCATTATCACATTTTGTTAAATTGTAGTGCTTTTTATGTCTATTGGGAAAATGGCCTTGAATATTGTGTAAAATAATTGGGGATTATGTTCTGTTATGCTTTTATTGTGTAAAGTAAGAAGGGAATTTGAGAATGTATCTTGAGTTTGCATCTATGTTCATTTTGATAGGACTAGCTCTGCAAACTCCTATGCTAGCAGGACTTCCGGGAAATGGGCCATGATAAGTTAGTATGAGAGCTTGTATAAAACAAATTAAGGAAATTTTTAGTCGTTATTGAGCATGCACTAGTACAGTATTTACTACCTTGTTCAGTATTAGATACTGACGTAAGGATGATGTGTCACATCCCATATAACATGAGAATGTCTCTAGTAAACCTGTGGGTGATGGTTGGAGAACAATCCAGTAAATGTGACATTGATGACTAACCACTTGGCATTGTGGATAATGGTCAAGTCGTCTAAGTTATGATAGTATAGCTAATCCTTAGACTTGAACTGGTATGGTTGTTTTGTATATTAGTGTGTGAGATTTTCTAATGCGCTAAACTATCCAATTGTGATGTGGGCATGTTCATTTATATGGTTCTATATTACTAGTGTATAGAGACAAGTGTTGGAAATAGGATTCATCACCCTTGATGTTATTGATGAGGTGAACATTTTATATGATCTACTGTTAATGTGACAGGACAGTCCCTAGCCAAGTCAGATAAATTATTGAGAAATGTGTTTCATGAGGTGTCATATAGTCACACTGATATTATCAAACACATAGTTATTGAGATTATGAGTTTATCACTACATGACTCTTGCTCTTTTAGGATGTTAGGTTATGAAAGGATTATAGTACATGATAATCGTCAACTATAATAGACTTACTTGAAGTTAGACTTTTTCGTTTTCTATATTGTCTTGAATTATTAACCATTGCTAGATGTTATCTAGGACTTCTCAGATCATCACCAGGATATGAAAAGATTCTTGTGATGGGTTAAGGTGTTAGCTGGTACCAAAACAGGTTTTGGTGCTATCTGATTGCTCGTGAACCTAGAAAGTCACAACCATATAGTGTTGCATCAGGTATCGATACTAATCATCCATTGTGTCTTAGATATTTGATTTCCTAAGAGTTAGTGAATCAGGATGTGAAATCTTCTAAATTCAACAGGAGAGTCAATTGCTCGGCTTAAGGAATTGACTACTGCAACAATCGACTCCCGGTGGTCGCCAGTCAATTCCCACATTGCCCTAGCCAATGGTACGTGAAGAAGCAATTGAAATTACAGAGAAATTACTACTTGGCTCTATGTTATCTCTCATCTGTTTCTATTTTTTTTTTTTTTTTTTGCTATGTTTTCGTAAAATTAATTAGGCATGAATGTCACATGGACAATTGAGACAAGAATACTGGTGATACGGAATCCTCAATCTAGCACGGGAATAGGCAATTGAAACAGTATCAGAATGTACGCTAAGTGTGGACAGTCTATGCCTACTATAACGTGAGGTGGAATCGATCTCAGTACATAAACTGTTTCTGTACCCTAGGCTGACATTAGACTTTAGGTGTTCATCTATTATATTTCATGTGATAAAATAACGTGTTGGTTAAATATTCAAGCTATGTATGGTGTGTGTTTAATGGCTTCCACTGTGTATATTTAATGCAAGTCAAAAATTTTAATTTTACCTGCACCATCATACATGCAATCCGGCAGCAGACATAGCTGAATCACTATTTATCTTGTGTGTTGCATTCTTTCTGTTTCTTTTTATTTTTAGCTTCAAGTTATTCAATTTTTTTTTTTTTTAAATGTGAAAAGCTTAATTCGTCACCCTTTTAAGTTAACAAAGTTTTATAGTCTGTAGCTGGCAGTGACCTTTTTTGTTAAAACACCTCTTCAATCACCTTTCTCATGTTAATTGTTCCCCATACACTAAGCATTATGGGATTATTTGATTTCTTGTTCCTTTTTGTTAAACTCGTTGTGGGGTTTGAATTCCCCCTCGTAGGCATGCTTGCTACAATTTCTTGATACCTTCTTTTTTAGGGTTTCGTCTATCATCTCCCACTCTTCAGTGATATTCCCCATGATCTTGATTTCGTCGTGGAGGAAAAGCTCAAGGGTTAGTTCTCCGTAGTGGGGGCCTTGGTTGATTTCCCAGTCGAGGAAAGGATTGAGAGTGAGTGTAATACCCAGTATTACATGGTATTGAAAATAAATAATTTTCGATTATTTTGAAAGGACTTCGAGTGGTCCGAAAAGCCCAATGGTCGATTTTGAGTAATTAATTAATAATAAATTACCGAATTGGCAGCAGAGAGTGCCCTAGGACTTAGATGTCCAAGGAAGAAGGCAAGAGATTGATGAGCGTCTCGAGGTGAGATTTATGACACTAGAAGCAGTCCGATAGGGAATAATTTTTTGAATAAATTCTGTATAAGCCCGAATGGGTGTCGGTACCGAATGGTTGCAGGGGATCTCTGGGGAGCTGAGGGGACCCTAGGGGTGGCCTGGTTTTGCGAATAAGATAACCCTTAGGCGTTTTCGGATGGAATGAATGTCTCGTGTAGGCACAGGTACGAAATCGATATTCCCGAGTAAGTGTCGGTAATTAATTTTTGGAAAAATCAAAAATCTAAGTGGTTTGATGATAATTAATTTAAGCTTTGGAGGGCTTAAGTGTAATTAGTAGATCTCCAAGTGGAATTAGTAAAACCCTCAAGTGATATTATTGAAAAAAAAAATTGAGGGGTTAAATGTGTAAAAATCGTATATATACAGTGTGGGCGAGGGAAGCTTCCAGGAAGCTTCGTGTGTCTCTGTATTTTGAAATGAGAGAGTAGAGAGTGAGAATAAGAGAAGAGAAATGGAGAGATCAGAGAGCTGGGCCGAGAGAGAGTTCGTGCGCGAGAGAGGGAGAAGGCTGGTGTTGGCCGATTTTGCAGAAAGAAGCAGCAGCATCGACCGTTGCTGTTGCAGCGATGGCGGCCATGGCCGACGCGAGCAGACCAGCAGTTGCGGAGGCAGTTGGAAGGGTCACAGTAAGGCCGTCTTGGGCTAGTGTCGGTGATCGAAAACGAGCTGGTGGCTCACGGTGGCTAAAGGCCAAAGCGGCGAACGGTTATGGCAGCGTGCAAGGGAGGTCCAGCTATGGCAGTTCGCGCCAATGGCAGCCATGGCCAGGCGTTGTGTGACGAGGAGTGGCCGGTTGCTGGAGCGTGTAGGCGCTGTGCGCGCCAAGGAAGAAGAAGACGCAAAGAAGGAAGAAGAATAGGGGCACACGGGAGAAGAAATGAAGGAAAAGAAAGAAAAGGAAAAAGAAAATAAAGAAAATTTTGGGAAAATCTAGAAAAATAGGAGGAAATTCCAGAAAATTCTAGAAAAAGTCTAGAAATTAATTCGGGGCCCAAGGAGCGTGCCGGAAGCTCGAAATGGAGATTTTGGGTGCAAGATGGCAATATAGAAAGCAAGGTCAGTAGGGGCGTTTGTCCAATTTTCTATTCTAGATTGTCTGAGATAAGTAAATAAATTCTTTCAGAATATTTCCTTTATGTAAGATATTGAATTGTGTAGTGTTGTTGGATTGAACCCTTGGGTGGGGTTGTTTGGAAATTTGTTAATGGGTGGTTTTGTGGTGATTGGCGGAAATGAAGACATTGGTTAATGTTGATATTGGGGTTTTTGTGTGTGTGGTATCTAGGTTCGACCGGGGAGGCGGTGATCCGAGAAGAGCTCGGAGTTCGGGTTAGCATTCTCGCCGAGGCAGAGATGAGGCTTCAAGCCAAGTAAGTGATGGCCCCATGTGAAGGTGGCCTTGCAAGTTGGTAAATATGTTTGATAATTATTTATGTTGCATTTGCACGTAGTGGTTAACACTTGCGTGATGTGAGATCTAGTGGACTTATGGCCATATAGAGGACTAGTGTTGTGGGAGCTAATAGGTTGATGCCTCAAACCTTGGTGGGTTGTGAGGATGAATGGGCCTAGCCTCATTTGTATGCATTGGCATACATAAACATGGTTATATTCATATTTACATGCATTGCACCCTTACTGAGTCTTTATGACTCATGAGGTTTCACCTCATGTGTAGATGTTGCAAGTCCAGATGCAAGCAAGGATGGCGCCTGGAGGCTATTGTGGCAACTAGCAGTGTTGCCCGAGTTGTGTATTTTATTATCTCTTGTATGTAGCCATGTGGTGTTATGTATGTATACCCTGGTGAGAAAATATATGTGTTTTCGAGTGTTAGATGTATCTAATTGTTGTAATCAGCATAGTGTGATAAATGATTGTGAGATTTTTCGTTATATATGGCTTAATTGGAGAAGCCGAGTTTCAAATCAAGTAAGGATCGAATAGGTATGTTCCGTAAATCCCAGAACTCAATGGATGTTGTTGCGCTAGTTTGTGCCTGGGTCACTTTTGGCTTGCTATGAGGCGAACTGAAGAGAGGTGAAACTCACTCGTGTTCGAGTCTCGATCCGCTGTGTTTTCTTGATTGAGTTGGAACCGATTCCTGAGTGGAGCGAAGGGAAGGACTGTAATACCTGAGAAATTTGGGTTAATTAAAAAGAAGCAATTTATTAGAGAAATGGGATTTCGGAGAAAATTGGTATCTGAATAGCCCAAAAAATAGACCAAATCAACTACCGGGAGTGCCCTGGAGCCAAGATGCCAAAGGAAAATAATGTGGCATTAACAAGCACCCCATGATAGGATTTATGGTGCCGAAAGAAACTGGATCGGGAACAATTTTCGGTACAGCAAAAATACAACTGCCAATTAGGCTGCAATACCGAATTGTTGTAGACGACTTCCCGGAAGTCAACGGAAGCTTGAGGGGGTTTCGGTTTTTCATAAGGAACAACCCTTCAGTGGTTTCAGGAAGAAACGAGAAGGTTTCGGGCCAAAACGAAGATTCGGGCCTAAGTGTAGTTTTTGGAAATTGCTAGAGGGAGGCCGAAACGATATTTTTTCGAAATCCTCAAGGGTCAAATTGATGTTTTAGGACTTGAGGGTCTTGAAAACAATTATCCAAAGTTCAGGCGCTAGGTGGAAAAAGGCCAAAAAGAGAATACCAAAAGTTAAGGGGTTAAACTGCAATTTTTCGAAAGTTGGGCATGGCCAGCACATGGCTGGTCGGCCATGGACGATTTTGGCCATCTAAAGCACTGGGTTTTCACGAGGGATGGTCGAGGAACATTTTTGGTAAATGGATGGGTCGACAATAGTCATCATAGTGGCCTGAAAAAGCAAAAAATCGACCAAAAGATTCGGCCGATTTGTCGAAGGCTGCAAATCGAGATTTTGGTCGGCTAGGGTCGTTTAAGGGTCGATCCAGGGGAAGTTTATGCTCCTAAGGTGATGGGCAAGGCGGCCAAAGCCATTTTGAAGCTCGACGATCGTCTATAAATAGAGCTCAAAGTGGCCGAAAGTTTCAAGATATAGAGCTTCAAATCGAGGCCGAAATCGAACGAATTGGGCAATGGGAATAAGGGGCTTTTGAAGCCCATGAGAGGTAGAATAATTGTGGAGATTTTCAGCTATTTTGGTTGAGGTTTCGACAGGTCGCCGGAGTTTGGGGCAGACGCCTTGGCCGAATGTTCGAGGCCCCGATGGGAGGTCTTCCGGTGCTCCTTTTAGGCTCAAACTTGGCCAAGAGGATCGACTAGAAGAAGGCTTTAAGATGGCATGAAAATCTCATATTTTTGGCGACCGGAGCGCCGGAGAAGATGACCGGCGCGTGCCGGTCACGCGTTGCATCTCACTCGCGCCCAGTCGCCCTAGCACGTGCGGGCGCGTGCAGCTTGGGAAAATTTTGAAAAAAATATAGAAAAATCCGAAAAATTATTTTACGGAGGTTCGTGCAAAAAGTTTTGAAGTTCGGATTCCCGATGTCTCAATTTTTGCACCAAAGAGCCTGGTTTTGCGTGAAAATGCAACATCCGGGTATGTCCAGTATTTTTCCCTTGAAGTTTATGGCATATTATGAATTGTTGTGAAATTAGATTTGAGAAAATATTCTCGAGGTATTTATTGGAATTTTTGGAAAGGAAAAATGAAATAAATGGAATATTGAGGATATTTAGTGATTAAATATTATCTTATGATAGAGGAGATCGAGATGATGAGATTGGTACAACTTTTGAGAGTTGACACGAAAATCAAGGCGGGCACGCATATCGAGGTGACGCACGCTTTTCAAGGTGTCTTGATCTTTAGGGCAAAGGTGAGTTGTTTTATCCTAAGTATGATTTGGTGAGTGGTTTTCTCACAAGAACTTATATTTATATGATTGTTATATATGCATGTTATTTATGAATGTAATGTTCATTTTGTCATATTACATTGAAAGTCGTGATAATTACATAGCATGATATTATTGTCATATTGATATCTGTGCATGGGAATGGGATGTCGCCCCCAAAGTGTAGCCGTAATTCCCCAATGGCGTTGAGGGAATAACGTAGGCTTATCCTACAGAGGTTCGGGATTTGCCTAAGATTCCTAGCTGGGCTTGCGGGCCAGGGAAGTTACACTAAGGGAAAATGTTGTTCATGTTATTGCATCATGCATTCGTACATATGTTTTGGACACTCACTAGAAGTTTTATCTTCTAATGGGTTATAACCCTGGAACATTCCACGTTTCAGTTTTAGACTTGCAGTTAGAGCAGGGAGCAGGTTGAGATATGACGGCACGTGATGGCATGGCCGATGATTCAGCGAGCTGTCTCGGAGATGTTTTAGCTGATGTTTTATTGATGATTAGTCTTGTTAGAATATTATGAAATCTCCATGTATTTATGTATTTCAATATTGAGGATATGATGTTAATTATGGTACGAATTCTTATGTTATAAATAAAATGATTTGATTATGTACCATATTAGGTTTCGATTATCGCTTCCACATTTTTAATGATTTGCTGGGGGTTTTGATCGGGACTCGGTACTTAAGGTTTAAGTTATGTACCGGGAAAGAAAGAAAAAAATAAATTATGTATATTTTGGGCCCCAGCATAGTGACACACTTGGTAAAAGAAAAGCGGGGTGTTACAAGGACGAAGCCTAGTTCCCACTTAGGGCGTTTCCTATTGAAACATAGTCCAACCCTTTAGTTGTGGTTCATCATGTGAGTAATTCGGTCGATTATTTACTAGTAGCGCCCGTAAGTGGGAGCAGGTCGTCACAGTGAGTGTCATGTGTGGCCTCATAGTAAGAGCTGATCTCCACATCCCCTCTTCGGGCTCCTTATGGCTAGGTGTTTTCTAATATAAACTTCCTCAAAGTGGCAGGCAAAGTTTCATTGGCAATATGCTAACCATGTCCCAAAGTGATTACATTCCTTGAACACATTGTCGCAAGGCTTCATATTTGGCCCAAGGAACCATAGGCGATGCTTGTTGGGAAGAGCCAAGTTGATTAGCAAAGTAACAGTAAGGGTTAACCCCTAACTGATGTTGAAAGTCTAGTGGGGGGGTTGAGTCTACATCTAACGCTGAGAGTGTTGATACTTCATTCTTAGACTTTAACAATGCTCTAGTTTGTTTCCCTTGACAACAAACATCACAAAAAATTTCTTCACGGAATTTCATCTTAAGGAGCCCTAAAACTAAGTCTTTGTTAGAAATTTTTCTAATTAAGACGGGATTAACATGTCCTAGTCTTCTATGCCACAAAAGAATGTCTTCATTTTTAACAATTAGGCATTCTGCATTAATTTCCCCAATGTCGACAACGTACACATTGCCTTATCTTTTAGCACAAATAATAGAAGATTTATCACTATCAATAATGAGGCAATATTTTTGTCTAAAGATAACCTCATAACCATCATCACAAAATTGACTAATGTTAAGTAGGTTGTGTTTTAAACCATCTACTAACAAAACATTTCTACTGGTGGTGTGTTGAGGTTGACCAACTATGCCAATACCAACCACCTTACCTTTAGCATTATCTCCAAAAATGACAAATCCACCATCCTTGGGAATGAGATCTATAAATAGACCTCTCTCATTGGTCATGTGACGTGAGCATCCACTATCCATATACCACTTGTTGCCTATTGTGGTCCTCACACACATCTGCACATATAGAATCATATCTTAGCTTTGGGCACCCATCTAGGGACGAGTCCCTTATGTCTAACTTCATCAAAACCAAATGTTCGAACTACTCTTGATGTGCTTGCATGAGATACATTAATAACCATCATCCTAAGTATTTTCTTTACTCTATACTCTTCGGAAATGATTTTTCCTAACATCTTGAGGTTGTTTATTATCTTTTGAAACCTATCATTCATATCACCAATATTCTCATTTTGAAGTAACTTAAATTCTTCATATTGTGACATTAATAGATTTATCTTGGTATCTTTCACTTGATCGATTCCTTCATAGATAAATTCTAATTTCAACCAAATTTCATGTGATGCAGAGCAAGCAGAGAGTTTTTCATACTCACTAGATAAAATCGAACAAAAAATTATATATTTAGCTCTATGGTCCATTTGGTGCTTCTTAATGTCTTCCTCAGTTCATTATACTTCTTTCGTTGAGGTTGTAGTAAAACCGCCTCTACCTATTTTCCATAATTAATAGTTTATAGAAAACAAATAGAACTCCATCCTCATTTTCCAATAAATATAACTAGTTCCATTAAAGAAATGTGGTTTAAAAGGGTGATGGTCCTTCGGTTAGGGCTTGGCTTGTATATGATGCCATTTTCGGATCTCTTCTAAGTTAGGTATTAAAACAATAGACTCAACTATTTTAGAACTCTATTCTCATACCAATTGTTGGTCCCTTAATGAACGGCCACTCAAGAGTTGTGAAGCACGAAAATGGCTTGGAGATGCCGTTTCGGCGTTTCCAAACTGTTTCCCATTTTGAAAATGAGAAAAATGACCCCAAACTTTTTTCAAGCTGTTTGTGTAATTTTCAAAGGTCGTTTCATAATTTTAAAAACTTGTGTTTCCAATCGAAAACACATTTCCAGTGAACAATTACAAAACAGTCAAGCCCTAAAAATTGAGATTAGATTTGGCTCATTCCCTCTCTTCATTTTATTCTTCTTCTTCTTCCAGTTCGATCTCCCTCGTCCTCGCCATCTGTTTCCAGTTCAATTGCTTCGTGGTTGTCTATTTCATCGCCGTTTACTTCTAGAGCCTCTCGCCACCATCTGCTGTAGTTTTCCCTCGTCGCCAGTTGTCCCTCTCTTTTGTAAGACTGTAAGTAGCGTCCTTGTTTTCTCGTTGGCCGCCAGTTGTCCCTTCCCTTTCGTCGCTACTTTATTTTTTAGTAAAAAAAAAAATGATTTTGTTAATAGGCTTTATTTGGTGGGCATTGTTGCTTTGTAATGTACTTTTTATTGATTTATTTATCTTATTAACATGGCATATAAGGTTTTAGTTAATGGCCACAAAAGTGATAGTACTGCACCCTTTTTGCAGTTATTTTTTTTTTATTTGTTAGTATAAAACAATTTGTTGATGGATTTTATTTGGGTAAATTGATGCTTTCTTGTACTGTAACCATAATTGATCTATCTTCCTATCATGAAAGGTTTTTAGGGAATAAACAAAAAATGGAAGATTTTGAAGGTTGTGTAATGGGTACTAGGAAAATTGCATATATATATGTGTATATGATATGGTCATCTTATTTTTTATGTCTTGAACATTGTAAAATTGCGTGCTAAGGATTCTTGTTTTCTAATCTTGATTGATTTATGAAGGGTTGTGTTTTTAATTTTTCAAATCCTTACTATTTATCCGTCAATGTTTGCTTCCACAGGCATGGCTTGGTATGCTTTGTAGCAAGATTTAATGTCGCATCTCTAGCTTAACACATAACTTAATTTAATAGCATCTTTGGACATAATAATGTTGATCGTGTTTCAAAATTAAGCAGGGTACATGTAACGCCCCGTTCCCACTTACAAGTGTTGCTCGTGAATAATCAACTAACTATTCACTCGCTAAGACGAAAATGAAGAGACGGGCTATGTTTTCATGAGAAACGCCCTAGGTGGGAACTAGGTTTCGCCCCTCCCTTCGCTCCACTCAAGGATCCGGGAAAATATCGAAAGATCTCGCAAAAATAAAACCCAAAACCTTGGTGAAGCGTCACCCTTCTCTAGCTCTTAATGAAGAGCTAAGGATGACATTTCCCAAGATACGACAAAATAAGCAAATCACACCTGTTTCATTTAAATTATGGCACAAGGCCTTAATTATTAAAAAATAAATTTTGGCCCAATTATTAACCCATTTTCTCACTTCCAAATCCTTTTGAAAATATTTAGGTTAATCTTCCATTGAAAAATTTAATAAATGTTTCCTTAGCAAATCTCCATTTATTTCCCTCTTAATTATTTCAAAAATACCTTAAATTTCCAACCTTTAGGAAGTAAATTTTTTTTTTTTTTGAAATTCAAACATCAAGCTTCCTCATCCATTTTCCAAAATTCAAGGAAAATACTCTCTTATTTATTTTCTAAAATATAGGAATTTTTCCACAAATGCCTTAAAATTTTCATTAATTTAACAATTAATTTGGAGACTTAAATCCTCATTTATTTATTTTTAAATATGCCTTATTCCCAGAAATTCTAAATAGGATAAATAAATAAATATAAAAAAATAAAACAGCAGCAGGGAGGGGCAGCAGCCGCACCAGTCGCGCCTCGGTGTGCAGGCCGCCCGCGCGCGGGCTGGCCACCTAGCCCTACGCGCGCGCGCCTAGCCTCGCCAGCCGATATCCACCCAAAAAAATTATTTATTTTATATTTTTTTTCCTTTTTAACCCAAATTTTCCAGAATACTTAAACACCTCAAATACCTTCCAAAACATCAAAGTTTTCCTCCACACATCCACATAAAGCATACATACATATCAACTAAATAAATACATCATCATACACTACACAAGCCAAAACACCTTCAACTTCACATGCACTTTTCTTGCTCCATCTCCTTCAATCTTCCCAAAACTTTCTTTCCTTTAGAAGATTCCCCACCTTCAAAGAGGTCAAAGGACCTTATGAGCCATTGCTCAGTAAGGGTGTTATGCATAAGTAAATGTAAAAATGAGAAACACATGTAATGCAAAATGCAATGCAATAAATGGGTAGACCTCTATGTCCTCATAACCACCATAGATTAAGGCACCAACCAACCCCTCCTACATCACTAGTCCTTCATATGGCCATAGGTACACTAGAACACAAATCATGCAAATGTGACCATTACATGCAACTCATACAAGACACTTACAAATGCAAGCAAACCCCACCACTTGGGGTCATCCCTTACCTCTTCTCCCTTGAGAGCTTTGACAAGATTTTCCTTCCAAGACTTCTTTTGCTTTCAATCCCTTAAGAAAATGATTCTTAGAGCATTAGATGATCTTGAAGACTAGAGGAATGAAAAGAGAAATGAAGACTTTCTTTCTTTCTTCTAGAAAAGATTTAGATCAAAGCTTACCTTCCTTTCCTTTGGAAGCTCACAAGAGAACTCTCCCATGTTCTCTAATTTCTTCCACCAAGCAAAACTTTCACTTAGAGATTTTTCTTCTTTACATCAAATGTCTTGACATCTCACAAGTTCAAGACTAATTTCTAGCCCTTGATCATTCTTTTAAAGAACAAATCCTAACCCTTGAAACTAGCACAATCCTTGTGCTTTAAGAGGGTTTATTCTTAGCCATAGATCAAGATGAAATTAAATCTGCACCCTTAAAGAAAAGCACAATCCTTGCCATCTAGTCTCTTTAAATCTCCACCCTTGACGATAAACTAGAGATTAAATCTCCATCATCTATTCTTTTTATTAGGCTCATTAGATATTTATTTATTTACAAATTTGGCAATCCATGCCACTTCCAAGAATCAATTGAAGCCATTAGATCTTGATCCTCTCCAAGCTAAATCCTTAACCATTGGATCAAGGCTCCAATTCCCATAATTACTTAATTATCAAAATTAAGAAATATTGACTAATTTCAAGATTGACTATTTTCCAACATTTCTCATTTAATTTAAATCCCCTAGATTTTCAAGCATTTAATGGAGACTACTTTCTATTTCTTTTTGATTTACTTTAAATCATTCTTGAAAGACATAATCCTTTATATTTGCATTTACTTTATTCCCACTATTTTTCCACATAAATGCATGACTAATATCCAATTTAATAAATAATTTCTTTAATTCACACCATGATGACTCTCATTTAATGCTTGAGAGACCATTTTCCTTTTTCTTTTTGAATTTCTTTTAATCTCCCTCTTGCTTCACAAGATCATGCAAAGTGTCACTAATCTAACCTACTTGGCTTCCATTTTAATTCCTAATTATCCATGCATTTAAACAAGAATTAAATTCTCCCAACAAAACCAATTCCCCAATTTATAAATATTTTCTCCACAAAAATAATTTACCTTTATGGGACGGGACTCCAAATTACCGTTTTTCCCTTCTTAAGGCATCCTATATATATGTGCATTCTCTTTGATTCAAGGGCAATTATGAAAATTTTCATATACCATTATTCCCTTAATCGACAATTTTATCATGACTTATCAAGGGAATTACAGTACAATAAATAGTTAAGATTTGTGTAAAACCCTGTATTACATGGTATTGAAAAATAAATAATTTTTAGTGATTTTGAAAGGATCTTAAGTGTTCCGGGAAGCCCAAAAGTTAGTTTCAAGAAATTAATTAATGAAATTTGCCGAATCGATGGCAAAGAGTGCCTTGAGACTTAGATGTCCAGGAGAGAGGGCATGAGATTGCTAAGCGTCTCGTGATGAGGCTAATGACGTTGGAAGCATTTTGATCGAGAATAATTTTCGAAATAAATTTTGCATAAGCCCGAATAGCTGATAGTATCGAATGGTTACAAGAGACCTCCGGGAAGCTAAGGGGACACTAGGGGTGGTCCGATTTTGGGAGTAAGACTACCCTAAAGTATTTTCTGGTGGAATCTAGGTCTCGTGTAGGAGTAGGGACAAAATCGAAATTCCCGAGTAGATGCCGATAATTAATTTTGAAGAATTAAGATTTTTGTATATCTTGATATGATTAATTATTGGCTTGGAGGGTCTAAGTGTATTTTTAAAATTCTTAAGTGAAATTAAAGTGATGCTTAAGTGGAATTAACGAGATTTATGAGGGACAAATGTATAATTATATATATATATGTGGATTGTTGTCCAAGCTTGCTATAGTACCCATTTAATTTGAAATGGGTTTTCTCTTATTTAAGGCTAAGGGCCGAGAAAGGCAGAGAGAGTAAGGGAGAGAGTTGAAGGCAGAGAGTGAGAGATAGAGAAAGAGAGAGATGGGGAGAGATCGAGAGAAGGAGAGATGGTCGGCCAGAGGCGGCGTGATGCAGCGAGCAGAGGCAGCCATGGCGACTGTGGCGTCGGGCGATGCTTTAAGTAGCGAGGAAGGTTGCTGGTGGTGGTGGCGACATGCAGCGGTTGAAGCAGCACCTGAGGTGGTGGTTGGCAACTACAATGGCGGCTTGAAGCAGTGGAGTCAGCCATGGCAACATTGTGCACAAGGGAGGCTAGCGCTGGAAGCGGGTTCGCGATGGTCCTAGGAGGCGCGGTACGGTCAGCGGTGGCTATTGGTGGCAGAGCCGGCAACGGGAGTGGCCGACAAGGGCGGGCGGTGCCACTACGTACGGGTGGCCATGTGTCATGAGGAAGAAAAAGAATGGAGGAAGAAAAAGGCGCAGGAAGGATGAGGAAGAAGAAGGGAGGAAAGGAGAAAAAAAAGAAAAAGAAAAGAAATAATAATAATAATAATAAATAAATAAATAAATAAATTCTAAAAAATATGGGAAAATGAAGAAAAAAATAGTAGGAAATTCCAAAAAATTTTGAAAATTATTTTGGGGATCGAAGAGCATGCCGAAGGCCCGAGAATGAGATTTGGGCACAAAAATTACGGCCAAGGAAGCAACGCCGATATGGGCATATTTCAGAATTTCTCCTCCAAAATGAGTAAAGGTAAATTAATCATTTCTTTTCAAGTTAAATGCTTTATGTGAAATGTTGTGAAATAATGCAATGTGATGAGTTGTTTGGATTATTCCCTCTGTTGGGGTTGATTGGAAGTTGTTCCCGGATAGTTGCAGTGTATGGTGAAATTAAAAGCATTGGGTTAATGTCGGATGTTAATGGAGTGGGGTTTGTGTGTGTTTGCATGTAGGTTCGACTAAGAAGACGGTGATCCTAGATGAGTTCGAGACTTAGGATGGAGTTCGTGCCGAGGTAGAGATGAAGTTTCGAGCCAGGTAAAGGATGATCCCAAGTGGGGGGGTCTTACTTGCATTTGCAAGTGTTTCCTTATGAATTGCATGTAGTAGTCAGCATTGCATGATATGTGTTCTAGTGTACCTATCTCCATAGGGAGGACTAGTGTTGTAGGAAGGGTTGGTTGATGCCTTACCTATGGAGGTTATAAGGGCATGGAAGACTACCCAAGTTGTATTGAATTTTCGCATCACATGCTCATTCATGTTTCATTTACTTATGCATTTGCACCCTTACTGAGTTTTTATGACTCATGAGTTTTTACCTCATGCTATAGGTGTTGCAAGTCCAGATGCAAGTAGGGATGGTGTCGAAAGGCTGATATGGTGACTAGCGTTTTCGCCCGAGTTCTATATGTATATTCTCGTATGTGCTCATGTGATTGAATGTAAACGTTGATGAATACTAGATATATCTAGTTGTATTCATTGTAATGCGAGAGATGTTTGTGAGATTGCTTGCTGTTTATGGCTTTAGTTGGTGGAGCTGGGTTCGGATCAGGTAAGGATAGAGAAGGTATGTCCCCATAAATCCCCAGTACTCAGTGAATGTTTGATGCGCTAGTTTTGTGCCTGTGTCAGCTTTAGCTTGCTGCGAGGCGAGTTGAAAAAATGTGAAGCTCACTCGGGTTTCAGGTCCTGTTCTGCTATGTTTTCTTGTTTGTTTTGGGACCGATTCCTCGAGTAGAGCGAAGGGAAGGATGAAGGCTAAAGCCACCTAGGGCATTTCATGATGAAACATAGTCCAACCCTTTAGTTGTTGGTTTTTCGTGTGAGTAATTCGGTCGATTATTCACTGGTGGCACCTATAAGTGGGAGCGAGTCATTACAATTTGCCTCAATAGATCCTATGAAAGTTGCCAGTCGCCATGTTTTCACTTTGTATTGAAATTTTAAGTCTTCTTCGAATGCAAATGAAATTTTTAAGTCCTAACATGCTGTGTAATATGTTTTATCTAAAACATTTCGTGCCTAATGCATCAAATTTGTTAAAAATCAATCCAAAAACATCTAGACATGCCAAGTTTGTGAAAATTATCCAAAATCAAAGTTTGCTTATTACATGGATTATAAATTTGGAGAAATTTGATCTTATATTATGAACCCTATATTTGATCATCTATTGATTTATTAATTTAACTCATAGGTCATATGGCTCACTCAACTTCAAGTTCAGGATCTAACAGCAGTATTTCATCAAAAAATAAGGATGAAGAAAATAATCCGTTATGGAAATATGTGACTATAATGGAGAAAATGGGATAAGGAAAGGGTGGTCGGAAATAGACTTGCAACTTTTGTGGTTTGCAAACATTTGGGACATACACAAGAGTTATGGCTCATCTATTGAGTATTAGTGGGAAAGGAATTGCTTGTTGTAAAAAGGGAAGTCCTGAAATTATACTTAAGATGAAAAAAGTTAAAAGAAAAGTTGCAAAAAAGTTATCAAGTTTACAACATAAGCAAGTGTCATTACCGACTAGTAGTGTTTCTTTGGGACCTTCTTTGTCTTTACATGAACCAAGAGTTTTAGAACATTTGAAGAAAAGAAAATCCATGGATTTGCATATTGCTAAAGCTTTTGACATGAACACTAGAGCACAATTAGATGCTAAGATTGCTAGGGTGTTTTATACTAGAGGTTTGCCTTTTAATCTTGTTAGAAACCTATATTATCTGAGTTCTTATTCATTTTCTGCTAAACATCCATTATGTGGTTATGTGTCTTTGGGTTATAAGTTGAGGACCATATTACTTCAGCAAGAAAAAACAAATGTTGAAAAATTGCTAGAATCTATTAAAAGCACTTGGTTGGGAAAATATGTTAGCATTGTTACCGATGGTTGGAGTGACTCACAAAGAAGACCCTTGATTAATTTTTTGGTTGTTTCTAAAAATAGTCCAATGCTTATCAAATCTGTGAATTGTTCAGGTGAAGTAAAGGATAAACAATTTATTGTTAATTTGATGAAAGAGGTAATAGATGAAGTTGGTGACCAAAAAGTTATACAAATCATTATTGATAATGCTGCTAATTGCAAGGGAGCTAAAGAAATCATTGAGGGTATGTTTTCTCATATTTATTAGACTCCTTATATTATCCATACACTTAATCTTGCTTTGAAGAATACATGTGCAGCTAGGAATTTAGAAAGTTATCAAGAGACATATGATAAGTGTCATTGGATCAATGAAGTGCATGGAGATTCTTTGGTCATAAATTTTTTTATAATGAATCATTCAATGAGATTGTCTATGTTCAATTGGTTTAGTTCCTTAAAGTTGCTTGCAGTTGCTGACACTCGATTTGCTTCTATTATTGTTATGCTTAAAAGATTTAAACTTCTTAGACATGCACTTGAAGCAATGGTTATGAGTGATGAATGGGCACAATATTGAGATGATGACCAAGGAAAAGCTTGATTTGTTTGTGAATTGGTTGTGAATGAGATTTTTTGGAAAAAAATTAATTATATTCTCGCTTTCACAGCACCTATTTATGATATGATTAGAGTTTGTGATACAAACAAACCATGCCTTCATTTGGTCTATGAGATGTGGGATACTATGATTTTCAACATGAAGAAGGTTATTTATGATCATGAAGGCAAGCTGCCAAGTGATTTTTCATCATTTTTTATGTCATTCATCGTATTCTTTTTGCTCGTTGGACAAAACATAGCACTCCATTACATTGCCTAGCTCATTCTTTGAACCCAAGGTAATTTTCAAATTCAATCTCTATTTCTTATTAATTCAATACTCTATGTATTATTTTTTTATTTTTTATTTTTTGTTGATTTTGTCTTTTGAAGGTATTATAGTGATAAATGGCTTCAAGAAAAAGAAGGTAGAATGCCTCCACATATGGATGGAGATGTCTCCACACAAAGAATGAAGTGTTTTAGGAGACTTTTTCCTAATCCAGATAAGCGTGCTATTGTTGATGATGAGTTTGTCGATTTTTCTCTCAAAAGTGGGCCATTTGGAGACCCCAAATGCTATCTTGAATAGCTATGATAGGGAATCTAGGAAGTGGTGGGCATGTTATAGTTCACGTGCTCCTTTGCTTCAAAGGTTAGCTTTTAAGGTGTTTGGACAACCTACTTCTTCATCCTGTTCTGAAAGGAATTGGAGTACTTATTCTTTCATTCATTCATTTAAAATGAATAAATTAACTCCAAAACGTGTAGAGAATTTAGTCTTTGTTCATAACAATCTTCGTCTTTTATCGAGAAGCACCTCCCAATATTACGATGAGAAGACAAATATGTGGGATGTAGGTGGAGATGAATTTGGGAGTATAGAAGATGTGGGTGTTCTCGAATTTGCTAATCTCTCATTAGATAAACCAGAGTTAGAGTTCGTACTATAAAGTGAAGATATTAGCCAGTCTATAGAAATAGAGAGTGATGAACTTAATGAACTTTTATTAATTGTATTATGTTTTATTTGGTTATTTAAATTCACTGTTTGTTTTTAATTACTAAGTCATGTAAGAATAATAGAACTTTTTAAATATTGTTGATAGTTGTTTGAATGTATTGTGGACTTTATGTTTGTGATTGTTTGAATACATTATGTAACTTATGTTTATTATTTATATTTGATTTTTTTTATTTTTTTCTGTATTAAAAATTATATTTACAAAAAAAACCCTATATTTTTTAAATTTACAGTTTATCCCGCGTTTTCGTTTCTTACTTTTTTAGAAAAATATCGTTTCTGCATTTCCGTTTTTTTATCGGAAACGCCTCTCATTTTCGTTTTCATGCAACCTAGCTCAAAAGGGGGTGAATTGAGTGGTTAAAACTTTTTGAACTTCTCGTTTATTTTATTTGATTTCTAAGGAGAATTATTAATGAATGATTTTTATTAAAAACTATATTTTATTACACCTTATTGATTAGATCAATTGAGTTATTAATTAATCAATCTTAAAATATCGCAATCAATTTATTTAACTAATCTTGCAAAATTGAAATCAACAGAATAAATAACAAAGTAGTAAAGAAAGATGAACACAGCGATATATAGTGGTTCGGTGTATCTTAAACACCTAATCAACTCTCATAAGATTTAACCACCCTTGGTGTTCCACTAATTCCAATCAACGCCAAGGTTTTCCCTTAACTTATCTTGGAAACTAGATCAAACACACATACACGCCTAGATTTAAATCCAGATCTAGGCAACCGATACAAGTCACAATCGACTTTAAAGGTTACAATACTCATCCACACTTGGACTCTAAACAATCAATGAATATTAGCAGTTATAAAACAATATTAAATATGATAAATATACCCTCATATCAAACAAAAACAGAGAGATGAATATTTAGCACTTCGATCTCCAGCAGTGGTAAGCTATTCGTTTGATACGGAATCGAAAGCATAAGCCTTGAGAAGCGATAGATCTTTTAAAGAGTTCTTCTAGTTGCTTTGAGATTTCAAAACGACATAAGTGCTTTCGTTGATGTGCATATAATGTATATATAGGGGCTAGGGCGACCTGCATAACATTTAAAAAATTTTGGCCGCGAAACAAATTAAGTGGACTTAGCCTTATTGCAAGTCAACTTATTTTTGGGCCTAAGTCGACTTATTTTCAATTATGTCTGCATATATTTTGCGCATCATGCTAGTGATATAGATACTATTCTTTTGGCATATTTTCCTAATCTTACTATACTCTCTCTGTTTACCTATTGTTTTTTTTTATTCTGACAAAAAATGGGAGAAGGATCCGCAGCATAAATAATCTTTGTAAGTTCTGCAAGTTAGAATTTTACTATTTTTTCTCTACTTCGTTTGCATCTATTAGTCGAAATATTTTTTATATATCAAGGTTTCTATGCTTCAAGTGTTTTTAGTTAGGGGGAGTTTATTCTATATGATTAAGAGAGATATCATAATATATTTTTTGTCCACCAAAATAAATCATGTTTTTGTCATCATAAAAAAATGAGGAGAATGTTGAGCCAACTTAGTGTACCTAAATTTATTTTGGTGTTTTGATGAATTACAAAAATACTCAATTGTTGAATATGCAAATTAAGGCTCCTAAATGTTTCTCAAAATATTTATTATATATTTAGTATTATCAAAAATTAATGTTTTTATTAAGTTCATCTTGCTAGGAGTTTTTAAATAAGTTAAAAATTATTTTTCAAAAATTGGACAAATCAATCGATTTAATCGTAGATAAGTTGACTCGATAGAGAGTATGTTTTATATAGGTTTTGTCTAAGTCAACTCGACATAGAAGCATTTTTAGCTAAGTTGACTTAATTGAAAACAAGTCTATTTATTGTAAAATAAGTCGACTTAGGCCAAAAAATAATTCGATTCACCGTGAGGCTAAGTCCACTTAATTTGTTCTGCGACCAAATTTTTTTAAACGTTATGTAGGTTGCCCTAGCCCCTATATATACATCATATGCATGTCAACGAAAGCACTTATGTCGTTTTGAAATCTCAAAACAACTCGAAGAACTCTCTCAAAGATCTTTAGCTTCTCAAGGCTTATGCTTTCGATTCCGTATCAAACGAAAAGCCTACCATTGTTGGAGATCGAAGTGCTGAATATTCATCTCTTTGTTTTCATTTGATATGAGGGTATATTTATCATATTTAATATTGTCTTGTAAATGTTAATATTCATTGATTGTTTAGAGTCCAAGTGTGGACAAGTATTGTAACCTTTAAACTCGATTGTGACTTGTATCGGCTGCTTAGATTTGGATTTATATCTATGCGTGTATGTGTGTTTGATTTAGTTTCCAAGGTAAGTTAAGGGAAAACCTTGACATTGATTGGATTTAGTGGAACCCTAAGGATGGTTAAATCTTGGGAGCATTGATTAGGTGTATGAGATACACTGAGCCATTATATATCGTTGCGTTCATATTCCTTTATTGCTTTGTTATTTATTGCGTTGATTTCAATTTTGCAAGATTAGTTAAATAAATCGATTGCAATATTTTAAGATTGATTAATTAATAACTCAATTGATCTAATCAATAAGGTGTAATAAAATAAAGTTTTTAATAAAAATCCTTCATTAATAATTTTCTTTAGAAATCAAATAAAATAAGCGAGAAGTTCAAAAAAATTTAACCACTTAATTCACCCATTCTTAATTCATCATGTTTTCAGACATATGATGATTTCATATTTGCAAAGCTGTGCATGATAAAATAAGCAAACAAATTTTTTCGAGATAGCTCGAGCGGTTGACTGCATGTGATTCAGGTGCTGGGTATACCAAGTTTGAGTGTTTGAATCTTGGACAACGCAATAGGTATTGCATTTGCTATAGGGGCCACGGGCATAGGTTTTCAACTTGGATTTACTTAGCTTGATTTGATTGCATGATTGGGTTAGTGTCCATAGATTATATGAGAGAAAGTGTTGGTTTTGCCAAAGATATATGTATTGGGCTTCCTCTGATTTTTACTTAAAAAATAATTTAGCAAACACAATAAAGGTTAAAGGAGGGAAACATCTTATATTATTATAAGTTAAAAATATTTTTTTATATTATTAAATTTGCTTAAAAATGAATGGTATATAATTAAATAAATCATAAAATGTTAAAAAATCTTAAAATATAAAACTAGAAAATATTTTTTAAAACTAAACAAGATCCTAACCTTTTTTTTGCTAAGTTATTGTACTTTTTTTTGTGAGTGTTAATGTATAGATTTATTTTTTATATAAATAATTATACTTATTTTTAGCAAAGGATTCTTTATATGAGTATTTAAGCTTAAGAACCTATTTATTTAGGTGTAAATTGATCTTATCTCGAGCTTGGCAGTTATGGTGCACGGAAATATCTTGAAGGCACTCTTTCAACATTTTTTAAATGCTGAAAAATCTTTTTGGGTTATTTTTATAATTTTGATAACATTTCGGGCCGTTCTGTAATGAGTTGAAAATAAAAGAGCTTAGAGACGGAATAAATTCCGTCTCTAACTAGCATATATTAATTTTCTGCCCTAGTCTGTCTCTGGCCATCCCCCTACCATCGTTCCCCCTTGCCACCCGGTTTCTAGTTGCTCGGTGCCGCCGTCGATTCACAACTCCGATTGCTCGGTGCCACCGTCGATTCACAACCACAAACTGGGCTGAGCCGCCGTCGATTCCCAAACACGAATCGACGTTTAAGTGCTCGGTACCGCCGTTTCCGTGATTCGATTCACAACTCCGATTGCTCGGTGCCGCCGTCGATTCAAAACTCCAAAATTAGCAGTCAATTTACTTTTGTTCTTCACGCAAAGCATATACAAATTGGCTGCCTAGTAATGCTTAAGGGTTAAACAAATAAAGCTGCAAATTTGAGTTGCAAGGTGTAATAAAATACATGCACACGTGCATTGTATGTAGTGTCCTTATAGTATTTGAAAATTCTCCCGCGTCATATTATGCGTATATCTGGTATCATTGGTTATAGTGCCTCTATTTCGGTTGTTATTGCAGTCCCTGAATTAGAGAGGAGAGCAAGAGCGAGATTGATTTGTTCTGTCATGGGAGTGAGAGAAGAATATGTTGGGCCTGGCAGCCAAAAACGAGAGTATGCTCATATTACTGTTCCAAAGTTTTGGATTTTATTCAGGGCCCTTTTTATTTACTGAATTGTCACTCGGTTTTTCTTTATTATATATAAACATGTATATTATGATTGCCCATATAGATTTTACCTTTCCTTTTCTTTAATTTTCACGTGCACTGATTAACTAGTTTGTCGAAAGTCACTCTTTTTTATTTTATGTGCTTTGAGTTTAGATTGGATGTTGACAAGCAGTTCCTGGCTGCTCCAGTAAAATCTGCAGTTGACAAATTCCAACTCCTTCCTGAGTTCTTGAAGGTATTCACTTTTTTGAACATTGATTTTTCTATGAGGTTCTTCATAATGTAACAGATGTGCTTTTGGAGTTAATAATGGCTTGGTAATGGTAATATTGGTCTAAATTGAAGGAGAAAACTAATGGTCCCTTCCCTGTCAATTGAATATATTTGTGCCTAGTTTTTTGTTTGTATGCTATCATTATGCATAAATTCTTGGGATCCACCTTCCCAGGAGAGCTGGCAGTCTTATGTGGGCGTTTAGCAATCAAAAGCAACCTTCTTCTATGTGGTCTTTTTTTGACTGGCTCTGTGTAGATAATTGTTGAGCATACATTGCAATATGTGAAATCAGACCCTTGATAGGACAAAAATTGCAAAATAGGATCTGTTTAGCGTGTTGTGCTAACTATCAAAGGATTTAACGGCCAAAATATTACACTTTCAACTTAAAATAGTAAAGAATTATTTGTTTGTTATTTATTTTTCATTTTTCATTTTTTGTTTGTGTGGGGCTTGGGAGGGGGGGGCGGGGGAGTTAAGACTATAATTTGCTTCAAAGTTTATGTGTCACATATGATGCTTTGGCAAGGTGATAGAAATGTGCTTTCTTAAGTGTTTTATTGTCTTTGGTGCTGTAGGTGAGAGGGCTGGTTAAGCAACATTTGGACTCATTTAATTACTTTGTTGGGACTGAAATAAAAAAAATTGTCCGTGCCAATGATCTTATCACATCAAAAGTTGATCCAACAATCTACCTCAGGTAAAATTTTCATTTCTTGATTGCGTGTTCCTCTTTATGAAACTTGAATTTTTTTACTGCATCAATCCAAAGTTTTCGGAGCTACAAACCCAAATTTGCCTGTATCCCTCAGTGTTAAGAGTTGCTTCACTACATAGCAATTAGTAGTGGTTACTTTATTTTCTTCACTTCATCCTTGATTGTTACTCTCATCTTCTTCATTCCCACTTGAAGTAGGAGGTTGTTGCCCAGTTAATAATAACCTAAATGTAATCAGTAACTTTTGATCTTTCAAATGCTTTCGCTTTATAGATATAATCGATAGAAGTTATTTGTTATCACTATTTCCTTTCATCTGCTATCTTCTCCTTGTATGTGTCTTTTTTCCTTGTTACAGGTACAAAGATGTTTGGATTGGTGAACCTTCAATGATAATTGATGGTATAACTGAAAAGCTCAGTCCCCACAAATGTCGTCTATCTGACATAACGTAAGTTGCATTAAGTTTATTGTTGATTATATTTTTCTAAATAGGAGGACATATTATAAGTATTTATTTATTCACAAATCATTTAGATCATCTTGTTTGTCCAAATTATATAGACAGTGATGTTGGCACACCTTGGTACACTTTTTGTCCTTTTTTACAGTTTAAATATGTCAAGTCACCTTAGCCCCAAAAGTTTTAAGTTAGGAGAAAGGTGCATGTACAGCAAGCTTCCCAACACTCTCTTATGTTTAACTCTAATACACAAAACAAGAGTGCACATCCAACATGAAATAATGTGGAAGAAACACATATAACAATAGTTGAAATCTCTTAGAACTATAGCTCTGCTACCATATTAAGTTTCCATAGAGCGGGATAAAGACTAGACAACCATCTAGGATGTCTCTGGTTGTATTTGTACTAATGCTGAATATTTACAATTTATAATCATGCCCATAGACTTCCACCTAATTATATATTGTCAAGACCCTAGGGTTAATACAGTAATTGCCTTATACTTTCAGTTACACTTCTGTTATGCTAATTGACAGCTGTAAACTTTCAGTTACAATATGTAACTGAAAGAACTGTCTTTAAGAGTAGCTAAATAAGCTATTCGAGACTGTTTTGGGAGAATTTTGAGTAATAACAGATTGAATTCTTCTCTCTCTTCAATGCTCTCCCTAATTTCTCTCTGTTTTCTCCCCCATCTTTCTTTCGTTCTCTCTGTTCTTTCTGATTTCTCCCTCTTTCTCGATTCTCTTTCTCTTGATTTCTTCCTAATTTCTTCAGAACCCTAGGTAAGGTTTAGGAACCTGACATATAATATAATTACATTACCCACTTACCAAGTAAATAGAATTCTCACTTAATTATCTTGATAATAGTTATCCCCTAATAACATAAAAGACTGGCTACCTAACTTCACAAATCTACTGTTAAAAGAGTTGTTTGATTGATGCTGTTAAGTAAATACATTTTAATTATTGTGTTATTTTAATTCCATCACCATCTCATAGCTCCGTGAGTAAGTTTTTTGACTGTCTTGTTGTTTGATGACTTTCAATGTTTGACCTTTCCTTCATGAAAAAATGTGGCACTCATTAATTAAAAAGGAAGTTCTTTACAATTGAGAGAGCAGGAAATTCTGTAAAATTAGAGTGGTTAACCATTCTTGTAGCGGAACTCATCTTTGCTTGTCCATTCTAGTCCTCTAGGTATATTGATTGTAGTGTGATGTATCACATTCTACTTTTTTATTTTTCATATTTTTTATGAAAGTGCCTGATTAGAGGCTGGTAGGTGATTTTTAGGTTCGGGAGATTTTTTCTCTTAGGAGGGTTGTGTTAGGTAGCCAACAGCCAATGTAAAATCTAGTCGGATTCAAAACATGAACTCTAGACAAACTATGAAAAATCGTTGGGGTATAACCCTTCATAGTGATGCGCTACACTGCTTGCGTGTAGTGTAAAGTGAGATAGGGCTGTTGCATCGGCGCCCGGATGTAGTGACAAATGAGCAAGGGTCCTTGCATTTGCTTGAACAGATGTGGGTAAAGAAACTAGTCCAAAACCAAAATAAAAAACAAAATCAAATTCAAAGTCAAAGCCAAAACCAAAATCATAGATTAAGGATTGGGTCATGGAACATAGGAACATTAATAGGCAAAGCTATGGAAGTGGTAGATGTGATGATTAGGAGAAAGATTAATATTATGTGCCTTTAAGAGATGAGATGGGTAGGGAAAAAGAGTAAAAACTTTATTAGAAACTGGATATAAAATATGGTACACAGGAAATGATCGAGCGAAAAATGGAGTGGGGATTATTATGGATAAAAGCTTAGTAGATGAGGTAGTGGATGTAAAGAGAATAGAGGATAAGATTATTATGGTGAAGGTTGGTCTAGGAAGAATGACTATGAATATCTTTAGTACATATGCCCCACAAGCAGGGTTAGGTGAGGAGATAAAAACAAAGTTCTGGAAGGACCTAGAGGGACTCATACAAATGATACCAGGAGGAGAGAAAGTGATTATAGGAGGTGATTTAAATGGTCACGTGGGTAGAGACGAAAACGACTATAGAGAGATACATGGAGGGTATGAATTTGGGGAAATTAATAATGAGGGTAAGTCTATTCTAGATTTTGCTATGGCATATGGGCTCATCATAACCAATACTAGGTTTAAAAAACGGGACGAACACTTAATCACATATAAAAATGTCACATCAAGCACCCAAATAGATTACTTCCTCATGAGATAAGAGGATTGGTCATGTTGTAGGGATTGCAAGGTGATACCGGGGGAGTGTGTGACTACTCAACATAGACTTTTGGTACTTGACGTCCAAGTAAGAAATTGGAAGAGAAAAAATCACATAAAATAAAATCCAAGAATAAGGTGGTGAGATTTAAAAGGGGAGAGATAACTAATCTTTAAAGAAAAATTAAGGGGTAGAAGGGAATGGAATGGAGAAGGACAGGCAAACCAAATGTGGAGGGAAATGTCTACTTCCTTGAGAAGCACGACAAAGATAGTCCTTGGAGAGACAAATGGTAGAGCCCCAAACCTTAAATAGTTTTGTTGGTGGAATGAAGAGGTATAATTGAAAATTAGAAATAAGAAAACTTGCTATAAGGCTGTATATCAGTGCAATAATGAAGAAAACCTAAAAAATTATAAAGAAGCGAAAAAGGCAGCAAAAAGTGTTGTTAGTGAAGCAAGCTCAAAAATATATGGGAATCTATATAAATGACTTGATACAAAAGATGGAGAAAGGGATATATATAAATTAGCTAAAGCAAGAGAAATAAAAACAAGGGATCTAAACCAAGTGAAATGCACAAAAGATGAAAACCAAAATGTATTAGTGAATGATGGAGCAATTAAGGAGAGATGGAAAGAGTATTTCACAAAATTATTCAATGATGGTGGGGACATAAGAGTTAGGTTGAGACATCTTAGTAACTCTGAAAGGAACGTGAGCTATACATTTTATAGACGTATAAGTTCAAATGAAATGAGGCAAGCATTAAAAAAGATGACAAATCATAAGGCAGAGAGACTGGATAATATATCAATAGAAGTATGGAAATGCATGGGAGAAGAGGGCATCTCCTGGCTAACGAAATTATTTAACGCGATTCTTAAATAAAAAAAGATGCTAGATGAGTGGAGGAAGAGTATTTTGGTCCTTATATACAAGAACAAAGGAGATATTCAAAACTGTGAAAATTATAGAGGAATTAAGTTAATGGGCCATACCATGAAACTCTGGGAGAGAGTGATAGAGCAGAGGCTCAGAAAAGAAACAGATGTCTTAGAAAATTAGTTTGGTTTTATGCCTGGTAGGTTAACAACAGAAGCTATATACCTACTGAGGTGCTTAATGGAAAGGTATTGGGATCATTAGAAGGACCTGTATATGGTGTTTATAGATCTAGAAAAAGCCTATGATAGGGTCCCTAGAGAAGTATTATAAAGGGTTTTAGAGAAAAAAGGAGTCTGAATAGCCTATATACAAGCCCTTAAGGATATGTATCACGGTGCAGAGATAAGGGTCAGAACATGCGGAAGGGATATTGAACCGTTTAAAATTACAGTAGGACCGCATCAAGGTTTTGCACTAAGTCCATACTTATTTGCTTTAGTAATGTATGAGCTCACTAAACACATTTAGACAAAGGTGCCATGGTGTATGCTATTTGCAGATGACATAGTGTTGGTGGATGAAACAAAAGAGGGAGTGAACACTAAGCTTGAGTTGTGGAGAAACAATTTAGAATCTAAGGGATTTAAATTAAGTAGAAGGAAAACATAATATATGGAATATAAATTTAGTAAGAATGCAAGAGTAAAGGATGTTATAATAAAATTGGAAGACCAAATTTTACAAAGAAAATACCATTTTCGATATTTGGGATCAATGATTTAAAAAGATGGAAAAATTCACGAGGATGTCACGCATAGAATTAAGGCAGGTAATGCATCGGGGATGTTATGTGATGGTAAAATCCTATTAAAACAGAAAGGAAAATTCTATAAGACAGTTATACGATCAGTTTTGTTGTATGGTTCAGAATGTTGGGCAGTCAAATACCAGCATGAACAAAAGACGAGTGCAGTTGAGATGAGGATGCTAAGATAGATGTGTAGCCATACAAGAAAAGATAAAATTAAAAATGAGATTATTCGTAATAAGATAGGAGTAGTGCCAATCGAGGAGAAGATGAGAGAGACTAGACTAAGATGGTTTGGTTATGTGGGGGAGGAGACCAAGAGATGCTCCTGTGAGGAGATTTGATGAAATGGAATAATTAGTCAAAAAAAGAGGTAGAGGTAGACCCAAAAAGACTTTGGGAGAGACAATAAAGTTTGATATGAAGTGTATGGGCCTAAATGAAGATATGACAAAAGACAGAAATACATGGAAGTCTAGAATTCATGTAGCCAACTCCACTTAGTGGGGATAAATGTTGGATATGTTGTTGCCGTTTGTTGTTGTTATAGGGTGTCTTTGTTAGGACTAGAGCGATTACAAGTTTTCAATTTGACCTTTGGTGTTCAACTATGCTGTCTTAATGTCATTTTTTCATGCATTTATGTCTTTCTTTGTTGGCTTTACAGAAGATATAGCCATAGATAGAGATGATGGACAAACTATAATCCATGTAGCTGATCCCACCTAGTGGGATTAAGTGTCTGTTTGGCTTTGCTGTGAAATTTGTACTATTGTGAGAATCACTCTTGTTAAAAACATTTTTTCAAGAATCACTTTTAAGTAAAATTAGTTTAGTGTTTGGCCTGATCATATGAGAAATGCTTTTAGTGTTGCTAGATGTATTTGATCAATGATGTGAAAAAGTGCTTTGAACAATAAAATTGTCTAAAAGGTATTAATGAAAATGTTTATGTAATTAATATTATTTGATAGGTGTAATCTTTGCAATTTTAAATGTTGATGGGGTAATTTTTTCTGAAAATAGTTTTAGTTTCCACTTTTGTTTTTGCCTCATAGAAGAGCTCCAAATTTTTGTTTCTGCTTCACAGCAGAAAAATAACTTTTTCTGTTAGTAAAAACACTTTTGTAATTTTGGCAAAATACCACAAAACACCCATGGAAGCGTTTTTGTTCCAGAAAAGGCACTTTTCTAGATTCTCACCACATGTTATGTTGCTGTAATTGTTGTATCTCTTTCTTTATTATTTTGGTGATCTTATTTGTTTGGAAAAGTTTTACTTTTCTGAATTGAGTTAACCATACTATAATTTGTTTGAACACCAAAGATTTTTTGGACGAGTTCATTGTTGTTAAAGCAATAATTGTAAACCTTAATCCAACTAGGTGGGGTCCATGTGAATTCTAGGCCTCCGACCGTATCTATCTATGGCCATATTCTCTATAAGGCTATTATATCCTATGTCATATTTAAGGGTTTCTGACCAAGTTTTCTTTAGTCTTCTCTCCATTTTTTACTACAAAGTTTCTTCATTTCATCCACTTTCCAGTCTTCTCATCGGTGCATTTATTGATCTTCGTCTCACATGCACAAACCATATTTGTCTCAACTCCCACATCTTATCTTTAGTAGGTGCTAATCCAACTTTATTCTGTGTGCACTTGTTTCTTATTTGTCTTAGAATTCATGATACTTGATCTGATGAGTCTTATGCTGGCTGTTAGCTACCCAATGCCACCCTCCTTTATTTGGACTAGGGACAAGTATCATCAAAACTAGAAGAATTGAGGGGATTATTCAATCCCAGTTAGTTCTTGTGGCTATCATAATAAATTTATAGACTTAGGCTTGACATTCCCAAGGTTAATTTAATTATTCCCCCACTGATTACGATTAATTTAGGTATGCTGCGCCAATTTATGTCAACATTGAGTACATTTCTGGGAGCCATGGGCAGAAAGCTCCCCCAATGGCCAAGGTACTGCTATTCTTCTCTCTCTCATTGGTGGGGGGGGGGGGGGGGGGAAGTAGAATCTGAGTGTTGAGTGAATTGCAAAACACTTCCATGCAGACATGATATTAGATATTTTGCTGCAGAACAATGTTATTATTGGAAGAATGCCCATCATGTTAAGAAGTCGCTCCTGTGTACTCCATGGGAAAGATGAAGCTGAACTTGCAAGACTAGGTTTGTTATGCTTACTATGTAATAGCTTAGGGTTTCCATTCTATTTGCAATATTTGACCGTAGCTTCATTTACTAATTCATTTTTCTGTTTGATCCAGGTGAATGTCCACTTGACCCTGGGGGATATTTTGTTATCAAGGGAACTGAGAAGGTGATTTTCTAATAATCATAATAAACTGACATTATTGAGGAGAAAATATCAATTAATATGTATTTATTGTAAAGTTAGGGTTTCAAGGTATAAAACAGAAAGTGACGAGAAGAAGAAGTTGAAAATGAACTTCGGTAGGTCTGAATTGATTGAATGAAGAAATAAAATAGCTGGATATATATATACACCAGCTATCCTTACTAACAAACTATTACAAATTACAGGAATTGTATTAACAACTTAACTAACACAGCCTTCTAAATAAAACAACAGACTAATTACAGTTGTAAATCAAACTACTCGACATTAATCTCTTCTACATTCCCTCTCAAATTAGACTCCCTGGCAGACGTAGAAGACTTGAGTTTAGGATCAACTGATGCTGCAGTTAATAAGGTGTGCATAGGTGACAATTTTAGTCCCAGCTTATCACACAAGAAAGAAAATCTGTCCAGAGATCCAGAGAATTCCTCAAACTCAACTTCTCTGAATGATCTTCTAGTTTCTTTGAATCATCTATTGAACATAGATTTCTCTTTGATTGCAAAAGCTCTCAATTTTAGACATATCAAACTAGAATCACGTAATTATCTGTTCTGGGAAGCACAGATCCTAGCCACTGTTCGAGCTTTTGATCTAGTTCAATTTTTTGTTTTCATTGGAGAAACCTCCTGTTAAGTATCTTCCTGATTGAGATCCTGCGAATCTGTCTGGTCCTTAGATCTGATAAGGTCAATTCTATGCTAATTGAGAGAATTAGTGCAGAATTTAGGGAGAAATGAGAGGAAGATTCGGAGAAAGAGAGGGAAACAAAAGTAGGCGAGAGAGAAAGCAAAGTTGAGAGAGAAATTGAGAGAGAGAAACAGAGAATTTCTGGAAAAATGCTTTTCTATGTCTTTGCATTCAGCTGGATTAGGTTTTTATACTAATCCAAGTGCTTTAGTTTGGTGCCAGCAAGGTTGCCAATACAAAATACAACTTTGAGCAGCTTGTTACAGTACAACTGCTGTAAAAATACCAAGAAACCCTTACAAACATTAGGCACATGACAATTTACCCCCCCTTAAAAATTTATTGTCCTCAAGAAATGGAGAGAAGGCAGGCAGCTTGAGGAAACTGAATAAGCAGATCGGGTAAATACTCTCAGGTATTATTATTAGGATGGCGGTGAGACCATTGAACCAAAACCTGCGTTAAGGGAGTTCCATGCCTGTAAATGACTCTTTTGTCCAAAATAAAAGCCGATTCCATTGTAGGAGGAGCATCAAGAACAAATGATGGAAAGAAGGACTAATTGGCTGTGTTCCCATTGATTTTTTAATCAATGGAACATGGAATACCGGATGAATTTGAGTGTCAAGAGGCAGCTGGAGCTAGTAAGCTACAGTTCAAAATTTATCTACAATAGGAAAAGGGCCATAAAATTTTGGACTTAGCTTAGAAACTTGCCTGTGAGCAAGAGCTTGTTGATGGGAGTGTTTCAACATAAGATAAACCATATTTCTGTAGAAATTCTCAGAATTCTTGTTCATTCACAACATAGATTTACAGTTATATTTAGGTGAATCTTGACACCTTCGTAAGGAAACTATCAATCTATCTTCTAAGGAAACTAGCTATTAGGGAAACTTATACAATTAGGAAACTAACTAATTAGGCAGCTAATTAACATAGGAAAGCTAACTGTAGATTCCATATCTACATTAGGAAACATAATCTTCTTTATTCAATGGTGAGCCCATTAGCCAAGTAAGTCTTCCATTTCCATTATTTCAACACTCCCTCTCAAGTTGGTGAGTGGATATCTTCCATTCTCTGCTTGCCAACAATCTCTTGAAACCTAGAAGTGGGTAACCCTTTGGTTAAAACATCAACCAATTGGTTTACTGATATCATGTGAGGGATAGTAGTGAGTCCACTATCAATTTTCTCTTTTATGAAGTGTTTGTCCACGTCTACATGCTTCATTCAATTATGTGGGTTGTGCGCTATATTGATAGCTGATTTGTTACTACAGTATAGTGTCATCGATCCACTTTCAATCATCAAATCCTTTAGAAGTATTTTGATCCATAGAAGTTCACAAACACCTAGAGCCATAGCATGAAATTTTGCTTCTGCACTTGATTTGGCTACCACATTTTGCTTCTTGCTCCTCCAAGTAACCAAATTTCCTCCTACGAAAGTGAAATGGCTTGTAGTTGACCTCTTGTCTCTGGGAGACCCTGCATAGTCAACATCGGTGTATGCCTCTATTGTCAGACTACTTCATTTTTTGAACAAAATTCCTTTCACTGGAGTAGCTATCTGAGAATTCTCTGAATTGTTTGTAGTTGTTCTTCCTTAGGATCATGCATGAACTAATTAACTACTCCCATGTTATAAGTGATGTTAAGTATGGTGTGTGAGAGATAAATCAATCTTCCTACTAGCCTTTGGTAGCATTGTTTATCAATGATTGTTCCCTTTTTGCTTTCTTGGCTCGTTCTATGGTTTGTATCAATAGGTGTACTCATTGGTTTGCATCCAAGGGTACCTGTTTCCTTGAGCAGGTCAAGAATGTACTCTCGTTGGGATATAAATATCCCTTGTTTGGAATATGCTACTTCAATTCCGAGAAAGTATATCAGTTTCCCTAGTTCTTTCATTTCAAATTCTTGAGCGAATTGTTTTTTCAGCATCAGTTTTTCTTCCTCATCACTTCCAGTAACTATAATATCATCTACATGTACTAGTAGGATTGTAATCTTTCCCTTACTTGAGTGTTTCACAAATAGAATATGGTCACCATGACTATGCTTATAGCTGAACTGCATCATAGTCTTAGTGAATCTCCCAAGCCAAGCTTGCGGAGATTGTTTTAGTTCATACAAGACTTTTTTCAGTTTGCAAACTTTATTAGGACCATACTTGCTATCAAAACCTGGTGATGGCTCCATGTACGCCTTTGTCTTCTAAGTCTTCGTGAAGAAATGCATTTTTTACATCATATTGCTAGATTTCCTAGCCAAAATGTACTACTAGAGATAATAGATGTCTCACCTTGTTCATTTTTGCCACTGGTGTAAAAGTTTTTTGATAATCCACCCCATAGGTTTGTGTGTAGCCTTTTGCAACTAGCCTTGCCTTGTACTGTTCAATAGTTCCATCTGCCTTAAATTTAACAATGTAGACCCATTTGCAACGAACTGCTTTCTTTTCCTTGGGACACACCACAATCTCCCATGTTTCGTTCTTTTCCAAAGCTCTCATTTCCTCCTACATGGCATATGTCAAGTTCCTATCCCTTAAAGCATCATATACTGTTTTGGGTATTTCAATTGAGTTTTAGGTGGAGAGAGAACTTTTGTGTTGGGAGGATAGTTTATGTGAGGAGACGAAATTAACTATAAGATGTTGGGTACACTTTCGTGTTCCTTTTCTCCAGGTAATAGGAAGGTAGAGATCACTATTTGAATTAACATCACAAATAATAGTACTGTTAGTTTCAGAATTGAACAAATTTGAAGTGTTTTCATTACCTAGGCTTGGAGTTGATTCTTGGACTTGCTTGAGAGGTTGTGAGGGTTGTACTTTTCTTTAATACTGCTTTAGTGGCTTTAAAGGGGTATGGACTTGAACACATTCACGGACATTGGCAGGTTCAATGGTATTGGTAGGTTCAAGGACATTTGTAGTGTCATTGGCAGGTTCAATGTTGTGAGTATTAGTTGCTGCAATGTCTTTTGTAACAGTGATATCTGCAACTTGTTTATTTGTTTCTGCAACCTGTTTAATTGTTTCTGGGATGATAACATTGAGAAAGGTGTGAGATGATGATGATGGTGGTGTTTTTTCAAGAAGGTTTGCATGTAGCTCTAGAAAGGAGATGGAACCTGGGCACACATCTTCGTCTTTGGATTGCTCCCCCTGAAGATGGGTGTGAGGAGATCTATAGAATTGTTGAGACTCATGGAATGTGACATCAAGAAAAACATAGGTGCGTCGACTAGAGGGATCATAACATTTGTAACCCTTTTGGGTAGAAGAATAACCAACAAACATGCACTTCTTTGCTTGGGGTTCCCATTTGGATCGTTGAGTTTTGTGAATATGCAAGAAAGGAACACATCCAAATACTTTTGGGGGTAAATTTCTAGTATACACAATGTTTGGAAAATGGTTGGACAAGATATGTATAGGACTATGATTGGCTAGGATTTCAGAAGGAAGACGATTGATGAGATAAGTAACTGTTATGACCCCAAGGAACCCCAAGGATATATTAGTAATACATGTCGTGTTTTCCTTATTAGTTGTATTTTCTGTTGTTGTTAGCATTTTCAATTGTAAGCCTATAAATAGGCTTGAGTAGTTAGAGGAGGAGGCTTAATGAATAATTTGAATCTCAATTCCCTCTCTCAATACTCTCCCACGACTTCTCTCTCTCCCCCTCAGTTCTGTTCTATTCTTCCTTGCCCTCTTCTCTGCTCTATCTTCCTCCAACTCTTATCCAAATTCCTTCCTAGACCCTAGCTAAACCCTAGGGTCATGACATTTGGTATCAGAGCTCCCGTTCCTCGGCGATGACTTTCTTTGTTGCTTCTCAGAATTAGAAGGCTACTGTAATAGCTGAATTCAGCAACATAAGGCCACAAAATTGATCGAGCGGTGACTTGTGTGATTTCTTGCAGCATAGGCGATTCCGTGCAGAAAATTCCGAAGGTTGATTTTCGGAATTGGAAGGCTGTCGCGATCGGGAGCAAATCCTTCAACGATTGAGATAACTGTTCAGAGGCAATTTTCGCAAGTGGCAATTTAAGCGATCTTGTCCAGAAGCGAATTCCACAAGCGGTATCAGCAAAGCTCGGGGAATCATAGAAGCAAGTTCCAAAACTGACTCAGGAGATTTCCGAACGGTTGGATTTCAATTGTCGAAATTGATAGTGGTGAGTGTCAGCTCGGATCTGAAGGAGAAGTAGGCGGATTGGCTCGGCTAGGATTCTAGTGATTTTGTTCGGAATTGAGGACGAGCAACCCAGGCGATTCAAGGAGCAGTGAATTTCGAAGAATTGAAGCAGAGCAATGAGTGAATCAAGAATTAAGGAGAATTCCATTCAGAGGTCGGTGATTGGGTAAGTGGACGCAGGCTTGGGTGATTACAAGCGATTACCATAAGAATCCGCGATGCTGGAATCCACAACGAATTTGATATGGAACGGGCGGATCGTGATCTGCATGTGGCCATAGGCTATTGCTCTTAGTAACGAAATCAAATCAGGCAAGGAGGAGTTATGCAGCGGAAGTTGATTTCAAAAGCAAGACGTTGGACGGTGATTGGGTGTCGATTCCGCTAGGGCTAGCCTTAAATCAGTTTGATTCTAGCAAACTCGCTGCATGTGATTGAGGCGAAAGGCAGGAGCGATCGGGAGCGAAATTCAAATCTCGGTTGCTGCTTGTGAGTTAAGCGAAGCAGGATAGGGCTGATCGAGGCTGCTTCGTGAGGTTCTAGTGACAGAATTCTGGTGAAGTTGGAAGCTGCAAGTAGGCGAACTTGAAGGCCACACAAATTCGATCCTCGATTGCTGAAGTGAGGTTGAGGCGAGAAGGAAGCTGCAGTTGGCGAAATTGAGAGTCGGCGGCTTGAATTTTGAACGCGAACTCAGAGGGAAGTCGATTGTTAGTTGGCTGGAACTTAGGTGGACATCGATTGAGACAAAAAAAATTCTCAGGCGGACGGCAAAAGCCTGCCATTTCTTGAAAGCTGATCGAAGCTATTTAGATCAGCGATTTTCGGAAGTAAGTGCGCAACATAAGTTTGGTTTCAGTGTTGCACTGCGGAAGTAATTGCGAAGGGGAAGTGTCGGGTTTGGAAGTTGCCTGGTTGGTTTCTGAAGTTGCTTAGAACAGGTTGTCTGAAACTGTTCAGAGCTAGCAGATTGTTTGAGGTGGACTCTGCAATGGATTTGGAGGCTGTTGGTCATTTTAAGAGGCTGAATTCGGAAGCTAAGGAATCCAAGGTAATGCAGGAGGCGATGACCCATGGCCTGAAGGACAATGCAGTCAACAGAGAAAACATGAGGGAGGATATAGTTGCCTCTCAAGAAGGAATGCGGAGAGACTTGGAGAGGCATCAGGAGATGATGGAGCAATATGTCCAGTGGATCAATAGCATGTTGAACAAGCTGTCTTCGCTACTACAATTCCGGCCATCACCGAATTTTCCTCCCCGGGCAGTAGCTGATCCAATTTTACCTAGTCAAGGCACCCTTCCTATGACCTATGGCTTGCAAGAGGCCGAGGAACTATTGGCCTTGAAACCGGAAATTCAGGTAAGATGTTCATCTTCCCACACTGCCAATCATACTTCAATGTCTAGGGAAGGGGAGATCAGGTGGGCTGATCTTGCTGGAAATTTACATGACCAATTTGGGATGAAAAAGAACATGATTAAGGTGACTGAGGAGTTCAACCAATTAAGTCAGGAGGGATCAGTGACAGATTATTGGAATAGATTCGAGGAGTTAAGATCCCTATTGTGGAGTAATCAGCCAGCTTTGACGGAGCACTATTTTGTATCAAGATTTGTTAGTGGTTTGAAGGACAAACTGAGGTCAATGGTCAGGATGATGATGCCGACAACTGTGAAAGAGGCAGCCAAGAGAGCAAGGCTGCAAGAACTTGCCTTGGAAGCCATTTTTAGAAAGCAAGAGTTGCAGCCTAACAGTTATATTAAGGGCAGACAACTGATTGAGGAAGCTTCTAAGGCTGCAAATCATGCCAAGCATGAATCGGAGGAAAAATTGGGGTTGGACCGGCCAATTGTAACTAAAGATTTCAGCAAGGAAGAGAGATTGGACAATGCTATCGGTGGGGATCACTATTCATATATGCTGGAGGTTGATGTATCAGCACTAGAAAGGAAGGATGGCGATGGTGATAGTGTCCTTGCAGCTAATGAAAAGTATGAGGCTAATAAAGACCTAAGGATAATGATGGTAGCTGTAAAGAATGAGGAAAAACCTAAATTGGATCAGGCAATTCAGGCTGCCAAGGAAGTAATGGTAATTGTTGAAGAAGCTATCAAGGTTCCACTGACAGAAAAATCTGCTGGAAGTGGTAACTTCCAGAAAAATCTGCTGGAAGTTAAAGATACCACAATTGAGGATACCTCTACTAAAGAGAAAGAAGACATTGGGAAGATGGTGGGGAAATTCTTTGTGGAAGGAAACGAGACTTTTGCTGCTTTGATAGTTCTCATTTCCATTGGAAAGCAGCATCATCGAACCAAATTTCGACCTACAAAGCAATTTGACTTACTCTCTACAGTTAGAGAGATTATAGTGGAAGGTGTGATAGGTCAAATGGAATTAATTTTGAGAGCAACAAGGAATGGGTGGATGGCTGGAACAGGGGCTGCAGCGAATCATGATACTGCTGTTCTCGGAGGAAAAGACATGGCAAGACAAAAGAAAAGAAAAGTGAGATAAGAACAAGAAAAGGCGAAGAAGAAAACAAATTATTAAGGCTGGAATTGGCTGAATAATAGGGTTAACAGCAGCCAATTCTTGGGGACAAGAATTGTTTGAAGGGGTGGGGATTGTCATGACCCCAAGGAACCCCAAGGATATATTAGTAATACATGTCGTGTTTTCCTTATTAGTTGTATTTTTTGTTGTTGTTAGCATTTTCAATTGTAAGCCTATAAATAGGCTCGAGTAGTTAGAGGAGGAGGCTTAATGAATAATTTGAATCTCAATTCCCTCTCTCAATACTCTCCCACGGCTTCTCTCTCTCCCCCTCAGTTCTGTTCTATTCTTCCTTGCCCTCTTCTTTGCTCTATCTTCCTCCAACTCTTATCCAAATTCCTTCCTAGACCCTAGCTAAACCCTAGGGTCATGACAGTAACTATTGGAATTGCTTCCCCTCATAGGAATTTTGGAGCATTGGACTGAAAAAGAAGTGCATGATTGACTTTTAGGAGATGATGATTTTTCCGTTTTGCCACTCCATTCTGTCGTGGGGTTTCAACATGAAGATTCCTGAATAATACCTCTCTTGATAAAAAAGAAGAGAGATTTTGATTGAAATAATCCCTGGCATTATCTTTAACGAAATCATTTTATTTTTGCTCCAAATTGAGTAAACATTTTTTTTTGGAATTGAGGAAGCACTGAACCTTTAGATTTGTCTTTCATTAAGAATGACCAAGTAGCTCTAATGTAGTCATCAATAAAAGTGACAAACCATCTTACTCGATGAATATCAGGAATTTTTGCTGGCCCCCAAATATCAGAATGTATCAATGTAAAAGGCTGATTACATTTCGTTGAATTTATAGGGAATGAAATATGACAATGTTTAGCAAATTGACACACCTCACACTAAAATCTGACAACCATATCTTTAAACAACAATGGAAACATATGTTTTAAGAGAGAAAAAGCTGGATGACCAAGATGAAGATGATGTGCCCAGATCATTTGTTTATTAGATGTGGTTAAAAGGGCTTGAGAGAAAGGAGTCTGGTTTCCCTTTATTTAGCCATTGCCAAGATCCTCAGGATAGTACAACCCATCACATTCTCTAGCAAATTTAATCATCTTCCCCAAGACTTGATCCTAAAACACACAATGAAACTCTTAAGAAGTGTTAGTTGTATAAGTTGCAGTATTTTTGAGGTAGTTGTAGCTTGTTATACACTTGGCTTTTTCTGTATTTGTTAAGCTGTGTTGACAGCTATGTTCTGTTGTAGTTTCTTATTCAGTTAGGGTTTTAGTTTCAGTTCAGAGCACCTTTATTTAATGGTCAGTTGTATTCAGTTTTTCATTCACTGAGCTCATTTTTCATTAAGAGAAAACCAGTTTTCTGAAACTCTTTCTCTCTCTAGCACTTCTGTGCTTAATAGTTTTTCTTTGTTTTCTCTTGCGTTTTCAGTTAAAAGCATATTTGAGGTGACACTGTGAGTGAAATTTTGATCTTCTTGTAGTCTTGAGAGTTGGTTGATCTTAGATTATGGATATCTTCTTGAGATGCCTAAACTAATAGGGTGAACCTAAACTAGTTGTTTTGTGATCTCAAGAAGGTCGTATTTTGTTAATATCTTCATCATGAGTAGGAGGAGGGTTATAGGGACCTTTCATAGAATTCATATGCATCTTGCCTAGATTTTGAGACAAACATTCATGGCCTCACTTCTTATTAGCTCTGTCATACAATTTTGTGGCTTCAATTTATTCTTTTAGCTCAAGATCCAAATATTAGTGCTAATGATAGGTATATTGAATCATTAAAGTAAATATGTTTTAGTAATGTGAGGATGTTTGCCATGAAGAGAGTAGGAGAGGTCTCTTGTATGGCCAAGATGATTAGAATAGGTACACTGTGGATGCTAACCGCCACTATTCATGGAAGACCTCTTTGCATTACTACTAAGATGAAATTACTGTAAAGTTATGTTTTGTGTCATCAAACAAAGAACATCTTAACTTCGGCATTTTCTTTTCTTTTTTTTTTCAGTAAGGTTAGCTTTCACTATTCATGACTTGTTTAAGAGAGCAATATTTGCAGCTGGACTTACATAAATCACTCCAGGAATATTTACCTCATGCGACCACATTTCTATTCCCTGTTTCATATACTTGAATATAGCACAGAGACATAGTGGCTGTTTAGTTGTGGAAAATGATTTCCAGTTTCCTATCTCTAATTTTCTATAAAATCTCTAGTTTTTGAAAAATGTGTTCAGATGTTAGAAATACAAAAAATTACTTTCCAATCTAAAAAATTAGGACATATGTTCAGAAAAAGGAGAGATGTCTTAATTTATTTTGTCTAACTTGTGTTAAAGGAGATGGGATGATTGAGGAAAATCTTTGGAAAACTGCATTTTTCGAATCCCCAAATTAATAAGGAAAACTTAGAAAACTCATTTTAGAAGTTTTCCTTGTTTAGTTCAATTTTTGAAAACCGGATTTTCTAAATGTCCATTTTATATTCGAAAATTTTTTGCTGAACAAGTTTTCTAATTTTCCATTCTGTGGAGTAATTTTCTGGAAAATAGTTCTGGAAAATTAGGACTATTTTCCACAACTAAACAGTCTCTTAGCTTTTCACTTGTCCCAAAGAGTTTTACAATCTATCCTTTTAGTGAGTGTTTCTTTGAAAATGCTAATGCACTCCATTTTTCATCTCAGAATTTGAAAGTTTCTTCCCCTCTGCTATGGTTAGAATGGTCATATTGAGTTGTAGTGCCATGATTAATGGGCATTTATTGTAGCTTGCCTTGCAATTAATTTGTAGTCGGCAATTTTCCTCTTCTCTTCTTTTGTTTCTCCCCCTACACGGGAAGGGCTTCTTGCATAACTCTTTGTTTGTCTTGCTAGCATATTCTCATTGTTTATGATCTAAGTTCTGTAGACTCTCCACTATGTGTTAGATTTGGTTAGAACCATTTCTTTGTCCTCTCTGATAAACTGATTATTATCTCTAGTTTCAGTGTCTGTTGATAACTTGATTCTAACTTTCAGTCTCCACCAGGTGATCTTAATACAGGAACAACTTTCCAAGAACAGAATAATTATTGATACTGACAAGAAAGGATGGTTTGTAATTATCAGCTCATGTTGCACTTCAATTACCTTGCTTTATGCTTTATAATTTCTTTATACCTTCTTTTCTGTGTGTTGTAAAAGCAGCATTTGGTGTTATTGATAACAATGTCCCCTTTACTAGATTGTATTTATGTCGATAACTGAATACTTTTATGGTTTAATAATGTCAGCTTCCTTTTTTATAGATTGCTTCCTTTATGGATTTGTAATCTGTTGTTTTACTTTAAGTCTCAGAATTGGGTAAGTTACCTTATATTTAGTGCGTATGCTAATTAATAAATTACTAAATAATGCTGAAAATCCCCTATAAAAGGCCCAAGATTCAAAATGGATGCCTATGGTTTAATATTTTGATTCCATCTTATAATATTGATTAGCAAATTTATGGTTAGCTTTCGAATCTTGAATGCTCAGCACTTGAAAATTGTCAGTGCTTAGTGTATTATACTTCTTTGATGATGGAGAACTCTAACCAAACTTCTCTTTCATCCAATACAAGGCAAAGAATCACCCATAAACCATACTATAGTTAAGTTAAAGTGTTTTGTACATCATGAGAATCAAATGTTAGATGCCTGGAATTACTGTTTAGGATTGTTCTTATGTTCAGCTTCTTAACCATTTGGGCCATCTATGTGATGGTGCTTATGGTTCATCACCAATTTTTTTTTTCCTTCAGTTGTATTAGCACTCTTCGCAATGTAGGTTTTCTTGAACAATATTCTTTGCTTCTTTAGTGGTTATTTTGTTGGCTTCTCTCATGGTATTGCAACCAGCAATTAGCATTAATGTTTGGTTTTTGTTATTCTTTCTCTGCTTCCAGTATACAAGCATCCGTTACGAGCAGCACAGAAGCAACAAAAAGTAAAACAGTTATAAAAATGGAGAAAGAGAAGATATATTTGTATCTGAATCAGTTTGCTACCAAGGTCATCATATCACAGCCCTTTATTGTTGGTTGTTCTAATATTACCTTCCTTTTTACCAATTGATTTTCTTAAGAATTCTTATCATTTTTGTTTGTAGGTGCCTATCATGGTGGTCATGAAAGCAATGGGCATGGAGAGTGATCAAGAGGTGGTGCAGATGATTGGAAGGGACCCTCAATATGGTGCATTGCTTCTACCGTCAATTGAGGTAACATTCTCAAGCATTTAACACTACTTCTTCCAAAGATAAATTGCTTTTTTTGACTGTGTTGTGATTTAGGAAGGCTCTGATACCATGCAGAAAGATTTAGGAAGAAGAGCTCCTTTTATTCATCAGCTTACTCGGAATATATATAGAATGCATCCTTGCTAATTTCCTATTATAAACACTTAATTAGGAAATTACATCTATCCAAGTTAGGCAACCTACAACTAGTTTTGAGAGATTGATTTATTCTCTACTCAAACTGGGAAAGAAGATGACTTTATAAAATAAGGAAACTAAGAAACTAGGAAACAAAATAATTAGCCAGCTAACAAAGCTAATTAGTTAGCTAATGACTTAATTAGTCGACTAACTAATTAGTCAGCTAACTGGTTGGTTAGTCAAGCAAATGGATTAATTAGTCGACTAACCAAGTTAGTTACTCGACAATTGCCGAGACAGATATTGCTTGAAATCTCCACAAAATGGTTGCCTCCTTCAACTAGGAAAACTGCTGAATGAGAATGGTCCCGTTTAACAATGAATGAAATCCTCTACATTTGAAATCTGTAGCATTTCCACAGGCTCCGCATCACACAAAACAGAACATGTGCTATTCATGCCTCTGCTTTAATTGGTGACTTCAGCTCGGTCCAAGACAGCAAAATATCTAACATTAAGCCAATGTCCCCCTTTGCATACTGACAAGGGGCAGAAAAGGACATCAGATGTCTTCTGTCACTTGACAATGAAGGAGTTAGTTGATTGCTGTTGCACATGAAACACGAAGATAAATGATCTTCCCTCTACTTAGAATGCTGTTAGAAGTGAGGATCAATGGAGGTTTGAGTACTAAAATGAAATTGCCTTGGAAGCAACTTAGAGCCTGATAGTAATCTATGCAAGCCTGCCCATCTTCAAACATGTTCAGGAAGTATAGATGCAGAGGCATAGGAGGTTAAGATAGCTTATTGAATAAAGCTCATGGGATTGGTATTCTAAAAAGTATGACGATGAGATGTTAAAACAATAATGTGCCATACTTTTAACTCGATTTGAATCTGATTGAGTATGCTTAAGATGGGATGGCTCTCTCTTCCTCCCCTCCTTTTCTATCTGTTAGTCAGGGGAATTGAAGGACTTGACAAGGACTCCATCTTTGACATGTAAATTAGTTAGGCTTACACCTTGGGAAGCCTGAGCAAACCGTCTCTCTTTTTCATGTCTTGTTATTTACCTTCCATTGATAAGTTCTTCATACCCTTTTCTATTTGATGTCTGGAATGGAGTCTGATTGCACCAATTTTATTTAGTTTGACATTAGAAACTACAAACTACATCCAGGTAACATGCATGTCTGGAAGTTGAATTTAGTTTCGTGACTTGATAAATCAAACTGAAATATTATGATTGCATTCTCTGTTCAAAATAAAGTTTTCTGTTTCATGGCATTTGCTATAGTTTTTTCTGGGCATTTCTTTTCCATGGTCAGTTTAAATTAGTTGATTCAGTGTGCGTGTTTGTGCTTAGCCTTTTATTTTCTTTGGTTCATGCCAATTTCCAATTTCATTGTTGAGCTAGAGTCCATTTAGCCAACTCCTGTGTTATTAAGGCTTGGTACCTTATTCTTTATGGCCAAATTTCAATCTCACTCCTAGAGACCTTTTTCTCGTGCCCCTTTTTTTGAATATATTTTTTCTTCCTTTGTAATGCTTCATTTTCATACTTCGTTCATGCTCTTGGTTCTTTAATTTGATACTCCAAATCCGATTTCAGGAATGTGCTAGCAATGATGTATATACTCAACATCAAGCCCTGGAATTTCTTGAGAAAAAGGTATGTCATTTGTTAATATATTGGTAGAAGTAGTTAATTGGCCATGAGATGTTACTCAATGTATTAGGCAAATGGTTCAACTTTCTATTTGAATATACATGGAAGAGAAAAACAAAGATAAAAAAAGAGAAGTTAGTTAGCACTACCAATATCTAGAAACCAACCAAAAATAATAGTCAAAGTAATAATCCAGTTTAAGTAAGGATATAGTGAATGTAGTGGAGCCAATTTTATATCAGCTACAATATGGTATATTTTAGATCTGAAGTTACCTTGTAGAATTGAGAAAGAGGAAGATCTGCGAAACTGAGGACATTGAAGAGTAGATGATGACAAGATCTGTAGCACTGTGAAAGTGAGATCTGCTTTGGAACAAATCTACAACACAGTCAAAGATATCTGCTTCTGAGATCTGTGAAACTAAGGTTAGAGAACTGATGAGGTGTTTGACAAGGAGGACAGCAATGCTGAAGGAGATTCTATACTGAGGGAGACAAAGGAGGAGGGAGCAGGATGTGAGTAATGGAGATGAGGGGGTAGGGAGCAGAGATGCGGGGGGGTGGGGAGCAGAGAGGGATATGAGACTGAAGGAGATGATTATGAGATGAGTGGGGTTTGTTTGGTAGGAGAGTGGAGCGAAAGCAGTGTCTTGTATTTTCTGGTAAAAATGTCAAGAAAATTCCAAAAAACATATTTTTTGTGTTTTTCAATTGGTAGTGTAAATCTTTTGAAACACGAGTTCTCTTTTTTCTAAATGAAATTTTTTTATCATTTGAGTACGTTTTCAATTTTCTGTGCAAAAATTTCCAGGAAAACTTCTTCCACAATTGAACAGCCCCATAATAGCTCTTTAGAAAATAAAATACATCACTTAGAGTTAGGCTATATGCTAGATAGGGCCAGAATTAAGCTATAACAGTCCAGGTTTCCTAATAGGCTAGTTGCTGTGCACAAAAATGTGCACATATTCTCCCATAGTTGTAGTTGTTGTGTGATGGGTCATAGGTAAGCACATAAAGCATATTCATAGCTAAGTAGCACATCAACCTAAGCACTTTGTAGTTAGTTCTTGAGCACCATCCTTTCATCCCTGCAAGCTCCTAGTGTTGCATGTGACACGAAGCTTAAAAAATAGTTGTCAAGCCTCGAGAAAGAGGCTTGAATTTGGCTAGTTTAAGAAGAGAGAAGGGAAGATTGAAGAGAGAATTAAGAGGGAAAATGAGAGAGAGAAATGGAGAGAGAGAGAAAGTAGAGGGAAAGAATTCAATTCACATTCAACAATGAATTCCCATCCTCCTGCGTAAGAGCCTTATATAGGTTGTTCCCAGCGGTTACATTCAAACCGAGGGTATTATGGGAAGAGCTACCTTAATAGAATCAATTAGCTCCCTCCAATGCTATAACTGAAAATTTAAAAATGAAAATGAAAATTACAATGCAGCCCTTGGGGTCGTGAGAATAGTGTCATCAATTTTTTGTGATTGGACGTGATATTAAAGTATTGATGAAGATGTTGGATAACACGAGTTGTTAAGGCACCAAACATGTGGGTGTTTGGGTGCCAGGAACCTAGGTTTAACCTAGGGTTTGTAATGGAATTTGGAAGAAATCGGGGAAGAGAGAATAGAAAGGGATGGAGAAATCAAAAGAATGGAGGGAGAATTCGAAAAGAACAGAGACAGAGAGAGAATTTGAGAGGGAAAGAAATTAGATTTCAACAACTAATTACAATCTTCTTAATTGATAGCCTATTTACAGTTCTCTATCTTTCAATTTTAGTTGTAACTGAAAGGTATAATATAAATTGCTACACTAGAGTACAATACAGTAAATGCATTAAACTACAACTACTATTACAGTTACTATTATTTCCTTGGGGTCGTGACAATTCCCCTCTCGTTGAGAGATTTCTCATCCCTAAGAAATTACAACAATTGACCATTGTTCTCCATCCAATCCCTGCTTTAACCCTTCGCCCTTTCTTTTTCCTTCCTCTTTTTTTTTTTTTTTCCCTTCCTTCCTTTCTCCTTTTTGGCCTTTCCTTGGCAAAGCTCTCTCAAGTAGATCCTCACTTACTAGGTTTGTAGGTATTGAAGGGATACTTATTCCCTCAAGAAGTATAGACTTAAAATCTTCAAAATCCAAAATTGATGTAATTGTAACCTTCCCCAACTTCACAACATTGTTTATTCGAGTTTTTTCATCATGATATTGTTTCTCTAATTCTTCAGTAGCATTCTCAAAAAATCTTCTGGTGTAGAATCAGATGTATTTCGTGAAACAGCTTGATAAGGTGCAAAATCCTTGACCTTTCTGCAATAATCACACCAGTGAATTTTAGTAGTAAGTATTTCGTCCACCAAAAGCTCTTCCACCATCTTTTGAAACTCATCACCTTTCTTCTGTTCATCTCGCTTCAATTGTTCCTTCTGCATCCTCCTTGCTCCTCTTGAGCTTTTTCCTTCTCCTTTTTCTAAAGATCCACCAAGTAGCTCTTGAATAGATCTTCACGCTCTCTAGGTCACTTGTCATTGATGATTGTTACATTGCCTAACTGGATTCAACATTTACTAACTCTAGCGCTTTTAAAGCATATATTTTTCTTCCTGTTTGTCGGTGTGCACTAGGGGTTCACTTTCAATAGATTTCTCCTCCAATGGTGTATCATTAACATTTCTGGCAACTATAATTCCTTTCTTGTCATCCTGGATTTCCTGATCCATTATAGGTAATTCATCAACTTCTTGAAGATCGGAGGTCTTAGGTAGGATTCCAGCTCCTGTAAGAATCAACTCTATAGTAGATCTTGAATAAGGATCCACTGGTATACTAACCCGAAACTTCTTTGAAAACTAAATTAGAATTTCGTCCAACTTTCAGTTGATGTTAGCAAAACCTTCCTCGAATGTTTTCTCCAATGATTGTACACTTTGACAGTCCCTTTGTCCATCTCCAGAGTTCAAATCCTTTGAAAATTAGCCTCTGAAATAGCTTCTTTGACGCAGCGTGTAGCGCGAGTGTGAAGAAAACACACCAAAATAAACCCTTGAAAGAGCAAACTTCAATAGCCGAAGCTTGGCTTTCAAGAAGACGCAAAAACAAGACTGTTTTGCTAAGAAAACCCAAATAGGTTGCTGAAATTTGATTAATAAAAACTTGATTACAATCTCTAGATCCTAGGTATATTTATAGTGTTTGGCTAATCCAAATCCATCTAATATTTGGAAAACAAAATCCAACTAGAATTCTAATAGAAATAAATCCTAAATAAAAGTCAACTAGAATCCTAATAAAAATAAAACTCTAATCAAACATGAAGTAGAATCCTAAATCAAGTAGAAACATGAAATAGAATCCTAAATCAAGTAGAAATATAAAATAGAATCCTAAATCAAGTAGAATTCTAAAACTTAAGAAGTATTAAAATAACATTATGGCACTACTATTTTGGTGATACTATTCTGGTTTAATTGGGTCAGCCTTGGGCCGAGTCTTGATTGGTGACCGCATCATTCTTGATAATCACCTCTTGATCAGTTTCCAAGGACCTCCTCTAACACTGCTTCCAGTACTCGCTTAGATCTGAATTTAGCAAACCTGAATCCGTCTCAGAAATTGCTTGAAGGAGTCTCCTAGATGTACAAAATCGATCTGATCTGAAACCATTTCCCATGAGTCAATCGGCTCGACTGCTCTGAATCACTAGAATTACAGCCAGGAATCAACTGGCTTTGATTTGCCTTCAAAAATCGCCTCTGCTTCTGAAATCGCCTTCCTGAATCGCCAAGTCACAATTTAGCAATCGAGGACCACTTGCTCTAATACCAAATCTTAACCTAGGGTTTGTAATGGAATTTGGAAGACATTGGGGAAAAGAGAATAGAAGGGGAAGGAGAAATCAGAAGAATGGAGGGACAATTTAGAAAGAACAGGGAGGGAGAGAGAATTTGAGGGGGAAAGAAATCGGATTTCATTCAACAACTGATTACAATCCTCTAACTAATAGCCTATTTATAGCTCTCTATCTCTCAGTTTTAGTTATAACTGAAAGTTACAATATAAACTGCTACACTAGCGTACAATACAGTAAATGCATTAAACTACTACTACTATTATATTTACTATTATATCCTTGGGGTCATGCCATTGGGTTATGGCCAAAATATCCTAAACAATGAGTTAAAGATGTAGAACATAAAAATCTCTTTGCAGGTACATAGTTGCATAATCTAAAGTGTGTTGAAGTTGTAGCAGTTATAAAAAGTTTACACAGGATGAATATGGTATTTTTATAGCAGGTATGCATCCGCATGTAAATTGATGACCATATTGTCAATGTTGGTTAAGGAGATCCTTCTCTAGAGACTACCAAGCCGTGCTTCTTAAAGGTTATAGGATATCCATGTATGTTGTGGTATCTCACTTGTTGTCAGAGGCGCTAAGAGTGCTTGGAGCAAGGTGCAAGGAACACGCACACGCTTCATAAGTGCAAGGTGCTGGCATGCGCCTCATAGGGCAAGAAGCACATTTATCCAAAATTGAATAAATTACTTACACACCCACCCTCATATTCATCATATGATTATAAGCAAGTAAATTACCCAAAAAATTTTTACAAACAACACCCCCCCCCCCCCCCCCCAAAAAAAAAAAAAAAAAAAAAAAATCTATAAGGTGCTATATGCAAACTTATAAAATCATGAAACTAACCAACACTATAATAACAATCGATAGTATTTCAACTGAGTACCACAAGTCTAGACCATCAACAAGAAGCAAGGTAAATGAAACATAATTTGCAAACTAACAAATCAAAAGTGATTTTTAAATCATATTCTAACAAACAATAGTTGTCTTTCCATGTTGTATAGGTTGGTTTCACAATAACAACTATGTGATGGAATAGGACCATATCAATTATCTTCACCCATTGCCATCTTATGAAACTTTTCCATATGAAAACAGTGTTGGGACTTTTATCTCATCATTCCCTGCTAGAGGGTTGTTTCAGGAAGGGTACCTAGGGTAAAATTTTGCCACATTGTTGTTTTACATGGATTTGTATTGTCCATGCGACTTTTAGAAGTGAAGTGATATTATGAATGCCATGCTACCGATCCTAACTTGATTTGGATAAGGTGCAGTTCGTGATGACGGTTCTAACATCTAAATTGATATGCAAAAATTACAGGTTATACTCTTTCTCAATCCTTATCAAAATGAAATTCAACTTAAATGTAATAAAAATAAATTAGCCATTAGTTTCCTAATGGCATAAAAATTAGTTTCACAGAGCTGTAAAAACACACACACACAGAGCATAACAAAAAAACAGAAGTTACAGAACAAGAAATTTAGAGAATAAAAAAGAAACTTGATGCAAAATAGAAAAATAAGAACAGCTGAAGTGGTGAACAGTGAATATTCAGTGTGAAACAGTGAATATTAATCACATAGCACTATAATTGAAGACATAACAAGGGATTAAAGAAGAAGAAGAAGAAGAAAAGTAGTGCAAAACCGAAGAGCCAAAAGCAAGCCAGTCAGAGCTATGATATAAGGTCCATGAGCTGCACATCTCTTGCCTGTGCATGAAGCAAGCACCTCATGCCCCAAGTGAAGAGCCTCTGGCTAGCGTGTTGCCTAAGTGCCAATGATAATAAGCTGTGCCTCTGTTGATAATTCTAGTTGGATTAGCCTGAAGGCTGCTAGACCATGAAGGTGTATTGCCATCAGGAATCCTTTGTCTTTATCCCTCGCATCATCATTATTGTAGTGAAGTTCCATGGTGCATTCCGAGACATTCAGGAAAGATAAGTCCCGTTTGTTCTTGTACGATAGACATGAAATGTGTTCATGGCTTCTAAATACCTCAAGATGTCAAACAATATCCTTTCCAAGCTTTAGATCAAAGCTTATGAAAGCTGTTCATACAAGCTAACAGGTGTCCCTTTACTGGTTGCTTAAGTGTAAAGCACACATAGACCCTGTTGTGGAATTTAAGTTATGAAAGGTACATAGGGATAAAATGCAATTATGAAGTTGCTTTATATTACTTTATACTGATGTTGTGATTATATGTTTTTCAATTTCATATGATAGTTATGAGGCTAGCTGTATCACTTCATGTAATATGCTCCATTTTTCTGTTGTATTTTTTTATTTATATTTCTTTTTTTTTTGGCAGGTTAAAAAATCACCTTTTTCTACACCTTCACTTGAAAAGGTTTGGCCTTGTATTTCTTTTTTAGTTGTTCTCTATTTTCTTGTTCCTTTTGAGATGCTTATTTTATTTTGAATGTCTATTTCTAACCACGTTGATATCATTATCATCATTAGGAAGGAAAAGCTTTTGGCATCCTTCATGATGTATTTGTTGCTAACATTCCTGTAAGTTTTATTTTTTGTTTAATAGTTTAAAGTAATTCCTAGTTTTGTTTCACATTTATCATTTTTTCAAATGTTGTTTCATTTTTAAAATTGTAAAGTATACTAAGTTGTTAATTACCCCATCACCATTTGAAGGTGCGTGAAAATAATTTTCGTGCAAAATGCATATATGTTGCTGTAATGCTGAGGCGCATGATGGAAGCAATTTTGAATAAGGATGCAATTGATGACAAGGTAATGGAACCTCTAGTGGTAAAGAATTTATTGTTAGCTCATCTTGTCATCATTTTTAATTTGACTTGCATCTAAAATACGACAATGCCTAAGTGATGGAAGATGTATAATGATGTAACAGTTTAGGTTTTCCTTGATGTTCTTATTAAGTTCTATATGATGGTGGTGTTAATTCTAGCATATGCAAGGGATAAGATGACATAGGTTCCACGGGGTGGGTTACACGTGAGAACCTACATAGTTGTTCAGAAGATTGCACCCTGAGATATATAATTCCTCATAATTCTCTCTCTTGAATATTTTGGTATGTTTATACTTCCTGAACTCTTGTTACACATCGATAACCAATTCCAGATGGTAAATTTCTAATCACAACTATGTTTTGTTTGTCTTAATCCTCAGTCTAGTATATCCTGGGAAGGTTACTCAAGTTTCGAATAATGGTGTTTAAATACAAGGCAATGTTGGTTTAAAATTGGCCTCAATGATTTAGTTTTCTAAAAACATTCCTACAGATTCACTGGTCCCGTTGGGATGAATGAAAGGAAAAATACGTGTATGCACACCCACATAAAAAGGGGAAGGTACACTGTACTCTAGCTTGATACTGTAGTAACTTGGTCGTCTCTTCTTGCTCCCTTCAAATTGTTCATATTACATTATCAATTAGAAGAACAGGTGGCAAATGGGTTGAAATAACCTTAAGCTTAGGTCAACTAAGGGATAATCAGTTGGATTCGGAAGTAAATTCTAATAATTTTTTTTCCTAATTAATGGTTCTTCTTCATTTACATATCAAGAAAAAGTAGTTATCATATTGGTCATAAGTGTACCTGTTAATAAGAAAAGAAAATTAATCAACACAAGTCATGTACACTATAAAAAAGGTTGTCCCAGTGCATGAGGCTTTATGCTTTCTGGGGATGGGGGAGGATCATTTGGTACATTGTCTTACCCTTGATTTACAAAGAGCCTATTTCTACAACTCCAACTCTTGAATTTTTTTTTTTTTTGATCAAATCGGTAAATATGTATAAATGATCAAATGTACAAGCAATCACTGGGCATACCCAGGAAACATGTCTAACAACCAATCTTACTATTGCTTCCAAGACTTGCCCTCCCAAAACATATCTATTTTTAGTGACCAAAAATCTTGTCTTGAATGACTAGCTTCACTAATGATACATGCAACACAAATTTATTGTCTTTCTTAGTATGTGATTTTGTCGCCACAATGTTTAATTTACCGCAAAAAAAGTGAATGCCCTATCTCCATCATACTATAGCTTAGTTGCCAAACGTGCACTCTCTCTCCCGACTCAGAATTTCCATGTCTTTATGAGGATATTGCAACCTCAGCTGCTGGTGTGTCCCAAATCAAGAAAATGATGATATGCGTTTGACCCTTGTCTTGCATAGCATTTGCTTTTCTGTAGTTTTTACAACCAATAGAAAACAAAAACAGAAAATCTAATTTTTTGACTGAAACGATGGTGACTGGCATCCAGGGGCTATCTTCCTCCCTAAACTCAATAAATCACACATTTGACTACTTTTTTAGCTTCATGAATTTTTTGTGTGGATTGTTTCATTTTCAATTCTTCAATCTTTAGCAAATGCCTCTGTGGAGTAGGATCTATTCTTGAAATGTGTATTGCTTTATATAAATACACTGGTTGTAGGCTTCATACAGGCCGCGTTGTTAGTACTTTTATTTATTTTTACACTCTAGAATTTTGTCTCTTTTAAGAATTATTTTATGGAAGATCTTCCAGTTTCAAGGGTAAAAAACTCTCAGCTTTGATTATCCCATTTAGGTTTCTATGTAATTTAGCTGGTCTTTAGTCTGTTTCTTTTACCTAATGATAACGATGACCAAAATGCTCTTTAAAGCATGCTTATTAGGTCAAACTCTCATTGTTTGCCTGCTCTTGGTGTTAATTGTTATTCTTTCCTAATTTGATTATGTAGGACTATGTCGGTAACAAGCGGTTGGAACTATCTGGCCAATTATTGTCTCTCCTGTTTGAGGTGAAAGTCTATTAACTAAACAAAGTACGTAGGTTGCTCTGTATCTTGGTTAATAGAATAACTTCTTATTGAATGGGATTTATATTGCAGGATTTGTTCAAGACAATGAATGATGAGGTCAGGAAGACAGTAGATGCGATCCTGGCAAAACCTAGCCGATCTAGCCGGTTTGACTTTTCTCAGGTAAGTCAATTGACTTTTGAGGTTAGCTGATTCAAATAGAACAGTATTCTATGATGCATTATAAAATGAAGCGCTTAAGTTTTTGTCTTCTGAATTCTTTTGTTTGAAAAATATTCTAAGAATACAAAAGAAAATATAAGGTTTGTGAAATGATAAAATTGCTATGTCCATATAGTGGAAGCTGAAAAGGGTCCAGTTAATCTAGCCTAGATTAGTTGGGAAAAGCTTTGGTTGAGTTGGATATTATGCAAGTCATATTACACAGACCTGATTGAGACCAGAGTAGTAACACTAACTCCATTGTGGCTTTTCCCAACTACCTGGGTTGTCTACATGGACTCTTTTTGACATTTTGGTCTATGAATTTGTAATTAGTGTTATTGCTTCTACGATTGCATGTTAGATAAACATTGTGACTGTTTGTGAGGAGGTTTGGGCTAGACTAAAGGTGATGGTAGTTGATTGGGATAGAAGTATGTAATCTCTAGGAAGTGTAACCAACCTTTAGTAGAAATGTTGATTTTTGACATGCTCTTCCAGTGGGTGATCTATTGGAGTGGGATTTAGGGCTGCAAACATGTCAAGCTGAGCTTAGTTGAGCCCATAAGCTTAGGCTTGTTTGTTAAAAATATTACTGGGCTCAAGCTTGAATCAAGCTCAAGAATGGGGCCCAACCTTGTTAATTTGAAAGTTTGTTGAGTTTGAGCCTAGGATTGAGCTCAACTCATTTATATTAAACTAGCATTAAACAAACTTCAAACAAGCTTTAAGTGAGCTTCATGCAAACATTTTCATAATTTTTAAATATAAGTCATTATAAGCTTGACATTAGGCTTGTTTATGTAAAACATTTAAAATTATTGTATTCCAATATATTTTTTAACCTTGAATAACATAAATGTTGATTCACGAGATGATTAGCTATGATCTCAAGAGATTCATTAGTCAAATCATCCTTGATTTAGACACTGATCTAATCTTTAGTTTTTTTGGAAATTATTGATAGTGATTATTTGTCTAGATTTAGATACTCTCCTATCCTTGGTATAGGAAATCCATTTGTACATTGCCTAGCTTAGCTTTCCTTATTTTTTAGCTGTGTAATCTTTCCTATGTTGTAATCTCTTATCCTATTAATAGGGTTGTATCATTCATACGAAATGTAAGTGTAAACACTGGAATAAAACTCTTTTTCCATTCTGTCTCAGATCTAATATTACGGTCTTTTCTTTTATAGAAGAGGTTTTTACATAAAAATAAAAGCAATCAATCTAAGAGGTATTTACATAAAAGGAAAGCAATCAATCTATACAATAGGAAACTATAGATCTATACACAAAAGGAAAGAATAGCAACTGTATACTTAAGTGAGTTTACTAAGACTGGTTTTGGCAAGATTTCCTAAATCAATTTTAAGAAACCCATATCACCTTGAATTCTTTGAATGCTAACACCTCTCCTCAAGTTGGAGAATGTATATCCCACATTCCTTGCTTGCTTACCAAGTCTTCAAACCTCTTCATTGGTAGCCCTTTGGTTAGGATATCCGCAACTTGTTCTTCAGATGGCACATAGGGTAAATGTATTAGGTCGGCTTCCAATTTCTTCTTGATGAAATGTTGTTCTATCTCAACATGTTGAGTCCTATCATGTTAGACAAGATTACGGGCTATGTTGATTGCTGATTGGTTATCACACCAAAGCCTAATTGGTCCTTGGGCTTGAATCTTCAGGTCTTCAGGGATAATTCTTAGCCACAAAACTTCACATAAGCATAGGGCCATAGCCCTAAATTTCGCTTCTACACTTGATCTTGCTACAACACTTTGCTTCTTACTCCTCCTTGAGACCAAGTTCCCGCCTAGATAAACACAGTAACCACTTGTTGACCACCTATCTATGATAGACCTAGCATAGTTAGCATCTGAGAAACCCTTAATGTCCGGTTCATTCCCTGCTTTAAATAGAATTCCCTAGCATGGAGTGGCCTTGAGGTAACTTAGAATTTTTCTTATAGCAAGCCAGTGTTATTAAAGGCCCAAGGCGCACTAAGGTGTATAAGAGTCTTGGAGTTTGAGGCGCAAGGTGAGGCGCGAGTCTGGTGGAACTAGGCACAAGTTAATAAAAAAAATAAAATAAAAATGTATGTCCTAGTTGAAGAAAAAGGTATAAGAATAGTATTGAATTGCTAAGCCCTAAAGGTCATTGCAGCCATGCAGCTCATGTTGTTAACCACTATTCTATTTATAGAACAATAATGAACTGTTAGGAGTAATAAAATAACTCCTCCAAGAACAAACAAATATCTAGTAGCAATAAGAAATCAACTGTTGCTAGCTTGCTGCCCTTTGTGTTGAAACTTGTAACTCGAAACTAGAAAATAAATAAAGAGAGGAGATAACTCTGTAGACTTGACTTTTGGGGATTTCTTATATCTTAAGTCTCTTTGTTTCAGTTTTTCAGACTATCTTGATTTCTTTTATTTAGGTATAATTTGAATTAGGATTAGATTTGATTAAAATATAGCAAGAAATCAATTCCAATTTAGTATTTTCTTAAAATCTTAAAAGTAATACTAAAATTAAATTAAAACAAACCAGACGCAGCCTTGGCACACTTAAGCCCAAGGCTGCGCCTGAGGGCCTGGGTGCGCCCAGGCGCGCCTGGGCAAATCTCACCTGCTTGGTTTGTTTCTAGGCGCCAGGCTTGAGCCTGGTATCAAGGCGCGTCTTTAATAACATTGCAGCAAGAATATGATCCTCAGTTGGCCTGTGCATGAATTGGCTCACAAGGTTCATTGTAAAAGCGATGTCAGGCCTTGTGTGGGAGAGATAAATCAACCTTCCAACAAGTCTTTGATACCTTCCCTTGTCCACTGGTTGGCTACTAGGGTTGTTTCACAACCTACTATTAGGTTCAATAGGGATTTTAGACCCTTTTCCACCTATCAACCCTATTTTTGCCAACAAGTCTAGCACATACTTCCTTTGAGAAAGAATGATCCTAGCTTTAGAATAGGCAACTTTAATTCCCAGAGAATACTTGAGAACCCCCAAGTCTTTGATCTCGAATTCCTTGCACAACCTTTTTTTGAGTTTTCCTAGCTCCTCCTTATCATTGCCTGTGATAATCATATCATCTACATGTACTAACAGAACTGTCACTTTACCTTTTTCGGAGTGTTTTATGAAGAGAGTGTGGTCTCCCCTACTTTGGTCATACCCGAAAACTTTCACAACTTTGGAAAACTGTTCAAACCAAGCCCTAGGACCTAGGAGACTGCTTAAGCCCATATAGAGCTTTCTTGAGTTGACATACCCGCCCTTCTTGGAACTTTGGTGGCAATTCCATATATACGTGTCCTCCTCCAAATCCCCATGGAGGAATGCATTTTTTACATCTAGCTGCTGTAGGTTCCATCCAAAATAGGTTGCCAATGAGAGGAGGATTTGTACCATGATCATTTTGCGACTAGAGCAAATGTCTTAAGATAATCAACTCCATAAGATTGTGTGTATCCCTTAGCTATCAGCTTAGACTTATATCTCTCTAGGGTGCTATCAGCCTTGTATTTTACATTGAAAATCCATCTACACCCCACCAAATTGATCCCCTTGGGTCTGGACACAAGATCCCATGTATGGTTCTTTTTTAGGGCACTCATTTCCTCCAACATAGTTTGTTTTTAGTTCCGATTTTGTAATGCCTCATTTACTGACTTAGGAATGATAATTGAATCCAAGGAAACTAGGAAACTCTTATGCTTTTGGGAGAGACGATGATAGGAAAGAAAATTGGTTAAGGGATGTTGTGTACAACTCCTAACCCCCTTTCTAACTGCAATAGGTAGGTCTAAATCATCAAAGATAGGGCCATTAGAAGTGAAAGTATCCTGTGTGAGATTCATACCTGGATTAGAATCCGAGGGTGGTGTATGCTGTATATCTTGGATAGGCTACCTTTGCTTGTAGATGTAAGGAGACCCCTTGTACCGAATTGGAGAGGGCAGTCTTTTGATGGCTGCTTGTTCACCCAACTCAGCCTGATCATGCCCTTCTTTGTGACTGCCAAGGGACAGACCAATGAGAGGATGAGAAGGTTGGGTTGGTGATGACTGAGTTGTTTAAATGGTAGTAGGGCTGGTTTGGTCAAGAGAATTAGAACTGGAGTGAGGGGTATGTTGAGAGGAGACATGAGAGTATCATCAAAGCTGTAGTCTACATAGGAAAGTCTCTCTCTCCTTGGGGACCAACTGGAGAGGAAACAAAAAAAGGAAGGGACTCAGCAAAGGTAACATCTTTGGAGACATGCAACATGCGAGTAGAAGGATGGTAACACTTATATCCCTTTTGGGTAGGAGAATACCCTAGGAAAACACACTTGAGTGCCCTTGGATCCAACTTATCTTGATGTTGTTTGGATATGTGAACAAAGGATACACACCCAAACACTCTAAGAGGAAGAGGATTATGCATATTAAAATCTGGAAAATGAGTGGTTAGACAAGTAAGATGGCCTTGTTGGTGAAGGAGTTTTGTGGGTACTTGATTAATAAGAAAGGCAGCAATGATGACAGCCTCTCCCAAAAAAACTCTTAGGAACTCTATGATGATGAAGTAGGGTATGGACCACATTAAGGAGATGTCTCATCTTCCTCTCAGCTACTCCATTTTGTTATGGAGTATCTATACAAGAAGATTCATAGATAATTCCTTGTTGAAAAAATCAATGCATATAGTGATTAAAATACTCTCGAGCATTATCAGTTCTAAGTTTTTGTATAGGTGTTCCAAATTGAGTAGTAATCATCTTACAAAAATTTGGCAACATTGTTCCCATGGCAGCCTTATCTTTTAGCAAAAACGCCCATGTCATTTGAGTGTAATCGTCAATGAAGGAGATAAACCACCGAGCCCCAGAGTAATTAGGAATTTTATAAGGCCCCCCATACATCATAATAAATTAGAGAAAAAGGTTTAGAATTGATTTTATTACTCATGGGATAAAGAACACGATGATATTTGGAAAGAATGCATGCATCACAATGAAAGATATTGGGATGAATAGAATGAAATAAAGTAGGAAACATAACTTTTAATAGAGTAAATGGAGGGTGACTAAGGCAGTAATGATGCAGCCGTATATTGTGATGATCTGCTGTAGTTTGAGAGGAACAAGCCACTGACGGCTGGTTTCTAGATGGATAAGAAGCCTTCCCTACAAAGCAGTGCAACCCACATTTTTCTTTAGCAACACCAATCCTCGTCCCTATCTTTAGTGAGTTGATGAATGGATAAGAGATTAGCTGATCAGTGTGGGACACAAAGAACTGATTTAATGGAGAGATTAGGTCTAAGATCCACACTGCCATGGCTAACAATAGGAATTGTCGTGCCATTAGCAATTGTGATCATTTTGGTGGTCTTGAGAGGTTGATAGGTGGAAAATACATAGGGGTTAGGTGTCATATGGTATGTTGCTCCCGAATCCAAGATCCAAACATTATTCCAATCAGTATTTAAGGTAGAACAGAATGCAAAATGAGTGCATTTACCTGGGATTTCCAATTGTGCTAGGGACGAAGGACTTCAGCTTGTTGATCTCCTCAGCATTAAATGGAGTGAGATCTAAGCTGTTGTCAGCCTTGGCCTTCACTCCCATCTAGTCCCCCTCTTGCTCCTTGTGTGATAGATAAACCTGGTTTCTTGCAGCCAGATTCTTGAATCCTCCTCCACTCTTATTTAGGACAGCCTCTTTGCCATGAAGCTTGAAGCACATGTCACGAATTTCTTACAATGAGTGCACCATAGTCCCTCTCTTCCATTGGCTCAAGTTTGAGCCTCTATTCGCCCAAATCTAGGTTGTGTCCCCTCTCTTTTGTTCATTGCCATTGCTGATCCATTAGTGACATATTTCCTTAGCATCACCAGCCTCCTATTTTCTTCACTTCTTACCACAACAAATACCTCATTAAGAGAGGGAAGTTTTTCCTGACCATGTAGCTGCACCCTCACTTGATCAAATTGGGTGTTAAGGCCAGCCAAAAACTCAAAAATCCTATCCCATTCGACTATTTGGTTAAGGGTTGCAACATCCATGCTACAAATCATCTTTATATTTTGGTAGTGGTCTAACTCTAGCCAAAGACCATTCATATGATTATAATACTCGGTGACAGATAGCCCCCTTGTTTAGAACCACTAATTTTAGTTTTTACTTTATAGATGACTGATGCATCTTGAATTTTGGAGTAAGTTCGCTTCACAACTTTCCAAATCTCCTTAGCAATGCCCAAAAACATGTAATTCCTACTTACCTTTGGAAGCATAGCATTCCACATCCAAGACATTATTTGGGAATCCTTAATATCCCATTTTGGGTACATAGATCGATTGCCATTGGAGGAGAGGCAGTGAGATGACTGATCTTATCCCTTCCTTTAAAAAATGTCCTTACCAATTGAGCCCACTGCATGTAGTTTCTGCCATTTAGTCTATAAGATAGGTGGATATTGGGCAACTCCCCGGCTACTGCTCCATGCCCAGCTTCTAGGATTGCTTCGGGAACTTGATCTACTACTAGCGAGGTCTCTTCAGTTACCATTGCTTCATATATTTCAGACATGCTGCAGAGAGCTTAATTGAAATGCAAGAAGGCTGGCAGCAAGACAGGAAGAATGCGTGTGATGCAAGTAGGGTTTCAGAAGGTGTTGCAGCGCTGAAAGGAGCAATGAAGGCACTAGGGTTTGTAGGGTTGTGATGGCTCTGATACCATGTAAACAATAGAATAAAAACTCTTTCTCTATTCTGTCTTAGATCTAATTACATGGACTCTTCTTTTATAGAAGAGGTTTTTACATAAAAAGGAAAGCAATCAATCTAAGAGATATTTACATAAAAAGGAAAGCAATCAATCTATACAATAAGAAACTATAGATCTACACACAATAGGAAACTATACAATAGGAAAGAATAACAGTTGTATACTTAGGAGAGTTTCCTAAGATTGGTTTACGCCAGATTCCCTAAACTGATTTTAGGAAACCCATATCACCTTGAATTCTCTGAATGCTAATAGTAAGATAGAATTTTAATCTATTTTTCAACATGGTATCAAAGCCATAACCGGGTCTTTTTTCTTTGGTTTGTCTACTATGTGCCTTCATCGCCACATTATCGTCTCCCTTGCTGTGTTTCTTTGTCGGCCTCTATAGCCCTATATCATGTCAGAAGTATTTGAAACAACATCTCCTATCTTTGTGGGAGATGCTAGACCTTTCGAGCAATCATCTGGTGGTGCTCTTGCTAATGAGCTACTAGGGATGCATCACTCATACCATTTAGATGGCAAAAATTACCTCCAATGGTCACAATTGGTGAGAGCATTCTTGAAGGGTCAAGGGAAAATAGTCCATCTTATTGGACCAACGCCCAAGATCTCTAATCTAACATTCGTTCTATGGGATATCAAGGACTCGATGCTGATGTCCTGGCTTTGGAGTTTTATGCTACCAGAGGTAAGCAAGAATTGTATGTTTCTATCTATAGCCAAGGATATTTGGGAAACGGTTAAGAGGATTTATTCTAAGGTGCAAGATGTATCCGAACTCTTTTGAGATTAAAACAAAAATTAGTTGTACCAAGCAAGGATCACTATCAATAACTAATTACTTCAATAGGATGAATGGATATTGGCTTTAGTTAGATCATTACTAGGACATTTAAATGGTGTGCAGTGAAGATGCTGTCATTCTTACTTACATGCTTGAAAGAGATAGGATTGTAAAGTTATTGACTGCCCTTAATCCTGATTATGATCAGGTAAGGGTACAGATTCTTAACCTAGAGAAATTGCCATCTTTGAATGAGGTGTTTTTCATAATTCATATTGAAGAACATAGAAGGATAGCAATGTTTAATGATCCTAATCCTGAGGGGTCAGCTATGGTGTCCAACAAGGTGCAGGGATCTTGGTCTAAGTCACACCAAGGAAGGAATGATTTTCACTCTTAAGCAGCAGAACTGGGAAGGTTTATGGTGTTTATACTGCAAGAAACGAAGCATACTAGAGAGACATGCTTCAAGTTGCATGAAAAGGATGTTGTTTTAAGCAAGATGGGAGGATTTAGAAAATTGCAGTTAAGAAATCAAGCAGTGGCTCACCTTACAACCAAAGAGCAGGAGGAAACCATAGAAAAGGCAGATTCTACTACCACTTTTGATCTGGGTGAGTTAAATGCTGAAGAGATTAGTAAGCTAAAGTCTTTCCTAAAAACTATCCAAGGTGGGTCGTGCTCTCTTGCCCAAACAGGTATGTGCTTCAACTTTGAATCCTTTACTGCCTCACACATTGTTAAGAATGACTTATGGATCTTGGATTTCGAAGCTACTGACCACATGACCTATGACCTAAATGCTTTTGCAACCTATAAACCAATAGCTAGTTCGAAACAAATAATAGTAGCTATTGGTCATACAGTCTCTATAGTAGGCCAGGGAGGTTTGTTTTTGAACTCCTCACTTCTTGTTCAACATGTCCTTCATGTGCCTATCCTCTCCACCAACCTAATTTTTTTTCATCAGCTTACTAAAGACCTTAACTACTGTGTGGTTTTCTTCCTCATACTTGTGTGTTCTAGGAATAGGATTCGGGAAAGATGATTGGTGTTGCTAAGGAATGGAATGGGTTGTACTACTTGAAGAGAGATTGTGAGCTTCCTACGGGGGATCACCTTATTCTAGCCTGTTCGTCACAACCTATTCCTACCAAGACTAAAGTTTGGCTTTAGCATTTTCAATTAGGCCATCCTCCTTTCACCTTGTTAAAAACCATATTTCCTTCTCTATTTCATGGTTTAGATGTTACTGATTTTCATTGTGATGTGTGTGAGTTTTCTAAACATCATGTCTTATTCTATTAACAATCAACTTTCTTCCATTCCTTTTTCTTTGGTACATTCTGATGTTTGGGGGCCATCTAGGATTCCCAATTGTTCTGGGGCTCAATGGTTCATTTCATTTATTGATGATTGCACACATATGAGTTGGGTGCATCTTTTAAAGGATAAGACAACCATTAGTAACATCCTACCATTGTTTGATAGGATGATTTCTACTTAATTTGGAGTCCCCATTTGGAGATTCTGTATTAATAATGCAAGAGACTATTTTAATCATGACCTACATCTGTTCTTTCAACAAGAAGGTATCATCCATGAATTCTCTTGCGTTGATACTCGACAACCGAATGGGTTGCTGAACGGAAAATGAGGCATTTACTTAATGTTGCTCTGCCTGATCTGCCTAATTTGGACTTGTCTTGGGATTCCTAGCCACACCCTACGCAAGAATCTAACTCATCTACCCTACCTATTCTCTTTATACTAGAGTCCTTGGATGTAGGAGCATTGGGAGAATTATTATCATCATCTCCTGGTCCTTCTATTCTAGATTAATCAGTGATGCCATCTCTTGCCAGATTTAAAGGTTCACCCTATGTTTACAAGAGAAGCGTTTAGCCTATTTCATTTGCAAAGCAAGGACCAACATCTACTCCAAGGTCACGTATTAAACTATCTCAGTCTTCTATTCATTCTGAACTTATTCACAAAGATTTAGATTTGCCTATTGCTATTAGAAAGGAGTTAGGAGCTGCACACAACATTCTATAGCCAATTTCATTTCCTATCATTGCCTTTCATTGGAACACAGGAGTTTCTTGTCTTCCCTTGATTCCATAACCATTCCTAAGTCAGTAGAGGAGGTATTACAGAATCAGAATTGGATACAGGCCATGTAAGAAGAAATGAGAGCCTTGGAGAAAAATCATGCTTGGGAGATGGTGCTTAGACCGAATGGAATTCAACCTGTAGGTTGCAGGTGGGTGTTTAATGTGAAGTATAATGCAGATGGTACATTAGAAAGGTATAAGGCTCAGTTGGTAGCTAAGGGATATACACAAAATTATGGCATTGATTATTTGAAAACATTTGCACCCGTGGCAAAAATGACTATTGTTAGAATACTTATATCTCTTGCTAGTTGTTGTTGGTGGAAATTGATGCAATTGGATGTAAAAAATGTCTTCCTACATGTTGATTTTGAGGAGGAAGCCTTTATGGAGCCACTTCTAGGCTTCACTAAAGATGTATTAGGCAAAGTTTGTAGATTAAAAAGGCTCATTATGGGTTAAGGCAATCCCAAGGGCCTAGTTTGACAGGTTTTCAAAGGCTATGAAGCAAAAGGGGTATTGGCAAAGTAGGGGAGATCATACTCTGTTTACTAAGCATTCTAAATAGGGTAATCTAGCAGCTTTACTTGTGTATGTAGATGATATTATTGTCATTGGAAATGATATTGATGAACAACAGGACTTGAAGGAGAATTTGGCCTGAGAATTTGACATAAAGGACCTTGGCAAGCTTAAGTATTTTTTGGGCATAGAAGTAGCCTACTCTAAGAACGGTATCCTTCTTTCCCAAAGAAAATATACCATGGATTTATTGGAAGAAACCGGGTTGTTAGGTGGAGGACAACTGGTACTCCATTGGAACCAAATCTCAAGTTAGGAAAATCTGATGGTCCAATGGTAGACAGAAGAAGGTATCAAAGGTTAGTGGCCCGATAACCTACTTATCTCACACAAGGCCTGACATTGCTTTTGCTATCAGCTTTGTGAGCCAAGTTATGCACAATCCAACCGAAGAACATATGCAAGTAGTGAGAAGAATCTTGTATTACCCAAAGGCAACACTAGGGAAAGGTCTTTTGTTCAAATTAGGAAAAGAATTGGAAGTTACAAAGTACACAGATGCTGATTATAGAGGTTCTTTGGTGGGTAGAAGATCTACTACAGGCTATTGTGTATTCTTAGGAGGAAATTTAGTGTCCTGGAGAAGTAAAAACAAAATGTAGTGGCTTGGTCTAATGCAGAGGCTGAGTTTCGTGCAATAACTCTTGGTTTATGTGAACTATTGTGGTTAAAAATTGTGCTAGATGATCTACAAACCCCTTGTCATGGTCCAATGAAGTTGTTTTGTGACAATTAATCAGCTATCAATATTGCACATAATCCAGTGCATGTTGAGATTGATTGCCATTTCATCAAGGAAAAGTTAAGAGTCTGGAGAAATTTGCATATCCTTTGTTACTTCCGAAAATTAGCTAGCTAATTTATTGACAAATGGTCTTCCTATCAAAAGGTTTGAAGAGCTTATAGACAAGTTGAGAATGATAGATGAATATTCACCAACTTGAGGGGGAGTGCTAACTGATTCACTTGATTATGGAGGGAATTGGATTATGATTTCATGGTCTAATCTTCCCAACCTAGCACAGATTCTATCTTCAGTATTTAGAAAGAAATTGGACAGATTTAGATATTTCCTAATCTTGTTTTCTATATCTTTAAAATTTTTATAGTGTACAACTATCCTTCCGTATTGTTTATCTTTCCTATGTTGTATTCTTCTTCCCTTTTAATAGGGGATGTAATATTTAGTTCAAGTAATCGAGAGAATTATTATTCTTTGTTCCTACATCTTTTAATCTATTTTTTACAATAATGAAATTAGAAACAAAAGATCATCGAAAGTGATTCTTTCATGAATAAGGAATGATACCAACGTCTAGTAGGAAAGTTGATATATATTTCACTTACCAAACTTGTATTGCCTTTAGTGTTAGTGTTGTGAGTCAATCTATGCACTCATCAACACATAAGAGACATAGAGGTTGTAACCAGATCCTTCGATATCTAAAAGGGACCCCAAGAAAAGGACCTATATTTTAGAAGAATGACTATAGGTTGTAAACCGAATCCTTCAATATCTGAAAGGGACCCTAAGAAAAAGACCTCTGTTTTGGAAGAATGATCATAAGAAAGTTGAAGGCTGTGTAGATGCAGATTGGGCAGGTGCAATCGAGGATGGCAACTCTACAGTTGGCTAATGCACAAAATTATGGGACGACTTGGTTACTTAGAGGAGTAAAAAGAAAATTGTTGTGGCTAGAAGGGGTGTTGAAGCTGAGTATAGGGCAATTGTCCAAGGCATTTGTGATCTGATATGCATGGAGAGAATATTGAGGGACCTAAATGTTTCGTTGTCAAGACCTATGATGTTGTACAGTGACAACAAATTAGCCATCAGCAATTTACATAATCCAATTGAGCATGACAAAATGAAATATGTGAGAATTGATTGGAATTCATCAAAACAGAGATTGAAAGGGAGCTATTATCATATCCTATATCCCTACTAAATCACAAGAAGCTGATGTTCTTGCTAAAGCTTTGTCAAAACCAGGATTTGAGTCATTTGTAAGCAAGTTGGGAATGATTGACATTTATTCATTAGCTTGACGGGATAGAATCCTAGAATAAATCTAGATTTTGAGGGATTGATTTAGGTAAACTTTTTGTTCCTATTTTTTGTATTTTCCTATTCTTGTATATCCTAGAATAATGGGATCCTAATGATCCATTTCTATGTATTGTACATTCTGATTGCTTGAATAAAAATTGATGCGGTCACTAATATTCAAGACCCGGCTCAAGGTCGATCTGGCCTAAACCGGAACAGTAATGCTACAGTACACTATAGTAGAACTCCATAAGTTTTTAGGATTTTAGATTTTTTAGGATTTTTTACTTCTATTCTACTTCATATGTTTTAGGATTTTAATTCTATTTCATATTTGATTAGGATTTTATTTTTATTAGAATTCAAGTTGGATTTTGTTTACAAATATCAGATGGATTTGGATTGACCAAACACTATAAATATGCCTAAAACCTAGAATTTGTAATAAGTTTTTTTCAATACAAATTTTGACAACTTATTTGGGTTTTCTTAGCAACAGTCTTGTTTTTGCGTATTCTTGAAAGCCAAGCTTCGACCATTGAAATTTGTTCTTTTAAGGGTTTATTTTGGTGTGTTTTTTTCACACATACACTACATGCTGCGTCAAAAATTAAGCTATTCATTCGATAAAACCTTTGTTCAGTGAACAAGTAACAAGCTTAATTACTTAACTTTTACTTATGTGAAAATATATGTAATTATTTTCCTAAATTTTAATTTTAATTCAAATATTTAAACTTTAGGGATGTAAACATTTGAAATTTTAATTTTAAGTATATACATAAATAGTAAATAGATATAAATATTTAAATTTCAAATGAGCAGGCCTCTTACTATGCATTCTTTTTTTTTTGGTTAGTAAGTTTGACAATTTGAATTACTACATACATACACATGCCTTGCCTTCATTAAAATATGTAACATTTGAGATTTTTGAATTGGATATGAATGTTTAAATATTCCTTTCAAATTTAAATGTAAAAGTATTTAAAAATAAAAAAAATATATAATAGTTTAAAAATTAAAAAAATTGGTTGGTTTGGCTTGTTAACACACTGATAGATTATTGAAGATAATCTATCTGGGTTTATTGAATTTGGAGAGAAATACAACTGAAAAAGTAAACAAATGAAAAGAAAAGAAAGTGGACTTTCGAGAGGTCCACACTCTCCCGAATTCCTCACTACTCAAAAGATGCCTTCTCCACTCTACTATCTTTCCTACTTAACTGTTATTCCAGCCATCCTCCTCTAACCGATTCTGTTATCCGCACATACCACCTGCTTGCTCTACCCATAATACCCTTTAACTACTTTTGTTACTTTCTCCCTTACTCTTATCACTATTTTGCCCCTGCTTATTCCATTGTTGGTAACTGAATTGTATGGGTCTTCTATCAATACCTCCACCCATAGAACTCACCTTGTCCTCAAGGTGGAAATTAGGGAATTGTTGCTGGAGCATGTCATAGGGTTCCCAAGTGGCTTCCAAAGGTGGCAACCCTTTCCACTGAATGAGTACATCCAAGCCTCTGAGGTTCCTACCCGTTCCTGGCCTTACAACAAGGACTGCCTTCGGTTCCACTAATATCTCTAGTTCTTCACTGAGCTGGCTAGGGATATTAGTTAGGGCAGTGAATATACTGTTGGCCTTGCGTAATTGGGATACATGAAAGATGGGATGTATGCTGCAAGTTGCAGGCAGGGATAGCTTGTAAGTGACTTGTCCAACCTTCTTCTCCACAATGAATGGGCCATAAAATCGAGGTGCTAGCTTCTCATGAGGCCGTTCTGCCAGCGACTTGTGGCGATATGACCTGATCTTCAAGTAAACCATGTCTCCCACTTCAAACTGAACATCTCGTTTTTTCCCATCCGCCCCTACCTTCATCTGAGCTTGAGCCCACAGCAATTGAGCCTTTAGCTCCTCCAACATCTGATCCCTTGCAAACAGTTGTTGCTTCACTACCGATACTGGGGTAGAACCCCTTTTGAACCTCAATAACCCCGGTGGCTCCCGTCCATAAACTACCTAGAAGGAAGTAAGTTTGGAAGCCGTGTGGTGCGAAGTGTTATACCATAACTCTACCCATGGTAGCCAGCTGAACCAAGCCTTTGGTTTTCTTGATGCAAAGCATCAGAGGTAGGTTTCTAGTGTCCGATTTAGTACTTTAACTGCCCATCCGATTGGGGGTGGTACGCTGTACTTTTGCATAGCTTTGTGCCCTGGAGGCGAAATAATTCTTCCCAAAAATGGCTCATGAAACCCTTGTCCTTGTCAGACACAATAGATCAAGGCACCTCGTGTAGGTGTATCACCTCCTTCACAAATGGAGATGCCGTGAATGGAGATTCCCCTATTTGATGGCCAGAATCCGCGATGGTGGGTGAGGCGATGTGAGAGAGTGTTTTGTCTCTACAATATGGCCGAACAACAGAAGGTAACAATTGTCGCTGCCTACCTTAATGATGTGGGAGATGCATGGTACTAGGGGTGGATGGGAGTGAAAGACGAGTGCTCCTAGGAAGAAGTCGTGGAAGATTTGGGGAGAAAGGAATGTTAGACGTAGTGGAAGAATTTAATAAGCTTAGACAAGGGGGATCCGTGTAGGTCTACCAGTAAAGGTTTGAGGAATTGAAGGCCCTCATGTTGATCTCCAATCCCACACTTACTGAGGGTTACTTCGTATCAAGTTTCATCAGTAGCTTGAATGAGGAAATTCGCCCCATCATGAAAATGTTTCAACCAAAAATAGTACAATAGGCTACGGAGTGCGCTAAGCTGCAAGAGCTAGCAGTAGAGGCATTAACGAAGAAGCAGAAAGGGGTGAGCAAGGGATGGCAGGCAGTGCCTCTGCAATAGAGTAATCGGGGGTGGAATAAGGAAGGAGGAATAGGGGGACCAAGCGGTAAGGCGTTAGCTTCATCAGCTCCATCCCCATCATTTGAGAATAGTTTGAGAGAACAGAGGAGGTTAGTAGGAACACTCCAAGCCATCAATGCAAACGCCAATTGCTGCTACTAGAAGGAATAGAGGATGGGGAAGAAGAGGTTGGAGAAGCGGAGAACCAAGAGAAAGAAGAAGAGGATGAGAAAATGGAGATCTCCCTTCATGCTCTAAGGGGAGTATCCACAAGTAAAATCGTAAAAGTAGATGGCAAGGCACAAGAGGATGACCTGTCTATACTCATTGACAGTGGAAGCACACATAGCTTCCTTGATGAAAGAGTAGTTAAGAGGCTCCATTGCTGACTCACAGGGACTCATCCACTGTCTGTTACTATGGCTAATGGACAGAAGGTGATTTGTAAGTCAGCATGTATGAGATTTTGTTGGCAGATGCAGGGGGAAGACTTTGAAGCTGACTTAAGACTCCTTAGGTTAGGAGGCTATGACATGGTCTTGGGTGTGGATTGGATGAGAGAAGTAAGCCCCATTTGCTTTGATTTTAAGAAAATGGAAGTCACTTTTGAAAAAGGGGGGAAACGAATGACTATCATTGGCAGTGTAGAGGTTGGAACTTGCAAGCTTATTTTGGGGAAGAGACTACATAATAAGCTATTCAAGAGCAAGTGGACTCAGGTGGCTTAATTGTTCTACAAGCAATTGATCAAGAGGAGGAGGAACTAGACTATGGTGGGAAACTTATACTGGACTCAATGACGGATGGCTCTATTCCCTAGGAGGTAAACCAACTGGACTTGATGAACTCTTAGCTGAATTTAAGGATTTGTTTGAAGAACCTAAGGCTCTACCACCTCCTAGACCCTTGGACCACACCATAAACCTTAAACCCAATTCCGAGCCTATTAACATTCGTTCTTACCGGTATCCCCCAAAACAGAAGGTTGAGATTGAACGCATGATAAAAGAAATGCTATAGCAATTGGTTATCCAACCTAGCATCAACTCATATGCCTCCCCTCTTCTCTTAGTCAAAAAGAAGGATGGCAGTTGGCGGTTTTGCATTGACTATCGCCAACTCAACTCCCTTACCATAAAGAACAAATTCCCTATTCCCATCATAAAGGACCTATTAGATGAGTTACATGGGGCCAAAGTTTTCTCCAAACTCGACCTCCGTTCAGGATATCATCAAATTCGTATGAGCCCCCAAGATATCCATAAAACAGCCTTTAGAACTCACCAAGGGCACTACGAATTCTTAGTAATGCCTTTTGGTTTGACCAACTCACTAGCAACCTTCCAAGCCCTCATGAATAAGATATTTGAACCCTATCTATGCCAATTCATTCTGGTTTTCTTCGATGATATCCTAATTTACAGTCCCAACTTCCCTAAACACACAAGAGCACTTAAGGATGACTTTGCAAATCCTTCGATTCAATAAGTTGTTCATCAAGAAGTCCAAATGTGCCTTTGCACAAACCCAGGTGGAATATCTTGGCCATGTTATATCCGAAAATGGGGTGAGCACGGACCCCCAAAAGGTTGTAGCCATGACTGCTTGGCCAAGACTAACTAATGTGAGGGGCTTGTGGGGATTCTTAGGCCTGACAGGTTATTATAGACGATTTGTTAAAAATTACATCATCATCAGTAAGCCATTAACTGAGTTACTAAAGAAAGAGGGATTTCATTGGGGTGAAGCAGCCGAAGCCGCCTTTGATAGGTTGAAGAAGGCCATGAGTGAGGTTCCTACATTAAACCTCCCTGATTTTAATCAACCGTTTATATTAGAGACTAATGCCAGCAACTATGGAGTTGGAGCGGTGTTGGCACAAGGAGGAAGACCCATAACCTTCATTAGCCAAGCTTTAGCACCAAAGCACCTAGGCCTCAGTGTATACGAGAAAGAACTACTAGCTGTTTTGATAATAGTAGAGAAGTGAAGACATCATTTGGAGGGAAGTAAGGTCATTATTTGAACAGATCATGAAAGCCTAAAATTCCTATTGCAGCAGAAACTACGAACACACCTCCAAAGAAAAGGTATGTCTAAACTAATGGGTCTTGATTATATCATCCAATACAAGAAGGGACACGAGAACAAAGCAGCCAATGCCCTTTCCCGCTTCATGGAAGAAGGGACTACGATGGCCATGACTTTTGTTATATCGAAATGGCACTTAGAAGTAGCAACCAGTTACGAGAAAGAAGACTGGACCAATGATCTAATGGAGCAACTAACCTTAGACCCCACGAGCAGATCGGGTTATTCACTAAAGAATGGACTGCTAAGGTACAAAGAGAAGTTGGTGATTGGAGGTGATGAGCTGCTACGAAGGAAGATCCTAACAGCCCTACATGACTCGCCAGTGGGAGGCGACTCCGGGGTCCAGAGTACATACAACAGGGTACATCAGTTGTTCTATTGGCTGGGGTTGAAGAAGGCAGTGCAAGATTACGTGAAGGGCTGTGACATTTGCAGCCGGTGTAAGTATGAGAACATTCACCCTCCAGGGCTGCTACAACCATTGCTTAGGCTGGAGCAAGCCTGGTCTAGCATCAACATGGACTTCGTGGAAGGATTGCCCAAGTCAGAGGGCAAGGACTGCATATCGGTAATCGTGGACAGACTCACAAAGTACAACCACTTCTTAAGCCTCGCTCATCCCTTCACGACCCAAGAAGTGGCATGAGTGTTCCTCGACCAGGTGGGTAAATTGCACGGATTTCCTCAAGTTATTGTGATAGACTGGGACATAGTCTTCACCAGCTAACTACAGAGGGAACTCATGAAATCACTAGGTACCAAGCTCCATATGCCATTAGCTTAGCATACCACCTGGAAACAGATGGACAGACGGAACGGGTGAATCAATGCCTTGAGACCTACCTTCGGTGTGTGTTCTTGGTGCATTCAACCGGGTGGCACAAGTGGCTACCCTTGGCACAATGGTGGTATAACACCAACCACCATTCATCCTTAAAGATGACTCTGTTTGAGGCTCTATTCGGCTACAAACCACCACTGTTACCTATTAGTGTAGGCCCTAACTTGGTAGCTATAGTGGATGACTATCTGAATCAGAGACAAGAAGTTATGCAGACTCTTAAGGAGGGAATGGGCAAGTGCTCAAAACCGAATGAAACAATATGCTGACAAGAAGAGGAGCAAACGAAACTTCTCAATTGGGGATCGGGTCTATTTGAAACTGACGCAAGCACAATTAAAAACTTTCTCTCCAAAGGCAGTGTCCAAACTCAGTCCCAAGTTCTATGGGCCATATGAGGTGTTAGCTCGGGTGGGCAAAGTAGTGTACAGACTACAACTACCAATAGAGACCTCCATCCATCCAGTTTTTTATGTCTCTCTCCTCAAACCCTCTCCTGGCACTAGCCCGGTGAGTGCAACCCTACCTCCTGCTGTCCCAGCATCCCAACAGGTAGCTGAGCCTATCGCTATCGTGGGCAAGAGAGTGATTTACAAACAGAAACTACCCCTTACACAGGTGCTGGTTCGCTGGTCCACCCTTCATCCAAAAAACAACACATGGGAGTATTTACCAGACTTACTCCAACAATTTCCGAGAGTAGTAGGACTCCTCTAAACTCTTCTTGAGGACAAGAATAATTCCATGGGGAGGAGAATTGTCACGTGATAAGAGCAGGGGAGGGCAACCGGGTAATAGTCTATTAGTAGAAGGGGGTACATTGTAATAAAGGAGGTAGGTGGTTAGAAGTATAAAAGTATGTAGAAGCTTGGTAGTTAGCTGCATGTATTTCAAATGTTGGCGCCACTCCTTGAGGAGGGTATATAAGCCAACACATGCTGTTGAAGGAGATAATCTTGGAATAGAATTGGATCATATTTTCCCCCCTTATTCTCTCTCTCTCTCTCTCTCTATTCCTTCAATTTCTTTCTCTTCCAATTCATAATTCCCGTGCAATTCATGAATTATTACTTCATGGGGAGAGGCATTTGTCAGAATAGAGATCTGGCAATATGCTTGCTATAATTGTAAGCTTGTAATACCGTAACTTATTACTTCATATATAATATAGTTTTGTATGTTAATATTATATGTTATATAACTTTATATAAATTATCTAACTTATATTTTTTGTGTGAATTTTTATATTATATTGTATGTTTGTTTGCTTTCCTATAAGTATTTAACATTGTTTACTTTTTATATAAACATTCTCCTCTAAGTAATAGGTAATTAATGAAGGGCCTGTGTATCATCATGGCACAGGTTAATTAAGAGGTATAATTAATGAATTATTTGTTAGCCTATACAATTATTAGCTCGGATACATATTGTTCATCTCTTCAATACTCCTACAAATATGTGTGATGCCTACAAACTGAGCAACGTGGAACAAACAAATTTTTCATATTTTTTTCCCAAAATGATTTTTTTTAATATCTTTCTATTCAAAAATAAATTATCACTGTGATGGATAAAATATAAACCTATGTTATGTGCATTATAATTGCACAATTGTCTTCTATCAAGTTACTAGAAAATTATTATAGTCAAGCATTAGAAAATGGTCAAATTTAATGTTTTAACTTTTTGTTCGATCGTTATTTGAGAATTTTCTTGACTTAATATGGGTATCATCAAGATCCCTGCACCTTTAGTAGAAGTAATTATAGATTTGATATTATGCTTTGAGGAAAAATTTTATTGTTTGTATACCATCTGAAAGAAATTATGGCATTTTAAGCTGAACAGACATTTTATATTATTTGATCCCTATTCTAATTCAACATTTGTTTTGTTATCATTATATTTTGAACTTTTGCATAATATTATCTGATTTTATGTTTGAAACTCTTTCTCTTTTAGTTTATCGTGAGAGATAGTATAACGGTTGGGTTAGAAAGGACACTTTCTACTGGTAATTGGGATGTCAAGAGGTTCAGGATGCACAGGAAAGGAATGACACAGGTTAAATTGGTTATGCATAGATTTCATATTGCCTTTTTGTTGTTTTTTTTCCAAGATAAATCCAGGCTAACAGAAGGTCCTTTTTTTACAGGTTGTGGCTAGGTTATCTTTTATAGGAACGTTGGGCCATATGACAAAGATCTCTCCACAATTTGAGAAGTCTAGGAAAGTTAGTGGACCTAGAGCCTTGCAACCTAGCCAGGTAAAGCTGATGTGTCTTTAAGTGTATGGTTCCTAATATTAGATTGTTCAATGTGATCCTCTGAGATTTCACATGGTTACCCCTTGTCTGTTTGTTCAACTTATAGTGCTTACTTGCTTGAATTGCAGTGGGGCATGCTTTGCCCTTGTGATACTCCAGAAGGTGAAGCCTGTGGCTTGGTGAAAAACCTTGCCCTGATGACTCATGTTACAACTGATGAAGAGGAAACTCCAATAATTTCTCTGGTATGTTTTTCTGGGTCTTGAAGTTGGTTTTCATGGCTGTCTAAGTAGAATTATTTTTGCTCTTGTATGTTGTTAGAATCACTTGAGCATGGAATGACTGCTTAGTAGTTGAAATTCTATGAGTACTTAAAAAAAAAAAATAGACTCCAGAATGACCATGGGAAGTTTCGCAAGTTGAGTTTTTACTGGAAATTATTCTATACTTAAGTTTCCTCAAGAAAGCAACTTTATTATTCAGTTTTGTCTGGTTAGTGAAGACATGAACACCAATGAAGATAACACAATTTATGGATGGAAAATGGCTGAAATAGGCTTATGCATTGTTATAATCCTTTGGAATTGGATATACAAGTGGGATTTCATCCTATGCTGGACAGCTGAGATCCTTGATATTCATGCATATATCCCAAACTTGGCCATGGGTTCATGGAGACATTGGGTTTTTAATTATTTAATGTTCTCAAGTAAGTAGTCGGATATGATACGTAAGTAGTCGGATATTATCAAGCATGTATTTGGATATAAGTCAAAAAACATTCGGATATCATAGTGAAGCATTCGGATGTAATCACAAAGTATCCAGATATGGTTCATAACATTCGAATATCAATATGCGAAGCTTAAGGAAACTATCCGGATATCAAGGCTTATTAAACAAGGCTATTTGGATAGGCTAAGATCAATATTCGGATATGTCACTTGAAAGAGCAAGGAGCTATTCGAATAATACAGTGGACATTCGGATATTAAGGCTTGAACATGAGACAGAGAGAGGCATTCGAATAGGGCATGGGCCATTCGAATATGGTGCTCAATCATTTGTGTGTTGTATTCGGATATAACTATAGGCTATTCGGATATCACTTGGAAACAACTTTGCACTCATTTAGATGTGTCTAATGGTTATCCAGATATCACTCACAAAAAGAACTTGCACCCATTTGGATGACTCCCAGGCCATTCGGATATCACTCACAGAAACGCCTAGGAGCTATCCGGATATCCCTTGAATCTATTTGCATGTCAACCACTGATATATACATGAAACCTGTTTGAACTTGGAAATCTTATACGAAAACAACCCTATCATGCTACACCATTCCAAAAGAAACCTGGGAAATCAAAACCCAACTGATATGAAACAACATTTAAGATGATACAACGATCGCTTGGGAGAAATCGTTGGAAGAAAAATATAGGACTTGCCTCATCAAACGAGGGAGATAAACTCACTGGACATATATACACACACATATATATCTATTGAATTGCTGGAATCTGAGAACAAAAAACTTGCAGTATACAGAGATCACTGCACTAAACATGAATCCTGTAAAGAAGAGGATTATAGGGGGAGAAACTTGCCCAATATTTCTTGACTGGACTCAACAATTGCAACGCAAACCCTCCTATGGAAATCCTCATAGTTGCTGCAATTTCTTGAACTCTCTTCTCTTGCGGCGTGAGGAAAATATGAGTTATATGGGTATATATATAGGAAAACCTTGGACGCCCATAAGTCCTAATCCTTTAATAACTTAAAAATTTTCAAACTCATTGTCTAATCTCACACGTCAAATTATCTTCAAATCTCCCATTTTTTCTAATTATCTTCCAATTTATTATTTCCTAAGTATCCCTTCTATTTCAATTCCCATATTGCCCATTAAATATTTACTTGGAAAAATCCTTTTTAACCCAAAATTCTGAATGCAAATAAATCTCAATAAAATCTAGGCCCTCTAACGAGTCATTACATCCTATGTCTGGAATAGGAAAGATCCTTTCCTATTCTAGATTAGGAAGCTACTAAAATCTGCATATTTCCATATCATATAAAACTGCATATCACATACATATCTCCATATCTTATGCGGATCACACACATCTTCAGTAATCAACAAATATGCTAATCGGAATGATTTAGATCCCCAAAATAGTAAAGAATGGCAGTTCAAAACCAAAACAACCAATTGATTTGGTCTGGATTCAGTTTTAAGCAACGATGTTTCTTAAACAATTTAGGGTGGTCTAGTTTGGATGGAGCATCAACCTTTAGTTGAAAGTAACACACGTACTAAGTCAAATCATCTAAGATTAAGAATATCCACCCTATAAAGTGCCTTTGTCTTTGCTAAATGATTTTAGGGTTGTAAACGAACAAATATGCTTGTTGAACTATTCATGAACGTACTTGTTTACGTTCATAAATAAACTCGTTTATAAATTTATGTAAAGCTTATTTATTGTTGGTCATTTAAGAGGGTTATATATATATAAATTTTTAGGGCCCAAGATAGTTGGCCTATTAGAGCACCCAATCCTATTTATAAAATGGGGGCTAAGAGTTGTTAGGGTTATTTGTAGAGAAACTCTTCAATCTTCACCTTCTAATCTAAACTAACTTTCAACATCCTTTTGTTTTGCTGACGCTGTTAGTCATTGCCTCTCACCATCTACTCTCTCTAATCTCTTCTTTCTCTTTCTCCCTGTATTTATCTTGCTTTCAGTACAGTGGAGACACTTTTATGACCACCACATTTGCTTGTCATCATTGTTGCCAACACGACAACCTTTTCTCCATGATTGACCACCTCTATTGATAGTTTTTTTCTCCATCATCGACCAACACCATGCACCCTCACCTCTGCTCTCTCCATCTCTGTCTGACTCCATCACTTTCTCCTTTCACTTGCATTGTTGCCACCAATTAACCATCTAACTTCTTTGTGAAAGTCATCCCCCCCCCCCGGCTCTCTCGATCAATTAATCGATTTATGTTTCTTTTCATTTTCTCATTTTTTCGAAGGAGAATATTTGTCTTTTGAATACATTGGCTTATTGTTCATGAACAAACTCAAATTGGGTTCGTTTAAGTTAAAATGAGTTTGGTTCGAACCAAACATGGACATGACAATATGTAAACAAACCAAGCTCAAGCATTCTTTACAAAGCTCAGCTCTTGAACACATTCATAAGTAAACAAGGTGAACCCAAACTGGGCTCTACTCGGCTTGTTAATTGATTTTATGTAGTGATGTTATATCATTTATTGTTCAACTCTAGTACTAGAACCAACCTTCCCCTGTTGTGCTTCAATGCAAAATGAATAAATAAAGAATAAAAAAAAATGAATTTTTGGAATTTGACACTTTCACTAGAATGTCCTAAAATGCATTTTCTCTAAAATTCACTTCTTTGTGTATGATAATTGGAAATGTCTAATTTCTTGTAGTTTCTCTACGTTATGTTTTATTTCATTCTTTTAACATATGATAATGTGAAATGCATTCTAGTGCTATTGTTTGGGAGTTGAAGATTTGGAGCTACTTTCTGGAGAGGAACTACATGCAGTGGATTCATTCCTGATTATATTAAATGGGCTTATTCTTGGCAAGCACAGGAAGCCACAGGTATATGTTACCTTATGCATATGCATGCTCTTTCTGTTTGTATATGTTCACTCATTTTCGGCTATTCATTTCATGTAAGCGTTTTGCTAATGCAATGAGAAAGTTACGAAGAGCTGGCAAAATTGGCGAGTTTGTAAGCATCTTTGTCAATGAGAAGCAAGTAAGCTTTTCTTTCTGTGAAAAATATCAAGTAGTAGTCTTTATGTCAAATTAACTTCATGCATACTTTTGAAATGGGCTGAGATTCCTTTCACCATAAACTTTGTTTGAATTCTGGGCATTATTCAATGTTTGATTATGCATTTGGTGTTGCAAGTCATTTATGGCTAAAAGAGGTAATTTAACAAGCACAATGTCTATGAACTAAACACAGAGTATTAACAAGTCAATAAATGCAAACTTAGTTTGTTCTGCTTGCAATATATTTCCAGCCATAAATTCAAAATGGTATTTGATATAGAAATGAGGAATGCAATCCCATCTTATAAAAACATGGAAAAACAAATATAGACAATGAGCAGGTACCTTAACACAATTTTATTCAACTATTAAGTTATTGAATTTAAAAGAGACACAGAGTATTTCTGCAAGCTATTCAATGAATGTAGAAAAACAAATATTATATTGGGACATTGTAACATGCTGTATTGAGCGATAGGAAGGACCGAAACAACTTACCCTAATGGGCCTACGCGAACTTTCTAGGGGTCATCCATCCTTAAGCTTCTCCAGCTCAAGCACGCTTAACTTGAGAGTTCTTTGCCTACATTCAGCCCAAAAGGTATCCAGCTAGTGTGAGTTCTTTCTTTACTTATCCTCGATGTATACTACCCTTCTCTGGGCTCTTGGGCTATTATAGACATCTTTGTGATTCCAAAGAAAATAGGAGTTACATGTTCTATAGACGTATTATAACATCCTGCATTGAGTGATAGGAAGGACCGAAACAACTTACCCTGATGGGTCTACGTGAACTTCCCAGGGGGTCATCCATTCTTGAGCTTTCCTAGTTCAAGCACACTTAACTCGAGAGTTCTTTGCCTGCATTCAGCCCAAAAGGTATCCAGCTGGTGTTGTTTCCTTCCTTACTTATCCTCGATATATATTACCTTTCTCTAGGCTCTTGGGGTATTACATTCTCCCCCCTTGAGCACATGACGTCCTCGTCATGTGACCTTACAACTAGTCCCAGATCTTCTCCCCTTTGGATGCTGCTATCCTAAAAGTTTGCCAGGAGTCGCTCCTTGCTCAGGCCCTCGCGCCCCGGCGCCACTCCCCACCCTCATCGGACCGCCTTCTCCAAGAGTCAGCTCTGATATCACCTATAACATCCCGCATTGAGCGATAGGAAGGACTAGAACAACTTACTCTGATGGGCCTACGCGAACTTCGCAGGGGGTCACCCATCCTTGAGCTTCCCCAGCTCAAGCATGCTTAACTTGGGAGTTCGTTGCCTACATTCAACGCAAAAGGTATCCAGCTGGTGTTGTTTTCTTCCTTATTTATCCTCGATATATACTACCCTTCTTTGGGCTCTTGGGGTATTACACGTATTCATTCAATGAAAGTGAAGCAAGCCATGAAGAAGAAGAAGAATGTGATTGAACTGGATCACATCCAATTAGAAGCATGAAAATGCATGGGAGAAGACGGCATCTTATAGTTAATTAAACTACTTAACATGATTCTTAAATAAAAAGGATGCTTCATAGTTTGAGATACAACACTTAAGCGTTCGTGAAAAGAACAAATGAGATTTTTAAAGTTGTGAAAATTAAGAATGGATCAAGTTAATGTGTGAATAAAACTTTGGGAGAGGTTGGTTGATCGAAAGTTAAGAAGAGAAATTGATGTGTCTGAAAACTAGCAAGCATGGTGTTTTGAGGGGGAAAAAAGCAATATAGTTTCATGCTTAGTAGGTCAATAACAAAAATTGTCTAATACTTAAGACATTTGGCAGAAGTTCTTGCAATAACTAAAATGATTTACATGTGATAAAGAAAAAAAGCACTATGTAAATTCCCTAAGAAGTCTTGTGAAAAGTTTAAGAAAGAAATCCAATTTACATATATTAAAGGCAAGCATCATAGAGTAGAAACATGTGTTAGGACTTGTAGAGGAGATATTGAGGCTCTTCAATTATAATTGCATTACATCAACGACTCTGCACTTTTTCTTATATCCCTTTGCTGTATTGATGGACAAACTTACTAAGCCCATCTAAAAAGAAATTCCTTAGCGTATAATATTTGCAAATATCAGTGACTTACTAGATGAGATAAAAGAAGGCTATCTGCTATCTTGATTGATCCCTTGAAAATGGGTCATAGCTTCTTATGATCATATGATCTGGATCAAGATTATAGCAACTATGTCTTCATCTTTATTGGTCCATAATGAGAACTTGAGAAAAGATAAAACATCATATTTTAAGCAACTCTCTGTTCTTGAATGCACTGTACTACCCCCTGCAAAATTTGGACCCGGTGCCTTACCAGCCTAAGGAAAGAAGGTCCCCTATGTTGTAGGTCTAAATATCAACTCTCCCACCATGTTATTTTGCTGAAGGGGATGAACTGCCATTCCTTAGGTTGTTTCATCTCTGGATGAGCTGAGCTTGATCTCGAAGGTCATGTTGTCCACAAAGAGGGTCCTCCTCTCATTATAGAAGATATATTTAAGCACTTTGTGTTACTTCTCCACTTTTCCCTCTCTTTGGATCGCCGTGACTCTTTTTCTTTCAATTTTCAACAATCTCATAGAGTCTTAGTTCCTATAACTACTTCCGAAGGAAGGTGTCCCTAGCCATTCCAACCTAATGTCAAAGGAGCAAGATCATGGAACACTCTGGTTGTACTTGTGTTTTCAGAGGAAACTCTGTGATGAATAGTTCTATGCTTATTTCATTGACTTGTTATCTGTTCATAACTGATGATTTTTGGGGCTTCCTCCTCTGTTGATTGCTTTCCAAGTGTTATACTTTCTATTGTTTTATTTATGATAGATAAAATTGAAATTGACTACCTGCAGTAGTCTTAGTATGCAATACAGATCACAATTGTGGTATGTAGTTACAAAATGTTCGTGTTTCCTACTTGACCATATTGCGAGTATGGTTACTAGGTAATATCATGCTTTAAATTGTGGAAGATTGGTGATGTTTAATGGCAGTCACGTTCTGAAAAAGACTAGAAGCTGGGTTGTACTGTGTTGTTTTTGTCTCTCCTGTTTTTGTGACTACAGAATAAATTGCTTACATATTTTGTTTCTTTTTCCTCCTCTTCTTAAAATATGTTTTCCTTTATAGTTTAAATAAATCTTCCTTCGGTATTGTATATGTCCTGTTGGTACTGGTTTGTGCATAAAGTTTTAATGAGTCATATCTGTTATATTTCTCTTTCATATTCTATCAAAGATTCATCTCCCTATTGATTCATCTTTTGAAAATGTTGGCAGCGTTGTGTTTACATTGCTTCAGATGGAGGCCGTGTTTGCCGTCCACTTGTTATTGCTGATAAAGGTGTATCAAGAATCAAGGAACATCATATGAAGGAGTTGTTGGTACTTGGGTTTCTTGTATTTCTTTTTTTGTTTTGTGTTTTATCCTTAACAGTATTCATTTTTCTTACCTGATTGAGCATTTTTCTCTTGAAGGATGGAGTTCGCAGTTTTGATGACTTCTTACGTGAGGGTTTGATAGAGTATCTTGACGTTAATGAGGAGAATAATGCTTTGGTTTGTTGGTCTCCAACAATATCTAAATTCTAGAACTGTGTATCTTACCAGACCTCATACTCTATTTGACAGGAACTCAATACTGCATACTTGTGTCTCTAACAGATAGCTTTATATGAAGGAGAGGCTACTTCTGAGACAACACATATTGAAATAGAGCCCTTCACCATCTTAGGTGTTTGTGCTGGATTAATTCCTTTTCCTCATCATAACCAGTCACCCAGAAATACCTACCAGGTCTGTTGTTTTCATGGAAGCCTTGTATTGTTCATAGCAATAAAGGTAATTTCCACTTGTTTTATTATTATTATTATTATTATTATTATTTTCTTTCATTCTAGTGTGCCATGGGGAAGCAAGCTATGGGCAATATCGCATATAACCAGGTAAGTGGCCATGTGAATTAGTGTAGTCAAATCGTTTTTCTTTCCAAAAGGATTCTATATCTTGAAGATGCTTGTAGGAATGTGACATGCCATATATCCTCTGCTGCTCTTGTTAACTCGCTACGCTGGAATGTTGATCGCTTTAACATGTGTGTGCGCGTGCAAAAAGTTCAATCAGTAGCCTTCCATATTGTTGGGTAGATAATGGGCAAAGTGTAATCTCTCAGTTGACCTAATGCAACATATGGCAATTATGGTGAAGATTCAATATTTATCATTGTTGAATTCCCTCTGATTGTATGCCTACCTAACAAGAGGTTATGGGTTAGCTCAGTTAAGATAATATGAGAAGACACGTTTGATTATCTAAAGGAGAGATTGTCTAATCCAATCGAACTAGTGGCAACTATAGAATCTTTATTCTTTCACGCCTAAGATCACAATTACATCCAGAAAGTAGCTTTGTTCTGCAGACTGCTTATTAAGTTGGACATGATGACTTTGTAACTGTCTGCTGGTTTAAATAGTTACAATTTGGTTTCATTCCCTTCAAAATTTCTGTCTGTATGACTTTAGTATGCACTCTGGCTTTTAATGTACTCAAAGAATCCTTTATACTTTTAGATTGGATGTGGCAGTATGGGGAAATTTGATAACTCTTTACAAAGTTTCAACCCCCCCCCCCCGCGCGCGCGTGCGCGCGACCCTGGATTTCCCCATTTATTAACATATCTCCCCTTTGTCATGTTTGATGCATATCTTCTAAATTGATGAAGATCCTAAAGACAAATATTTTGGGAAACAATATTTTAGGTGTAAAAGTAGATATTAATATTGCTTTATTAATTTTTTTATTTAAATTTGTTTTCCTAGTTTCTTTTAATTTCTTTTATGTCCTAGAATCCTAATTAGATTAGGATTACCTTTATAAGCTTAATTACCAAGGAATCCTAGTTAGAAATGAATCCTCGTTAGAATAGGTTTCTATCTATTAATTTTCTACAAATAATCCTTTAGTGAAGTATTGAAGGATAGACTTTGATGAATTTGAGTTCGAGTACTTGGGATTACTCTTGTTTCTTTTGGTTTGGGTTTTGCATCACAAATATAGCATTGCTAAACATGATTTCATCTGATTAATGTTACCCAAAACTCTTCATGTTGCAGTTGTGTCGCATGGACACTCTAATCTACCTTCTTGTGTATCCTCAACGACCACTACTAACAACAAGAACAATCGAGCTGGTTAGTATGCTGAATTCTTGCATGTGTGGGTAGTTATGGCATCTAAATTGAAAACATGTGTTTGCAGGTTGGATATGATAAACTTGGAGCAGGCCAGAATGCTACTGTGGCTGTTATGAGTTACAGTGGCTATGATATAGAGGATGCAATAGTGATGAATAAATCATCTTTGGATCGTGGTTTTGGTCGTTGTATTGTGATGAAAAAGTACCTGAATATGTCAACCCTTTAATCTGATAAAATTTCTCTTTAGATTTGCACTACATATGCGAACTTCAAGTTACTTGTTAGATAAATTTGGTTAAGATGTTCTGATAATCATTTCAGATTCTTTCTTTATACAGGATGTCTGCAATAAATCAGAAGTATGAAAATAACACATCAGATAGAATAGTTAGACCCCAAAGGGAGGGGCATGATGCAGAACGGATGCAGGTAATATATTGCATGGACACACTAAAAATTCATAAACCTACTGGTATTGGATGTATCCAATAGAAGATATTCTCAAAAAAAAAAAAAAAAAAAAATGGATGCATACTTGAATTGAAATGTTATTTCCAGAGACAACTGAAGAAATTAACTCTTACCTGTAAGGACAAAGAAACGGAACTTACATGGTTAAATGGTTTAATTGGTTCTTATCAATTAATTGCCTTGAAAAAATGGGTGTTCTAGTGAAAATAAGACCAACTTTGTTTGCAATCATGTCTAAACCTATTAAGATGTTCAGCTCCAGACTCATCCTCTCTAGGATATTTTTATCTGAAATTCTTTTCTTTATATACTAATACAGGAAGTTGGTTATTAACTATATATACTAATAATAATCAGTTGCTGCTATTGAGTTATTTTTATGTAAAATGATAGAAAATCTCTTTAAGTTAATCTTTTACATAATACACCAATTCCAAGGTAATTGATGCACAAAAAATATAAATTTTACATTTCTTTGAAAGTTGAGATATATTCTACACAGACAGACACTTCATGGGAGGGCAACTTACAGGTGTTTTTTTGTCTTAAGGCACAGACAGATGCAACATGCGTTGAGCATGTGTTGTCATATGCTGGGAACACATTGTCAGTATGTTTGGGGCATTTGTGTGCCAAAATAGTACACAACCTGAACATTGTTGTGGTTATACTGCAATTTCAGAAACTGTTTTGGGTATCTTTTATAAAATAACAATGGGGCTTCTTTGAAATCTTTCTTTGTTCTTTGCTTTTTCCTTACTTTTATTCTATGTCCTCTTTCTATTTGGATTATTATTGGAAGTTCAATTCTGTATTTTCAGTTCTCTCCATGTTGACACATCAGTGGATATTTAGCAGTTACTTTTTATCATATCTTTTTCCGTACAACAATTGACAACTTTATTGTTCTAATGGCAAATTATGCAAGTGTAGAAGTCAAACGTCATGAGCTAATTCTCAACATGAGATGCTTTTATGAACATGGAGTTGTGTGCATTTTAATAATGGTTAATCATCTAGGGAGATTGGCCATTGAAAAGGTCGCAGTTGTATTAAGGAGACAGTTTGGGTTAGGAGGTACCAATTGTCTCTTATTTGAAGTAGAAGAGAGGTCTAGCCAGAATTACAAGAGAGGTCTCCTGTGCAAACAATATTTTGAAAATAGGGAAAAATTGAGAATCCTATGGCAGTGGTCTTCTGAATACTTGAGATTAAAAAACTAATAAATTTGAAAGAAATCAATGACTCCCTGCTTCTAGAGAAATGGACAAGTTTATGCTAGTCTTCATGAGCATGTGTACAAAAAGTTTTAATTTGCTTACTCTTTTCTATCTATAATATTATGTAATGGAAGACTGATTTTGATAATTTTGCAAAACTGGTGCATGTTTATTGTGATTTCTTTTGGAAATATAATCGTTTTGACACACGAAGTCAAGCATTTCTCAAATTATTGTTGTAATATTTGTTTGAATTGAACACTGGCATGCCATTGTTTCCATTTTTACTTGATTTCATTTTCTCCTCCACATAACTTGAATTCCAATAGCTCATTTCTTGTTTGGTTTGTTGTGCCTGTTAAAAAATGGACTTCAATTTTATGTCCTGCCTAAAGTTTTTTTTCTCAAGTAAGGCATCTATCTCAATAATTCCATAAATCTTTTACTTTGTTGATTGCAGCTATTTCCATTATTCTTTTTAACAAAATCGTCGCAAGGTTTTATTTCAGGGGGCACTTAAAATTTTAATATCCTTACTTTACACTAATGCTAAATTTTCCTGTGAGCCTTTGTTCTTCAGTTATTATCTTCCTTTGTGAATCATAACTTCATGTTGTTCAATACTCCACTTTGTTGTGAAGACATTAGACTTCTATTAAAAAAAAATGTAGGAGTTGGACAATTAAGAACCATAGTCATTATATATATCATATATGAGTTGAGTTCCAACTTAGTTGAGGTTCAAGAAAAGCCATTCAAGTATCCAAGGGGGTGTTTTTGTGGAAAATGTTTTCCATTTTTCTATCTTCAATTTTCATTAAAATCTCTAGCTTTCATTTTCTATAGAAAATTTGTAAAATGCATTCAAATGTTGGAAGTACAAACAACTAATTTCAAACCTAGAAAACTGGAGTATGTGCATTGGCACATGGGTGTGGGTGTGTGTGTGTGTGAGAGAGAGAGAGAGAGAGAGAGAGAGAGAGAGAGAGAGAAGTTTTTCTTGTGTAGCTTGTGTTAGAGAAGGACATGGAGATAATTTGGGGAAATATTTTCTAGTGAACCATATTTTCTAAATCTTCAAATCAGTAAGGAAAAATTGGAAAACTAATTTAGGAGTTTTCCACATTCAAAACATTTTTGGAGAAAAGCATTTTCGAGGTCTACATTTTCTATTTAGGAGATATTTGCATTTGAGCAAGTTTTCCAGTAATTTCATTTCCTTGGATATTAATATGGGTATATGAAACTTGATTTGATTTACAACTCCTATTAAATGCTGTATATCTTCAAATATAAAAATACTTAATCAAAATACAACTTTCTAGTTGCTACAAAATACTATTTTGACTATCCAAAATTCCTTTATAACTTAAATTACTATACTCCCAAGTTACTAGATAGCGCAAGTTAGGATGCAACTTGGTAAAACAATGAAGTCAAAAAGTTCACAAAAATATATTCAGGGTATTAATCACCAAGCAAGTCCCAAAAGGTGGCACAAAATTTTAAACTTCCAGGTTTCTGTTCACCATGTTATTGGCTGCACTAGGCATAAAGGCTTCTTATCAGAAAATAGAAATGAAAAAGTAGCCATATGGTAATAATATTAGATTTGCAAGCCAGGGTGCATACTTACAGGACCTCTAAACTACCGTGATATGCTGGCTTCTATTTTGCTGTTGGGTGGCCAAACTGACTTCAGAACTAGTTGTGCCAGTCCAATAATCATCTATTATATTAACTCTGGGATTCTTACATTGTCAGAACTGGAATGTTCACTTGGAACTGCTATTGTTGTCCAGTTGAGTGTCCAGTGCATATATGAGATGAAATTCATAGTTGGTTTTTCAATATAAGTTTTCATACCTTTATTGTTTTTTCGTTTTTAAATATTGATCAAATCTCAGACATAAGTTTTTATTATGTGGCTGAAAATATTCCCACTTATTCAGATACTGGATGATGATGGACTGGCTGCTCCTGGAGAAATAATAAGACCACATGACATCTATATCAATAAGCAGTCACCTGTTGTTACAAGGGGGCCACCAATTACATCAACAATGGGATTATCAGATAGGTCGGTGTTCTTGCTTTATGATGGAATAATCTGGTTATTGTGCTGGTAGCAAAAAAATCTAATTAACCATAAGAACATGCAGTCAGTATAAGCCCAGCAGACAAACATACAAAGGTCCAGAAGGGGAGACAGCTGTGGTGGATAGAGTTGCTCTCTGCTCTGATAAGAATAACAATTTATGTATAAAATTTATGATCCGTCATACCCGTAGGCCAGAGGTAAGAAAATCCATTTCAACTTGGTATAGCACAAAAGTGAGAATTGTTTTGTATGGTTCGTCTCTCTCTCATGGATAGTTTGTTTAATTTATTCAGGTTGGTGACAAGTTTAGTAGTAGACATGGGCAGAAAGGTGTTTGTGGCACCATCATCCAACAAGAAGATTTCCCATTTTCTGAACGTGGCATTTGCCCTGATTTGATCATGAACCCTCATGGATTTCCAAGGTAATCTAATCTAATCTAGTTTGGTTCTATTCTAATATTCTATTAAACTCATCAACCTTTGGCCCAGTTCACCTATTTCTTCATACATGGATCAATTTCATTTGTTCAGTTTGAGGTGTTCGTGTCCTTTACATCTCCTTGATTGGTGCTTCAGCCTTCGATTTGTTTTGCCACCCTACACGTTTACAGGAACATCAAGTGGTCTAGGATGTGCATTGTTCTATCATTTCAAATGGCAATAACTCATTTTATCATTAATGAAACCATCTGAAATGAATTTTTTAATTGTTGTATTTGGTCAGTGCCATGCCCAGCTTCTTGATAGATCTATTATCTTAGACCCTCTCATTTTTCTAACTATTTTCTCCTAGATTGTATTGGTTTTTTATGTTAGAATGCTTGATATACATTGTTAAGCCCGTTTAATAATGTATAGCAAGTTCAGTTTTAGAATCAGTGGTAACCTAATACGGTATCTGCAAGCTCTAATTTCCAATAATATGAAAACCTGAAGTAGCACCTGCATTTGAAAATGATGACCTTAAGTTTTTCCTGAAATCAACTAAGACCTAACATTTTTATTATATGGTAATTAATTTTCTGTTTAACTTAATGAAGTATCAACTTGCTATATATCTTCTTACATTGGTTATACACTTGCTGTTTAATAGAAGAATGCCCCATTGAATAATTCTTAGGATCGGTGGCAACTCTCCTTGGGCTTGGAACAGGCTACAGAAATTGTAAATGTTAGGGGAATGCTGACTGTATCATTCATATTTGAGTGAGAACCTTCTGTTTTTCTATAGGTTTGGATCCATCTTGTAATTATTAATCTGTGCGGTACCTAGTTTTATTCATCTTGAAAAGTAAACTTAGTGGAAGTTTAATGAATGGAATAACTTCCATGAATATCATTGAACTGTGATATGCAAATATATACACAAAGTTTCCTAAGAAAACTCCTAGTATTTAGGACTAGATTACACTCCTAATATTTAGGTATAGATTACAACAACATACCTTAGATTAAGATCAATTTTAAACCAGGAATTCCTTGTTTGATTTAAGGGAATATCCTATCCTTCCAATTGGATATCTCCTTCATCTTTAGTTTTAATATCTTCTCTTCTAATCCTCTCAGCCATAGCTTAAATTTTCTCCTTTATCTTCTCCAACACTCCCCCTCAAGTTGGTGAATAGATATTTATCGTTCCCAACTTGCCTCAAATAGATTCAAATCCTTGCTTATGTATTGCTTTAGTAAGAATGTTTGCCTCTTGAAACTCAATAGGGATATAGGTTAGACTTATATCTCCTCTTTTTATTTCTTTCTTGACAAAGTGCCAGTCAATTCTCACACGTTTCATCCATTCTTGTTGTGCCGGATTATTCACAATGCTAATGGTCAACTTGCTGTCATAGTAAAAAAATTTTGGCGAGGACACTGAAAGTTGTAAGTCTTCCATCATTTTCTCCACCCAAATAACCTCACATATCCCTTGTGCAATAGCTCTAAACTCTGCTTCTGCACTGCTTCTTGTCACTACTAATTGCTTCTTGCTTCTCCAGGTTACCAAATTCCCCCATAGTTTTGTACAAAAACCAAATGTAGACCTGTTGTCTTCAATAGAACCAACCCAATTAACATCCACAAATGCATTAATTCTTCTATCTTGACTCTTCTTAAACAAGAGTCCTTTCCCGGGTGTTCCTTTTATGTACCTGAGAATATGATGGGCAGCTTCAAGATGCCTTTTTGTAGGTGATGCATGAACTGACTTACTATGCTTACAACATATGTAATGTCAGGTTTTGTGAGTGATAAATAAATCAACTTGTCTACTAAACGCTGATATCTCCCTTTGTCAACTTGATACATCTATTTGTTGTCTTCTTTATTCTTCCAATTAGGTTCTAAGGGGGTATTAGATCAATCATGTATTTCCTTTGAAATATACAGATCCCTTTCTTGCTTCTTGCTACTTCCATCCCAAAAAAATATTTTAATTCTCCTAAATCTTTTACTTCAAATGCAGCCCTTAGCTTTCCTTTTAGATGCTCAATTTCTAGTGCATTGTCTCCTGTGATGATAATATCATCCACGTAGACAATAAGAATTGTCTTCCTTCCATCTGCTTTAATTTTTGTAAAAAGGGTATGGCATGTTTGCCCTTGTTTGTATCCCAACTGAATAATGGTGTCACTAAATCATTTGAACTAGGCCCTTGGAGACTGCTTTAGATCGTATAGTGACTTATTTAGCTTGCATACCTTTCCTATTGTGTTTTTTGTCTCAAAACTCGAGGGAATCGTCAAATAAATTTCCTCTTCTAGTTCCCCATTCAAGAATGGATTCTTGATGTCCAGCTGATGCAGTTTCCAATCTAGATTAATAGCCACTGAAAGGAACACTCAAATTAAGTTTGGCCATCGAAGCAAAAGTCTCCTCATAATCTAGTCCTTGGGTTTGGGTAAACCCTTGGGCTACTAATCTTGCCATATACCTATCAATGATGCCATTAGATTGATAGTTGACTATAAACACTCATTTGTTGTCAACAACTTTCTTTCCAGCTGGTAGATTGACAATATCCCAAGTGCCATTAGCTTCTAGGGCTTATATCTCATTCATTATTTCCTCCTTCCACTTCTCATCTTGCAATGCGTGATGTATATCCTTAGAAATCTCTACATCATCAATGCTGATTGTGAAGGCCTTGAACTGTGGAGATAGCTTTGAATATCCCACAAAATTTGAAATAGTATGCTTTGTACATGATCTTACCTCTTTCCTTAGAGCTATAGGGATATCAAGATCATCAAACCTATTGGAAGTAGCCTTTTTCATGCTGTCACTGCCCTCAATTTTTGGACCTATCTCTAGATCAAACATTGGGTTTGGCAGAGGATCATGAGGCCTTCTAGAATATACCAAAAATGGTTTATCCAAGGCTAGATTTTCTTGAATCCTGTCTTCTTGATCTCCCACTGAATTAGACATTGAAGTTTCAATAGGAATAGGAGGTCTAGTGGCTGATTTAATGACAATAGGAGGTTCAAGATCGTGGATCATGGGTAAAGGCAAAATAGAGTCCCATTGTTCTACACTGGGCCTTTGTTCCTGCAGAGTGGTATGAAAAAATAGTTGATGTTCAAGGAATGACACATCACATGATATAATGAAACGTCTTGTAGAAGGATGGTAGCACTTGTAGCCTTGTTGAGTGGGAGAATACCAAACAAATATGCATTTAAGGGCTTTAGGTTTAAGTTTAGATTGAGATGGTTGATGTTTATAAACAAACACAATGCACCCAAAGACTTTTGGTGATAGGGAATTTAGAACCCGATTATAACCAGGATAGGAATCAAGTAGGACACTCAAAGGGGTTCTAAATGAAATTACTTTGGGAGGAAGCCTGTTAATAAGGGTTGGGAACACCCAACTAACCCTTGTGTGCTTATCTATAAATGTGATAAACCATTGAGTGTTAGTCAAATTAGAAGTTCTTGTTGTCCCCCTGATATCACTATGAATCAAATAAAACTGTTTTGTAGGTTTATATGTATGAGATGGATAAGAAATTCTGGTTTGTTTAGCAAGGATGCATTGCTAACAATGAAAGGAATGACTTCTTTTATTAATGAAAAGATAGGGATAGAAGACTTTGAGATAATTGAAACTAGGGTGTCCTAAACGCTGGTGCCATAGCATAAGTTTGGAGTTGAGAGCTAAATCCAAGGAATTGACCATTCTTTGAAATGTAGTAGAGGTCTCCTTTCTCGTCAGCATTGCCAATCATCTTCCTCAATGATAGATCCTAAAATTCACAATAGGAAGGAAAGAATGTTGCCAAACACTTCTCTTATTTGGTTAACTTACTTACTAATAGCAGGTTGCACTTTAGATTAGGCACAAACAATATTGATTTCAATTTTAGGCCTGCCACATTGGCTGTACCTTTCCCTTGAGCCATGGATGTGGTACCATCAGCCATTGAGATTGGAAAACCTTGATCACAAGGTTCATAGGTTGATAGTACTTTCAAAGATCCAGTCATGTGATCTGAGGCACCTATGTCGATTATCCAGCAGTCTATAGGGAATTTGAAAGAGATTAGAGAGTGTCTAGGTATACCTTGTTTGGCAAGAGACATTACTGGGTTAGGAGCTTCATTTGTCTCAAATTTAGTCATCTTGGTTTGGCTCAATAGTTGTTGTAGCATCTCCAACTGATCTGTAAATAGAATTAGGTTGGTTGATTTTTCGGTTTCCACTTCTCCTCCATAGGCTGCTTCATTTCCCTTCTTTTGATTTCTAGGCTTCCAGTTTATTGGTTTTCCATGAATTTTCCAGCAAGTTTCCTTTGTGTGATATAGCTTATTGCAGTGATCACACCAAGGTTTATCCTTTTGTGGTTGTCAAGAAAGACGTGAAAAATGTATCTTCTTTCCCTTTGAAGGGTTATGTAAAATATATACAAGACTTCCTACCAAATTAGGAAGATTCTAAGAAACAAAATGAGAAAGTTTCCAAATCTTATTTTGGAAACTTAGAACACAACAAATCTTAGAAATATACAGCAATCTATCTTCTAGAAGATACATCATTGGTTTTAGGAAACCTATATCAATCACTACCGATCAACCCTAATCACTGCTGGTCTGATCTTGCCTGAGAATAAGGACAAGATTGGTTGCTCCCTCGTTAATAGTCCCTCTTAAGATTAGGAGTAGATATCGTACATCCCAATCTTGCTCATCAATTTGTGGAAACCAGCTGCTGGTAGTCCTTTAGTCGACACATCCGCCTATTGGTCACTTGAGGAGATATAAAGGAGTACATATTGCCACTATCTAACTTTTTTTTAATAAAATATCTATCCACTTCAACATGCTTTGTTTTGTCATGTTGAACTGGATTGTGAGCAATGTTAATTGCTGATTTATTATCACAATAAAGCCTCATAGGTGCTATCCACTCAATCTTAAGGTCATCTAGTAGTATTTTCAGCCACAATAGCTCACACATTTCTAGTGCCATAGATCTAAATTCAGCTTTTGCGCTAAACCGAGCCACAACACTTTGTTTTTTGTTGCTCTATGTCACCAAATTACTTCTTAAAAAGGTGCAATAGCCTAATGTGGACCTCTTATCCATAAGGGATCCTGCATAGTCAGCATTCGTGTGAGCTTCAAGTGACATAGCCTCTCCCTTCTTGAACAAAATACCTTTCTCGGTTGTTCCCTTCAAGTAAATTGGGATCCTATACATTGCCCTTAAGTGAGCCTCTTTGGGATTGTGCATGAATTGGCTGACAACTCCCACTACATAGGCAATGTCTGGCCGAGTATGAGCTAGATAAATTAACTTTACAACCAACCTTCGATAGGACCCCTTATCAACCATACTATCTTCTAAAACTTCCCCCAACTTGTGATTTGGTTCAATGGGGGTGTCTATTACCTTGCAACCAAGCATTCCAGTCTCGGTTAGGAGATCTATTATATACTTTTGCTAAGAAATGAAAATTTCCTCTTTTGAATGTGCACTTCAATGCCCAAAAAAATATTTCAATCTCCCCAAATCCTTAATTTCAAATTCACTTAGCAAACACTCCTTTAACTTGCTCATGCCTTCCTCATCATTGCTGGTGACCACAATGTCATCCACATATACTATGAGAATTGTCACTCCCCTCGTGGCCGAGTGATGGATAAATAGGTTATTATCCCCTTGGCTTTGCTTATATCCCATGCCAAGCATTACATTTGTAAACTGGCCAAACTAGGCCCTTGGGGATTGTTTTAGTCCATATAGGGCCTTTTTCAGTTTGCATTTTTTAGTTTGCAAACTACCTTCTCCTTCGTTGTTGGGCCATATCCTAGTGTTACTTCCATGTAAACCTCCTCTTCTAGTTTCAAAAGAAAAAATGCATTTTTTACATCATATTATTGTAGTGGCCAGCCTAGATTAGCTTTCAAAGATAGAAGGACCCTGACTGTGTTTAGCTTTGCAACCAGTGCAAAGATATCTACGTAGTCTATCCCATATACTTGTGTATACCCCTTAGCCACCAACCTAACTTTGTATCTATCTAATGACCCATTAGACTTGTATTTCATTGTATACACCCATTTGCAGCCTACTGGATGTTTCCCTTTAGGCAACTGCACAAGCTCCCACGTTTGGTTTTTTTCTAGGGCTGCCATCTTAGTCTCCATAGCATTCTTCCAATTCTTATTCCTTACTTCCTCAGAAAAAGTTTTGGGGATAGGAATGGTATGAAGATTGGTAAGAAAGGCTTTGTGTGGGGATGAAAGCTTAGCATAAGATAGGAACAAGTGTAAGGGATGTTTGGTGCGCATGCTCTAGTACCCTTTCTAAGTGCAATAGGCTAGTCAAGATCAAATTTAGAGGTTTCTGTTTTGAGTATAGGTTCAGTAGGCCCATCATTAGGTATTAAAGAATAATTAAAGGAGTTACCTGGTGATTCGTCTGTAGGATTGTCTAAATTGTTAGTGTTACCTAGAGCAGGGTTAGGGCTTGCCTTGGATGTTGAGGCTTGCATAGGAGCAAGATCTAGCCTTTTCCTTCTTGAATACACCTGCAGTGGTTGTGGAGTCTCTAGTGAAGACTCCTTTGATGTCATACCCAGTGAGTCCTTCAAAATAGTTGAGGGAATTGTGAAGGAATTGTGAAGGATGATAAATCAGGATCAATAAGAATAAGGGGTAACCATCGATAGGTTCTGTTCCTGAGAATTGGAATGGCTAAAGTAAGGATCAGTCTCTGCAAAGGTTACATTGGCTGACACAAAGAATTTCTTGGAGGGTGGATGACAGCATCGATAGCCTTTTTGAGTAGGGGAATATCCAATGAATATGCGCTTTAGGGCCCAAAGATCTAATTTTCATCTATTAGCAATTGGGACATGAACATAAGACACACCCGAATATCTTGGGTTTCCAGTGGCTAGACACATGAACATTGGGAAAGTGTTTGATTAACAATTGAATTGGACTATGAGACTCAAGAGATTGTGAGGGCAGTCTGTTAATTAGGAGGGTAGCTGTTAGAGACAAAAATACTCTCAAGGACAAGGTTAGCTAGGGAGTTTGAGATTAAAGACCTTGGTCTTCTCAAATATTTTCTAGGAATTGAAGTTTCCTATTCTAAGGTTGGAATATTTCTCTCCCAAAGGAAATATGTGCTAGACTTATTGGTTGAAACGGGAGTATCAGGTGGAAGAGGATTTAATGTTCCAGTAGAGCCTAATAGCAAGTTGTGGATTAATCTTAGCTGTCAACCGGTTGACAAGGGAAGGTACCAAAGTCTAGTGGGCCGACTAATCTATCTCTCTCACACTAGGCCTAACATTGCCTTTGTTGTCGGCCTAGTGAGCCAATTTGTGCATTGCCAAACAAAAGAGCATATGCAGGCAGTGAGAAAATTTTTTTGAGTTATCTAAAAACTACTCCAGGTAAGGGAATCTTGTTCAAGTCAGGGGGAGAATTGGACATTAAATGGTTCACAGATGCAGACTATGCTAGATCACTTATTGATAGAAGATCAACAAGTGGGTAATATGTATTTTGAGGTGGAAACCTTGTGTCTTGGAGGAGCAAAAAACAAAGTGTTGTGGCAAGATCATATGCAGAGGCAGAGTTTAAAGCAATGGCTCTCGGCCTATGTGAGTTATTATGGCTAAGAATCATCCTAAAAGATTTGAAGATCAAGGGTCAAGGCTTAGTTAGGCTTTTTTGTGAGAACCAATCGACCATCAACATTGCCCACAATCTTGTCCAACATGACAAGACAAAATATATTGAAATAGACCAGCACTTTTTTAAAGAAAATTTGGATGGAGGCCTAATCCATGTATCTTATGTTCCATCCGAGGAACAAGTGGCAGATGTGTTAACCAAAGGGCTAGCAGTTAAGAGATTTGAGGATCTAACATGCAAGTTGGGAATGATAGATATACACTCTCCAGCTTGAGGGGGGGTGTTGAATCTCGTGAATAGTTGAAAGAAGTGAAGGCGTGAGTTGTGCTGATCTTTGTGGTTGTATTTATAAGTTTCCTATTAGGTGTTTCCAAATCTATTTAGGATACTTGCTTAAATCAGGCTTAGGAAACTTACCTAAAAGGCTACACATATTTCTTTCCTTTCTTATTTGATAAAGTTTCCTATGTTGTATCTTTTCCTCCTCTATACGAGGATTAATCGTGTACATAATTTAGTAGGAATGAAATTATTTTAGCTCTCAGTTTTTACAAGTAATGACCCAATTCGACAATAGATTTGCATACTCTGTAATGGTCCTTGTTCCTTGCTTGGTGGCTGCCACTTTAGTCTTTATCTCGTAGATCTATGCTGCATCATGAACCTTGTAGTAGGTAAGCTTAATTGCCTCCCAAATGTCCTTGGCTATTGTCAAGAACATCACCATATCATTGATCTCTGAACCATGGAGTTTCATAACCAAGACATCACCAAGGAATTCTCCTCAACCCATGCTGCAAACGTTGGATCTCCCTCCATGGGACCTGTTCCCAACAAGTGGCTCAACTTCCCTTTTCCGTTTAGGAACATACGAATTAATTGGGATCACTTCAAGTAGTTCTTACCATTCAACCGAGAAGCTGCTTGAAGGTTCTGTAACTCACCCTTGATCCTCCACTATTGATTCTAGCAAACAGAGTTTTTGTTGTGTTGCTGGAATCAGCTGAGTCTGGTATAGGGTTTTGATTATGAGACATATTGTCTTGAAAAGAAGATTGATGAAGGCCACGATAATCAAAAACAGCGCCTATACTCTTATGGCTCTGATACCATGTCAAGGAAGACGTGAAAAATTGTTGTCAATCTTCTTTCCCTTTGAAGGGTTATGTAAAATATATACTAGACTTCCTACTAAATTAGGAAGATTCTAAGAAACAAAATAAGAAAGTTTCCAAATCTGATTTTGGAAACTTAGGATACAACAAATCATAGAAATATACAACAATCTATCTTCTAGAAGAAACATCATTGGTTTTAGGAAACCAATATCAATCATTGCCAATCAATCCCAATCACTGCTAGTCTGATCTTGTCTGAGAATAAGGACAAGATTGGCTACTCCCTTGTTGACAATGGCTCTCCTTTGGATGGATTAGATGTTTTTATCCTTAGGACACCAATGCTGATGTCTATAAGTTTACAACAGAATTGGTTACCCCTAAAGGATTAAGCATCACTTTTTTCTTGCTTTCTTCTCTTCTTACTTATGGAAAGACTTCCTTTATTGATAGAAAGGGTTTGGTTTCATCAAGATCAGAATTTAGACCATACAAAAAATCAAACACCCTCTTTTTCTACCATCTTTTCATACTTCTTTCCATCTTCAGCACACTCCCAATTAATCTCGTGGAATAGATCCATCTCTTGCCACAATTCAATTAAGGCATTATAATATTCAGTGACTAAACTATTACCTTGCCTTGTTGTCCGGATGGTAGAATGAATCTGAAAGCTGTGGGTAGTGTTCTCCATGTCCAAGTAGATTTCTTCCACAGCTCGCGAAATCTCCTAGGTTGTCTTGTAGAATAAGTAGGTCCTTGGAATCTTTGGCTCCTTAGAATTGACTAACCCTGCCATTACAATAGAGTTTTCAACCTCCCACACACAATGATTTGCTAAATTAGTGCTTGGTTAGAAACCATCCCATTTAGATATCTAATCTTGCCCTTTCCTCGGATCACCAGCAAAATTGACTAGAACCATTCTTTGAAGTTGGTTCCATTCAGGTTATACTAAGTGATCTGGAGAGAATGATTATCGAGACTGATTGGAGGTTGTGGGACTTGAGTATTCCTTGTTGCAGATGGTAGATTGGTGGAAGTTTCACTCGCTATAGAGTTTCAGCCATATTGTGAACTTACAGAGTACTACCAACTATATGTTGGAGAGATTTTCAAATGAATGGTTGCAACCTTTCACTTGTTTGGGAAGAGATCCAAGTCAAGGAACTAGAGGTTGTAATTTTTCAAATTCTATTTACACACATGAATGGTTGTAACCTTTAGTAAAGGATTGTGCCTCATTTGTTTTAAATTTAATTTAAGTGGTTATAACCTTTGGTAAAGGGGTATACCTTTGGTAAAGGGTTGTAACACACAAGAGTTAGTTATATCTTTTGTGAAGGATTGTAATACATATGATTGGTTGTACCTTTGGTGAAGGGTTGTAACATTGTCTATAATACATATGTGGTTTCTCTCTCCTTGTTCTTCTCCTACATTCTTACATAAAACTTCATAATTTTTGTGCATACAAAAACCTATTCTTTGTATTCTTTTACTGTAGAATTAGAATACAAAGCTTCTTGTGTTTATTATTAATTCTGTGTGTTCGGGTTTGTTTTCGAAAATTGCACATTCGTTAACAAACATTATTCTTGATTCCTTTGTATGTTTGAGGCTTGTTTGGATCCCTTGTGCATTGCATTTTGGGACAAACAAAGTCTTAAGGAAAGTGAGTTTTCGTGCCTTGGAATCTTTGAGTTATTGCAACATATTTATCATTATACCACCACAATTTTTATCAACAATCTTAAGACTTTGTTGTTTGAAATTGTGATGGCTCCACCGACTTCTTCTCTACGAGACTTTGCTGTTGATTTTATGAAATTAGAGAGATTTGAAGGATCTAATTTCCGTTGTTGGCAAAATAAACTACATTTTTTCCTTACCACACTTAATGTGGTATATGTGCTTACAACACCAAGACCGAAGGAAACTGAAGAAGAAAGTTTGGCAAATGCAAGGGCAAGGCAAAAATGGGATCAAGATGACTACATTTGCAAAGGGCACATTTGCAATGCTATGTCAGATGCTTTGTTTGACCAATACCATAGCAAGAAGAGTGCAAAGGAGATTTGGGATACTTTGGAGGCTAAGTACATGTCCGAGGATGTCACGAGTAAGAAATTTCTAGCCTCTAAATTTCATCAATATCGTATGGTGGACAATCAAAAGGTAATTAAACAATTTCATGAAATAGTTCACATTTGTAACCAATTTCAACAACATGACATGAAAATCGACGAATCCTTTGTTGTATCATTTATCATTGATAAACTTCCTCCTGGTTGGAAAGATTATAAAAAGAATCTCAAACATAGAAAGGATGATCTTTCCCTTAAGGAGTTGGGCCGGCATCTTCGAATAGAAGAGGACTTTAGATTGAATAACTCTAATGAAAACAATGGCTAATCTTCTAATGTTCATGTGGTGGAGGATGAAAAGGTACCAACAAAAGGAAGGAGGGAAAACAAAACTCTTCAAAAAATAGCAAGAAGAGAAAATTTGACTTCAAGGACAAGGACTCGAAGAAGAAAAAAGGGTCATGTTACAATTGTGGTAAGATGGGTCACATCAAAAAGGAATGCCGCCTTTTGAAGAAGCAAAAGCAAGATGGAAACTCCAACTTCATGGCTATGATAAGTGAGGTGTTCATGGTGGAGAATGAAAATGAGTGGTGGATCAATTCGGGTGCCACTAAGCATGTATGTAAGAATCGAAACCTATTCGCCACTTATGAATCTATTGAAGATGGAAAAACCCTCTATATGGGAAATTCCACCACCGCAGCTGTGCTTGGCAAAGGCAACATCAAATTAGAATTTACTTCTGAGAAGACTCTCACTATCACCGATGTTTACCATGTGCCGGAAGTTAGAAAGAATCTTGTGTCTGGTAGTCTTCTTAATAAGTTTGGTTTCAAACTTGTATTTGAGTCAAATAAGTTTTTGTTGTCTAAGGGAGGTGTCTTTGTTGGGAAAGGATTCTATTGTGATAGAATGTTCAAACTCAATACTATGAAAAAAACTACAAATTTCGTTTACATTGTTGTTGATAAAGATCTTTATGGCATTCACGTTTAGGACATGTTAACAATAGAAGGTTACATGATATGAGTGTACTCGAATTAATTCCTAATTGCAAACATGACATGGAAGGGAAATGCAAAGTATGTGCACAAACTAAAATCACAAAAACACCATTTCCTAAAATTGAAAGAAAAACCTCTTTACTTGAACTTGTGTATAGTGATGTATGCGATTTACATAGTACACCTACTAGAGGAGGGAAACTTTATTTTGTGACTTTTATTGATGATTTTTCTAAGTTTTGTTTTGTGTATCTTATGCGTACTAAAGATGAAGTAATAGAAAAATTCAAGATATATTCGGCTGAAGTAGAAAACTTGTGCAATACTAAAATTAAATGCCTTAGAAATGATAGGGGTGGTGAATATCATTTCCCTAAATTTTGTGAAGATGTAGGAATTGTACATGAGACTTCAATTGCTTACACCCCTCAACAAAATGGTGTAACAGAAAGGAAAAATAAGACTTTAATGGAAATGGTTAATGCTATCCTTAGTAACTCGAGTTTTAGTAAAGGATACTAGGGAGAAGCATTGCTAACGGCTTGTCATATTCTTAACCGAGTACCTAGTAAAGGAAATAAAGTTACATCATATCAACTTTGGAAGAATAGAAAACATAACTTGTCTTGTCTACGTGTTTGGGGTTGTAGAGCTATTGTTAGGTTAGTTGATCCAAAGATTAAAAAATTGGGTGAAAAAGGAATAGAATGCATATTCTTAGGATATGCAGAACATAGTAAAGGGTACAGGTTTCTAGTTATAGAACCTAATAGTTCGGTTGAAGTTAATACCGTGATAGAGTCTAGAGATGCTATATTCTATGAGAATAACTTTACTACTATTCCTAAACCTACAGATTCAAATGCCGTTGAACCGGTAGTAAGAGAGGATAATAAAAGAAATGCTAATGAAGAACCTCCAAAGTTGAGGAGGAGTAAAAGGGCTAGAAAAGAGAAAACTTTTGGACCCGATTTCATTATGCATCTAGTGGAAGGTACTAGGGACTCACACATAAATCAAACTACAATTACGCAGTCAATTGAGTTTGATCCTCTCACGTATGAAGAGGCAATGAAATCTAATGATTCCACCTTTTGGAAGAAGCAATAGATGAAGAAATGTCATCTATTATGAATAACAAGACTTGGAAGTTGGTAGATCTTCCTCCGGGTTCTAGACTTATTGGTTGTAAGTGGATCTTCAAGAAGAAGATGAAAGTAGATGGGACCTTAGACAAGTTTAAAGCAAGGTTAGTAGCTAAAGGCTTCACTCAAAAGGAAGGCCTTGATTACTTTGATACCTACGCACCAGTTGCTAGGACGACTACTATAAGAACATTGATTGCTTTGGCATCCATATATAAGTTTGAAATCCATCAAATGGATATTAAAACAGCTTTCCTAAATGGAGAATTGGATGAAGAAATATATATGGAGTAGCCAGAAGGGTTTATCTTACTAGGACAAGAAAAAAAGGTGTGTAAATTGATTAAATCATTGTATGGACTTAAACAGGCACCTAAGCAATGGCATGAGCAGTTTGACAAAATTGTTGTTGCCAGTGGATTTAAAATCCATGAATCAGACAAATGTGTGTATAGCAAGTTTAAAGGGCACAAGGGTGTTATCATTTGTCTGTATGTGAATGATATGTTAATATTTGGAACGGACTTGGAAGTCATAAAAACTACTAAGTCATTGTTATCATCCAACTTTGATATGAAAGATATGGGACTTGCAGATGTGATTTTGGGCATTCTTACTCAATCACACTATATCAAAAAAGTGTTGAAAAAGTTTGATCATTTTGATTGCAAGTTTGTATCTACTCCATTTGATCCAAATGTTAGAATGTATTCTAACACCGGTAGAGCGGTATCTCAATTAGAGTATGCTCGTGTTATTGGATGTCTTATGTATGCTATGACATCTACAAGACTGGATATTGCTTTCGCCGTTGGAAAATGAGCTGGTATATGAGCAATCCAAGCCTATTACATTGGCAAGGAGTTTATAGAGTTCTGAAATATCTAAAATGAACCATGAATTATGGCATATATTACTTTGGTTATCCTTTAGTTTTAGAAGGATTCACAGATGCTAGTTGGATCACTGATCGAGAAGATCATGCATCAACAAGTGGATGGATTTTCACACTTGGTGGAGGTGCTATATCATGAGGTTCAAAGAAACAAACTTGTATAGCGGATTCCACCATGGCCGAGGAGTTTATAGCATTAGCTTCGTGTAGTAAAGAAGCGAAATGGCTAAGGAATTTGTTGATTGAAATTCCTATTTGGCTTAAACTTATGCCTCTGGTTTCTATCCATTGTGATAGTGAGGCTATGTTGTCTAGAGTATATTGCCAAATATATAATGGCAAGTCTAGACACGTTGGGTTAAGACAAGTATGGTTAGACAATTGATCTCAGATGGAGTCATTACCGTGGACTATGTGAAGTCAAGTCAAAACTTGGTGGATCCTTTGACGAAAGGCCTTGCAAGGGATTTAGTTTCTAAAACGTCAAAGGGAATGGGATTGTGGCCAATTCATAATCATCAATGATGGAAACTCGACCTAACGCTTGGAACATCAAGATTTTAGGTTCAATGAGTAAAGTACGTCATATGAGTGATTGCAAACATTTAAGTTAGTCCCAAGGTAGAGATCAATAATGGGAGGTTGAGCTAATTTGCTCTTAATAGGCTTATATAGATATCTATAAAATGCTTTAGATACGTTGGCATTTTCGATAAGCTTACTTATATGAATATCGGGGATGGCGCCGTCTCCAAAGTGGTTTGGCAAACTACTCAAGATATTCATGAAAGGAAAACCAAGATATGGGACACATGGCCTATTCACGTGTCGATACTTGTGAACACAATAAAGACGTTCAAACGAGTGCGTGAGGTATTTCCGGGCAATCAGATAGGGTCGCTGGTTCAAAGCTTGTCTACCATGCCACCTTGGTTGACATTTGAAATGCCTTTACTACGTGAAGATTCAAGTCCAAAAGACACCTTCATTTATGCATAAGTTTAGCTAACTTACACGAGTTTTTCAAAACTTCATTCATTTTGAAAATGGTGGAGGAATGTTGGAGAGATTTTCAAAAGAATGGTTGCAACCTTTCACTTGTTTGGGAAGAGATCCAAGTCAAGGAACTAGAGGTTGTAACTTTTCAAATTCTATTTACACACATGAATGATTGTAACCTTTAGTAAAGGATTGTGCCTCATTTGTTTTAAATTTAATTTAAGTGGTTATAACCTTTGGTGAAGGGGTGTACCTTTGGTAAAGGGTTGTAACACACAAGAGTTAGTTATATCCTTTGTGAAGGATTGTAATACATATGATTGGTTATACCTTTGGTGAAGGGTTATAACATTATCTATAAATAGATTGGTGTGTTGTTGGATAAATAGATTTTTGAGAATTCATGTGGTTTCTCTCTCCTTGTTCTTCTCCTACATTCTTACATAAAACTTCATAATTTTTGTGCATACAAAAACCTATTCTTTGTATTCTTTTACTGCAAAATTAGAATACAAAGCTTTTTGTGTTTGTTATTAATTTTGTGTGTTCGGGTTTGTTTTCGAAAATTGCACATTTGTCAACAAGCATTATTCTTGATTCCATTGTATCTTGAAGGCTTGTTTGGATCCCTTGTGCATTGCATTTTGGGACAAACAAAATCTTATGGAAAGCGAGTTTTCGTGCCTTGGAATCTTTGAGTTATTGCAACATATTTATCATTATACCACCACAATTTTTATCAACACTGTATCGTATGTTGCCACAATACTGAATTCTGTCATTGAGTTGCTATAGGAGATTTGTAGTTGCTATTTAACATCTTCATATTCCAAACAAATTCCTAATGAGGAGATAAAAGATCATGAAGTATCTGTTCCCTTGGGTCATTGTTACATGGGATAAATCTGGGGAATATTTGGATCAGATGGTTCCGATGGTTTTGGATAAATACTGAGTAGTTTCTCAGTATGGGATTCGGAGAATGTGGGACAATTTGTTAGAAATTGTCAATATGCAATGTATTGTTATTTCTGTATAATTAGGAGAACATGCTTACACATAGAAGATTGCAATTGAAAACCAACATTGTAATATTTGTTGTCAGTGAATAAATAGATTCCTATTCGTCCACTTGGGGCCTGTATTTTCTTTCTTCTTTTCTCGATAACAAGAAGTTTCTGGTCATAGTAACTCCAACAAGTTATCAGATGTCCTTTTTTGGCTTTTCCATTTTTCATGTCACTTTGCGGATGTCTGTTTCTTCTCTCTTATTTTGTGTTCATGGACGTGTGTTTCTAATTATGCAAACATGAAACTTCTTTAGTGTTGAAGGGCATGCAAAAATTTTGACATTATGTTAATGTCTTTATATATGCTTTGACATAAGCTGCCAACCTAAAACTGCAAACTTTCTGTTTTGGATTTTACTTTTAATATTTACGAGGATTCTACTACTTTTGCTGGCAGTAGTGTTTGGCATGCTCCGTATTTCTTTCCATTAATAGCAATCCTATTGTTTACAATTGGAGGGTTACTATTATCTGACTGTAGTTGAATTTCTCAGCATGAGTATTTAATGATTTCTAATATTTTGTTATCCTCAGCCGGATGACAGTCGGGAAGATGATAGAGCTCCTTGGAAGTAAAGCTGGAGTTTCATGTGGCAGATTTCATTATGGCAGTGCATTTGGGGAGCCAAGTGGTCATGCTGATAGAGTTGAAGCTATAAGGTGCTTTATTTCTACTTGTGAGACATTTTTTACCATGATTGTGTTTCCAAAATCAATCTCATGCCTTCTGTGTTGGCAGTGAAACGCTTGTGAAGCATGGCTTCAGCTACAATGGCAAGGACTTCATTTATTCAGGTTAACTTGTTTCTTCATAAAACCTTTCTATTTATACATTTTTGGGGCAAAAAACTAAATGCAAATATATGAATATCAGCTTCCCTTAAACATACCTAGATGGTAAGTTGGATATTTCGGAAGTACTTGCATAAAGGCTAATGTTAGGTTATGGAATTTCCTAACAACTGTAGTTTGTCTCCTAGTTTGTGATGTTTGTTACTCTAGACAAACTATGAAAAACCGATGAGGCGTAACCCTTCATAGCAACCGCGTGTAGTGTCAAGTGAGCTAGGGTCGCTGCTTTGGCGCCCATATGTTGTGACAAATGAGCAAGAGTCCTTGCATTTGCTTGAACGGATGCGGGTGAAGAAGCTAGTCTAAAATCAAAAACAAAATCAAATTCAAAGTCAAAGCTAAAATCAAAATCATAGATTAAGGATTGGGTCATGGAACATAGGAATATTAACAGGCAAAGCTATGGAAGTGGTAGATGTGATGATTAGGAGAAAGATTAATATTATGTGCCTTCAAGAGATGAGATGGGTAGGGAAAAAAGCAAAAACTTTATTAGAAACTGGATATAAAATATGGTACACAATAAATGATCGAGCAAAAAATGGAGTGAGGATATTATGGATAAAAGCTTAGTAGATGAGGTAGTGGATGTAAAGAGAACAGGGGATATGATTATTATGGTGAAGGTTGGTCTAGGAAGAATAACTGAATATCTTTAGTGCATATGCACCACAAGCAAGGTTAGGTGAGGAGATAAAAACAAAATTCTGGGAGGACCTATAGGGACTCATACAAATGATACCAAGAGAAGGGAAAGTGATTATCGGAGGTGATTTAAATGGTCACGTGGGTAGAGATAGAAACTGCTATAGAGAGGTGCGTGGAGGGTATGGATTTGGGGAAATTAATAATGAGGGTAAGTCTATTCTAGATTTTGCTATGGCATATAGGCTCATTATAATCAATACTAGGTTCAAAAAATGGGACAAACACTTAATCACATATAAAAATATCACATCAAGCACCCAAATACATTACTTCCTCATAAGACAAGAGGATCAGTTATGTTGTAGGGATTGTAAGATGATACCAGGGGAGTGTTTGACTACTCAACATAGACTTTTGGTACCTGACGTCCAAGTAAGAAATTGAAAGAGAAAAAATCACAGAAAACAAAATCCAAGAATTAGATGGTGGGATTTAAAAGAGGAGAAATAATTATTCTTCAAAGAAAAATTAAGAGGTAGAAGGGAATAGAATGGAGAAGGACATGCAAACCAAATGTGGAGGGAAATGGCTACTGCCCTGAGAAGCACGACAAAGGTAGTCTTTGGAGAGACAAATGGTAGAGCCCCAAATCTTAAGGAGCCTTGGTGGTGGAATGAAGAGGTACAATTGAAAATTAGAAAAAGTAAATTTGCTATAAGGCTGTATATCAGTGCAGCAATGAAGAAAACCTAAAAAATTATAAAGAAGCGAAAAAGGCAACAAAAAGAGTTGTTAGTGAAGCAAGGTCAAAAGCATATGAGAATCTATATAAACGATTTAATATAAAAGATGGAGAAAGGGATATATATAAATTAGCTAAAGCAAGAGAAAGAAAAACAGGGGATCTAAACCAAGTGAAATGCATAAAAGATGAAAACCAAAATGTATTAGTGAATAAGGAAGCGATTAAGGAGAGATGGAAGGAATATTTTACAAAATTATTTAATGATGGTGGGGACACAAGAGTTAGGTTGGGACATCATAGTAACTCCGAAGGGAACGTGAGCTATACATTTTATTGACGCACAAGTTTAAAAGAAATAATGCAAGCATTAAAAAAGATGAAAAATCATAAGGTGGTGGGACCGGATAATATACCAATAGAAGTATGGAAATGCATGGGAGAAGATGGCATCTCCTGGCTAATGAAATTATTTAATGCGATCCTTAAATAAAAAAAGATGCCAGATGAGTGGAGGAAGAGTACTTTGGTTCCTATATACAAGAACAAAGGAGATGTTCAAAACTGTGAAAATTATAGACGAATTAAGTTAATGAGCCATACCATGAAACTCTGGGAGAGAGTAATAGAGCAAAAGCTTGGAAAAGAAACAGACGTCGTGGAAAATGAGTTTTGTTTCATGCCTGATAGGTTAAGAATGGAAACTATATACCTACTGAGGTGCCTAATGGAAAGGTATAGAAATCATCAGAAGGCCTTACATATGGTGTTTATAGATCTAGAAAATGCCTATGATAGGGTCTCTAGAGAAGTATTATGGAGGGTTTTAGAGAAGAAATGAGTTCGAATAGCCTCTATACAAGCTCTTAAGGACATGTATCACAGTGTAGAGACATGGGTCAAAACATGCGGAGGGGATATTGAACCATTTAAAATTACAATGGGACTGCATCAAGGTTCTGCACTAAGTCCATACTTATTTGCTTTAATAATGGATGAACTCACTAAACACATTTAGATAGAGGTGTCATGGTGTAAGCTATTTGCAGATGATATAGTGTTGATGGATGAAACAAAAGAGGGAGTGAACACTAAGCTTGAGTTATGGAGAAATAATTTAGAATCTAAGGGATTTAAATTAAGTAGAAGGAAAACATAATATATGGAATGTAAATTTAGTAAGAATGCAAGAGTGAATGATGTTATAATAAAATTGGAAGACCAAATCATACAAAGAAAAGACCATTTTCGATATTTGGGATCAGTAATTCAAAAAGATGGAGGATTTTGCGAGGATGTCACGCATAGAATTGAGGCAGGTTGGCTAAAATGGAGAAATGCATCAGAAGTGTTATGTGATGGAAAAATCCTATTAAAACTGAAAGGAAAATTCTTGAGGACAGCTATAAGACCAGTTTTGTTGTGTGACTCAGAATGTTGGGCAGTCAAATACCAGTATAAGCAAAAGACAAGCGTAGCGGAGATGAGGATACTAAGATGAATGTGCGGCTATACAAGAAAATATAAAATTAGAAATGAGGTTATTCGTAATAAAGTAGGAGTAGTGCCAATCGAGGAGAAGATGAAAGAGACTAGACTAAGATGGTTTGGTCATGTGAGAAGAAGACCAAGAGACGCTCCTGTAAGGAGAGTTGATGAAATTGAACAATTAGTAAAAAAAAAAAAAAGGTAGAGGCAGACCCAAGAAGACTTTGGGAGAAACATTAAAGTTTGATATGAAATGTATGGGCCTAAATGAAGATATAACAAAAGACAGAAATACATGGAAGTCTAGAATTCATGTAGCCGACCCCACATAGTGGGATAAAGGCTGGATATGTTGTTGTTGTATGTTGTTTAACTGATTTATATTTCATTTTCATTCATTCACTCACTTTTAGCAGTAGCATTCCCAATAGATTGAGTTCTGTTTTAAGGGTGGCATTTTCAACTGATTTATATTTCATTTTTACAAATTTGCTTTTATATACATAGGTAGTAATTATGCTTTATTACGACCATCTATCAAATTCCAGGCCAAATATGTGCTTGTTTCTGAAAGTTCCATGCTAATATGAAAAACATATGTATCAGTATGTTCAAATCTCTATCAAAAGAATTTTCTGTTTTGGTGCCTTAATATCCACTTCAATGAATATGGAATTCTAGCATGCTTGGCTTATAATTACTGTAGAAAACGAAAATTGGTTTTCACTTATCGTATGTGCATGTGTGTTAGTCAAGAAATTAACAATTTCAGCCCTCCTAAGATATCTATTATTGGTAAATGAGATGGTATAAAGTACTTAACTAGTGACAAAGTGATCGTCATGTCCAATGCATTTTAACAAGCTGGACTTTTGACATTGGAAAAATCTTTTGCTTTCTGAAATATAGCTTGGAAAGATATTCTTATGCTTCTCATTCAATTTTGTTCCTCCCTGCCCCCACTGGCCCATTTGGGGGCATTATCCTCTCAATATTTGATAACAAGGGCCAAGGTGGTATTGGACACATGCAGTTGGCTTTCTATGTGTATTTGGAACTAGAGCAACTACCTTAAATTGCCTCGACCCCTATTTGGTTCATGTACCTGATGCTATTCACCAATCTCCAGACTTTTTGTTTGTGTCCATGGTCATTTTTGCTTAAATCTCCTTGCTGTCACGCCTCGAATCTGAGGCACTAATTCCAGGAATTGAGAACTGAGAAGAAAGTGGAGGGAGAACTTGAAAGAGGATGGAGAATTAGAGAGAGAAAAGAAAGGGAAAGAATTTAGAGGGAAAGAACCAATCTCTTCATTGATGATTCCCGTCCTCCTTACATGGCCTTTTATAGGCTAGCACCCTCGGTTTGTTAGGCGTAACCAAATGGGTGCAAGTAGCTAAAGCAGTAACTACTTAATACAATCACTTATGCATCTATGAGTTTTATTACAAAAATAACCTCAGGGTCATGACAATCCCCTTCTCTTGAAATTTTCCTTGTCCCCAAGGAAGGTAAGTAATTGATCAGCTCATGGGAATTGCTTCAGCAGTTGAGGGAGGTATTCTCAGGTTGTGTTGTCCAGGTGTAAGTGTGTCCACTGCACTAGCACCTGAGGTGAAGGGGCCCCTGATGTATCACCCTTTTATCCACAATGGCCTGCGGCTCTATTTCCACTTCCACGTCTTCATCTACTAGAGGCAAGTCAAGGCTGATGGCAGCATTAGGCTCCAGAGACCTCTTTAAAAGAGATACATCATACATGGAACACTGGATGGCTCACCACTCCTGCAGGTAATTATAGCTTATAAGTTACCTTACCCACCTTTTCCACTATGGGAAAGGGTCCAAAATATTTTGGACTTAACTTAGATGGGGGTGTGGCAGAGAATGAGTGCTGCAAGAATCTCTTCCCTTTCAAAAACACCCACTCTCCCGCACTAAAATTTCCCTCACTTCTCCTACAGTCTACATTTTGCTTCATTCTGTCTTGAGTTGTTGTCAACTCCTTCTTGAGTAGGGCCAACATCTCCTGTTTGTTTCTTAGGTAGTCGCTGGCAGTAGTTTGAGCTTCAGGGCAGTCTGTTACTGCTGGTAGTATAGGAGTTCTATACCCGAATGGTACTTCAAAGAGAGCCTTCTTGATTGAGCTGTGGTAGCTTGTGTTATACCACCACTGGCTAGGGATAGCCATCTATTCTAGCTCTTGGGCTTTGCAAAGCACATACACCTTAGATATGACTCCAAGCACTGGTTGACCCTCTCAGTCTATCCATCTGTCTCCGGGTGATATGCAGTGGACATATGCTTGGAATTCCATATATATTGGCCACTATATCCAAGAATAGTCGAGCTACCTCCTGAGCCATGAAAGGATGAGTGAGGCTGATGAAGTGGCCATAATTTTTCAGCCTATCAACTACCACCAAAATAACATCCCTACCCTTTGACTTTGGAAGTCCTTGGATAAAATCCATAGAAATTTCTTCCCAGGCCTAGTCTGGGATAGCAAGGGGCTGCAACAAGCCGGGGTATGCCATTTGCTCATGCTGCAACGTTGGCAAGTAGTGCAAGCTGACACATAGTCTGTCACCTCCTTCTTCAACCTTGGCCAATGGAACAAATGTCTTGCCCTGTAGTAGGTTGCCTTGATGCTCGAGTGGCCTCCCAAGAGGGATCTGTGTAATGTTTGTAGGATCTTAGCCATCAATTCCCTATCATCCCTCACAACCAATCTCCCCTTAAATCTGATCAATCCATTGGAAATAGAGTACCCTTGTGCAGTAGTGGATCTGTCTGCCAATTGAGCCTACAGGATCTTTATCCATTCTGATTTCTCATAGTTGTCACTAAGGTCCTTCACCCAATTCGGCACCACTGTCGTAGTAGCTTGGTAAGCTCCCACTTCTTCTCTTCTCAATAGAGCATTTGCTACCACATTTTCCTTGCCCTTCTTGTATTGTATTATGTAGTCAAGGCCCAACAGTTTGAACACCCCCTTTTTCTACAATTGGGTATGTAGTCGTTGCTAAAGTAAGTACCTTAGGTTCTTGTGGTCAGTTTTGATAATGAATTAGGTCTCCTCCAACTAATGCCTCCATTTATCTATAGCCAGTATCATGGCTAACAACTCCTTATCATATACACTCATTCCCAAAAGTGGCTGGCTGATATAGGCTATTAGCCTCCCTTCCTACACCAATATCGTGCCCACCCCACTGTCAAGCATTTGTTTCAACCATGAAGGGTTTAGAAAAATCTGGTAGGGCTAAGACTGGATCTTGTGTCATAGCTCTCTTGAGGGTAATGAATGTTGCCTCTCCTGGGCGGTTCCATTTAAAGTTATCCTTCTTGAGTAGCTCTGTTAAGGGCTTACTTATGATCCCATAGTGTTGTATGAATCTTCTGTAATACCTGGTCAGCCCTGGGAATCCCCTTAATTCCTTGATAGTTGAGGGCCTTGGCCATTCCAGCATGGCTGATAACTTCTTTGGGTCTGTGCTTACTCCCCTCCCGAGATCACATGCCCTAAGTATTCCACCTCCTTCTTTGCAAAGGTACGCTTAGAAAGCTTTACCTATAATTGATTGGATCTTAGGACTTCAAAGATGGTTTTGAGGTGGGACAGGTGTTGTTTCAAGTCAGGATTGTAGATCAAAATGTCATCAAAGAAAACCAATAGGAATTTTAGTAGGTACAGGGCAAACAAGTGGTTCATCAGAGCCTAGAAGGTGGCTGGAGTATTGGTAAGCCCAAAGGGTATTACCTTAAACTCATGTAGGCCCTGATGGGTTTTGAAGGCTATCTTTGGGACATAAACAGGGTTCATTCTGATTTGGCGGTACCCTGCACGTAGGTCTAGTTTGGAAAAATGGGCAACCCCCTTGAGTTCATCTAATAGGTCCTCAATTAAGGGTATAGGGAATTTGTTTTTCACAATAAGGACATTGAGTTGTCGATAGTCTATGCAAAAACACCAGGAGCCATCCTTTTTCTTAACAAGTAGGATGGGGTATGCAAATGGGCTTTGGCTAGGCTAAATTATTGAGGCATTGAGGATGCTTTTTACTTGCTTCTCAATTTCAGCCTTCTAGATAGGTGGGTAATGGTAGGCACGGATGTTTACCGATTCCAAGTTGGGTTTAAGGGGAATAGAATAGTCAAAAGGTCTATTTGTGGGTAGGGACAGGGGTTCAACAAACAAGTCCTTAAATTTCAATAGTAATGACTGTAAAGCTTTAGAGTGTGTTACCTCCGCAAAGTAGTCATTGGCAATAGGGCTCCCCTTCTACCCCTTTCCTTTAGTTATGAGCTTTTGCAGCCTCTTACCAGTGATCACCTTACACTTCCTTGCCTCCTGACTGCCACTCAATGTCTGCTTCTTCCCTTCAATGTCTAGTGTGACTCCCAATTTGTTGAAGTCAATGGTCAGGGGACCCACCATCCTTATCCAATCCACCTCGAGGACTACATCACAACCCCCTAATTCCAGAATTCTCAAATCAGCATTGAACTCCTGCCCTTGCATCACCCATTTAAAGGCCCCACACTTTTAGTGGTTGTACATCTTCTTTCCATTTGCCACTATTACTGACAAGGGAGTGGTGGTTGTGAGTTTGCACCCCAATTCACTGCAGTGGCTTCATTTAAGAAGTTGTGGGTGCTACCACTATCTATCAACGCCATAATCTTCCTCTTCCCCACCAGTCCTCTCACCTTGATAATTTTTCCAGTAGGTCCCCTTTCGAGGGCATGAAATGAGATTTCTCCCTCTTCATCTCCTTGGTCCTCCTCAGGGGTATCTTCCACAATAGCTCCATTATCTACTTCTTCTTCTCCCTTCTCCTCATCTGTCCCTTCCATGTTCACTAATTGTCTGTGGCATTGATGGATGGGGCTATAACGATCCCCGCATGTATAACACAACCCAAGCCGCCTCCTTTGCTCCATGGTGGGGTTCCTGATTGCCAATGCTTGTTGATTTTCCTTTTGTGGGCATGAAACCACTCCGGATCCCATGGTCTTAGAGTTTCCTCCTGCTAATAGGCTAATCAAGGGAAGGGTCCAGGATTGGACCCTATTCCTCTTATAGATTGCCTCTAAGGTCAGATCCTATAACCTGGCCTTCTTAGCCGCTTGTCTAACAGTGGAGGGTATCACCATCTTTACGATAGATCTCAGCTCATCCTTGAGATCATTGATAAAACTTGACACAAAGTATTGCTCAGTGAGGGATGACTGAGCATTCCACATCAAAGTCCCTAGCTCCTCAAATTTTTCCTACTTGGGCTCATTCTTCAATAACATCAACCATGTTCTTCTCCCCAAATCTCTTACACAACTCCTCAGCAAAGTTAATACAATGTGTCTCCACTCCCCTTGATCGAAACCATCCTTGAAACCATAAATCAGCCGTATCATTGAGATAGGTTATTGTCGAGGTAATTCTCTGGGGTTCTACCACATTATAGAACTAAAAGAAATGTTCACACTGACGGATCCACCATCTCGGCTTGAATCCGTCAAACAAAAGTATCTCTAACCCTGGCATTGGTGTGTGAGTACTAGTATGCTAGTTAAGATCCCTTACCTGGATACCGGATCTCATGTCTTGTAACTCCTCTACCTTTGTTCCTCCTTGAGGCCATGGGAGTATGCCTTGACCAGTCAGATCTGGATTAGTTATAGATCTGGGAGGGAATTCCAGTGACAACCGAAATTGTGGTAGGGACGACAACATATTGAACATGTTGGTAATTTGCTGGCCATACTTATCCATAGCCTCCCCATGCCTTTCCAATTCACACTGCATGTTCTCCCAAGAGGTTGCCAATTCCTCCCGCACCCCCTCTCTGATTGCTGCCACATCTTCCCTACTCTGGGTGACCCCTTCATGCGCTTGAGTCATTCCAAATTCTAGTGCTTCCATTCTCGATTCCAATTGTTTGAGACTTGTTCCTTCCACCATCTCTAGATTCGATCACACACTCATTGTTCCAACCGATCACAATTCACTACACCACCGTCGCGGAAGCATCACCGAGGACCATCAACTCTGATACTAGAATGTCTCACCTTGAATTTGAGGTGTGCCTAATTTCGGGAATTGGGAACAGAGAAGAAAGTTGAGGGAGAATTTGAAAGAGGGAGACGTAAGAGAGAGAAAAGAGAGGGAAATAATTTAGAGGGAAAGAACCAATCTCTTCATTGATGATTCCCATCCTCTTTACATGGCCTTTTATAGGCTAGCACCCTCGGTTTGTTAGGCGTAACCGAATGGGTGCAAATAGCTAAAGCAGTAATTGCTTAGTACAACCACTTTTGCATCTACGAATTTTATTACAAAATTACCTTCAGGTCGTGACACTTGCATTATACTCTCTTCCATCTTATTCTTTTGTTCCTTTTCTTTGTATTCATTGCTTGTTCTGCAGATGTGATATTGAACTGGAGGGAAGCCTTCTCAGTATGGCTGTTATTGGGCCCCATGCTCTTTCCAAAACTGAAATACCAGGAGCCATTGTTAACGTGAGCCAATATTATGTAGATACACCTAGGCACTCAACACTTTATTTTCTGAGATCTGTTCCATCTTTGTTAAAGTCAGTCTAGGTTTTTCTGGGCGCTAAGTTGAGGCCCCTGAATGAGAGTTAAGTAAGATCTTCCTTTTGGAAAGGATACTTTTTGCTTGGTTGAGACCAGTCTCTTTAAACAGCCATGGGATTGGGAACATCGGCCCAACCCTCCTAGGTTGATCCCAATCATCTTTGTCAAAGCTCATCTCTACTGCCCTGTCCACAAATGTACCCCAATTATAATTCATAGAAACCCTGATATCGGTTCTTCTCCTACATCCTTGCCCATATATCCTTTAACTTGGTTGTGCATGTGCTTGCTCATGGTTGGCCTGATCTCTCTTGTCTTGCAGCAAAGAAGTAACATCACAGGGACTCACTAAAACAGAGATTTGGATCCATTCTTGAACTAATATACGGAGATCCTCATCTAAACTTCTGATGTGTGATCAATGCACTCAAGATGCCTGGCGTCAAGTTATTACAATCTCATTCCTTTATGCTCTAGCCTTTCACTGTTCTGCATCCTTATGGCAGGCCCATAGCCAATCACAAATATAACTATGACCCTCAAACAATCTCTGACCCCATGTTTTAATGGCCAAAGCCTACATTTTCATGTGCATGAGTTGGTTCTAGTGCCATAGATAACCAATAATATCACTAATAAAGTAAGGGATCATTTACAGCTACTCAGAAAAAAAAAGGATGTGCTCTAATGCTTTCGACTCTTTGACATTTTCATACCAAACTATGTGCATCTGAAACTAATAAACAACAAATATCAGGAATGTGCTGTGTAAGTAGAGAGACACCATATGCATTGGTCAGGAAGGGATGATAAAAGAACAACTGAGATAATAGATCTAGTTGGTTCCATGCCCTCCTAGGTTAAAAACTTGTGAGATAGGGAGAATATACTATGTTATCAACTATAGTCTAAGAACAGGCTTGTTCAATTATCTCAAGATATTTACATAAATACTTGAAGGTTGCTTTAGTTGTCCCCCACCAGAGCTTCAAAGTCATAAATCAACCTGTCAGTGGAACAAATCTGGACCAGACTGAACAAACTTAGAGGACTTAGGAACAAAACACTCTAAGTGACAGGGGTGAATGGAACTTACAGTTTCACACCTTTCATTAGATGACATGATGCTTTTAAATACAGAAACCTTCTATCATCTATCTCCTAAAATCTAGGAATTTAAAATACAAGTTTAAATTTACAATACAACAACAGATAAAGATAGAATTAAACTTTGAAAAATCTTGTCCTAACTTTCAGGAATAGCTGTAGTCTTTGTCTTCTTTTGATCTCATCCTTCTTCTTCTTTGTCTTTTATTCAAACAAGCTGTTCTGATCCCTTTTATTTTGAAATTATCCCCTTTAATTTCGGAATTTTTCTTTTTCATCAGATTTTCTTCCTCAACACAGACTAATTGAATCTAATTTGATTTAGTAAGCAAAGTATCCAGTTTCCATGAATCCTGGATAGAATCTCAAGCTTCAGATATGAATCCTTGTTAAAATGTTGCCCAATCCAATGATATGTAAAATATGAACTAATAATTCAATTGTAAATTTAAACTGCATTTGAACTTATAGTCTATATTAGAATTATTAGTATAATTAGATATATTGCATATAGTTGTATGTGTTTTTATTTATTTATTTGTTATAACTATGTGTAATTAGGCTAAGCCCATAGACTAAACCCGTAGGTTATTAGGCCCGTTGTGCCTATTATAAATAACACGCTAAGAGACTAATCTCTTAGATTTTTCTCTCATAATTGTTTTCTCACATTTTACAATATGGCTAAATTACTTCAACATCTTATACGAGTAGGCCTCACCTTGACGCTGGGGCAATATTCTGATTTCACTCTGCTCTAGATTGTCTTACTGCTATCCCTGCTCCACTGAAGTTTTACCTTTTCTCCCCTAATTGGATAGAGAGGAACAAGAAACAGAAAACTGGATCCTGCAGTTGCATAAAAGTAGGAATAGACATCCAATTTCTAGCATTATATTTAGCATTAATTCTGAATATACCCCAATGAAATTATCATCCCTTAATTTCAATCTGTAATAACAGAAGTGTTTCCTGTGTTAATCGTGACAGATGGCTTCTCACTTATTCCTGTTTTCACAATAAAATGATATTGAAATGTTATGCATTGCCATTTGTGTTATTATAGCTGCACAGAGTTATGTCCAGGTTTTTAAAAACTCACAGTATACTGTCAAGCTGCTTGAATTATATCCTCTTCACTCCAAATTTCTAGCCTAATAATTAGTGTTTTAATACGGTACATTCCTATTTGAAATATTCCTCTCATTCTAGCTGATATTGAACCACAGTACTGCTAGTCTGCTAGTGTTTTTCCTACCATGTGATAATGTTTTAAGAGATGGATTAGTTGTTTCAATTCTTGCTGAAAAAGTTATTGAAGTGTTGTGCATTTTTTTTTTGTACCCAAGCATTGCTTTGGCAACTTTTTTTGAATTCGATATGGACACTGCATCAATATACGTTAATTGTATGTGTTAATGCCACCTAAACCACTGAGCACACACACATTCTTTTCCATAATGACTTCACATAGAATATGATGGTTAATACATTCAGATGCAAATTTTTGATGGGTAAGTTTATCAATTTTCTTGTGTAATTATTGTTTCTTTTTGTTTTTAAATCATCCTGAGCTCATCGTTCTATTTCAGGAATTACTGGTTTACCACTACAAGCATACATCTTCATGGGCCCTATCTATTACCAAAAACTGAAACACATGGTGAGGCTTATATTTTCTAAAGCTTATGTTTTAACTTCAAAATGCTTTGGTATGCAGGCCCAAGTACCCTCGTGTAATTCAACTATTTTTGTCTGCGATAGCTGGCTGATGTGAGGCTATATTTTCTTTTTGAATACTAAGAGTAAAAAAATATTTCATACATATATAGAGGATTTTGGTTTGTAATTGTCTTGACCCGAAGAACTAGGAAATAGAAAAAAACAACAGTTGAAGTGTTATTTTATAGTTACAACTGTTAGCAGAATCTGTTAACATAACCAAATAACTGTTGTAAATACCAAAACTACTGTAAATAACTGCTGTGGATAACCATATATAAAGTTATGCCACTTAGAGTTGAGATTATCAAGAAAATATATTGAAATTCTATCATTTTCTCTCTATCTATTCTCTATTTCCCTTTGTTCTTCTCTCTATTTTCTCCCTAAATTCTCTCATTTCTCTCTATTCCCTACCTCTCTCTGTTTTTTTCCCTAGATTTTCTCATTTATCCCCCTCTTTCTTCCTTCTTTCTTGACTATCAACTAGAAATCCTAGATTCAAAATCTAGGGTCCTGACAATTGATATTAGAGTAATGGATTCTTGGATTGCTAATTTGATAGTTTGAATCTATGAGAGGTGGCAGATGGAACTAGAATGAAACAATTGGTATCGAAGCAGTCAATTCTTGGATTGCTATTCACGACAACCTGCATCTACAAGTTTTGGAGCTATAATAGATGGTACTTGAATGAAACAACTGGAGGTGCATGTTAACCAGGTTAACTCCCTGGTGACTAATTTGCAGACTCAAATGGAAGCATTGGAGTCTGTGGCAAGCAAGAATTTAGGAAGTAATATGTCGTTGGAAAACAAGTTGGATGCTTCGATGGAGGGTTTGGCCAAGGGGCTAGACAGATTCTTGTAGATGTTTTCCTAGATTCCACAATTAAGCCTACCGAAGGATTTTTTGCACAAGGAGAATGGGGATCCAATCTTGGAAAGTAATGGCTTAAATCTCAGACAAATTAGAACTCTTGTAATAGAAGTTGAAAATATGCATGACATGGAGTTTATTGCTAATAGGATGAATGATAGAAGGATAGAAAACAATTTAGTGAATAATTTGTATACTCATAGTGTTGTTCCTATGCCAAAATTGGAGATTCCTATGTTTGACGATTGTTGGAACAAGGATGCTATGGCCGAGAATCAAGAAAGAGATAAAGATAGAGATTAGTTTTTTATTCTATTATCTATTGTATCTATTTTGTGTTTTATCTATTTGTTGTTCATTTAAATTGATGTAATCTAGTCCTAAATATAAGGTAGATTATCTAGTCCTAAAAAGTAGGAATGTAATCTAGTTCTAAAACTTAGGTGAATTCTTAGGAACCTTCTTGTATAAATTCTATTATTTACATCAATAAAGTTATCAAGGAATACCGTTTCCTTTTCCACATGGTATCAGAGTATCAAGCCTCCTAGTATGATACATCATAAACCTAGTGCCTTCATCGCACAATTTCGATTTGATCCATCTATTGGTTCTGCCTTCATTACACAATTCTTGGCCAGACTTGTTTACACCCGAGTGCCTTTATTGCACTCACAAACCTGATTCTTCCAAACTTCCGCAACATTTCAGATTGTATCCTGCAATAGTTCCAGATTTCGGCCCTCCTAAGATCGCAATGGCAAAAGTATCAAATGTTGCAACTGATTAGACAAACTTAATTAAAGGACATCAGCCAGATCACCCTGGTGAAGTTCCTCTAACCTCAAACTGAGGTGAAGTTCCTCTGATCTCAGAATTACCTATAGTCCATCCATCTTATAGGTTGGACGAGAAGAATTATCCAATGGGCTCAATTAGTGAAGACTCTCCTTAAAGGCCATGGGAAGGGTAACCATCTGACTGGAAACCCTCCCATGGAGACAAATTCGACTTACATAGCCTGGGACATAGATGACTCCTGCATCATGTCTTGGTTATGGGGAACTATGCAACCAAAGATTAGTCGGAACTTTATGTTCCTAAGTACAGCCAAAGCCGTATGGGAGACAGCGCAACAGACCTACTCCAAAATCCAGGATGCTTTCGTGATCTTTGAAGTCAAAACAAAGATTACAGCTACCAAACAAAGCCAACTCACAGTCACGGATTATTACAACTTGATGAGAGGATTATGGCTGGAACTTGACCAATATCAGCCCATCAAAATGGTATGCCGAGAAGATGCTGCAACACTCAATCAGATAATTGAACGAGATTGGATTGTAGAGTTCTTAGCTAGACTCAATCCTGAATTCAACCAAGTAAGGGTGCAAATTCTTGGTAAGGAGAAACTCCCAAAGCTGAATGAAGTTTTTGCAATTGTAAGGAGTGAGGAAAATCGAAGATATGCTATGCTAACTGAACATACCACCGAGGGATCAATCCTAGTGATCAGCAAGCAGGAAGGTAGAGGAAATAAAGTTGGGAAATCAGGGTTTCAGAACCCCGGCAGATTAGGATCAGGCTTCCCGAACCATAGCCCTAGTACTAATCGAGATTCACAGTGGTGTAGTTTTTGCAAAAAGCCCCGTCACACTAGGGAAACGTGCTTTAAACTACATGGGAAGGAAACAGTCTTGAGCAGGATCGAAGGCTTCAAGAACATGAAATCCCAAAGTTTTCATGTCTACAAGGAACAAGAAGAGGAAGCTGATAAAGGAGAAACAAAAGGTAATTTCACTCAACTGAATACCGAGGAGTTAGGTAAGTTAAAGGCCTTCCTCCAGACATTTCAAGATGGAGGAACCTGCTCCTTATCCCATTAAGGTAACTCCCAAGGTAACTTCCCTTCCTATACAGTTTTTTCAGCTTCTAAAACTGGTAAGAATAGCAGTTGGGTCCTTGATTCAGGGGCTACCAACCACATGACTCCTAATATTCATTGTTTTGTGACTCATGACACCCTTGAGCCTACCAAACATATCATGATTGCCAATGGAACCACTATCCCTATCCTAGGTAAAGGCAAAGTATCATTAAACTCTCAGCTTTCCCTAGAACAAGTTCTTTATGTCCCAGCACTAACTACCAGCTTAATCTCTATATAAAAACTAACCCAAAATCTTGACTGTTTGGCTGTTTTCTCACTTTCAATGTGTAAGTTTCAGGACAAGAAAACGGGGCAGATGATTGGTGTGGCTAAAGTTTGAAATGGGCTCTATATCTTGTATGAGGAGAATGATTGTTCTACAAGGAGACAGCAGCAACTTATGGCTTATTCTTCTTCCTTCCAGTCAGCCTTTAACTTATCTTCTATTTGGTTACACCATTTTAGATTAGGTCACCCTCCATTTAGATTGTTAAAACAATTATTTCCAGGTTTGTTTAAGTCTTTAGATCCTAGTAGTCTTAGGTGTGATGAATGCATTGTTGCTAAACATCATCGAGTCTCATTTCCAATCAGTAACATTTTATCTTCAAAACCATTCTACTTGATTCATTCTGATGTTTGGGGACCGTCTAGAATACCCAACTGTTTTGGGGAAAAATGGTTTATTACATTCATCGATGATTGTACATGAATGTGTTGGGTATTTCTTTTAAAAGATAAAGGTACTATTGGGTCCGTATTGATCACATTCTGCAAAATGATTCAAACTCAATTTGGGACCACTATAAAAAGACTTAGAATAGGCAATGCAAAAGATTACTTTAACACTCACTTGCTCAATTATTTCCAACAAGAGGGAATCATACATGAGTCATCTTATATTGATACACCCCAACAAAATGGGGTGACAGAAAGAAAAATGTGTCATCTTCTCAATGTCACTCGAACCTTACTTCATCATCATCATGTGCCAAAATATTTTTAGGGGGAAGTAGTGTTAACTGCTACTTATGTCATTAATAGGGTTCCATCTAGGGTTCTCAATGGTCAAAGTCCTTTCCAATGTTTAACTTCATTTTTCCCAGACTTTAATCTTCATAACCAGCTTCCCTTAAGAGTGTTTGGATGTGTATGTTTTGTTCACATACTCAAAATCCATAGAGACAAGTTGGACCCTAGAGCCCTTAAGTGCATATTCCTTGGATATTCTCCAACACAAAAAGGGTATAAGTGCTACCACCCAAACACCAAAGTTTTATGTTTCAAAAGATGTCACATTCAGTGAATCTCAGCCCTATTTTGTTCCCATTCCTGCAAGGCCAGCAGATATAAATCCTGTAGATATGGACTGAGAGTTTTTAAATATAAGTCTTGAAACAAGAGCAGCTAGTCAAGGTCATTCTTCCCAAGATACCAGCCCTATTATGACACCCCAACTCTCACCAACTGATCACTCTATGGAACAAGCTCACTTGAGGCTCAATTCTCCTACAAGATATAAAGGCTCTCCTTATGTGTACAAAAGAAGGCAACCCATTGAAGAATTGCAGACAAGCGAATCGTCAGCTCCTAATACTAGCCTTGAAATTACACCAAGTAAGGACTCAACCACCAACTCCAATATACCTCAACCTCAGCCAGAATCCCTAGACTTGGACCTTCCAATTCCCATCTGAAAAGGTGTTAGAACTTGCACCAAACATCCATTAGCTTCTTATCTATCATACCACCGTGTATCGACTCATCATCAAAGCTTCCTAACATCATTAGATGCAATTGCTATTCCCAAATCAGTAGAAGAAGCTGTTAAAGATCATAATTGGAAAAAGGCCATGTTAGAAGAAATGGATGCTCTAGAGAAAAACCAAACCTGGGAGTTAGTTCCTAGATCAAGAGAAACAAAACCAGTGGGCTACAGATGGATTTTTAATGTCAAATACAAGGCCGATGGAACTCTTGCCCCGCCTAGTGGCCAAGGGTTATACTCAGTCTTATGGTATTGATTATTTAGAGACTTTTTCTCTTGTGGCCAGAATGACTACGGTAAGAATTCTAATAGCATTGGCAGCTAAATTTGGGTGGAAATTGCAACAATTCGATGTCAAAAATGCCTTCTTACACGGAGATTTAGAGGAAGAAGTTTTTATGGACATCCCTCCAGGTTTTACACATGCAGGAGATGGGAAGAATCAGGTTTGTAAACTCAAGAAAGCTCTATGTGGACTCAAACAGTCCCCTCGTGCATGGTTTGGAAGATTTTCAAAGGCCATGCTTTCTATGGGATACCACCAAAACCGAGGAGACCACACCCTATTTATCAAACATACAGGAAAAAAGGTAACAGTTTTACTTGTCTATGTGGATGATATTGTGGTGACAGGGAATGACACAATTGAACAAGTTCGTCTCAAACAAAATCTAGCTCGTGAATTTGAAATCAAAGATCTTGGCCAATTACGATACTTCTTAGGTATAGAAGTAGCACACTCAAAGGAATGTATTTTTCTATCACAACGAAAATATGTCTTTGATTTGCTTGATGAAACAGGGCTATTAAGCGGAAAAGGAGGAAGAATACCAGTTGATCCCAATATGAAATTACAAGCTAATAAGGGTGGTCAAGAAGTAGACAAAGGGAGATTTCAACGCTTGGTAGGGCGACTAATATATATATCACATACTAGGCCTAACATATCTTTTGTTGTCAGTCTAGTCAGCTAGTTCATGCATGATCCTAATGAAGAACATATGGCAGCAGTAAGGAAGATTCTATGCTATCTTAAAGCTATGCCTAGAAAATGGATCTTATTCACTCCAGGGACAGACTTAAAGCTTCAAGGCTATACAGATGTTGATTATGGTGGCTCTCTGGTTGACCGAAGATCTACAACTTGGTACTGTGTATTTCTAGGAGGAAATTTAATCTCTTGGAGGAGTAAAATGCAAGGAGTAGTGGCCAGATCCAGTGCCGAGGCAGAATTTAGAGCTATGGCTCTAGGTGTATGCGAACTCTTATGGGTAAAGATTATCCTAGAAGATTTAAAAATTTCGATACAAAAGCCTATTGAACTCTTGGGAGATAATCAATCAACTATAAGCATAGCCTACAATCCGGTGCAACATGAAAAAACCAAGCATATTGAAATTGATAGACATTTCCTAAAGGAAAAATTGGATAGTGGGCTATTGAAGATTTCATATATTCCTTCCAACCATCAAGTAGCCGATGTTCTTACAAAAGGTTTGCCAAATACCTAGTTTGAAGTCCTGATCAACAAGCTGGGTATGATTGATATCTACTTCCCAGCTTGAGGGGGAGTGTTGGAACAGGGATGCTATGGCCGAGAATCAAGAAAGAGATAAAGATAGAGATTAGTTTTTTATTTTGTTATCTATTGTATCTATTTTGTGTTTATCTTTGTGTTTTATCTATTTGTTGTTCATTTAAATTGATGCAATCTAGTCCTAAATATAAGGCAGATTATCTAGTCCTAAAAAGTAGGAATGTAATCTGGTTCTAAAACTTAGGAGAATTCTTAGGAACCTTCTTATATAAATTCTATTATTTACATCAATAAAATTATCAAGGAATACTGTTTCCTTTTTCCACAACAATAAAAACCCTAGATGGTGGGTAAAGAGATGTCAGAAGTTTTTTCAGTTCTACAACATAAAAGAGTCTCAAAAGTTTGACCTAGCTTCAGCCTACTTGAACGATGTAGCTAATGCATGGTTTCAAGGTTGGGCGAGGCTTAGAGAAGAATGTGTTTGGCAGGGCTTTGTGGAAAAATTTTGCGAGAGATTTGGGGACAAGAAAATGACTGATGTTATAGAAGAATTCAATAAGTTGAGATTGGTTGGAACAGTTTTGGAATATCAAACCAAGTTTGAAGAACTTAAATCACTAATTATCATTACCATCCCCTCTCTTTCGAAAGCATTTTTTTGTTTCGAGTTTTATAAGTGGCTTTAGTGAAGAACTTAGGCCAACATTGAAGATGTTGCACCCATTTGCACTCGGATAATAATACTTGGGAATTTTTACCAAATCTCCTAGCTCAATTTCCTCGAATTGCTCAATTTCTTTGATTTTCTTGAGGACAAGAAAATTTTGAAGGGAAGGGAAATCGTGACCTGAAGCATTAGGAGATAGCAGAAAGTAGCAATTGAAGTTTTAATTTATAGTTACAACTGTTAGCATAATCTGTTAATATAACCAAATAACTGCTATAGATGCCAAAATTGTTGTATATAACTGCTAACTGATGTAAATAACTGTTGTGAATAGCCATATATAAAGTTATGCCACTTAGATCTGAGATTATCAAGAAAATATATTGAAGTTCTGTCATTTTCTCTCTATCTATTCTCTATTTCCCTTTGTTATTCTCTCTATTTTCTCCCTAAATTCTCTCATTTCTCTCTATTCTCTGCTTCTCTCTGTTTTCTCCCTAGATTTTCTCATTTCTCCCCCTTTCTTCCTTCTTTCATGACTGTCAACCAGAAATCCTAGATTCAAAACCTAGGGTCCTGACAGTAATATGTTGTGTACTACAATAATTGGTCTCTGTTTTAAGAGCATTACTTCTCCCTTGTCAGCTATTTGTTCAATGTTGTAGTTGAAAAATGAAACTAAGAAATATTTGTGTTGCAAGAAGATGAATGATGAAGAATAGCTTATTTTTGTCTAGAACTAATATTTGTACTATTACTTCAAATAAGGAAAGATTACATCAAGATCAATAATAGAAAAATTACAAATCAATCAATTGAAGATGTAAATAACACTCTCCCTCAAGATGGTATGTAGATATTTTTTTATGCCCATCTATCGCACTAGAATGAAAAATTTTTAAGACCCTTAGTAAATATATTAGCAAACTGATGTTCAAATATTACGAAAGGTATGCATAGATGACAGTTGTCTAATTTCTCGATGAAGTGTTTGACAATCTCAAATGTGCTTTGTCCTCTCAACCTAAACTATGTTATTTGCAATATTGATCACAACCTTATTGTTACAGAATAGGATGAGAAGTTTATCTTTAATTGTCTTAAGTTTGTCATGATTTTCTTAAGCCATAAAAGTTCACAAACACCATGGGCCATTGCTCTAAATTCTGCTTTAGCACTTGATCTTGCTGCCACAGCTTGCTTCTTGTTTCTCCAAGTGCTGCCACTAATGAGCATGCAATAGGCTGTTGTAGATTTCCATTATTGGGACTATGCCAAGGCTTGCCACAATGGTGCCATTCCCAACTGATATTTGACTTTGGAGTTATCTGCCAAAGTCATCACTATGGAACCATGCCAAGGCACAATGGTGCCACCATAACATATAACCAAATGCTAACACCATGAAGGCATCAATTATTGAATTCATGTTCTCAATTTTTCTCAAACTTTAACTTGCCATATAATATGAAAAAATACACATTGAGAACATAAGATCCATGACCAAAACATTTCAAACATGCATGGGAATAATTTTCTGAAAAGTATACGTATTTCAAAAACCACTCACCTAGTCCTTGTGCTATTTAATTGCACAATAACTCCTTAACCTAAATCATTGTTACAAGTCTATGTCAATACGATTCTAACTTTGCAAAATATGGCCTAAAGGTAAATTTAAGGGCCTTTTTATCATTTTCAAAAGATTAAGTGACTTTTCCCATATTTTTTTGGAGACTTGAGGGATTTTATGTAATTTTTAGAAACTTCAGGGTTTGCTGTAATTTTCATAAAGTTGGGGGTTGTCTGTAATTTCCAGAAACTTGAGGGACTTCTGTACTATTTTCAAAACTTCAAGGTCTTTTTGTAGGGATCAAAGAGTGAATAACTTACAGCCTGTTTGGAACGAATGAATTCAGCAAAATTGTGGAATTCATTTCAATTCCAAATGTTTGTGTCCAGAAAGAAAAAAAATCTTCATTTCAATTCTAGGAATTCAATTCCATGAACTGAAGATAACTAAATTAAATTCCACCAAAACAGGTGAAATTTGCAAATGAATTTCACATTTTGTTCGTAAACAAATTTTGTGGATAAAAATGCCCCTTAACAACCTTTCTTTTTCCAAAATAGGTTATTATATCAAGGGTATCTTAGGAGTAAGGGAAAATGAAACTTCAATTCTGGATTTATTCCAAAATAAGTTTGTCGAATTCAATTGAATTTCATATTTTAAGTTGCCATAACAAACATGAGAATTCATTTGCAAATGAATTCTACATTTATAGATGAATTCCACATTTTAAAATCATTTATTCCGAACATAGTGTTAAGTTGCATTTGGATAGAGGAATTTCAAATGATGCCATTTCAAATTTTTTCATTTGAGATGCATTCAAATTTTGTCATTTCAAATGACACCTATGTAGCTGTCATTTCAAACGGTTCTATTTCTTGAGATGAAATTCAGGTTGAATTGGAGCTAAACCCAAATGCTTCCAACAACTATATATGCAAACAGTGGATTTGAAATTTCAGTTCCAAATGACCCTATCCAAACACAACATTAGATTCTTCTATGGGGTCCATCAATTGGTTATTTGAGTTGCCAAATTGAGCTTAAACAACCTCTTCTTATCTGATCATACACCAGCCCTTACCCACAACATTTTGATCAAGCCAACCCAAGCCTAAAAGATTTAACAAAAGGTTGTCAAGGTGTTGATTGGAGGCCAAAGAGCATCACTAGTGTCATTGAAGCTGGCCAAAGGCGTTGATGAGGGTTCTAAAATTCAACAGGGTAAACAGTAAAGAAAACAAGCAACGAAAAGGAGTTCTCACATAATTCGTCATGGACGATGCACCAATCAGTGTTCTTTCTCCTCTCCTTTTAACCTCCTTCACACCACAAGCAGCTTCAACACGAAGACTCCTTTCTTCACTTCCCCTTGCTCACTAATTGATTGCTTAATGCTTTGGTGGCTTCCTATGAATGGGTAAATGTAATCATCTTGTGAATTGATTTTCTGCCATAAATCCATCCTTGGACCTTCCCCAACTCCCATCTCTTGGTTTCCTCTTTTCTAGAGCCCCCAACTTCATGGTGCTGGTTCCTCTTCCAAATGTGAATGCTGCCTACTAATGAACCTTTTTTCCTATTGTTGAGAGTAAAAATGATAATTTAAAAGATAAAAGTTAACACTCTATCTAAAAGTTTAAGCTTTTAGATGAGGTGGTGGTTAACAATTTAACACTCATCTGTCATGTACCTAGACTACTAGACTATAATAAAGAGGATATTGTAAGGGCAAGATAGTAATTGGGGAGGTAGTAGGCGAAACAAGTTGTATGGCTTGTAACCGTTTGTGACGCCTACTTTTAGCTATAGAACTCTTTAAAAGCAAAGTCCCGACTCATTTGAAAGGCATCGAATAACATTTGAATTGCCTTTTCTCTCAATTTCCCTCTTAATATTTCTTTCTTTTCCTCTCCCTCTTCGTTCTTCATCCTTAATTCTTCAATTTCCTTCCCCCCATCTACAATTCCCCCTAATTCTCCTCTAAATAGATGAGAATTCCCTTGGTCAGATTGGTGATATGACAAATTGGTATCAGAGTTCCTTCTTGGCCAATGTTCCGGTGACCTTCTATTATGGCCGACGGTACTCGCATGAAGTAGATGGAAATGCAACTGCAACAAGTGCATGCTACAGTGATGGAGGTACAGCAGCGGATGGGATCCATGAATGATACAATTGGAGCTGTTGTGGATAAGAGGTTAGAGGTGGTGGCAGATTGGTTGCAAAGGGACATGCGCAACCAAATTCGCATGAAAATGCGAAAGCAAAGTAATATGGTTTGAGAACAAATGCAGCAATTTGTTACAACCCTCAGGTAGAACTCACCCTCAAAAGCTAGCTATTAAGGGGAGGGTACCCAAGAGGTTATAAACCCCACACCAGGAGATTGTCCCACATTGGAAGTTCAGGCTCCTGGTGTGGGGTTTATAACCTCTTGGGCACCCTCCCCTTAACAGCTAGCTTTTGAGGGTGAGTTCTACTCGAGAGTTGTAACAGTGGTATCAAAGCCGGCCCCATGATTCCCAGTGCAAGCGAGTGGCAATGGAGGTGACGTCGAAATTGCAGTGTTTGCCCGGGACTAGCAGTGGCTAGTGCACAACCTGCCGTCGTGGGCGCTGGGTTGCGGAGCGTGGTGGTATGTTATGGTCCACTGCTAGGTATAGAACTTGTCCCACATTGGAAGTTAATGCTCCTAGTGTGGGGTTTATAACCTCTTGGGCACCCTCCCCTTAATAGCTAGCTTTTGAGGGCAAGTTCTACCTAAGGGTTGTAACACAATTCATGTTGATGTTCTCGAACCAAGCTCAAGCACGAATATCCCCCGATTTTCCTCCTCGAGAACACTCGAATCCGATACTCCCAGGTATTGGAGTGAGCCAGCGAGTGGTAGGGTCTTTGGAATTGGGGGGTGATCCGATAGGTATGGGAGAAATTGGAGTAGAAAGGAGACAGAAGCTTCGACAAATGTTGGACATACACATTTCCCAGTACCGAAGTTGGAATTACTTGTTTTCGATGAAATGAAGCCATGATGGTGGATTAGAAGGTGTGGAAAATTGTTTAACATCCATTGGGTAGCTAATGACTAGAAAGTCACTCTAGCCGTCGCCTTCCTGAATGATGTGGGAGATATTTGGTTCCAAGGATAGTCGGGCATGAGAGGTGATTACAATTGGGAGGAATTCGCAAGGGGATTATGTGAAAGGTTTGGAGAAAGAAGAACAATGGATATCGTGGAATAATTTAATAAGCTGAAGCAGAGGCACGATGTAGGAGTATCAGCTCAGCTTTAAGGAGCTGAAATCATTAATGCTCAGTTGAAATCCATATATGACAGAGGAATATTTCGTATTGAGCTTCATCAGCAGTCTAAGTGATGATCTTAGGTCTATGGTGAAGATGATGAGGCCTCAAACAATACAGGAGGCTACGGAGGATGCCTTGCTACAGGAACTAACGGTTGAGGCTCTGCTAAGAAAACAGAGAACCCAAGGAAGAGGAGGTGTCTACGAAGTAAATTCCCCAAGAGGAAAGGTACAAGGGAAGGAGATAGTTAGATCCGAGATAAGATCTAAATCTCCAGCAAACCCTCCACCAGGGCAATAAGGAGTTAGGCAGTGGGAACACCAGAGGCCAGCAGGATTATGTTACTAGTGTGGAGATAAATACATTCCAGGACACTGGTGCAAGAGACAACTTCTCTTGTTGGAAGGGGGGAAGATTGACAAAGTTGCAGAAGGAGACACAATAGCCGTAACCAATGAGTTAGAAGAAGAAGACAATGGGGTTTTTTCGCTTCATGCAATTAAGGGAATGGCAGGCAACAAGATCATTAAGGTGGAGGGAAAGTCTCAAGATAGCATTCTCATGGTGTTGATTGATAGTGGGAGTACCCACAGTTTCATTGATGAGAGAATCACCAAGAAGTTGAATTGTGAACTATCCAATACTCAACCACTCTTGGTGACAGTTGCTAACGAAAGTAAGATCCTAAGCCGGTCGGCCTACTTGGGGTTTTGTTGGATGATGCAAGGGGAAGCCTTTATGGCTGATTTGAGATTGCTAAAACTTAGGGGGTGCCACATAGTTTTGGGGGTCGATTTGGATGAAAGAAATGAGCCTGATTAGTTTTGATTTCAACAAAATAGAGGTGACATTAGAGAAGGAAGGCCGGAGAGTAACCCTGCAAGGGAATGTGGAGAGTGGAATCTGTTAGATGATCAAGGGCAAGAAACTTTAGAAGTTGTTCAAGTACAAAATAGCCCAAGTAGCCCAACTATTCTTAATTGAGGCCCGCGAAGAAGAAGAAAACCAGGAGGGGCTAGGAGGACAATGCATGATGACTAACAGCAGTCAGAAACCATCGCCATGGCAGGTACATGAATTGGAATTGTTAGATATATTGCTGATTAAATTCCAGGACTTATTTGCAGAACTTAGGGCACTACCTCTTACCAGACCCTTTGATCATTCTATAAACCTTGAACCCAATTCAGCACCTATTAATATTAGATCCTATCGATACCCACCAAAACTCAAATTTGGAATTGAGAAAATGGTGAAAGATATGCTAGCCAATTTTATCATTAGACCCAGCAAGAGTCCTTTTGCATCACCTGTCCTTCTAGTTAAAAAGAAAGATGGCACCTGACACTTTTGCATTGATTACCGTCAGCTTAATACCATCACAATCAAAGATAAATTCCCCATCCCCATTATTGAAGATCTATTAGATGAACTTAGATACGCTACAATCTTTTCCAAACTTGACTTAAGGTCTGGTTATCATCAAATCCGGATGAATCCAAATGACGTCCAAAAGATGGCCTTTAAATCCCACCATGGCCACTATAAATTCACAGTCATGCACTTCGGATTGACCAATGCCCCAGCGACATTCCAAGCCTTAATGAACCACATATTTGAACCCTATCTCAGAAAGTTTGTGCTGGTGTTTTTTGATGATATTCTAATCTGTAGCCCTACATTTTCTAAACATCTAGACCACCTTAGGGCTGGATTCCAAGTCCTTCAATTCAATCAGCTATACATCAAAAGATCCAAATGTGCCTTTGCCCCACCTCAGATAGAGTACTTGGGGCATATTATTTTTAATGCTAGAGTTAGCACAGATCCAAAGAAAATAGCTACAATGACTACTTGGCCAAGACCCACTAGTGTCAAGGCCCTAAGAGGCTTCTTGGGTTTAATCGGATACTACAGACGTTTTGTGAGGAATTACAGAGTAATAAGCAAGCCCCTCATGGAATTGTTGAAGAAAGATGGGTTCAAGTGGGATGAGAAGGCTGACAGAGCTTTTGAACAGCTAAAGAAGGCTGTAAGTGAGGTCCCTATCTTAGGACTTCCTGATTTTAACAAGCTTTTTATTTTGGAGATAGATGCTAGTAGCACAAGGGTGGGAGCGATCCTAGTTCAAGATGGTCATCCATTAGCCTTTCTAAGTCAAGCATTAGCCCCAAGACACTAAGGCCTCAACATCTACGACAAAGAGTTACTAGCAATACTTATGCTAGTTGAGAAGTGGAGACACTACTTAGAAGGAGGACAATTTATAATTAAAACGGATCATGAGAGCCTTAAGTTCCTCCTTCAACAATGGCTGCATACACACCTCCAAAGAAAAGGGATGGTAAAGTTGATGGGTCTCAATTATGTGATCCAATTCAAAAAGGGAAAGGAAAACGTGGCAGTTGATGCCCTCTCACGATGCTTTGAAGAAGGATTAAATGCAGTCATCACTGCAGTGGTGCCGGACTAGTATCAAGAAGTGGCTGCTAGTTATGAAATGGGGAAGTGGATAAGACAACTAGTGGAACAACTGAGCATAGATGGAAACAACAGACCAAGGTATACTATGACTAACGGATTACTAAGACACCAAGGCCAGTTAGTGATGGGAGAGTGTGAACCACTAAGGAAGAGAATACTCCAAACTTTACATGAGTCGCCTATTGGGGGGCACTCGGGCATCCAGAATACCTACAGGAAGGTGAAGCAAGTATTCTATTGGCCTAACTTGAAGAAATTTGTCATGGAGTTTGTCCTCAGTGTTATTAAAGGCGCAAGGCGCACTAAGGCGCACAAGGGTCTTGGAGCCTGAGGCGCAAGGCGCAAGGCGAGGCGCGAGCCTGGTGGAACTAGGTGCAAATTAATAAAAAAAAAATAAAATAAATATATATATGTCCTAGTTAAAGAAAAATGTATAAAATAAGTCTTAACTTCTAATAATATTTTAACAAGCATGTTATAAAAAAAATAAAAAATTCAACATATGCTAACTACTAAGAGAAATAAATATTAAAACAAGTTACATACCTGTGAATTCCAGCACAACAAATCCAAACATATTTCAGCAACCAAAATATATAAGTATCACAGAAGTTAAAAATATTTGTAAGAAAAGTCTTTAACTAAAATTAGATTAAATTCACAAGAGGTTTGTAGATCTTAAATCCTAATTAAGATTAGATAATCTAAAAATCATCCTCGTTGTCAACATCAAGATCTAACATTTCCATATTCCCATCATCAGAAACATCATCTCCAATATCCTCTTCTTCCATTTCATATCTCTCTTCCTCTTCATCTTCATCAGGTTCAATTGGAGCATTTGAAGTAGTAGCGCTTCTTCTACTCTTTGTCAAATTTAGAGTTGGAGCATTTGATCTAGTTGCATAGTGAGCTTTTTCAACACTGGAAGCTCTAGAAACATCAGCCCATGTTAAATCATCGCCCTCATGTACAAGTTCATTATCTGAATCATCAAGTTGGTCAATTGTCCCAAGCAACCACTCATTACTTTCATCAATTTCATCCAAGGAAATGGGATCTATTGATTTACGTAAATTGAAGCGATGTCTCAAAGCTCTATTATACTTCACAAATACCAAATCATTAAGACGTTGTTGCTCTAATCGATTTCTCTTTTTGTTATGAAGCTTCCATTATAATTAAATTAGAATTAGAGTAAGTTAAAAGATATAAGAAATCATCTAGTTAATACTTAATACTTAATATTACTAATAAGATTGAAATGCTTACATGCTCAAAGATACTCCAATTTCTTTCACAACCTAAAGAGCTACAAGTGAGACTACAAATCTTCATGGCAAACTTTTGCAAATTAGGGGTTCCAGTACCAAATTGAGACCACCATTCAACTGAGAAAAACACATACAAATTAGCAATTAAAACTATAGATTATTGATCTAATCTAAATTAGATAATTTAGAAAACCGTGTTACCTAGTGATAATTGATTCCTTCCTCTAATACATATTTGTTTGCCAAATAACCCTTCAGAATTCTTATAAAAGCTCAACTCCTTCGAAAGTTTGTCTTGCACTTCTGCAGTGGGAAGCAGCCTCTCTATGCAAGCATACAACCCTTCAATAACCTCGTTGTCTTCTCTAATACTTTCATTTGAGTAAAAAAATTCTGGATTCAAATAATATCCAACTGCATGTAAAGGACGATGCAACTGAACATTCCATCTCTCATCAATGATTTCAAATATTTTCTCATATTTTCTCTCATCATCAAAAGATTTTGCAATGGCTTCTTTTGCCCTATCCATAGCCTCATAAATATAAGGCATAGCAGGTTTGTCCTCATTATCCACCACTCTAAGCACCTTGACAAGAGGCTCAGACACCTTGAGAGCAAAAAGAATATTTTTCCAAAATGATTCCTGGAGCACTGTTTGAGCTGCTTGCTTACCTCGTGTTTCCTTTGCAAATCTAGAGTTAGTCCACTCTTCTGAAGTGAACATCTTCCTCAAATTAGCTTTTTGTTTATGAAATCTTGAAAGGGTGAGGAAAGCTGTGGCAAACCTTGTTTTTCCAGGTCTTAGCATCTCTCTTTTTTGTGTAAATGATCTCATCATATTTAATACTTGTGTAAAGCTATATAGGTACCCATTGACTGAACATGCCTTCTGAAATGTGCTCTTAAGTCTAGGAATTTTAAAAATGTCCTCCAACATCAAGTCCAAACAATGGGCAGCACACGGCGTCCAATACAAATTCTTGTGCTTAGTCATTAAGAACTCTCCTGCAAGACATTAATTCAAGGAAAAAAATCATCCTTAATTTCAGTAAAAGTTAAAAAGAAAAAAATAAATTAGTAAAAGTAAAACTTACCAGCTAGAACATTAGCTGAAGCATTATCAGTTACAACTTGAACAACATTTGTTTCTCCTATGTCCTCCACGAATCGGTCAAGCAATTGATAAAGTTTCATTCCATCTTTAGCATAGGAAGATGTATCAATAGATTCAATAAACACACTCCCTTTTGGACTATTTACCAAAAAGTTGAGCAAAGACCTATCTCGCTTATCTTTCCAACCATCACACATGATTGTACATCCATATCTTGCCCATTCCTCCCTATGACTCTTCATAATTTCTTTTGTGTGTTCCACCTCCTTCTTAAGATAAGGTACTCTAACCTCATGAAAACTTGGGGGTTTCATTCCCGGACCAACTCGCCCAATAGCCTCCATCATTGGCTTAAAACTAGGGTAATTGACTGCATTAAATGGTATACCAGCTTCATACATCCATCTACTGAACCAAACACATGCATTCTCTCTCAACTCTTTGTTGACATGACTTTCTATTGTAGTTTGCTTTCCTTTTGCATCCTTTTGATTACTCACTTTAGGTTTAGTAGATAAAAACAAATCAAGAGGCCCTTTTTGCTGTTGCCTTTGTTTTTTTTGTTGCATAGATGATGCTTGTCCTTGCATAGGCCTTTTACCACGGTTTTGGAAGGCCCCTACGTCCATTTCATCGACATCATCTCCTAGTGTGTCTATATCATCAAAATCTGGCATATCATCAAAGTCATTCTTCCTTTTCTTTTTTGACATAAACTCTATAATTTCGTCTCTAACATGAGGAGGACATTTTGAACAAATTTCAACATTCCTATAACCTCCAGCAAGGTGTTGTTTGGCTCGGTATACACCTCCTTTAGTTAATTTCCCACAAAAATTACATTTGAAAGTGTTAAGGTCTTTGGGATTTACCAAACTATGATATTTCCATGCTGGATCTTTTCTTCTACCAGCAGAGCTACTATCAAGATTAGGATCAATAGTGTTGGATGACATTTTAAATTTTTGATTCCTGCAAGATTCACAACTTGTCAACAACAATACCACTCTAAAGACCATCTTAAGAAAAAAAAAAAAAAATACCGCAAAGGGTCATTTGTCATTGCAGCTATGCAGCTCATGGGGCTGATTGCTGATGCAGTTGACCACTGTTCTATTTATGAACAGTATTGAATTGGCATAATTGCTAAGGCCTAAGGGTCATTGGAGCCATGCAACTCATGCTAGTAAGAGATGTTGACCACTATTTTATTTATAGAATAGTAATAAACTGTTAGGAGTAATAAAATAACTCCTCCAAGAACAAACAAATATCCAACAACAATAAGAAATCAATAGTTGCTGGCAGCTGGCTTAAGGGTCATTGGAGCCATGCAACTCATAGTACTAAGAGTTGTTGACCACTATTCTTTTTATAGAATAGTAATAAACTGTTTGGAGTAATAAAATAACTCCTCCAAGAACAAACAAATATCCAACAACAATAAGAAATCAACAGTTGCTGGCAGCTAGCTTGCTGCCTTTTTTGTTGAAACTTGTAACTCAAAACTAGAAAAAAAATAAAGAGAGGAAACAACAATGAACATACCTGGAAACCGTTGAAGAAGGGAGAGGAGAGCCGAGAAGGTAGATGATGCAGTAGGTTATAGCTATGCTGTCGTTTCAGCTTTGAAGAAGAGAAAGGAGAGTCGAGAAGGGAGATAAGTTGTGAAGTGAAGCTGTGTTGTCCGTTTGAAGAGAGCAAGAAAAGCCGAGATGGGTGTTGTCCGTTTGAAGAGGGAGAGGAGAGCCAAGAAGGGTGGTTGTGCAGCCGGTCCTATCTGTTTGAATAGGGAGAGGAGAGCCGAGCGAGAAGGGAGGGTTGTGCTGTTGCAGCCGTCCGTTTGAAGAGGGAGAGGAAAGCCGAGAAGGAGGAGGAGTTCTGGTTGTCTTATTGCTGTGCCGTGACTGCCGTGGAGAGGATAGTCGAGAATTGCCAAGAAGGGAGAGGAGAGGACAAGTGCAAACTTGACTTTTGAGATTTCTTCTATCATAAGTCTCTTTGAATTCAGCTTTTCAAAATATCTTGCTTTCTTTTATTTAGGTTTAATTTGAATTAGGATTATATTTGATTAAATATAGCAAGAAATACTAAAATTAAACTACATTAAACTGAAATTCAATTAAAACCAACCAGGCGCAGCCTTGGCACGCCTAAGCCCAAGGCTGCGCCTGAGGGCTTGGATGCGCCCAGTCGCACCTGGGCAGATGTTGCACGCCTAGTTTGGTTCTAGGCGCCAGGCTTGCGCCTGGTATCAAGGCGCGCCTAGGCGCGCCTTTAATAACACTGTTTGTCCTTAATTGTGATATATGCAAACAGTGCAAACATAAAACTATTGCATGCCCTGGACTCCTACAGCCCCTTGGAGTACCCGCTCAAGCATGGGCTGACATTACCATGGACTTTGTAGAGGGATTACCAAGGTTTGAAGGTAAGGATTGTATTTTTAGTGGTGGATCGACTCATAAAATTCAGTCATTTCTTAGGCCTTTCTCATCCATTTTCTGCCTAAGAAGTAGCCAGACTCTTTGTGGATAAAGTGGTTAGTTTACATGGAGTGCCACAGTCCATTATATCCGATAGAGATAAGGTGTTCACTAGTCTTTTTTGGCAAACACTTATGAAATTCACATGTGTACGACCTACCATCCAAAACCGGATGGCCAATCAAAAGGAGTTAACCAATGCTTAGAAATATACTTGAGATGTTTATGTTTCTTAAGGCCCAAGGAATGGGACAAATGGCTTGCATTGGCCCAATGGTGGTATAACTCAAGCCACCATAGCTCTATCAACATAACCTATCTTGTAGCATTGTATGGATACAAACCTAACTTGCTACTGGCAGTCAAGGGACCTATTATAATGGCAGCAGTGGATGATTGCCTACACCATCGACAGCACAACCTGCAGGCTCTCAAAACTAAGCTAGTCAAAGCTCAAAATCGAATGAAACAATTGGCAAATCGAAGATGAACTGATAGGGAGTTTGAACAAGGAGAATAGGTGTACTTGAAACTCAATCCTACTCACCTCAAGTCACTATCAAGGCAACTGGTTTCCAAGCTGAGCCCTATCCAATCATTTCTAGGGTAGCGAAGGTTGCCTACAAGCTACAGCTACCAAATGGAACACATATACACCCAGTGTTCCATGTCTCATTACTCAAAAAATCTATCGAAAATAATGTGACAAGCCAAGCCCTGCCCCCTATGACAGAAGACGAAGAACCTGCAATAGTCCTAATAGCCATCTTGGATAACCAGATCCTCTATCAACAAGGAATCCCCTTAACCAAAGTGTTGGTGCAGTGGTCAACCCTTCATCCGGATAACAACACCTAGGAGTATCTTCCAGATCTCCTCAGGTAGTTCCCGAGCTCGGCCAACCTATTGCCTATTTCTTGAGGACAAGAAATCTTTCAAAGGGGGGGGGGGATAATTGTCATGTACCTAGACTACTAGATTGTAATAAGGAGGATATTGTAAGGGCAAGATAGTAATTGGGGAGGTAGTAGGCAAAACAAGTTGTATGGCTTGTAATCATTTGTGGCGCCTATTTTTAGCCATGGAACTCTTTAAAAGCCGAGTCCTAACTCATTTGAAAGGCATCAAATAACATTTGAATTGCCTTTTCTCTCAATTTCCCTCTTAATTTCTCTCTCTTTCCCTCTCCCTCTTCGTTCTTCATCCTTAATTCTTCAATTCCCTTCCCCCATCAATAATTCCCGTCTAATTCTCCTCTAAATAGACAAGAATTCCTTCGGTCAGATCGGTGATTTGACACCATCATATGGGGTGAGAAAAAACCAACAATGAGAATGAAAGGGTGCAAGAGATCTGATAAGACAAAGTTAGAAATTGGATGTTGAGTATAAGATCGAATTCCTTTTCTAAGAGCAATAGAAATATCCAAATCATCAATAGGAGATATAGAAGATGGAATGATATATCTACTGGCTACTACATGATGGAGTATAAGATTGTGTTTAAGCAAGGCTTGAGGATACGATTGACTAGGTAGAGTATTATTGATGGTCTACTTGCATTAAGCATATCTTACCATATCATCTTTCTCTAGTCAAACAGGGGTCACATGGTGTGTTCCGCTATAATCTCCAAGCATGATATCTTGTGTTGTATTATTTTATTGGTTTTGCTCCTCCTTGCCAACAACCACCACCCTACTTATACAAGTTTCTATGCTATCTAATCCTAGAATTTAGGAGCTAATATACAACAAAAAACTAAGATAAGAAAACTTTTATCTTCTCCTATTATTTTTCCTAGATTTTAGGAACTTATCTAGCTGCTTCTTGATCTTCTTTCTTTGAACTGCTGAAGTCTTATCTGTTGTATCAGCCTCTTATTTGTTTCCCATGACTTCTTCATAGGCTAGGACTCTCTCCAACACCCCCCCTCAAGCTAAGGAATATATATCTCTCATTCCTAGCTTGTTAATGAGAGTTTCAAAACCTGGTTTAGCCATGGATTTAGTTAATATATCTGCCTCTTGGTCTGCAGTGGGAACATAGGTAAGTTTTATACCTCCATCTTTTATTTCTCTTTGGATGAAGTGTCAATCAATCCTGATATGTTTCATTCTATCATGCTGTGCAAGGTTGTTAACAATGCTTATAGCTGACTTGCTATCACTGTAGAGCCGTGTTGGTTTAGTTAGTGGCATTTGTAAATCTTCCATCAATCTTGCCACCCAAATTAATTCACAAACTCCTTGGGCAATCGCCCTAAATTCTGCTTCAGCACTGCTTCTTGCTACAACAGACTGTTTTTTACTTCTCCACATGACTAAGTTACCCCATAGCTTTGTACAAAAACTTGATGTAGACCGACTGTTAACCACAGACCCTACCCAATCTGCATCAGAAAATTCTTTTGCCCCTTTTTCATCAGTCTTTCTAAACAACAGTCTCTTACCTGGTGTGCCCTTTAGGTATCCCAGAATGTGATATACGACTTTCAAATGTTGTTGAGTTGGGGCATGCATAAATTTACTTATGATGCTCACCGAATAGGCTATATCTGGACGTGTTAAAGACAGATAAATCAATCTCCCAACTAACATTTGATACCTCTCTTTGTCTACTGGTGGATCATCATCCTTCTTCATATACTTCCAATTCCTCTCAAGTGGAGTTTGTCTTGGTTTGCATGCAAGTATTCATGTATCTTTTAGAAGATCAAGAGTATATTTTCATTGAGATATGAGAATACCTTCTTTACTTCTTGCTACTTCCATTCCCAAAAAATACTTCATATTTCCCAAGTCTTTTACCACAAACTCTTCTTTCAATCTTCGTTTAAGAGCTGCAATTTCATTGGCATCATCCCCTGTAACAATTATATCATCCACGTACACAATCAATATGCACCTTTTTCCATTTGAGTGTTTAATAAATAGAGTATGATCAGCCTCACCTTGCTTGTAACCAAATTTTGTTAAGGTTGAGCTAAACCTTTTAAACCATGCTCTAGAGGATTGTTTCAAACCGTAGAGAGATTTGTGTAGTTTGCATACCTTCCCAATTCTTTTTTTGTTTTCAAATTCAATTGGAATCTTCATATATACCTCTTCTTCCAGCTCTCCATTTAGAAAAGCATTCTTGATGTCGAACTGAAATAGCTCCCAATCTAAATTAACAACAATGGATCGAAGTACTCTAATGGAATTTAACTTTGCAACTGGAGCAAACGTCTCTTCATAATCTATTCAATAGGTTTGAGAGTACCCTTGGGCTACCAACCTGGCTTTATACCGATTTATACTCCCATCTGATTTATATTTAACAATAAATACCCATTTGTAGCCTACAACCTTTTTATTCTTCGATCTGTCCACCAGTTCCCATGTATTGTCGCTGTCCAAAGCCTTCATTTCTTCCATCACAGCATTCTTCCAGTTTGTATCACCCAAAGCTTCATGTACATTGCTGGGAATGGAAGCTTCATCCATAGTTACAGTGAATGCCCTAAACTGTGGGGATAATTTAGAATAATTTAGATAATTCGGTATGGGATATTTCACACAGGATCTTACTCCTTTTTTGACTGCAATAGGTAAATCCAAATCACCTTTAGCTGCTACACCGTTTTCCTCATTTTTTGGACCAATCTCAGGTTCCAACAACTGGCTGATTTGAGCAGGATTTTTCAGCTTTCTTGAGTACACTTTAAGTTGTTTTTTTGAACTCAATTCTTCCCTTAGGTCAGTCTCCCCTAGTTCATCCCCTAGTTCATCTGGACTGTGATCAAATTTTGGGCTTGTAGCAGCTGATGGTTGGATATTGCTAGGTTCAATCGTTGCAGGCTGTAAACAAATAGCTGCAGGATCATCACCAATAGTAGTGGGAGATATAGGCAATGTAATAGGCATCGAAATTGTGGGATCCCAAGGACTTTCTTCCACTTGTGATGCAGTACCGGTGTGATAAAAGACTGTTTCATCAAATATTACATCACAAGAAACAAAGAATTTTTGTGATGTAGGACAATAACATTTATATCCTTTTTGGGTAGGAGAGTAACCAATGAAAATACACTTGAATGACTTTGGTTCTAGTTTGTGACGATTTGGGCTGGTTTGATAGACATAGACCACACATCCAAACACCTTTGGGGTAAGAGTATTGAGAATCCGAACATAAGGAAAGGTAGTCATCAAGTTGTTCAAGGGTGTTTGGTATTTTAGAACTTTGGTTGGGAGCCTATTAATCAAGTAAATGGCTGTTAGAATTGCCTCCCCCCAATACCTATTAGGAGTGGAGCTTGTGAACATCAAGGACCTAGCCACTTCAAGTAAATGACAGTTTTTTCTCTTAGCTACCCCATTTTGTTGGAGAGTGTAGGGGCATGTGCTTTGATGAAATATTTCATTTGTAGTGAGATATTGGGTAAATGGGTAAGAGAAATATTCTCAGCCATTATCAGTCCTAAGGATGCAAATAAAGGACTGAAATACGTTTAGAACAAGCTTATGAAAATTCTGAAAGATAGCACATACCTCAAATTTTTCTTTCATTAGATATGCCCAACATACCCTAGTGTGATCATCAATGAACGTCACAAACCATCTGGTAACATTCAAGTTTGAAACCCTAGTTGGACCCCATATATCACTATGGATCAAATGAAATGGTTTGGGAGGATATATGCCTTTTGAGAATAGGAACTGTGAGTTTGTTTGGCAAGAATGCAATGGTCACACTTGAGCTCCAAATTAGCTTTATTGATGAATAAATCGAGAAACAAATGTTTCAAATACTGAAAACTAGAATGATCAAGACGTTTATCCCATAACAAAATTTTTGAATTCAAACTAACCGAAAAGGAAAAACTATGAGTCAATTGACTAAGAAAAGCCTTGTTGTCTAATACCCAATAGAGCCCATCATTCTCCTCAGCACTGCCAATCATCTTTCCCGTGGACCGATCCTGAAAAACACAATGTGAGGAAGAGAATGTCATGGTGCAATTCAGGTCATTAGTGAGTTTACTCACAGATAACAAGCTACACTTTAAATTTGGCACATATAAGACAGATTTAAGTACTAAACCAGCCACACACACTTTTTCTTTTCCCTTAACTAAAGATATTGTTCCATCTGCCATTAACACAGTTAGATCCCTATTTTCCAATTGAAAATTTTCAAATATAGCCATGGATCCGATCATATGATCGGATGCTCCTATATCCACAACCCAACTGATGTTGCTTATCCTCCTAGTAGTTAAGGAAAAAACTGAGTTATCTCTTTGGGTCAAGGATGGTGCTGGAGTAGTTGCTGCTGGTCCATCTAATTCCTTTGGAATATGTGCATCATTCAGTAATTTCTGCAAGAAATCTACATGATCTGCTGTTAGATTCAATCCCATACCTCTTTCGTTGTTAGGAGCACTTGCAATTGCAGGCATACTTGTAGCTGTATAGGCTGATCTTTCCTTCTCCTTCTCCTTCTTGTTTCTTAGTTGCCAATTCGGTGGCTTTCCATGAAGTTTCCAGCAACTGCTTTTTGTGTGGTAGGGCTTATTACAGTGTTCACACCACTGTTTAGCCTTCAGATTTTCTTCTTTTTTTGTTGCTGCAAGGGAAGATCCAGTGTTGGGTTCAGCTGAAACAAGCATGACTCTCCTTCTGCTCTCCTCACGTCTAACTTCCACGAATGCTTTTCTAAGTGTTGGTAGTGGCTTGATGCCTAAGAGGCATCCCCGAACCTCATCCAAGTCTGAATTGAGGCCTTGAAGAAAGTCGAAAACTCGCTCTTTTTCCTGCATCTTATTATATTTCTGGCTGTCACTTGAGCATTCCCACTTTGGGTCATAGTACAAATCCATCTCTTGCCACAGTTCTACTAAATTGTTGTAGTATTCAGTAACAGAGAGTCCACTTTGTTTTGTAGTCCGAATGGCTGCTCTAATCTTGAAACATTGAGCAGTATTCTCAAGATCGAAATATAGCTCATGGACTGCATCCCATACTTTTTGCAGTCTTGTAAAACAAATAGGTTCGGCCTATCTTTGCTTCCAACGAGTTGATTAGCCACGCCATGAGAATAGAGTTTTCTACTTCCCATCGCTGGTAATCCCTGGACTCTTCTTGAGCTGTTGGGACGGTCCCAGAGAGGTAGCCGAATTTTCCTTTGCCCTTAATCACCAAAGCCACGGACTAAGACCATTCCCGGAAATTCCTGCCGTTGAACTTGTGCTGTGTGATTTGCAGAGTTTGGCTATCCATGGAGAGGGTGCTGGCTGGAATAACAGTAGGTTGCATGCTCGACTGTTGGGACACTGATCCGAGAGAAGATTCCTCAGTCGCTAGAATGGCTACTAAATTAGGGCTAGCCATCTTGATCGAGATACTCAGCTATGAAAACCGAGCTCTGATACCATGAACAGATTTGGTCCCTAGATTAGGGAACCCGAATTCAAGTCGAGTTTAGATCAAAGAACTCGCTTACTTTGATTCAATAGATAGGAAACCTACTTATACAAGTTTCTATGCTATCTAATCCTAGAATTTAGGAGCTAATATACAACAGAAAATAAGATAAGAAAACTTCTATCTTCTCTTATTATTTTTCCTAGATTTTAGGAACTTATCTAGCTGCTTCTTTATCTTCTTTCTTTGAACTGCTGGAGGCTTATCACTGTATCAGCCTCTTATCTGCTTCCCGTGACTTCTTCATAGGCTAGGACTCTCTCCAATAGTTTAAGCTGAAATTTTCAAAATATTCCATGTAGAATCTAGTAGTAGATAACCTTGAGCATTTTGTGCGTGCATAGAGTTGATAAGCCAGGCCATAATTAGTGAGTTATCAAAATCCTACCAATTATTGGTTGGGTCATCAGTGTCTAGTTGGTGTTCTGGCCAGAGATTTGCTGATATAGCCCTTGAGCCTTGATAACTAACAAACTTGAACATGACTTGGGAAGATAATTGCTACCTCCAATTTCACATGGCTAATCCAGAGAATTGGATACCTCTAGGAGTGTTAGCTCTAAGCCCGCTACTCCCAGTGCTGGAGGTTGTATGTTTCCCACTAGAACTGAGTTCAGACATTTTTGCACCCACAGGTTCAAACTAGAGAGTATAGCCAATTGTGGGATCAAGAGTTCAAATGCAACTCATGTAGATCCAGAAAGGCTCAAAGAAGAGTCACACCTAGAAGGAAAAACAGAGTTTAGACCAAGAAGGAAGAGGAATTCTCAGGTTGTGAAGTTGCGACATTTTTTTTTTTTTAAGCAATCATATAAACTTCAATCAGCTGTCCTCAAGGCATGTAATAGATGTGAGGCTCTTTATCATGACTCATGAGCAACCGACACCACTAGGCTTTATAGTGTCAGATTAAAGAAAAAAAAAAAAGAAAGCAACAATTTGTGTGTAGAGGAATAATGACTAATAGCCTTCAATCCAGCAATAGGACAGCCAAACTTAGTTACATAAAAGAAAAGAAATGTATAACCGCTTTGATACCAACTAGAAAAGTGAAATTAATTAAAATTTGTAGAAAAGTTGGAAGAAGAATGATGATGAAAGGATTGTAGGTTATTTTTGTCTCCAACTCTACATTCCTTATTTATACTATTACTTCAAGTAAGGAAAGATTACATCAGGATCAATAATAGAAAAATTACAGCTATCAATCAATTAAGAATTGTAGCTGTCCGTCATCCCAAGTTTATGGCTATCAACAGTTATTATTTATAGTAGCTTGCTCTTACCTTTTCAGGCAAAAATGTGGTTTTGTTCCTTACCTGAAGTCACTAATTTTTTATTTCCCAATTACATGACCATATATATACTAAAGCTTTACCTCACTAATTGTGAGTCTATTTTATGCCGTGGATAATCATGTGATTGGACTACTAACTGGATAATGTAAAAATTATTAGGATTGCATCTTTCGCTCTGTTGTTAATTTTAATTCATATAATATGGTTTGTTTGAATATCTGGAACAAATGTTTGCCTTTAAATTATGGCTTTTAACTCTTTGTTATTGATGTATAAGAGATAGTGTTTATTGTTAATTGTTAAATGAACCATCTGATTTTCATCCTTCCTCGATTTTAGATTTTATTTCATAACTTACGGAATGAGAAAGGATTCTGCCTTCTGTTCAGATACTAAGCTGTATAAATAGCAGATACGTAGACAAACTATGGCTCATAGCAGGAATCTTTAGTGTGCCTTATTTTTTTTTTCTTTTGCATTTTCCTTTTAGGTACTTGATAAGATGCATGCTCGGGGTTCTGGACCACGTGTTATGATTACTAGACAACCAACTGAAGGCAGAAGTCGAAATGGAGGTTCTAATTTTCTGTGATCCTCAACATACTTTGATACTGGTTCACTCAAGAAGGAATCTTCTAACTACATGGATGTCCTTTTAGGGCTTCGAGTGGGAGAAATGGAACGTGATTGCTTGATTGCTTATGGAACTAGCATGTTGATCTTTGAACGCCTAATGCTTTCAAGTGATCCTTTCGAGGTTCAGGTGGGTCAAATTCTATGCAAATTTGTGGGTTACTTACATGATTGTGCTTTCTGTGGTTTCAACTTCTACAATTTGGCACTATTTTTTAGGCATATCTCAATTAGTTTAAAAGTGTGCAATATATATGTATAAAATAATAAAAGAATATGAATTTCACACTTAAGTTGCCAAAAAATAAAGTATTGTTGGAATGTGATCATACATGTATTGAAATTATTTGCTTTCATCCATATTAAGGTTGTTTCATTTATACCTTATTTCTTTACTCAGATGTGTAAAAATAGATTTAGACTAGTGCAAATGGATGTATGAATGAGGCATTGTTCTCCTTTTTCCTTTTTGGAACTCCAAACTAGAGGACCCTTCATGCAATCAGACAATAGTTGGGAGAAGAGACCAAGCTCTTCTTTGTCTCACAAACTGTTGGACAAATAAAATGAAGGATTTCAGTGGCTTAGCATACTATTCCATGTTCTCTCTTTCCCTCCCCCTGTCATACTTCCAATTTTGTAAATGTTTCAAAATCTAAAAGTGTTGCATTTTTCTCAGAAGTAGAGTAGTTTTCCAATATAGGCATCCCCTTGCTTCTCTAGAAGTATCAGCTAAAAGAGTTAACAACAACATATCCAGCCTTTATCCCACTATGTGGGGTCGGCTACATGAATTCTAGACTTCTATGTATTTCTATCTTTTGTCATATCTTCATTGAGATCCATACACTTCATATCAAACTTTAATGTCTCCCCCAAAGTCTTCTTAGGTCTGCCTTTACCTCTTTTTTTGATTAATTGTTCCATTTCATCAACTCTCCTCACAGGAGCGTCTCTTGGTCTCCTTCTCACATGACCAAACCATCTTAGTCTAGTCTCTCTCATCTTCTCCTCTATTGGCACTACTCATATCTTATTACGAATAACTTCATTTCTAATTTTATCTTTTCTTGTATGGCCGCACATCCATCTTAACATCCTCATCTCTGCTACGCTCGTCTTTTGCTCGTGTTGGTATTTGACTGCCCAACATTCTGAGCCGTACAACAAAACTGGTCTTATAGCTGTCCTATAGAATTTTTCTTTCAATTTTAATGGGATTTTACCATCACATAACACCCCCGATGCATTTCTCCATTTTAGCTAACCTGCCTTAATTCTATGTGTGACATCCTCGTGAATTTCTCCATCTTTTTGAATCACTGATCCCAAATATCGAAAATGGTCTTTTCTTTGTAAGATTTGGTCTTCCAATTTTATTATAACATCCCCCACTCTTGCATTCTTACTAAATTTACATTCCATATATTATGTTTTATTTCTGCTTAATTTAAATCCCTTAGATTCTAAATTGTTTCTCCATAACTCAAGCTTAGTGTTCACTCCTTCTTTTGTTTCATCCACCAACACTATGTCGTCTCCAAATAGCATACACCATGGCACCTCTGTCTGAATATCTTTAGTGAGTTCATTCATTACTAAAGCAAATAAGTATGGACTTAGTATCAGCTAAAAGAGTCATGAAATTAAAATTTCCCTTCAAGGTTTTTAAGACAAATGAGAACATTGTTGGGGCATGACCCTCTTGGTGACTTGGTGTATGGCCAAGTGTAGTGAAATATGAGCTAGGGCCATTGTATTAGTGCCTGAGTGTGGTGTTAAATCTACGAAGATTCTCACATTTACATGGACAGATGCGAGTAAAGTTAATCCAGCATCATAGGTTAAGGATTGAGTCGTTAATATCAATACTTTGACAGGAAAAATCTATGGAAATGGTGGGCGTGATGATTAGGAGAAAAATTAATATTATGTGCCTCAAAGAGACTAGATTGGTTTTAGAGAACACTAAAATGTTGACATAATCTGGATAAACTCTGGTACTCAGAAAAATATCTTAAAAGGAACAGGGTGGGGATTATAGTAGATATAACTTTAAACAATGAGGTAGTGAATGTGAAAAGAATAGGAGACAAGATTACAGCTGTTTCATTCTTTATGAAATTAATTTACTGGACTCTTCCTGTAACCAATCAGTCCCATGTGGTCAGCATATGTGAGGAACTCAGTATGGTGGACTCTCTTGCTAACTTTCTTGGTTTACTCAGTCAGTGAACAACCATTGAAAAGCACTAACTCGTGTGATCTCTGGCACTATTTCAAATCAGTAAAATGTTTTCTGGATTTAAATGTAGTAACTTATCAATATCCATCATGGTTCTCATTCAAAGTTGTCAGTATAAATGCCTACACTAGTAGGTGATCGTAATGTTATCTACTATTGTCTATTTGTATTAAACACTGTAATTTGTGAATGGGCCAAATTATCCGATTTCTATTAAACAAAGTAATCTCTGGTGAGCCAAATCTGCCAGTTATACAAATGAATTACCATTTGTCAAGTTGAGTATTGATTGTTGGTGATTTTTAATGTGAGATAGCAAAGCACAATAACTTTTTGTTGCAGGTTTGCCGAAAGTGTGGCTTGCTAGGATATTACAACCAGAAGCTAAAAACCAGTGTTTGTTCAACATGTAAGAATGGTGAAAATGTTTCTACCATGAAATTGCCATATGCATGCAAGTTATTATTCCAGGTATGTGCAACAAATTCTGTTGACTAAAATTCACTGTTGCTTGTCTATTAGGAAATTTACTTGCACTTTATTTTCTGGTGATTCTTTGTTATCAAGATTAATGTTGAATGTGATGGAATAAGGACTTGAGCACTTTAAATGTTGTATAAGGCTACAAATCTTTAAAATAAAATTTATGAACTGATTCTGATCAAAGTTGAATATGCCATTGCTACATCACAGGAAGTCTCCATACCATTGCAGTAAACCCCCTGTCATAACCTTCGGTTACACTGTTGATTTGTCTGTAGTGAAGTATTAGACTCTAGCACCAGATTATTGGCCTAGGATTGGACATTGGAGGTTGTGTGAGGATACTTTTTTATAAATTTAGTGTGATTGATGTGATCAAATGGTTAATCCATACTTCTTTCTCCAATAATTCATACCAACGCGCAAGTTGAAAGATATCCTCATACAAGTTATTCATGGGGTTCTCTGAGTCTGACAGCTTGTTCGGTATATTATAGTGATTTCTCAAGCCTATTCTTTATGGCTTAGCTAGTCAATGAGAGACAGAGGGAGAGAGGTGTGCATGAGCTTTGCATGTGGGGAGGTCACATTATTTTCACTTTTGATTCCCCCACGGTAATAATCATTCTACTAACAACTTCTCAGGCTTGGTAAGATGTCAACGTCATGTGAACTAGAAGCCTCTTTGATTTCCATGTACATAAAATGTCAAACCCTAATAAGACTGCCCTAGATAAAATGTTAACAACCTGTTGCATGTCCCATGCAGAAACATAATCGAGTACAATGTTCTTTGCTCAAATAAACTTCAATTGCTTTTCTGAAAATGAAACAGCATGCTATACATGCTTGGTTTGCTCATACAATCGTGAACATCTTCAATCATTTATTTGTGATAGAGTGATCTAGATAAAGAGATAAACACCAGGGCTTTTCATGGTATTAAAGCCTTTTTGATATCTATGTTTCTGCTTGCAACATAGTTAATGCATTCACTTACTGTTGGATATGAATTAATAATCTTGGCAACCTGTATCGTGGATTATTCTTACCATAACTATGAAAAGCCATAAGCACTCGTCTTGTCTTGTCATTATTCTGTCGAAGACGGTCTAAAATCTGCTGGATTTGATCATTTGTTTTGCTAGTTTCACTCTTGGTCTTAAATCAGAATGTTGAAATGAGTTTCTACATTCACTCACTTCTTGAGTTTATGTTCTTTTATGAAGATGATAGTTTTATGGAATAAATGAATCAGGAAAGTTCTCATTCTACTCCTGAGAAATAGGGATTGGGTTGGTGGGGTGTAGAAAAAGATGCTCTGTAATGGTGTTTTCTTTTCCCTGTTAATTTCTGGGTGGCATAAACAGCACTGGATTGGTTAAAACTTGTCTTGTTGTGGTGGGTGGTTGCAGGAACTCCAATCAATGAATGTTGTTCCCCGCTTAAAACTGACCGAAGCTTGATCTCTGGCTTTTCCCTCTCAATACTTGAATTTCACGAATGTGGTACAGCGCGAAGGTTGTGTGTCTGTCATTCTTCTGTCCGGGGAAAAGAATGAAGAAAAAAATCAAAATTGTAATGTATCAATCAACATTAGTATTATGGTGATTTGTAGGTTAATCAATATTTGTCAAGAGTAGTGGCATAGTGAGATAAAAGATTAGTTGCAGCTGAATGGAATGGATTTTCAGAAAACAAGGCCCGCCCGCCCTGAATCATTCCAAATGTTGCGACTTTGAACGGATTCATAATACTAAAGATTCAAAGTTGAGTTGAAGCAAAAAGGAAATTGGACACTTTCTGATGATGTAAATGGGGATTGTTAGTTAGTTAGTTAGTTGAGTGGGTGGGTGGTAGATGTTTTTCTCTCTAAATTTCTTCTTATTTTTTTGTTAGTTTCTTAATTTCTTTGCAGCCGCCAATAAATAAGCTATCGCCACGTTGTCCGCTCCCCAAAAGGCGGCTGCTAGGGGCTCCCACCCTAAGTTTGAGCAAGTCGACCTGAGAAGTACCTGGTCATACTCATAATAATTAAACTAATTTTCAATAGCAATTAAACAGTGATGTTTGTCCTAAGCCCACTCAATTCAACCAAATCAAACTCAAACTCTCAAATTGCCCAAATTGCAAGATACATGGTTGGTTATAATTTGATCGCTTAAAAACGCATTGCAAGATACTGCAACTTTATACGAGAGATTTTGAAACCCAGAGACTTGAGGAAACTATAGGTATTTGCTTTGGACCTAGAAAATAAGTGGGAAATGAAGGCCTTTTGGGGGATGAGTTGAATGATATGAATTCCATAGTATTTTGCGTTTTAATTGGATAAACAAACACCAACCTCTTCCTTTCCTCTTATTTGTAAGTCTGTCTAATCATTTGCATTTTCTTTTCTCATGTTTCTATATACTAAAAAATATAAAAAAGAAAACAAAATAATAGAATACAAAAAAAAAAAAAAAATTTATACAAATGGACAAACTTCAAAGCATATATAAATATATATAATAATTGGGTAATGTTAACCATTGCTTAAGTCAAGATAAGATATATTTGTTGTATTTTATTTTTAAATTTTAAATAATTATATTAATTAATTAAATATATTAAAATATGATGCATTTATATATTATCAATTCATAAGCTTGTCAAAAAATAATATATATAATAAATATATATATTATCTAAAGATAAGGACCCTTTTTAGCCTTTTGTGGGTAGATAGAATCATTTGCATCTTTTTCGTGTGAACCTTTTGTGAAACAAACTGATGACTAACACCCCTCCTTATGGTCTTTTTGGTTTTGGTCAAAAAGATTCTTATGTTTTTGCTTTATTGTCAAGAACCTCTCTGTTGGGATCGTCTTTCAATTTAGCACTCAAGATTGTCCCGTCTCGACACACCTCATCTCACCTCAAGTTGCATTATAGAAAAATAGAGATACCAATGAAGGAACAATCAAGGCCAATTTAAGATATGAGTCACTAAATCCTATGTCTAAGATTTTCAAAAAGAAAAGACCTCAAAAAAATTGCTAGACAGAAGCTTCACTACTTCTGGCTAGAACAACTGGGCAGCTTGGCAAGAACAGCCAAAGCACCACAACCTTGTCAATAGCTGAAAAATCAAGCAGCACAACCTTCTCAATTCTTACACTAAGTTGATTGTCATAGAACTTTTATCAAACATTTACTATGCTAAAAAAGGAAAAAAAAAACAAGATAAAATCAATTTTGGAAACCATCTTCTCCATCTCTTTCAAGAGCTCTTCCACGGCCACATCGTCCTTGAATTCTACCGCCATAGCCACTGCTTAACCAACTACCAGATGGGCAACTAGAGGCACGAATATATACACATTATTGCTCGAAAAAAATGTTGTTTATAGTTAGCCTAAGTAAATGCTAAACGTTGAAGGGACATGGTCGCAAGCAGAAAGAAGAAGATGCAGTAGACACAGAGTCATTGATTAGGGTTCATGTAGATCCAAGACAGCAACTGACAAGAGAGAGAGAGGGTCACTTGCGCTACTGCCCGCTGCAAATGCCAACCGTCGACCGCCAGACTATCTAAGGCCTCAATAACCCTTGAGCCGACCCTAATTAGGTGAGTTACTAGAATCTTTTTGTTGGCAACCTACCTTTTTTTATTTTAATTAAATATATAACTATTTTTATTTTAATTAAATATATAACTTAATTACAATTTAACTTTATTAAGGTTATCTATGGAAAAATTACATCATTTTGACTCGTAATAGAAAGCATTAACTCTTAAAATTGCCATTGCCATATGGATCATATATATATATATATGTTGTTTCAAGTGTGTAATTACACTTAAAAACCTTATTGACCTTAATTAGTAGGCATGTTGGTTGCCATCTCTTCTAAGATATATTCCTCATGCTGAGATTAAGTTGAAAAATTAAATCTGTCCTTGTAGTTTTGTGGGAGGTGCAGATCTTCTTGTACCTATTTAACAATATATTTAGTTTTATTTGAAAATGATAATTGCTAATAAATGTGTTGTGTTTTATTTGGTCTTCTTAATCAAACAATGAATGTTGCGGTTGCAGATGTTGTGGGTCTATTACTCTCAATTAATGTAACTGTATGTATGTACCTACAGAATTTGCATGTCCTGTTATAAAAGCATGGTAATTGTATATGTTATTGTATTATTATTGTAATTTTAAAGTTGTTGAGCTATTGAGACTAGTTTTTGTTTTTTTTTTACTTGGGAGGTGGCATTGATGCATCCCTTTTGAAAGAATCACAATAAGCCCTTTTATCTTTTTTATTTATTTTTTCACATCTTTTACAGTCAACAAAATTCTATTCGTAATCAGTATAGACATAAAAGACTTTATACCTCATGAAAGAGCTTAGTCTTAATTCATGTATGTAATCAATTAAATCTATTTTGTAATTGAGTAAAAGTTTAGTTATACTTGACTAAATAGAGTTTTCCAATCGAGTAAACTTTTCAATTTTTTGTTTCAAAATTTTAATCGAGTATGAGCAATTTGTACTCAAGTAAATGCAAAAATTAATCAAGTATTATTCTTTTGTAATCCAGTTAGAAAAAATGCCTACTCGAGTAAATATTAGCTAAAAATGAATGGGTCTCTGGTTCTACAACTTTAATCGAGTAAATAAGTTTTTACTCAAGTGTAGTAAAAAATTAATCGATTATAGATGTTTTTTACTCGACTAATGTTAAAAAATAGTCGATTACAAACTCTTTTTACTTGAATAAAAATGTGCTAAAACCTAAAATTATTGAGCCAACTTGCTCTATTTAATTTTTAATTAAGTTTTGATGATTAACAAAAATAATATTTTGTACCTAATTATTTTTAATTAATTTATAAAATATTTTGTCATAGTATATGTACTACCAAAACTATTATTTTCTATTAAAATTATTTTTTAAATAATTTTAAAATACATTAAAAAAATTTATATTTTTTTCAAAATGCAACAATGAACAATGATTCGATCATTGTAAACAATAATCAGACTGTTGTGAACAGTGATTTTTAAAAATGCCTAAAAATATTCCCCCAAACTCGTTTGTAACATAATTTATTGCACGTATTACGTATTCAAAACACCTGAAAACTCTCTAATGTTCTTAAGCAAAATTCCAAGCAATCTAAGACTCACAATGCTACATTGCACATCCATCAAAGGCTTGCAAGGAAAATGGAGAAAAAAATATCGCAAAATCAAATTCGATATTTTCCACTCAAATCAAGGTCACATATTATTTATTTATTTATTTATATTTCTTTGCCTTGTATATTTGTACTTAATTTTTTATTTATTTGTGTCTAAAAGTGGACAAAGTTTTGTATTCACATAAACTTATTATGGATTGTATAGATTTTCTAAAATCATTAAAATCTAGGTAAATCTAGTTTTCAAGAAATCTTAGTGTTGGTGGTTGCCTAGAACCCGTTATAATTTAAAAGTATATTTAGTTTCCAAGGTAAGTTAAGGTGAAAACCTTGATGGTGATTTTCCTAGAATCTATTGTAATTTAAGAGTGTATCTAGTTTCCAATATGAACTAGTATGGAAACTTTGGTGAGATTAGTGGAACCCCATTTTCAAGGCTCAACAATTTTAAGTGAAATTTGTTGTAAAATGGTTATAGTTGATCCCATTTAAAAAGTTATTTAGTGAGTTGGTTGAAATCGTTAGTGAAGAGCCAAGGTACTGAAATAGGTCATGTGAGTCGAACCACTATAAAATCTATGTGTTCTGCATTATTTATTTTTGTCTTTCATTTTAGCAAGTCAAATTTTTATTTTCATCATTTAAAATTTACAGTCACGACTATAGAATTTAATTTTGTAAAGCTTATTTTCATTGAGTCATATATGCATCAATATTTGTTTAAGCACCAAAAGTTAAAATTTTCAATAAAATATTTTATAACTATTTTTCAAAGTCTCTACAAGATTAAAAAGTTTTCTTTTTATAAAGGATTTTAAATTAAAAATATTTTTAAAATGCCCAATTCAGCCCCTCTTGAGTGTATATTATTTCTTACATTAAGACTTTTATATTTAAGGTGCATTTTGGAAGTTTTGTTTTTACTCTTGATTATTAAGATGTTTATTATATATCAAAAATAGAATATATATCAAATACCATGTTAACAATTTTTTTTTTTTTTTTATGATTCCTCAACTCTTTAAAAGGAAAAAAATTGTATCATGATGGAGCATTGTATCTATGACTTTACTAATTTAATTAAATATAATTGTGTCTATTCATTAAAAAAGTTAATTTATAGTTTATATATTTTTGTTCACAAACAAACTTGTTTCTTGTTTATGAACAAGTTCAATAATTCTTTTTGTTCATGACCAAGCTTAATATATTTGTGTTCAAACGAAATTGATAACAAATTAGAATTCAACTCGTTTTAGACTTGTTTAAACAAAACGAGTTGCGTACAAGTCCAACTTAAATATTAAAAACAATAGCGAACTAAGCTCAAACACTTCTTATAGATCTTGACTAATAAACTAGTAAAGCTTGAACGCTTTCAAAAATAAACAAGTTGAGCTCGAATATAGTCAAGCTCAAATAGAGTTAAGCTAGACTCTAAAGAGAAACGCCATCTATTGGAGTACCATTGCAAGGGTTTCACCATTTTTAAAACATTTTTGAAAACACATGATAAATGCAATGGAAATAAAGGTACAATCACCTTGCAAGACCCGGTATCAACAACTATATACATAACAAATTGAAACCAAACCATAGGACATTATAAACGTATACTTTACTGGTGGTTTTGATTCCGATGAAAAGGCTGAACTTCCTCCCGTGACAGCAACTGTTGCTCCCTGAATTACTCCCGAACGACTCCTCAAATGACTTTGAGAACACAAAGGCCCTAGTCGGTCCATGCTCCAAGCAATGGCTAAGTTCTACAAGCTAGCCTACATGTTAGCCAAGCTGCTTGCAAAATGATTAAGCTATTAGGTTTAGGAAAAGTGGTTTCCAAATCCAAACAAATTTTCTATTTTGGATTGGATTGCTACTTTTGCAATGAATGAAACAAGGAGTAAATGGGAGTTGGGTCAAGTATGGATTGAAGGCTCTGGAAGAAGAGAAAAATTGCTCACAGTCGAGAGAGAATAGTGCATCAAATGCAGCTAGCCACAACTTAGGCGTTTCTCTTCATATTGCCTTATATATCAACCCTAAAATGCCCTAAATCGGACAAAACAACAAGGATAGAAAGAGAGAGGACATGAGAGAGGCATGTTGGACACACGCCATCCTTTCCATCGTCTTTCCTTAGCCACGTGTCCAAAAACAATTGTAGAAACAACAAGAGACCGTGTCGAACACGACCATCGCTACAAGAAATGGTCAATCGATTTCGAGGAAACTGTCAACCAAATTCGAGGAAGCGATCGACCGATTCCACCACTGTTCGGTCAACCGAACCCAAGAGCCAGTCGATTGAAATTGTCTCTTGTACTAATTTATGCAAATTTGCATCTAGACTCGCCATTAACACTTAAATGAGAGAAATTCTACCCTAGATGCTTTTGGGCTGAAGCACTAGAACCTTAGATTATTACATAATTTTTTACTAGATTTTCTAATCAGACAATCATTACCTTGGAAATATTGACTTATTTACGTGATCTAGCCTATACTCATCTTGATTCTCCAAATGCCTAAGAATCCATATGAGTGAGAAATAGAGACTCTATATAATATATCAATAACAGATTTAAAGACGAATAAATGAAATAAATAGGCTAAGAATAATAACAACTAATATAAGACTATAGTAAGAAACTTAATTCTATAATATTGATAAATTTTATTATATACTCAACTTTAACTTTAATTGAGTATTCTATAGATGCTGGTAGATACCCTTTGACAAATACCCATGCTAATAACTGTTTGAGTAATAAATATTACTCCTTCTAATTTCTTTAACTCTAATTTTGAACCTAGCTAGGGGAAATATATCCTAATAAGGATAACTTAATGTTCTATAAACAAGGACTGATAATAGAGAAACAAAATAAACTGCATAAATTAAAAAAGATGAACAGATAACAATAAATTAAATCAGCATTATTTAAATGAATATAAATAAATGACAATGAATTAAATGAACATGAAATAAAAGACACTGTCATGAAGCAATTATAAATTAAGTACAAAAATTAAAGTACAAGAATTATATATTTATCATATCAATTCAATAAATATTATTAAAAGTAAAGCTTAAATAGATAGGCAAAAAATGATAACATACTAGAAGCACAATAAGAGGAACAATTAGAAAAAAAATTCCTTCAACAGATGATGATTTGAACTTTAAAAATCTGGGAGAATAATAATTTGATTTCCCATTTATCATTAGAATAAAATACTCTTTGAAGATCTTTGAGAAATCTTATTTGTAAAATATGCTAATGACTTGCTTTAGAGCACACAAATTTAAGAATAGTTAGTTAGCATTCTTTTTGAACATTGCTAAAGGGATTTTGTGTAAGAGGTATATCGTAGGCATACTCTACCTAGGATGCACACTTTAGCAGATCATCTTTGCTAGAATTAAGATATCCCTTAAAGCATTCTCTAGCTTTGCAATACCTTCCTTAATTTTGATCAGATAAGAGGATCTGTCAGCAAGATCATCCTTTAATGCTGTCCTTCTTGGATTTGAAACTGTAAAGCACATAACGGACTTTTGGATACCCATTTGCTTTGGTCCTCAAGGGTTAGTATGATAGATATCGAATAAGAACAACCCTTTTAACAATCTCATAACAATTTAGGTTCACACAGAGAATTTTAAAAGTTCATGTAATGTGGCCTAACTCTTTTAAATAAAAATGTTGAGAATGGAACATGAAAAAATTTTGATACTTCTTTTAACCAAAATCTGATTTTCATATGCCAAGGTAAAAGATTTGATATGCAATTCATTTTGAGAAAGATATTTCATCATGAATGATGCAACTGGTTTTGAACACATGTAAGATGAAATGCAATTTTCAAAATCAGCATTCCCTGATAGCAATTAGCTAGCATTGAAACTTCATGAGATATATCAGTATAATTATTTAAGCACTTTACTCATGATTGATGGCGAATGAAGAAATAGAGTCAACCTGCTCTTTTTCATTTCCATTTAAGCACACTTACTTTGGATTATGCTTTTCAGGAGAACTACCTTTTATTGCTGCAACTTTTTCACATAAAAGTTAGAACAGATAAAACCATATGAAAAGTTTTAATTGAATCAAAATTCTTGGAAGTTTATTTTCATACATAGATGTACAACAAAGAAAATGATTTTATCAAAACACATTAAAATCACCCAATTCATATCAATCCGACTCATATAATCATATAGATAGAAAGTATTAAAACTCATTGATAACAGATGATGCCATTAGAAAAATAAGCATTACCTCAAAAGGTTAGCTTTTATAAAAACAATGAAACACAAGGATGGCAAGGATCACTCCTGGAGATTAAGCTAAATATAAGAGTACTTGCCCTGATACCAACTAAATTATCATTTCAGATGGGGTGAAATGGATGTTTTGACTATTTCTGAGATATTAGAAAATATTTTGCATTAAGGCTAAATTAAAATATACTTTTCATGACTTAAAATTGTTGCAGCAACTCACTATGAAATTATATGCAATAAAACATTTTCATACAAGATAATACAAACATACTTCTAATTTAGAAAGAATATGCATGAATGAGAAATATCATTTTAGATTGAGAAAACTGGTAAAATTGCCAATAAAAAATTTGCTATGTATATTTGAAAAGCTTTACATGCAACAAGAAATATTAGGAAATCTATATTCATGCAGCGAAAACTAAGAATGAAAGATTTAAAAGAAACATTCATAAATGCAATGAAAACTTATGCTAGCATGGTTAATGATCATTGAGATAAATTAAGAAAACATTGTATAAAATAAAACGGTTTTATGAAAATCAAATTAAAATTTGTTTCAATCATGGATAAATTATGTAAAAATGAAAAGTAGCATTTAAAGATAAAAATAGGAAACTGGACCGTCCAGGCCAAATTTCGGCCATCTTCTTAGGCCCAATCTCAGTCATTTTCTTAGGCCCAATCTTGGTCCTCCCTTTGGACCCAACCTTGGCCTAAAGCTAACCTGTCACGGCATCATTACGACTTCTATTGGGTATCCGTGCGGCTGTCTCAGATCCTGTCCTCATTAATGGCAGATCGCATCCACATTAATAAAGGTCTCGTCATCACCATGCTACCACCTGGGAACTTCTACCGGCCTCGGATAGTCAGTCTCATCACCTGCAAACGCAAGACGCATGCATGCAGGAGGACATCTTCTCCTCCTATATCAACCAGCTCTTTTCAGAGCCAAGATATGTTCTGATCTCTGACCTACTGATACATTGTCTCTCCTTACTCTCTTACTCACTCGAGAGTCGGAGTACTTGCAGGTGTTAGCCATCCCCCGAACGGACCCGTAGCCGGAGCCCGCGCCCTGCAGTTGCCATCTCGCCTCCGATCATTCTCTTTTGGTCAGGAAGGAAGATCTGATGCCCACCGAGTGGCTCGGTAAAACTTACCTACCTTATAATTTCACTAGAGCCTTTCAGACCGACCTCCCTGTTGCCATACCATGGTGTGAACCAAAAGTGCTCCCGCCTAAGAGCCAAATAACGCCGACCATTCCCCGCAAAACCCAGCTGTCATAGAAGTCATTCTTTAGACGGTCCAACAGCTCCAGAATCAAGTCACTAAATTAACCCAAAACCAGCAGCACGGCCAACATACTTTCTAATATAGAAAGAATATGAATGAATGAGAAATATCTTTTTAGATTGAGAAAACTGGTAAAATTGCCAATAAAAAATTTTCTATGTATATTTGAAAAGCTTTACATGCAACAAGAAATATTAGGAAATCTATATTCATGCAGTGAAAACTAAGAATGAAAGATTTAAAAGAAACATTCATAAATACAATGCCCTTTCCTTAGGCCTAATCTTGGTCCTCCTTTTGGACCCAACCTTGGCCCAACACTAGCCTGCCACGGCATCATTATGACTCCTACTGGGTATACGTGTGGTCGCCTCAGATCCTGTTCTCATTAATGGCAAATCGCATCCACATTAATGAGGGTCTCGTCGTCACCATGCTACCACCTAGGAATCTCCACCGGCCCCGAATAGTCAGTCCCATCACCTGCAAACGCACGACGCATGCATGTAGGAGGACATCTCCTTTTCCTATATCAACCAGCTCTATTCAAAGCCAAAGTATGTTCTGACCTCTAACCTACTGATACACTGTCTCTCCTTACTCTCTTACTCACTCGAGCGTCGAAGTGCTTGCAGGTGCCAGCTGTCCTCCAAACGGACCCGTCGTCGGAGCCCGCGCCCTGCAGTTGCGATCCCGCCTCCGATCGTCCTCTTTTAGTCAAGAAGGAACATCTGGCACCCATCGAGTGGCTCTGTAAAAGTTACCTACCCTATAATTTCACTAGAGCCTTTCAAACCGACCTCCTCGTTGCCATACCATGGTGTGAACCAAAAGCGCTCTCGCCCAAGAGCCGAATAACGCCGACCATCCCCTGCAAAACCCAGCTGTCATAGAAGTCATTCTTTAGACGGTCCAACAGCTCCAGAATCAAGTCACGGAATTAACCCGAAACCAACAGCACGACCAACCTAACGAGCAGGTTGAGTGTGATGTAGAAGGCAGTCGTCACCAACACCACCAGACTACGCATACTCTTATTCCCTCACCTTCCACACCCTTGTACTCCCACAGTCACCCATTTTTCGTGTTTATCATGGTCGTCCCTTTACCCGACGGCTTCCACCCCCCTACACGTTGGAACCTTATGACGGCACCATTGACCTCAGGATTATCTCACCACATTCAACGCCGCCATGCTGATAAGTGGAGGCTCAGACCCGATTATGTGCCGATCATTTCCTAGCACCCTGAGAAAGTTGGTCATGTTGTGGTTCTCATCCTTGGAATCGAACCCTATCCACGACTTCTCCGAGCTAGCCACTCACTTCCTCACTCATTTCTCCACTAGCCAGACCCATCACAGGACCTCGACCAATCTTATCAACCTGAAATAGGGCGAGTACGAACCACTGTGGGCATTCATGAATAGGTTCTTTCAAGAAGCCCTCCAGATCAAGGAACTCAACCCTGCGGTATCCTTACATGCCATTATGGATGGATTAAGAGTAGGTCCCTTTCGCTGATTCACTTGCCCGAAAGCCCCCCGCCACCCTAGTCGATCTCAAAATACGCGCGGTAAGGTACATCAACATGGAAGAAGTCTCGGCCGCCTGGTATAAAGAAGCCAAGCTACAAGTACAGCCTCGCCCTAACCCCCAGGTGGGGCCCCCTACCAAGCATCAACAAAGCCACATGAGGGACCCCTACCAAAACCAAGAAAGCCGGGATCATAACAAAGGGTGGAGGGAACCACCATAGGCCCTCGAGCTGCCCCGGTTGCACTACAATGGATACACCCCCCTCACAACAAGGCGGGATCATATCTTCCGAGAAGTTTACAGCGCCAGGGTCATTCCCCTTTCGGATATCAGCGAGCAACGGCCCCCTCGCGGCAACACCGACACTAGCAAGCGGTGTGATTACCACCGTATGTTTGGTCATACGATTGAAGAATGCACCACCCTAAAGGACCAAATAGAACGGCTAGTAAGGGAGGGGTATCTCCATCAATACGTTTACAGGCCAAACCGAAGGCGATCCCTACAGGGCAACCTGAAAAGGCAAAGAAGCTGTAGCCCTAAGAGGTGGCACCAAGCAGGAAACAGGTAAAACGCCAGACCGCCCTAGGAAACTCGGTAGTTGGGGTCATTGACACCATCTCTGGAGGCTTTGCAAGCGAAGGAGAATCAAGCTCAGCAAGGAAACGACACCTCCGAGTAGTAATGTCAATAGACAACACCGAGAGGAAATAAAAAAGAATTCCCCGCCATCCTGCAATCTCCTTTAATGGTGATCCCATGGTCTCAACAGAGGAAATTCAGGGAGCCTTGTTTAGTATGGGGGATGATAAAGCCCCTGGTCCGGACGTATTTGCTGTTAAATTCTTCAAGAGGGCTTGGGAGATTGTGGGGCCTGATGTGGTGAAGGTTGTCAGGAGCTTCTTCTCCTCAAGCCATCTTTTAGGGCAGATGAATGCAACTATCATTAGTTTGGTTCCTAAGGTCCCTCACCCCGAGTCGTCGTCCTAATTTAGGCCTATTTCTTGTTGTAATGTCTTGTATAAAGTCATCCCCAAGATTTTGGCCAATAGAATCAAGTCTATGCTTTCTGGTCTTGTGAATAAGGCTCAGGCAGCATTCGTTCCTAAGCGCTCGATTGGGGATAATGTCTTGCTCGCCCAGGAGCTCGTGTTCCAATATCACATTCATAAGGGGCCTCCTTGATGTGCGATGAAAGTGGACCTCGTGAAAGCTTATGACACTATGGAGTGGGACTTTCTCTTGATTGTCCTTCATCTTATGAATTTCCCTCTGCAGTTTTATAGCTGGATTTGCGAGTGTGTCACTACTCCTCGTTACTCCATTAAAATCAATGAGCAGTTAAACGATTTCTTCCCTGGGGGTCGGGGCCTTAGGAAAAGGGACCATCTATCTCCTTATCTCTTCGTCCTCATGATGCAGATCTTGCATGGCATTGTTAGCCATCAGACGAGGTCTCCATATTTTCAGTTTCACTGGAAATGTGAGCAAACTTGGCTGGTGATGCTCATGTTTGCAGACGATCTCATTTTATTCTCCCATGGCCATCCTGTTTTGGTGGGTATCTTGAAATCTTGCTTGGAGAGATTCTCTGGTTTGTCTAGCCTTAGGGCCAATGCTTTAAAAAGTGATTGCTTCGTTTCTTGTAGAGATAAGTCCTTGAGGGAGAATATTTTGATTGTTACAAGTTTCCAAACAGGCGTGTTGCCTATGCAATACTTGGGGATGCCTCTTCTTTCCACTAAGTTATCATATGGGGAGTGTCGGCCTATCATTGATAAGGTTAAGAATAAGATTTGCTCTTGGCAGAGTAGGTTGCTCTCTTTTAGGGGCCGCCTTCAATTAGCTCAATCTGTTCTTTCTACTATCTATGTATACTAGGCCTATGCGTTTATTTTGTCAAAACGGGTGGTCCATGAGATTGAGCAATTAATTCGTAATTTCTTATGGAGTGGTGATGGTGCTGACCCCCATAGAGCTAAAGTGGCTTGGCGGGAGATTTGTTACCCCAAGGTGCAAGAGAGTCTGGGTCTCAAGCCTCTCTATGCCTAGAATCAAGCACTTGTCGCCAAGCTAATATGGCGTTTGCTCTCAGGCAATGGGGAGTCTCTCTGGGTGAAGTGGGTGCATACCTATCGAGTTAAGGGGGCGTGCTTCTGGCTCTTTAAAGTGTCGTTCACTTGTCCGTGGTATTGGAGGAAGCTGCACTTTCTCAGGGGAGTTGTGCGTCCTAGAGTGGGGTGGAAAATTGAGGACGGTCGTAACGTGTTCCTTTGGCATAATCAATGGCACCCTTTGGGTGTGCTTATTGTAATACTTGATAAATTTTAAAGGACTCAAGGGTAAATTATCTTGGGGACAAAAATGAAATTTAAGGATAAATTAAGGGTATAACGGTAATTTATTACCATATAGATGACCGAATCAACTGTCGGGAGTGTCCTGGAGCCGAGATACCAAAGGAAAATGATGTGACATTAACAAGGACCCGAGATAGGATTTATGGTTCCGAAAGAAATTGGATCGGGAACAGTTTTCGGTACAGCAAAATGGCAGTTGCCAACTAGGCTGCAATACCGAATTGTTATAAACGACTTCTAGGAAGTCAACGGAAGCTTGAAGGGGCTTCGGTTTTTCATAAGGAACAATTCTTTAGTGGTTTCAGGAAGAAACAAAGAGGTTTAGGGCCAAAATGAAGATTCGGGCCTAAGTATAGTTTTATGAAATTGCTAGAAGGAGGCCGAAACGATGATTTTTTGGAATCTTCAGGTGTCAAATGAATGTTTTAGGACATGAGGGCTTTAAAGGTAATTATGAAATGTTGAGGGGTTAAGTAGAAATGGGACAAAGTGAGAAACCCAAAACTAGGAGGGGCCAAAGTGCAAAATCAGCAAAGTTTGGCCATAGGATTCGATCAACCCACTGAAAGTCGCCGAACGACCATCTGGAGCACCAGGGCTGCATGAGCGATGGTCGAGGAGCAACTTTTGTAAAGGAAGATTTGACAAAAAGCCACCGGGGTGGCCGAATTTCGAGAATTTCTAACCAACTTTCTGATCTCGCGATCGAGCACCTGCAAATGGGATTTTTGGTCGGTTAAAGACATTTGAAAGTCGATATAGGGTAGGTATATGCTCCTAAGGCAATGGGTTGGCCGATCTCGAGCATTTGGTCGCTCAAAAATGCCTATAAATAGGCGTTCATGTGGCCAAAAATTTATAGAAAATGAAGCTTCAAATCGACCCCCTTATCGAACGAATTAGCTTTCCAAACCATAGGGATTTTATTGCCCATAGCCTAAAGATGATATCTGGAGAAAATCAAGTATTTTCGTTAAAGTTTGATGGGGTTTCAAAGGCTAGCCGGAGAAGGTGGCGGACGCCTTAACCGAGAGTTCTACTGGCCGGTTGACGGCCTTCCCGAGCTCCTTTCGAGGCACAAGAGGTGCCATGTTGATCGATTGAGGAAGGAGAAGAGGTTAGTGGAGCAATCAGCCGTTGTCGAAAAAAGTTGGCTGGAGAAGATAACTGGCGCGAGCTGGTCACGCATGGGTCTCCATGAGCCACCAGTCCCCCTAGCCACGTGCAAGCGTGTGCGAGCACGTGGCTGGGCCGAAAAATCTGGAAAAATGTTGGAAAAAAAAAGAGAAAAATGTTTTATGGAGGTTCGTATAAAAAGTTTTGGATTTGCGATTCCCGATATCTCGGTTTTAGCATCAAAGATCCTCATTTTTCGTGAAAATGCAACATCTGGGTAAGTCCAGTATTTTTCCCTTGAAGTTCATTGGATATTATGAATTATTGTGGAATTAGATTTGAGAAAAAAGTCTCGATGGTATTTTTTGGGATATTTAGAAGGAAAAATGAGAGAAAATGAAGGAAAAATAAAATAAATAGAATATTGAGGATATTTAGTGATTAAATATCATTTTTATGATTGAAGTGATCGAGATGATGTGATTGGTACAACTTTTGAGAGTTGACACGAAAATCGAGGTTGGGCACGCATATTAAGGTGGCGTACACTTTTCGAGATGTCCTGATCTTTGGGAAAATGTGAGTAATTTTATCCTAAACATGGTTTTGTGAGTGGTTTTCTCACAAGAAATTATATTTATGATATGATTATTATATAAGCATGCTACTTATGAATGTAATATTCATTTTGTCATATTACATGGAAAGTCGTGATAATTGCACTGCACAATATTATTGTCACATTGATAATTGTGCATGGGAATTGGATGTCGCCCCCAGAGTGTAGCCATAATTCCCCTAGGGCAATGATGGAATAACGTTAGGCTTATCCTACAAAGGTTCAGGATTTGCCTAGGATTCCGTGCCAGGCTTGTGGGCTTGGGAAGTTACATTAAGGGCACATGTTGATCATGTTATGCATCATGCATTTGTATATATATATTTTGGATCCTCACTAGAAGTTTCATCTCCATGTATTTTATATTTAAGAATATGATGTAATATATGGTACGGATTCTTTATGATATAATATAAGGTGAATTCAGGTATGTACCATATCAGGTTTCGATTTTAGCTTCCGCATTTATGATGATTACCTGTCTTGCCTTATTGATTCTTGTTTAGTACGCTGGGAAGGTAAAACGGGATTATCAAGAAATGGTTTATATTCCCGAAATTCCTAAGTTATTTAATGCTCGGAAAAGCGGGGCGTTACACTTATTAATCACTTCTCTCGCCAATTGCCTTGGCAATTAGGCATCTATACCTTGGCCAAGGTCTCTGATTTCATTAAAAATGGCTCTTGGAATTGGCCTGACCTTTTCCCCTGTTCCGCTTACGATCTTATTAGGAATCACCTTCCTAGCCTTCCCCACTTTCAGCCCAAGGACGAGAATTTTTAGCTCCCGGCTGCAAATGGTGTTTTTTTAGTTAGGGTTACGCTTAAGGAATTTCAAGAACAACGTCCCCAAGTTCCTTGGCATAGGCTCATGTGGTCGTCGAAGTGTATTCCAACTCATTCTTTTATTTTGTGGTTAGCGATTAAGGAGCGTCTTTCTACACTTGATCGTATTAACCTTTTCTTATCTTTTCCGAATAGACGTTTCCTCTACAAGATGAATATGAAAACTCATAGTCACATTTTTTTCGAGTGCCCTTATTCCAGAAAGGTGCTGACATGCTTCTACAGATCATAGAAACCCAATTGGCCTTGGCATCAATGGGATACTGGTGTGCTTTGGGCTGCTGCAAGATGGAGTAGCAAGGGTCTGTGGCAGGTGGCAAACAAATTGGTGCTTCATGCTTTAGTGTATTTCATCTGGAGGGAGTCCAATAACAGGTGCTTTCGTGATCACGAGAGATCTGCCTCTCAGTTGGCTCATCGGATTCAGTGTGCTATGTGGGCCTTATTGACGACTCTCTGATTTAGACTGTCTATTTAGAGTTATGCTCTTCGTCATGTTTGGCGGCTTCCGAAGGACTAGGTTTTCCCTCCCCATTGAGTTGCTACTTGCTTGTTGTTGGGGGATGGTTTCTGTGTTCCTTGAGTCTCTTGTTCAGAGCTAGTCCCTTCGGTGCCTTGTGTTCGATGCAGCCTCTCCAGTTGGGGCTCACTATGTTTTCAGTTTTCTTGCTCGTGACCAGCACAACAGACTTGTTCTTGCTTTTGATCACACCCAAACTTTGTTTACTTTCTGTACATAATGTCTTTTATTTTGCTTTTTCCTATATTTTCTTTTTTTAGTTTATTTTTTCATCTTTTGGCCTAGAAGGTGATCGTTGTTGTGTTCTTGCTCCTAGTTTTTGGTTGGTCCAGGGTATGCCTTGGCCTTGGTTTGTAGCCGATTCAGCGTTGGTTTTTGTTCTATATATCTTTCACTTACAGAAAAAAAAAAAAAAAAAGTTTTTTCATTATGTATCACATACATAACTAACTCATGCATTAAAAATAAATCTAATTTATTTTGGAGGTTTCATAGACTTTATGCTTATTAATTAAATCCGAGCCTCAGGACTTAATTAGTAACATTCCTAGAGACATTCATTCAATGCACATCATATGTGCACAGCGCGCATCTCATGCTTACAACACTCTCTTAGCCTTCCTACTCCTTGGCATCACCAATTCTTGATGGCTTTATCTTTATTTTACATAGAGAAACATACTATATATTTTTTCTAAGACAAAAATGAAAATAACAAGAAGGCTTATGTCTCATTACAATCCCGAATAGAATAAAATAAATTATTACAAACCATTTCTTAAGTACCTATAACATTTATCCATTTATACAATCACATTGCATCTAAATCCACAATCATCCATTTATTCAATCTCATTGAAATATATGGTGATTTAAATATAAAATCCGTGTTAATATAATATGCATCATTTTTCGAGCTACTGATATCTCATATCATGAGCATTAATCGATTTTATACCATAATAATCTCATTGCATAAAAACAGAAACCAAAAATTTCAAAATTTTCTGATAGTGCCTAAAACGGTCAACAGTTCAAAGGAATCGATCGATTTAAGCAAGTTGTTGACCGATTTCTTGGTTTTACTTGAAATAGTCGACAACTTCTTCAAGGCTATCGACCGATGCTACACTGTTGGTCGACAGCTTGGAGTCATCGGTTGACAAATCTTGACTTTTGCCAAGTACTAGAAGTGGTTCTACAATAAAGTTGATGGTGATACTAGTGATAGTGTGTAATACTCAAAGATTTTGTAAGCTATTGTCATTGAATAAATGAAATATCTTTCGAAAATTTAAGGGTCTCAGGATGCATACATAATTCTTGGAAAATAAATTTGAGAAAGTAATAATGGTGGCCAAATCCCAAGAGACACTTGGCACTATAAGATGAAAGTAATGATGGCAGCCCCAATCTCGATGGACACATGGCGCCATAAGATAAAAGCAATGATGGTGGCTCAAATTCCAATAACACGTGGCGTAAAACTATTCGTCGAGATGTTTGATATGTCATGATTAGGCCCAAATCTCTAGGGCTACTCGTCACAAGGAGAGAAAAGTCATGATTAAGGCGCAAATCTTAAGGACAAGTGCCACCATCCTATTGAACCAAGTGGCATAAGCGCGATAAAGCCAAATCTCCAAATCTAAGTAATGATGATCTAGATAACACTTGGCACCATGGGATTGGGACATGTGGAAAAGCAATTATGAGGCTCAAATCTCAAGGCCAAGTAGCCAAATCTTGTGGTGACACATGGCAAAGGATATGAGACTAATGATGAGTTATAATTAAGGGCGACATGTGACTAAATGGGATTAGTTGAGCACTTCTATAAATAGGCTATTGGAGGAAAGAATTCGACCATATCCAAAGGACATATTTTTATAAATACGATTATTATTTTTTGAATATTTTTAGTGTGTTATTATAAAGAGTATTAAGGCATAATTCAATATGTAATTATGCAAGGATTTAAAGTGTAGGTATACCCTAGTATGTCTCTCTAGGTTTAACAATTTTATTATAAAATTTTATTACATTTACAATAAATCTAATCCAAGCATGTGCCTTAAAACATTTCAAGATAGCACTATAATTCTCATGTAGGCAAAAAAAAATTAATTTCTAAACTTTTCATGTATGTGCATAATTTTCTAGAATTAATTATGCTATCTATTTATGTTTTTTTCACCCCTTAAATATAATGGGTCTTAATCTTTTATTTTTTATTTTATTTAATGGACTAGTCCGAGGAAATAATTAAAGCCAAGCCCAGCCCAGCAAAAAAAAATTTGGTCCAGGTCCTTTTAAAAAAACCTGGCCCAAAAAATAATACAACGAAATAACAATGAAAAACCCAAGGTGGGTAGCCCGTCGCCGCTTCAGTCCATACCTGCCGACTGTTCCGTCGCCGTCAAGCGTCAGAACGGGGAAGACGAAGGGTAGCGCCGGAATCGGAAGGCGAAGGGGCTTCCTTGATCTGCTGGCTGCATCCTCCGCTGTCCCTGAACCACTTCGCGTCGCTGCTTCCCGTCGCCGTCGGGCGCCAGGAACGGGGAAGACGAAGGGTGGCGGATCTGCAGGTTGCGACCACCGCGACTTTCTGTTTTCTGGCGAAAACACTACCTGCAGCGTGGAAGACGAACGGTCGCCGGATCTGCAACTCGCGGGCAATGCAATTGCTGTTTCCGGCGAACCCATAGCACAGTGCTGACGAAGAAGAATAGATATGTATATATATATATATATATATATTATGTAACCCACAGATGAGGATTTTATGAAGAAAACAAATAACCAAAAATCGCTCTTCGTATAAAATATCTCGTCGAAAAAATATGGTTAAAAATAATTTTAGAAAATAATCATAAAGGGCTTTCAACGACAAGATAGAAGCATAATCTAATTTGGGATGTCAATATAAATAATATTAAATTCAGTTATAATTGAATTGAATTAAATTATATGTAATAATCAAATTGAATTGATTGACTAATTCTAACAAATTGAACTAACTAAAATTTAAATTATGGTAATCGAACTAAACTGAAAATTGAATAAACTCATAAAATAACCGAACAAACCGATGGTCTTACTGTTGCTGTCGGTCGGTGATTCTAATTATCAGAACCGATTATCGGATTCCCCTAATTACAGTGATTTATATATTTAAAAATGAGTTTAATTCAATGATTAATTTTTTTTAAATTTAAAAATTAATTTTATTATCAAAAAAACTCAAAATTCGTTTTTAGAAAAACGTCGTCGGCCACCATCCACGATGAATTCTAACGATTGGAACTGACTATGAGATTCGTCTTCACTTAGTGACCCACATATCTAAAAATCAAAAGTATCTAATAAATAAATTTTAGTAGATCTAGATTTTAATGTTGAATACAAACCTACAAGAAGTTATCGGAAAACTTACTAATAGGGCCTAAGCCCATATACTTCCTGGCAACGCTCTCTCCACCAATGTGACTCTCATTGGTTTTATCTAAACCACCTTTTGTTGTGGTGGTTCTTGTATTTGCTCATTTTTTTTATCTTTATGTTCTTCCTTAGTCGTCACTCTCGAGTTCTTCCAATTCTTGCTCTTGAACTTTCTTATTTTGTAAATCTTCTTAGATGTTTCTGCAACCACATCTGCATTTTATGTCTTGAAATGGAGAAACTAAAAAAGAGAGATTCATGACGATAGTAGGAAGAAGGTTAGCTGGCGGGAGTTGGGGACAAGAGCAAAAGGTCGAAAAAGGTAGAACAAAAGGACTGAACAAGCAAAAGTCGGTCTTCCCCCATTTTGTGATTCTATCTAGTGTTTTGCTTTTATAGTGCACCCAAAATGACGTCGTTTTGTAATTTCAATCAATTCGATTTGTTTGGTTAAATCAACCACAATAATTGAATTGACTAAAACTAACCAAAATTTATACTAAAAAATAATCGAACCGCTAACCGACTATTGAAAAACCAAATCGAATCGACTAGTTCGATCAATTAGATTTAGGAGTGTTCAAAAAAATCGGTGCACCACAGAAACCGGCCAAACCAAACCGAACCAAACCGATTTGATCGATTTTTTTGTTTGGCGGTCGAAAACGGTTTGGATTCTGTCCAAACCGCGCGGTTTGCGGTTTGGACAGTTTGCGGTTCGGTTTTAAACCGAACTGCCCAAGAAAATAATAAAAAAAATTATAAAAAATTTATTATTACAAAAATCTAATAATTGGCAGCCCATCCTATTTATTTTTTACACTATTTTGTCTTTATTTTTTGCTCCTATTTATTTACATTTAACTGTCTTTATTTATCAATATTTGTGTCTTTATTTACCATTTTTAAATATCTTTTTTAGTGATTTTAAATAGCATTTCAAACCGCGGTAAACCGCACCAAACCAGACCGCGGTTTAGTTTGGTTGAAAAACCGCACTAGCGGTTTGACGTGCTGAAAATGATTCAGACCGGCCAAACCGTACCGCGAACACCCCTAATTAGATTCGATTAGTCCAGTCTAACCAAAATTATGCAAATCCCTAATATCAAATATATTATTTACATATCTTCATGAGGATCAGAATTAAACTACCAACTTCTTCAGAATAATTATTAATACTCACAGTATAAATTCTTGGTTAAAACTTTCGTTTTCGGACTCCACTAGAACTTGAACGACTGAACCCATGGCTGGCCGCTTGTTTCTATCTTCCTCGATGCACAAAAGACCAGTTTCAACCAGTGCTATCGCCTGGTTCTTGTTGAACTGGCCTTCCAGTCTGGGATCCACTACATCCTCCAGCCATTCTTCTCCACATTGAATTTTTCTCTTCACTATCCTCACAAACCTTGCAAGCTCTGCTTCCTGCTCCTCAGTATTGTCCCCCACCCAATTGGAGAGTCGAATGCCCCTTACTATCTCCAAGATCAAGACTCCATAGCTGTAGACATCGACTTTTGCTGTGATGGGCAGGTTCAGAGCCCACTCTGGAGCCATATACCCTTTTGCTCCCCTAATACGAGTAAACTCAGAACCAGGCCCACCTCTCTGAGACAGCTTTGCTAGCCCGAAATCTGCAACCTTTGGTTCATAGTCCCTGTCTAAAAGTATATTTTCCGGCTTCACGTCACAGTGGATGACCCATTCTAGGCATTCATGGTGGAGGTAGGCCAAGGCCTTGGCAGTCCCTACTGCAACCTTAAACCTTTCGTTCCATCCAAGAAAATCCTCTAAGAACAAGTGCCTGTCCAGCGAGCGGTTTTCTACGTATTCGTAGACCAAGAGTCTCTGTCTCCCTTCAGAGCAGAATCCCCACATTCTGACTAGGTTGATGTGATTGATTTTCCTTGTTGTGGTCACTTCGGCCCAGAACACTTCTTCCCCTTGAATGGAGTCTCCCAGTCGCTTCACTGCCACCACTCTTTCATCGCTCAAAACACCCCTATAAACGGCTCCAGAACCTCCTTTTCCCAGCTCTTCCTTGAAGTTTCCAGTGGCACTCTTGAGCTCACGATAAGTAAACCTTCTAAATTGACTGATTATTACATGATATCCATCTTCGATTGAAGAGGGCAGACCTTGTCCCCCCCAAAAAGGCAGCCCACTATTAGAAGAATTTCAATTGCTCCGACGGCTGAAGCAAACCAGTACAAATAAACCCATCTGAACCTCTTTCTAGATACAAGATACACAGAAGTATAATTCTGAACAATTTCAACATCACTGAGATTGCATAAGAGATTGGTAGCATTGAAAATTGGGAGTTCTGATTCTTCCACAGTTGCAGGCAGCTTTAAGTAGGTGCTTCCTGGGAAAGCTGGAGACCGGTAGCCATTGAAAAGGGCAATCTTTGGGAAACACACCCCTTTTCCTTGTAGCCTATAACCAAATGCTTCACAACGACAATCCTCCAAGCAGAGCTCCTTACATTCTCATCGTTGAAATTGAAGCGATTGGCTTTGGTTGTTTGCAAGGACAAAGTTGAGCAAAGTGCAGTATTAGTAGAAGCAATGCGCCAGAATTTCCACAACGTTTTTCTTCTTTGTTTTGGAAGAAAATATACATGACGATTTCCAGTACAAATTTCTTATTAAAGACTTTGTCGGGCGAGCAATTGAACTGGTCCATTCCATGATTTCCACCACTCAAGTCCCTATCTCGGATTGCAAGTTGAGTGGGAGATGGTGAGATGCTACATCAGTACAATGCTAATTAAATGATCTTAGTACGGAATACATGTACTACCCCCCCCCCCCCTTCCCCCCAAAAAAAAAACTAATTAAAGGGGATAACTATGGCACTAAAAAGATGAATCATGTTAGATATATAATTTTTTTTATATTTTAAATTATATAAAGGAGTATTATGACTAAAATATTCTTCGCCTTACATACGCTTGACGCGTCTCTATGTATGTCATGAAAGATTTTTTTGACATTAATATACCTTTATTTAGTTCAAGATGTACCAATATCATTTTCACTAAAAACTTATTTTGATAGGCACTTTTCAATTTTACAGCCTTTATTTGGGCATGGAATTTTGATAACATGCCAAATTAATAATTTATTAAATTTCTATAGTAATAATTAAACAACAGTTTGAAATATTATATATATATGCTGGATTTTGCAAGTTGAGTGGGAGGGAGATGGACCAGATGGTGACAACTTACATCACTACAGAGTCATGTTTTTATCTGCTCCTTTCAAATACAGAATTTATTTGGGCCTTGATGCCATGCCAAATTAATAACACTTATTAAATTTCCACAATCTTGGATTTTACTAACTTTAGGTGGTGGATAGGGGGTCCATCTGATTCAAACCTGATTAGACTGGACTAAAATTCTTAAAATTATTGCACCCAATCGGACTAAATCATTCAATTCTAATACATCACGAAAATATATTTTTTTAATTTTTAATGTGAATTTTTTTAATAAATATGCACATATTATATATATATATAATTTATTCACTTTAACTATGGTACCTTATTTTTTTCTGAATAAAATCCTCAACAATCTTTCCATCTTTTATTAACATTCTTTGTTTTTTTATTTAAACAATTAAACAGTTCTTATTTTTTAAGAATAATGATGAGAGAATATTTATAAGGGGATAATTTTACTGTACTATCCCTGGGAGATTACCATGAACTTAGAGCTTTGTGTGCCAGTAAAGGCCAATATGCGATCACTACGTGTCAAGTCCTAAGAGTTACACGTGTCTTTATAATCTCTATTATGATTTTGAACTAAAAAGAGACAAAAATGAAGATTCAGTTAATCAAGAATATCTCCAACACCACAAGAATATCTCTAACATTCCAAGAATTATTTTCATTGGGGAAGATTATGTTTTCTCTCCATGGAAAGGGAATCGATTTCTATTTTTAAAAGATATCTTATTTCCTAAGGGAAATGTCAAGAGATATCTATAAATAGAGGATATTCTCTACAGGTATGAGAATCTAACTCCTAATGGACTCTTCTATTATTTTCCATTACTATTATACTCTTCGAAAACTCGTGAACTGAGCTAAATGTCGAAGTGATCACGGGGAGTAAGTTTTCACCCTTTTTACAGGTACTTGGTCCTAGACAAAAAAAGATGATCGACTTTGCATCATCAAATTACGTGATATTCTCAAGTTTTATCGATATTCATGAGTTTTTTTTAATTCTAAAACCTCTTTAAAAATTAAACTCATCTGCCAAGTTATTACCAAAACAATACTCTGGATCACATTGGCTTCCTCGTTCAATGTATATAATAATAAAGTGTCAACTTTACGTGGTTTTCCACTATACATTATGGAGGTCTCAATTTTTTTTGAAGAAAAATCTTTATCTTTTACACTACCACAGAGGTGTGTATAAAATATGTATGAATATCTGTGATACAGTTTAAAAGTATTTATAATTCAACATGTTGGCATTTATGGTACAAGGCGTGCTTATTTTGGAGTAAGATCTAGCCTGGAAAATTTATTGGGTTCATAGATTTAGTGGTGCAACAACTTGTAATTAGTTCAAATAACTGTTAAATGTTAAATATTATTATTAAGTATTAAAAATATATTTCAAATTTTAAAAAAAATTGCTAAATATTAATAGGATTTGGGGAATCATATGAGTTTTTAAAATTTTTTAGAATTACTGCCCTTGTGAGGTCTCTCGCTGCTTGTGTTGGTGCCTTAATAAACGGCCACTTAAGAGGGGGTGAATTGAGTGGTTAAAAACTTTTTAATTAACTTTGCTCATTTTATTTAATTTTTGAGGAGAATTATTAGTGAATGATTTTTATTTTATTACACCTTATTGATTTGATCAAATGAATTATTAATTAATCAATTTTAAAATATTGCAATCAATTTATTTAATGAGTCTTGAAAAATTGAAATCAACACAATAATTAACAAAACAATAAAGGGAGATGAACACCGCGATATATAGTGGTTCAGTATATCTCAAATACTTAATCTACTCTCCCAATATCTAACCACCCTTGGGGTTCCACTAAATCCAATCAACGCCAAAATTTCCCCTTACCTTACATTGAAAACTAGATCAAGCACACATACACGCCTAGATATAAATCCAGATCTAGGCAACTAATATAAGTCACAATCGAATTTAAGGATTACAATACTTGTCCACACTTGGACTTTAAACAAGTAATGAATATTAGTAGTTACAAAATAATATCAAATATAATAGATATACCCTCAGATCAAACGCAGACAGAGAGACGAATATTCAGGACTTCGATTTCCAACAATAATAGGTTTTTCGTTTGATACGGAATCGAAAGTGTAAGCCTTTGAAAAGCAATAGATCTTCTTGAAAGTTCTTCCGGTTGCTTTGAGTTTTCAGAATGACATAAGTGTCTTCCTTGACATGCATATGATGTATATATAGGGGCTAGGGTGACTTGCATAACATTTAGACAATTTTTGCCCGCAGAACAAATTAAGTCGACTTAGCCTCACGACGAGTCGACTTATTTTTTGCCTAAGTCGACTTAGCTGAAAATGCCTCTCTACCGAGTTGACTTAACCAAAACCTGCATAAACAAGCTCTCTGCTGAGTCGACCTATCTACGATTAAGTTGACTTATTGGTCCAATTTTCAAAAAATAATTTTTAACTTATTTAAAAACACCTTAAAACATGAACATAATAAAAACATTAATGTTTGATAATTCTAAATATATAAGAAATATTTTGATAAACATTTAGGCGCCTTAATTTTCATATTCAATCATTGAGCGTTTTTGTAATTCATCAAAACACCAAAAATAAACTTAGATTACACAAAGTTGGCTCAACAGCTCATGCCCTTGATTTTGACAAAGGAGGTAAATCACAAGTGGAAGCTTTGTCTCACTATGTAGGACAAGGAATTGAACCCACAACCTATTAGTGCGAATCCTAACTTATTATGACCCAACCACTTGACACGTGCCCTGGGATTTAGAATTTAGAATTTATGAATATTTATAGAAGAACATGAGTTTTGTGCTACAATATAAATATTAATGAAAAACGGAGGCATAATAAATCAATCACATAATAAAAACAAATACAAAATTTTATGTGGTTTGTCTTCACAACAAATCTTCATCCACGATTGCAAACTCCAATGGATGTTTTATTATATTTATCAAAAATTATAATTTTTTTATGGATAGACTTGACAAAATCGTACCTTTCACACACCACCCTTATACCCAAGTACACCATTTTGTTACTCAAATCTCTCTTTAAAATGATGTGTGTTTCTCTCTCATATATATAAAATAAAGTAGGATATGATCTATTTATAAGATAAGCTGCCTCCCTATTTTATATTCATACTTTATGTGAGATTCTATTAATTCCTCTTTCATTTGGGATTTAGGGAGCCCTACAATATTTTCTCGTTTAACCTAAATCTCGAAACATCTCAACAACATTGCAAAAGGAAATCTTCTTCTTCACTTTGTCAATCTTGTCACCCTTGGGGTCTTTCTTAAACATGCATGGTTTCCATCCATGTAGAAAATATTATTCCCATCTTTTTTTTTATGAAAAATCAAGTTATTACCCTTATATACTTTACACAATTTTCCAACTCCAACATATTTGTAACCATGTAATGTCAACTTACCCAATAAAATAATGTTGACACTCGTTGTAGATACGTGTCTCACGTTGTAAAATGTCATGACTTTATCATTGTGGAGTTCCAAGCAAACAATTCCCATGCCCTCAATCTTTAACTTTTGATTGTTCTCCACATTAATAGAGCCAAAATCTTCATTTGTGTACGAAGTATTGAAACACACCTTGAACCTTACAGATATGCATAGAAGTAGTAAAATCCCTGTCGACATTCAGAATCAGCTGACAGTGATTCGTAGGCCCGCAATGAATAAATAAGCCAAAATACAACGAGGAATAACAAAATAGAACGGACACAGGAAATTTTTATGTGGTTCGGCTAGAACGATGCATACTCCACTACTGTTCTTTGGTTATTCCAGCAGAGTAACAGTATAGCATTTTCGTTCCTCTCCCTCTTTACAATGGTGTTTTTGACCCCTATTTATAGTGAGGGGTGTTTACAATTGTATTAAAATACAAAAGTATAAAGATGATATTATGGGAGATAATGTGTCATTATCATATCCATAAAATCGAGAGTGGGCTCCGCATTATCAAGGATTTGGGATGCCTCAGATAAAGTAGGTGGGTTCCTACCTCCGGTTGTTCCACAATCTTATTGCTATGCGAGTTGAATAGTTTGACCAGCGAGCTGGACGATTAGGCCATTAAGCTAGCAGCATTGTTGAAAGCTCATTGGGTATAACGCTGAGAGCTCGTTGGAAGCATTGCTGGGATCTCGCTTGGTTCCATGATCTGAGCTCAGGTTTCAGTAATGTGTGAACTTATTCTGACGAGCTCGGATTAGGCCTACTAGGCTTGAGGTGATTGGAGTCAGCTCGCTAGGTCGAGTCTAGCCCATAAGGAGTAGTCTAGGAAATACTCATAACACAAGCCCCCTAGCTCACAGTCTCTACGATGAAGCTTTCTCGACTACAGTTGCTCAAGCATCCATTACTATTCAAAGCTTGCTTCTAGCTTCCAGCACTAGCAAGAGGTTTTCTGATAGGTAAACTTTCGGCTACACTTGTCCCATTTTCTTGAGGTTTCTTTGGGTCGTCCATCATCAGTTTACTGTTGATGGTTCATTGGTCTTCAGAAATCTGTCGGCGTCACCTCTATTTTCTGGTGCACCAATTTGAATCGATTTGTTAGGTATTCACTTAGCCTTCGGGCTTAACGACCTTAGGATTAGTTTTCCACGGAATACTGGGCTTGTAGTCTCTACCCCTCTGCCCTAGGCGGTACCCCATTGCAAAGCACATGACCTATAGGGTTTTTCAGTTCTCCGAGGTTTGGTCCGCGAGCTGCGGCCTAACTGTTCTTTTCTTCCTCTGTAGATGTTTGATTCTGTTCACAGGAACTAGGATCAAAAGCGCTGCAACCACATCATAGGAAAAGATGATACCTCGAACTTCGAAGACTGCCTAGTGATAGAGATGCATAACCCCGAGAGAGTGGGCTCGCGAGCTGATAAGGTCGCATTAGGGGCGTCTTTAGAATCTGTTCTGACTGTCAACAGACAAGCCGCTGTGGGAAGTGAGGGGCGAAAGGTCTTCAGACAACTCCTTTCCAAGCCTAAGTTCCACGAGGTGGGGAGTTGCACCCGGGAGTTTCGTCTCCCGAAGGATTGCCGGGTTTATATCCCTTCTTTGAGCTGTCATATGGTTTATCCCACAACTGGCTTCATAACCATTAGCCCTCAATACCTCGAGTCTGGGTTTAGGTTTCCTGTTGCACCTTACCTTCTCAATCTTCTAAATGAGCTCAAGCTCGCACCTTTTCAACTGACCCCAAACTCTTACACCCAACTCACTTCCATAACCATCTTATTTCTTAGGAAAAAACTTCCTCCCCCATCACCAAAATTAGTCAAATTTCTCTTTTCCTTTAAGAGTGCTAAGGACGGGCTGTACTATTTGGCAGCTCGTCCTTCACCATACAAAGCCATCCTTCCCCAGGGCAGGGCAAATGGGAAGTCCAATGTGGGCGACTACAAGTCCAGTTGATTCTTCATTTCTTGCCCTTCCCTCCTAATGCTTAAAAGCTTTAGCTTCGCACTGACCCCAGGTAAGGGCATACTTGCTCGCATAGGCCATTTCATTTTGCTTCGCATCTGTACTTAACCTAGGATAACTCCATGCACCCTTCATGCATGTGTGCCACGTGTCCCACTACTGACATTCTAGGGGGTATAAATAACCCTCACCCCTTCATTTAAAGGGATCTTTTGCATCTTTTCTCACAAAATTAAACCTAAGCACCTAATTAACCTACTTATTTATCTGAATGAGTGAACACTTCTTTTCCCAGCCACTTTGAGCTACTTATTTAACATCATCACCATAACTTTTCTAACTTAAACATTGGAGGGCTAATGATGGAGGAATCCCTGTGTGCCTTCTAAAGGTGTTCTGCCTTGTGGCTGCACTCTCACCTTGAAATTAAAACACAATAAAAAAAAAATAAAATGAAATTTTTATAGATTTTTCTTTATTTTATTGAGAGGTTTATACTCATCAGTGTACGAGTGTAGTTGTAGTCCAAATTTAAATTTGTATTTTCTGGATGAGTTCAGGTCATCCACTGAGAGATTTATTTATGGCAAAAGAAAAGGAATGTCACACACACGCACATACATTTGAACGAATTGGCAACAAGATTTTTTATGGATTTTTAAATAACAGATTATAGGAAATAAAGCAAGACAGAAGTTAAATAAATGCTAAAGGTGAGAATATGAAATTGGATAGCACTTGAGTTAAAACAATTTCAGTACCAACCCGTTGATTCCCAATTTTTAGCAGAAAATATTAGCAACATTAATTAATTTCAGATATGAGGGTTTGTTATTAAATGCAATTAGAGATGATGATAATTCTAGTTTAAACAATCCCCATACATGACATGAGGGATTCTAATTTAAGCAACTACCATAAATCCAATTAGAATTAATACACAAAACAACTAAATTAATCATCCGGGTTTGAGTATGATAGCGTTTCCAGTTCTAGTAACTCCCATGCGTGACATGAAAGCTCTAAGTTAGGCTTACGCTCTAATCAAAACCTAGTGATTTCTCAATAATTAATACACACTCATACTGAAATTTAAATTAATGTCATTCATTTAAAGTGCAGCTTTCTTTGGAAATCATTGGCGTTGGACACTGTCCTTGTCTTAACCCAAGATTGGATTTAGCTACTCATCTCAATTTAAAAGTTAATTGATAGGAATTTAAATGGCATAATTTAAATAACAAAATTTAAATGGCAGGAATTAAAATAGCAGAAATTAACCGGCTATTTAGGCGGTGGATAATAAAATGACAAGAATTAAAATTGTAGAAATTTAAAGGCATAAATTAACCGGCCATTTAGGCAGTGGATAATAAAGTAACAATAAATGACATAAGAATTCAAGAGAAGAAAGAAAGAAAGTAAGATCACAAGAGAAAACAATAGAGAAAAGAAGAGATAACAAGAACAATTCTCAAAGAGAAAATCTAAGAAAACAACTAAGCTTTGATTCAAGAATAATAATCACCCTTACAAGTGCAACCAAGTGAGCTATTTATAGCCCACAAGATGCAATACAAACCACACAATTTCAATTATTCAACTAGACATAATTATATCTAATGGGCACTCACACACCTAAAGTTAAATGGATTTTAGCTAAAAAAACACACCTAATAAAGTACTCATAAAACATATATTTAAAAAAAAAAACATATTTTTTACAAGTTGGGTTTTGGGTCTTCTTTCTGTTGGATTTGGGCCTTTATTGGAATTAAAATGATTGTGCCTTCCTTAGAATTAAAATGATTGGGCCTTCTTTGGAATTAAAATGCTTGGGCCTTCTTTAGTTGGACTCCATTGAATAGTTGACCCAATTGCACTAGATTTTGAGTAGTAACGTTGGTCATCCGATTGACTCTTTAACATCTTCAATTACTCGGTAAATGTCAATTTCTTCATATCATCCTGACAATAGTACATAATGTGCATAATTATTCAAATTAAACATTAATATAAGATAAGAAAATAGGGATATAATTTATTAAAATTTAGAAAAATTAACTTCTCATCACCTTATAGCTGCTATCTCCCAAATAATGGAGCTTTCTCTGGGGCAGCATTGTACTTCTCTCTCACTTTGACATTTTGTTGCTTATTTGAATTCATAATTTCTTCTTCAATGGACTCAAACTTGTTGAGCTCTCCCCTAGACAACGGTGTTAAGGCCTCTCTTCCCAACTGAAGGATCATCACAAGGATACATAGCATGCAACGGAAGCGTTTTTAAATAAAAACTTTCCACGTACTGATTAGAATCTAGGAAACTTACTTTTCCTTCGGATTACCAGATGGAATGAAGCGACAGGCGGAGGATGGGCGGGAGCTTCTTCTCGTGGTGGAGACGACGGCTGTCCTGCAATCCTACGGCTCCTTCGCATCAGAACTTGAAGGCTCTCTTTTAATCTTCCGAAGTATGACTCGAACTCGTGGCCTCTCTTTCGGTGAAGAAGAGTAAAAATCGACTTAGATGAAAAACAACCAAGGAGAGAATATATAGGGAGAACCCTAGGGTTAAAACCCTAGTGGGCCAAACCCTAATGGGCCAAGTCCATTTATTTAATTTTCTAATTGGGTTAGCCCAATTAATTAATTAAAAACTAATGAACTATTATTTTATTCTAGCCCAATTAATTATGGACCATTCTGAATAAAATAATTCTCTCTCAATGTAATTCACCCAACAAGCCAAATGTATTAAATAATACCTGAGTTATATCGAGCTACCCCGGGGACCAAAAGACAAATTATTCACGACTACTAAAATGACCAAAATATCCCTGCTACCTAGTAGCTATATTTTGTCATTCTAAGTGTTCCAACTATCACCATATGGTAACACTGACCCCACGAATAATTTTGCATATGCAATGTCTTTGACCTACTAGTGTAATGACGAAAATACCCCTCTGCGTAACACCCATCATTTAGAAAGGAATAATGTACTAACACCTCTCTAAATGATTTCTACCATCCTTAGATCACTAGTCCAATAATCCGTGACTACTCGAATGTACTTGCTTATCACTGGGAGCTACCCAGAAGCACACACTCTTAAGTCACGTTCCCAGGGCCCTGGATTATTTGATTATTCTTGGATAATCACAAGGGGGTGAATCACAGAAACTATCTTGTATTAGTCTGCCTTAGCTAATTAGAAACCATACTCCCAACTCAAAAGGTTATTGATCTTTGATAGACCTCACCTACAGTGAATCTAAGAATATAGCTCTAGGTTCACTAGACCACCAACTAATACTCAAGTATTAGAGTACTCGTCCACGTAGTAGCAGTGATAGACTAGCTTCATGATAATTAGTACTTTGTCATTAGTTTCTATCACAGGTCCACTCTACGCATTCCGAATGCGCTTGTACAATTAGAGTAAACGAACTGTTTACTGGCTAAGGCAAGCCATCCTCCATTAGGATCTATTGCACAATGATCTTATCATGATAGAATGCCCAGTTCTATCAAAAGATCAAGAGTAATATTTTCTTGCTTATTAAGTACCCATGATTCATGCCTAACTGTGAAGAACGACCCATCACATGAATCACTTACTTAATAGCATGGACACTTTTCCAACAATTAAATGCAAATAATATATGTGCCATAAACTGACTAAAAGAAGCATCATTACCATAAATTAAACAAAACATGTCTTTAGGGCATACATTTCCAACACCAACAACAGTAGTTCCCTTTGCCTTAGACAAGCAGTCACCTTCATCTTTTTGCCTAGCTCTACCTTATCTTGACTTTCATACATTATAAATCCAACTGTTTTATTTTAGGAAACAACATACATTATTCTCATCCTCATCCTCAATCTTTTCCTTGCTCTTTAGCTTCACTTGTAGCAATTTCAAACTTTTCAAGTCTTCCTTCAATTTCTAACAATGGCCTTGGATATGGCACAACTGGTTACAGTAGTAGCATTATATATTTCTCATATCTTTCTTTTTGTTTCTCAACTAACATTTTGACCTTCATCTGGAGCCACGCTTAGATTGAGTCCTCCCTAGCTCGAAACTCTCTATAGCTAGTGTATGATCTCCTGTAGGCAAGCTATCACTTTTCATCATCCTCTCATTCTCCCTTAAGATGGTGGTTAACTCATCCAACTTCAAAGTGGTTACCTCATCCTATCATAAAGATTCTCAATGATTTCACCAATCAACCATTTTAGTCAAATACCTTCTTTAACGGCCTCAATAATTGGTAATTATTCTACTTTTATAGTTGATAGGGCAATGGTGGACTGTAAGGTAGCCTTCCAACTGATAGCACAACCACCAATAGTGAAAACATACCCAGTAAGCTATATTCTCTTGTTAAGATCACCTGCAAAATCAGAATCAACAAAACCAAAAACTTTATCTCTAGTATTTTTAAACTATAAACAGGCATCAATGGTACCACACAAATATCAGATAATCCATTGGTCTACCTTCAATGTTCTTTAGCAGGGGTTAACCATGTATCTACTAACCATGCTTATTACATAAGCCAAATTAAGGCATATACAAACCATATCATACATAAGACAACCTATTGCACTAGACTATGAAAATTTTGATATTTTGTCAAATTCAGCATCTAACTAAAGAGATAAGCTCGATGAAAGCTTAAAATGTGTAGCCAACAGAGTACTTACAGGTTTAGCCTTCTACATATTAATTGAATTTAGTCAAAACTTTCTCAACATATCTCTTTTGACTTAGATACAATTTACTTGCCTCCCTGTCTCCTAAAATTTGCATTCCAAGTATCTTTTTTGCTGTTCCCAAATCTTTTATCTCAAATTTTGTGTTGAGCTGAGCTTTCAATCTCCTTATCTCCTCTTTATCTTTCGATACTACTAGCATATCATCAATATATAAAAGCAGATATATAAATTAAGGACCTATTATTGTTCCTTTTAAAATAAACACAATTGTCATAACTGCATTTATTAAAACTGTTATTAATCATAAAGGAACCAAACCTTTTATACCACCGCTGAGGAGACTATTTTAGGCCATATAGAGACTTCTTCAATAAACACACATAGTTTTCTTTGCCTAGAAAAACCCTATGGTTGTTGCATATAGATATCCTCATCAAGTTTCCCATGTAAGAACGATGTCTTAACATCTAACTATTCCAATTCAAGATCTTGAATAACCACAATACCAAGGAGTGTTCAGATGGAATTGGGTTTTACAACTGGGAAAAATACGTCTGTGAAGTCCACACCTAGAACCTGACTATGTCCCTTTGGTATGACTCTGGCTTTATATCTCGCATTTTCAACTCCTGGTGTACCTTCTTTCTTTTTGAATATCCATTTGCACTTAATTATTTTTTTATCCTCAAGTAGTTTCGTCAATTTTCAAGTATCGTTTTTGTGTAAGTATTTCATCTCTTAATGCATTATAGTAATCCATCTCCCACATTCAACACAACTAACTGCTTCAGAATAAGTGGAAAGCTTTTCATTGCAGTCGATATCTTCAGCCACACGTAAATCATAGGTAACAAGATCATCTTCAACATACCTTTGAGGAGGCTTGATATTTCTTCTAGGACTATCCTTAGCAATACAATAATCTAATGGATCGGCACTTTCTTCCAGGCTTGACTTGGTCTGATATGACAACGACTCAGCCGTTTGACTCTTGTTGATGTCAAGCTCTACTTGAATGTTAGAACTCTGGTGACCTATATGTTAGAACGGGAGATGCTATGGCACACACCAAGAGGGGGGGTGAATTGGTTATTTTAAAAACTTAATTGATAGAACTTGAAAAACTTTTAATACAGGTTGAAGTTTTAAAGATTTAAAACGTGAAGCATATAAAATGACAAATGTGAATCAAGTGAGGAATGCTTGGAAAGATAAAGATGATTTAAAGAACACAAGCACACAAGAACACCAAGATTTATAGTGGTTCGGCTTAACCCAAGCCTAATCCACTACCTTAGCTCCTCACTAAGGATTTTTCAAACCATCCACTAAAACCCCCTACTTAAACCAAGTAGGTCCTCTAGTCCGAGACTAGGAATTACAAAACCTCCCACTCAAATGGGCCCTCTAGCTATCCAAGCTAGGAAAACAAGAAATATATAGTTGGAGAGAATCTAAGAGATGAATCTCTTAGTTACAATGTCTCTCAAAAATAATACAAGGCTTAAATGAATGTAAACAAATTAAGATCACAGCCTTGAAGAGAGAAAATTGAAGCACAGTGAATGTAAATAGAAACGAGTGTAAAATGTAAGCTCAATTCAATTCGTTCCCGTCCATTAGCCTTCTCTTGATCATCTATGACATGTATATATAAGTGTCCCACGAAGTTGAAGAGAAATATAGCCGTTTGGAGCCGTCGGGATTTGAAAAAATAGCCGTTGGAACTTTCTGCAAAAAGAAATAGTTGACAGAAGAAATATATAGTTGACTATTTTTATAACTAAAGCAAGAAATAGTCGACAGACAAAACGAATAGTCGACTATTTTATAACTCAAAATTTCAATAGTCGACAGACACATTCCAATAGTCGACAGATGCTGAGATATGAAGAAATTTTTGAAACTTATGAACAAAAATAGTCGACAGATCAAAAGGCATAGTCGACTATTTTTACTCGATAGTCGACAGATGCTAAAATAGTCGACAGATGCTTAAATAGTCGACAGAACATCAAAAATAGTCGACTATTTTGAAGCATAGTCAACAGAATGAACCTGATAGTTGACTATTCTTTAGAAAAACTTGAATTTTCAATACATCCTTATTCGATTCTTTTAAAACCTCATTTTGATTATCTTGAAAGCAAGTTGAGATTATCAAAAGTATATTTTGAAACAAATCACTCTCAACAAGCAAGTTTTTCAAATCACTCTCAACCATACTCAATATTTCTTCTATAAGTTTTCATATCTTGCTTCAAAGCTTATATACTAAAAATTCATTTTCTCATTCATATAATCCACATAGTAGAAATTGATTTTCATATAGACATTTATCAAAAACCATTCATATAGACATTTATCAAAACCATTTCATTTCCAAGAGATATTAGATATCAAAATACCAAGAGATAGTTTTCTAAAATGAACACACTTTCAAAAACATGTTCTAGTTGGTCTTTTGCCTTAGAATTGTTTTGACCAACGATTTCAAGGAGATTCTTTTTAGATCGTAAAACTTGTTTATGCTAATCTCCAACTAATATAAAAGATCATAGATCAAAGCACTTTGAAATTGATTTTTGTTTCCAAACCATATGCTTTGATTGAGAAAAAAATACATTTGAAAATTTTCATCATCAAAACTAAACACAAGAGTAAAATATCAATCTCCTCCTTTTTGATGATGACAAAACTTAAAATCAATTTCAACATATATCTCTCCCCCTTTTTGTCATAAATCAAAAAAGGTAAGTCTTTTGAAAAAATGGACTCTTCCTGGAATCAAAAGATAATCTCTCTCCCCATTTTTAACTCTCCCCTAACGAGAGTTTGAAAAACTTCATTTTGAAATAAAAATATTTCAAATGATTTCACAAATCTTAAAATAGATAATCTCCCCCTTAAACCAAAAATCTTTTCAATAGAAATGAATTGGAGATAAACATAATCAAGAAAAGATAGTTTGAAGAACTAGAGATAGCTCCCCCTTAAGATGACATTATTAATATCAAACATAATTTTTGAGCACGTCATATATATATATAAAAAAAATTCATGAGATGCCAAAAAAGAATTTTCATACCATATTGCGAACTCATGATCATATCAGAGCCAATCTATATCTTTCAAAGAAATCACTCATATTTAAACAATCAAAGCACTAGATCAAATGCATAGCCATTCATCATATAAGAGGCATATACATTAAATGATCAATATAGGAGTGAAATAAATCATTTCAAGCAAATAGAAAGACTCTCTTTGAAAAAGACTCCCCCTTAAACTTATACGGGAGGTTTTAAGATATAAAGACATTTTTCATATAAAAATAGAATAGTAATTTGTCTCAATTCAAATGATTTTCACAAGAGTAAAATATAACAATGATCATAAATTTGAGGAATGAACCACATGCACTCACATATATATTCAAAGAATAAGTGGTCATCCAAAAACATAAATCTAAACAAGTTATGGCAAATTTAATGCAAGACATATTAAGGATAGGCTTTAAGAACATACATTTGTCTTTTGATAATATTAGCCATACTTGTAATCACATAGGATCATTACATATAGATAACTTCAAGAAGCAAGATGATCCTTTAGCAAATAAAGCATGATTTTATACTCAAGTATTCATTTGTCACACAAAGATAATCAAGCTATTTCATACAAGAAAAATAGCATTATAAATGATTCAAGACATGAATAATATATGCCGTTAATAAACTTTTTAAAACATCTAAGAGCTTGATGGCATAGTCCTTTGATTTAACCAATGATAGATATGGGAGACATGAAGGATCTAAACTTCTTTATACAAAAGCACTTGAACTCAACGATTGACTGGGATTTATCTAGATTTTGATTATCAATGGTACCAATTGATATTTTCTTTTTGAGCAAGATCCCTTATGAATATATGATTAATTTTCATATGTTGAGTCATGAAATCTAGAATTTATGATAGGGCTATAGCATTTGTATTGGCACATTTGATTTGGAATATTGTGGGGATTTATGCCATAGTCTTTTTGTTCCATTCATAGGATTCGAGCAACTATATAATCACTTTTAGTGAAAGAGAATGGAATGGAAATTCACTTCCTTCTAAATAAAGACACTAGGAAATTTCTTATAAATTGTATGAGCCACTAGTGTTCTTTCTAGCTATTTTGCCTCCAAGATGGGATTTCTTAGGATTGGATTGAAATCTAGCATATAGGCAAACACTAAACACAATGTTCATCCTATTAGCTATAAAATATAGCAATTGTCCAATCATATTTCTATATAGCTCATTTTTCACCATTTGGCATTTCTCATAATTGTCTAGGCTTGATGTACTACTCTTTTGAGTAGCTACTAATTTGCTTTGAAGAAAATTAGATTTCTTAAGAAGATGTATTTTTGAAGGGAGATATATAAATTCCTTTATCTTCTTGCCTAGATTGCAATCTTTAAAAGAGTTTTTAACTTTCCCATTATGCTCATTTCAAATTTCCCTTGGCATTATAATGACAATTTGATTCCATAGGGATTTATTTGAGGATTTGAATAAAATGTTATCTACATAGATTATTTGTAGATTCATAAAATGTCCTTGCTATGAGGCTTAGAGTAATGTTATATCTATTTGTCCTCTTTTAGATTCTTCCTCTAGAATAAACTTGCTAGGACTTTCATGTCATGACTTAGGGGCTTGTTTTCAACAATATAGTGCCTTGGAGAGTTTGAGCACATAATTCTCATATTGAGGATTCTTAAGATTGGGAATTTGTTCCACATACACTTCCTCATTTATAACCACTTAAAAATACTCTTGACATTCTCTTGATGAGCTTAAAGGATTTGTGGCATGCTAATGCCAACAACATTCTTATGGTTTCTAGACTTACTACGGGAGCCTAGGTTTCATCATAATCTTTTCCTTTTTCTTGACTATACCCTTAAGCTACTAATCTAGCTCTATTCCTCTTTTATCCATTAGAGCTTCCTTAATATTTTTGGTTTCTATTTGAGAAATGACTGATAGAACACATATTTTCATATTATTTAGCCCTCAAATTTAGTCTTTTTGCACATTAGTTGTGTCCTTTTTATTCATCTTGGTTTTATTTTATAGGAATTGGGCTTCACACTATTTTACTTTATTTTTCCAGGTTTAGGACTATGGGAGCATGAGATGGGGCATGAAAACGTCTTGATGGCAATGAGATATCTTGGAAATTGGAGAAAGAGAAGTAAGGGCAATTTTAGCAGATTTAACCTCCTGCACTTCCTTCAGTATTTTGGCCAAGATAAAGTTCCAGAATGAAGATGATGTCTTCAGAGATATTGTAGAGGACTTCTAGGTCTTTCTAGAAAGGTATTGTTTGTCCAAATCCGAGTTCGTTTGGGCCTTCAAACAGCACTTCAAAGTCGGGGCTAGGAAGTTGGGTCAAATTAGGAAAGCTGCACAGATGCTGATTCCTTAAAAGGGACATATCTTGGGCGTCCGATATCCAAATCAAGTGATTCAAAATCCCAAATTAATCTAATCTTCCTGATCTACAATTCTTATGAAGAGGCCTAAGCCCATAACGCGCTCTAACCTATCCGAAATCGGCTGTGAAGTGGCAGTAACCTAGGGTTTCCTCCTTAAGCCCTACTTAAGCACCTTAAGTGGAGGATTTGGAGAGCATTCTTGGAGAGGGCGTGAACAGTAGCCAGCTTTCATTCTCCCCATTGTTCTTGTCAAGATGGAGGGCTAAGGTTCTGTAATCAGTTGCAATACCATCCTTGTTCCCGGTTTGAGTCTTTGGTTTTAATGGAAATCATTTTTTAGTTTTAACTTTGTTGTTCTCTTGTTTCTGTTCTCTCTTAAATCTGTGTATGTGTTGATGCCGGTTGGATGAATGCATGCATTGTCTTTGTTTGAGAATCCAAGGTTTTTGTGCTCGGTTGAGGCTTTAACTAAAAGCAAGAACAATCAGTCTCGAATCTGTGCAATAAGGGGAATCAAAACTGATAAATCGAACTAAGAGGTTTCTGAAATCTGTTTATTGGTTTTCTTTCCAATCTTTGGCGGTTGTTAAAGGATTATTCTGGTTTTTGATTTGAGAATTGAAACTAAACAATTGGTTTATTGAGAAGGCGATGAAAACTGGGATAGAAGGTTGGTTTGCAATTGATTGCATCTTGATTTCTTGTGTTATTGCTTGTTTAGTTTTCTATTTTTTATCAAAAACTTCCCCCCCCCCCCCCCCCCCGTTTAGCCTTGTTTTGACAGATACGCTTGAGGTTTGTTGGGAGACGACTTAGGGTTGCACCCTTGCTGCAAATCAAAATTCTTATTCATCTAATCTATTGGTGTTCGACAGCCCCGATCAATGACAAGCTACATATTTTCTCTCTTAAAAATGATAATTTTCTCTTTTCATGAGCTACATTTTCTTCATTAGGCATTTAAACAAAATATCATTTGATAGATTTGATTCCCTTGATCTAATGAGAAATTTTCAGATCTTTATCCTAATTCTTTATCACCACCTTCTTTGGGTTTTGGAACTTCAACCCTCACATAATTAACTATAACTAGAATAGATTCTTCTACTATTAGAGTTCTATAATTAAATACTCTATATGCTTTACTTTGAGTAGAATATCTTAAGAAAATTCTTTCATCACTTTAAACATCAAATCTTTCCTAAAGAGTTTTTACCACTGTTAAGGATAAAACATGTACTACCAAAAATATGAAAATATAGAATATTTGGTTTCCTTTCTCTATATAACTCATAGGGGTTTTCTTTAAGATGGGATCTATGAATCCCTTTTGATCTAATGAGAATTTTTCATATTGAGATCATTCTTCTTATAGGTTTAGGAGCTTCAACACGAATATCATCAATTATAACTTATATGGGTTTTCTTTAAGATAGGCTTTATAGAAATCCTATTCAACATATAGCATGAGGTGTTAATGGCTTAGACAAAAAAGGAATTTTATCACATAGCACAATTCTAGCCATTTATTGTAAAGATCTATCTTTCTTTTCAACTACCTCATTTTGTTCTAGCACTAGAAAATTATGGTCAATACCATTTTTATCACAATAGTGCTTGAATTGTTCATTTCAAAATATCCCCATGTTCACTTTCTAATTTTTGAAATACACATACTTTTATCTTTTGAAAATATTTCAAATGGGCTAAATATTTCACTTTTAGATACAAGACATATTTCCCAAGTTACCTAGAATAGTCATCTACAATGACACGGATAAAATGTTTTTCAATTTAGGCTTTTGGGTTCTCATAGGTCCAATAAGATCTAAATAGATTGAGATTAGAGACCCAGAGGTTGAGATTTTATTTGAAGGCTTAAATGATATACTTATTATTAGCCTTTTATGGATGCCTCACAAATGTTTTTCATATTCAAGCTTTAGGCACTTTCTCAACAAGATCATGTTTGGATAGATTATAGAAGCATATTCATATTTGCATGACTTAGTCTATTATGCCATAGATAAATATTTGAGATATGAATTATACTAGGCATTTCTCTTATACTAGACAAGAATAAGTCTATGCACAAATTCTATCCTATTTTCTATGATCTTCATTTTATTTGTGACAAGATATTTTCACATGAATTATCATTAAAGCATACTTTATATCTTTATCACATAATTGACTTATGCTAGCTAGGTTATGCATAGGAGCATTTATCAAGAAAGTATTTCTAGCATATATCAACAAACTTCGTTCTTCCCTCACTCAATGCACATATCAAAACATAATAGAGTGCAAGCATATCATTCATTTTTATCAAAAACTAATAAGCATAGGGAGTTAAGGGATAGAAGCATACCACCAAGATTTTGATTAATAAAATCTTTCTTACACTTGGTTGGCAAAATGAGGAGTGATCTTCTTGTCCACTTCCTCCTTCCTTCATGCTTGATCCATCCATAAAGATTTCTCTTTAAAGTTCATTTGGATGTCAAGCAACCTATATAAACACTATCCACAAGCTTTTGGTGCCCAAACCACCTTGGGTTCACCCATGTTAGCATAGAGCTCCTCCTTAGGAACCCAAACTTGTTTTAGCTTATGTGGATGTTTTGTTATGAAACCTTTATGTTCAAAATGATACCAATGACTAGGATGTGTAGCAAAGGGTTTTCGTTTGAAATTCATTTTCCTTTTATCCTTATGCACATTTCTCTTAAAATGATCATTTTTAGGTTTCAAAACATACTTGGATCCTTGGGGTTTAATATAGGAAGTATTAGATACTTTAGTTCCCTTAGGAATCCATTTCATTTTAGGACCACTAGATGATTTCCTCCTAAAAGGACAACTAGATACAATGTGGCCTAACTTGTTACAATGAAAACATTTAATATCATGAAAGATGTGTATAGATGAGCTTTTGAAATTTGCTCTTTGATTATGAAAGTTTTTAACACCTTTAACATGATCACAAGAATTTGAAATCTTCCTATTTGAAATAGGTTTCTCATTTAAAGGAACATTAGGAGATTTCAATTGATTTTCATTCAAATCATTTTTCATTGATAGTTCATTATTGGAAGCAAGCAAATATTCATTTTTAGATTTTAAAGCTTCCAATTCATTTGACAACAAGTCTAATTGATCTTGAAGAGTTTTGTTTTTCAAACATAGTTTTTCAAAGTTGGCATGTAAATCATTAAAAGCATTCAATAACTCTTCATTTGAAAAATCATTCTCATTGTTATCATTATAAGCATACGAAGAACTAGACTCATGATCATTTTCACTATCACGACAATCATCAAAATTGACAGTAGAAGTAGAGGTTACCTCTTCTTCTTTTTGAGCTATGAAGCACGGGATGGGATTTGAGCTTTCTTCTTCCTCTCTTTGTTGATGATTCAAGTGATTTTTATCCTGTAAATTTTCATCAACATGCTCACAACATTTCTTAGTAAGATAAATTGAATCAAAAGTATTCAAAATATCTTTGGCATTAGTGCACTAAGAAATTTTTGCATAAATATTTTCATGCAAAGCTTGATGCAAAATTTTCATGGCTTTGATATTTAAAACAAAATGATTTTTATCATCTTCACTCCAAATGCATTTTGGTTTTGAAACGAATCCTTTATCTACAATATACCACAGATTAAAATCAATGGATTGCAAGTAAATACAGATTCTTTTTCTCCAAAAATCATAAAATGAGCCATCAAAATAAGGTGCCACATTAGTAGGATACCCTTCCTTAAGAGCCATGGATCTCTCCTCAGGTTGTTAAACCTTGAAACAGGGAGTTAGGCTCTGATACCAATTGTTAGAACGGGAGATGCTATGGCACACACCAAGAGGGGGGTGAATTGGTTATTTTAAAAACTTAATTGATAGAACTTGAAAAACTTTTAATACAGGTTGAAGTTTTAAAGATTTAAAACGTGAAGCATATAAAATGACAAATGTGAATCAAGTGAGGAATGCTTGGAAAGATAAAGATGATTTAAAGAACACAAGCACACAAGAACACCAAGATTTATAGTGGTTCGGCTTAACCCAAGCCTAATCCACTACCTTAGCTCCTCACTAAGGATTTTTCAAACCATCCACTAAAACCCCCTACTTAAACCAAGTAGGTCCTCTAGTCCGAGACTAGGAATTACAAAACCTCCCACTCAAATGGGCCCTCTAGCTATCCAAGCTAGGAAAACAAGAAATATATAGTTGGAGAGAATCTAAGAGATGAATCTCTTAGTTACAATGTCTCTCAAAAATAATACAAGGCTTAAATGAATGTAAACAAATTAAGATCACAGCCTTGAAGAGAGAAAATTGAAGCACAGTGAAAGTAAATAGAAACGAGTGTAAAATGTAAGCTCAATTCAATTCGTTCCCGTCCATTAGCCTTCTCTTGATCATCTATGACATGTATATATAAGTGTCCCACGAAGTTGAAGAGAAATATAGCCGTTTGGAGCCGTTGGGATTTGAAAAAATAGCCGTTGGAACTTTCTGCAAAAAGAAATAGTCGATAGAAGAAATATATAGTTGACTATTTTTATAACTAAAGCAAGAAATAGTCGACAGACAAAACGAATAGTCGACTATTTTATAACACAAAATTTCAATAATCGACAGACACATTCCAATAGTCGACAGATGCTGAGATATGAAGAAATTTTTGAAACTTATGAACAAAAATAGTCGACAGATCAAAAGGCATAGTCGACTATTTTTACTCGATAGTCGACCAATGCTAAAATAGTCGACAAATGCTTAAATAGTCGACAGAACATCAAAAATAGTCGACTATTTTGAAGCATAGTCAACAGAATGAACCTGATAGTCGACTATTCTTTAGAAAAACTTGAATTTTCAATACATCCTTATTCGATTCTTTTAAAACCTCATTTTGATTATCTTGAAAGCAAGTTGAGATTATCAAAAGTATATTTTGAAACAAATCACTCTCAACAAGCAAGTTTTTCAAATCACTCTCAACCATACTCAATATTTCTTCTATAAGTTTTCATATCTTGCTTCAAAGCTTATATACTAAAAATTCATTTTCTCATTCATATAATCCACATAGTAGAAATTGATTTTCATATAGACATTTATCAAAAACCATTCATATAGACATTTATCAAAACCATTTCATTTCCAAGAGATATTAGATATCAAAATACCAAGAGATAGTTTTCTAAAATGAACACACTTTCAAAAACATGTTCTAGTTGGTCTTTTGCCTTAGAATTGTTTTGACCAACGATTTCAAGGAGATTCTTTTTAGATCGTAAAACTTGTTTATGCTAATCTCCAACTAATATAAAAGATCATAGATCAAAGCACTTTGAAATTGATTTTTGTTTCCAAACCATATGCTTTGATTGAGAAAAAAATACATTTGAAATTTTTCATCATCAAAACTAAACACAAGAGTAAAATATCACTATAGAGTTAGATTCTTATGCAGAAGAACCATAAACCATAACAATTTCATTAAAAATAACATCTCTGCTAATCACAACTTTAGATGCTTCTGGATCCCATAACTTATACCCTTTAACACCAAATTTATAACCAAGGAAGAGACACCATTTAGACCTTGGTTCTTATTTTCCATTATCAACATGAATAAATGCAGGACATCCAAAAATTTTGAGATCAGAATAATTCGCAGGAGTACTTGACCATAAATCTTCTGGAGTTTTCTTATCAATAGAGAATGAAGGAGATCGATTAACTAGAAAACATACCACATAAGCAGCCTCGGCCCAAAAAGACTTAGATAAATCAGAATTAGATAGCATACATCGTACCTTTTTCATTAAGATTTTGTTCATCCACTCAGCTACACCATTTTGTTATGGCGTACTTGAAACTTTTAAATGCCTTAGAATTCATTCTTTCCTGCAAAAATCATTAAATTCACATGAATAAAATCATTAAACCTTGAATGATATTACTTTCCTTTATTGCTGATTCTATCTCATTAAAAGGATCCTCTACTCAAATCATGGAATCAATTATCCTACTCATTATGACTAATTGATATCCTCATTATAGCTAATTGATATCTTCATTATGGGAGAATATTCTAAGGATATCTTGCATATATTCAGCTACACAAATTGATTCTCTTCTTGTTGTCAACATTTTTAGTATGGAAACTTGATCAATTCCTTGCCTTTGAAGTTATAATTGATATCTTCATTATTGGACAAATTTGCTTCATTATCTGAGAATATTTGGAAGGATTTTACACCATTTGGAGGTTTAAATTCGAATTTCAAATTAGCTATGCTTGTTATGGAAGCTAAGGGGCCAATTGCACAATCAAAGGAGTTTGAAGATCAACTAGAAGTCAGAATTGATCATTTGTTATTTAATTTCGATTTTGCAAGAATTATGAAGGGTTTGGATGATATTTTTAATCCTTGAAATCAGCCATGCATTATTGGAATTGATTTGCTCATTCAAGGCTGATTGGAGATCTACAAAAGTCAAAGGTCTTGAAGATCAATCAAGTTAGCTGATTATAGAAGGTAAATCAAAAATTCAAAACGAAGGGCTAAGATTGGCTTGAAGACTTGACACATGGAGGGCTGAGATTGATCAAGGAAAGCCAACTCTAACACTATATAAAAGGATCTCTTGAAGCCTTTGGAACAACTTTTGGAAGCCCTATTATTCTCTACATCATTGGCCAAGATTTTCATTCTCTCTAAGTCTTTCTTTTCCTCTATCTTCTTGAGAGAAAACTAAGAGAGTTCTCTACACTTCATTGTATTATTTTTGAGAGAACCCTATTTCTCAATCTCTACTATCTTGTAAAGAGCGTACAAAATCCAAACTAGTGAGTGTGAGACTCTAGAAATAGTTTGGTGGTGGTGAAGCCAAGTGAAGGCTTTGGTGGTTGTAAGAAAAGTTTCATATAGTGGATTTGATTGAAAATCCTAAGGAAGGGAATCCTTAGGTAGTGGATGTAAGCCATAAGGGCCGAACCACTATAAATCGCTGTGTCCTTCTTCTCTTCACTCTTTACTTACTCTTGCTTGATTATACTTGTTTGTTTTTGTTTTTGTGTGGCCAAATCCTAAGGCCTACATTCTTGTTAGCTATTATATTCTGATTTGCTTTAATTGATCATTCTTTGTACTCATTCAATATTCCATTTGGTTTATTTAAAGTCTTGTTAATGTGTGCATTCAAATCACATGTTTTTCACCAAGTTGTAATTTGAAGAGTATATTGGATCTAAGCACATACTAACACAGCTGGAGGATATCATATTATCCATCTAGTATTTAAGTGCTCCCGTACTCTCAACTACAATTTTGGTTTATATTAAATTTGTTTTCTCATATATATACGTGCATAATTTTTGCATTAAAGTTTTTAAAAGGTGTCAATTCACCCCCCCTCTTGACTAGGTTAGAACTCAACAGAAATGACGTTGTTTTTAAAACTTCAGGGGTCAAATGAGAATTTTAGAACGTGAGCGTCTCAATGGAAGTGATGAAAAGATTAGGGGCTTCATAGAAAGGGTTGAAATGGAAATTTTAATCTTGAGGGGGGACAAAAGTGACATTTTTGAAAGATTGGGTAGCCATGGCTGACCAAGCTTTCGGCCACACATCCCATCACCAAATTTGACCACGAGAGACTCGAGGAAGTGGGATAAGGGACCTTAGGGCTAGGCCTAGGCCGACAATCGGCCTTGTTATCGACGAAAATGGCTAACTTTTGACCGAAAGTGGCCAAAAAATTTGAACTACTATGATCAAAATTTTGGGGCTTTGATCGAGGTTTTTGGACTCATCTAGGAAAACTGGAGGTGCTAGGGACCCTGATATAGACAACCATTAGCGGTTAAAAGCTCGATTTTGGCTATAAATAGATGAAGTTTGGCTGAGGGTTTTCAAAGGTTGGGACTCAAATTACTCTCATTTTGGGATGAATTGAGAGGTAAGGATAAGGGGATTTTGTTCTTGAGTTGCTAAGGATCATTTTTTGAAAATTTGGAGGGTTTTCGTGTAGATTTGGTAAGGTTTCGAAGCCTCGCCAGAAAGCGAGGCAGTGGGTTTGGCCAAAACTTTAAACCCCCAGTTGGGGTACCTCCAGTCATCATTTCAAGCCATAGAGGGTACCACTAGGATCGACTAAAGGAGTACAGAAAAATGGCATCAAAATCCAGACAACTGGCACGTGAAGATCATGGGCCAATCTTACTCTTAGTTTCACATGCAGGCGCATGCGGGAGCATGAGGCTCAGGTAATTTCTGATTTTTTTTAAATTTCTTAGAAAAATATTTTATAATTTTTGGTGGAAAAATAATTGAGTAGGTATTTATTTTTGAATATTAGAGAAGAAAAATATAAAGAAAATAGAAAAAAATGCAAGAAAATTATGACAAAATGGGTTTTAATGATTATTTGAATAAATATAATGGATATGGTGCTTTGGGCTTGTTGTGAAGTGATTTGTGCAAATTTTTAGGTTTGGCACGAAAATCGAGGCAGTGCACATTTTTCGAGATGTTCTGAACTTTGAGAAAGAGGTGAGTGGTTTTCCCCAAAAGCTTATATATGATATGAATTGCCTATGTTGAGCGTGATAGTCACGAAAGTGGCTAAGTTATATGTCTTTTGTCATACATGTGCATGTATCGTTGTATCGTTATTCGTGATATTTCATTGACATGATATTATTGGCATATCTATACTTGTGTCGGGATGGGATGTTGCCCTGATAGTGTAGCCGTAATTTTTCAAGAGTAATTGATGAAACAACGTTAGGATTATCCAAAAAGTAGGTTGGGATTCTGCCTAGGGTTCCGTGCCAGGTTGGTGGGCCAGAGAAGTTATACTAGGGTATATGTTTGTTCATGTCCATGCATCACTCATTCATGATTATTTTAATCCTCTCTTAAAAGATTCATCTTCTAATGTTGGGCATCTGTCCCTAGAATATTCCACGTTCCAGGCGAGATTAGCAGCCAAAAAGGAAAATGGGTGATCAATGCATGAGTATGATGGAGGTTTTGTGGGCCCTATGCCAAGGCCAAGACCCTGTATCAGATGACCTTGTATTTTAGTTTGTACCTATTATCGTACAGTTTTTAAACTATTATTATAATATTATATTGGGCGAACAATATGTATGAACTTATACATGTTATGCTTTTTGAGGCTTCTTAAGGTTCTGATCTTGCTTCCGCTTATGTTTAAGTATTTCATTTCCTTAGTTCTATCTTGGGAGTGTTATTCTTATATGATATGTTGAGGATTTTAGCATAATTCGTATATATATATATATATATAAATCCTAGCATATATGAGACACGACGCCCTGAAGAGGCGGGGCGTTACAATAATTATTATCCATCAATACATCACCAGAATTCAAAGTTTTATATGTCGAAAACTAATCTTTATTAGGAGACATATGAAACGTGCATGCTATGTCAAGAATCCAATCTTCACTAAGTTTAATAACCTTATTAGATACCACCATAAGTTCCATATCATTATTGTTATCTTCAACAACATTGATTTCACCAAAAGTTTCTAGTTGTTTCCCTTTCTTGTTAGATTCATATCTCTTAAGTTTGTTCTACAATTTATAACACTCATTCTTTATGTGTTCTTTTTTCTTATAGTAATTACAAGTTTTTTCTTTGTTTCTAAACTTGGATCTACTTTTCCCTCAATCACCAGAATTTATATCTTGTGTTCTCCCTCTAATTAGCAATTGCTTATTAGAAAAGCATCTCCCTCTCCTTGATTTTCAAAATTTCCCAATAATTGCTTATCAATTTTTTTTTTTTGAGAACAAAACATCATAAACTTTATCTAGGGTGAGAGTATCACGACTATAAAGTATGGTGTCTCTAAAAGTTGAATACGAGGCCGATAGAAAACATAACAAAATCAAACCTAAATTCTCATTATCATACTTAACCTCTATACTTTTCAAATCAGAAACAATTTCTTTAAAAATGGTTAAATGGCTTTCGATTAACGTACCTCCAGCCATTCAATGAGAATATAGCCTTTGCTTGAGATATAAATTACTGGTTAAGCTTGTAACACCCCACTTTTCCCAAGCGTGTGTTAACCAGGGATTTTGGATATTTTTTTTTCAACATACACTAAACATAATTGTTCCCAATAATCCCATTTTACCTTCTCAGCATATCAAACTTAAAAATAAATAAGCTAAGATAAGTAATGATCATATATGCAGAAGCAAGATCGAAACCTCAATGGTACATAACCGTCAATTTCTTATTTATAACCAAGTAACTATATCAATATTCAACATTGTTAGAACAAGAGGTGCTATGGCACACATAAGAGGGGGAGTGAATTAGTTATTTTAAAAACTTAATTGAACTTGAAAAACTTTTTGATACAAACTGAGGTTTTAGGATTTAAAACGTGAAGCATATAAAATGACAGATGCAAGTTTACAAAGATAAAAATGTGAACCAAGTGAGGAATAATGAAATGCTTGGAAAGATAAATAGATTAAAGAGCGTAAGCACAAGAAAACTCAAGAATTTATAGTGATTCGGCTTAATCCAAGCCTAATCCACTACCTTAACTCCTCACTAAGGATTTTTCAAACAATCCACTAAAACCTCCTACTTAACCGAGTAGGCCCTCCAGTCCAAGACTAGGAAATTACAAACTTCTTGCTTATACAAGCAAGCCCTCAAGCATCCAGCTAGGTAATACACCCCTTGCTTCAACGAGCAAGTCCTCTAGCACAAGCTAGGAAAATAAGAGTGATACAAATGTAAACGAGAAGCTAAGAGTTGACACTCTTAGTTATAAGTTCTCTCAAAATGAAAACAAGGCTTGAATAAATTAATACAAGTTAAAATCAAAGCCTTGAAGAGAGAAAAAAATGAAGCACAATCACTGTAAATACAAACGAGAGTAACAGTAAGCTCAAATTATTTCATTCCCTTCCATTAGTCGTCTCTTGATCCTCCTTGAGTTGTATATATAGGCTTCCCAAAAGATTAAAGAGAAATGTAGCCGTTTGTGACCGTTGGGATTTGAAAAACTAGCTGTTGGAAGCTTTCTACGAAAAGAGATAGTCGACAGAAGACAATAGATAGTCGAAAGATTCATAAATAAAACAAGGCATAGTCGACAGACAATAAAGCATAGTTGACTATTGTCTAACAAAAACTATTCATAGTTGACTATCACATTCACATAGTCGACACATTCGAAAATATGAAGAAAATTTTGAATATCATATACATACATAGTCGACAGAAGAAAAATCATAGTCGACTATCTTTGCATAATAGTCGACATAGTAGAATATAGTCGATAAAAGTCATACATAGTCGACAGAACATCAAGCATAGTCAACTATCCTTAGGAACATAGTCGACTATTTATGGGTATAGTCGACAGATTGAAGTACATAGTTGACAGATGAAGAAGATAGTCAACAGAATGAAGCTTGAAAACATTAAAACATATTTACATTTCTTTAATTTATATTTTACCTTCCATTTACTTTAATACATAAATATAAATAAGAAAGTACCCCCTATTTGGATTTGTTGTTGCCAAAATACAATAATCTATTTTTTTTTTTTTTTTACATGGGAGAATGTAACGTGCATGGTTGACCACGAGAGTTTCTAGAGACTTTCCAGTCTTGAGGGTTCTGAGAGTCAAGTGTCTCGAGAGTCTTGTCGCCAAGGTGCGATGAGAGTAGAATCTCGTCTCCAACGTGCACGTGCGTTGAGGGTCTCGTGACCAAGGCGCGCTAAGGGTCTCGTGACCAAAGCACGCTGAGGGTCTCGTCACCAAGGCACGCTAAGGGTCTCGTGACCAAGGTAAGCTGAGGGTCTCGTGACCAAGGTGAGATGAGGGTCTCGTCACCAAGGTGAGCTGAGGGTCTCGTGACTAAGGCGCGCCGAGGGTCTCGTGACTAAGGCGCGCTTAGGGTCTAATGATCAGGTGACCTGAGATAACCGACTGACCTGAGATAACCAGGTGACCTGAGATAAATGGGTGACCTGAGATAACCGAGTGACCTGAGATAACCGGATGACCTAAGATAACCGGGTGGCCTGAGATAATCGGGTGACCTAAGATAACCCGGTGGCTTGAGATAACCAAGTGGCCTCCAATAACTGAGTGGCCCTCATAACCGAGTGGCCCTCCATAACCGAGTGGCCTCATAACTGAGTGACCTGCAAAATGAGACCAACGTTAGGGCGCGGGTGGGGGCCCCCGCGCAAACCCTCCGATGCCTAAGTTAGTTCTCGAGAGCCAAAAATATGGAATTGTGTTGAGGAACCCAAAAGTGTGTACCTTGTGATGAAGGCATGGTTTTCTATTTATAGCGGAGGAGAGAGAGTTATGCTTGAAAAACCAAAGCAGTGTCTTACCCACTCAGCATAACCGAGTGGGTCCTCCCCTCTTGGTCTCGGCTCGACCTCTTGCTTCTTCGGCTTGTTTCCTTGATCTCCTACAACCCATTGGGCCTTTGGGCTTTATGTCCATGTCTCGTGACTCTTTTAGGTCTTGTGATTCTCCAAGTTTGCAGGGCATATCAATTGCTCCCTACTCTTTTAGCTGGGAGCTCCGGGTGAAAGAGTATCTTGTCCTGTAAACTTTTGAACATTACTTCTCTTTTAGCTGCTTCATCTTTAACACATCCTCTCAAGCTTGTTTGCACACCATGCTTTTAAATTTATGGGCTCTAAGGATTTTCAATTCCTTTGCAGAAGTATGAGGTAGATATACTAGTAAGTTTGCTTTCCATAGATATTGAACTATGCACCGAACAATGAGTTTGATTCTGCTCCTAATTTTGGTGTTGTGTGTAGGACAATAGTTTTTCACTTTCTTTTCACTTATTGTCGGGCAGTGAGTAAGACAATGGGCTTGACTTCATTTTTCCCTCGTTGTCGGGCATTGGGCAGGACAATGGGCTTGAATTTATTTTTTCCTCTTGTTGTCAGGCCATAAGCAAGACAACGGGGTCGCGTTGGTTTTTTCCCTCATTGTCGGGCTGTAAGCAGGATAATGGGCTTGAATGTACTTTTACCTCATTGCCGAGCTATAAGCGGGGCAACGGGCTGATTATAAGTTTATCTCATTGCCGGGCTATGAGCGGGGCAATGGGTTTGAATGTACTTTTACCCGTTGACGGGCTATAAGCGGGACAACGGGCTTGAATGTATTTTTACCTCGTTGCCGGGCTATGAGCGGGGCAACGGGCTTGAATGTATTTTTTACCTCGTTGTTGGGCTATGAGCAGGGTAACGGGCTTGAATGTACTTTTACCTCGTTGTCGGGCTATGAGCTGGACAACGAGTTTGAATGTACTTCTACCTCATTGTCGGGCTGTAAGCAGGACAACGGGCTTGAATGTAATTTTACCTTGTTACTGGGCTATGAGCGAGACAACAGGCTTGAATGTACTTTTACCTCGTTGCCGGGCTATGAGTGGGGCAACGGGTTCATTATACTTTTACCTCATTGTTGAGCTATGAGCGGGCAATGGGTTTGAATGTACTTTTACCTTGTTGTCGGGCTATAAGCGGGACAATGGGCTTGAATGTATTTTTACCTCGTTGTCGGGCTATGAGCGGGGCAACAGGTTTGAATGTATTTTTTACCTCGTTGCTGGGCTATAAGCGAGGCAATGAGCTTGAATGTACTTTTACCTCGTTACTGGACTATGAGCAGGGCAATGAGCTTGAATGTACTTTTACCTCGTTGCCGAGCTATGAGCGGGACAACGGGTTTAAATGTACTTTTACCTTATTGTCGGGCCATGAGTGGGACAACGGGTTTGAATATACTTTTACCTCATTGTCGGGCCATGAGCGAGATAACTGGTTTGAATGTACTTTTACCTCATTGCCGGGCCGTGAGCGGGGCAATGGGTTTGAATGTACATTTACCTTATTGTCAAGCTATGAACAGGGCAATGGGTTTGACTATACAACTATACTTTTACCTCATTGTCGGGTCATGAGCAGGGCAATGGGCTTGAGTGTACTTTTACCTTGTTGCCGAGCTGTGAGCAGGGCAACAGGCTTAAATTTATTTTTCCCTCATTGCTGGGCCGTGAGCGGGGCAATGGGCTTAAGTGTACTTTTACCTCGTTGCCGAGCTGTGAGCGGGGCAACATGCTTGAATTTATTTTTCCCTCGTTTCCAGGCTGTGAGCGGGGCAACGAGCTTGAGTTTGTTTTTATTTCCTGTAAGCAGAGCGTAGCGAACAAACTTTCATAAAGCAATGTGTAATTAAAATGCTAACATTTTTTGAAATAAGTGAGTACATCCACTATTTCATTTTTGGTCTTATTGTTGCCTCTGATCTCGAAATACACGGGTCAAGCAAAATTTCAAACAGTTTAGTTTTTCGATCTTTAACATAGGCTCTCTTGGATGTGTCTAAATTTTACTTCCAATTTTCTCTTTGAGGGCATTAATGGTGGCTGACTGCCTTCTTGTAAGGGCATGTCCTTTCGTGGCTCGTCTTGGTGGAATAGGAGGAGTGCCTTGCCATAGTTTCATCGCCCGAGATGACATGTATGGGCTCAAGAACTGGTTCATTGTCTAGAGATGGATTCTCTCCGTAATCCCTTCCTCTCTCTTAATGTCTCTGATTTGATCTCTCCCATTCTTCCTGTCTATCTTCTCCTCTTCGAGGCTCCCTGTCTTTGACTTATACATACCTTCGAAGGTGTTCTTCATGAACTAGCATCTCAATTTGATCTCTCAACTCCTTCCATTGGTCAATGGAATGACCACGATTTCTGTGATACCTGCAATATTCTTCTCTATTCTTCCCCATGGGATGGTTAACCTTTTTTGGGAGTTTAATGAGACCTAACCCATCGATGGCTACAAGTATGGTCGATTGAGGTTGAAGAAGTCTTGTGTAATGGTGGAACTGGGGTCGAGGTACATCTGATCCCCTAACCCGTCTAGAGTCTTCTTCAACATCACGTTCCTTTCTTTTTCGCTCTCTGTCCTGATTCCCACCTATAGCTCTCATAACTTTCGTATGGTGCACGTATTTATTTGCTCTAGCAAACAAATCTGCTAGGGATGTTGGTGGGTTCAAAGATAATGATTCTTGTAGGGAAGTTAACCGTGTTCCTTGTAACATAGCAGACACTGCCATTACAATTGGTAAATCATGAACTTCGAGGGTGGCATTCCGAAATCTATCTACATACTGACGCAGAATTTCTTTGTTCCCTTTTCAAATACTGAGCAAGTATATGGCATCCTTTTTTCTTCAACTATTATTCGTAAATACCTTAGCAAATTCTGTTCTGAGCTGACCGAATGAAGAGATAGAGGCCTTAGGTAAACTGTTGAACCATGTTCAGGCATGCCCTTGTAGAGTTAAGGAGAAGGCTCAGCACATTATGTCATTGTCCAATCCGTGCAATATCATTAACAACTCATAGTTTTGAATGTGATCATAGGGATCATCCTTGTTGGAATAGGAAGTGATTTGAGGCATTATGAATTTTCTAGGCAGTGGCTTCTCCAATAAATCTGTAGTAAATGAACATTTTCTGCTTTGTTGCTCCTCTGTGGCTGGGATCAATTTCTTTCGTTCAAGTACTTCTTTCACTACCCGTTTCATGTCATCTCGTATACTTGCTGTTGTTTGGTTATCAGGTCTTGTTGGCATGCTAGCTCCAATTTCATGGTACCTCCGCCTTTGGGGGCTTCTAACTCGATTTTCCTTTCGTGGGCTCTCATTTCTTCGGGGCGTGGCGCGAGGATTCTTCCTTGGTGGTGGTGATCTATCCTCCTAATAAGGAGTAGATAGGGAATGAGAATCGAGAGTGGCCTCTTGATAGGAATTAGCTCCCACCTCGAGCTGAGGCTCAGGCGGTGGCATAAACTTTTTCAAGGTATCGGGCAACGTCCCTCTAGGCATCATACCTTGGAGTATACCAGCCATGTCTCAAAGTGCTTGCATGCCCTCAACATGTTGTTGTCTCAATGCTTCATACTTTTCCCACAGGACTGTACGTGGTGGCTGTCGTGAAGTCCCAGCTTGATCAACGGGAAGTGGCCTTGAGCCGATGTTAAGTGGAGGTGGGACTAATTGGTTCCCCACCTGCTAGCTTGGGGAAACGAAGCGATTACCTTCTTGGGGTTGAGCATTATGAGGGGGTGGAGGTGCTCCCTGTTGTTGAGAGTTCCGTGGTGGTAGACGTGTTTTTACGTTTTGAAAGAGAGTTCGTCGGTGTCCACGGGTGTTTGTCATTCTTAAGTTGACTTTTTGTCTTGCGTTACCCACAGACGGCGCCGATTGTTGTTGCCAAAATACAACAATTTATTTTTATTTTTTTTACATGGGAGAATGTAAGGTGCGTGGTTGACCACGAGAGTTTCTAGAGACTTGCGAGTCTTGAGGGTTTTGAGAGTCAAGTGTCTCGAGAGTCTTGTCGCCAAGGTGTGATGAGAGTAGAATCTTGTCTCCAACATGCACGTGTGTTAAGGGTCTCATGACCAAGGCGCGCTAAGAGTCTCGTCACCAAGGCGCGCTGAGGGTCTCGTCACCAAGGCGCGCTGAGGGTCTCATGACCAAGGTGAGTTGAAGGTCTCATGACCAAGGTGAGCTGAGGGTCTCGTCACTAAGGTGCGCCGAGGGTCTCGTCACCAAGGCGCGCTGAGGGTCTAATGATCAGGTGACCTAAGATAACCGGGTGACCTGAGATAACTGGGTGGCCTGAGATAATCGGGTGACCTGAGATAACCGGGTGGCCTGAGATAACCGAGTGGCCTCCAATAACCGAGTGGCCCTCATAACCGAGTGGCCCTCCATAACCGAGTAGCCTCATAACCGAGTGACCTGTAAAATGAGAGCAACATTAAGGCACGGGTAGGGGTCCCCGCGCAAACCCTCTGATGCCTAAGTTCTCGAGAGCCAAAAATATGGAATTGTGTTGAGGAGCCCAAAAGTCTGTACCTTGTGATGAAGGCATGGTCTCCTATTTATAGCGGAGGAGAGAGGAGACGTGTGACAATCAGGGCGAGAATCTCGTGGCCCGTTTTGATGATTTCACGGCCCATCCGAGAGGGAAAAAAGGAGAGATTAGCCCAAGCCCACTCGACCATGACCGAGTGGGGGGCCACTCGGTCATGCCTTCGTTTGCCCTTTTCCTTGGCTCAATTTTGAGTGGTTCCCGTACCTCAACTTCATGTGCGATTTACACCTTGATTTAGCTCGAATCTCTTAAAGATCAAAACATGAAAGTTGTAGATAATTCTCTTATATTTCCATAGGACTTTGAATCACCTCAATCAAAGCTCATATGAGAAAGTTATGGCCGAAAAATCAAAGTAGTGTCGTACCCACTTGACATAACTGAATGGGTTATGAAAAGTGAGAGAAAATTGGTCTCCCCATGACCGAGTGAGGGGCCACTCGGTTATGACCGAGTGGGGGGCCACTCGTTCATGCCTTCCTTTTCCCTTTTGTCTTAGTTTGGATCCATTTTCCTTCAATACTTGACTCTGAGCCTTAATAGTGCAGGTGCATTAACTTTGAGCCTAATTTTAGCCTTGATGAAGTATGAATCTCTCAAAACTCAAAACATGAAATTGTAGATAATTCTCTTATCTTTCCATAAGACTTTGAATCTGCTCAATCAGACCTCGTATGAGAGAGTTATGCCTGAAAAACAAAAGTAGTGTCGTACCCACTCAGCATAACCGAGTGGGTCCTCCCTACTTGGTCTCGGCTCGACCTCTTGCTCCTTCGACTTGTTTCCTTGATCTCCTACGACCCATTGGGCTTTTGGGCTTCATGTCTATGTCTCACGACTTTTTTAGCTCTTGTGATTCTCCAAGTTTGCAGGGTATATCAGGATTTAATAAAAATATCTAGAAAATCAAAATCCATAAGAATAAGAAAGTAGAATTTGGGTTTTAGTACAAATTTAGGATTTTGTGATTTTACCACCTCCAAGATATACACTTTCTATTTCTTGAAAAATTCGTTAAAAATCATTTTATCACTAATGAATGTTAGCTATTGAAATACTAGGAGTTAGTTTTCTAAAAAGAAAACATTTTCATATATGTCTCCTTATAAGGTGCTAACCTTCTAGACTTAGAAAAATATGACTTTAAAATCTCAATACTTGAAATTCATTTAGTTTTCATTCTCACAAAGTAATACTTGATACTGAAATTGATTTATGTTGAAAACCACAACCTTGATACATAACTTAGGGATTAAATAAAATATTATTTTTCATCATCAAAACTAAGTATACAAAAGTAAAACAACAAACATGACATCATCAAAATAATATACATATCAACCGAATATCTCAACATAGTCAAAAGACCTATTAAAGATCTAATATGTAAATGACGTCTACATCTCTCTAACATCCCGCATCGAGCGATAGGAACTCTCGGGTTAAGCGTGCTTGAGCTAGGATAGCTCAAGGATGGGTGACCCCCTGGGAAGTTCGCGTAGACCTATCAGAATAGTGTAGGCATCTTAGGCGAATCCTACATCAACCATGCAAAGGGGGGAGATCTGGGACCAATTGTAAGGTCGCATGACGAGGATGTCATGTGCTTAAGGGGGGAGAATGTAATACCCCAATAGCCCAGAGAGGGGTAGTATATATCGAGGATAAGTAAGGAAGGAAACAACACCAGCTGGATACCTTTTGGGCTGAATGCAAGCAAAGAACTCCAGGGTTAAGCGTGTTTGAGTTGGGGAAGTTCAAGGATGGGTGACCCCCTGGGAAGTTCGTGTAGACCCATCAGAGTAAGTTGCTCCAGTCCTTCCTATCATTCAATGCGGGATGTTACAAGTGGTATCAGAGCCGACCCCCGAGCCTCTAAGCACGGTGGTGGGGCAAGCCTCAGCGATGACGCTGAGTCCCTAAGGAGGGTGAGTGTAGGCATCTTAGGCGAATCCCACATCGGCCATGCAAATGGGGGAGATCTGGAACCGATTGTAAGGTCGCATGACGAGGACGTCATGTGCTCAAGGGGGGAGAATGTAATAATATCCCGAGAGCCCAAAGACGGGTAGTATATATCGAGGATAAGTAAAGAAGGAAACAACACCAACTGGATATCTTTTGGGCTGAATGCAGGCAAAGAACTCTGGGATTAACCGTGCTTGAGTTGGGGAAGTTCAAAGTTGGGTGACCCCCTGGGAAGTTCGGGTAGACTGACTGCACTATCACCCTGCAATTAAAACACAATAAAAACAAATCATAATAAAACTTTTATATTTTTTTTTTATTTTGGTGAGAGGTTTATACTCGTTAGTGTATGAGTGCAGTTGTAGTCCAAATTTAAATTTATATTTTCTGGATGAATCCAGGTCGTCCACTGAGAGATTTATTTATGGCAAAAGAAAAAGAATGTCACACACACGCACACACATTTGGACAAATTGGCAACAAGGTTTTTTTTATGGTTTTATTTTTTAAACAACAGATACTAGAAAATAAAGTAAGGAAGAAATTGAAATAAACATTAAACGTAAAAATATGAATTTAGATAGTGCTCGAGTTAAGACAATTTAAGTACCAACCCGTTGATTCCCAAATTTTAGCATAAAAGATTAGCAATATTAATTTAATTTCAGATATGAGGGTTTGTTATTAAATGCAATTAGAGATGATGATAGTTCTACTTTAAGCAATTCTCATACATGATATACGGGATTCTAATTTAAGCAACTACCATAAATTCAATTACAATTAATATATAAAACAACTAAATTAATCATCCGGGTTTGGGTATGATAGCGTTTCCAGTTCTAGTAACTCTCATACATGGCATGAAAGCTCTAAGTTAGGCTTACGCTCCAATCCAAACCTAGTGATTTCTTAATAATTAAGACACACTCATACTGAAATTTAAATTAATGTTACTCATTTAAAGCGCAGCTTTCTTTGGGAATTATTGGCGTTGGACACTGTCCTTGCCTTAACCCAAGATTAGATTTAGCTACTCATCTCTATTTGAAAATTAATTGACAAGAATTTAAATGACATAATTTGAATAACAAAATTTAAATGACGGGAATTAAAATAGTAGAAACTAACCGTCCATTTAGGCGGTGAACAATTAAATGACAAGAATTAAAATTACAGAAATTTAAAGGCATAAACTAACCGTCCATTTAGGCAGTGGATAATTAAAAGACAATAATTAAAATTACATAAATTTAAAGGCATAAATTAACCGGGCATTTAGGCGGTGAATAATAAAGTAACAATAAATGACATAAGAATTTAAAAGAAAAAATGATGGAAGTAAGATCACAAGAGAAAATAAGAGAGAAAAGAAGTAAGAACAAAAGCAATTCTCAAAGAGAGAATTCTAAGGAAATAACTATACTTTGATTCAAGAATAATAATCACACTTACAAATGCAATCAAGTGAGCTATTTATAGGCCACAAGATGCAATACAAACCACACAATTTCAATTATTCAATTAGACATAATTATATCTAATGGGCACTCACACCCTTAAAGTTAAATGGATTTTAGCTATAATACACACCTAATATTAAATAGATTTTAGCTAAAATACATACCTAATAAAGCACTCATAAAGTTAAATGAATTTTAGCTATAATATCCACCTAATAGTTAAATGGATTTTAGCTAAAAAACACACCTAATAAAGCTCTCACATAAAAAAATAAAAATAGATTTCTATAAATTAGTTTTTAATCTTCATTAGGATTAAAAATAATTCTTGGGCCTTCTCCAAATAATATCTTCCATGGGTTGCTCAAATTGGGCCTTAATTCTTCATGGGCTTGAATTCTTCATGGACTTGAAGTCTTTCATGGCTACAAAAAAATAATAATTTAATGTTATTAATAAATTATATATTATATATATGTATTACACATGGCACATATATATATATTAGATTATATTATATATATATTACATGCATGCATATAATGATGTATATGTATTATATATAATTTTATATATTATTATTATTTACTTTAGAACTTCATTTCATTCATCTTTCAATTTAAACTTGCATATAACCATAAAATATATATTAATATCTAATTTAAGCCATTTTTAAGATCAAAAGAATGGTATAATTATAACAAAATTTTTACAAAATTAACCACTAATCATACCCCCCAACTTGAACATTGCTAGTCCCTTAGCAATTAGATTATACACCTGCCAAACTTTATTCACAATAACTATATGAATGTAAAAATTTCAAATTCGAAACCAAAATGCATAAAATCGAATAAATAATTTAGCATTCTAAATCAGATTTTCGGTTAAAGGTCATACAATCTCAGGAATAGCAATTAGGATAACCAACACACAGACTTACTCCCTCGAAGTTTTGACTTCAAATCTCACTATGGATTTTCTTTCCAATAAAAAGGATTCCTCAGGTGTACACACAAGGGGGTGCACCGTTATAAGAGTAAATACAGAACAAGTTCAAAACTCGGTACTATCCCAAATACAAGGAACGTATTTTCATGAAAGAACAAGGAAATTGACATAGCTTCATGATTGGAATAATGCTCTAGACGAGTAACTTCTGAATTTAAACATGATTCCCTACTCCAAACTCGAATGCTGAGATCACATGATTTATAGTATCAAGAGGGACCAGATTGGGTTGTAATGGGGCTATGAGATTAATACGGGTTGTCAAAGAAAATGTAGAGTGTGTAAATGGTGTGTAGGGATTTTTTTTTCTTTTCTTTTCTTTTTTTTCAGCATTTATTTTGAAACAATTGTGCTGAATAGCTAAGAGAATTTCTCTTTTTTTTTTTAATTTTTTTCTCTTTTTTTTTTTTGGTTTTAATATGAAAATAGCTAGACAAACTAATTCCCAAAATCACACCAGGTTGGATAAAATTCATATGGTTATGGGTTAAACAAGGGTAACGAAAGAAGTTGTACTACAAATGGCTCAAATGGGCTAACAAGAGAGGTTGATTTAAAGAAAGAAAAAGGTTTAATAGGCTCAAAATGAAAGAAATTGATCCCCCTATCATGCTTCTCAGTCATCTAAGTCGGAGTTTGAAACCAGTCAAATTCATCCGCTATCATACTAGACATTCAAAGCGAATTGATATTTTGAAGCCATTGAAAAGATAAGATAAACAAGAGAGCATATTTAGAGTAAGTGTTATTTCACTCAGAATTAACGGTTATTAGGCTCAAACACTTACTTGGGTAATAGTCTCCACTTCTGTTGAGGGATAATACAATGTACTAATTAGCTAATTACTGTTACCTTTTGACTTTATGACTGATAACCAATTTTTAAATTTTGAAACCTAAATGAATGCAAATTACTTATTCTAATGCATATACGTTTTCGAATAAGAAATCAATGCATTCATGTTTCATATTGCAAACTTAACCGGCTATCAGTGCATAAATTCAAAACTTTAGGAATAGCGTTATTTAAAACACAATTTTTTTTTTTATTAAGAGCGGATAAAGATAATCAATTCACACAAGACTACAAACTAGCAATAGCAAACTCACAGTTAAATATGAACCAGATAATTCATAACTAGACCTTACACCCCCCAACTTGAATTGCAGTAATAAATTAGGGTTGTTAGGAATACTTGTAACTCCACAAGTCCATAGATTTGTTGTGAACTGCTAAAACTTAAACAACAAATGAGCACACCATATATATATTTATATTTTCATACCAAAATAAAAATTGATGCAAGTCATAAGATAAAAAAAATGCGTCTCAAGAGTACAAAAAGTACTCCTTACTCAGCCATCTTATCAAAGACTTTGCCCAACAACATTCCACAGTTTTTTTTTTTTTTAAGAACACAACCAAGAAAAATCCTGCAAGTTGTACAATAACTAGATGCATCTCAAGAGTACAAAAAATACTCCTTACTCAGCCATCTTATCAAAGACTTTGCTAACAACATTCCAAAGTTTTTTTTTTTTTTTTTTTTTTTTAAGAACACAACCAAGAAAAATCCTGCAAGTTGTACAATAACTAGATGCGTCTCAAGAGTACAAAAAGTACTCCTTACTCGGCCATCTTAATAAAGAGCATTTCTCATAGTGATAAATCTAAATTAATCGGACCCCTTTGGCGCTTGTTACTAATTGCCTTAGACCAGTCTATCCAAGGCTCATGAGGATCGTACTGTGGAACATAAGCATGTAATTTCTCTAGCAGCTTATCAATGGTGGATGTAGAAATGAGAATCTTTCTTGCTGAACGAGAAATGAACTGTTGGTCCACAGCCTGATCAAGAAAAGAGAGTAACCCATCGAAAAAATGGTTAACATTTAAAAGTCCAATGGATTTGATATGGAGATTACTCTTGGCCCAGGAGATTATACAAAAGATTTCTTCAAGTGTTCCAAAACCTCCTGGTAAAGCAATGAAGGCATCTGACTGATAAATCTTACAAGCCATTCGCTCAGACATAGAAGTCGTTTCTATAAGTTGACCGCGTGTAATCCCGGAAATATGTGGTTCAGCTAAAGGGATTGGCATTACACCTACCACAAATGAATTTCCAAGATGTACAGCTTATGAAACATAACCATTCAATCCACGACTTCCCCCTCCATATACCAAATTAATTTTTTTCTCTCCTAATTTTTTACCAAGTTCGCTCACTGCAAGTGCGTAACAAATATCGCTCCCAAGTTGAGAGCCACAAAGTACGCATACGGTATTGATTCGACGAACTAACTGGCCTTCCATGTTTGTTCCTTTTGTATGTCCTGAAAAGAAGTTTGGCGATCAAAAGTAGCTATACAACAATTTAACAAGAAATAAATACAAACAAAAATCATGCATATGTATAAGTAGTTGTGATTGTGGCTCACATCTTCCTCTGGTTTTACGTCCAGAAACGGCTTAAACACTTTCTATGAAGTGGGGATAAGCTTCCCATCCAATTTTTTTATAGATTGGCAAACAAGGTCGTTTTTAGTCAGATTCCCAAGACTATAACGTTGGTGGTCACTTCTGAACTGGGTCCATAAAGCAAGAAGTTCTCATTGCACTATTCCACATGGATGCGTCTCAAGAGTCAATCGGATATCATCCAAAGACTCCTTACTCAGTCCATCCTTTATGAAACTAATTTTATCTTCTCGATTTATGGACGTAAACCCCACAGATTTACATTGTGTGTTACAGGTCCATCGAGCACATTTGTAACAACCATTCACTCTTTTCGCTCTTCTTTTCTTCGCAAAACTACTCTTCCCTAAGCCTGGAAAATGCTTAAAACTAGGCGAAGTTTCACCAGCTAATCGAACGTTTGCTTCGATCAGCCAACGAATATCTTCATGGATGTTATTACGCATCAACAGGCTAAGTCTTTCACACCTAGCAGCATAAATTTTTTTCAAATCATTCTGCGGGAGAGATGGATAGTACTTGTGAATTTTTGAGAGATAAAGATCCATTTTTTTAAAAAAAAAAAAAAAAACTATACTAAGAAGAAAGTAAAGAACTATAAACTTTACAAAAGAGATAAGAGTACCTGATCGGAGAATAACACAAAGGAGAAAAGATTGAGCTTAAGAATGGTGACTTGCCTCATACAGATATGGAGTCTCTTATAGAGCAATGGGCATCACTATTCTACACACGGCTCGAGATATGCCATAATTGCACCGTCAGGTTTGGCGTCCTCTAGCGTCTCATTTTTCAACATTTGGCAATGTGCCTTTTTTTTTTCAACGCTACGCCTCCTTTTTCAACATTTGGCAGTGTGCCTTTTTCTTTAGGGCAATGTGATTGCACTGCCCGAGAAAAATGACTACTACCAGCGTCAATTCTGTCTCCCTCTTCTCTCTATTTTTTTTTTAATTTTTTAATTTTATTATTATTATTATTATTATTTAGGGGCCCTATAAAATCATATATACCACACAAGACAATATTATCAAGTCAAACAAAATTATTTGCACAACGGATCAATTTCAAACACCAATAAATCAATTCTTAAGTACACCTTACCCCTTAACTTGAATTGCGCATTATCCTCAATTGGCAATAAAAGGATAAAAGATAGGCATACTTGGCGGTCTTCAATGCATAAACTCGTATGCAAGAATTTTATTTAGACTGCACACAGAGAAACACTATTTAAGTAATGCAGAAAAGAAACAACTTATATGTATATATATACTTCTTTAAAAAAAAAATTATTATATTTTTATTTTATTCTTTTTTTTAGAGTTTTTTTTTTTTTTTTCCAGTTAAGGATCAAATGAGTGGTTGCCCACCTAATCGTATAATATCTCTCATTCACTACACCACTTTTAAGGTTATTTTCAAAATTATGTAAATTGATTTTTCTCATGAATGCACATACATATTTTGAAAATATATCATCTGGCGGTGTTGGTTTTATTACATCAGAGTACGATACATTAATTTGCATAAACACCTTACACATGTTTAGTTTAATTTGATCTCCAATAATATCGACTAGCCTAAAAGATAGAAATTTAGGCTTAAATGTGGATAAACTTATGACATCTTCACATTTTGGATCTCGAATTTTATCCTCTTCTTCCTCCCAGGTTTCTTCTTTTCTCACATCATTTTGGTCTTTTTCTTCCTCCAAGACTTCATTGACATCTACCTCACTATGATCAACCACTCTCTCTTCTTGCACCAAAGGGTGTACTGTCCTAGGGGCATCAAGTTTCTCAATTATTTCTCCATTCCTTAAGACAGTCACTCCTATGTCCTGCTCCTGACTTTCACTTTTGATGATGAGTTTTGATGTCCTAGGGGCATCAAAATTTAACTGCACTCTCACCCTGCAATTAAAACACAATAAAAACAAATCATAATAAAACTTTTATATTTTTTTTTATTTTGGTGAGAGGTTTATACTCGCCAGTGTACAAGTGCAGTTGTAGTCCAAATTTAAATTTATATTTTCTAGATGAATTCAGATCATCCACTGAGAGATTTATTTATGGCAAAAGAAAAAGAATGTCACACACACGCACACACATTTGGACAAATTGGCAACAAGGTTTTTTTTATGGTTTTATTTTTTAGACAACAGATACTAGAAAATAAAGTAAGGAAGAAATTGAAATAAACATTAAACGTAAAAATATGAATTTGGATAGTGCTCGAGTTAAGACAATTTCAGTACTAACCTGTTGATTCCCAAATTTTAGCATAAAAGATTAGCAATATTAATTTAATTTCAGATATGAGGGTTTGTTATTAAATGCAATTAGAGATGATGATAGTTCTACTTTAAGCAATCCCCATACATGATATGTGGGATTCTAATTTAAGCAACTACCATAAATTCAATTACAATTAATATACAAAATAACTAAATTAATCATCCGGGTTTGGGTATGATAGCGTTTCCAGTTCTAGTAACTCTCATACATGGCATGAAAGCTCTAAGTTAGGCTTACGCTCCAATCCAAACCTAGTGATTTCTTAATAATTAAGACACACTCATACTGAAATTTAAATTAATGTTACTCATTTAAAGCGCAGCTTTCTTTGGGAATTATTGGCGTTGGACACTGTCCTTGCCTTAACCCAAGATTAGATTTAGCTACTCATCTCCATTTGAAAATTAATTGACAAGAATTTAAATGACATAATTTGAATAACAGAATTTAAATGACGGGAATTAAAATAGTAGAAACTAATCGTCCATTTAGGCGGTGAACAATTAAATGACAAGAATTAAAATTACAGAAATTTAAAGGCATAAACTAACCGTTCATTTAGGCGGTGGATAATTAAAAGACAATAATTAAAATTACATAAATTTAAAGGCATAAATTAACCGGGCATTTAGGCGGTGAATAATAAAGTAACAATAAATGATATAAGAATTTAAAAGAAAAAATGATGGAAGTAAGATCACAAGAGAAAATAAGAGAGAAAAAAAGTAAGAACAAAAGCAATTCTCAAAAAGAGAATTCTAAGGAAATAACTATACTTTGATTCAAGAATAATAATTACACTTACAAATGCAATCAAGTAGCTATTTATAGGCCACAAAATGCAATACAAACCACATAATTTCAATTATTCAATTAGACATAATTATATCTAATGGGCACTCACACGCTTAAAGTTAAATGGATTTTAGCTATAATACACACCTAATATTAAATGGATTTTAGCTAAAATACATACCTAATAAAGCACTCATAAAGTTAAATGAATTTTAGCTATAATATCCACCTAATAGTTAAATGGATTTTAGCTAAAAAACACACCTAATAAAGCTCTCACATAAAAAAATAAAAATAGATTTCTATAAATTGGTTTTTAATCTTCATTAGGATTAAAAATAATCCTTGGGCATTCTCCAAATAATATCTTCCATGGGTTGCTCAAATTGGGCCTTAATTCTTCATAGACTTGAATTCTTCATGGACTTGAAGTCTTCATGGCTACAAAAAAATAATAATTTAATGTTATTAATAAATTATATATTATATATATGTATTACACATGGCACATATATATTAGATTATATTATATATATTACATGCATGCATATAATGATGTATATGTATTATATATAATTTTATATATTATTCTTATTATGTACTTTAGAACTTCATTTCATTCATCTTTCAATTTAAACTTGCATATAACCATAAAATATATATTAATATCTAATTTAAGCCATTTTTAAGATCAAAAGAAGGGTATAATTATAACAAAATTTTTACAAAATTAACCACTAATCATAGACTCATCAGAGTAAGTTTTTCCGGTCCTTCCTATCACTCGATGTGGGATGTTACAATCTCGAATACCTCTTTTCCCTTAGCGTCATTACTTTCACTTGGAATGTTTGAATATTCCAATGACATAGTCTAAATTAGATGTTGAATCATCTAAGTGAGAGTTTAGAAATTTTTTGTGAATATAAGCAAGACCATGAACAATTGACATATCCTGACAAGTCCCAGTCCAAGAGAATCCCATACAACGCTTAACCCATATCACGGGAAAATAGCATTCTATGTAAAGGCAACATAGCCACATCGACACATTGGTATAACACAATCCTGCTTAAGAGGGGTAACATCAATGCATGAACCCAGGTATCACTCCACTACTGTGTCAAGCATTATGTTCCTACTCAAAATCATTCCGGATCTCAACACATCCCTGGCCACAAGAAGATCATATCAGCACTATCCCTGGAATCAACGTCCACCTCGAAAATAATGTTATCACTCAAAGGAACATGGGGTGGTGTCCACTCTAAGCCCTGCCACTTGAGCCAGATCTGGGGTGGTGTTCACTCTTAGGCTTGCCACAAGTGGGCATTAGTACTCCTTGGCACGCATCCCTAATGCTATGACTCAAGGGCTACATCCTAGGTTGACATCCCACATCCCACATGGACAACACATAAACATGTCAATGTCGCAACACATAACATGCATCATATAAAATCAACATTTCAATGTATGTATTTTAACGCACGAAATTCAATGCACATATATGAAACATTTTGGGATGAACCTCCTACATAAAACCAACCATTCACAAGTTAAACCATTTGCATGAAATCAAATCAAGTATAGGGTCAAACCACCCAAAATAAACCAAGTTGAAGAAGAAACTCTCACAATAAACCAAGTTATAGAGGCGAACACTCACCTTAACTATAATTCAGAACACCTCAATTCTCATGCCAACCTCGATTTTCATGTCAGGCCTCAAATAATCATATCAACATCTATTTTTTCATAAAATTCTCATGATTTCTCCTTATTTTCTTCATATTTTTCCCTCAATAATTCTAAAATAAATACATCCTCAAGATTTTTTTCAAAACTTTTCTCCATCATAATTCATAAAATATTTTTCTAAAATTATTTAAAAAAATTAAGAAATTATTGCGCCCTCACGCGCCCCCGCGTGGCTTGCCTGTGCGTGTACTACACTCGCTCAACTTTCCGATCGTCTTCAATCTTTTTTCGATCACCGACGAGGCTCCGATCAATAATCTGATCCCATTATATTGAAGTACTCTTTAAGTCAGTCTCAATAGCACAATGCTTGGCCTAAAAACATCATCGGAGGTGCCTCGATTTGGTTAATTTTAGACCAACTCAAACAACCCACTCGAAACCTATTCAAATGAACTTGAAAACCTCCCAAATTCCCCAGAAATGGCCCCTTAGACTTGGGGAACAAAAGCCTCTTATCCTTCTCCTTCAATTTTTTCTCAAACTCTCGGATTCTCGAGTTTAATTTTTAAAATTTTCAGCCATTTCTAACCCCTATTTATACTTGATTTTTAGCCATGTTGAGCCATTCGTTGTTAAATCAAAGCCTTTAATGCTCTGATATGCCCTTTAATCATCTCAAATCGTTGTAATTTGCCTCGAACACCCCTCTCCTGATTTTTCGGTGACTCACAGCTGTACTTCACCATCCCTCCAACAAATCACAATCATACTCGACCCATACACATCCCAATTGATCCACCATGCCCTGGGGCCCATTCTGGACCCTAAAACGACACTCTCGATCATGGCAGGAGCCTGATCGGTGGTGGTAATGGTGGCCAGCGGCGGCCATGGCTATTTTCTTTAAAATTACGTTTGGGCCTCCTTAAATTTCTAAACTTCATTTAGGCCTTTCCATGCAACCACTTGAGTTCTTGAATATTCCACAATGAACCTTAGAATTTTCTCTTTCACATTTTATCCCCCAAGTTTCTTTTTACCACTTTTAGCTAAGATTCAAAAATTACATTTAGGCTGAAAAGTATGCAAAAATCATGTTTTGAAATCACGTTTTGATCGTGAATCCCTTTTTTTTTTTACCCCAAAGCCACTTTAAGGTTGTTCCTTAGGCAAAACTTAAATCCTCTCAGGGTTTCATCGACTTCCCGGCAGTCCTTTACCATTATTCTGTTTCTTAGCTTGAATCATAACTATACCAAAAACTATCTCTAATCCAATTTGTCTCTATGCCATAAATCTTAGCTCAGGAACTCGTCAACCACATATTCTTTTCCTTAGAAATATAAGCTCCAGAGTACTCCTTGTAGTTGATTCGGTCACTTATTCATGGTATTTTGATATCCATTTTCCACAAAATTTCATATTTCCACCAAAACACTTATTTACAAAATTTTCGGGTATTATAAAGCTCTTCGTCATACACAACTGTTCTAGTTTCAACCATAGAATAGCAGCAATTTTTTCTTTCAAAACATCTTACAAAATTTGATTCGATAAATGCAGATGTATATGAGATAAGGACTTACGATCCTTACATTGTTTTTCCTCAATGCTCCATGATTGTGAAATTTTTTCAAAACCCAAAAATGCATCGTCTAAATCTATTTGTGCTAAAATTACATGCATCTTAATCTGCTATAGCGAAATATGATATTCCGATCTAATAGAAGAATATCGTATTTCAACATAGCCATTAAATATCTGCAAATAATATCAAATAACTTAAATAAGAAACCTAATTAAAACAAACCAAAAAATATTGAATTTGGGCCAAATCTAGACAAAAATCAAATCTGAAACTAGGTTGATAGATCTGAAGAGGGTCAATTAGGTCGGACCAGATCCAGATTGAGATCTGGGTGAGATGGGCCAAGATCTGGGTAACAAACTTGGTTGTTGCTTCAATGGCTGACCAAGAGCAAGATGGGTCAATGGTGGTCGGAGATCGATGATGAAGGTGCTGATGGATCGGCTGCCAAAGCGAAGAAGAAGATCGGTGAAGGCAAGTCGACTGACGATGATCATCAAAGGCTTGTAGAGGAGATTTGGGCGATTATAGACGCGCTTGCAGGTGGCCAATAGTCGACGGCAAGAATATACAAGAAACAACAGGGACTTACACAAAAATTGTAGGGTTTACAGAGGGGGTTTAGAGCTTGCCTTTTAATAGCAGATTCCCACCTCTTTGCTCTGCCGCTGCACAAATTAATAATTTTTACTAATTACATGAAACTTCAATGTGAGACCTATAGGCGTATCTCCCATAATCTAGCTAATTCGATATAAAATCGAGGCTATTACGGGTATAAGAGATCACTAAAATTTAGGAAGTGAAGAGGGCTTGCCTTATTTCGCAGATTTTGAGCCTTAAATGCCCACGCACTGCAAAATAATAATAACACTAAAATATGCTAAAATACAACCTAAAAATAAGATTTAATCCGTAGAACATATTTAATACAAGCTGATTAACCTACCTCGTCCTTCAGACCTTCAATTGCACGGAGTAAAAATCAACTTCTGAATTTTTCCCTCAAATTTCTCTCTTCTTCGCCCCTTTTTTCTTCTCTCAAATGCTCTTGGTTTCTTCCTCCAATTTAGCCTCAATTGAAGCTTAAATAGTAGCCAATTACACAAGAAAAATTGGCCAAAATACATGGCCAAATTGGCCTTAAAATTCGTGAAATCAGAAGGCGTGGGAGCAACAGCAGCATGAGCGCACCAGCGTGCACCACGTGACTGTGAATTAGCTAGCACTGGCGCCCCAAAATGGTGTCGTTTTGACCCCCCTTGCTGCCCAAAATAATTATTTCCTACTCCAACGTGCGCAACCTCCTGCAGACTTGAACTCGCGATTGCGCCTGCCTCCATCACCCCCATGTGCCACGGCCAGCCATCACCTTCATTATTGTATACACACATAATTAAATTTAAAGTGAATCCTGGCCGCTTCAGCAAATCACATTTTAACCCCCACAATACCACAATACCCTCTATTTACACATGCACCCGAACTTCCATTTTCGCTTATTCCACTTATACCCCAAACATTCCAAAAATTCACCTAATTAATTCTATCATTATTTTCATAATATTTCCAAATAATTTAATTAATTACCCTTAATTTCCTATTTCCTCAAAACAATATAAATTCTTATTTTTCATTAAATCTCCAAATACCCAATAACGACCTCAACACTGATGTTTATAATTATTATTTATTTCCAAATTTCGGGATGTTACAGTCTGGGCCCAATCTTGGCCCTCTCCTTAGGCCCAATCTCGACCTTCTCCTCAGGCCCAATCACGGCCCAGCACCCAGCTTGCCACAACATCATTACAATCCCACTGGATATCCATGCGGCAGTCCCAGATCCTGTCCTCATTAATGGCGAATCCGATCCACATTAATGAGGGTCCCATCGCCAACATGCTACCGCTTGGGAACCTCCACCAGCGCCGGATAGCCAGTTCCATCACCTGCAAATGCATGACTCATGCATGCAGGAGGACATCTCCTCCTTCTATATCAACTAGCTCTCTTCAGAGCCAAGGTATGTTCTGATCCCTGACCTACTGATACATTATCTCTCTTACTCACTTGACCATCGAAATACTTGTAGGTGCCAGCCGGCCCCCGGACGGACCCGTCGCCGGAGCTCGCGCCCCACCTCCGATCGCCCTCTTTGATCAGGAAGCAATATCTGGCGCCTATCGTGGGGCTCGGTAAAACTTACCTACCCCATAAGCTCATAAAAAGCCTTTCGAATCAACCTCCCCGCTGTTACGCCATGGTGCGAACCAGAAGCGCCCCCGCCCAAGAGCCAAATAACCCCGATCACCCTCCACAAAATCCAATTGTCATAGAGGTCCTTCTCCAGACAGTCAAGCAGCTCCAGAATCGAGTTACCGAATTAACACAAAATTAGTAGCGTGACCAACCCAACGAGCAAACTGACTGTGATGCAGAAGGCAGTTGTCACCAATACCACCAGGCTACCCATACCTTAATTCCCTTACCTTCTGCGTCCCTATACTCTCACAGCTATCACTTCTCCGAGTTCATCATGACCGTTCCCCTACCCGACGGCTTCCACCCTCCCTATGCTTTAGAACCCTATGATGGCACCACGGACCCCCAGGCTCACCTCACCACCTTCAGCGCCGCCATGCTGATAAGCGAAAGCTCAGACTCGATCATGTGCTGGACCTTCCCTAGCACCCTCAGAAAATCGGTAATGTTATGGTTCTCGTCCTTAGAGCCGAATTTTATCCACGACTTCTTTAAGCTAGCCACTCACTTCCTCACTCATTTTTCCACTAGTCAAGCCCATCACAGGACCTCAGCCAGTCTTATCAACCTGAAACAGGGCGAACATGAGCCACTGCGGGCGTTCATGAACAGGTTCTTTCAATAAGCTCTCCGGATAAAAGATCTCAACCCTACGATATCCTTGCACGCCATTATAGCTGGATTAAGAACAGGTCCCTTCGCCGATTCATTGGCCCAAAAACCCTCCGCTTAGAACATGCTTGGTAGGGTATATCAACATAGAAGAAGCCTTGGTCGCCCGACACGTTAAAGCTGAGCTACAAGTACAACCGCAACCGGCCCCCCAACTGGGACCCCCTCCCAACATCAACACAGCCATAGAAGGGACCCCTACCGAAACCAAGAAGGTCGGGATCACAACAAAGGGCGGAGAGAACTGCCTCGAGCCCTCGAGCCACCCTGATTACACTATAATGCCTACACTCCCCTCACAACGAGGCAAGACAGAATTTTCTAAGAAGTTTACAATACTAGGGTCATCCCTCTTCTAGATGTCAATGAACAATGATCCCCTCGCTACAACACAGACACCAGCAAGTGGTGTGATTACCATCGCATGTTCGGACACACGACCGAAGAATGCGCCGCCCTAAAAGACCAAATAGAGCGGTTGGGTAGGGAGGGCTACCTCCGTCAATACATTTACCGACTAGACCAGAGGCGATCCCCCCAGGGCAACCTGAGAAGGCAAAGGAGCCGCATCCCTCAGAGGTGGTACCAAGTAGGCGACAGACAAAACATCGGACCACCTCTAGGAAACTCGGTAGTCAGGGTTATTGACACCATCTCTGGAGGCTTCGCAGGCGGGGGAGAGTTAAGCTCGATAAGAAAATGACATCTTCGCGTGGTAATGTCAATAGATAGCACCGAAAAGAAACCAAGGAGAATTCCCCTCCACCTCGCAATCTCCTTTGTCGAGGAGGATATCGAAGGGATCGACAAAAACCTCGACAATCCCATGGTAATCTCGGTTGTCACCACCAACTTCTTGGTGAAGAAAGTCCTTGTGGATCAAGGCAGCTCAGCCGACCTGATGTACTTGTCAACCCTAAAGAAGATGGGAATCCACGAAAGGGAACTAAGACCATTCAATGGAAATCTGATTGGTTTTTCAGGAGAAAAGGTAGGAGTCAAGGGCTACATCGACTTGTTAATTTCATTCAGGACAGCTCCCCTTGTCAAGACAATCTGCATCGGATACCTAGTCATTGACTGTCAAACACCATACATCACACTACTTGGCCACCCTTCTCTCAACAAGTTAGGCGCAATAATGTCCACTCCCCACCTAGCCATGAAGTTCCCAGTAACAGACACCAAGGTCAAAACCATTCACGCCGACCAAAAAAAAGCTCGACAATGTTACCACGATGCCTCAGGATTCAAAACCCCGGGCCCAGTAAGAATGGTAGGGGAAGCAGCACTCTTGGGAACAATGGTCAAGCGGTAAGGACAAATGGCCCAGCCCCGCACTCCAGTGTGCACATAACAGAATTAGAAAAATAAGACCGGTCGGTAGATGACCAACGTTTACCCGAGATAGAACTCCGCCTCGAAAAGACAAACTCTTGCCCAAGACAAGCTATCTATGGCACGAGTGTCACCCCAGAGCTAATATCAACAATAGAGCCCGCCAACTAGCTGAATCCGTGGCATTAGGAAGCAAGGGCACATCTTAACCAAGCAGTCATACTCGTCGCCCCAGAGCCAATATCAGCAGTAAAGCGACCTAGCTGAATTCATGGCATGAGGAACCAAGGGTGCACCTCAACCAAGCAGTCATACTCCTAGGGACTCACTGTTATAATATTCCTAACTAAATAAAAATGGTTACCCCCACTTATTGCTTGTAATAACTTCACACAGACTCCAAACTTGGTCCTCCTTTAAACCATGCTTGGGACCCAAATCGACATGGTTAGTTCGCCCCGCGCAGACCTCGGGCACAGCCCCGTCATTGCTCTAGGCGCCTCAAGCCCGTCTCTGCCCTATTGAGCCACGCCTTGTATCAGACAGGCGCACGGGACCTCGAGCCAGACTCGGTCCTCCTTTAAACTGTGTCGGGACCCAGACCAACATGGTCAGTCTGCCCTGCGCGGACCTAGGGCATAGCCCTATCATTGCTCTAGGTGCCTCGAGCCCGCCTCAACCCTATTGAGCCATGCCTTGTATTAGGAAGGAGCACCGGACCTCGAGCTTCCCTTAGTCTGATCCCAAAGTCGTGCCTTATAACAAACAGGCGCGCCGGACCTGGAGCTTTCCTCGATCTGATCCCAAAGTCGTGCCTTGTAATAGATAGGCACACCGGACCTCGAGCTTCCCTCGGTCCGATCCCAAAGTCGTGCCTTGTAACAGACAGGCACGCTGAACCTTAAACTTCCCTCAGTCTGATCCCAAAGTCGTGCCTTGTAACAGAAAGGCATGCCGGACCTCGAGCTTCCCTCGGTCCGATACCAAAGTTGTGCCTTGTAACAAACAGGCACACCGGACCTTAGGCTTCCCTCAATCCAACCCTAGAATATTTTACATCAGGACACAAGGTACCCAGAAAACTCTTACATTCCATTACAAAATTTTACATCTGATTACAAGCCTCATATCTATAATAATTTTGTGTTACACTTGGTTATCACACTACAACTACCGTACGATACAAATGCCTGGAAGCCTAATGGAGGACAAGCAAATGGATAAAGTAGGGTCAAGCGACGGTCGCTGTAGAACGCACTCTTCAAGATCATTAACAATCACTTTCCCCATAAATCGCCTAAGAATGGCTGGACCCCTTTTGTACTTCCTGACATCCTACCCTCAAAGGGGTCGGATTCTACTAGCATGGCCACTGCTCCTAATGAAAATCCAGGGCAACCCGCCACCTAGGTGACCTCGACATTTATAACTTTCAACCATGGAGAATGTAGACGATCCCCGACCCTAGCCAGATAATATCGACGTTAATGGCCCAAGCTCTCGGACGAAAGCACATGTTGCTTTCACCAGACATAAACCCCAAGAAAGCCACATCACCTATTTTAGACACAACATGTCTCACCCATCCTAGTACTGCCTTAGTCTCAACACACCCTACCACGTGCATACTCAACCGATTGCCTACCACCACAGACCTCTCGGTCCCTGCCGTACCATTCAGGAAGTCGCCACCCGCGGGGTCACCAACAAAAACACCCAACCAAATGACAAATTCTCATCATAAAAAATGAACCATATTTCTTTAGTCTCCCAGAATGAAGACGTAAGCAAGCAAGGATAGCATGGAGCGAAACCATTTCCCCTTTTATAAATTCAATCGCCCGACGAATAGAAGCCCTTCACCGTCTCCTAAACATTAAATACTACCAGGCTCTGAAAAACTACGCCATCAATGCAGTCATATCCCTACCTCAAAAAGCAAAAAGCCACTCCTACCCTGACCAATCAACGCCCCCAATGTGTTAATAAAAATGCCCAAAAGATGAAGCGTTTCGTCAAAATAATACGTTTGGCACCGAAAAATTACCTCATCTATAACTTCGAAGCCTGCGTTGCGCACGCAGTCCCCTCCCCCCCCCCCCCAAACCTCTGCCAAACTCAAAAAGTTGGGACCCCGAGTTCTAGGATTGGACACCAACCATACCATGTAACTCAAAGACCACCACGTCTGCAATCAATCACCCTGGCTCAAAAAAAAAAAAAAAGCAAGTAGCCATGCCAAAAGAAACAAGGAATACGCCTTGCGAAAACAAAAATAGGACATTCCAACATGAATAGCAAAAGTCATAATACCACAAGACCAAACAAAATCAAGAAGCCATTGCAAAAACCTACACTACTGCAACAAAAGAAAGCAGTAAATCAGCCCAGCTCAACTAAGGGTTTAGCTTCATCGGCAGTGCCTCCTCCAGTTCGGCCCACCTTGGGAATCTCCCTTGAAGTCTCAGCCTGCGCTCCTTCGGTTGGGTCAACAAGACGGCTGCCTTCGACCCTCATATACAGATTGTAGGGTTGCAGGTCTAGGTTGGGAAACAAAGCCTAGACATGGAGAAGAGCTTCCTTGTAGCCCTCTAGATACTCATTCGCGACTTTCAACACTAGAGTCCTGCCAACCTCTGCAATCGATCGGGTGGCCTCAAGCGCCACTCGCAGATGGGAAACCTCCGTCTTTGAATCGCAGAGCGCCGCCCTGTCATCCTCACTCTAGTGGCCGAGAAGGCTAATGACCTCGCGGCAACGAGTTCACGACACCTCCGACTCCTCCAACCGCTAATATAGGTCAACCGTCTCCTTAGCCACCCTTTCCCTCGCCTTGCTCTTTGTCGCCTCTTGGATACACTCCATCTCCTCTTGATGCAACCGCTTGACGGTAGCGGCTTCCGAGTGAAATTCAAACTCCACTACTCGGTACTTGGCCAAAACCCCTATAACCCGATCCTCCATTTTACGGTATGCCGCCTGACGATTTCCCGAGGTGGAGGGATCAGACACACCCATAGATGGAACCCCAGTGGATGACTCAGCCCTACCAGCGCCCCTCTGACGCTCCCTAGTCGGTGGTTGCCCTTCATCATGAGCAGCCGGAAGAATAGGCCCGGCAATGGAGGATATCAGACTGACGAACGAGAAAGTGGCACCTCCTTCAACATCGCTGCTAGCGTCCTCTTAATGACCAGTAGGGCTAACCTTCAACATCTTCTACAAAAACAAGAAACTACCTCTATCTGAGAGAGAGATTGGAAAAATGGCGCGCCTTTGAGAAAGAAACAGTGAAAAGCACAAAAGCAAGGGACACACCTTTTAAACTAACTCGCATGTCACATACGGAAGAAAGCAAAATGCCATCAGACGCTTAGCAGAGCATTAGGGGCGTGCCGCCTGTCGCGCATTCAAGTTCTCAAGGAAATTAGAAGTCGTCGTACACGCCTACGACGGCGCACCTTTTTGGTGTAGCGCTCCATATCCTAATGTCCCGCACGATGTATGCATCAAAGGAGTTTTCCCCCACTGCCAGGGTCAATCTTCACCCTATAAAAGTATTAATATTAATAATATGGTGGTTAAATAATTGCTATACTAAAATTAAAAAATTTTACTATTAAATGAAATATTTTGAATTTAAATTTAATTAAAATAAATCTTCACAAAATTACATAATAATATTTAATTGAAATAAATAAAAACTTGTGTATTAGTTTTCTTGTTAAGAATATTTTTTAATTTCTTAACTTAATTTTTTATTAAATCTCTTATTAGAAATTAAAAAAATTAATTTTATAAATTTTTTATTTCTCCTATTAATTAAAATTATTAAATTTATGTTTTCTAATTTTTAAAAATGAATGGGTGGGGTTCAAGATTTAAACAGGAGGTGTAATATTCCAAATCTTTATAAAATCGATTTATTTTGGAAGATACTCGATGCATGTAGAAGTAGACATTCTTGAACTTGTAATAATAAGTCATGATAGAGCAATAATAAGTCATGATTATGGGACATTTGGCACCTTAGGGATGTGCCACGTGAATAAGCAATGATGAGGCATAATTATCATTAAATTTGCAAAATCAAATAGGGCTTATCAAGTGATGACAAGTGGCATAAGTATAATCTCCAAATCTAAGAGAGAATAATTTAGATGACACTTGGCACCATAGGATTGAAACACATGGAAGAACCATCATGAGGCTCAAATCTCAATCTAAGTAGCATAATCTTGGAGTGACAAGTGGCATAGCATGATGAAGCCTAATCTAGCTTAGTCTCAAGATGACACTTGGAAAAATTTCATGGCAAGTGATAGAAGAGTAATAATGAGTAATGATTGAAACGACATATGGCGAAACGAGGTTGGCCGGGCACTTCTATAAATATGCTATTGGGGGAAGGATTTGGCCACTCTAAAAGGGTGAGGAAGAGGGGTATTTTGAGAGAAAAATTCTAGAGTAAAGGGTCGAAGTGCTGCTGAAAATCAAGGAAGGAAAAGCCTTAACGATTTCTTCAAGCCAGCTTCGTAAAGCTTGCAAAAGGCCACCAAAACCTTGAGGTAAGTCCCATACTTTTTATAATCTTGTAGAGCACTGAAAAAAGGAGGTATAGGAAAAAATTAGGGTCAAATCAGAGTTAAAATGACCGAGTTATGACCGAAACAGTAGAAGAATCAGAATGGCCGTAGTAGGGGGCGTAGCAGAGGATGCCATCCACATACAAGATTAGGAAAGTTCGCATACTCCCACTTATTTTCTTGTATATACAAGATTCATCTAGAGTTCTAATGAAATCAAACTCTTTGATCTCATTATCAAAACGAATATTCCAAGATCTAAAGGCTTGCTTAAGACCAAAAATGGATCTCTTAAGCTTGCACACTTGATTGGCATTGGAAGACTCAAAACCATGAGGTTGATCCATTAATATATCTTCCTTAAGATAACCATTTAGGAATGCCGTTTTGACATCCATTTGTCAAATTTCATAATCATAATGTGCGGCTATAGCTAGCATCATTCTAATGATTTAAGCATCTTGACTAGCAAAAACGTCTCCTCATAGTCAATACCATGTTTCTAACGATATGCTTTCGCTACTAGTCATGCTTTGAAGGTCTGCACTTTCCCATCAGAACCAATCTTTCTCTTATAGATCCATTTTCATCCTATAAGACCTATTCTTTCATATGGATCTACAAGATTTCAGATTTGGTTGGTGTTGTGCCATAAAATTCTCGAGCGTCCACCTAGGGCTATTTAAGTCATTTTGGCGCCTAAGGGTATTTCGATCATTAGCCGCCTAGGGGAATTTTGGTCATTTGGCCTAGGTGAGTGAATCCCAAAAGTGGTCCCAAGCTCGGGTTTTCAATCCCTAGAAAAATTGTGGTCGAACGGGAAGAAATTATTTAAGTCGGAGAGCAAACGAATAATATAGGATTTATAGGGCCAAAGTGTGATTAGGCAAGGCTTGGGGGGTAAAAGTGTTATAAGGCAAAAAAAGGAAAGTCTCCCCCTATAAATAGCAAGGTCAAAGGGTCAAAAAGGGGGGGAAGGAGGACTGTTCATCGTCTTCCTCCCATGCGTGCTCTCTCTTTCTCTCCATCTCTCTCTCCAAGAGAGATTATGTTCTCTCGGAGAGACACATTTTCTCTCTCTCCGAGAGAGATTTTATCTCTCGGAAAGGCATTTTTTGCATCTCCATCCCTCGGCATGGAGAGGTCATCTCTCGGCAGCCATGGCAGGCCTCTTATCCAGCCTCTTGGAAAAACCCCACAGCTGTAACTCTCCCTCGACGAGCAGGCCATCTCTCTGCAGGTCGATAATGGCAGCGTGTGGGTCTTCTCGAAGAGGAGTGATTCCTCTCTGCCGCTACAACTTTCTCCCTCAGCAGCTCTCTTCACAAGATAAGCTTGCAATTCTCTCGGCCATAGCGTGTCTCTTTCCGCGATGGCGTTTCCTTCTCTCCACTAGTGTCTTCCCGAAAAGGTGCGAGGAGCCTCAACTGGTTGTCTCTCGGGAAGCTTTCTTCCCAAAAGGTTTAATCCCTCGGGAAGAAGCCTCTTGGAGAGGCCTCTTTCTGAGAGTCTTCTCTTCGCGAGGCTTTCTTCCTTCCACCTGTCTCTAATGTGTATATCGTATATATACATATGTGTGTGTGTGTTGCGCGAGCTTCTTCCCCTGTTTCTCTCCTCCCATTAACATATGTATGTTTGTATATATATATATATAAAGAATTTATATGTAACGCCCCACTTTTCCAAATACATAACAACCTGAAATAGAAGCAGACATCTCCTAGGGCGTTATGGAAACCCTTGCCAATGGAAGCGTTGGATCGAACCTGAAAGCTTAATCAAAGCTAAATAATTGGGGTTTCCACTATAGTTCCTTTACAAGTATGAGAAATACTCACGACCTTCAATATTCCAAAAGACAATACATCACTTAAGGTACAATTGCAGGACACCCGCACACACACTTCTTACAACCTTGAGTATCCTAGCTGCTATTCACAATGCATCATTCGAAAACTTCGAAAATCCAACAAACAACTCTTACCATGTTCAATACATAGTAACCTCGACTTACACCCTCAACAACATATAAGGTGAATCCAAGCCTTACATAACCCCTGTTTATACAATTGTGATACACAAGTCTCAAATAAATTCAAAGGTTACATAAGATCCATAGCACATGAATAACATGAAGTTAAACTAAACATCAGCCTCCTCGTAGCCTTTTCTCCTGCTTGTCTCCGAGGTACTTGGCATGCTAATATACCTGAGACGTTGAATGTCTTAGGGGTATGAAACATCCAAGTTAGATAATAACATCTAAGTGAGTGACTTAGAAAATGAGAGTACATGTGTGCAAATGCAATAATGTCATTATGAAATCTACCCCTGTGGTAGCAATGCCAAGCTGTTGCAATCACCCCGCAGTCATCATAGTCACCCCCTGGCTCACCGTAAGAGCATGAGTTCTTCCATGATGGCCCAACAACTAGCCACAGTCACCAACACAAACATGATATATGACAAATATGACATGTAAGCCACAAAGGCATGATATGCATGCCAACATCCACACACAAGTGAAGCAACAAATGCTCAAAGTGTCACAAAACATGTAGGAATCACTCACCTTGATCAGTTACCTTAGGAAGCATGGTTTACAATGAGCGAAATGGGTTTTCTCGCAGTTTTTCTTACTGCTTGGCACTAACTTCGAGAAAGACCCAAAAATTTTGTCAAGGCTTATTCTCCCTCGACTTTCTCCATTCTTTTCGACAGCATTTCCTCTCTCAAACTCCCTTCCTTTTCCTCCTTACTTGGTGCCCAAAATGAATAACCCCAAAGCCCTTATTTATAGGAAACTTTGACGAACCAAATCGCGTCACGTGTCGCGTCATCATTCCAGCCATGAGCATCCAATTAAAATATGCCACGTGTCCCTAGGGATTTGTGCCTCCACATGTTTAATTAGATTTTCAAGATTCCCCATCATTACATCCCACATGGTAAATTACATTTTCTACATTTCCCATCATTACAACTACATCCCACATGGTTAATTGCATTTTTCACATTTCTCATCATTATACTTCAAATCCTATCTCCAAGTGGCCAATGAATGCTTGCCACATGTCCTTAGGGATAAGGTTTGGAGACTTTTGCAAACTTGAAAGCTAAGTAAGCTTTTCCTTAGCCAATCATGCAATGCTACCTCAAAGGGTCATTATGAGCCATCATGTGACCTTATCTTATCTTCCAAGTGGCCAATGGTTGATTGCCATGTGTCATTGAAAATAAGGCTTCATCATTTCTCCCATGTGCATCCAACCCAAATGCACCACTCATCTCTTAATTGAATTTAATAGAGTTTGGAATCCAAAGCTCCATTTGATTTGAATTTGAAATTCATGATACCTTGAAGGGATATTTTTAAGGTTTCAAGAACTACACCTTGGCCCAAACTTTTCAGATAATTTTCACTTAGATCCTTACAACTTGGTCCCCGGGCCATTTTTAATTACACTTTTTGGTCCCTAAAAAATGGATAAATTACACTTAGCACCCCAAGATTTTAAGTAAATTACACTTTTACCAGAACTTCAGTATTTACGATTTTGCCATTGGTTCAGAAACTGAACCTTTGCCTCAAGGCTTCTATAATCCCTTGCAATCGATTAACTGGAAAAAGCTTGAGACCATAATGGTCAACAGGTAACTTGAATTTTCTTTGAAAATTTGCTTCCATTTTATTTATTCAAGAACCCAATTTCAAAAAAATATGTTATTGAAACATTTGAAAACTTATATTAAATTGATTTTGACAATTCAAGTTTGTACTTAAGATAAAAATTTCTTTTGTTTGTTATCATCAAAACCGTAATACACACAAGTAAACTATCAATTAGTAGGATTAACATCTTGACCACTATCTCCATACAAGAATGCTTCTTGTATCTTTTCAACGATAAAACCATATCGTTCCGAATAATGAGATACTCTACTAGTTCTACGAGCCTCATGTGGAGTGACACTACTTGGACCTACTGACTCAGGATCAGCTTAGTGACTAGGCATGATTTGAGGCTTAGAAGACACCTTTTCTAGCTCCACTTTCTTTTCGATACTTCATTCTTAAAGAAACTCTTTCTCTAAGAATATAGCATCCTTGCTGACCAATACTCTTTGATCACTAGGAAAGTAGAAGTTGTATCCCTTATAATAAAGAGGATATCCTATAAATCTACCCTTGTCAAATCTAGATTCTAGCTTATCTGTCTTGAGCTTCTTGATGAAGGCAGGACAACCCCATATCTTAACATGCTTAAGAATAGGCGGTCTCCCATACCATATCTCATATGGTGTACTCTTAATAGTTTTGCTTAGAGCCCTATTAAGGAGATATATGGCGATGGATAACACAAAGCTCCACAATGATAATGGTAGATCGGCGAAAACGATCATTAAACATACCATGTCCAATAGGGTATGCTTTTTTCTCTCAAAAACACCATTCAACTATGGAGTTGCAGGAAGAGATAATTGGGATATTATGCCATTGGACTTGAGGTAGTCATTGAACTCTGCACTCAAGTATTCCCCACCTCGATCTGATCAAAGTATTTTGATACTATTTGTGGTCTAGTTCTCTACTTCAGTCTTAAACTCTTTGAACTTTTTAAAGACTTCAGACTTGTACTTTATCAAGTTCACATAACCATACTATGACAAATTATTAGTAAAGGTTATGAAGTAGTGAAAACCACCTCTTGCCATTATAGAGAACGAGCCACAGACATCTGTGTAAATTAACCCTAACAATTCATTGGCTCTCCCACTTTATCCAACAAAGGGTAACTTAGCCATTTTTTTAAAGTATACAGGATTCGTAAGTTGTCCCTGATTCAGAACCTATTGGATCAATTAATCCTCTCTTGACCAATTTGCTTATCCTTCTCTCATTAATGTGGCTGGGTCTTAGATGCCATAAGTGTTTAGGGTCAACACCATTACCACGAGAATGCTTCCCGCTGCTAATAGATGAAAAGTTTACATCTCTCTGTCTAACACTCTCATGCAACTCTAATATATAAAGACCATTAACCATCTCATCATCATAATGAATTTTATATGCATTGCTTGAAAAACATAATTCATAATCGTCTCGTACAAGCCTTGGAATGGACACTACATTCTGAAAAGCATTAGGTAAAAATAAATAGTCTTTTAGAGTTATTACATGCCTATAAGAGTTGCAAAAGTTGTCCTTATAGTTAATGGCTTTACAAGAGCTCCATTTCCCACTCTGATGATAACTTCCCGCTTCCCAAGTGGCCTACTCCCCTCTAGATCCTGTAAGCAAACACAAATATGAGAAGTTTCACCTGAATCAAGAATCCATGAGAAGGGAGAATGACCAATAATCGCATTGATCATCTCAATGACATAGAAATAAGATATACCTGAACCCTAGTTCTCTAAGCACTTGACCTTCAAGCTGGAGAGATAAACCGGACAGTTTCTCTTCCAATGCGCACCTTTCTAGCAATGAAAACGCTTTCCCTTTGCCTCATTCTCTTTGTGCTTGTTCTTAAAAATGTCTCTCTTCTACCCGAGCTTTTTCTTCTTATTGAAAGAACTCTTCTTTCTTTTTGAAGCCTTTGATGATAAAGCTATAACAAGAACTCCTTCTTGCTTCTTACCCTTTATCTGAGCCTGGGCAATTGTTAACATATTTAACAACTTGAGGAGCGGGCATTCTAGTTTGTTTATATTGAAGTTAAGTATGAACGCGGTAAATGATTCTGGGAGAGATTGGAGGATTAGGTTATCTTGTTGCTCAGCATCCTTATAGAATTCCAGTACTTCCAACTGACCAATCAAATTGATTATCTTTAGTAGGTGGTCTCCCACATCAAAGCCCTCTGTCATCTTGGCTTTGAATAGTTGCTTAGATATCTCATATCTAACTGTTTGACTTTGCTCTCCATAAAGGTCTCGCATATTCAAAATCATGCTAGCTGCATCAGTCATATGCTCATGCTGGAGCTTGTTGCTCATGGAAGCCAAGATATATGTCCTCGCCTTCTGTAACACCCAGTGTTACTGGTGTTAGGAGAATGAGAAAGAAAGTGATAAACTTCCAAAAATGCCCTTAAGAAGGTGATAAATCTTTGAGAATCATGGTGCCCTATGAGAGGGGCATTTTGGTAATTTGGATAATGAAGTCCAATAAAGGGTAATTTGGTAAGTTGGAAATAATTCTTGGGTGGAATTAAGTATGAAAGTGAATTAATTTCCCATTTTTGTATCTATGTGGAGATAAATGGGATTAATAATTCACAAAGGGCATTTTAGTAATTTGGAGTGAAATTCCATAAAGGAATTAAATTATGAAAAATGGGAAAAATAGAGAAAATAATTAATTTTTCCCTAATTTGGTGAATTAATGTGGTGATGCCACATGGATGGCTTAGATTAAATCTTGGAAGCCAAGTATGGTGTCTTAGTATGACACATGGCAATGTGTGGTCCAAGATAAAAGAGAGATTTAAATAAATTCAAAAGAAATTATATTTGGTCATTCTTGCATTTAATGAAAGGCATGATTGTGTTGGATTAAAAGAAAATCCAAAAGAAATGGAAAATGGTCCCATTAAATTAAATAGGAAAGAAATGGTATATGTCTCTCAAGTGGTCTCTCATATGATGGGTTTGAAACTAGTCTATATTAAATAAATAGAAAAGAGAATCTATTTATGGGATCGGAAGGCTTGATCCAAGGGTGGTGGATGGTTCTTGAAAAATCCAAAGATTTGGATTTAAGATGAGAAGAGCACATGGATTGTGCTTTGTTATGTGGCTAAGATCTTGTCTTGGAAAGTGAAAGAGATCCAAGGGTGAATATTAAGTAAGACCTAATGCCATGGATTGTGTTAGTTTGGAGGGTGAGGATTTATTCTCACCAAATAAATCTAATGGCTAGGATTTATTCTTGAAGGATTGGGTGCTAGTATAAATGGCCTAGTATATGGAAACCCTAATCTTTTTGGCAAAGTTTAGTGAGAGAAGTGGAAGAATTCTCCAATCTTGTGGAAAGGAGGAAGAAGAGTAGAGAAAGGAAGATGAAGAAGAAGGTAAGATCTTTTGTGTTTTAGCCACATAAAGGCTAGATCTTTTCTCTCTATTTCTTCTCTTGTAATATGGATTTATTTTGTGTGTAAGGATCTCTTGAGTAGAAGAGATGGAATGAAGCTATGAAGGGTTTAATAGCTTCAAAGAATGCTAAAGTAAGGGATAGAACCATGGCATGGTGGCTAACAAGGTTGTAAGTATGGTTCATGAATTTTTATGTGTGCATTGGCATGTTGTTTGTGTTCAATGACCTATGGCCTTGAGGTTGTATGGGGTAGGGTAGGTTAAAGCTTCAAACCAAGGTGGTTGTGAGGATGTGGAAGCCCTAACTTTGTTATATTGCATGCATTCGCATCACATTTTATATTCATATTCATGCTTATTGTTATTGCACCCTTATTGAGCTTAATAGCTCATGAGGTTTTACCCTCACATATAGGTTGTCAAGGCATGGAAAAGTCAAGGAAAAGATGGAATAGCATGTGGATGCATGAGAAAGAAGATTCAAGACCATTGTATGGCTTATGGAAGCCTATTTTTGTGGTATTGATTTATGTTGTAATAAACACCATGAGTGGGTGTAAGAAATATTATTTTTTCTTTTGTTGTGTAAGCTTTGTGAATGAAGAAAATGGCTAATTTTGGTGTATGTATGATGTGTATGAAAGTTGGAAAATTTAGGCTAGGAAGCCCAAGAGAAAAAAAATAAGGGGGGTAAAGTGGTGGAAGACAACAGCAGCAACAGGGCCACAGTGGCAGTGAGTGCGTGGCATGCACGGCCTGCTGCTAGCTCACCACGTGGGCCCTGAGCGCACCAGCAGGCCCCATCGACCAATTTTTTTTATAAAATTTTGAAAAAATGGGGATTTTTTGGGCATTTCTTGATTGATCTTGGGTGTTGGAGGAATTTTCAAAAAATAAAAGGATTTTAGGTATTTTTAGAGAAAATGGCAAAATGTTTGGAAGTTCAAATTATATGAGTTTTTCCTCGAAATTGGTAAAAAAATCAATGGGTTGATTGGAATTTTGAATTATATGGAGTCCGGTGGAATTCTTGGCAAGAAGAAGAATTAAAAATGATGATTTGAAAAACTTAATGGAAATTATTTAGCCTAGTGTGGTATAGTTAAAGCCCAAATCTACTAGTTGATCCTGGGAGTGAGAGAAGGGAAGGACGAAGCCTAGTTTCTACTTAAGGCGTTTCGGTTTGAAACATAGTCCGCCCTTCACAAATGATCGGACATGTGAGCAGTTCGGGTGATTGTTCACGAGTGATACTCGTAAGTGGGAGCGGGGTGTCACACCTTCAGATCTTGATCTTTCATTATTTCCCATTCTACTCGATCCTCCTTAATTAACTCCTTAAGAAGAGTATCAAGGACATGGTTATCCAAAATGTCTTGAATTTTCTCTGTTTCTAAAACAAGTTTTAGGTTGCGAAACCAATCCTTGAAATTTGATCTAATTAAAGTATTTTTGTTCATAAGGAGCACGTCAGGGTTTGAAAGTGCCATTTTTTAAAAATGTTGCATAAATAAACAAATGATTGTTAATTTGATTTATCTTCTATAATCCATTTAGTTTTGATTTTAAACCAAATGGTACCTCTTACTCAATTTTTTTTTTTTGAATCCCACACTTCCCATGGTGAAAAATGCGAATCCCTAAGGGGACTCGTGGCAGGTGATCAAGTTCTCTTTTACATGAATACCTCGCAATGCTATGGTGGTTTCTAGGGATACCCACATATTTGAGTAGACAACTCTTGCCTATCACATCTCATGTGAGGTTCGATCCACTGACCTCAATCCCACCCATCCACGACACTATAGTGGTTTCTAGGACGATGACATGTTTAGATTTGACCCATCGTCTTAGCTAGTGATCCACTTGAATGTCTATGATTGCAACACTATGGTGGTTTCTAGGCCATATTCATGTGGGGTAACCAATAACATCTCATGCTTAGATAGACAATCCACTCAACTCTCATGAAATGCACCCTCAATGTTATGGTGGTTTCTTGGGTTCACCCAATCAAGCGACGTATTCTTACGATAATGGAAGGCCACGATAAATCTTATTTACCATATCTAATATTGGTTTGCACATTTTGGGAAGATTTTGATCTTTATTTTAAAAGGTCTCACTTTGCACATGAATTAAGTTTTTTCATGCGGGGTGTTCAAATTTTGGTCCAAACCAAAAAACCAGACCATTGGTCCAGATGTGAAAAAGGAGAGTCAATGGCATTTCCCAAAAAAAAAAATAATAACAAAAAGGAAAAAGTAAAATTGTAAATCATGCTTTACAATAGGGAATAGGCAGTGATGAGCAGACCAACGGCAATGATGACGGCAAACAGGGCTTCCAAGTGCCGAATTCTAAAAGAAAATAGATGTCGGCGCGTGCCTGGCGGCTTTCGTCGGTGAGGTCGTATGAAAAAAAATGGCCTCTTCTTGGCCAAAGTGATGGGGAAACCTCCAAGCAACCCCTCACCACTGTTCATTTCAAAGAATGGGTAGCCTAGAAGGAAGAAGGGCGGAGAAAGAACAAGAAGTGTCAAAGAGAATAATGCACCAGCGCCTTGGTTGGAAAGTTCTAGCATGTTCGGTGACCATTTAGTGCAGATAGCTACTGGGGGGCATTAAGAAAATGATGAGGCTAAGGAGGATATAACGACTGAAGGGCTAGAAAATAATACCAGATCTAACGAGGAATATACACAAAATCCGAACAGTAAGGCAAAGGTTAATGAAGCTAGAATCGAGATGATTAAAGAGGGCTCTGAGAATGGGAGTAAGCTCATGCTTGAGGAAGGTAACCTATTAGACGAGGAGCTCAACTTTTGCGACACTTCAGCATTGACGAATGGTGTTTCCAGAAGAAGTAATCTGGTTGAGCCGTCTTTGTCCATGATGGTCAGTCAGGATTCCAGATCTTCGTCGCCAAGAGCTTCGTCACCAGCAGAAACGTCGCCTTGAGCAGTAGACAAGGTCGGCATGAAGATCTTACATGGTGGGGCGGATTAGTCTGGTGGAAAGAATACTAATGGCAATGATAGTGGGGACGAGAACCGGAAGGAAGCTCGGGCTTCTCTTTTTCCTTAAGGGACTCGAAACACCAACGATGGTCCAACTAGGAGCCTTGAAAGGTATCAGGCGGTAGTGCCGACGATGGCAGAAGCTTCTCTGACGGATGCTGAATGTGGCAAGGCAGAACTTGATGACTTGGGCAACCAAGAAAATACTTACCGTTTCCAGCATAGGTCTATGCTTCAAAGTGCTGAGCAGTCTCTTCATAATCGACAGATTTTCAAGGACCTTCACGTGATGCAAGGGAGAAGGAGATCATTGGAGGCTGAAGCAGGTGGGCTGATTTTTGAAGGTGGTGGGCTGATTTTTGAAGGTGATGGGCTTCATCTGCGAGTGGGCCCTGGTCTTGATTTAAGTAAGTGGGCTCCAGAACATGGGCCACATGAATTAAAGGGTAAAGCCCAGCACACTAATGGGGCAAATTAGCAAGCCCATGGGTCTTTTATTAGTAAATATTACCCATATTTTTTGAATAAGCCCAAGCCCACTCGTTTGGCTACTTTCATACAGCCCAATAAATCATGGGCGGATATAATTGAAAATCGGGTTCATCGTGCTCCCACGTGCCTTGATTATTTCACGCCTTCAGGTACATTTTTGGATATTCCCCTTGTTCAGTTACCTAGTGATGTAATTGAAGAATGTATAGAATTTTAGAAGAATACTCTTATAGGATATTTTATAGAAAAGTAGTTTCCTTTTTCGGTCATTCAAAATATTGCAAAAAAAATGTGGCAACGCCATGATCTCATTGAGGTACTCTCTAATAATTATTGGTTTTTCTTCTTTCGCTTTGATTCTTTAGAAAATATGCTTAAAATCTTTGATGCAGGTCTTTGTCACCTTACGGGTTGTTCTGTCATTTTAAGATGCTGGGAGCCGGGCATGAATATCTCTAGAGAGTCCCACACATCGGTTCCAATATGGATTAAAATCCATTATCCCCTTCTTGAAGGATGGTCCCTTAAAGGTATTTCCGTTATTGCTAGTTCAATAGGTTGACCCTTGTATGCTGATCCTATGACTAAGGAAAGAACTAGATTGGGGTTTGCCAAAGTGTGTGTTGAGGTGAGTGTTAATTCTAGCTTCCCCAAATTTATTGATGTTCAACAAGGAATGGATGATCTCACGGGTGAACCTAGGATATCCTGGCTACCTATGGAATATTAATGGATGCCATCTGTGTGTTCCCATTATAAGGTTTTTGGTCACCCTATCTCTCGGTGTTCGATTCAGCCTCAGACAAAAGGGAGTGAAGCTAGAGTTGTGTATTCGAAGAAGAATGATCAAAATCCCAAGAACACTGAAGATAATCAGAATGAGCATGATCGTGAAGGTTTTATTATGGTTCGCGGAAAGGAAGGAAAAACTAATGAGAGAAAGGATAAGGCAATTGTTAGGGAGGAAGAGGTAGGGTAATCTTGTAGACCCTCTGAACTTGATTATTCCTCTATGAATATGGTGGATTACCTTGAGTATCATACCATTACGGTTCCTTATGACCCTAAGGATATTAACGATCAAATAAAAAAAAAAATATTGTGTCTTAGGTGAAAATGAAAAGGAAAAGGATGAGGACGCCTCTTCCACCACAGGATCTCAGGGAAAGGCTGCTGAGAGGGACTACTCGATGGACTCTAATGCTAGAGAGGTTCAGGGTGACGACGACTAGGAGTCCAATAGGGTGATGAGTATAAGCTCAGTAGGGAATAGGCTGAGAATAAGAGATCAAGCAAAAAGGGAGAGGAATAAGAATAGAGAGCGGGGTGGGAAGCATCAGGGGTCCAAGAGCTCGGACCTTACCCTTCAAGAGTGTTAATAATGCATATTGCTACATGGAATGTGAGGGGTTTGAATCTGTCCCCTTAAGCAGTGGGAGGTTCGATCTCTTATCTCTCAATATAAGTTGTCTTTAGCTTCTATTTTCGAGTCTCGGGTGCGGGAAAGGCAAGCGGGGGAAATCTCTCAAGCTACCATGCCCTCCTAGAAATGGATTTTCACTTACGACATGAATGATGGAGGTCGGATTTGGATTGGTTATGATCCGCCAGCCATTAATTTAGTTATTTTGAGTAGGTCGGACCAGTTCATTCATGTCAGAGTGACTGGTCCTAATATTATCACCCCTTTCTTCATGTCTTGTATTTATGCTTGGAATGAAGAGGTGGACCAAGCTCACCTATGGAATTCTCTGAGAGGTGTGGGGTTGTCAGTGGTTAACGACCCTTGGATCCTTCTTGGTGATTTTAATGTCTGTCGTAATAGTTATGAGATGAGAGGTGGGAACACCTTTCTATCTTTGGGTATGCGCAAATTTAATGGGTTTTTGTCCTCGATTTCTCTTTAGGATCTGGCCTTTAGTGGTCCAAAGTTGACGTGGAACAATAAGAGATTTGGTGCAGAGTGCATTTTTTGGATGTTGGACAGAGCCCTTGTGAATGATGGGTGGCTTGCTAGTTACCCAAAGAGTAAGGCTCTTTTCCTTCAACCGAGAATCTTTGATCATAGCCCCGCCATGGTTTTCATAGCTAGTACTTCCCGAAATAATGGTAGGCATTTTAGGTTTCTCAACCACCTTGTCGATTATCCTCTTTTTGTTAATAAAGTGGCTGACAGTTGGAGCAAGTGGGTTCCTGGGTTCCCTATGTTTCAAGTTATCCAAAAACTCAGGGTGGTTAAATGAGCTATGAAGACTCTTAATAAATCAAGTGGCCATGTCTCTGATCTTGTTTTGTCTCTCCAAGATAGTCTGCACAAAATTCAGCGAGAGATGCAGGATAACGCTTATGATCTTAATCTCTGCTAGTGAGAGCTTGATCTTAATAGGGATTATTCAGCGGCTCTGGTGCAGGAATTTGATTGTTTTCGCCTTAGAGCTCTGATAAGATGGTTTGCGGAGAAAGACCGGTGTTCCCGTTTTTTCTTCCAGTCCATGCTAGCTAGGCAGAATAATCACCATATCTATAGCTTCCAAAAAGAAAATGGATCTATTGTGGATTCTAAAGAGGAAGTGGCGATGATGCAAGTCACGTAGCTGAAACCCCACAAGATCCGTTAAGCATCCATGGAGGTCCAATGACAAAGGCAAGAACCAAGAAAATTACCGAAACATTAAATGGGCTAATTGAACACATCTCAAATTCAAGCATTGTTCAAGATTCTAATATGCCCGAATTAAGTATTCAAGATAGTCAATGCTTTGTCAATGTTATCCAAGTCTTTGAAAGTAATATGGGCTGATTGATTGATTAAGAAGATTTGGGGTTGATTGATTGACAAGATTGGAAGAATTGGGAATGAATGATTGATTGAGAAGATTTACAAGATTGGAAGATATGGGGTTGATTGATTGATTGGTTGATTGATTGATAAGATTGCAAGATTTGGGGCTGATTGATTGATTGACAAGATTTGCAAGATTTGGGGATGATTGATTGATAAGATCCAGCGTATAAAAAGGAATGGTTGAATATTTGACCACTTCCCTTATTTCCTACTTTGTTTTAAATCTTTTCTATTTTAGATAATTCTTGTTTCTTTATCAGATTATGCTATTTCTTTCTTGTAATCAATTCCTACTATACCTAGGATTTGATTTATTTCCTTCTAATTTAGAATTTGTGTTCAGCTATATAAGCTAATGTAACCCGAGAGGAATTTAGTTTTTGACAATATTATTAGTGAGAGTTTTCTCTTTGGTTCTTCAACGAACTACTTTGAACTTATCAAGATTTTATCTTGTGGCGTTCATCCTTGACTTATCACTCACAACTCTTCTTATCTATCTTGAGTGTGGTGTCAACCCTACCTTCTTATACATTTGGTTCTTATCTCTTTATAGATAATGGGTTAAGGTCCTTTGTTTTCTTTATTATGAATCTGTTTTAGAACGATCCTTGGCAAAGAAACCATTTTTGATCGTCAAGTCTCACCTTCCTTCGTGGGGTTCGCATCAGGCAAGTTGTATAGTTTCCTACTTCGAAAACCTCTTTGGTTACAGTGTCCGTTTAGCCCCAGTGTCCTCTGATGAGATTGCCCATTTTATCGACAAACGCTTGTTGCATGGTTAATGGGGAGGGCCTTATTACTGAGGTCTTAGCGAACAAAATTCAGGGAGCCTTGTTCAGTATGGGGGATGATAAAGCCCCTAGTCCAAACGTATTTACTGTTAAATTCTTCAAGATGGCTTGGGAGATTGTGGGGCCTGTTGTGGTGGAGGTTGTCAGGAGCTTTTTCTCCTCAAGCCATCTTTTAGGGCAAATGAATGCAGCTATCATTAGTTTGGTTCCTAAGGTCCTTCACCCCTAGTCACCGTCCTAATTTAGGCCTATTTCTTGTTGTAATGTCTTGTATAAAGTCATCCCCAAGATTTTGGCCAATAGAATCAAACCTGTGCTTTTTTGTCTTGTGAATGAGGCTCAGGCAACATTCGGTCCTAGGCGTTCGATTAGGGATAACGTCTTGCTTGCCCAGGAGCTCATGTTCCAATATCACCTTCACAAGGGGCCTCCTCGATGTGCGATGAAAGTGGACCTAGCAAAAGCTTATGACAGTATGGAGTGGGACTTTCTCTTGATTGTCCTTCATCTTATGACTTTCCCTCCACAGTTTTGTAGCTGGATTTGCGAGTGTGTTACTACTCCTCGTTACTCCATTAAAATCAATGGGCAGTTAAACGGTTTCTTCCCTGAGGGTTGGGGCCTTAGGAAAAGGGACCCTCTATCTCCTTATCTCTTTGTCCTTGTGATACAGATCTTGCATGGCATTGTTAGCCATCAGACAAGGTCTCCAAATTTTTAGTTTCACTAGAAATGTGAGCAAACTTGGCTATTGATGCTCATGTTTGCAGACGATCTCATTTTATTCTCCCATGGCCATCCTATTTTGGTGGGTATCTTGAAATCTTGCTTAGAGAGATTATCTGGTTTGTCTAGCCTTAGGGCCAGTGCTTTAAAAAGTGATTGCTTCGTCTCTTGTAGAGATGAGTCCTTGAGGGAGAATATTTTGACTGTTGCAGGATTCCAAAGAGGCGTGTTGCCTATGCAATACTTGGGGATGCCTCTTCTTTCCACCAAGTTATCATATGGGGATTGTCAGCCTATCATTGATAAGGTTAAGAATAAGATTTGCTCTTTGCAGAGTAGGTTGCTCTCTTTTAGGGGCCACCTTCAATTAGCTCAATCTGTTCGTTCTACTATCTATGTGTACTAGGCCTTTGTGTTTATTTTATCGAAACGGGTGGTCCATGAGATTGAGCAATTAATTCGTAATTTCTTGTGGAGTGATGATAGTGCTGACCCCCATAGAGCTAAAGTGGCTTGGCAAGAGATTTGTTGCCCCAAGGTGCAAGGGAGTCTGGGTCTCAAGCCTCTCTATGCCTGGAATCAAGCCCTTGTCACCAAGCTAATATGGCGTTTGCTCTCAGGCAATGGGGAGTCTCTCTAGGTGAAGTGGGTGCATACCTATCGAGTAAAGGGGGCTTGTTTTTGGCTCTTTAAAGTGTCGTTCACTTGTCTGTGGTACTGGAGGAAGTTGCTCTCTCTCAGGGGAGTTGTGCGTCCTAGAGTGGGGTGGAAAATTGGGGACGATCGTAGCATATTCCTTTGGCATGATCAATGGCACCCTTTGGGTGTGCTTATTAATCGTTTCTCTCACCAATTGCCTAAGCAATTAGGCATCCATGCCTTGGCCAATGTCTCTGATTTCATTAAAAATGGCTCTTGGAATTAGCCTGACCTTTTCTCCTATTCAGCTTACGATCTTATTAGGAATCACCTTCCTAGCCTTCCCCGCTTTCAACGCAGGGACGAGAATTTTTGGCTCCCGGCTGCAAATGGTGTTTTTCAGTTAGGGCTATGCTTAAGGACTTTTAGGAACAATGTCCCCAAGTTCCTTGGCATAGGCTCATGTGGTCGTCGGAGTGTATTCCAGCTCATTGTTTTAATTTTTGGTTAGCGATTAGGGAGCGTCTTTCTACACTTTATCGTATTAACCTTTTTTTGTTTTTCCGAATAGATGTTTCCTCTGCATGATGAATACGAAAACTCATAGTCACCTTTTTTTCAAGTGGCCTTGTTCTAAAGAGGTGCTGACATGCTTTTGCAGATCAAAGAAACTCAATTAGCCTTGGCGTCGATGGGATACTGGTATGCTTTGGGCTGCTACAAGATGGAGTAGCAAGGGTCTGTGGCAGGTGGCGAACAAATTGGTGCTTCATGCTTTAGTGTATTTCATCTGGAGGGAGTGCAATAACAGGTGCTTTTGTGATCAGGAGAGATTTGCCTCTCAGTTGGCTCATCGGATTCAGTGTGCTATGTGGGCCTTCTTGACGACTCTTTGATTCAGACCATCTATTTAGAGTTATGCTTTTTGTCATGTTTGGCAGCTTTCGAGGGACTAGGTTTTCCCTCCCCATGGAGTTGCTACTTGCTTGTTGTTGGGGGCTGGCTTCTGTGTTCCTTGAGTCTCTTGTTCAGAGCTAGTCCCTCCGGTGCCTTGTGTTTGATGCAGCCTCTCTAGTTGGGGCTTGCTACGTTTTCAGTTTTCTTGGTCATGATCAGCACAACAGACTTGTTCTTCCGAGTTGGATTATTGCTTTTGATCACACCCAAGCTTTGCTTACTTTCTGTACATAATGTCTTTTATTTTGCTTCTTCCTATGTTTTCTTTTTTTAGTTTATTTTTTCATCTTTTGGCCTAGAGGGTGATCGTTGTTGTGTTCTTGCCCCTAGTTTTTGGTTGGTTTGGCGTATGCCTTGGCCTTGGTTTGTAGCCGATTCGGCATTGGTTTTTGTTCTATATATCTCTCACTTATAGAAAAAAAAAGTTTTTTCATTATGTATCACATACATAACTAACTCATGCATTAAAAAATAAATCTAATTTATTTTAGAGGTTTCACTTTGCACATGCATTTAAGTTTTCTATTATGTATCTCATACATATATACACAGTAGGATGATCATAGACTTTATGCTTATTAATTAAATCCGAGCCTCCGGACTTAATTAGTAACATTCCTAAAGACATTCATTCAATGCACATCATATGTGCACGACACGCATCTCATGCGTACAACTCTCTCTTAGCCTTCCTACTCCTTGGAATCACCAATTCTTGATGGCTTTATTTTTATTCTACATAGAGAAACATACTATATATTTTTTCTAAGACAAAAATGAAAATAACAAGAAGGCTTATGTCTCATTACAATCCCGAATAGAATAAAATAAATTATTACAAACCATTTCTAAAGTACCTATATCATTTATCCATTTATACAATCACATTGCATCTAAATCCACAATCATCCATCTATTCAATCTCATTGAAATATATGGTGATTTCATATAAAATCTGTGTTAATATAATATGCATCATTTTTTGAGCTACTGATATCTCATATCACGAGCATTAATTGATTTTATATCATAGTAATCTCATTGCATAAAAACAGAAACCAAAAATTTCAAAATTTTCTGATAGTGCCTAAAACGATCAACAGTTCAAAGGAATCGATCGATCTAAGCAAGTTGTTAACCGATTTCTGGGTTTTTCTCGAAATAGTCGACAACTTTTTCAAGGTTGTCGACCGATGCTACACTGTCGGTCGACAGCTTGGAGTCATCGGTTGACAAATCTTGACTTTTTCCAAGTACTAGAAGTGGTTCTACAATAAAGTTGATGGTGATACTAATGATAGTGTGTAATACCCAAAGATTTTGTAAGCTATTGTCATTGAATAAATGAAATATCTTTTGAAAATTTAAGGGTCTCAGGATGCATACATAATTCTTGGAAAAGAAATTTGAGAAAGTAATAATGGTGGCCAAATCCCAAGGGATACTTGGCACCATAAGATGAAAATAATGATGGTGGCCAAATCTCGATGGACACATGGTGCCATAAGATAAAAACAATAATGGTGGCTCAAATCTCAATGACACGTGACGTAAAACTATTCGTTAATAGGTTTGATATGTTATGATTAGGCCTAAATCTCTAGGGTCACTCGTCACAAAGGGAGAAAAGTCATGATTAGGGTACAAATCTCAAGAATAAGTGCCACCATCCTATTGAGCCAAGTGGCATAAGTGCGATGAAGCCAAATCTCCAAATCTAAGTAATGATGATCTAGATAACACTTGGCACCATGGGATTGAGACATGTGGAAAAACAATTATGAGGCTTAAATCTCAAGGTCAAGTGGCAAAATCTTGTGGTGACACATGGCAAAGGATATGAGAGTAATGATGAGTTATAATTAAGGGCAACATGTGTCAAAATGGGATTAGTTGAGCATTTCTATAAATAAGCTATTGGGGGAAAGAATTCGACCATATCCAAAGGGGGAGAATGGAGGTTATTTTGAGAGGCTTCTAAGTGGGAATTCTATTCCTAAAAGAGAGATGGAGGTTCTGCAAAAAATAGAAGTGAATTGGTGGAGAAACAAATGAGATATGAAGGTTCGATGGAAAATAGCACCTTGCGTGAAGTTCGGTCCAAATCAATTAGAAAATAATGAGGTAAGTCTAGTTTTTCCTTATAGTCCTGTAGAGCACGGAAAAATGAAGCTATAGGAAAAAATAGGGGTTAAATTAGAGTTAAAATGACCGAGTTATGGCCGAAAAATGAAGGAGATCGGAAGTTGTCCGAAAGTAGGGGCGGCGCCTAAGCTTCATGCCTCGGGAGAGACTGTGCATGGCAGCGCATGGGGACCCTTCCCGATGAGCGTGAGGGCATGTGTAGCCTTATTTTTCCTTGAAATTTTTATGAAATGCTCCCCTTTTAATGCCCTACAACTCTGTATAAAAATATTTGATATTTACCTTACAAAAACTCATGTTTTGGTAATAAATAACCTCAGTTTGAGTATAAACGATACTTTTTGGTGAACCCAAAGGTGAGCGGTTCTTGTGCATGCTTCTTGCTTCCTCTTGATCACTCTTGGTTTCATTTATGGATGGTTTGTTGCTTACGTCTTATGTTTCCTTTGTTTCGAGCATATTTTTTCTTCTTTGTTGCATCGAGTTTGACCATGACAGCTTTCGTGCGTGGCTTGTGGCTTGCATATCATATTCCTTTTGTTTTGTCATGTAACATGTCATGGTTAGTGGGCTACGTCTCATGTTTCCTTGCTTTGAGCATATCCCACCCATATATATGCATCTCAGTGTTGTATTTTGTGGCTAGTTGATGGGATTGAAATTTGAACATGATGATTAACAACTTGTTGGTGGAACATCACGATGATTGAGGGGACAATCACATACCCAAAGGTGAGTCTGTGTCTAGAGGTGAGGCATGAAGGGTTAGACCACAATCACATGCCCAGAGGTGGGGCTTAGCCTAAAGATGAGGCTGAGATATTTAACACAAATGCTGACGAGTATAATGGTGGCTGGCAATCCCGTGCCTAGAGATGAGGTCGTGCCTAGAAGTAAGGTACGAGGGGTTGGACCATGATTATGTGCTCGAAGGTGGGGCTTAGCCTAGAAGTGAGGCTGAGATGTTTGACATGATGATTGGTTGAGGAAAAGGTGATGAGGGAAGATTCTTGTTGTTCATTGTACTTGTTTGCTTATGCACGAACGGTTTCCTTTCTTGAATTACTCATTGAGATGTCTCTTGTCTCACATAGGCATGCATGTATCTTCTTTCTTGTGCCACTTACTTAGATATAACAATCTAACTCGGGTGTTTCATACCCTTGGGATATTCAACGTTCCAGGTATATTAGACGTGCTAGGTGATCTAGATTCTAGTTTGAGTAAGGGCAAAGAGGTGGTACTTGGCTAACTTTTGGTTTTGCAGCTAGTTTTAGGTTTTATTCCATTATGTACCTTTGTAATCCAAATAATGTATTGTAAATAGTGGGTAGAATACTCAAGGTTGTAAAAGATATGTGTGAGTGTCCTGTAATTGCATCTATAATGACGTGCTGTGTTTTTTTGGAATATTGAAAGTCATATGCATTTCTTGTGCTTGTAAAGGAAATCTAGTGGAAACCCCTTTATTAAGCTTTCATTAAGCTTACAGGTTCGATCTAACGCTTCCATTGATTAAGGGTTTCCAATAACGCCCGAGGTTATTATTACCATAAAATGAAAATCATATTGTTTCATTGTGTAATTGAAAAGTGGAGTGTTACATAGTGATTTTATCAGAGTAAGATAGGGTGCATAAAGATGTTATTTTTAAAAGTGGTTACAAGAATGTAGTATTTTTGAATTTCATAATTTCTAAATAATAATTTTAGGAAAAAAAAACTCACCTAAAATTCAGAAGTGTTGTTAAGGTGGTATTATGATAATTAGTTTTTAAATGGTGATGAAGGGAGAATTTTTTTTATAAAAATATGATAAAATTAGAAAAAAAAAGAATACTCAAATTTGTGTGCGCTTTAATTAATAACCAAATATCATCGCCCAATATAACAGACTCAATTATAAATAAATGCAGGAAAACCCAAAAGCCCTTTTGGCGCCCGAAGGCGAATCTCTCTTCTCGCCTCTGAGCCCGAGAGTTCGTCACTCGGACAACTGAGCGCTTTTGATTAATGGAGTAGGAATTGGGAAGGTCCATTCTTCTATGGGGAGCTTATTAGGGTTTCGTCGTCCTCAGTTCTCAGAGGTAAAGTTCTCCACTTCACAATAACCAACCCCATTTCGTCTATGGGATATATTTGGTCTAAAATTCTAAGTTACTGCCTGTAAGTACTCGCAGGGAGCAATGATACATGGATACATATGTAAATCCTACTGGATACAAATCTAATGTTTTTATTTGTGTGACAGGAGGTGGCCTGGCTTCCTGCTTGGCTTCAGCAAAGCAATGTTGAACCATTGGATAATCGATTCACGGAAGGAGAAATTGTTGATCAGAGATCCATGGTGGTATGGTTCCTTTGCTAACATATGATTACTTCTTTGCTTGGTCATTACGAATATATGAGTCTGATGAATTGGAGGTGGGTTTGATGTTCAATCTTAGGTTGGAATCTCTAATGCGTATTTGGAACTAGGATTGTCTGGGAAAAGGGGACTGAGGGGAAAACGTAGTTAGCTTCACACTTTTGATGGATCACTAACTGAAAATACTCTCTTGGACAATTGTCTATTAATAGTATTCTCATTCCACCGATACTGGAAACTAACTTCTATCTCCTTTTCTCCTTGTCCCTACCAAATCAAATCTCCAGACATCGCATAAATGTTGTTCAATATTGTCAAGACCTTTGGCTGAAAGGGCTCCAACTTTGGTTCTTAAGCTTATAGGAAGCTAAGACACTATGACACAACAGTGAGAACCCTTTCTAGTTTCAACTATTATCATGGGAACTAAGCCATTCATATAAGAATCTGTGACACATGGAAAGAAAGAGTGTTCCCAGTGCACAAAGCGGGAAGTTTGGTAGAGTTTTATAACTTGAATTACTTTAGCAATGGCAAGGTTGTTACTTTGTGATTGGAAGGTCATGATTTTGAGTTGTGGGAGTAGCCTCTTTGTAAAGTAAGGATTACATTGTACATTGTTAAATAAGATAAGTAAGGGGGTATTAGTGTAAATAGTTTAAAATTCTTATATATATACTCACTTGTATTACACACTTAACATATAGAAGACATTATTTTCTTCTCACATGGTATCAGAGCCACTATACAAACCCTAGATCTAGCCTCCATTGTGTGAGTATCCACCAGCTTTAACGTGTGTCTCCATCAGCTTCGGTGTGCGTGTGCGTCCCTTTCCTTCCAGCAGCGGTCGCTTTGTCCGTCGCCGTCGCAGCCTTCAGCTCCTTGCTACACTCTGTCCGTCGCCGTCGCAACAACCATTAGATTTCGCTGCCTTCTCTAGATTTGCCACTGCAGATCTCGCCGACACCACCAGATCTCATTGCCTTCTCTAGATCTACCACCGCCATCACTATCGCTCGTTGACACCACCAGATCTTATTGTCAGCTTCTTAGATCTCGCTCGCACCTGTGAGTCCGTTGATCTTTCGTGGCCCCACACCTCCGTCGTGATCGTCGCCTCCAGATTTGCTACCCCGTAGCCATCCGTTGCTGCTGCCTTCTCCAAATCTATTGCTCTGCAGCCGTCCGTCGCCGCTACCTTCTCTAATCTTCCATCGCCACAGCCGTCTGTCATCGCTACCTTCTGTAGTCGCCAAGCGCCGTCACCCTTCGTCGTCATCCGCAGAAGTCCTATGCCTCTGCCTTGGCCTTTGGATTTCTAGCCTGTAGCCTCTAGATTTGCTGTTGCTACCATCTCCTGCTGGCTGCTGACCTTCAGATCTGCCTGCGGCCTTCAGATCTATCTTTGCCCAAATCTGGCCATCATTTCTCAGATTCAGTCATCAATCCATTAGATTCGGTCAAATTCCCCATATCTGCAACAGATTGGCCTTCCTCATCGTTTCCATCCAGATTTGTCCCTTATTGTCCAGATCTGCCCCTCATCGTCCATATCTATCCCTTATCGTTTTCGTCTAGATTTGGTCTAGATATGTCTGCTCCAGATCCAGTCAGCCAGAACAGTGAGCTATTCTTTCTGTATCATGTCTTCACCTACAGTACACTTGTCATCTACAAGCCTCTCCACCACATCCACATCTGTAATCATTCCTCATTTTTTGAGCACACCAATTATTACCACTGAAAAGTTGAATGGACAAAATTATTCCGCTTGGTCATGGCCTTGAGGATCATTTATCAAAGATCATCTCAACTATTCCTAAGGAAGATCAACCTTTTTGGAGAAAGGTGGATGCACAGCTATTAAGTTTGTTGTGTTAGACTATTGAGTCGACCTTGATGCCTATATTTTGACCTCTTTGTGAGTGTAGTACTCTATGGACTCGGGTATGTGAGTTATATATGAGTGACATCACTTGTATTTATGATGTGATTGGTACTTTGTTCAGTCTACGACAAGTTTATTTGGATATGACCACATATTTGGGTAAGCTTTAAGCTTCTATTACAGATTTTAACAAATTAATGCCCTTTGATTTAGATATTCAAAAGCAACAACAAAAGCGTAATCAAATGTTTACTGTCCTTTGTCTTCATGGGATTCGACTGGAACTTGAACTAGTTCAGACACATATTCTCGATAGTGCCTTTCTACCTCATTTGACGGAAGTATTTGCTACTACACAGATTGATCGTACTCGTTGTGGTGGGCGTCCTAGGCCCTAGTGCTCTTATTGTAATCATCTTGGTCACACTCGGGAGACTTGTTATTGCTTACATGGTCGCCCACCTCAAGTAGCTAGTACTGCTAACATGGTTGTTGGCGCTTCAGAGGGCTCGACATCTATCACGTGTAGTGATTCCTCACCAGTGACTATCTCCGAGGGGGAGTATGCTTAGTTCCTTTAGTTTCGGACAACACGACAGGCTACTTCATCGATCCCATCGCTTGTTCACATCGATAATCCTACTGCTTGCTTTACTAAGTCTTCCTCTTCTCTTGACTAATTGGATCTTCGATTTCGGTGCCACGAATCACATGTCTGGTAATTGTTCTCTCCTATCTCATATTAAGACCTTAAAGTCTCTACCTTTTGTTACGTTGGTTGATGGCTCTCACGCCTTAGTCACGGGTATCGGCACAGCATCACCCTTTCCTACTTTACCATTGTAATTTGTTTTCCATTTATCATAGTGTTCCTTTAATTTACTTTCTATCACTCAACTCACTTGTAGTCTTAATTGCTCTATAACCTTTTTGTCTGATTCTGTTCTTGTCCAGGATCGGAGGACCGGACGAACGATTGGTACAGGGTATGAGTCTCATAGTCTTAATTGCTCTATAAGCTTTTTGTCTGATTCTGGTCTTGTCCAGGATCGGAGGACCGGACAAACGATTGGTACGGGGTATGAGTCTCACAGACTCTACTATCTGTCTCACCCTACTTCATCAGTGGTGTGCACGACAACTTCTTCCCCACTACAAGTCCATTGTTGGTTGGGGCACCCATATTTACCCAATCTCAAGAAAATGGTTCCTAGCCTCTCTAGTATTTCTTCCTTTGAGTGTGAGTCTTGTCAACTTAGGAAACATAGTCGTAGTTCTTTCCTGAGTCGAGTTAATAAGAATGCTAGTTCCCCTTTTTTAGTGGTCCATTCGGATATATGGGGTCCTAGTTGTGTCAGTTCAAAATATAGTTTTCATTATTTTGCAACCTTTATTGATGATTTTTCTCGAACTACATGGCTATATTTAATGAAAACACGTTCAAAATTGTTTTCTATCTTCACCACATTTTGTCGGGAAATTAGAACTCAGTTTAATGTGCCTATTCGTGTTTTTCGTAGTGATAATGCTTTTGAATATTTGTCCTTACCATTTAAATCCTATATGGCATCCAATGGAATTCTTTACCAAACTTTGTCCTGGAACTCCACAATAAAATGGGGTGGCTGAACGAAAGAATCGTCATTTAATTAAGACTGCTCACACGCTTCTTCTTCATATGCATGTTCCGCTTCAATACTGGATGATGCTGTCTTAACTGCGTGTTATTTAATTAACCGAATGCTATCTTTTATCCTTAATGACCAAATTCCTCATTTTGTTCTTTTTCCTCGAGTTGACTTATATTCTCTTCCTCCTCGTATCTTTGGGAGTACTTGTTTTGTTCACCATCGTGCCCCAGGTCATGATAAGTTATCTGCTTGTTCCGTCAAATGTGTTTTTCTCGGTTATTCACGCTTTCAGAAGCGGTATCGTTGCTATTCTCCTTAATTAGCTCGCTATTTTGTTTTAGCGGATGTTATCTTTTTTGAGTCATCTTCTTATTTTCCCTCTTTGCCTGAGATTTCTGAGTCCGTGTCTACTGGCTTACCTTTGCCTATTCCTTTTCTTGACCTTTCCTCTTCTTTTTCACCGCCCTCTGCCTCTTGCCTTGATTGCCCCAATCTTCAGGTCTATCAGCGGGGTCCTTGACCTATGGACCAACTAGCAGTGCCTGCTGTCACTAGTTCGAGGGAGCCATCCATTTACTCATCCTCTGTGCCTGTTAGTTCTCCTCCTCTAGTTCGTCACCCTCGGTTTTTTATCTTGACTTACCTATCTCTCTTTGGAAAGGTACTTGTCATTACACTACTCTCCATCCCATTTCACATTTTGTTAGTTTTAATTCTTTCTCCCCTCGATATTCTGCTTTTATTTCTTCTTTATCTTCTATTTCTCTTCATAAATTTGGTCCCGAAGCTCTTTCCCATCTAGGGTGGCGAGCTGCTATGGCTGAAGAAATGTCTGCCTTACATTCCATTGAAACTTGAGACTTGGTACCTATATGTTATGACCCTAGGGTTTGGCTAGGGTTTAGATGGAAAATTGAGAAGAATTCGGGAGAGAGAGAGAGAGAGAGAGAAATTGGAGGGAGATAACAAGAATAAAAGTGGAATAGAGAGGAAGGGAGAGAAGAGCACAAAGACGCGAGAGAGAAATTTGAGAGAGAATTGAAGAGAGAGAAGCATTCAATCAATTATTACTCAATATCCTCCAAAAGAGCCTCTCGGGTAGCTTATATAGCTACTCTTATTGTTAGTGCTTTCAATTATCATTTGTAACTGAAAGTATTAAAACTTCTCATCTAAAACAGAAAGTATTAAAACTTCTCATCTAAAACAGAAATGTAACTAAAGGAATATAAGAAAAATACAAATCAGTAATTGCTGCATGCTTAATGACCGTTGTATTCTAGGGTCATGACACTCTACCCAAAGGTAAGTCTACTGTTGGTTGTCGCTAGATTTATACTGTTAAAGTTGGTCCTGAGGGTCAGATTGATGCGTTAAGGCTCGCTTTGTTGCCAAAGGATACACTCATGTTTTTGGCCTTGATTATGGCGATACTTTTTCCACTGTTGTGAAGATCTCCTCTATTCGCCTTTTCTTGTCCCTTGCTGCTATGTTTCATTGGCCTATTCATCAACTAGATATAAAAAATGCTTGCCTTCATGGCGATTTGCAGAAAGAGATGTATATGGAGCAACCTCTTGGCTTTGTTGCTCAGGGGAAGTCTGGGCTGGTGTTTTGCCTTTGAAAATCCCTATATGGTTTAGAACAGTCTCTTCAAACTTGCTTTGGTCAATTTAGTTCAATTGTTCTTGAGTTTTGGTTAACTCGTAGTGAGGTTGATCATTATGTTTTTATCGTTCTCAGTCTAGCCGCCACATTCTTCTAGTGGTGTATGTTGATGATATAGTACTCACAGGAGATGATGCTGTTGGTATCATTGAATTGAAGGCACATCTTCACCAACAGTTTCAGACTAAGGATCTGGGTCTCTTGAAATATTTTTTCGGTATTAAAGTAGCTCGGTCAAAGCAAGACATCTATATTTCTCAAAGAAAGTATACTTTGGATATGCTAGAGGAGACAGGGTTACTTGGATGTGAGCCAACAAATACTCATATGGATCCGAATATCAAACTATTACCGGGACAAGGGGAGCCTCTTTCTAACCCTAGGCGCTATTGTTGATTAGTTGAGAAACTTAATTACCTCACAATCACACGTCTTGACATTTCATTTGCTGTGAGTGTGTAACGCCCCTAATTTTTCTCAATTTCTCGTTTAGACCAGCTCTGATAATTATAGCGTCCCCATCACCGGAGACCCCGCATTCGAGGAATCCAAAAAGGGTCCGTCAGAAAAGATGGCATATACACAAAACCCAATTAGAAGCGTCATGCATATTCCTTGCTATCAACAACGGAAGCCACACTCATACATTATTACTCATAAACATATACATATTAGGGTCAACATACCCACCATATCCCCTCAGGGATACAACTTAGAACATAAAGAAAACGTAATTTAGTATTACACATCTCAAAAACACCCCTCAAAGACCTTTCGATTGAGACGACTCTATACACACTTCTACCCCACGGCTCCAACTTCACTTGACTCGCCCACTTCTTTAGCCTTACCCTTACCTAGAATGATACAAGCAAATATGAGTCACAAGGCCCAGCAAGTATAACTGAAAGAAAGTGAGCATGAGGATCATGGGTAACGAGAAACAGTAAGGATCATGAATAACATTTATGGCACTCATGCCACACCTCTTTACATCACTCTACATGATAGCAAGATGAAATATGTATTCATGCTCATATGCAATCTTTTAAAACCATAATCATGGGACTGAAGTCCTTCTCTGAGCCGAAGCTTTCTCTGTGGATATATTCTGCAGATCCCGTTCGGCGCACGCATAATGAAACATTTAGACATTTCAAAACCCTTTTCATGCACATGCTTTATGTATCATCATAACTACACCTATTATAATGACTCATTATATGTAACAAACATACGATTACCCGAGTCAACATACATGAGAGAATAGAATCCATGCAAGACAATATCAAACCCTTGCATGTCCTCAATAAAGCATCATTCCTAAAGGAAGATAGGGTGATACAAAACCCTATTTAAGGTTCAATAGGTATACATGAGAACCATGACAAGTTACCAGAGTAGCCACATAGGCTATATGCAAGTTGATCCTTCCATAATCAAGGGTTACTTACTTCAAACTCAAGAAATCAAGACATCGTAGAAGTAAGGGCAATAGAATGTTAAAGAGCTTGCAAGATAGAGGGAATATAAAGGAAATTTCAAGAAAATGAGAAGAACTTACAAAACTATAAGCATGAACTTGTAAAAATAGGAAGAGAACTTGCCTTAGATATTTTTCCTTAACCCTTGCAACGTACCAGGGTCGCTGACGTCACAACCTAAGTCCCCATGCCACCAAAATCTTCCCAATCTCTCTAAAATTCCCCATTTTCCTCAAACATCCAACACATATATATAAGCTAAGAGGGAGGAAGTGTTGCAAGGACTTCGTGGCAACAAGGAATTGTCAATTTTTGGGGAAAAAGGGCTTAGGACACGTGGCATGGCTATTGGGACAAGTGGCAGCGGATGCAACACTAGGTGGTTGAGGTTGGCAGCCGTGTGGCATGCGGTAGGGCCTTGCATGGCGTGGCAAGGCCGTGCGCATGTCACGCACCTGGTGTGTGCGTAGCCCCCGCCCCAAAATGACGTCACTTTGGGGTTCTTTTTGTTGAAAAATTGTTGAATTTCCTCCCAACAATGCGTGAGCTTGATCCCAGGACCACCCGTACCCCCTTGTGCACGTGTGTCATCTTGCCTACAAGTTCCCTCAATTAATATTGCGCATAACTTATATTTAAGGTGATTCGGCCACCAATTTCCAAAATTACACTTAACCCCAATATTTTCAAATAATTACTAAAACACCCTCAACCAAAAATACATTAATTTTATTTTTTTAATTAATTCCTTACACATAAATTTACATTAATTCATAAATAAATGGGTTATTACAGTGTGGTAAGTCAGTTCTTGAATTCACCCTGTGACAGTCACTGGGATGCAGTGATTTGTATTCTTTGGTATATTAAGGTTGCCCTCGGTCAGGATATATTATATCAAAATCATGGACACAGTCAGATTGTGGGATATATAGATGCTGATTGGGCAGGATCACCTAGTGACAAGTGATCCACATATAGATATTGTGTATTTGTGGGTGGAAACCTAGTATCTTGAAAAAGTAAGAAATAAATTGTTATTGCCAGGTCTAGTGCCGAAGCGGAATAGAGGACAACGGCCATAACAACTTTTGAACTAATGTGACTGAAACAACTAATTGAGGAGTTAGGAGTTACACAGGTTAAGTCTATGCAATTGATTTGTCACAATCAGCCTGCAATGCATATTGCTTCTAATCCTATGTTTCATGAGAGAACCAAGCACATTGAAATTGATTGCCACTTTGTTAGAGAGAAGGTGCTCTTCGGGGATTTAGTTACAACATACGTGGGTTCCAACGATCAACTAACTAATTTACTCACTAAGTCACTTAGAGGTTCTCGTGTGAATTACATTTATACCAAGTTTGGCATGCTTAATATATATGCTCCAACTTGAGGGGGAACGTTAAATAAGATAAGGGGGTATTAGTGTAAATAGTTTAAAATTCTTGTATATATATATACTCACTTGTATTACACACTTAACATATAGAAGATATTATTTTCTTCTCACGTATATAAAAGAGCCCCCCAACCCTTAAGAGGGGAGCCTTGATACTTCAGATTCCCTTTGAGAATGAGCTTTGGTAGCAACAATAAGGTCACTCTTTTGTGCCTAGAAGGTCACAGTTCCAAGTTATGGGCAACTTCCAAACAAAGAAATGGTAAGACTTCAAACAAAATCAATCTTCTCTCAACCCTTGCAAAGCAGGAAGCCTCATGTACTTAGGACGCCCTTTGAGAGTGAGGATGGTAAGTTGGTAGCAATGGTAAGATTACCCTTTTAGGACTAAAAGGTCATGGGTTCAAGTTGTAGAAGCAGTTTCTTTGTAAAGCTATAGTAAGGTTGTGTATAAAATGATCGTCTCCCAACTCTTAGATAGCTTTGTGCATTGGGTATGACCTCATGTAGTGGATTATTATCTTCTCCATACTTTTTTTTTATTTTTCTTGTGAAATACTATAAATTTTGTTTGTAATTATGAGATGAAGATGGATTATAGGTTTGAATCTGATATCAGATTGTTGTTGGTCTTGTATCCATAAGTGGGAATCGAGCATTAGAATGGGCTTTTTGTATTCTCATTTTACCAATCCCAAAAGTCAGATGTGTTATTATTGGTAGAAACCCATTTAGTACAAGAATGGAGTTCTTGTCCATTGACAAGGGTATCCTATTTTGCTCAAGCAGGTAGTAATGAACTCCTACATAGTAGTTACACTGGGCATCAATGCAGGATATGCCATATTTTAGAGCATATTCAACCATAAAGAAATATATTAAAATACACAATTATGTATTTATTTTTTGACTGCTTCGTTAGCCAATGGATTGGGCTATTCTAGAAGAGTGAAATTGATGGTGAAGTTATATTATGGTTTTTGAGGGAAAAGTTCCCCTGGTGCTGGGTAGCTAATAATTTTTTACTTATAAAAAAAAATAATAATAATAATAAAGAAAGAAAAAAAACTCAAAAAATGGTTTTGATTTTGTTTTACCTTTTGTTTGAATGTGACCTATTAGAATCTTTTTGACCTAAGAGCACAATTGTTGAGCCAAATTGCTCTAATCAACCTATTGTGTATTTTGATGCTTGATAAAACATAATTTTAGTAAAATTATTTTTGGTATATTTAAAACCCCTAATGGATTTTTGATATGTCTTATGGTAGATAATATATTTTTAAGTATTATAGTATTTTGTGTATCAAAATGAACCAAGAAATGTTATTTCTCCAAGTCTGGAATATTAGCGCATTATAAAGGGACATATAAGAAAATGTTTTCATTTTGGAAAACTATTTACCAATATTTCGATAGCTAATATTCATTGTTGTTAAAATGATTTTTAATGAATTTTTCAAAAAATAGAAGGTATGTATTTTGGGGGTGATAAAATCGCTAAATTCTGATTTTATACTAAAACCAAAATTCTACTTTCTTATTGTTATGGATTTTGATTTTTTAGATATTTTTATTGAATCCAAATGAGGGGTACTGTCTTATTTACATTTATATATTAAAGTAAATGGAAGGTAAAATATAAATAAAATAAAATGATGACATTTACTTAAACTAAAGAAATGTAAATATCTTGTAATGTATACATGCTATATGGTTTATATCTTCAAACAATTTCTATATATATAAAATCTATTTTCTGTAAAATCTGGCCTCAGAAGTCGACTCTTGGTTCAATGGAGTCGACTCCTCTTAAGCTGAAGTCGACTCTTGCAAAGCTAGAGTCGATCTAGCCGAGAGCAGTTGATGCAGAGTCGATCTGGCAACATTGGTGTTTTTCGAAGAGTCGACTCCCATTTAAAATGGAAGTCGACTCCTGTTTTAGAGAGGTCAACTCCTAGACTTCAACGGTCGGATTTTCTAGCCGTTGGAAGCCAAATCTATAAAAGGGAAGGGTGAAATCTGGAGATGGCTAATGCACAACCAAGATCAATCTTTCTAAAGGCACTCTCAAGCTCTCAAGCACTCAATCAAAGCAATCCAAGGCCCAATGAGCTTCAAAGATCTATCCATTGGAGCCTCAAGGCAAAGAAGAAGTTTTCTTCTTGTTGGTAACTTGTATTATTTTATTTGCCTTGTATATTGTTCTTGTATTGATATCCATTTTAGTCCAAGTGTGTTGGACATAGGATTGATTTATTTGCATTGGATTGTGGTGTGGCATCCTAGAGCCTATTGTAATCTAGGTGTTGTTGTTGTATTAGTTTTCGGGGTGAGCTAAGGGGAAAACCTCAGGGTGTACAAGTTTGCTAGGTGATTTTGTGAGGAAATCTAGTGTTGTGATTTTAGTGGAACCTCAAGTGTCGGGTTGATCTTGAGAGAGTGGAGTAGGTGTTGGAGACACCAAACCATTATATATCTTGTGTTTATATTGTGGTTGTTTGTGTATTTATATTGCTATCATTTCCAAATAACATATATATTTATAACAAGTGTATTTTGTGTATAAGAAAATCTCAAGAGTTTTAAAAGGGAAGAATCGGTTCAATAAGTTTTTATTCACTCAATTCACCCCCCCTCTTGAGTGGCCATTGTATTGCGTCAAGGGACCAACAACAATGAGAAGTACATTTCTTTCCTTGAATGCAAACATGGAAATACTAGCAATTAGTTTTTTTTTTTTTTTTTATTACAAATACATTTTTGAGGTTTCATGTTTTACATATTGTAAAGAAGTGTAAACAAAAGAATTTTAATATTTTTCTGTGAATGTTAAGGTTCAACTTTTATAATTAAATTAGCATAAGTTTTACTTGTACAAGTTGGGTAGAAAATTAGCATAAGTTTTATTTCATACCAAATGTCTATTGAGTGTGGGACCAGAACCTCAGCTTGTCATGGCATTGTCTTCTAATATACTTGTTCAGGGATAGTTTTAAATGCTATTGATAATTTGATCTGGTTATTCACAGATTTGCACATCGTGTCATGCATTTTGAATGTGCAATAGTAGCTGAATCCTTATCACTGTTTTGTAACTTCTGTTACCAACATAACAGTGTGTGGTAGGGAAAAAAAGTGAAAACAAAAGCAGTACTGCATGACATTTGTTGGTTTTTGTTATGGTGCTACAGAATGTTAGAGGATTTTTTTTTCTTACTCTCTTTATCTGTTCTTTATTTCTGGGAAAACTAATGGATTTTCCACATTGCAATGCATGGGAACTATCATTCTTTCAACAGAATACTACCGTTGAAGAGGCTGTTCAGTCATCAAGGGATGAAGGTAGATATAAGAGTTGCCACTTATTCTTATCAGAGGATGACAATTCATTGGCTTGTTTCACTCCATCTTCTGGAAATGTAAGTTAATAAGCAAACTAGCTAGAAAGAAAGATTTTTTCCCCCTAGTGTGATATTTATATCCAGACAGACTGCATTCTTACTTGAACTGGAAGTTGTCAACCTTAACTGTAAAAGAAAGAGGGAGAAAAGGAACTGCAAGCTATATATGCCCGTAGGGTTAATCATTATAGATATAATTATTTGCCAAGCTACTTAACCAAAAAATATAAATATATTTACCAAGCCCGTTATTTGAGATTAATATGCCATGTGCAAAGTGCAATATTTTTCTTTTGATTTAGCCAACTGATATAAAAGGATTAAGGGAATTTTGCATGGGCGTCAGAAGCTGTTTTGGTTTTTGTTTCAGGTTGAATTTGTGTTTGGCATTTTCTAGTTAGTATGCTGATGTTTAAGTTATTCACCTCGTATAAGTTCTAGAAGTCAAGGGTATTGTAGTTGTCTTTCAGAGTTTCTGGATTTTCTGTATCATGGGTCTTATCATGTACTAGTGTAATGCCACTATGTTCTTATGTTAATTGAAGAATCAAAGATTCCTGTATTACAGTGAATCAAAGTGACATGATGAAGGCCAAGGATTTGAGAAATTTCATTGTGACTTTCATTTCAGTAAAGTTGAATTTTTAGTTAAGATTGTGCTTTTGGGGAATAATTGAATCCTGATTAGCAACAAAGAGGATTCTCCATGTCATTATGCAATCATGTCATAATGATAGAACTAGAGCATAGTTGTTAATACTTGGATGAGTTATCATTTTTGTTATTGAATGGTATCCAGGTCTTGTTTCATAATGTTGTTATAATATATTAATAATGCATAATAATAATAATGTATTTTTGTGCATAATGGTTAATGATATTATACAAATATAGTGAGAATTTTTTTAACAAATAAAAACACAAAATGTACAACACAATCCTAAATAAATAATTTAGCATAATTGCATGGTCAGAGTAATTTTAGATAATTTTCAAAATTACTAAATTTATGGTTCAAATACTTGCACATGACACATATATTTAGTACATGTTCAAGACAAACAACTATTGAATAAATTTGTAGTATATAGTTTACTACACTATAACTTTCATCCAAGGCAACAACTTTCAAGTGTTTTTGGGTATATTAATTACAAAACTTAATATATAATCTTTAGGGTTTTGCTTAATGCTCTTTGTTTTTAGCATCCAAACACTTATTGGTTGGTAAAATGGTTTAAAATACGATGTATATATTACTGACCAATATAATTGTTTAGATGCTGAAAACAAAGTGCATTAAATGCACTTTAACCTTAGGGCACTCATTAGCAAAACCCTTACCTTTATTATCATTACTATTCTATGAATGATTGTATATGTTTTTTAATTTTTACAGAACAAGACAAATTTTAGAGTACACAAATAATTCAAATAAATTTATTCTTTAATACACTTTCGAATTTTGTGAATTTTATTTTCTTTTACTTTTTGCCTTATCTTTAATACAAATTACCCTTTTACTTTTGTTTTCATTTGGTGCGGCCAAATTCTAGAAGCCTAAGCTTATTTCTACTATTTATTTATTTTTTATTCTCTGTTCTCTCTCTCTAGATTCCAGAAGCCCCATGCCTGATTCTTGTCTGATTTGTTCTTTCTCCTAGCTTTCCTTTTCTCTTCTCCTTAGGTCTCCTCTTCTCTCCTGTATCTTAGTCTTTTTCTACTGTCCAACACCTATGACTTTATTTGTTTTTTTTTTATTCTTCATTCTCTTACCTTTTCTTTTATTCTTCTTGTTATCTCTCTGCTTCTCTTCCACCCTGTATCTTCCTCCTCCCCATCTTTTTTTTTTTTACTTTTTTTTTTTATCTTCTTTTATGATTTCCAGTTTCTTTATTTATGTTTTCTTCTTTCTTTCTCCAGATTCCAGAAGCCCCTTTCTGTTTTGATTTTTCACCCTTACATCTTCTCATAGTTATTAAAGGCGTGCGCCTAGGCGCAAGGCACCTTAAGGCGCCAGTTTGGCGCCTCGCCTGGGCTGAGGCGAGGTGGTTTCTGCAAGGCGCTCGCCTTGCAAGGTGAGGCGCTGAGGCGCGCCTGGGCGCGCCTCATGAAACCCACGCCTGCATCCTGCTGCATCCTTTCTTCCTCTCCTCTCCAGCATCCCCTCTTCTTAGTTTCAGCATGTATACATCACTACTTTTATTTATATTTAAAAGTAAATGTCCACATTTTCTTTTATTTATATTTTACCTTCCATTTACTTTAATACATAAATGTAAATAAGAAAGTACCCCCCATTTGGATTCAATAAAAATATCTAAAAAATCAAAATCCATAACAATAAGAAAATATAATTTTGATTTTAGTACAAATTCAGAATTTAGCGATTTTACCACCCCCAAAATACGTACCTACTATTTTTTGAAAAATTCATTAAAAATCATTTTAACAACAATGAATATTAACTATCAAAATACCGGGAGATAGTTTTTCAAAATGAAAACATTTTCTTATATGTCTCCTTATAATGCCCTAATCTTCCAGACTTAGAAAAAATGCGCTAATCTTCCAGACCTAGAAAAATAGCATTTTTCAAAATGAAAGCATTTTCTTGATTGTGGACTTGTAGTGTTTATTGATTGTGGAGAATACTAAAGCTATTCCAAAATGTCCTCCATCAATAAAATAAGAGATTGGAGAGTACATGCAAAAGAAGAAAAATAACAGGGAATCAGGGATGAGCAAAATATGGCACCGTAAGATGATGATTTTCAATTTGGTGAAGGGTATGATGATGATGATGATTAAAACTTCTTTATTGATTGTGGACTTGTAGTGTTTATATGTTTGTTTAGAACTTTGCACGATGATTGGTACTTTGAGACTTTAAGTTTGAACTTTGATGATGTTTCTAGTTTAGAAATTGCATGATGAATGAATTAACTTTGATGTTGTTAGTTTAGAATTTGAAGATAATGAAACATTAATGATATGCATGTGTTATTATTGATAATTTTATAGTTTTTTATGATTTTACAAGATTTTGAGTTTTTTTTTAAAAGGTGCGCCTCGCTTCGCAAAGGCGCGCCTCGCCTTGTGCGCCTCGCGCCTCAGGCTCCAGGACCCTTTGCGCCTCGCGCCTTTCAGAACTATGCATCTTCTTTCCTCTTCCTTATCCCTCCTCCTCTTATGTTATATCTTCTTGTCCTCTTCTCCTCTTTTGGGCATGGTCTTCTTTTCTTTTTGCATTCAACCAATCAGCTAGGTTGGATAAATTGGGGGGTATTGAGCATACTAGCGAAATGCTATATCAGCTAGTACCACTTTTTACCAACCAGGACCTCTTGTATTGGCTGAAAGTTTTGCCGGAACAAAACCTCCTTCATTTTGTATCATATTTTCTCTAATATGGACCTATCAGCCAATATGGTATGTGATATGCCTTGCAAACAACAAGCATAACCCGACTGGAGACTTCCCATTGATCCTTCGATGAAGCATTGAAGCACAACTTGATTGAGCAAGTGCATAATTGAACAAGGCAATGACCGAGTCGACGCCGCTTGGTTAAGAAGGATCAAGGCAAAAAGATCCACTATTGAAGAGCAACTAACAAAAACAAACCCAATCAAGCAAAGCAAAGGGCAAAAAGTTAAGGGAAAGCCAAGGAAGAAGCACAACTCGACCATGACCGAGTGGGCACTCGGTTAAAAGTAACTTAGGCCTTTGAGAATGCCCCACTAAATCCGTTCATGAAGGAATATCACAAGCGAGCAAGAATGAAATGGATCGATCAAAGAAGAAAGTAAGAAAAACCAAGCAAATGGGTGGTGAAGTGATGACCGAGTGGCCACTTGGTCATGATGGCCATGCAATAGTTCACCCTAGGGAGCCTCCCTTGTAGCTGACGAACCCTCCCGGGGCGTTCCTCGGATTGAACCCGAGATCTTTCCTGGGACCCACAAGAATATTTCGAGATTCCATAGAATATACCAAGAATATGCCACAAATATCCCAGGAATATACTTAGAATATGCCATCTGAGAAACCTGAGATGGTTGCCATGTGTCCCTCTCTCCCTCTTCTATAAATAGGAGGACCACCTCCTCTTTCAGGTACGCTCACTCTGATACTTAGATTCCATTTTTGCGCTCAAGCATTTGAAGATTAACTTAAACATCATAGGGTTTGTGTGGGGGACATCCTCCCGCGCGGCCGCGCCCCTAACCGTTTGTTTGTCTCGACAAGGCATTCGGTTATTTGAGGGCACTCAGTCACTTCAGGGCCTCTCATTCATTTCAAGATCTCTTGGTCATCAGGGGTCTCCCGTTCATCAAGGCACCTGATCATTGCAACAAGGCCTCCAGATCTCTTGATCATTGCAACAAGACCCCCAGGTCTCCTGATCATTGCAATCAAGATCACATTTCCCATATTACAAATTCATTGTTGTATTTTGACCACAACAATTGGCACCGTCTGTGGGAAGAGGACAAAAAGTCAATCAAGGATCACTATTGATGGCAAACACTAGAGGTAATCGATGAACTCTCTCTCAAGGCGTGGAGACTCGCCCACCTCCATGAGACTCTCAGCACCCAATGAGAGCACCCTTACCCCTAATAAACTCCCAGCAACAAGGGAGTACTCAACCAATTCCCCTAGATCCTAACAGCATATGGGGACTTAGCCATCTCCATCGGGCTTCCAGCATATGTTAGAAGTTAATCAGTATGGATGTCACGATCAACCCAACACTTCAACTCCCCCGTAGTCTCTTGGGCAGAATATGAAGCTCGGAGGCAACAGCATATTGAGGGAATGTAAGCACTACGAGATATGGCGATGATACTTAAAACATAGTCCCCAATATGGCGATACCCACGAAACTGAGAAGATTGGTACCCAAGACTGCCTCGCTAAGGAAAGCCCAACAAAGAGATGTGGTAGTCAGTTCTTATCCAAAGGCCACGCCTGACACCCACGCCTGGTTCTCTCCTCGTTGGGGAAATCAATCGAAACTCCCGCCACGAGGAACTAGTGCCTCTCCATGGAAAGATTGGAAGCAGGAGCAAAATTATTGAGGAGATAAGAAGGGCCCACGAAGAAGAAGATGCCAAGAAACTATGGCAAGCACGCCAACAGGGAGGAAGCAAAGCTCCACTAGGGGTTCAAAGCCAAGGAATAGAGGGACCGATAATCACACCATAATAAATATGCAGGATGACATGAAGATGGTGGTTGAAGAAGTACTCGAATAGAAGAGATTGGTCTTAGTTGCAGAAGAACAACTAGGAAGGAAGTCCTCGTTCGTTGAGAATGTATTGGGAAAACCACTATCGAGAAAATTCAAGATGCTACAAATTACCCCTTATGCCGGCAAAGACGATCCCGACGATCACATTCAGAATTATGAGTCCCTAATGACACTTTATGGTTGGGATGATGAAATTATGTGTCGAGCCTTCTCATTGACTCTAATGGGACATGCCCAAACTTGGTTTAACAACTTACTGGAAGCATCCACCTCCTCATTCAAACAACTAAGGGAAGAATTTACCAAAGCATTCGTTATTAATGATCGGAAAAAGAAAAACGAACATATCTCCTCAATATTTGATAGGGAGGCAAAAAGACCTTTTGCCAGTATGTGAATAGGTTTCATAATGCCACCCTTGAGATTTACAAGTCTTACCAATTGAAATGGTAGTATTCGCCATGTTGCAAGGGACGCGGTTAACTTCTCTACAAGAATCACTATCTCTGGATTTGCCAAAGTTCTTGGCAGATTTGTTTGTCAAGACAAATAAATACATACTCCATACGGAGGTAATGAGGATCGTGGCAATAGATGAAGATAGGGAGCAGAAAAGAGAGGAGCGAGATGTTGAAGAAGACTTTAATCGACGACATTAGAGGGCCCGAAGATTGGATGTTGTTAGGCTCCAATTTAATCACTATGTCCGACTCACCCAACCACAGTTAGCCATATTAGTGGCCATAGAGGGGTCAGGACTCATCAGACTTCCGAAAAGGGTTGATCGACATATAGGAAATAACTAGGATGAGTATTCCAGATACCATAGAACTCATGGCCATTCCATTGATCAATGCCGAGAGTTGAAAAATCAAATTGAGATGATTATTCGGGAAGGACACATACGAAGATATGTACGGGAAGAAGAGGGAAACGAAAAGGAGCCACAAAGAAGGGAAGAGAGACTCATGAGAGACATAACCAGAGACAGCAAGAGAGAGGGAGCAACTACAGACAGAATCCCCCTCTGGATAATGAACCAACACATTAAGCTATACACGTCATTTCAGGCGACGAAACTTTGGCTGTTGACAATTCCTTTTCCCAACAGGCTTATTCTCGTCTGCCTACTAAGTAAAATCGGTAATGGAAACTAAAGAGAATGAAGAACCCATTACATTCACAACAGTTGATGGGAGATGTAATTGTTTCGCATGATGATCCGATGGTAATTTTAACCATTATTCCAAAACATCCCATTAGGAGAATTCTAGTGGACAGTGGCAGTTCAGTCAACCTTATTTATTGGAACTATTTCGAACAAATGCGAATTGCCCATGATTGATTGAAAATGTCTCTTCCCCTTTATATAGCTTCACCGGGGAGATTGTCCCGGTGGCCGGTTCAATTCAGTTACCAATCACATTGGGCTCCAATCCCCAAGGCATAACACGATAAGCCAACTCTATGGTGGTTAAAGCCACCTTGGCTACATACAATGTGATTTTGGGTTGCCCCCTACTCAATGACATGAGGATTTTTGTCTCCTCCTGTTATTTGTTGATGAAGTTTCCTACGTCTCGGGGCATGGGACAAGTCCAAAGGGATCAACGAAAGGCACACATTTATTGGAACTACTTCGAACAAATGCGAATTGCCCATGACTGACTGAAAATGTCTCTTCCCCTTTATATAGCTTCACTGGGGAGATTGTCCCGGTGGTCGGTTCAATTCAGTTACCAATCATATTGGGCTCCAATCCCTAGGGCATAACACGATAAGCCAACTCTATGGTGGTTAAAGCCACCTCGGCTACATACAATGTGATTTTGGGTCGCCCCCTACTCAACGACATGAGGGTTTTTGTCTCATCCTGCTATTTGCTGATGAAGTTTCCTACGTCTCGGGGCGTGGGACAAGTCCAAAGGGATCAACGAAAGGCACACACTTGTTATGTGTCATCCGCAAAAGGGAAGAAGAGCGAAGAGACTTTATCTATTACCAAGCAAGCTGTGTTAGACTAACTGCCCATAAATCCCAAGTTGTATTGTTTCCCTCATATGAATTGTATGCATGATAATTGTTAATAATGTGAGCCTAAGGCGGGACTGTGGACGTAGGCACATTTGGCTGAATCACATAAAAAAAAATAAATGCTTGTACTCTCTAGTGCAATACATTATCATTATTGTGTCCATTATAATCTACTTGTTTCATTTCTCAGGATGAAAAGAAAGATTAATCAAAAGTTATTTTCGAATGAAAGGCCCGTTGCCTTGCGCATAGCCTGATAATGAGGTGAAAACCGAAGACCCGTTGTATCGCTAATAACTCGATAACGGGGTAAAAACAAAAAGCCCGTTGACCTGCTTGTAGCCCGGCAACGAGGTGAAAACACAAAAAGCTCATTGCCCCGCGCATAACCTGACAACGAGATGAAAACCAAAGACCCGTTGTCCCGCAAACAGCCTAACAATGAGGAAAATACAAGCCCGCTGTCCCTTTAATAGCTCGATAACGAGGTAAAAACAAAAGGCCGATGTTACCCCATGCATAGCCTGGCAATTAGGTGAAAACCAAAGACTCGTCGTCCCGCTAATAGCCTGGCAATGAGGAAAACACAAGCCCGTTGTCCCGTTAATAACTCGACAACAAGGAAAACACAAGCTCGTTGTCCCGCTAACAACTCGACAATGAGGTAGAAACAAAAGACTCATTTCCCTACTTATAGCTCGGTAGCGAGGTGGAAAATCCAAGGTTTGTTATCCCGTTAACAGCCTAACAATGAGGTAAAAACAAAAACCCATTGTCTTTTGTCTAGCTCGACAATGGAGGATAAAGAGCTCGTTGTCTTGTGCATAGCCTGGCAACGAGGGGGAAACGAAGCCTGTTGCCTCACGCATAGCTCGGTAATGAGGAGAAAGCGAAACCCGTTGTTCCACTAATAGCTCGGCAATGAGGAGGAAAACAAGTCCATTATCTTGCTTATAGCCCGACAACAAGGAAACACAAGGCCGTTGTCCCGCTAACAGCCCAACAACGAGGTAAAAACAAAAGGCCTATTGTCCTACGCGTAGCTTGGCAATGAGGTGAAAGCCAAAGACCCATTGTCCTGCTAACACCCCCGCAATGAGGAAAACACAAGGCCGTTGTCCTGCCAACAGCCCAACAACGAGGAAAACACAAGCCCATTGTCCTGCTAACAACTAACAATGAGGTAGAAACAAAAGGCCTGTTGCCTTGCTTATAACCCATCAACGAGGTGAAAAATCCAAGGTCTGTTGTCTTGATAACAACTTGACAATGGAGGACAAAGAGCCTGTTATCTTGCTAATAACCCAACAACGAGGAAAACACAAGCTCGTTGTCCTGCTAACAATTGACAACGAGGTAGAAACAAAAAGCCCGTTACCCTACTTATTACCCAGCAACAAGGTGAAAAATTCAAGGCCTATTGTCCTGCTAACAGCCTGACAATGGAGGACAAAGAGCCCGTTGTCCCATGCATAGCTCGACAATGAGGGGAAATGAAGCCTATTGCCCCATGCATAGCCCGACAACGAGGAGAAAAACAAGCCCATTGTCCTGTGCATAGCCCAACAATGGAGGAAAAACAATTGTTGTCTCGCATGTAGCCTGACAACGAGCAAAAACAAGACTCTTTGTCCTGCAAGTAGCTCAGTAATAAGGAGGTATAAAACCGTTATCCCGTGAGTATCCCAATAGTGAGGAAATGTAATATCTGTTGCCCCACGAGCGACTTACACTGCTTCGCTTGGTGGCCAAATGGCATAATATCCATTATCCCACAAGAAGCTTGACAATAAAGAGGCATCATGTCTGTTGTCTCGCAAGTAACTCAACAACAAGGAAATAGAACGTCAATCATCACGGACATCTACTGTTCGAAAAAAGTTCCCAATATGTCAATGCTCCTTTCGGTGAAATATAGACACGTATATGAGCCAACATTGAGCACAATCACCAAGTCTGTGTCTAACACTCTTGAGCGGATATGAAGATCTTTCTCGTGAAGTAGCATTGAGTCTTCAACGAGCATCATTAGAGTCAAGGAGAAGAATAGCTCTTGCCCCCTTGAGAGCTTAGAGCACATGAAGAAGTCGTGTCTACTCTCTTAGGGGGGGGGGGGGGGGACGCATTAAACACATGGATCTCTATTGTAGGGGTAGAAGCTTCAGCACGACATGCGTCCTTCGAAGCATTTGCCTCATCATCTCCGAGCCATTGGTGTTAATGGGAAGTCGAAATATGAAAATGCTAGGGCTACAAATGACCCAGAGACTTGAAATGATTTGAAATGACCTTGAGACTTGAAAGTCGCTTGTTTGGAGTAGAGCTTCAAGAGAAAGAAATGAAAGGAAGATACGTGTGAGATTTATAGGGCGAGATACTCTTCCAGCTGGTACTCTCGATCAAAAGAGTAGGAAGCAATTGATATGCCCTGCAAACAACAAGCATAACTCGATTGAAGACTTCCCATCTATCTTTCGATGAAGCGTAACTTGACTGAGCAAGTGCATAATTAAACAAGGTAAAAGGGGAACAAGGCAATAACCGAGTGGATGCCACTCGGTCTGTTGTAATCACTTGTATTAGATTAGCTCTTAGATTATCTCGGGAGGGTTTTTTGTTGTAAATTAGTTTGTTGCATTAAGTGTCACTTGTGTTATTCTAGAAGGCTTGCTTCTAGAAGGGTTAGTTAGTGGTTTAGTCTGGCTAGTTGGTTGTAACTACTAGCTTAGTTTGTTTTCAGGTTACTGCCTCTATGGTTTATAAATAGAGGTTGGGAGAGAGGCATTTAGAGGGATTCTATTGTTCTGTCTTGTGTCGAGGAAGAGAGAGGAGTATGCACAAGGTTATACTTGATAGTAAAGAGAGGATATCTTTGTAATCTTGGGTTGGGAAACTCTATATAGTTCTGGGTATAAGGTTGTGGGAGAGTTGTAGTGCATGTAATCCTCTTGTTCTTCATTTCAAGATAGTGGAAAATGGCGCCTCAAGGCAGTCTGGATGTAGATCTTCATTAGAAGACTGAACCAGGATAAAATCTGGTGTCTTGTGTGTGTGGTTGCTTATTGATTTCGGTTCTTAATTTTTGTATTGTGTGTTTTCGATTTTTGTTCTTATCGTGTGAGGTTGTGAGACTTGTATCTTGAGTGGTTCTTGGTTTGGTAGTCTAAGATCCTAAGTCCGTATGTCATAGAGAGAATAGAGAGAACTGAGCGTTTATTCCAACATGGTCAAGAAGGATCAAGGCTAAAAGATCCACTATTGAAGAGCAACTAGCATAAACAAACCCAATCAAGCAAAGGAAAGGGCAAAAAGCCAAGGGAAAGCCAAGGAAGAAGCACAACTCGGCCCTGAGTGCCCACTTGGTCAAAAGTAACTTAGGCCTTTGAGGATGCCCCACTAAATTCGTCCATGAAGGAATATCACAAGCGAGCAAGAATGAAACAGATCAAACAAAGAAGAAAGCAAGAAAAACCAAGCAAATGGATGGTGAAGTGATGATCGAGTGTCTACCACTCGGTCATGATGGCCATGCAATAGTTCACCCCCGGGAGCCTCCCTTGTAGCCAACGAACCCTCTCGGGGCTTTCCTCAGACCGAACCCGGGATCCTCCCTGGGACTGCAAAAATATTCTGAGATTCCATGAAATATACCAAGAATATGCCAGAAATATACCAAGAATATGCCAGGAATATACTCAAAATATGCCACCTAGGAAACCTGGGATGGTTGCTACGTGTCCCCCTCTCCCTCCTCTATAAATAGGAGGACCACCTCCTTTCTTAGGTACGCTCACTCTGATACTCAAGCTCCATTTTTGTGCTCAAGCACTCAAAGACTTACTTAAGCATCGGAGGGTTTGTGCGGGGGACATCCTCCCGCGCCCCTAACCATTTGCTCGTCTTGACAGGCACTCAATCATTTGAGGGCACTCGGTCACTTTAAGGCCTCTCGTTCATTTCAGGACCTCTTGGTCATCAAGGGTCTCCCGTTCATCAGGGCACCTAATCATTGCAACAAGGCCTCCAGGTCTCTTGATCATTGCAACAAGACCCCTAGGTCTCCCGATCATTGCAATCAAGATCACCTTTCTCGCATTACAGATTTATTGTTGTATTTTGGCCACAACAGTATGAATTTTCTACAGCACTAGGATATAACGACACTTATTTATCATAAGATGCATGATATGATTAAGGTGACTTGAATATGCTACAAGAAGACCAATAGATGCTCCTTTGAGGAGAATGGATAGAATAGATGAAATTTGTAATAGAAGAGGTAAAGAAAGACAAGAAAATTTGATAGTGTAGAATTTTACAGAAAATCAACTTTTTTTCATTCGAAATTTACAGAGCAAAATATATGGTACGTATGTAACTACTCCATGGGAGTTGGTTATGACTTAGAAATTGCTAAACAAGGAAAAAAAAAATCCTAGAAATAAAATTATAACAAATTGTACACTCAAATGAAATATTCAAAACTGAATAACTACATATTTTCTACACTTCCCCTCAAGCTGGGTTGTAAATGTTAAGTAAACCCAGCTTGGATCTCATATCTTCAAACTTGATCTTAGGTAGAGCCTTGATTAGAATGTCTACAATATGAAGAGTAGTAGATATGTAGGAAGTATTGATAGTCCCATCTTCAATTTTTGTTTTATAAAGTGTCTATTTATCTCTACATGTTTAGTTTGATCATGGTAAATTGGATTTTTAGCTTTGTTATAGCAGTTTGATTATCACACAATATATTAATTTGATCACCTGATATAACTTAAGTTCAAGGAGCAATTGCTTTAACCACATTCTTTCGTATATTCCATATGCCATTGCTCTAAATTTTGCTTCTACACTACTTCGAGCCACAATTGTTTGCTTCTTACTGCACCAAGCTACCAAATTTCCCCATACATAAGTATAATATTCAAAAGTTGACCTGAGATTAGTAATAGAACTAGCCCAATCTGCATCAGTGAATACTTCAATATTTCTCTTCTTAGTCTTTTTAAAGTATAGACCTTCCCTAGGAGTTTTCTTTGGGTATCTCAAAATGTGATACAATTGATTCATATGCTCTTCAATGGGATTGTTCATAAATTAACTGGCTACACTTATTGCAAAACTAATATTAGGCCTTGTATGTGATAGATAAATAAGTCTACCAACCAGTCTCTGATATCTTATTTTGTCAACAGGAGCATTTTTTCTTTAGTTACAATCTCCATTGGAGTAACTAAAGGTTTGCATCCAAGCATTTTAGTTTCCTTAAGTAGATCAAGAACATATTTACTTTGAGAAATGAATTTGAAGCCAGAGACTTGGGTGCATCCAAGCATTTCAGTTTCCTTTAAGTAGATCAAGAGCATACTTACTTTGAGAAATTACAATACTTGTTTTGGATTTTGCAATTTTCATCCCAAGAAAATATTTCAGATTTCCCAAGTCTTTGACTTCAAATTCATTTGCAAGAAATCTCTTGAGTTTGCTAATCTACTCTTCATGATCTCTTATTGGGATTATATCATCCACATACACAATAATAATGGATATTCTTTCACTAGGAGAACTGTTTATAAACAAAGTATGATCAGATTGACATTGTGAATAACCAAACTTCTTTACTACTTTAGTAAATCTGTCAAACCAAGCTCTAGGAGGTTGTTTGAGACCATAAAGAGATTTCTTTAATTTACAGACTTTGTTTGAATTTGTTTGATTCTTAAGACCTGTAGGTATCTCCATGTACAACTCATCTTCTAAATTTCCATTGAGAAAAGCATTCTTGTTGAAGAAATAAAAATAGGATCGGGTCGAGCCTTGAAGATTCATTAATAATCATCCATTATCATCTTCCTATTTATTTTGTTTTATTTATTGCTTTGTATTATCTTGTGTTATTTCTTAGATTTATCTTTTAGTGTTGTAATCTAGATAATAGGAATGCAATCTAGTCCTAAATCTTAGGAGAATTCTTAAGAAATTACTTGTATAAATATTTCTGATTTGTATCAATAAAACGTGTGGGAATACCGCTTCCCTTTCTCCCGTTCTACATGGTATCAGAGGCTCGTTAATAGGTTGATACAGTAAACCCTAGTGCCTTCATTGCACAACCACTTCGTTCTTCCAAAGTGCCTTCATTGCACTGTTCAAGTCGGAACTCCTCTGTCCGGTCATCATCTTACAGCACCACCACCACCATTAGGTTCGCCATCTCCAGATCGGCCAACCCCAGAAAAATCACTGGCAACCGGAACCCCACGCTCCGACCGACGTGCCGTCGTTCAAGCTTGCTCTGACCCCATGCGCTGGCACGTGAAGGCGTGTCCGTCGACCGTTCTCTTCCAGCTCCTCCAGATTTATCCTCTGACGTCTTTTAAGCCCATCCTTGGTGTCGAAATCCTTCGTGTTCGGGTTCCTTCGTGTTCGTATCTTTGTGTTCAACTGTCTGTTTCCCTCGTCCATCATGTTAGACACTTCAACAACAACAAACCCAGCTCCAATAGTCATCACCAGAGACATCCTTCCATTGGATCAGCCTCTTATTGCTGGAGAGTTACCAGGCATTCATCCATCCTATCGGTTAGATGGTAGGAACTTCCTCCAATGGTCTCAGCTGGTCAAAACACTTCTTAAAGGGCGAGGAAAAAGCAGCCACCTGTCAGCAAACCCTCCAGCAGCTAACGATCCTAGCTTCAAAACATGGGATGTAGAAGATTCTTGCATCATGTCATGGTTGTGGAGTTCTATGTAGCCGAAGATCAACATGAACTTCATGTTCCTTAATACTGCCCGTGAAGTTTGGGAGACCATACAGTAGACCTACTCGCAAGTCAGGGATGCATCAGTGATCTTTAATGTTAAAACAGAGATCAATCGTACCAAACAAGGCCATGCAACTGTCATCGAATACTACAATCTGATGAGAGGTCTTTGGTTAGAGCTTGATCAATATCAAGCCATTAAGATGGTATGCCAAGAGGACACTGCCACTCTCAATCGAATCCTTGAACGAGACCGGATAGTAGAGTTCCTAGCAGGCCTAAATCTCGCGATTGATCAGGTTCGAGTACAAGTCCTTGGTAAGGATAAGTTACCTAATTTAAATGAAGTTTTTGCTATTGTTAGGAGTGAAGAGAATAGAAGATCTGTCATGCTTTCTGTCCATAGCATAGAAGGATCAGCCTTGGTTAGCAAACAAGATGGAGGCGGCAACAAATCTGGAAAAACAGCATACCAGGCTCCTAGAAGGTTGGATTATAGGCCTAGGGGTCAGAATCGAACCTCCAACTGTGATGGATAGTGGTGCACGTTTTGTAGGAAGGCAAGGCACACTAGAGAAACCTGTTTTAAGCTACATGGAAAGGAGGCTGTGTTAAGCATGATAGGAGGATTCAAGAACATGGGGCAGCATCAAGGCTATTTATCTAACAAAGATCCAGAAGAGGAGGCAGCAAAGAAAGATATTTCAGAAGTGGAAGAATCTACACAACTGAATCCAGAGGAATTAGGCAAGCTAAAAGCTTTCTTTCGGACGTTCCAAGATGGAGCCTTATGTTCCTTGGTGCAGCAAGGTAACCTTTCCTTTGAGTCTTTCATTGCTTCTAAAATTGATAAGAATAGCATATGGATCCTAGATTCGGGAGCTACCGATCACATGACCCCTAACATTCAGTTTTTTGAAACATATGAAGCTCTTGAATCCACTAAACAAATCACAATTGCCAATGGTACTACCATCCCTATAGTAGGAAAAGGAAAAGTATCATCAATTTTTTGGCTGCCACTTAACCAAGTTCTTCATGTCCCAAGCCTAACAAGAAGTTTGATCTCTGCTATTTTCTCACCACACGTGTAAGTTTCAGGACAAGGGCACGGGGAAGACGATTGGTGTGGCTAGGGTTCACAATGGGCTCTACATCTTGGATGGGAAAGGTGAAGGCTCTATAAGGAAGCAACATAGTTTGACCTACTCCTCCTCTCAGTCTGTCTCTAACCTTTCTGCTATATGGCTTCATCATTTTAGATAAGGACATCCCTCATTTATTATGTTAAAACCAATGTTTCTGTCTTTATTCAATTCCTTAGATCCTAGCAATTTTCAATGTGATGAATGTATTATTACAAAACATCATCGAGTTTCTTATTCTATTAGCAATAAATTGGCTTCTATGCCATTCCATTTGGTTCATTCTGATGTTTGGGGGCCATCCAAAATACCTAATTATTCTGAGGCAAAGTGGTTCATTACATTTATTAATGATTGTACACGCATGTGTTGAATGTTTCTTCTAAAAGAAAAGGTTGCCATAGGATCAGTGTTACCCTCATTTTGTAAAATGATCCATACCCAATTTGGCACTCCTATCAAACGATTTTGCACTGACAATGCCTGGGATTATTTTAACACCCACTTGCATAACTATTTTTAGAAGGAGGGCATTATCCATGAGTCATCTTGTGTTAATACTCCCCAACAAAATGGGGTGGTAGAGAGAAAGATGAGGCATCTTCTCAATGTCACACGAAGCATCCTTCATCATCATCATGTGCCCAAATATTTCTGGGGGGAAGCAGTTATGACAGCCACATGTCATCAATAGTGTGCCTTCTAGGATTATTAATGACCTCAGTCCTTTCCAAAAGTTAATGACCTTTTTTTCTGAAATAAATCACCATACACTATTGCCCCTAAAGGTGTTTGGGTGTGCTTGCTTTGTTCACATCCTTAAAATTCACAGGGATAAATTGGACCCTAGAGCTTTTAAATGTGTGTTTCTTAGGTATTCTCCTACTCAAAAGGGGTATAAGTGTTATTATCCTGAATCTTGAAAATTATATGTCTCTGAGGATGTCACATTCAATGAATCCCAACCTTTCTTTGAGTCTACCCCAGTCAGACCAACCATCATTGATCAACCTGACCTAGATTGGGAAAATCTTAACCCTACCCTTGGAACAACACCATTAGGTACTGATTTCTCTCACCCTTCAGTTCCTACCTCTCCAATCTGACCCAATTCTCCTAGGGAGGAGGAAGGTTCTGGACATGTTGATACTATTAGATACAAAGGCTCTCCCTATGTCTATAAGAGACAACAGCCCATTGGTGATCCTCAGCCACACTTGACATCAACTCCGAACCTGAGTTTGGATAGCACACCAGGTGAGAACCCCACATCCAGCAATCCCAACCCAAACTCAATGTTCTTGGAGCATACAGACCTTGACCTTCCCATTGCTATTTGAAAAGGGTTAGAGCATGTACTAAACACCCATTGACCAACTACTTATCCTACCATCACTTATCACTTGCCCATAAAAGCTTCTTGACTTCTTTGGATGCAATTGCTATTCCCAAATCCATAGAGGAAGCCATGAGAGATGTCAACTGGAAAGTAGCCATGATGGAAGAGATGAAGGCACTAGAAAAGAACCATACCTGGGAATTGGTAACTAGACCAAAGGATGTAAAACCGGTGGGATGTAGATGGATCTTCAATTTAAAGTACAAAGCTGATGGATCACTTGACAGGTATAAAGCATGATTGGTTGCCAAGGGCTATACTCAGTCCTATGGCATTGATTATTTGGAAACATTTGCCCCTATTGCCTGGATGACAATTGTTAGAATCCTCTTAGCATTGGCATCTACCTATGGATGGAAATTACAACAACTTGATGTCAAGAATGCATTCTTGCATGGCGACTTAGAAGAAGAAGTCTTCATGGATATACCACTTGGATTCAAGCAAGAGCAAACAAGAACCAACCACGTGTGTAAACTCAAGAAGGCCTTGTATGGCCTCAAACAATCCCCACATGCATGGTTTGGTAGATTCTCAAAGGCCATGTTATCTATGGGGTATCACCAGAGTTGAGGGGACCACACTTTATTCATCAAACACACAGAAAATAAGTTGACAGCACTACTAGTATATGTGGATGATATAGTGGTAACAGGGAATGATTTACATGAACAGGGATGTCTTAAGGAAAATCTAGCTCGGGAATTTGAAATAAAAGACCTTGGTCCATTGAGGTACTTCTTAGGCATTGAAGTAGCGCACTCAAAGGAAAATATCTTCATATCCCAAAGAAAATATGTATTTGATCTACTTTCTGAAACAAGATTGCTAGGAGGAAAAGTGTCAAAAATTCCAGTTGATCCAAATATAAAATTGGGGGCTAATACTGGAAGCAAGAAAGAAGTAGATAAAGGAAGATTTCAACGCCTGGTAGGGAGATTGATATATCTTTCAGATACTAGGCCTGACATATCCTTTGCAATCAGCCTAGTAAGCCAATTTATGCATAGCCTTATTGAAGAACACATGCATGCCGTGAGAAAGATTCTAAATTATCTTAAAGCTACTCCAGGCAAATGAATTCTATTCACTTTAGGGGGAGACCTAAGGATCCAAGGGTATACCGATGCTGATTATGGACAGGAGATCGACAACTAGATATTGCATATTCTTAGGAGGAAATTTGGTTTCTTGGAGGAGTAAGAAGCAAGGGGTTGCTAGATCAAGTGCAAAAACTGAATTTCGAGCCATGGCCTTGGGTGTGTGTGAACTATTATGGCTTCGGATTATCCTAGAAGACTTGAAGATTCCAGTGACAAAGCCAATCGAATTGTTGAGAGATAATCAATCAGCTATCAGCATAGCTCATAATCCTGTTCAACATGACAAGACTAAGCATATAGAGATTGACAGGCATTTCTTGAAAGAAAAGTTGGACTCAAGTATTCTACAAATTATATGTTCCATCTAATCAACAAGTGGCAGATGTCCTCACCAAAGGTCTCCATAGTACTCAGTTTGAAGCCTTAGTGAGCTAGCTGGGGATGACTAATATCCATTCCTCAGCTTGAGGGGGAGTGTTGAAGAAATAAAAACAGGACCGGGCCAAGCCTTGAAGATTCATTAATAATCATCCATTATCATCTTCTTATTTATTTTGTTTTATTTATTGCTTTGTATTATCTTGTGTTATTTCTTAGATTTATCTTTTAGTGTTGTAATCTGGATAATAGGAATGTAATCTAGTCCTAAATCTTAGGAGAATTCTTAGGAAACTACTTGTATAAATATTTCTGATTCGTTTCAATAAAACGTGTGGGAATACCGCTTCCCTTTCTCCCTTTCTACAATTCTTGATATATAATTGATGTAATTTCCAATCATTATTCACTGCAAGAGATAAAAGTACTCGAATTGTATTTAATTTAGCAACATGAGCAAAAGTCTCTTGATAGTCAATACCATAAGCTTGTGCGAAACCTTTAGCAACTAATCGGGCTTTAAACCTTTCAAAACTTTCATCTGCTTTGTTCTTAATGGTAAAAATCCATTTGCATCCAACTGGATTCTTTCTAGGAGGCAAATTGACTACATCCCATGTTCCATTCTTTTCAAGTGCTCTAATTTCTTCATTTACAGTTTGCTTCCATTTAGGTATTTGGAGAGCTTCTTGTATATTATTAGGAACTTGAATATCTGTAGTTTAGTAGTAAAACCACGGTATTCTAGGGACAACCTCTTGTAAGATAGGAAATTGCAGATGGGATACTTTGTGGAAGACCTTACAACTTTTCTTTGGGCAATTGGTACATCGAGATCATCTAAATTCACATCTTCAGAATTGGAAATAATGTTACCTTTTTATGTCTCTTTTGGAATTGAATTTGGTTCAGCTTCATGGTTAGTAATGAGTTGCACTTGTTCTTCTACATGTCCTTAATCTTTCTTCCTTCTAGAATAGACAATTAACTCTTTGTTGTTAACAATTGAAGGAATACTCAAAGGCTATAGCTACTGTAATGGAACAGTCAAAGGCTATAATTTTGACTGATTTTCAGTGATATCAGACTTTGGACTAGGAGTAATAGAAGGAAGGACAGTAGTAGGAGATGATTCAAAATCTCAAAACCAAAATTCTTTAGAATTCTCACTCTCCCCCTGAATGTTGGTTTTGGAATAATAAGACTTTTTCTAGGAAAGTAACATCCATAGAATGATAGAATTTCTTTGTTAGAGGAGAATAACACTTATATCTCTTCTGATTTAGAGTATAACCGAGGAAGATACATTTAATGGCTCTAGGATCAAATATATCTCGATTTTGGTGAGGAGTATGGACTAAAGAAGTACAACCAAACACTTTAAGAGGTATAGATGAGATAAGATGGCTGGTAGGATATGTCTTGAGAAAGATTTGACATGGAGTCTAAAATTTGAGAACCCGAAAAGGCATTCGATTGATAAGATATGTAGTAGTAAGAACAACATCCCCCCAAAAATATTTTAGGAACATAAGAGGCTATCATAAGAGCTGGAGTTACATCTAACAAATGCCTGTTTTTTCTTTTAGCAATCCCATTTTGTTGAGGGGTATTAGGACAAGAACTTTGATGCAGTATACCTTCTTGAACTAGATATGCCCTAAGAATATAATTAAAATAATCTTTGGCATTATCAATACGGAGAATTTGAATTTTGGCATTTAATTGAGTTTGAACTATGATGTGAAAGTTTTTGAATAGTTAACCTACCTTAGTTTTTTTTTTCATGAGAATACCCATGAGAGACGAGTGTGGTCATCTATAAATGAAACAAACTATCTTGCCCCAATTACACTTTTAATTTTAGAAGGTCCCAAAACATCATTGTGAATTAATGAAAAAAAGATGAGATTCTTGGTAAGTTTGATGTGGATAAGAATTACGAACATGCTTAGATAATTGACAGATTTCACATGTAACAATAATTGAATTTTTATTAAATAAGGATGGAAAGAGTTCTTTGAGATACAAAAGACTAGGATGACCCAAACAATAGTGCCATAACATAATTTCACTATCATTACTAGACCTAAGAGTTGAAAAAGAACATTTCCCATCAATTGTCTTCCATGTTTGTCTTCTAGAGGATTTGTTCATGTTGAATATATAGAATCCCGAATGCAACTCAACACTGCCAATCATCTGTTATGAATTCAAATCTTGAAAGACACAGCAATTTGGGAAAAGTTTAATAACACAATTCTTTTCCTGAGCAAGCTGACTAATAGATAGTAGATTACAATCCAACTTTGGAACCAATAAAATTGATTCAAGTGTAAGGTTTTTGGAAAGGATAATAGAACCTGTACTAGACACTTTTGATATGGAACCATCAGCAATACGCATTGTGTAATTTTTAGATCAAGGTTGGAAATCTCAGATTAGAGATATATCACTAGTCATATGATTAGAAGCTCTAGAATCAACTATCCAAATACCATTGCTGTCAGTCTTTTTAGCCTTAAGTGTAGTCAGAAAATTACCTTTTTGGGCTACTGTATCTGTTGTTGAATGGGTAGTGGCTGGAGTGATAAATGTCTATTGAGCTTGGGAAATTAACTGTTGAATAATTTCCAATTGTTCTTTGTTGAATTGACCATTTGGAACTGCAATAGAATTCTCCTCTATTGCAATGTGATGTCCATGCCCTTCTTTCTTAGTTCTTGGTTTCCAATCAAGGGGTTTGCCATGGATATTCCAGCAAGTATCTCGGGTGTGTCTTGCCTTCTTGCAGTGATCGCACCAGGGTCTGCCTTTCTTGGTGTGGTGAGCATCCGTTCCCCGAGAAAGCATGGTAGAAACTTCAGTAGTTAGTGGCTGATTTGTTGTGCCCATCATCACCTTCTTTCTACTTTCTTCACATCGCACTTCTGAGGCAACTTCACGTAGATTTGGTAGAGGTTTGATGGCTAAAAGCCACCCCTGGACTTCATCTAAATTCTTGCTGAGACCCAGCAAAAACTTATAAATTCGCTTCTTCTCGACAATCTTCTTGTATTTTCCAGCATCTATTTGACATTCCCATGCTGTTGTCTCATACATATCAAGTTGTTGTCAATATCTTGTCATTCGACTAAAATATTGGGTGACGATGAGATCCCCTTGACAAAAATCATGGAGTATTCCTTCAATTTCGAAGGCTTCCGCTGCATCTTCCGTGTCAGAGTATGTCTCCTTGGCAGCTGTCCAGATTTCTTGTGTCGTCTCGTAGAGAATAAAGTTTTCATTGACTTCATTTGTCATGGAGTTGATAAGCCATGATATGACCATATTGTTCTTTGTCTTCCACACCTTGTACATTGGATTATCGGTCTTCGGTTTAAGAGCAACACTAGTGAGATAATCATCCTTTCCTCGGCCACAAATGAACATCATAATTGAATGAGACCATTGCTGATAATTGTGGCCATTCAAAGCAGAGGAATCGGATCCTCCTATTGGGGTTGGAACTGAGGGAATTTGAGAGGAAGAAGAAACTTAAATAGTATAAGCCATTGTAGATGAAAAAACAACAAGGGAAACGTGATCCAAATGCTCAGTGGAATAGAAATGGAATCAGGTACAGAATTGAGAAGAACAAACCGAAATTATCAGATGCAGATTTGGAATGAAATCAGTCGCAGACTTGGAATGAACAGATCAGTGTTAGGACTGCTCTGATACAATGTAGAATTTGACAGATAATCAACTTTTTTTCATTCAAAATTTGCAGACCAATATATATGGTACAGATGTAAGTGCTCCATAGGAGTTAGTTATGACTTAGAAACTGCCAAACAAGAAAAAAAAATATCTTATAAATAAAATTATAACAAATTGTACACTCAAATGAAATATTTAAAACTGAATAACTACATATTTTCTACAGATAGGACACTCTCAAGCATGACATGGGCAAAATAATGACTAGAATCCAAGTAGTCAACCCCCTAGTGGATTAAAGTTTGGTGCGCTGTCGCCGTTGTTATAATGAGGCCATTATCACTAAAACTGCTTGTAATTTTCTGTATGCAGGTGGAGGGGTTGGAAACTTGGAAAGTCTGAACACCATTTTCTGTAGGCATTCAAAGCTAGCTCAAAACGTTAACATTCTTAGGAGCAGGAAGAGGTTTAGCAATTACAAGAGTTATTACCACTAGCTTCAGCCATCAAAGGGAATAAGTACCTTAAAAATAGGCCCGAAGAACAATAGGAGACGTAAACTAGATCACCAACTACTAAGAGACAAGCATGGAACATCAACTACACTTCTAATCACACTAACATCACTGACAACCACCATACACCAATCCAAAGCTCTCCTTGCAACCAAATTTACACGAAGCAACACCAAAGAAAAGATTACTGGAAGACTCTATCAGCTGCCAGTTCCGAAAGGATACAAGCCTGACAATTGAGGACTCACACACAAGAAGTCAACACCTAAATGCAGACTGACCAACCAAAAGAATACTGGCATTGATGAAATTGTTTAGACAACGAAGCAAAACCTGAGAACTAAAATTAGGTTTTACTTTATCAAATGACACCAAACCCAAAACTATGTGAACTGGTATGTGTTTAAACACGAACTGAATCTTGCAGGGTATGAAACACCCTGTATGTACTGTATTGTACTGAATTGAAATGTTAGCACATTTTATGCGCAGATCCATATGATTTGCTAGGCTGTGACTGACTAAGGTGTCCTGCAGGTCTTATACTGTTTCTAGTTACCTGGCTAGATAGAAGAGGAGGAAACGAGGATAAAGAAACACATGAAGAGAGAAAGGAGAACTAGAGAGAAGAGCAAAAACAAAATAGGATAAGTATGGAAGTCTAACAATTTGTCATGTTCAAAATTATTGTTCTTTTCTCCTTTTAAATATTTCTCAACTGGAAATCATAATGCCATTCCATGTGGAAGAAATTATGAGGCTGGATGAACAAGACAGAAGCTTCCTAAGCTTTATATGTTAGGGAATTCACTTATACAAAAGGCATCTCTTATAGTTACATGTTCTACAGATGCAGGAGAAGATGCTTGGCTAGGAACAATGTCATGAATCAGGATATAAAATATGTTCTTCATTTCCTTCCTGTGGGATAGCTTTCCCACATTGGTAGGCCTTGGAATATCAATTTCCTTATAATACTTCATAATATCTTCCTCCCAACAGTAGAACTCTTGTGGACAAAAGATTTCCTATCTGATATGATTCATAAGCTGAATATAGTACTTAGGATGTGGGGCATCTGGTTCCAACTAAGCCTCTAAGAGAAGTCAGGATTGCAGCATTATCTCTGAAATTGCTGGGTGCTGATTGAGTACATCCTGTATATTTGATTTTTTTTTCTTTGGGCCAAGTTCCTAGAATAGTCAGCCAATTGCCTTCCCTGCATATAAATTAGGTGGCAGTTCCTTATCCTGTATGCCTTAGGTTTAAAAAATGAGACTGATCACTTTTGAGCCCTCATGAGTGTCATTTTCCCAAACCCGCCAAGATCTTTTTCCCATACTTGCAAAGCATCTGATGTAGAAATTCTGGCTTGCTGAATGGAACTAGCTATATGATGTGTTTCTTTTTCTCTCTTTATATCTTCAGTGCATTTCTGTATAGAATTTGGAGAGCTTTCCTTCTACTTATTGAAAAAAACAGGAAAAAAGATAAAGATGAAACTGTTCTTATTCTCAAAGTATAACATGGCCTTCATCAACTTCATGCTGCTTTCATTTTCAGCAGGTTGTGCATTTTCATCTGCATCTATCAGCAGATCATACTTTACAGCATATGTCGAGTCCACTTTCAAATTCACCTCAATCAGGGGGGATAGCTAGAAACAATGTTCTTTTGCTGCAGCAAACTGAAGCTTTAGCTGGTCAGGAAGATGTGGAGAACCAATTCAGAATGGATTACAATATTGGTGTGATGAATTTGCCCACTTTAAGTTCCCAGCAGCAAACATCCGAATGTCATCAATCTCTTGCCATGGACAGGGATACCAGGATGGAGCATGGAGAGATCACTGGATGCCTAGAAGTTTCTGAGATCAATGAAGCAGTTGAACTTTCAATTGCAGCATCTGAAGCTCTTGTCATACTTGACACAGTAAAGAGTTCACCATCAACAGAATCCTTGGAAACTACAGCTGTACTTGAAGTTGTGCTACAAGTCAAACAAGCACGCTTGGTGGGTCTGAAAGACAGCTTGAACTTCTCCATGCAGGATATTGATGAAATTGATTTTTTATCAGACTTGGATGACTCAAGTATGGCTGATGCATTTGAAGATGTGGGTTTATCGGTTTGTCATCCTAATGGTCTGCTTGCTTGTGCTTCAGCCATCCCTGAAGTTAAAGATACACCTGGTTTACAAAACCATTATGAATGTGAAGACAAGTATAAATGTGAACAAGATGGGTATACAAAATTTGATCACGATATTTCTGGAGATCAATGGACAGAATATATTTCGAACACAGCTAGAGAAATAGGAAAAGAATTGCCAGTAGAAGTTCTTGATTTTGAAAAGCTGAAGAAGCTCATAGATGATCCAGTATCTGGTTTAAACACCTCCATTGTGGCATCTCAGAGTGACTCATTAATGCATGGGTCAGTTGCAGTCCTGGTAAATTCTGATGTTCCAGCCACAACAGAGGTAAAAGAATGTTGGAAGTTCATTTATAATATCTTTGCATCTTATAAGAAATATTGAAGTTCATTTATCAATGTCATTGCATCTTTTATTATAGCAGACTCCCAATAATAAACTCCCAAGTTTCTCTGCTTGTCCTCTCCTCTCTGCCTTGCAAGGAAACATGCAGAAGTTAAAGAAATTGTTAGACAAATTCTTTCAATGAAAATATTTGCATTATCCTCATTGGTCTATGTAAATTGTTTCTCATCGTTGTTTTAGTTTGATAATTAAAACCTTTAACTGATTGTGCTAACTTGGATTGCAGGGAGTCAGCCTTGCCGCTGAGAATGTGACTTCATTTCAGCCTGAGACAAGTCCTAGCTGCTCCCGTGAGCCTTGGAGTTATGCAAACGGCAAGATATTTTTCTAATTGTTTCCATATGTCTATTACCTTATCCCACTTTGTGCAGATTGATGCATGCTTATGTTTTCTGTTTCCTTTTCTTCTCACAGAAAGATATGCCAAGTTAACAACTGTAGGCCATGACAGATTTCAGAGCCGCTGGTTAGGAGGTTGGATGTGGAAGGTAACTGATGCATTGCGATATATCCTTTCTACATCTTTCTCTGTATCATACTCTCCTAAAACAGATATGTTTCATTTCATCTGTAAAATAAAGCTTGATATGACCACAATTTGTGTAACTGAGAGAGAAACACTTCTCATTTGTCACTCAAGATTGTTCGTTGTTTTTATTCTTTTTGAGTGTTCTCTTTCTGTTGGTTTCTATATGGTAAACAGAGTACAAGGAAAACTAGACAAAGTAATACAAAGAAATGCCTAATTATCAAGCTTTAACTCCATGGTAATGAATGCTCAACTCGTTTCCAGAATGTGATTTAACCATACCAACTCATAACTTGTATGTACCATAACTCTATACTCAAGCTAAAGAGTAATTACTAGATTGAGTTATTGCTCTTTGTTTTTTGCTCTTCCAAGATACTAAACTGCCTCCAATGAAGATGCACTACCCTGCAATAGATCTTTTATCCACAATGACAACAACAATAGATCTTTTGAGTTACAGCTCTCTGTTGTCTTCTTAATTACTTAATTTCTTTTGTTGCTTTCTTAAGTTAAATTAATTCAATTTCTTAATTAACTCATTTTCTTAAGTTAAATTAATTCATTTTCTTAATTACTTAATTTCTTTTGTTGCTTTCTTAAGTTATATTAATTCATTTTCCTTTTCTCTTCAGAAGGAAATAACTGCTTCTGGACTCATTAAACCGAATAATGCTAAGATCATTTCTAGATATTTAGTTGGTGAGACATCCTACCTTTCGGAATCAGCTGAAGTTGTCCCAGATGGAAATTCATTGGTGCAGAAATTGGAAAAAGGGTCTCTAGTTGCTTCCCAATCAAGCATACCTTTTGATCGTTTACATAACAGAGTTGATAACGGTATACTGCTTTCTCAGGGGATTGTGGGATCTTCTAATTTATCCTTGGTAGATCCTCTTTGTTCTATTGTTCCGTGCAGTATTTCTTCAGAAAATGCCTGTTATACTTCAGCTCAGAATCCAAATGATGAAATTGATGCTGGGAAATGTTCCAGACCTGCCCTAGAACATTATGACATGAATTTGCAGGGAACCTCATGTCTGAATGCAGAATTTGTACATGAGGAACAGCAAGCTGCTTCAGGTTCTCACTTCACTGTTCGTAGGCAGTTGAGCTCACTCAGAACTCATAGCATTTTATTGCCTCACTCAAGTGCCTTTGCAGAGATGGATGATCAACATTGCAATCGACCATTCCCATCAAAATGTAGTTCAGAATTGTTTTCTGATGAGCAAAATACTAGCTGCAAGAAGGTTAGAACAGGACTACTGTCTTTGAAGTCCATGCATAAGTGTAGTACTGATAGAGAAATGGAGGAAAGCCATCAAACTTCGGTTATGCAGAATTTGGTCCCAGACTTGATGAACCAGAAAATAGACTATGATAAAACTGCAAAAAGTGGGACTGAGTTGCAGGTTCAAATGAAGAAAAACAGGTACTCACCTCTTGTTTTAAACTGGGCAAGGCGTTTCCGTTTCCAGGCTTCTAAAGATTTTACACATGATTTTGGTGGAGAAGAAAATCCAATTCTTGATACTGAAGTTCCAGCAAGAAAACGAGTCCGTTTCTCAGAAACTGAAATTCAGCTTCTTCAGAAGAAGAACCTCCATAAGTTTCCATCTTCATACAGATCTTGTATGGCTTAAATTCTGATGTGCTGTTCAACCTGTAAATGCTAAAACATTTCTGAAAGTTATTCCTAATACATGCTGATGATTAAACATGCAGGCTCAACTAAACGAGCTGGTAACAGAGCGAGAAGTTCCAACCTGAAGTTTAAGTCTAAAGCTCAAGAACTCAAAATGGATCTAGGAAGTCATCTTGAAGACGGCTCAAAGAAGGGCATAAAGAGACTGATATTCCATGCTATAGAATTCTTGCTTACAGGATTTTCTAGAAAGAAGGAAAAGGAAATTGAGGGTCTAGTTAGGAAGTATGGTGGTGCAGTTCTCTCTGACATTCCTTCTCCTCCTAATTCAAGGGGAAAGAGAAGCTCAAGACTGAAATTCCAGCAGCTTCCCATAGTTCTATGTTCTGAAAAGGTTGGTAACTTTGACTATATATGCTTTACTTTGACTAACTGGTTGGAGTAATATTGTCATCATTCCTGGGCTATTGTACTCGGTGCTTGTTTCCAACAGATAAAATTACATTAATGGTTTCTAATAGTAATCTTCATGTCAGCTGTTTTATATAAACCAAAATGTATCTGATGTTGTATTTGCTTTTTATGTATATGCTTCTATAGTCTTGATATTTATGGACCATATGTTGAACTCAAAAGAAATTCTATAGCTAAGTGTTCTTTGTTTCACTCGATATGATTTGTATGGATTAATAAATAAGATTTTGTAAAACTTTCTCTCATCTTTATAACTTATTTTTCTATACATTTTTAAAAGTTCAAGATAAAGAAGGGCAAACAAAATAAATGACCTTAGAGTATGGCCTGGAAATGCTATGTGAATCTCATTGCTAAAATAGTGTAAAAGATCTTTGGAAAATTAAATTTAACATTATCTTTGTTTTATAAGAGGCTTGAATTCTTTGTGCCAAATGCCTATGATGCAAATGGCAAAAGATTACAGAAAATCAAAGAGAAAGAGTAGAAGAAGAAGAATAAGCAAAAAGAGAGAAAATCAACATATTTCTGTACTCAATATCAAAACCTTTGATTTCAAAATACATCATATGCCTATTTATAGTCTGAAATCCATTCCTAATTAAAGCATAATTATCCTAACTATGATTATCTCAACAAAATAAATAAAAGATAAAACTAATTAAAGGATAAAGTCTAACAAACTAAAACCCAAACAAAATATGATAAATCTTAATAACTTAATATTGATTAAAATTGATACTTTTGGTTTCCCATCATTCTTTTGTTTGAAAAAAATTCTTCCTTGAATTTCTTGTCAACTTATGTCACAGGTAGACGAGGATCGTCATCAACATCAACTCTATTAAATTGGGGGAAGAACTCACAGTTGTTGTAGTTAAATCCTGTTGGCTCCTGTATAAGTGTAGGCTACATCTGGAGGATTTGCAAAAAAAAGAAAAAAAAAAACATTGACTTTGTCCATCCCTTGTTAAGGAATTTGGCTCACCTAAAATAATGTCAATTTTTATATTCACTTGCATGCAGAAAGGTAACCGTATGGCACTTGAGTTTGTTGAGAGGAATAAAATGGTATTTATGTGTAATAATGTCCTCAACATTATGTCACTTTGAACTAGCTCATAATTTGTTGATTGCTTATCTAACTCAAAATGTTAAATAAGTTCCCTTCTATGGTGAGGCAAAGTAGGAATGAATGGGTAAAGGGGAAGGTTTGGGAAGTCCCCATGAAAACATCACGCAATTCTTCAACTTCTTGACAGGCTTCTTTCTGAGCATCCTTGCCAGCTTCCTTAACTATTATAACAGTTTCTTCTATTACCTCATGCTTCGGCTTTTCTTATCTCTGAAACCAATTTGATGTGATACCATAAAAAGATTGTTAAAATCAAAGAGAATAGAGGAGATTAAGAAGAAAAAGTTTGGGGGGGGGAGGAATTTCACCTGCACATATGAGACTTGTTTAATATAATGTGAAATATGCAATGAGGATTGATGAAGAAGTGTATGATTAGAGAAGGAAAGAATAAGTTGGCATGCTTCTTTGTGGCATACTGAATACGAATAGACAAGCTTCTACTCTATTCATCTTTAGCCTTGACCCTTTCTCTGTTCTTAAGGCCTCATCTTACAAGTTTCAACTCTTCCCTTATTAATCAATGAAGTGTGACACCCAACTAACACCAGACCGGCTGTTACTACTCTTCAGTGTTGTTGGTAACTCCTGAAACTTTGCCACCACTTGGTATTTTTCTGCCTAAATACTAGCCCAGATGCTGACCTCCCCTGTCAACATGAAAACTGAGTGAATTCTGACTTCTGAGCAATTTGAAGATGTACTCAACATTTTACTGATTGATAGAAGATGTTGGACTTTGACCCAAGATGAAACTTTAATGAGTTCAAGAGTAAATGCTTCTTTTCGTTTTAGGGATTTTGATAATGATTCTTTCCAGTTATTTGCCTTTACATCTATATGTTATGATCTCCTCTCTTTGGGAGTAGATTTCTTATGTTTTTCTTGACTTTTATTTGGGTTGCAGATGTCTTATTTTGTATCTCTTTCATCTTTTCTCAGCTAGAAACAATCAAGTTCTTGTATGGCTGTGCTGTAAATGCCTACATACTCAAAGTAAATTGGGTTACAGATTCAGTGGCAGCTGGTTCTGCTTTACCACCCAACAAGTATGTTTTGTGTCTGTTTTTCATTCTTGTGCTTGCTGCTGGAATTCTTTAATCCTACTTCTGTTCTTATTGTTTCTCATATTTGCATATATGATATCAGTCTCATTGTTGAAACATTTGATATACATCACCCATCCCTTTTCCTAAAAAAATAAAGCTTCTGGGACAAGCAGTAATTTAACATGAAACAAAAAATCTACTTCCAAAGGGTCTTTGGTTCAAGTCCTGTTATTTGTTTTTGATACTTATTACTAGTTTGTTGCTCACTCTTTTTCTATGTGTGCTGTTGGTGCACCTTCGTTTTGTCTATTTAGGCACAACCACGTGGCTGCTCATTCTGAAGTGTTAGAAACCTTGATGTACATTGTTGGACATTTCTTAATAACTTGAGCTTTTAGAACTAGTGGTAATTTTAACATCCATGTTAGATTTGTACTATCGAATGTTATTTGAAAAGCCTTCCTGTCTCTACTGCATACTCTTGATTACTCTAATATTTTTTTAAGGTACCTCAGATCTTGCTTTGACTTCTCATATTTCTAAAATGATTTACTTGACAGATATATGATCATACCAAATCATGTTGGTGAAAGAGACACAAGAATAAGAAGGGCACTTTGTCTCAATAACCAAAACTTTATCTTCGACCGAGTAGGTATCATGTTTTATGGGAAGCCTAGTTTCTGTACCAGACTAGCAAAAGTTGTCAAGGTAGACAACTTGTCTTTGGTATTGAAATTCTTTTATACAATTTTGGAATTTTGACAGTTCAAGAAAATGTTTCTTTCTGTTGGTTATTACTGTATTTTTGTTTAGTTAACATGTCTCCAACTGACTTGCTAATTTTGTTCTTTAGTTGCTTTCTCATGCTTATGAAACTGAATTCTTCTATTTGATTCTATTTGGGGTTTGGCTGTTAATTGTAACAGCTTTATCTTCAGGAGAAAAAAATTTACTAAGTTGTGTGAATCTCAGCTTATGTTTGTTAGAATTGGTGTTGTTCATATATATAATATATATGGTGGATAGTGTTGTACATATATATTAGAATGATATGTTGACCCATGGTTGTACCTTGTAGATTGGTATATATATATATATATACATATATATATATATTCCTCATTGTGAATAAAATACTATCTAAAAACACAATATGATATCAGAGTCACTAGACAAACCCTAACCCTAGTTCCAGTTGTTGCCGACGCCACCACAGTCGGTCACTCTTTTAGCCGTCGCTATCCAACGTTGGTTCACGTATCTCTCTGGCTGACTCAATTCCAAGCAACATCTTGTGCATCTATAGTCGTGACTCTCAGATTTGGTGCGCATCTCTCTCATCAGCCGGCGTGAACTCGACTCTCAAATTTGGTGAACCCGACGTGAACTCGACGACAACCCTGTTTCCATCTGCCGTCATTGTCAACCACCTCCTTCACTGTTAGCCACCTGAACCAACTCTAGGCTTTATGGGTTTAGATCTGGTTCACAACGCTTTGGTTTGTAAACCAAGATTTTGATTCAGATTGGGGTTGTGCTATTGCTGGTTGGGCTTGGGTTTTGCGCTATGGCCTTTTCAAATCCTAGAGTGGTGAGTTCCTCTTCGACTGTGATCATTCCTGTACCTATACCATCTTTTTTTGGTATTACACCCATTACTATTGAAAAATTGAGTGGTCAGCATCTATTCGAATGTGGTTTCGCGGGCATAGTGTTAGTAACCATTTGACTACAAAGCTTTATGACATCGCTGAAGCAAATAGGACTGTATGGGATCACATAGATGCACAGTTGGTTACATTGCTGTGGCAGTCAATAGATGTTGATTTAATCCCCTTATTTTGTGTTTATGAGAACTGTTTCGATATTTGGTCTCATGCTTAGCAGCTATATTGTGGGTGTAATTTTTCGTAAGAATGTTTGGATGGAAGCTGATATTTTTATTTGAACATAGATATAACTCATTTATACAGGAAGCTGTTAACTAAAAAGCTAGAAAATAGGCTTGATATCAGCCAAACTAACTTCCTAACATTATGCTAGCTAACTTCCTGAAGATCAGCAACTAATCCTAACTGTTTGACTAATTCAGCATCTTGAGTTAACTGAGTCAACAGTCTCCTCCTTAACTCTAATGCTGCATACACCAAGTTTCTTTCGAAGAAACTCAAATCTTCCTGTAGGAAGTGCTTTTGTTAGAACATCAGCACTTTGATCCTCAGTTTTGCAATAAACCAGCTACACCTCTCTTTGTTTCTGTACCTCCCTTAGAAAGTAAAGCTTTATCTTGAAGTGTTTTGTTCTTCCATGAAACACCAGGTTGCTGACGATAGAGATTGCAACTTGATTGTCCACAAAGATAGTTGTACTTTTCTTCTGCTCCATCTGCAAATCAGTCATGAGTTTTCTAAGCCAAAGGGCCTGATTTGCTGCTAAAACAGCAGCTACATACTCTGCCTCAACTGTGGATTGAGCTATGATTTCTTGTTTCCTTGAACACCATGAAAAAATCCCAGATCCAAAGCTAAAGCAATAGCCTGAAGTACTCTTCATATTATCAGCACATCCGGCCCAGTCGCTATCTGAATAGCCTTGAAGACTGAATTTATCCACATGTTGAAATCTTATTCCAAAATCAACTGTGCCTTTGACATATCTGAGTATCCTTTTTGCTGCTTGAAAATGAATCTCACTTGCACAATGCATGTATCTTGATAGAAGACTTACAGCATACACAATATCCGGCCTTGTAGCAGTGAGATACATTAGGCAGCCAATTAAGCTTCTTTACAGCCCTTCATCAACTTTTCCTGCTCCATCTTCTTTGTTGAACTTCTCTTTTTGATTCATTGGGGTACTGGTTGGCTTGCAGTCCTCCATTTTGAATTTTTTGAGAATTTCCTTTGCATACTTTGATTTGAGTCACAAAGATTGCATTCTGGTTCTGCTGTACTTGCATCCCAAGGAAAAAGGACATTCTTCCAAGATCTGTCATCTTGAAAGCTCTCTTCATTTTTTCTTTAAACCTGTCAATCAGTTGCTTACTACTCCCTGTGACAAGTAAATCATCAACATAGAGAGACACAACTAAAATATCCTGATGAGTCTTCTTAACATACAAAGTGAATTCACTTAGACTTTTTTCAAAGCCTAAGTTCATCAGATGTGCATCCATTTTGCTGTACCATGATCTTGGAGCCTGTTTTAAACCATACAAAGCTTTTCTTAGTCGATACACCTTGTCTTCTTGCCCTTGAACCAAAAAACCTTCTGGTTGCTCTGATACCAATTTTGTGGGTGTAATTTTACGTAAGAATGTTTGGATGGAAGCTGATATTTTTATTTGAACATAGATATAACTTATTTATACAGGAAGCTGTTAACTAAAAAGCTAGAAAATAGGCTTGATATCAGCCAAACTAACTTCCTAACATTATGCTAGCTAACTTCCTGAAGATCAGCAGCTAATCCTAACTGTTTGACTAATTCAGCATCTTGAGTTAACTGAGTCAACATATATACTAATGATATTGTGCGTTTATACACTATCATTAGTAATTTGTTCTGTATTTAGAAGAGGGACTCATATGTGCCCTATTTACTTGGGTCGTATTCAGTTTGTTGTGATAGATTTTAATGCTATGCTCCCTGTTATAGCCGATCTCACTAAGCAAAAGAAGCAAAGAGACAAGTTGTTTATGGTGCTTACCCTCACAGGCCTTGGGCCTGATATGGTGGGTGTTCGCACTCAAATCTTGAGTAGTCCCACTATACCTACCATGGAAGAGGTGTTTGCCCAGATCCTTCATAGTACATAAACATTTTTTGAGGTTTCAGTTTTAGAGCAATATATACTTGCTTCTCAGACTCCTGGATCTTCCTCTGAGATTGGACATGGAGGTGGTCGTGGTAGAGGTGTTGGGCGTGGTCACAATGGTAAGCGCCCTTATTGTAATTACTATTGTCGCCCTAATCATTATAAGGATACATGTTATGCACTCAATGGTCGCCTTCCAAAGGCCAATGATGCAATTCCTGAGGGTGCAGACGCACAGTCCATGGTATTGGATACCTCTTGTATTGAGTGACTAGCTTTTACATATACTATCTCTGCTAAGGAGTTGGTTGAGTATTGTCAGTTTTAGATAGCTCAGCCGGTCTCATCCCCCGTAGCTTCTATTGCCCAGGGGTCTCTTCCTTCTACTCAGTCACGCACTAGTACTCCTCATATATGTCTTAGTTATGCTCAGCTTAGTCCTTGGATTCTTGATTTTGCTACTTAGGAACATATTTCTGATAATAAATCTTTATTCTCTCATTTTGATTCTTCTGCTTCCCTTCCTCCTATCATTGTGGCTGCTGATGGGTGTAAAAGTGGTTCCATAAAAATAGGATAAAACTACCACTAAAGTTTAAAGTCTACCCTATCTATCTGTAACATGTTTGAAATTGTATTCTTGTACTTTATCCTTGTATTTTAGGAGCAACTATGGCTAATCTCGTGTGTGTGTGTATATATATATATATCTATTCCAAACTCAATACAAAGTGAGATACAAGTTGATTTGTTAGTCTTCGATCCTACATAAGTTATTTCTACTTAGGTTATTTATTTTGTTTAGATTTATATACTAATGATTCTTCTGTATGATATATCCATGGAGATAAAAGTTACTTCAACTCACTTTTGCTCAAGTTTCTAGATTTTGTATGAATCCTAGGATAATTTATGTTGTGATCCAAATGAATGGGCACAAAACACTCTCTCTCTCTCATGGAAAAGTTGGCCAATGGGAATTGTCAACTTCCTCTAATCACAATCAACATACAAAATTCTTCCTTCATTTAAGTTAATAGATGAAGCATGGAATGATTCTGTATTTCATTTATGCTTTAAATTGCAAGAGAAATTTGGAGACAGTTTATGTTTTGATTCTTTGAGAGGCCATAACTCACTTTCCCCAGATGATTTCGCTTGTTTTGAAATGCATGTTTACTGTATGATGGATAAAAAAGTGAAGGTCAAGATTATGCCAAGTATTTGTACTAGTTATGGATGTTTTTGAGATTGTTATAGTTCTATGATTTGTAAATCACATGTTATGGCAGTAAAACCAACCTAGCATGAATGTTTAGCTGGAAGCAGCTTGTCACACCTCCAATCTAAGGCGTGACTAATTTCGGAAATTATGAACAGAAGAGAAATAGAGTGGAAATTTGAAAGATGAGGGAGAATTAGAGAGAGAAAAGAAAGGGAAAGAATTGGAGGGAAAAAACTAAATTCTCATTCATAGTTCCCATCCTATATACAATGCCTTTTATAGGCGAGTCCCTTGATTAGTTAGGCCTAACCAAAAGGTACAATCAATATAAGCGTCAACCGCTAAGTACAACATCTAATGCACCCCCGTGTTTTATTACATAATTTCCCTCAGGGTTGTGACATCCCCCCCACCTAAAATTCTTCCTTGTCCCCAAGGAAGGTAAGTAATTGAGCAGCTCAAGGAAAATTCTTCAGCAACTGCAGAAATTATTCCCATGTGGTATTGTCTTGGTGTAAGTGTGACCACTACACCAACACCTAAATGAGGGATACGTTCTCTTAATGAATTACCCTTATGTCCCGGATAGCTTGGGGTTCCACATCTTCATCCATTGGCGACAAGTCAGTGCTCACAATAGTAGTAGGTTCCACCAATTTCTTTAGGAGGGATACGTGAAACACCGAGTGGATCTCCACTTCTCCTGGCAATTGGAGCCTGTAGGTCACCCTTCCCACTTAAAAGGGTCCAAAGTATTTTGGACTCAGTTTGGATCATGGTGTTGTAGAGAAAAAGTGTTGCAGGAATCTCTTCACTTTTAGAAACACTTGGTCACCTACATTGAAGCTCCGATCACTCTTATGGTCTGCAATTTGCTTCATTCTGCTTCTTGTTGTAGTAAGCTCCCTCTTTAGCAAATTGAGTATCTCTTGCCTGCTTCTAAGTTACTCCTTTTCCATTGTTTGTGCCTCTAAATGGTCCATCACTGCCAGAAGTGTAGGAGTTTTATACCCAAACAATGCCTCAAAGGGGGCCTTCCTGATGGAGTTGTGGTAGCTCGTGTTATACCACCATTGTGGTATGGAGAGCCATCTACCCTAGCTCTTGGGTTTTGCAAAGCACATACACCTCAAATAAGACTCCAAGCGCTGGTTGACCCTTTCGATCTGTCTGTCGATTTGGGGGTGATACGCGATTGACATGTGTAGCCCCACCCCTAGGCTCTTGAACAATTCTTGCCAAAAGTAACTTATGAATACCTTATCTCGGTATGATACAATGGACTTGGGAATTCCATGTATCTTGGCTACCACATCTAGAAATATCTGAGCAACCTCTAGGGTAGAGTAGGGGTGTGTGAGGCTGATGAAGTGAGCAACCTTTGTCAGCCTGTCAACCATTACCATAATGACATCCTTGCCTTCAAATTTTGGGAAGCATTCTATAAAGTCCATTGAGATTTCCTCCTAGGCTTGTTCAGGGATGGCCAGTGGCTATAGCAATCTCGGATACACCACTTGCTTATGCTTGCATCTTTGGCAAGTCATGTAAGCTGTCACAAACTCCATCACATCTTTTTTAAGTCCTGACCAACAAAACAATTGTCATGCCCTGTTGTAGGTTGCCGCGCCCTCCCCAGAGGGGAGCTGTGAAGCACCTGAAGTATCTTGGTTCTCAGCTCCTTATCATCCCCCACCACCAATCTCCCTTTGAATCTGATCAAGCCGTTGGAGAGCGAGTACCCCCGAGCATTAGTGGCTCTGACTATCAATTGGGCTTGCGGGGCTTTAGTCCACTCTGCCTTGTCATAGTTGCTAGTTAGGTCCCTCACCCAATCAGGTACCACTGTTGTGATTTCCTGACAAACCCCTTCTTCTTCTCTTCGTGATAGGGCATTTGCCACTACGTTTTCTTTACCCTTCCTGTACTGAATTTTATAATCAAGGCCCAACAGCTTGGACACCCCTTTCCTTTGTAGCTGGGTGTGGAGTCTTTGCTGCAACAAATGCCTTAAGCTCTGATGGTCTATTTTTATGACGAATTGGGTACCCTCCAAGTAGTGTCTCCACTTATCTATAGCCACAATCATAGCCAACAACTCCTCATATACGCTCATGCCCAGGTGCCTTGCAGCCAATGCTTGATTGATGTAGGTTATGGGCCTTCCCTCCTATACTAATATTTTCCCCACTCTACTGTCACATGCATCTGTCTCGATCACAAAGGGCTTAGAGAAATTCACTAGGGCCAGGACCGGTGCTTCTATTATTACCCTTTTAAGTGTGAGGAATGCAACCTCTGCTTGGGGATTCCAATTAAAATTACCCTTCTTAAGTAGCTCGGTTGGTGGCTTATTGATTATCCCATAGTGCTTTATGAATCTTAGGTAGTACCCCGTCAGCCCTAGGAATCCCCTCAACTCTTTGATTGCGATAGGCCTTGTCCATTCTAGCATGGCTATAATTTTTCTTCGATCTGTGCTGACTCCCTTGCACGAAATTATATGCCCTAAATACTCCACCTCTTCCCTTATAAAGGTACATTTGGACAGCTTCACATAGAGTTGGTTGGCTTTTAAGGATTTCAAAGGTGGTTTTAAGGTGGGATAGTTGTTTTAGGTCAGGGTTGTAAACCAAGATTTCATCAAAGAAGACAAATATGAATTTTCTTAGATGAGGGGCAAACAAGTGGTTCATCAAGGCCTGAAAAGTGGTTGGGGTATTGGTGAGTCCAAATGGCATCACCTTAAATTCATATAGGCCCTGGTGTGTTATGAAGGCGGTCTTTGGAATGTCTGCAGGGTTCATCTTGATCTAATGATACCCTGCACGGAGTGGTGGCAGTAAGCTTGCACATTTGTAGTGGCTATACATCTTGCTGTCGTTAGCCACCATGACAGACAAGGGAGTGGTGGCAGTAAGCTTGCATCCTAACTCCATGGTAGTGGCTTCATTCAAGAAGTTGTGGGTGCTGCCACTGTCTATTAACACCACAATCCTCCTCTTCCCAGCTTGTCCTCTCACCTTGATGATCTTTCTAGTGGGTTCCCCCTTGAGCGCGTGAAAGGAAATCTCTCCCCCCTTGTGGTCTTGTGCCTCCTCTAGAACATCTTCCACAATGGCCCCACTATTCACTTCTTCTTCCTTCTCATCCATCCCGTCCATATTCAACAACTGCCTGCGACATTGATGGTCAGTGCCATAACGCTCCCCACATCTAAAACATAACCCCAATTGCCTCCTTTGCTCCAAGGTGGGGTTCCTGATTGCCAAGGGTTGTTGATTCCCCTTCTGTTGGCCTGCAGTCACTCCTGACCTCGAAGCCTTGGAGTTTACCTCTGCAGGTGGGCTAAGCAATGGAAGGGTCCGAGATTGAACTCGATTCTTCCTGTAGACAGCCTCCAAGGTAAGCTCCTGCAACCTTGCCTTTTCAGCTACTTGTCTAACGATGGAGGGCATCATCATCTTCACTAAGGACCCCAACTCGTCCTTGAGTCCACTGATGAAGCTACATAATATTGCTCAATGAGGGATGGTTGAACATTCCACATTAAGGCCCTTAACTCCTTGAATTTCTCTAGGTATTTCGTTACATTCCCCTCCTGTCTAAGTTTATTGAACTCTTCAATGACATCAACCATATTTTTCTTTCCAAACCTCCTACATAGCTCTTCAGCAAAATCAATCCAACGAGTCTCCATTCTCCTTGATCGGATCCATCCTTGAAAGCAGGAATTAGTCATATCATTGAGATAGGTTGTGGCCAAGGTGATCCTCTTAGGTCCTACCACATTATAAAAATAGAAAAAATGCTCACACTTATGGATCCACCACCTCGGTTTGGATCCGTCAAATAGAGGTATCTCCAACCTTGACAATGGTGTGGTGGTACCAGTATGCAGATTAGTCTCCCTTACCTGGACACTCGACCCTGTGTCATGTAACTCGTCCACCTCTACTCCTTGCGGATGAGGAAGTATGCCTTGGGCAGCCAGATCTGAATTGGCCGCTAATCTAGGGGGAAATTCCTGTGGCAGCCGGAATTGTGGTAGGGTAGGGACGACAGCATGTTGAACATGCTATTGATTCGCTGCCTAAACTGATCCATAGCTTCTCGATTCCTTTCCAATTCTCACTGCATGTTCTCTGGAGAGGTGGACAAGTCCTCCCGCATCCCATCCCTAATCGCAGTTCCCGACTCTGTGTGATTGCTTCATGCATCTGAGTCATCGCGAACTCAATTGCTTCCATCCTCAACTCCACCTACTTAAGTCTCATTCCTTTCGCCATCTTCCGATCCGATCTCACTTCCAACCACCGTCGTGGAATCATATCGTTGGGGACCATCAGCTTTGATACTAGAATGTCACGCCTCCAATATGAGGTGTGTGGCTAATTCTGGAAATTATGAACAAAAGAGAAATGGAGGGGAAATTTGAAAGATGAGGGAGAATTAGAGAGAAAAGAGAGGGAAAGAACCAAATTCTCATTCATAGTTCTCGTCCTCTATTACAATGCCTTTTATAGGCGATTCCCTTGGTTAGTTAGGCATAACCAGAAGGTACAATCAATATAAGTGTCAACCGCTAGGTATAACATCTAATGCTCCCTTGTGTTTTATTACATAATAGCCCTCAGGGTCACGACACAGCTTTAAACTGATGGACAGTTAACCACAAGTGATTCATCATGCATATGTTAGATCAAATGCAAATTTTGTCAGTTTTATTCGCCCAGTTGTAGTTGTGGTTCTGCTAATGTTGTTGGCTGTCTGATTGATATATTTTGTAATATATTGTGTATGAGCAAAAGAAGGATCCTATTTGACTTCAACTTAAAAGTTGACACTTAGCAAACTGTATCATATCATTGCTCACATTAACCGAAATCTTTATTTTGAGTGCCCAGGCTTATGCTTTAATTGATAGTTTGTACTTTTGTGATTATAATCTTATGAAGTCCTGGTTCTTTGTTCCCTGGCAGCATGGAGGTGGGCAGGTGTTCAAAACCCTTCAGTGGCTGGTTCAGAATCACAAGGCTGAGAAGATTTCTATAGGGGTTATTGTCGCTGAGGATGAGAGCTGGGCTTTGCGCCACCTAAAGCATTGTGCTTCAGAGGGGAGGATACCCGTGATGGTTGGTACTTTTGATAACCACTCTCCTGCTAAAAATGGCTCGACTGTGTAGAGATAATATTAAGCTCTAGATTATTGAGCAAAAGCTATAGTCTGAAGCCTGCCTTCCAATGCATAAAAAGGGCCAAATAATCTTATCTTTCCCCTTCTTTTTTCAATGGTGTGCACTCTCTATTATAATTGTTTTCTTAATGCAGTCTGCTAGCTGGATTATAAGCAGCTTACATGCCGGGAAGCTTATTCCTTTTTCTTGGGGCACCATGATTCCTCCTCTCTGCTGCAAATAAAGACTGCAGATTTTCCAGCGGTGTATAAGCCGGTTGATGATTAGATGCTTGTATTATTGCTTTGATGAAAAAAGAACAGTTCAAGCGATTTAGGTCATAAAGTCACTGTGATCAGGTAATGCATGTCTTGACTGACAAGTAAATTCGTCCCATAATGATTGATATTGCGGCTGATTCCAGTGAAGCAGTAAATTCATTCACTGGTAAAGTTATAACACTGGAAGTCATTTTTAAAAGGATCAAAGGGGTAAAGTTAGTTTAATGTTTCTACAAAAATTGGTATTAATGCAAACAGTTAACTGGAACAAAGAAACAAGCCTTAGGATTCCTACTTGTAATGTATTGAATATTGTTCAGCTGTGGTTTATTTTGCAGGTTTGGATGTAGTAGATAGGTAGGTGACTCATTGGAGTATATATGTTGTGCACTCCTCCAGAGGACGCTAGGATTTTATTATTGGAACTGGAAATCCTAAAAGTGATGAGCTGAAGAGCCTCTTGATATTGCATTTTGTTTGGGATAAACAATCTTTCTTGGTGATTTGTGTGGAAAAGTTGGAGGTGTAAAATAAAAGTTCTGATGTAGAACAGTGCATCACCATGGGAATAATCCCCCCTCTCTCTCTCTCTCTCTCCTGCTAATGTTTGTATCTCTAGTATGGCTGTGCTGCCAGATCTATTGTACATTTTCATTGTACAAAATAAAATAAAATAAATTAAATCATTTGATAATGGTTTTTTTTTTTTTTGGATGATTTTTTTATTTGTACTTTTTGAAAGTATGGAAATTTAGATGATTCAAGATATGGCTTGTACCTTTTAATTTAAAAGGTCAGTAGGTCCATTGGTCAGTGTGTTTAAGAAAATTTTTATTAAGTCATTTGAAATAGTTGATTCAATGATGGCGGGGGGGGAGGAGCTTTTTATTTGTCTTGATATTTGTATATATATTTTTGCCTCTAGTTTCGTACTCATATTTTTAAGATATTTTGTTTAACTTTTTATCTTCATAGTTGTAGGGCAATGGATCTTCCATGAGTATCTATATACTTGATATATATTATTCTAACAAATTTATAATCAAAATTTAAATAATTTTACAATAATTTAATAACAAAATAATATGATAGTTCAAACAAAAAGTTAAATCATAATTGTAATATTTAAATTGTTTTAATGAATTAAATAATAAAAATTACCATCTTGGTTGATGGCGAAGATGAGAAAATAAAAGATATGATAAGTAGGTTAAGAGTCTTAAATATCAAGTTTGTAGGGATATGTTTAATTTGGGGGGTTTTTCTTTGGAATATTTAAATTATAATATATAATTATTGGGATAAGGTACTTGACTAGCATTTTAAATATCTTACTCTTTTTTTATGAATATTTTTTAATATTTAAACCCTCTTTGCCAAAGTAAAATTTTGATAAATAATTAAGAAATAGCCTAGTATAGTTAATTTTTTTGCTTTTCAACTTAATTCATATGTAAAACAATTAACTAAAGCTTAAGACAATTCAAGTTAAAGTTGAAGTTGAAGTGACTACTATAATAAAATTATTACTACTGGTGATTGGGCCCCCTAGGGGTTCCTCTTTTATTTGGTTGAATTTCTTTATATTTCACTTTTATAGAAATTTCATTTTCAAATCGTATGAGACAAAATTTATTATATGGTCCATACTTGTAAAAATGTCACTAACATATTACTTTATTGATAGAGTAATTTTAAAAGTATGTTTTCATATAATTTTCTTGTTCATTAAAAAATTAATTTTTTGAGCCTATGTTCTATTATATAAACAAACATTCTATTCTATTTTATTCTATTTTGATGGTCAAATTTTATTAATAAAGTGATTTTTAATTTTTTATGTTTAAAAAAAAATAAAGATAATTATTTCTTAGAGTTGAATTTATGACTTTCATATTACAATATACTTGAGTTTGAACAATTTTACCATTATGTTAAAACTCATCATCTTCATTTGAAATTTTCCATTGTTTTAAATCAAACAACCACTGTGACGTATATTATATACACTAAACTAAATGACCTCTTAAAGGAAATTTTCTATTTGTTTGATTGACACAAAACTCAGCATTATGATTAGGTGCTAATATATTATTAAGTAAATTTGAATCAGTTTGAGCTATTTTTTTTATATTTTATAAGTTAAGTCAGAGTGGTCAGATTCATATTATTAAATTACTACTACTACTAGTAGTAGTAGTAGTATCAACAGATACATATTGTTCCAATTGAAAATGAGCAGCTACTGCCATTTTGGTGTCAACAGATACCATATTGTTCCAACTTAAAAGTGACCTAAAAATCGATTGTTATCCTTTTAAGATATATGTATTTAAATTTTTTATTCTTAAAATCACAACTATGATGTTTCAATAGTTGCTAATGCAATAATAATGTGACTTACTTGGTAATTTGAGAAATAATTTCATTTGGCAATTATTGATGTGCCCCATTCTCAATTCAATAATATTATTATTGTTGACATAAAAAAAAAAAAAAAAGTTAATTAAGGGGAGAGGGAGAGAAAAACCCAGTCTCAGTCTCAAATAAAGGAACGAACCAATCCTCTCTCCACAAAACATTTTAACAAGATACTAAGATCATCTTGAAAAACATAGAATAACTTCATCGCTAACTCAACCGTCATACTCTTGAGAACTCAGCCTCTTTATTCACAAAACTTTTACAGTTCTCTTCCATCAATCCTTCAAAACAACTCTCCCAAACAAAAGCCCATCCTAGAGATGAAGACCCCCCCCCCCCCCCCCCCCCATAACCCTTCAATTTCAAGTTGAAACCTCCACGTTGGTTTTCTTTAATTTGTAGTTAATGTAAGATGATACGAATATTTGTTGATTTTTAATTTGAACTTTACTGATTCTATTCTACAATTAATTTAAAATGTGCATTGTACTTGTCCACCCCCCACCCCACCCCCCAAAAAAAAAAAACAGTTATTCTTCAATGGTGGGATTAATCGTGAATGTGAAAATAAAAAATTAAAAAATTTTAAATAAAAACTCATTCAAACAGGAGCAACTACATTAAAGCTAGGGTGTGCAATTGCTAATAGTGTCCTTCGCCCTTTCATGTTATGTATATAAATTATTATACCCTCTCTGAAATAAGCAAAATGGGAACAGTTAAGTAATGCCTAAAAAAATAGTATATAAATTTGAGACTTCTATCATCGCCCTGATCTAAGATCCTGACTCTGCCACTGTATTCAAAGGATAACATCAAATATGGTGCTTGCTTATGAGTAATTTATGTTCATGCCCTATAACTAGAACAGATGTTAGAGAGAGAGAGTGTCAGACATGAATGATCTCAACAGGAATGTGCCAGAAAACTCACTGGGCATTCTGGGAGAGTTGATTTTGGCCATAATAATTAGATTATCAAGAGCTTCTACAAGACGAAGATCATCCGCTGCCTGTGAAAGGACCAAGGACTGTATCATTGGATTACAGTGAGGGGCATTTAGTTTCACAAGTAATTATACATACTGACTGAGACTGAATACAACAACAATTTCTAGAAACATTTGCGGTGCACAATGGAAGGTCCAGATTCGTCGTAATCGGCCTTGGTCATATGCTGGTTCTGTGGGAACACTACTTTGGCAAGTATGGCGCCTCCCACCCATGCTGAATATTTGGTCAAGTTCTCTGGCATGTATTCTGGAGGCTGCAAGTAATTTACAACACCAATGCACTTCCATTCATTAGCATCCATCCATTAATATTCGATGTCACTAAATACCCCCCCCCCCGCGGCAAGTAATTTACAACACCAATGCACTTCCATTCATTAGCATCCATCCATTAATATTCGATGTCATTAGCATCCATCCATTAATATTCGATGTCACTAAATACCACCCCAAAAAAAGAAAACTAGAAGAAGACAACATCAATTAGAATTGCAACATTTTTAGTCAAAGCAGATTGCCAACCCTCAGTTTTAATCATGAATGAAAACGCCCTTTCATACAATAAAGAAATTTCTTGAATAAAGATGTTGAGTTAATAGTTCAGGCCAGAGCTTTGAGATAGATAGTTAAAATGGAAAAGTGCATGTGGCATTTTATGAGATAGTAAGATTAAGACAGCTTTATTGTATGGCATGGAAAGTTGGTCAGTAAAGTGCCACCATGTGCGAAATATGAGCGAGATGAAGATATTAAAATAGATGTGCAGCCATACAAGAAAATATAGAATTAAAAATAAAATTATTCTTAATAAGGTCAAAGTGGCTCATGGCTCCTATTAACGATAAGATGCAAGAGATAGATTACGATGGTTTGCTCATGTGATAAAAAGACCACTATAGGCTCTTTGCATGGAGAGTGAATAGAGTGGACAGAGTTAGCAAAAGAGGGAGAACAAGACCAAAACAGACTTGCTGGAAAAACTCAAGTTTGATATCAAGTCTTACAAAAGATAAAACCATGAATAGAAATGAACAAAATGCAAGAATTCATGTAGCGGACACCATATAATGGGATACAGGCTTGGTAAATTGTTGTACCCAAATCAAAAGAAAGGACTTTGACCAACTCAGCATATACTTTTTCCACATAAGAGGGGTGTTCAAAATGCATGGCTGCACAGAAAATGTGCAAAGTGTAGTGAGGCAAATAGGAATTCTCATGAACATGCTGAGAATATCAGGATCCCAATTTTCATTAATCCTTTTCTAGACTATGGCACATAGGTATACCCATTAAGTTTCTCATGAATTAACTGCCAATCCCTAATAAAATCACAAGACAATTCTGGTGTGTCCCATGGGAAACTGTCTGCGACTCGAACACCGATCTACATTTCATGACTTCTAATTTTATCAATAGATCCAACTTTCTATTTTGCTTAAATTTTAGATTCTTATCCAATAACTTCGTCATTAATTAATGATGTGGTGAGGCTTGCCTTCAGGTCATGCTCCAATTTTGCAATTATAACAGCAAAGCTTAAACAGAAGACAAAGCTTGGCACGTCATCAATTAGCAACAAAGCTTAACAAAATTAGATGGGTATCTAGAATTGAAACGAAGGAAAAAGTTGGAAGTCCCTATTGAAAAAAATAAAAATTGAGTAAAAATATGGAAACATAATGAAAGTTGAGTATTTTTTTGGTAATTTACCATTTAAAAATTATATATAACTTTTCTCACCATAAAAAGGGCATTTAAAAAAGGGTTAATTACCAAAAAGCTACCAAACTTTGGCCAATGCATCAATTTTACAACAAAATTTTATCACTAAAATATTTTTCTACAAAATATATTTTTAAGTAAATATTATATATTGCAAATTATAATATATACTAAATATTATAATATACATTACGGTTTACACTTTGATTTTGATTTTTCTGTGACAAACCAAAGCCAAACCATAACTTGTTTTGCCCAAAAATTTCCAAACTGAATCAGTTTTTAAAAAAATCTTAAATCAAACCAAATTAACTATTAAGTAGTTCAATTTGGTTTAACTGTTTAGACCAAACTATGGACAAACCTAGTAGCAATGGTAACATTGCACCTCTGTGACTAGGTCACCAGTTTAAGTTATAGAAATAGCCTCTTTGAAAAGTCTTGTAACGGTAAAGCTGCATACAGAGATGACCCTCCCCCAATCCATCAAGCTGCAAAACCATCCCTCAGTCAAATATTTCCTACACCTTTCAATCTACTAATCCTACATCTTTTCTTCAAGATTTGCAAAACCTTAAACCTTCAAAGAGTTCCTTAATTTATTCCATTAGACTGTCAACCTTGCACATGTTACTATCAAGCTTCCTAGTGATAAGGAGGAGAGGATACTTCATATTTGTCCTCCATCACCACAGGGAAAACGCTACTTGACCATAAAGTCTATGAACTTCTTTCTAGAATGAGGACTAATTAATTGGTAAGATGGAAGAGAAAAACATTAAAAAGTCTTGCCTTCTTAAAGTGAATTGCAGAGCAAAGGTAAACCACAAGATGGTGAAATAAATTACCTTCACTAAAGAAGGACGGATAGCTGATGAGCAAAGGCCTGCTTCTCTCTGGAATCTTTCTTCAAAACCTGAAGGGGGAGGATATAAACTGGAGTCAGCAGCTAGCTACAGTTTATTCCCAATCAACCATGAAATCAACAAAGCACACTCATTTAAATCTAAGCCATAAACGAGATGGGCAACATGAATGACATGATCTGCATCTACCAAGGACATCAATATGAAGTATAATTGAAGAGTTCAAAGTAAAATCTCAAAATTAAAACATAAAGTACGGATTAAACAATTCACAATTATTATATCTAATGAGATAGAGCTGTATCTCAAGCATGCCATTTTTCAGGTCTCTGTTGCTTGTGTGGAGTGCTCACTGAGGTGCAAAAGTGCTTGGAGCCTAGGCACCAGGCATTAGGTGTAGGCATAAGCCTTTTTCACAGGCTTCTTCCAAGTTTCTGAACACCATATATAAATATTTGCGATTATCTCTACACATTTCTATTAAACATCTTAGTAAGTAGATAGCTTTCACTATTGTTCTAGCCTTCTGGGCATTAAACCAAATAGACTAGAGTCCCTGACTTCTCTTCCTAACCTTTGTTCAATCACCCTTTCCAAAGTTTCATAGTAGACACACAACTTTGAACATCTTTATTCTTGTCCATGGGCACTAGAGGGCTCTTTCTTCACTTGTTAGGCATTCCATTTAGGGATCATATTAAATATTTTCATTAACCATAAAATGCGTTATTCTGCCATGCATTCCTATTGAGATGTTATTCAGTCCAACTACTTTACCATTCTTTATTGTTTTCATAGCTTGCTTCACTTTGTTCAAAAAATTATGTCTTTAAAACATATAATTTCTATCCTCTTCAGAATTACCAACATTTCCCAATATAACATTTGTTTCCTCACATTCATTGGATACAACATACCAAGTCCTAATCATATTAGGTAAGGTCGGCTAAATGAGTCTTAGCTTGCCAATCATATTTATCTATGACAATAAAATTATTGCCCAGGTCACGGGTAATAATTTCCAACCAAGTTTTCCTTTTAATTTTTTTCTACCTATTTTGCTACAAACTTCTTCTATTCCATCTACGCTCCTCACAAGAGCATCTATTGGTCTTCTAATTCAATGGATAACTTTGAGAATACTCCCATCTTTCCTTGATCACACCCTTTTCCTTATGCAGTTTACTTGTCTCAAATCCCTTGTTTCTTTCTCTTGCTTCAGCCATAGCTTATATACATCTCTCTCTCTCTGCTTTTTTCCTTGTCAAATCAAGGGTACAAAATTTTCACAAGTTTCAATCTTGCTCTACTATTTTTTTTTTTTAATCTTTCTTTTTGCAAATTAAGATATGTATGTAAAATTTGTTTATAATGAAATATCCAAACTCCAAACACTTTTGTACTAGTTGTCAGCTACCTAATGCAATCCTCCTATTTTTCATATTACAGTCAATAATGCTAATATCCTCAATGCAAAAGTGTACAGAATATGGTAATGTTATACCTTCCAACTACTATTATAATCAATTAGGATAAATTCATAACCCATTTTCATCACACAGTGGGATAAAAGCTTGATATGTTCTTCAAGAACTAATTTTTTAGGACTGATTTCATACAATCCCAACAAGACTCCAAATTCACATGTTACAGCACTCAGAACCAAGCTATAAGAAGCAGGGTAAAGGGAATGAAACATAATAATCAAATGTGAGATTTTATATTTCCAAAAAAATTCCTGCATGCAACAGTAGAGGAGTAGATATGGTCCAAGGCCCACAGACACTAAGCAACAACTGACTTATCATGCAACCAATAGGCGCATACAGCTTGCAAGATGACTGGACCCAACATAGGTCAGGGTTGTCCTGGCTTGACCTGGAGTCCATTGGCTAGCACACCCCCATTCCTGGGTTTGGCTTCAAGTTTTCAACCTGCATACAGCCCACACTGTCATGGAAGGGCCAGCCAAATTCACACTGCTAGCAACCACCTAACAACAAGCAAGAAGCAAGTGCCAGTCATGTAGCCACTCAATTACATCCAAAACGGTAGGCAAGTGGCTTCTGTACAACCACTGCAATGAGAAGTAGCATATACGTAGCCAAAACGATGAAGAATCGATGACACGTTGCTTAAAATAACCCCATAGATGTAGCTTTTAAGCACCTCTCTGAAAGTCAACCAGCTTCTACAAGGCCATCTTTTACCCCAAGACTAAGCAAAGCTCACAGAAAAATCAATATATATATATATATGTAATATGTAAAGGCCTAAACCTCAGAATAACTAAAAATGTACTTCAATTTAACAAATCTAACCCCGTAAACATCTTTCCCCCTTTTGCATTGTAGAACAAACCACCTTTGTTTGTTTCCTACCAAATATAGCCATGTCCCTTCACCAAGCAAAAACAATAAGTAAAAGGACAAGTACAAAATCTTGGACAAAGCATACTTAGGAGCACGAGTTTGAGTAAGATTTTTCAATATTTTGCATTAGCTTCAGGTTAAGATGCTATTAAAAAAAATTCATTATAATTCTTCATTGATAAAATTTAGTTATACCATAGTTACCAAGAGCATGGTATGGGAAAAAGTATGGGATATGTTCGTAGGCTAAATTTTGGTATGAAGAGAGTAGGCTAATTGGTCCGTTATTTTGGGTCGTGGTACGTTTTATAGTTGTACTTGAGTCAAAATTAGTTAGATTGATACTTTGACATTATAGAAGTTGATTTCCCTTGTTTTGTTTTGAATTTTTTTCTAGGTTCTTGAACAACTTATGGAATGAAAAATCCTATGCAAATGAAGTTAGGTTTGAATATAACTCAAAATGAAATAGTATATACAAGAAATCAAGGTAGGCAAGGTTTCTTTTTTCTAATCTTCTTTGAAAATTATTCAACTCTACGTTTCTTCCCTAGCTTTTAATTTTTTTAAACTCATGCACTGCTTGGGATCCCATTCTTGGGGATTCAGAACATGTTCCTTGCAATCTCGAGACATAAGATAACCACGATTTGGGATATGTAATCTTGATTGCGGTTCTAGGTGGTAGCAGGGAACCTGGTAAGTATGGTTCATATTTCATCCCTAATTAGAAATATAAGGACATGTCAACAGTTCCTTTAGTTTACTTGGGCCATGGGTAAGTGTATGTCAAGACCTAAGTCTTTGAATCTAGGGTTTTTGATGTAGAAACGAGAAGGAAGAATTGAAGAAAGAAACTGAGAAATTAGGGAGGAAACAGAGAAGAGGAGAATTGAGAAAGAAACCGAGAAACTGTATTGAATTCTTAGTTGATCTCAATACAAGTTGGTTAGCTTTATATATAGCTAATCAATCAGCAGTTACAAATCAGTTACAGGTTCTTTGCAAAGAAATAATCTGCTACAACTGATATATAAGATAAGCCCTACAGCCTACAAGCTTGACAGAGTATAAGGATTATGTTATGTTATTGGGTCTTGGTATATGTCCCTCAGTAGTCTAAGTAGTTTTACCATCAAATTCTGATATTCTGATACTGAACTCTTATTTTAAATGCAAGAGAAGGCTATTATTGTTTAAGATGTTTCTGCCACTAGAGTTAGGTTGTTGCCTTTGCTGTCACAACTTGGATGGAAGGCTAAGCTATGAAACATTCAACACAAGCACTTTATTCAGTCCTGTGCCCATAAGCTAAATGACATCCAATATTACTTCTAAAATGTAACATGTGGACCAACTGAACTGGTAAGATGTTACTCACATCAATTGTATATTTATGGCCCAATTCAGGCAACAATTTTGAATGGGGAACTAAGTTACTCGAAAATATGCTAGTACAGAGAGAATAATACCAACCAGTCATTGAAACAGTGCCACCACAAAGTACTGTATTTTCCAGCAGTTGACGATGATTCTCAGATGACACAGTTGAGATACTTCGAACAAGCTGCTCAACTATTCCATGTGCATCTAAACCCAAAATGGATGGTCGGAATAGAGCCTCACCAACAGTATACCTTTCTCTTCCTATGGTGATAACCTGAAAGTGGAATGGCAAAGTTACATTGAGCTAAAAAACCATAGGAAGTTAAAAGAAACAAAAACATGCAATAAATAGAAACCTAAGAAGCTCAAGGGGGTATTTGGTAAGTAAACAACATATATAATACAATGACCAAATTTATTTTCTTTTCCTTTCTTTTTCTGTTTTTCTGGTTCTAAGATCAGCTTTGTTGCACAGCAAAAAATGCTTGGCAGTAAAGCACCAACATGTGCAAAAAATGAGTGTAACACAGTAGTCAAAGCTCTGCCTTGGCACTGAGTTGAGGTGCCATCCAGAGGTGCTTGCCTAGGAACATGAGGCACATTCCTAATGCACCTCATATCATAGCTTCAGCTAGCTTGCTTTTGGCTGTTCTGTTTTGCACTTTTGCATTCTTTTCCATGTTCTTCTAGTCCCTTGTCATATCTTATTTTATAGTGTTATGAGATTAATATTCACTGTTTCACACTGAATACTCACTGTTCATGGCTTCAGCTGTTTTTTAATTTTTTTTTTTCTTTCTTCTAAGTGATGGAACACAACTATATCAATTATCTTCATTCACCACCATCTCATGAAACTTCTCCATATGAAGATAGTGTTGAAACTTCATTTCATCATTACTCTGTCAGGGGATGTTATCCACTGTTGGTCCCAAGTCTAGATAAAGGAGGAGGGTTGCATTAGGTAGCCGACAGTCAGCATAAAACTTAGTCGGATCCAAATATGAATTCTAGACAAACTATCTGTTGGGGCGTAACCCACATAGAAGTCTAGAATTTATGTAGGTGACCCCATATAGTGGGATAAAGGTTGGATATATTGTTGTTTCTTCTAATCTGTTGTTCTGTTTTACAATTATGTTCTCCCCCCCCCCCCCCCCCCCCCGGGGCCGTTCTGCTAATCTATTGTTCTGAACTTCTTTTCAATTCATTTGTTTGTTCTGTGCTGTTTTTCTTTTTATATACAGCTCTATGAAACTAATTGTTTATTTTTTATAACATTTAGGTTTGAATTTAAATTTAATGACCAAGATTGAGAAATGAGAAATAATGTCAAAATTTTAAAATATGAATTGAGAAGTTAGACTATGATTTAAAATCATTTGTGCTTTGTTAGGTTTTCAATTTGTATTTAATTTTACTTTCTCTTCATTTTATGAATTTGTCAACTTGTTTCAAAATTTGAAACAATGCTTCCTGTTGATGTTGTAGACTTCTAGTGTTTAGTTGAAATCATGTTAGTCATTATTATAGAGTTGGTTATTGCTATTCATAATTTTATGAGTTTGCATTTACCTCTTTATGTGGAAAATAATGGCATCTAAGAATTTTATACACATTTTTGATAATTGTATGCCTTGCATCTATGAGGTGTGTGCCTGCGCCTTGCACCTCAGACCTCTGCTCCAAGCACTTCTACACCCATTGTGCCTTGCACATTGGACAACTATAGTGTAACAGAGATGAAGATGTTAAGATAGACATGCAGCTATACAGAAAAATGAAGCTATTAGCAAAAAGACTAAAGTAGCTCCTACTAAAGATAAGTTACATTAGATATGATTGTGATGGTTTTGTCATGTGTGAAAAAGGCCAAGTATCTAACAAAAGAGGTAGAGGAAAATTGAGAAAAACTGATTAATTTTTATAGTTTTAACACAGTAGATCTTTTTTTGGGTTGTTGTAGACTTTTATATTCTTCTACATTTTGATACATTCTCTTTTTTGAAAGAAGGTCAGATTATATTATATTAATGCATAAAGGCAAAGCCACTAGAAGCAGTAAACAACAACCCTGCCTAATACGAACAACCCCAAGAAAACCTGAACTAGACAAATAATAAGACACTGAAATCAAAACCCTCCCACAATAGAATCGCTACCAAGATATATCGAGAAATCATCACCCCTAGACAATGAAAAGTAGCTACAAGAGACTGATCCCAGACCAAAATTTGGCCTGTAGCTTGATTCACCTAATATTCAAAAACAGGAGCATGACCTCTGAGTTCAACAGCATTTGCCTATGAAAAGATGAAAAAACAAACTGCTTGTGCTCAACTCAAACCACTTGTCCTTAGGACAGCCTTTAAACTATCAAAGACACAACATGGGGAAGCCAAAGAAGACATGGATTACTGTATTTCCAGCCCCACTTTGAACTGACTTCAATAAATGAAGACCCACGAAATATGACCAGGAGTAGAACTCATTAAAACGAAGATGCTCTGATACTTCCAATCTGCCCAAGGCACTCACACATCATTCCCAGAGCCCCCATCTCATCCCTCTCTGCTTGAATAGCATGTTCCTGAGCAATAATTAAATTCAGAATACTGGAGTCGTTGCCACTAGCTGACAGTCCCAGAGTTTTTCCAATAAGCCAAATTGCCTCAGCCTCAGCCATAATATCTGAAGAAACTTCCCAGTCCTCTACATGTCTGTCACCAAACTCCTGCAACTGGATTTCATTATTCAAAATGTTATTATTTTGCATATCACCCTTCAAAGTAGTGCTAACCCGACTTCGATAAGGCCGACTATTTCCAGCTCTACACTTCCTTCCCTGATAAGTAAACCAAATAGTCTTTACCTTATATTGAATTTGAGGACTGAAGCCTTCCTTTGCAAAGTCCCAATAGGGTCAACTTTTTGATTATCAAGGTCTCTCTTTCCCAGAAGAAACTTACCCCTGACAAACTATGAACCATCACTTCTGTGGAGAATTGGACCGCTAACAGATTGCAGAAGTTGCAAATAGGGTTCCCAAGAATTTGGAATGAAAACCCAAGGCAAGCACGCACAGAAGTCATAACCAATCCCTCCTTGTGTGTGCCTCATTTGACCCAGAATACAAAAAAATGACTTGAAAGCCTCTTGGAAATACAAAAAAAGTTAGATACATCAAACCCTGAAATAGCATTAAATTTCAGCAATTCCCCAGAAAAACCACTTCTACTTTCCAGAATGTGACCCTCCAAAGAATTGGGAATAACAGACAATTTCCCCCACTTCGGCCACCAAAGAGTCATCCTTTAAACTTAAGGACATCCTCATCCCCAGAATTCAAATCCGAGTTAAGAGAGATCAGAACAGGACGAAGATGAACAGTCATCAGCAACCCAACTGACTGGAGCTGGATTGAAACCAAGAGACTGAAAATATGGAAATTGATGTGAAGGAAGAACAAATTCTTCTGAAATTCTGATATCAAAAACACATCCATCAAGTTTGGACTGCAAAATCCTTTTGATATTACCTCAAAAATCTGTAGAAATTAGTAGCCTTGCAAAGTCCAGCCTTCTTCTACCCAAAGGCAATAAACATAACACGTGTAATCAACATCATTTATATCATCTGTAGATACACACTTTTGCTTGTATTGTCAACTAAGTACATAATCAACAGCAAAGCCTTGACTAGAAGAAAACCATGGCCTATGATTGGCTTGTTACTACGAACAGTTTCATTGAATTACTTACAAACTTCTATAAAATATTATGTGCAGATAGAAAAACACATATACATGCTAAAATGTTATTTTGATGTTTTCATATGTATCTAAAATGACAATACATGTAAAGATGATTAAAGGATTGAGAGAAACAACAAAAGAAGAAAAGAGAATCTGAAATAATGCCTCGTCCAACTGTATTCAAAACAGAAATGTTAAGCCTATTTATATGATAGGCTTAGACCCCTAATAACACTTAAACATAACAGCTTACAACAAACTACAAACTAAGCTTACAAACAGAATACTAACTGATACAAACTAAAGAACGGAATACAACTTAATTCCTTCAACATTCCCCCTCAATATAGACCTCCAGTCAACAAGCTTCAATAAGCCTTAATTCCTTCAACATTCCCCCTCAATTTAGTGGTAGCATCTGCGTTAGGCATAAAAGAATGAACAGGAGATAACCGAAGTCCGAGCTTGTTGCAAAGAAAAGAAAACCTGTCCCTTGACAAATCTTTAGTAAAAATATCTACAACCTGATACATAGTAGGCACATACCGAATATCAATTTCACCATTCTCAACTTTTTCTCTAACAAAATGAAGATCGATTTCAATATGCTTTGTATGAGAATGGAATACTGGATTCTCAGTTATGCTTTTTGCTACTAGGTTGTCACACCATAGGACAGGAACTTGGGATAAAGAATACCCTAATTCAGTACACAAGGACTGTAACCACATAACTTTTGTAACACCTTGAGCCATGGCACGATACTCGGCTTCTCCTACTGAATGAGTGACAACTGACTGTTTCCTTGAACTCCAAACCAACAAATTAGAACCAAGAAAAACACAAAGACCACTGGTCGATTTTCTAGTCAGCTTGCAGCCAGCATGGTCTACATTTGTGAACATTGTCAAAGCCAAATCAGAGAGGGCAGGTGTAAACAATAGCCCTAAACCAGTGGAACCTTTCAAATAGCGAAGCAAGCGCTTACAAGCTGTCCAATGCTGGTCTTTAGGAGCAGATAGAAATTGACTAAGTCGATTTACCACAAAAGAGATATCAGGCCTGGTATAGGTCAAGTATTGAAGAGAACCAATAACGGTTCTATAGAGAGAGGGATCCAAAAAATCAGCACCTTCATCAGTAAAAGAGGTCCCCAAAACCACTGGTGTCTCACATGGTTTGCAATCCTGCATACCAGCTTTATGCAACAAATCCAATGTATACTTCGACTGAGTGAGATATAACCCAATCTCATTCCAAAACACTTAAAACCCAAGAAAATAGTTGACTGACCCTAGCGTTTTGAGAACAAAGTAGGTATCTAAATCATGAATGCAGTCTTTAAGAGCAAAAGAATCTGAGCCAGTGACAAGAATATCATCTACATACACCAAAAGAAATAATACTACCTTAGCAGTCCGCTTAATGAACAAAGAGGCATTAGATACAGACCGAACAAAACCCCAGCCATGTAAAGCTTGCCGCAACTTAGTATACCAAGCTCTTGGAGCTTGCTTGAGGACATAAAGAGATTTCCGAAGTTTACAAACATAAGAAGGAAACTGAGAATCAATAAAACCTTCTGGTTGGGTCACGTATACATCCTCAGTCAAGTCTCCATTTAAGAAGGTATTATTGATGTCAACTTGCTAAATATCCCACCCAAAACTAACAGCAAAAGAAAAGAGAACCCGGATGGTGGGAGCCTTAACCAGAGTAAAAGTCTCTCCATAATCAATACCTGGGGTTTGTAAGAAACTTTTAGTTACCAACCGAGCCTTGTGTCTAAGAATGGAACCATCAGATTTATACTGAACACGAAACACCCATTTGCACCCGATGAGATTTATATCAGAGGAGAATGGAACCAAATCCCAGGTGTGATTGGACTGCAAAGCAGTAAACTCCTCTTGCATAACTTTAGTCCAGTGAGAATCTAGAACAGCTTCATGAACTGTACTAGGTTCTACAGAAGTGAAGAGAACATGAGGAGAAGAGACCAAAGACTGCCCAGCTTGAGAACGAGTAAGCATAGGATGAACAGATGGTGCAGGAGGAAGTCAATATTTAGGTATACGAGGAGGTTGAGAAGGCTGAATTGAAGAATGATCAGAAGAAGAACTAGAGGACAAAAAAGACACAGGAGAGTTGTCTGCTAAGTCAACAAAATCAGAATTTGATAAAGGAGGAACAACCAACTGAGATACCCGAGGAACACTGGAAGAAAATGAGGGAAGAAAATGAAAAAGTGTAGTTGACGATCCAGAAGAATGAGACACAGATGAAGGTTTCCCAAATGACTGAAACAAGGAAGGATAGGGAAACTCATTAGGGTTAAAGTGAACGTGTCTGGAAATATAAATTCTACCCAATGGATGTAAACATTTATAACTCGCATGATCATGACTATATCCAATAAAAACACAATTAGAAGAATGAAAGTCAAATTTGTGTCGATTGTAAGGTCTAAGATAGGGAAAACAAGTGCAACCAAAAGGTTGAAGAGTAAGATAGTTAGGCTATTTATGATAAAGCAGCTCAAATGGACAATGAAAATGAAGAATAGCAAAGGGCAAATGGTTAATGAGATAAACAACAATTTGGTAGGTTGAAACCCAAAAAGATAAAGGCATGTGAGCATGAGCAAGTAAGGTTAAACCCATTTCAGCAATATGACGATGCTTTCTTTCAGCAACACCATTCTGTTGAGGTGTGTGAGCACAAGAAAAACGAGGTTGTATGCCATAGGAACGTAGATAGGGTAAAAACGCTTTAAATTCACCTCCATTATCAATATGAAGAGCTTTCAATTTAAAGCTATACTGCAACTCAGCAAGTTTATGAAAATTAATGAAAGTTTGGAGGGCATCAGACTTCAACTTTAAAGGATAAAGCCATGAATATCGGGTATAGGCATCAACAAAAACAATGTAGTAACGATAACCCTCAACAAAGACAACAGGTGCAGGACCCCAAACATCTGAGTAAACTATCTCCAAAGGATGTTTAGCTGAAATAGGACAATTTGAAAATGGAAGTTTATGTGACTTTCCAACCTTACACGAATCACAAAACAAAACAGTAGATTGTGGACAAGAAACTTGGAATTTTATTCAAGACATGCTTCAATACATGAAATGCATGGTGCCCTAATTTGGCATGCCACTCCTATCCTATACAAACTACTTGAGCTACATTGGCATTCAGAGGCAGATCTGGTAAAATCAGATTCGGCTGTATACATTTGTTATTAGGAAAGGAAGAAACAACATTTGAAGTCTTGAAACAATGATTGGCAACAATATTAGAGGTTTTGGAAGAAGTAATGGTCTGAGATGATGTGGATGATGTAGGCACAACAAAATCAAAAGCTAAAACCAGCTGATACAGACCATCTCTAAGAGTTCCTCAGAGTAACACCAGCCCGGAGTCCTTATCCTTAATCAAACAAGAGGTAGAGTTAAACTCAGCAACAACATTGTTATCTCTTGTGAGTTGAGAAACACTAAGAAGACTCTTCTTCATATGAGGAACATGAAGATTATGAGGTAAAGAAGGAACTGATCGAGAATTGGATTGAGTTTGTAAATGACCAACACCAATATGAGAGAGAGGCAAGGACTTACCATCACCAACAGTTACCTTATCAGTGCCTTGATAAGGAGATGACAAAGACAAGTTGTTGAGACTGGTTGTGATATGATTTGTGGCAACAGAATCAACAAAACAAGGAGAATTGGATGCGGAAGGCTGATATGAAGCTTGAGGATTATACCGATACGGACAAACTAGTGCTGGATAAGAACCTTGAGAATTATAGGAGGAAGAAGAACCTAGATCAGCCATAAAAACTTCGTTAGACTCACTTGGACTAGTCAAAAATGCATATGGCTTTGTTTGATTCTGAAAACTACTTCCCTCCTCGACCAAATTGACCAAATCCTTCACCAGAAGGACGTTGAAAGTTTCTATCGAACCGATAATAGCACTTGTCAACGAAGTGGCCAGGTTTGCCACACAATTGATATTAAATCCGTCGACCACCAAATCGGCTTCTACCTCTACCACCTCGATTCACAAAACCTCCTCCACGAGACACGTATCCTCCTCTAGAGTTATAGACAAAATCATTACCAGATCTACCACCATGTGTCGCAACATTCACATTAACAGCATAATCAAAATTCACAAATGACGAATCAACAGAATTCTTAGACATAAGACGTTGCTCATGCATAAGCAGTAGATACAGTACTTTCTCTAAATTGATCTCATCCATCTGATAAGTAATTAGGTTTACTACAGTGTTATAGTCATGATCCAATCCATTTAAAATGGCTAACAAAAAATCTTTATCTCCTAGGGGTTCACCAATCGCAGCTAAAGCATGCGCAATAGTCTTGATACGTAAAATGAAATCATTCATTGAAAGTGAGTGTTTCTTAACCGACCTGAGCTATTGTTTCAACTGAAACAATTTTGCAACAGTTTGTTGTGAATAAAAAGTCTCAAGAGAAGACCATACCTCCTTCGACGACTCACAATGAATTACTTGAGCAAGGACTTCCTTGTCCATCATCGAGAACAACCAGCCAAGAAGAAGCTGGTCAGAATGAATCCACGTCAGATACGTTGGATTCACAATCGTCTGATTCGAAACATCTGCACTCATATTCGGATCTGGAATGTATTTCGGAGGTGATTGAGACTTGTTGACGAAGGAAACAAAATCAAAAGCTCAGATAGTTGCAAGCACTTGAGCTTTCCAAAACAAATAGTTACTGGTGTCAAGCTTGATCGGAGCAAAATTCAAAGATTTTGCAACCGATGGAAAATCGACCTGCGAATCAGAAGAATAATCTGATCGAGGCAGTGACGAGGCACTGTAATCACGATTTGAAGCCATGGACGTTTGTCGCAAGGCTCTGATACCATGTAAAGATGATTAAAGGATTGAGAGAAACAACAAAAGAAGAAAAGAGAATCTGAAATAATGCCTCGTCCAACTGTATTCAAAACAGAAATGTTAAGCCTATTTATATGATAGGCTTAGACCCCTAATAACACTTAAACATAACAGCTTACAACAAACTACAAACTAAGCTTACAAACAGAATACTAACTGATACAAACTAAAGAACAGAATACAACTTAATTCCTTCAACAATACAAAGGAGTCAAATAATGCTATTGTGCTATGGTTGCATCATGCTTTTGAAATTCTTGCCAGATCAAATGATGAACCAGGCTAATTTGCCATCATATATCAAAAAGAAGAATGAAAAAGATCATTTAAGAAACACATGTCAAATGTATGAATACCAGAGAAAGCAGATAAACATTGAAGGTGTCATCAGAATTCCAAAACATGCATATATAGCAGAGCCCTAGCATGTGTGTGTGTGTGTGTGAGAGAGAGAGAGAGAGAGAGAGAGATGGAGAGATTCAGAAGCACAAACAAAGAGATGTAATTCATGTTTCTAGAAGATTTTGTTTTGAGTATGGATCTAATCCAACATTACATCAAGTTAGGCCAAATATCACAATTCTGGAGATGTAATTCTTAGTCAAAAATCAGATTACAAACCTGTCCATCAGGTAGAATGTGTTGCTCTTCCTGACATGACTGCTGAGTCTTCTCATAAGCAATATCATCTTCAGCACAACACGAGTATTGCTCTTTTATTTGCTCAGCATCTGAATTGTTGATCTTCACAAGTGGATAGGATTTGCCAAGCTCCTGTGCAAGCAAATTGGTCAAGTCCATGCCCCCAATTTCGAATCTTCTCGAAGCAATGTGCTGAACTGCACCTTCAATTACGGGTGCAATATCTGGTAAAGCTCCAAAAAGTATTAGACACAGAAAATGCTACCAGTCCATTCAAGTTGCAACCTTATGTGATAGGGCATCCAGTTCCATATGCTTAGAAAGAAACTCCACAGCATACTTTGAGAAAGTTAAATAAGAACATACAAATATAGAATAGTACATCCAAGAAACAAAAAGAAAAACAAAAGAGAAGGTAACATATTTCATCTAACTGGTTGAGAAAGTTGAATCAGTAACAAATTAACCGTTTCAACCATTACATGTGCACGAAAATTGCCATAAATAGATTAGCTAGGGCTGACAAATGCTCATTCCAGTTCAGAAGGAAAAAGTGAACAAAATTCTTAAGAATGTATCAGAACTCATCATTTATTGAATTAGACTGAGACAGCTCATGAACAAAGGTATGACGGTGGTATGTAAATATGGAAGTATTTTTAAGACAAAAGGCACTTCATTAAAAAAATGGCCAATTTCCTGTTTGTTTGGTCAAATCCACCAAGGTGATAATACAATAATCTAGCCACTTGTGCAAGACCAAGTATCAAGTCCTGTTTCATTTATATGTGCAGTGTGCAAGGGCAGCAAAGGAGTTACCTAACATGCCAGAGCACAGGAACAACCGCTGTGTGAATGAAGCAGATCATGCACAGACATAGAAGCAGTGTGCTTCGTATGCTGTTTGGCTAGTGAACCCTGAAACATGTTAAGTGTGTGTACTGATCTAGTTTATTTTAATCACTTGATATTAGTAAGGCTAATACATTAAATTAGAGTGGTTTAAAAAATGTTTCAATTGGTATCAAAGTATATCAAATTTGTCACTTACAATGCAGTCATTCAGTTTATGTTTAACACCTCATGTTGGTAACTTTTCTTTCTTTTTCTCCATTCAAAAAGAATAAGAACATGAAATCATACTTACAACAGAAAGCCACTTGGTTTTCTTTTGAACTCTTTGCCTTCAATATTCATCTTTCCTTTTCTCCACATGCAACCCAAAATCACTTTCTAACTATAATCCCATATGAGAGCCATGCACAAAATAATACATTATCATTTCCACCAAGAAGAAAGAGCCACACGTCAATTCCAAATCTATGCAAAAACTTGGTAAATATGCTTATAAAGTAATACAGTGTAGCAAATCCAGGAGTTAATAAACAAGAGAGAGGTAAAAATCTTTTCCAGCAGCATAATCCTTCTATATAGCAAAGTCGAAAAGACAGGAAAGAAAAAAGGAAAAACAAATGACAATCTCCTCCAATGAACCTACGAAGACCCATTAGGCTTAAATAGGTTATTTATTGACTTTTTAAGTAGGATACAGCCTGGTAAAATTAGAGTGGGGGTAATTTACCTTTTATATAATTATTTTTATTCTCAATATCATAGTTGTGAAAGGCGTGCCTCAGTTGCAAGGCACAAGGGGCGCCAGCCCCTGCGCCTTAGACTCATGCGCGCCTCTCATATCTTTAATATTTTAAAAAAATAATAAAAAAATGAAAAAACCCAACTCTAAATACCCGATGGAGACAGACCCAAAGCCCTAAAAACCTCTCTTCCTTCTTGGGACACCAGAGAGCAGTTTACACTTCTTCTTCCAACAAGATTGGAAAGGGACCAGCTACCAATGAAATAGGTATGTTTTTTCTTTTTCTCTCTCTTATCCATCTCTTTTTTTTTTTCTTCTATTTTGGTTCTGCTTCCCTCTCTCTTTTTTTTTTTCTTCTTAAAAATTAAAGATTATCACTATTATTAAGGGGAAGTGCTGCCTAATTTTTTTTACATTTTGTTTTCCTTTTTTTTTTCAATATTTTGCCTACAACTATGGGGATTAGTTCATCTGAGTTCTTTTTTTTTTTTTTTCAAAATCATACATTTTAATTTTCAGGTTTCTTTTTATAATCTTCTTCTCAGTCAAAGATTAGTAATCCTCTAACACTATGAGGAGGAAGAAATTGATTTTGAAGAATAATATGAAGAAGAGAAAGAAGAGGAAGACTTTGGAAGTGACCAATATAATTTAGATGATGATGATCAAGAAGATCATCTTATGATTGATGATGATCGATGTTGGATGTTATTGTTGTGTTTATTTTCTTGAAAATTTTTTGTTTGATAATGAATTGTTTATGTTTGAATTTGATGACGAATATTTGTTAATTTATTATATTTTATTTTTATCCTTTTAATTTGCCTATATTTTATTAAATTTTTTTTTTTCTCGGTGCGCCTTGCCTTTGTCGGCCGCACGCCTTCCACCTCGGGCTCCAGGACCCCTTTAGGCCTTAACCATGCTCAATATGTTCGTATCCTCACATGTGACCAAACTTACTACATAATTGGGTTAACCAAGTCCAACTATTTAAATCTTCAGTTTCCAGTGAGATTTACACAGATTTTTGCCTACTCTAATATCATGTTAAATTAGTAACCACCAACTTATCTAAAAGGGTTCATTTGAATTTTAATATCATTATTTTGATATTTTCATTTTCAACACAGTCAAAACAAAAAGAAAAGTCTTATCAAACAAGAAGTTGTGATGTTTATGCCAAAAATCATAACAAGGTAGAGTCCTACTTCACTGTACCATGTTCATGGCTGTACACCTAAAGGATCTAGTCCTAGCACAGAGCAATGTTCCACCACTCCATCTTATCACACAAGCCCATGATCATTAGAATCAACTTTCTGCCACTTAAAATATTGGAAAAATGAGTGACTTTGAAATTGTAACCAACTGAAAGAGCGGGGGAGGGGGAGGGGGAATGACTTTGAAATAGTACAGTATCATGCCATCACATCCACCAGGGAAAATATATATATATATATATATATATGCGTGTGCTTGCTAACAAGTCTCGACACTTCAAGAACTAAATACAAGTTCACCATAGAACATGTAGATACCTATCTTTCCATGACCAATATCAACAGTGCAGCCTGAGATTCGCCCAACAGCATAAAGTGATAATACTGCTTGCTCTGATGCATAAAAGCCCGAGACATTAAAAGATTCAAACATCAACTGCACCAGTTGCTCTCGAACTGCCTGTTTAAGAAATTGTTGTTAAATTTTATTTGTTGAAACAAATGCAAATTGTAGACAACATAAGTTTTATCATTTATACTAAGTCTGTTATCCACTGGTGCAGCTACTTTGAAGCACCTGACCAGATCAAACTTACAAACAATATTCTGACATCAAGACATAAGAAAAAAGGCAAAATCATGTCCAAGTCCACAACAGAATTTGAACAGCATGAAACAAGGACAGATGCATATTGTTAGAATTATTAGTATAATTGTACATATTTTACATGTGTTTTATTTGTAATTATTAGGCCTTATAATTAGTCATAGGTTAAGTCCGTAGATTAGGCCAATTATTATGCCTATTATAAATAACAAGCTAAGAGAGACTAATCTCTTAGGTTTTTCTCTCCAAATTAATCTCTCGCATGGTATTAAAGCCACCGGTAAGAAAACCCTAAGTTGTCGCTATGTATTCTTCTCCAACGGTCTCCCAACCCTAAAATTGCTTCTTTTTCTCTCTCCTCGCCACCCTGTCAAGGCCCAAACTCCATTGTCTGGCCACCGTTTTCCAGCACTGCCGCCACCACAGTATTCTCCGTTGTCAAATCATCTGATCACCGCAGACCCATCGTTGTCGAAGCCGTCATGAGCAGTCAGAATATTTTTAGCGTTGCCACACCGGGAGCCTAGGAGCGCGTGCCTCGCCTGAATTCCGTTGCCTTCTCACTGGAACCTCGACGGAGCCTCCTAAACCCGTCCTCGGTGTCCATTTTCCCAAAAACCATCACAATCTATGTGTATCAGTTACCCAACACCTTTTATACCCACTTTTATCACCCAAACATCTGAGTTTCATTCTATTTGCTTGAACCCCACCATGTCGTCCTTGAATGATGTCAACTCTACTCCTAGTGCCTCATCTACATGTCAACCTTTCACCCTTTCCAAAATAGGGACCCCTGTTATCACCTCTGACAAGTTGAAAGGGTCTGTCAACTATCTCTCATGGACAGCCTCTAACAAGATGTGGTTCAAGGGACAGGGAGAAGTAGACCATCTCACCAAGAAGGCAGAAGATGTCAACCAAGCCAACAAGGCTAAATGGGAATAGGTTGATGCTCAATTGTGTAATATTTTATGAAATTCCATTGACCGATCTGTTTTGCAGCTCTTTCATTCGTTTGAAACTTGTTATAAGGTCTAGAAGGAAGCCGCTGAGTGATATACCAACAACATTTAGCATCTCTATACTGTTGTCCACTCTATCAAGAACATCCAACATGGTCAATTTATGGAATCCTATCTGAGCCAAATGCGTTCTCTCATGTAGGAGTTTGAAACTCTTCTTCCATACTCTGCTTCCAAAGCAACTCATGATTCTCAACGGGAAAAACTATTCATGGTCCTTACTTTATCCGGTCTCAAACTTGAGTTTGAGGTTGTCTGTCATCAAATCTTAACTGGGCCCACTAACCCCACTATGAAAGATACATACAAAAGATTGCTTAATATGGCTGGCAATTCTTCCTCTACTAATGCTTTTACAGGTACTCTTCCCGAGGCCTCTGCTCTTGTGTCTCAGACTTCAGGCAGTAATCAAGGCTGGTCCGGTAACCACTCTCGCCCTCAGTGCAACTTTTGCAAAAAGAATGGGCATGAGGAAGACAAGTGTTGGAAGAAGCATGGTAGACCAGCTGCCCCTCCTGCCTTTCAAACATCTCGGGCAGCTCATGTTGCACAGAATGACCCTAGTCCGACATCAAGCCCTCCGACGGTAACCCTGCCTGCTATTGACTATGAGGCTTCCTTAAAATTCCAAGCTTCTCAGCAATCTACTAGTAATCTCATGGTTTATGTTACTCAAAACCCTTCTATTGGGCATTGGATTTTGGACTCTGACACCACCGATCACATGTGTGGTAATAAAGACATTTTCTCTACCCTTACCTTTCCTGAACATTTACCAACAATTACTCTCACAGATGACACCAAAACGCCAGTTAAAAGGATAGGGAAAACCTCTCCTACCTCCTCTTTCTCTTTAAATTATGTCATTTATGTCCCACGTAGTCCTTTTAATTTACTTTCTGTTAGTCAGCTTACTAGAGAACTAGACTGTTCAGTAACCTTTACTTTCACTTCTGCTTGTGTGCAAGACCGCGGTATGGGACGGACAATTGGCATCAAGCATGAGTCACGGGGCCACTATCATCTAGTTGTGCATAGTTCGCCGATAGCTTGCACTAGTGCTGCTTCCCCAGACCTTCTCCACTCTCATCTCGAACATCCTAGCCTCTTCAAAGTGAAGAAATTAGTTCCTAGTTTATCGTCAATATCCACTTTTAATTACGAGTCATGTCAGTGTGGTAAACACACTCGTAGTTTTTTTTCTAGTCGCGTCAATAATAGAGTTGAGGCTCCATTTTCCCTTGTGCACTCTGATGTACCAGTCGAGTCAACTCTACTCTATGTTTTTCATATTTCGTTACTTTTATTGATGAATTTTCTCGTTGCCCCTGGTTGTTTCTCATGAAGAGTCGGTCTGAATTGTTTTCTGTCTTTTAAACATTTACTAATGAAATAAAAATACAGTTTGGAGTTTCTATACGTGCTCTACGTAGTGATAATACACCTGAGTACTTTTCATCTCAATTTACTATTTTCATGACTGCTATTGGCATTTTGCATCAATCTTCTTATCCTTACACACCTCAACAAAATGGTGTTACTGAGCATAAAAATCGCAATCCAATTGAAACTACACAAACACTATTTTTACATGCCAATCTTTCCACCAAATTTTAGGGAGATGCTATTCTTACTACATGTTATCTGATAAATCGCATGCCATCTTTAGTGTTACATGACAAAATTCCTCATTCGCTTTTGTTCCCTACACAACCACTTTATTATGTTCCCCTTCGTGTATTTGGATGTATCTATTTTGTGTATTCTTTTTCACCTAGATATGATAAACTTGCTAACAAATCTCTCAAGTGTATCTTTCTAGACTACTCCCGATTGCAAAAAGGCTATAAGTATTACTCTCCTGATTTGAACCACTATCGTATGTTTGTTGATATCACCTTCTTTGAACAATAGTCATTCTTCTCGGTTGCTCAGCTCGATTCACAGAGTCTTGACCAGGTATTGCGTATTTCTTTTTCTTCTCTTCTACTGCCCTCTTTGGGTTCGTTTGTCTCCTCCTCTGTGGACCCCTCAACTACCATCTTCAGGTCCACTTTTTACAGATCCTCCACTTCTTACATTTCATCATCGTGCTCATCCCACTATCGACGCCATCATTCCTCAAGAACAGGGCTCTACTGACTCATTCTCTCTGCCAGTGGTTCCTCCTACACGAATATTGAGCCAAATAGTTTTCTCGTTGCTCTACGCAAATGTACGAAGTCTATTCGTAATCCACACCCTCTTTATAACTTTTTTGTGTTATGACCGTTTGTCACTTGCTTATAGTACCTTTGTTTCGAGACTTTCCTCTGTTTCTATTCCTAAAACCACAGGTGAAGCCATTTCACATCCTGGTTGGCATCAAGCTATGTTAAATGAGATTGAAGCATTAGATTCAAATGTTACTTGGGATTTTGCGCCTTCACCACTAGGAAAGACTCATGTTGGTTGTCGGTTGGTGTTTGCCCCTAAAGTGGGCCCCAATGGATAGTTGGATCATCTTAAGGCCCACTTGGTTGCCAAAGGCTTTACACAGATCTATGAGCTAGATTACAGTGATACCTTATCTCATGTTGCTAAGGCCTCTGTTCACCTATTTCTCTCTATGGCTGCCACGCGTCATTAGTCACTCTATCAGCTGGTTATTAAAAATGCCTTTCTCCATGGTGATTTGTAGAAGGAGGTTTATATAGAGCAACCACCTGGTTTTGTTGCTCAAGGAGAGTCCAATGTAGTATGCAAACTCAAGAAGTCTTTATATGGTTTGAAACAATCTCCATGAGCATGGTTCAGCAAGTTCAGTGCTATGGTTCAAGCCTTTGGTCTCACCCGGAGTGCAGCTGATCATTCGTTTTTCTATCGACACTCATCTTCTTTATGCATCTACCTTCTTGTTTATGTGAATGACATTGTTTATCACAGAGAGTGATCAGGTTAGCATACAGAAGCTGAAGGAACATCTATATCAGCACTTTCAAACCAAAGACATGGGCAGACTCCGATATTTATTAGGTATTGAAGTTGCACAATCAAGAGATGGTATCTCAATCTCTCAGAGGAAGTATGCACTTGACATCTCATAAGAAACTAGTATGGTGAATTGCAAACCGATTGACACTCCAATGGACTCGAATGTTAAACTCTTGCTGGGACAAAGGAGAGCTCTTTTCAGATCCTAGGAGGTATTGAAGACTAGTAGATAAGTTGAACTATCTCACAATCACTCGTCCTAACATTGCTTTTGTTGTGAGTGTAGTTAGTCAATTTCTCAGTTCTCCATGTGATTCCCACTGGATGTTGTTATCCGAATTCTAAGATACATCAAAAGAGCACCAAGTAAAGGGTTACTCTATGAGGATAAGGGATACACAGATATTTGTTGTTATGCAAATGCAAATTGGGCAGGATCTCCTTCTGATTGTAGGTCAACCTCTAGGTATTGTGTTCTTGTGGAAGGAAATCTAGTTTCTTGAAAAAGTAAGAAACATGTTAAGGAATAAATCATAGTGGGAAGAAGATAAATCCGAAATAAGAGGAAGAAGATCAGATTGAATAAAAGAAGATAAAGCTACAATTGTTCCTAAGAATTAAGCGAAGATAAAGCTACAGTTGTTCCTAAGAATAAGGAGAAATTTTCTCTTCTTATCAGATGTTGTATTTGTAATTTAAATTCTTAGATTTTAGAGATAGTTTTCTGTATTTAAAAGGCAGCATGTAACATAGGTAGAAGTGTGAAACATTCTATTCCGTTCACCCCTTATTACTTAAGAGTGTTTATTCCTAAAAACCCTAAGCTTGTTCACTTTGTTTTGTTCATGGTATCAAAGCCATCGATACAGTGACTACATACCTATTTTTCTTCCACACAAACTGCTTTGAGATGGCTAGTTCCTCACCAACTAGTGAAGCCTCATCTACTTGCCCTACAACCTCTCGATTTTCACTACCAACTGATGCCCCTATGTCTCTAGATCACCACACCCTTCAAATCACCCAACATAAGCTTAATGGGACCAATTTTCGGGAATGGTCCCAATCGGTCTTATTGGTTATGAAAGGCAAAGGGAAAGTGGGATATCTAACCGGGGGGGATTCCAAAACCAGATCCTGAAGCTGCAACCTATGAAGCATGGGATGCTGAAAATTCTATAATAATGGCTTAACTCATCAATTCCATGGAGCCAAAGATGGGGAGGACCTATCTGTTCTATAAGACTGTTAGAGTAGTTTAAATATTATGTTCTTTCTCTCAGCTATATGTATGTTGTTCTTTGTATTTTCAGTTTGCGGCTGTTTGTTTGTTTCTTGTTATGAGCGGTTGAGCTGTCTATTTAAAGGCAGCTCATTTTTAGAATCAATTGAGACTTGATTATTTCTATCAGCTGGAAATCTTTCTTTCATTCTCTCTGGTTTTATTTCTGCCCTAGCTGTTTCTTTACATGGTATCAGAGCCACGATTCGAAATCGATGGCCTCCAATCAAACTCTCGATTCTTCCTCATCTCCCTCTCCTCGTTCTTCCTCTTTGTTATCAACTGGATCTTAGTCGGATTTCTCGTCAGTTGCTAAGGCGTTGAATTTCATTCCGATTAAACTCAATTCCAGCAATTATATTTTTTGGAAGGCACAAGTTCTTGCTACGGTGCGTGCCTTCGATCTGGTGTCGTTTCTCAATAAAACGACACCTCCTATGAAGTTTCTGGCTGTGTCCGACGGTGAAGAAACGGAAGTTAATCCAGCATATTTGAGCTGGATTTGATCCAATCAGCTTCTATTGGGATGGCTATTCTCAACAATCAATCAAGAGGTACTTGCTCAAGTGATTCATAGTGAGTCATCAACTGAGGTATGGAGTATTCTAGAAAATTTGTACTCTCGCCAAACTATAGCCAAATCTTTTCAATTAAAACAGCAGTTAAGGTCTATGAAAAAGGACTCTCTGTCTATAAATGATTTCATTCTCAAGATTAAAACAGTCAGACACACTTTGGCAGCAATAGGAGAACCACTGAATGATAAAGAATTGTTGCTTGCAATTCTTAATGGCCTAGATCAGGAGTACGAGACAGTTGTTAGCCTTATTACATATCAAATGGATGAGATTGATTTGGAAAAGGTACAATACTTGTTATTGATGCATGAACAAAGACTTTCAGTCAAAAACTCCACTGTCAATTTTGATTCGGTCTCTACTATGCATGTAAATGTGGCTTCAATGCCTTCTGCTCAGAATTATAATTTTGGTAGCACTCGAGGAGGATCATCTTAGCGAGGAAATGGATATGGTAATAGAGCAGGAGGAAGAGGTCGAGGTAGGAATTCTAATAGGAGAATTTACTGTCAGATGTGTGGTAAGCCAGGTCATTTTGTGGATCGATGTTATCATCGGTTTGATAAAACATTCCAGCGGCCATCAAACGCAAGTTTTGGCAGATCTGATGGTGGTAATCCACCATAGTTTGTTACTCAACCTCAGTTTATGAATCAAAATCCTTCAAGAGCTTACTTGGCCTCCTTTAGTGATTCTAACGGGGTCTACACTCATGATATGGTTTCAACACAAGGCACTCACTACGGTAGTTCTTCTAATTCTTTCACACCTAACAACTTTACCGCTTCTCCTTCTCTTCCCGATTCAAACTGGTTTGTTAACTCCGGAGCAACTAATCACATCACCTCAAACCTCAATAATCTTTCTTTACATGCTCCCTATACTGGTGGAGACAAAGTTGTTGTTGGCAATGGTAAGCAACTTCCTATTAATCATGTTGGCACCAGTTATTTGCAGTCTCAACCAAATTTAGTCCTTCCATTATCTAATGTTCTTCATGTTCCTAATATGAAGAAAAATCTTATTAGTGTATCTCAGCTTACTCATGACTATAATGTGGTAGATTCCAATTTGATTCCAATGTTTGTTTGATTAAGGACAAGGCTTCCGGACTGGTGCTGCTTCGGGAACACCTTAAGGATGGGCTTTATTGGTTGACTCCAGCATCTTGTTCTGCTGGTGCCAGCATTCCTGCTTCATCCCTAGACACTTCTTTGGTTTCTTCTGCTTTTCCTTCAAAAACATGTAATAAACTAGATGCATGTACAAGGTCAAACTCATTTTGTCATGAGTTCCCACATGTTGTAAATGCTGTTCAGCATACTAAAATTTATCAACAATGGCATGATAAGTTGGGACATCCTTCAATGAATGTACTTAGATCTATATTGAATAAAATGGGAATTTCTTGCTCAGGTTCCGATTTGTCCTTTCGTGATTCTTATAAGATTGAAAAGTTAAGTCAACTTCCTTTTTCAAGTCATGATATCACTGCAGTTAAACCCTTGGAATTGATTTATTCTGATCTCTGGGGACCTGCCCCTGTTTTGTCTATAGAAGGCTATAGGTACTACATCATCTTTGTTGATGCATACACTTGATATACTTGGATCTACCCCCTAAAGCTTAAATCAGATGCTTTGTCTGCCTTTACTATCTTTCATAAGTTTGTAGAACTTCAATACAACACTAAGCTTAAGGCTTTGCAAACTGATAATGGGGGGGAATTTTGAGCTTTCTTACCTTATCTTCGAACTCATGGCATCCAATCTAGATTTACTTGTCCACATACTCATCAGCAAAATGGTGTAGCCGAACGCAAACACAGACACATCGCTGAAATGGGGTTAACATTGTTGTCTCGTGCTTGTATGCCTCTTCGGTTTTGGGTGGAATCTTTTCAAACAGCAGTTCATCTTATTAACCTACTTCTTCTTCTTCTCTCAAGTCTTTAACACCATTTGAACTGCTATATAATAAACAACCTAATTACTTCATTCTTCAACCTTTTGGTTGCGCTTGTTTTCCCTTTCTTCGTCTATATAATCAACATAAGTTTGATTTTCATTCTGCCAAGTGTGTTTTTCTTGGCTATAGTCATACTCAAGCTGGTTACAAGTGCTTGCATCCATCTGGGAGAGTGTATGTGTCTCGGCATGTCCATTTTAATCCTAGTGATTTTCCTTATTCTTCTTTGTTTCCTCCTCCTTCAATGTCTCCGTCACCTATTCCTCATGGGTATTCTACTGCATTTCTAGAACCTATTTTCACTCGCTCTGATTCTTCATGGTGTCCCTCGGTTGCATCAGTTCTGGTCCCCACACAATCTAGTAGTCAAATAGATGTCTCATCTCCGTTTGCAGAACACTTACAGGAGCTACCATCTAATCCAACTTCTACATCTGCCTTTGTGCCCTGTACTGTATCTACTTCCGCACCTCAGTCTAAACCTAAGCCCTCCAAACCTATTCCTGCTCCCTCTCTTCATCCCATGGTCACCCAATCCAAGTCCAAACAGTTAGTTGCTCCTTCTCCTCATGCCTTACTGAGTTCTGTTGAGCCTAATTCTATTAGTGAGGCCCTTTTAGACTCACAATGGGTTAAGGCCATGAATGAAGAATATACAACCTTGCAAACAAATCATACTTGGGATTTGGTTCCTCTGTCTAAGGATATGAATCTGGTTGGTTGTAGGTGGGTGTTTAGGGTAAAGTACACTACTAATGGTTCTATTCTTAAGTATAAAGCCAGGCTGGTTGCTAAGGGATTCCATCAAACTCCGGGTGTAGATTATGTTGAAACCTTTAGCCCAGTTGTTAAGGCACCAACCATTCGTGTTTTGTTTGCTTTAGCAGCTACCTATGGTTGGGACATCCAACAAGTTGATGTAAATAATGCTTTTCTCAATGGAGACTTAAATGAAGTAGTTTATAAGGTCCAACCTGAGGAATTTGTTAATCCTCAGTTCCCTACACATGTTTGCAAGTTGCAAAAGTCTTTATATGGGCTTAAGCAGGCTCCTAAACCCTGGAATATGAAGCTGAGAACAGCGTTACAGTCATGGGGATTTGTTCGTGCTATATCAGATGCATCTTTGTTTGTTAAGAAAACTGCTGGTTGTGTGCTTTATGTGTTGATCTATGTTGATGATATTCTACTCACTGGTTCTGATAATGATGCACTTAAGTCATGTATTAGAGCTTTGAACACCCATTTCGCTCTTAAGACTCTTGGTTCGGTGAACTATTTTTTGGGGGTTGAAGCTTATAGAGACAGCAATGGTATCTACTTAACTCAAACTAAGTATGTTCTTGACTTACTGAAAAAGGCTGCTATGCATGATAGCAAGCCATGTGATACTCTTATGGCAGCTGGAGTTTCATTAACAGATGAAGGAGAACTATTTTTCAATCCTTCTTTGTATAGAACTCTCATTGGTTCACTGCAATACTTAACATATACTCGCTCAAACATAGCTTTTACAGTTAACAAGCTGAGTCAATTTTTGTCTTGTCCTAAGGTGCAGCATTGGTTAGCCTGTAAACGTCTTCTTCGTTACCTAAAGGGCACAGTTGGCTTGGGTTTAGTTTTCTCTCCATCTTAAGATGATTTGTCCTTACAAGTGTACACAGATGCAGACCATGCTGGTTGCAAGGTGACTCGGCACTCTACCAGTGGCTTTTGTGTTTATTTTGGAAAGAATCTCGTTGTTTGGGGTTCCAAGAAACTGAAGGAATTCAGAATTATACTTTCATTAATTCTAATATGATGGATACAGCAGTCCTCTTATAGAGGGAGAGATTACATCAAACATGGAAACTATCAAAAAAGAAACTATCTCTAAGGAAACAAATTAAAACACAAAGAAGTAAATATACAAAGAAGGAAATATACACTAAGATACATATGGACATAATCAATAAAGATTCCTAAATGATAATTAGGAAAGATTCCTAAATGGTAATTAGAAATCTTTCCTAATCTAAGTAGATCTCTTAATATTCTGATAAATCAACACTCCCCCTCAAGCTGGAGAGTGGATATCAACCATTCTCAGCTTGCTTATCAAAACATCGAACCTTCTTCCAACTAGCCCTTTAGTCAACACATCTGCCACTTGATCTTCAGATGGCACATATGGAATTCGAATTAACCCAGCATCCAATTTTTCCTTGATAAAGTGCCGTTCAATCTCTATATGTTTAGTTCTGTCGCGCTGTACTAGATTATGGACAATATTAATAACTGATTGATTATCACAAAGTAGGTCAATAGTACCTTAAACCTTGATTTTCAAGTCTTCTAAGATAATCTGAAGCCACGGAAATTCACACAATCCAAGGGCCATTGCCCTAAACTCTGCCTCTGCACTGGATCTTGCCACAACACTTTGCTTTTTACACCTCCAAGACACTAGGTTTCCCCCCAAAAACACACAATAGCCTGTAGTGGATCTTCTATCAACCAAGGATCCACCATAATCTGCATCCGTGAATCCTTGTACATTCAATTCTGTCCCTACTTTAAACAAAATGCCTTTACCTGGTGTTACCTTTAGATAGTTCAAGATTTTCCGCACAGCTTGCATGTGCTCCTCAGTTGGACAATGCATGAACCTACTTACTAGACTGACAGCAAAGGCAATATCAGGCCTAGTATGTGAGAGATATATCAATCTGCCCACAAGTCTCTGGAACCTCCCTTTACCTACCTTTTGTCCCTCCGAGTTCTCCTGCAATCTAAGATTAGGATCCACAGGTATACTAGACCATTTTCCTCCTGTCATTCCAGTTTCAGCTAGAAGATCAAGAATGTACTTGCGCTGTGATAGAAAGATTCCAATCTTCGAGTAGGCTACCTCAATTCCTAGGAAATATTTAAGTACCCCAAGGTTTTTGATCTCGAATTCTTCAGATAATTTTCTTTTTAAACTCTGTTGTTCTTCCATATCACTTTCAGTCACAACTATATCATCAACATACACTAAGAGTGCTGTAACTTTTTTACCTGAATGTTTGAAAAAAAGAGTGTGATCACCTCTACTCTGAGCATATCCCATAGACTTCATTGCCTTAGAAAATCTGCCAAACCATGCTCGGGGAGACTGTTTAAGTCCATATAGGGCGTTTTTAAGTTTACATACTATACTTGGATCCCTTTCCTGAAAACCAGGAGGCACTTCCATGTATACCTCCTCTTCTAAATCCCCATGTAAGAAAGCATTCTTCACATCTAACTGCTACATTTTCCACCCAAAATGAGCTGCTAGGGATATAAGAATTCTCACCGTTGTCATTTTCGCCACTGGTGCAAAAGTCTCAAGGTAATCTATGCCATAAGACTGAGTATAGCCTTTGGCCACTAGTCTAGCTTTATACCTTTCCAATGTGCCATCAGCTTTATACTTCAAATTAAATATCCATCTGCATCCAACTGGAGTGATTTCTTTAGGCCTAGGCACCAATTCCCATGTCTGATTTTTATTTAAGGCATTCATTTCCTCTTGCATGGCTTGCTTCCAATTCTGGTCTTTTAGAGCCTCTTCTACTGACTTGGGAATAACAATAGAGTCTAATGAGGTGAGGAAGCTTTTATGGTTTTGGGAGAAGCGATGATAAGACAAGTTATCAGTTAAAGGGTGTAAAGTACAGCTTCTGACCCCTTTTCTCACAGCAATTGGTAGGTCTAAATCATCAGAAACAGGGCTGGAAAGGGATGTATCTAATGATTGTGCAGTTTTAGTACCTGGATCTGATGCTGGTGAGGGCTGAGACTCCACAATAGGTTGCCTCCTTTTGAACACATAGGGAGAACCCTTAAACCGAACCGGAGAGGATGGCCTGTGAACTGCTTGTTCAATACATTCTATAGGTAGAGGAGAGGGGTTAGGAGATTGGGTTGGAACAATAGAGGAAGAAGGATTAGAACTAGACAAAACAGGAGTTGGTGCTAGGACAAGAAAAATTTCAAATGAGTCTTGGTCCTCAATTCCTCGAGTCTCCCCCTGAGGACCAAGGTTTGGAGAGCCAAAGAAGGGCTGAGATTCAAGGAAAAAGACATCTTTGGATACATAGAACTTCCGAGTTGGAGGATGATAGCACTTGTAACCTTTTTGGGTTGGAGAATACCCTAAGAAGATACACCGAAGGGCACGAGGATCAAGCTTATCCCGATGTATTTTAGGGATATAAATAAAGCACACTCAACCAAACACACGAAGAGGGAGAGGAGTATGCAAATAGTAATCGGGAAAAAAGGAGGATAGGCACTGGAATGGGCTACGGTGATTTAGGACTTTGGAGGGAACACAGTTGATGACATAGGTCACGGTTAAAACGGCTTCACCCCAATAGGTTTTAGGAATATGAGTGTGATGAAGGAGTGTGCGAGCTACATTAAGAAGATGTCTCATCTTCCGCTCTGCTACTCCATTTTGTTGTGGAGTGTCTATGCAGGAAGACTCATGAACAATACCCTTATGTTGAAAGAAAGAATTCAAATGATTATTAAAATAATCTTTAGCATTATCTGTTCTGAATTTTTGGAAAGGAGTACTAAATTGTGTGGATACCATTTTGCAAAAATAAGGTAAGATGGTGCCAATTTCAGCCTTTTCTTTCAAGAGAAATACTCAACACATGCAAGTACAGTCATCAATAAAGGAAACAAACCACCGAACCCCAGAACAATTGGATATTTTGGAAGGTCCCCAAACATCTGAATGAACTAGGGAAAAAGGTTTAGAAGATAATTTGTTGCTCATAGGATAAGACACCCTATGGTGTTTGGACAGCACACACCCATCACATTGAAACATCCTAGGATCTAAAGATTTAAACAAATGAGGAAACATAGTTTTTAATAAAGGAAAAGGCGGATGACCTAATCTATAATGTTGAAGCCAAATGGTGTTGGATGCTGAAACAGAGTGAGATGAACAAGCAATTACAGGTTGCTGCTTCTTTGTAGAATGGCCTGCTTTGTGTAAGGTATACAACCCATTGCGCTCCTCAACCACACCAATCATCTTCCACGTTATCATGTCCTGAAATTCACACATATGAGGATAGAAGATAGCACGACAATTTAATTCTTTGGTTAGTTGGAATAAATATAAGATTGGTAGCTAACTGTGGGACATGAAGAACTTGTTTGGTTGTTAGCAAAGGGCTGAATTTAACTATACCTTGGCCAGCAATAGGAACAGTGGTTCCATTAGCAATAACAATCTGTTTAGGGCTAACAAGAGGTTGGTAAGTGTCAAAGGAATTTATGTGAGGGGTCATGTGATCAGTAGCTCCTGAATCAAGGACCCAATTGGTATTCCCAGCAGTTTTAAAGGCAAAAAAAACACTCAGAATTGGTGAGTTTACCTTGTTGTGCAAGTGAACAGGCTCCATCTTGGAGAGTTTTGAGGAAATTCTTGAGTTTGTTCATCTCTTCTACATTCAATTGTGAAATATCAGGACCAATAGATTCAGTTTTACCTGCTAATTCAGCTTCCCCTTGATCTGTGCTAGAAAAATAGGCTTGACGACTCTTAAATCCGCCTATCCTGCTTAGCACAACTTCTTTGCCATGGAGTTTGAAGCAATTATCCTTAGTATGCCTAGGTTTTTTTGCAATAACTGCACCACAAACCTTCTCGTCCTGAATTTTTTCACGAATTTTCTGCCTTTCCTGCTTTAAACCGAGATCCATCTCTATGGCTTGACACCATGGCTGAGCCTTCAACACTGTGATCTCCTAGCATAGCCATCCTTCTGTTTTCCTCACTTCGAACAATGGAAAAAACTTCATTAAGAGTAGGTAATTTTTCCCTACCAAGCACTTGGATCCTCACTTGATCATATTCCGGATTAATCCCTGATAGAAACTCTACAATCCTGTCCCTTTCTTGAATTTGTTTAAGTTTAACAGCATCATTGCTACACTCCATCTTGATATCTTGATAATGATCTAGTTCTAGCCACATCCCCTTCATTTTATTATAATATTCTGTTATAGTGGATGCCCATTGCCTTGTCCTACTAATCTTAGTCTTAACCTCAAAAATCACCGAGGCATCTTGAACTTTAGAAAAGGTTTGCCTCACAGTCTCCCAAATGTCCCTAGCTGACGTTAAAAACTTGATGTTTTTAACTTACCTCCGGCTGCATGGCACTCCAAAGCCATGACATGATTGATGAATCTTCAATTTCCCATGCTGTGAATGATGGATCCGAATCTTTTGGGGGGGTTCCGATCAGGTGGCCTAGCTTTCCGCGGCCTTTGAGGAATGTGCTCACAAGTTGAGACCATTGCAAAAAGTTTCACCCATCAAGTCGGTAGGAAGAATGGATCCCAGGCAGATCACCCCCTCCCATTGGTTGCTGATCACTAGGATAGGATTCAGCAGTGGTAATGATCGGAGTCGCCTCTGATATCTCGGGCATGTCTTAAGAAGATTGAGTTTGGAAAGGGAAACTAGAAGTGCAGCAGGAACAAAATTGCTGAACAACAGAACAGAACAAAACAACAATTAAGGCTGGGCTGAAACCCTAGAGGAGTTCGGCGCAAAGAAGTGCAATGAAGACATTATTAGGGTTTCGAAAATATTGGAAGGGAAGGGAAAGGCTCTGATACCATGAAGGAATTCAGAATTATACTTTCATTAATTCTAATCTGATGGATATAGCAGTTCTCTTATAGAGGGAGAGATTACATCAAACATGGAAACTATCAAAAAAGAAACTATCTCTAAGGAAACAAATTAAAACACAAAGAAGTAAATATATAAAGAAGGAAATATACACTAAGATACATATGGACATAATCAATAAAGATTCCTAAATGATAATTAGGAAAGATTCCTAAATGGTAATTAGAAATCTTTCCTAATCTAAGTAGATCTCTTAATATTCTGATAAATCAACAGAAACAAACTATTGTTGCTAGGTCTGTAAGAGAGGCTGAATATTGCGCTATTGCCTTGGGTGTGACTGAATTAATGTGGCTGAAAACATTGTTTCAAGAGCTAGGCTATCCATGTGTTGTTGTTCCTATTGTGTGGAGTGATAACTTAAGTGCCAAAAGCATGTCCGAGAATCCAGTTTTTCATTCTCGAACCAAACATATTGAAGTTGATGTTCATTTTGTTCGAGAGAAAGTGGAGAATGGTGACGTAGAGGTTAGGTACGGTTTAAGTTTCTACGAGCAAGGCTTGGTTTGGTATTGTCTCCTGTACATGCTGGTTCTACAGATGCTGCTACATTCTCCACACTTGATCACTCAACTTCTATGGAGTCTGATTTGAGGGGAAGTGTTAGAGTAGTTTAAATATCATGTTCTTTCTCTCAGCTATATGTATGTTGTTCTTTGTATTTTCAGTTAGCTTATTTTCAGTTAGGGGCTGTTTGTTTGTTTCTTGTTATGAGCGGTTGAGCTGTCTATTTAAAGGCAGCTCATCTTCAAAATCAATTGAGGCTTGATTATTTCTATCAGCTGGAAATCTTTCTTTCATTCTCTCTGGTTTTATTTCTGCCCTAGCTGTTTCTTTACAAAGACAGCAAAAGAGGTATGGGAAGCAATCCAAAGTCTTTACTCAAACATGGAAAATACAATATAGTGTTTTGAAGTTCGATCGTCCATAAGAACTACTCGCCAAGGTAATCATTCGGTAACTAATTATTATAACATGTTATCCGAATTATTATAACATGTTATCCGAATTATGACAGGAGATGGATTTGTTTTATGACATTAGTTGGGAGTGTACAAAGGATGGGGTGAAGTATTCTAAAATGGTAGAGAAAGAAAGGGTATTTGACTTCCTGCATGGGCTGAATTCTAACTTAGATGAAGTCAGAGGAAGGCTGTTAGGAACAAAACCTTTTCCCTTTATTAGGGAGGCTTTTGCTGAAGTTAAGAGGGAAGAAAGCTAGAAGAAGGTCATCCTTCATGCATTACCTGAGATTACTAACCAGAGCAATTCAACCCTTGATGTTTCTAAACCAAGAACAACACCCAACTCGTGGAGAATCTTAGAAAGAAAAGCAATGGTGCGATCGTTGCCACAAGCCCTACCATACCAGAGAAACATGCTGGAAAATACATGAGAAGCCAGCAAATTGGAAAGGGAAAAATCAGAAGAAGCAGCAAACAGCCTATGCTGAAGAAGGTAAAGTTGCAAACTTTACTTTAACTCTAGATCAACTGGAATTTTTGCAACAGGTTATGAACCAAACAAAGGTTACAAAACCATCAGATTCTAAGGAAATACCTAACCCAACAGCCTCTCTTGGTAAACAAGGTAATTTTCCTAAGTGTTATCTCTCTAAATTGCTGAATATGAATGATTGGATTGTGGATACCGAAGCCTCAAACCATATGACTAGATCCTTACTTGGATTGTTTGATTACAAACAGTGTGATAAAGTTATAAAGGTAACTATAGCAGATGGTACCACCTCTTATCTAAGGGAGAAGGCTCGGTATACCTAGCTGGTTTATGTTTGAAATATGTCCTATTTGTGCCTAAATTGAGATGTAATCTATTGTCAATCAGCAAGATTACCAAAGACCTGAATTGTAAAATAATACTCTCTCCAACTTATTGTGTATTTTAGGACCTAATTTCAGGGAAGATGATTGGCAATGCTAAGGAGAAAGAAAGTCTATATTATGTGAAGGGGGCTACTGGTTCTCATTCCTTGTTTAAGTTACATAACTCATTTTTATCTTCTGTTGTCTCAAATTCTAGCATCCAATTATGGCACAAACAATTAAGCCATCCAAGTTTTAGATACTTAAAGCTTTTATATCCTCGTTCGTTTGTCAAAAAAAGGGATGAGTCTTTCAATTATGAGCAATGCATTCTTGCCAAACAAACAAAAACCTCACATCCTATTCATTCTTATCAACCAACTAAACCATTCTTTCTAATACATAATGATGTATGGGGACCAACAAAAATACCAAATCTTACTAACACTTACTGGTTTGTCACCTTTATAAATGATTATACCAGGGTGTGTTGGGTATTTTTGTTAAAAGAAAAACCTAAAGTCTACAAAGTATTCAAACAATTCTATCAAATGATCCTTAATGTTTTTCAAACCTCAATCCATATCCTTCGATCGGATAATGGAAGGGAATATTTTTCCACTGAATTTGAAGCCTATTTGAGTGAGAATGGTATTATGCATCAGAGTACATGTCCCTATACTCCTCAACAAAATAGAGTGGCCGAGACAAAAAATAGACATTTGCTTGAAACAAATAGAACATTAATGTTTACTAGCTCCATTCCTACTTCCTACTGGGAAGAAGCCATTCTCACTGCTGCCTACCTTATCAATGGACTTCCCACTAGAGTTCTCAAATTTAAAACTCCATTGAGCACTCTCATTGCTTCCTATCCTCTTCTTACCCGCATGCTTAATTCCTTGTGCCCAAAAGTGTTTGGATGTATAACATTTGTTCATCACTATCACTCCAAATTACAACCCAAGTTTTTGAAGTGTGTATTTGTTGGTTACTCTCCCATACAACAAGGCTACAAGTGCTATTGTCCCAACACTAAGAATTTTTTTGTGTCTTGTGATGTCTCATTTATTGAGAATCACTATTACTACTCTACCACATCTCTGCAAGGGAAGATTCCTAGTGGAAAGCAAGGTAGAGATTAGCAGGGACGTCAGTATTTTTCCTGAGACAGTTACCTCTTCTACTCCTATTCATGCAACTAATCAAGGAGCATAACAGCAAATTCAAGCCCAGCAAAATCCTAAGCCACAACCACCACTTCAGGTGTATTCTAGAAGAAAGACTCTTGAACCAAAGCAAAGCCCCCCCAGAAGAAGGTCCGGTACCTAAAGAGGATGAAAGGTCAGAAATGGCAATGTCTGAAGCAGTGCCTATTGAGGAGGAAAACATATCAAAAAATGCAGAGCATGCAGAGCCTGAATTATATGATTTGGATATTCCAATTGTTGGAGAAAGGGGGTGAGATCATGCACTAAGTATCCTATTTCTAAGCATTTGATATATTTACGATTGTCTCCAAATTTTAGGGCATTCACTACTAGGGTGGATGAAGTGCAAATCCCTAGGAATATTAATGAGGCATTACAAATACCAAGCTGGAAAATGGCTATGATGGAGGAAATGGAAGGTCTTGAAAAGAATGGCACATTGGAAGTGGTAACTCTGCCTAAAAACAAAAGATGGTAGGAAGCAAATGGATGTTTTCAGTAAAACACAAATTCAATGGCAACATCGAGAGGTATAAGGCTAGGTTAGTGGCCCAAGGCTTCACTCAAACACAAGGTATAAATTATAAAGAGACTTCTGCACTAGTTGCAAAGCTCAATTCTATATATATATTATTGTCACTTACAGCTAATTTAGATTGGGAATTGCATCAGTTAGATATTAAAAATGCATTTCTCAATGAAAGCCTATAAGAAGAGATATATATGAGAATTCTTCCCAGTTTTGAAGAAAATAGAAAGGTTAGTAGATTAAAGAAGTCATTACATGGGCTAAAACAATCCCCTAGGGCATGGTTTAAAAGGTTTAGTACAACTTTAAACCAACTAGGGTATCAACAAGGACATTCTAATCACGCTTTGTTTACTAAACATGCTGCCAATGGTCTAAAGACTATTTTAATAGTTTATGTGTATGATATTATCATTACAGGTGACAATCAGCAAGAAATGAAGACACTAAAGGGTCAGTTGCAGCAAGCATTTGAGTTAAAGACCTTGGACAACTAACGTATTTTCTATGAATGGAAATAACGAGTAAGGTGGAAATTTTCTTTTCTCAAAGAAAGTACATGTTAAATCTACTAAAAGAGATAGGAAAACTTGGTTGTAAGCCAGCTAACACACCCTTGGAACCCAACTGGAAAGTTAAGGAAGATGGGATAGAAAAAGTAGTGGATAAAGGTAGATACCAAATATTAGTGGGAAGACTAATTTATTTATCTCTTACACAACCTGATATTACATATGTAGTGAGTGTAGTGAATCAATATATGCATTCACCCACTAGCAAACATCTTAATGCTGCTTACCATATCCTAACAACCTGATATTACATATGTAGGGGTAAGGGTGTTTTATTTAGGAAGAATGAAGACCAAGGAATTCAAGGTTTTGTGAATATTGATTGGGCAGGTTCCTTAGAAGATAGTAAATCAACCTCCGCGTATTGCACTAAATTATGGGGTAACCTTATGACATGGAGAAACAAGAAATAAAGTGCAGTAGCAAGAAGCAGTGTTGGGGTAAAATACCAAGCTATAGCTCAAGGCATATGTGAAGTAATATGACTAGGGAAGTTTATGGAAGACTTGAAAGTACCAAACACTAAACCTACAAGGCTATATTGTGACAGCAAGTCTGCCATAAGTATAGTAAACAATTCAGTCCAACATGACGGGATGAAACATGTGAGAATTGATAGACATTTCATCAAGCAAGAGATTGAAGATGGTGGTATCAATCTGGTGTATATTCCTACAGGTCTACAAGAAGCTGATATCCTCACCAAGGCAATGAACAAACAAGGTTTTGAGCTAATTAGAGGCAAGCTGGGAATGAAAGACATTTATTCACCAACTTGAGGGTGAGTGTTAAGAAAGAAATCACGATAGGAAGAAAATAAATCTGAAATAAGAGGAAAAGGATCAAATTGAATAAAAGAAGATAAAGCTACAAGTGTTCCTAAGAATTAGGAGAAGATAAAGCTACAGTTGTTCCTAAGAATTAGGAGAAAACTTAAGAGAAAATTTCTCTTCTTATCTGATGTTGCAATTGTAATTTAAATTCCTAGATTTTAGAGATAGTTTTATGTATTTAAAAGGCAGCATGTAACGTAGGTAGAAGTGTGAAACATTCTGTTTTGTTCACCCCTTGTTACTTTGAGTGTTTATTTCTAAAAACCTCTAAACTTGTTCATTTTGTTTTGTTCAAAACAGAATGTAGTAACTAGATCTAGTATACAGGCAGAGTATTGGGCTATGGCTAATGCAACTTGTAAGCTCGTTTGGCTTAAGCAACTCTTGCAAAAATTCAAGTTTTGTGAAGTGTTCCCTATGAATCTTGTTTGTGATAATCATATTGCCTTACACATTGCTTCCGATCCAATGTTCCATGAATAGACCAAGCATATTGAAATTGACTGTCACTTTATTAGAGAGAAGTTGGTTGAAAGTATTATTGTTACAGAATTTGTTAACTTCAATGATCAACTTGCAAATGTCTTCACCAAGTCTCTAAAGGTCTTCGAGTAGAATATATTTGTAACAAACTTGGTGCATATGATATCTATGCTCTAACTTGAGGGGAACGAAGTATTAGAATTATTAGTATAATTGTAGATATTTTACATGCGTTTTATTTGTAAAATTTAGGTCTTGTAATTAGCCCTAGGTTAAGCCCGTAGATTAGGCCCATTATGCCTACTATAAATAGCAAGCTATCTCTTAGGTTTTTCTCTCCAAATTATTCTTTCACACATATATACTACAAAGAAAAAAAATGCACCACAGTTTCCAAGATTGAATGACCAATATCCAATGAGGTCGATCTAGTCACAGAAATTCCAAAAGAATGCACCAAGAGAAGTACCTCTTTAATGAACCCAAGACAGAATATATCCAAAAGGTACAAGGATTTGTGGATGAGACACTAAGACTTTTTCAATCACAATTGGATTACATCAAGATCTACACAAAACCCATGCAAGAAAAGGTGTCTTGATGTATATCCCTTACAAATAATACTGTCTTAGTAGACAAGACAAAAGAAGGCATGAATAGAAACTCAAGTTAAGGAAGGGGGAACTTTGGAATCAAAAGCTTTCAAGTTTGAAAAGGTCAAAAACTGAAAGCATAGATGTAAGTTAAAATAAAAATAAGAAGTATGGATGATGTTTTAGTGAAGCATGAAGTAGAGTTAATCCAAGAAAAGATCAATTCAAGTATCCTTAACCAATTTGTCAAAAAGAAAAGAAACTATTGAGGATGTTAATCACGGAATCAAGCAGAATTATCGAACATTTTTGTGTGATAGCAAAATTCTTCTAAAACTAAAAAATTAGCAAATAACCATACAACCAACTCTATTATATAGTAAAGAATGTTGGGAAATAAAGTTCCAACATGTACAACTTATAGCATAACTGAGATGTTGCAATGGATGTGTAGGTGTAGCTATACAAGAAAAGATAGAATTATAAATGAAGGTATCCAAAATAAAGTTCGGAGTCATGGCTATTGAAGATAAGATGAAAAAGACTCATTTAAGATTATTTGAACATGTAAGACAAATATTAAGAGACATATCTGTGAGAAGAGTAAACAAAATGGACAAAAGCTTGAAGTAAAAGAGGTAGAAGAATATCACAAGAGAGTCGATCGAGAATAAAAAAAACTAGCTGGAATTTATATAGTCACACCACCTAGTAGAACTAAATAATAGCTCTTGAATGTGATAATCAACCTATTACTTTGACCATAGGTAGGAAAATAAAACACATTTGTTCAATGGCATAGAGTTCAATAATTTCAACAATTATAGTACAATTTTCATTATGTAAAATTGATCAGTTAGTACTTATTAAAAAAAAAAAAAGTTGAGAGTGAGCAATTGCAAGGTTGCTCCTCTGTGACCTTGGTTCGAGTTGTGAAAATAGACACTTTGCAAAAAAGCAAAGGCTACATACAAATACAATCCTCCCCAAGGAGTCTCATGCACCAAGAACAATGTTTTAGTACTTATCAAACATAATTCCAAATTATAGAAAAATCTTAAAATTTGTCTTATTTTACTATTTTAATCAAACACCACCACATAACATATCAAGCCTTAATCCCACTATATTAGGTTAACTACATTAATTCTAGCTCATCAATCATTTTTATCTATGGCCTTATGTTTTGTAAGAACCTTACAACTCACATCATAACGAACTAAGAGTCTCCCAGCAAATTTTTCTTGGCCTTCCTCTCTCTCTTTTGCCAAATACTTGTTTCATTTCATCTTTTCTCCTCACATGAGTCTCTATTGGTCTTCTTCTCATATGACCAAACTATTTTAATCGTGTTTTACATGAGTCTCCATTCAAACCTTATTCAAAATAATCTTATTTCTATTTTTATTTGTTCTTGTATAGTCACACATCCTTCTTAACATCCTCAATTCTCTTACACTCATATTTTGCACATATTAGTGCTTTACTATAACCTTTTGTGCCATACAACAAAGCTAGTTTTATAGTTGTCTTATAAAATTTACTTTTAGCAAACAGAATCTTAGTATCACATAAAACTCCATATGAACTTTTTCATTTTAACCAACTTCCCTTAATTCTAAAGGTAACATCTTCATTAATCTCCCCATCATTTTAGATGATTGATCCAAGATATTTGAATAATTTTTTCTTGGTATAACTTGACTGTCAAGTTTTACCATAACATCAACAATTATATTTTTATTAAACTTACATTCCATTTATTTGGCTTTCAATCTGCTTAACTTAAAACATCTAGATTCTAAACTATTTCCCCATATTTCTAGTTTAGTATTCATGCCTTCTTTTGCCTTTTTCACCAACACAACATCATTTGCAAATAGCATACACCAAGAGATCTTTGTTTGAATATCTTTAGTGAGTCCATCAATTGCTAGACCAAAAAGGTAAGGGCTTAATGTAGATCTCTAATGTAATACAATTACAATTGGAATAGCCTTAGTATCTCCTCCACATTTTTTGAAACATATTTTTGCTCCATGATTCATGTCTTTAATAATTTGTATATAAGCAATTCAGATTTCTGTCACGAGAAGAACCGAGATTTCTGGAATTTTTTAAATTTTTTACTGCTGTAACTTTTACTGTTATAAAGTTTGTTAGCTTAGGGGGGTATCTGCATGCAAGTGGTTATAGAGGGCAGAGGGTTATTATAACCATAGAAGAGTGTAAAATCTGCCTTAGCAGAGTTCCACCCTCTTGGCAACTTGTATAAATTCCCAACAATTATCACGGATTGACTATCGAGAATATTGAAGAGAATTCTACTTTCTCCCTCTCAGCATTCTCTCGAAATCTCTCTCTCTCTCTCACTCTTTCTCATTCCACACTATGTTCTCTATTCCTTGAGAGCACCGTCCTAATTCACACCGAATTAAGAAGAAGAACATTGCTAGGCTTAGGCTGTTACAACTACTTTTTATTTAAAACATAAGACTTCTTTAGGAACTGTGTCATAAGCTTTTTCTAAATCTATAAACACTATAAGAAATCGATTTGTTTATTTATATATCTTTCCATTAGGCACCTCAACAAGTATATAGCATCCATTGTTGACCTACTAAGCATGAAACCAAATTGGTTTTTGGACACATTGGTTTCTCTTCTAATATTCAATCAATTACTCTCTAAAGTTTCATATTATGGCTCAATGCTTTCTCCACTTGTCCGACATCATTTTTTATCAAAGGACCAAATTTAATAATTTTGTTAACCAAAAAATGCCTTCTTCTCACATATATTTCTATGCCTCTATCGAGGAATTATTTTGTCCAACTACTTCATTATTCTTCATCTTTTTCAACGCTCGATTTATTTTTATTTAGGTATATACATCTATAGAACATGTAATTCTTATCTTCTTTAAAGTTACTAAGATGCCCTAATATAACACTTCTTTCTCCACCTTCATTCAATAACTTCAAGAAATACTCATTTCATCTCTCTTGGTCATGCCCTCATTTACTAGTACTTTTTTATTTTCATCTTTATTGCATTTCACTTTATTAAAATCCCTTGTTTTTCTTTTGCTTGCTTTAGCCAGTTTATATATCTCGTCTCATCTTTTGTATGCCATTTGTATAAATTTTTATAACCTTTTGACTTTCCTTCACTAACTGCCTTTTTTGGTTCTTTTTTTGTCAAACTATACTGCTTTAAGTTTTCTTCATTACGAAATTTATGTAAAGTTTTGTAGCAAGGTCTCTTGGTTTTGATTTTTTCTTGTACCTCTTCATTTCACCTTTTGATTTAGGATTTTTCCCTTTGACTCTCTTAAAACCATTTTTTTCATATTTCAAATAGCAATAGCCATTTCAATCTGCATTTGGTTTGCCTCTACTCCTATACTCCAATCTCTTCTACCACACACTTCTTCCTTAAAAATAATTTGTTTTCACCTTTAAATTCCACTATTTGCTTCTTGGAATTTGTTTTATATCAGTTCTCCTCCATTTTTTGGCATGAACGTCAATTACCATAAGTAAATATTAAGTGGTCGAGCATTCTCCTGGTAATTAACTTTATAATCCTTACAACATAAGCAGCCCTTTCGTCACATAACAAAGTAGTATATATAGATAGTTGATAAGCCAATCTTTATATGTGATCAAGTGTTCATCCCCTTTCTTAAACCTAGTGTTGGCTATGATGAGGCCATATGTCATGGCAAAATCCAAAATAACTTTAGCCTCATCATTTCTTTCCCAAACTCCAGAACCTCTGTATACATCAACATACCAATTCCCTTCTCGACCCATATGACCATTTAACTCACCTCCTATAACTATGTTCTCCTCTAGGTATTTCTTGTACCAACCCCTCCAAATTTTCCAAAAATTTTAATATTCTTTCTTGACCCAACTTGTGGTGCACATGTACAATCAGTATTCATAGTCTCTTCTCCTACTACAATAATCATGTCTCCTATTCTCTTCAAATCCACTACCCTATCCTTAAAGTCTTATTTGTAAGAATCCCCACTCCATTCTTAGTTTGATCTTTCCATAAATACCAAAATTTGTACAATGTCAACATTTTAACTTCATCTCCAACCCCATTGCCTCTTGGAGGCACCTAATCTTAATTTTTCTCCTAACATCACATCTACCAATTCCAAATATTTTCCTATCAGAGACCCAATATTCATGATCCAATCCTTAATCAATGATCCTAAACTAACTACTTTACTCACCTTTGTCCATGAAAGTGAGATAATCCTTCAAGATTAAACACTACAGGCACTGCTGCAGCAACCCTAACTGATTTTTCATGACACTCGGGCAATTCAACTCATTGCTATGAAGGGTTATGCCCCACATTTGTACAAAATTCGTGTTATTTGATTCACTGAGTTTTATGCCAATTGTTGGTTACTGAATGGAATCCTCCTTTATCCAGGTCTGAGACCAGTTGTAAATAGGAGTCCACACATGGAGCTTTTTTTTTTTAATCCAACTTTTACAATTTTTATAAACAATGCATCATACTTTCTAGAGGACTACAGCTAATGGAATTAAAACTTGTGATTACTCTTGATGTAATGCCTCACACTTTTAAAAGTATAACAACTAATCACATCATCAACCTCTATTAAAAATGTAGAATTTCCATTAGTAATTTTTTCCTTCATTAACAAAATGGTACTTTTACTTATTAAAGTTGACTGTGTAATATAATCACAACACACTTAAAAAGGTTCAAGGTACTAATTGAAAAAATTTTAAATCAAGTTAAAATAGTAAGATAAGGTAAAATTCAAGATTTTTCCTTGTCATTTGGCCAAAAAAAATAGATGACATAAAATTGACAATTAGTTAAGCTATAATGGATTCTAAAACCACATCCTCCATTACCACACCCTAAGCAAAATTTCAAATTTCTCTCTTCCAATTCTTCAATTTTGGCCTACTTGTTACTCTACCGAGACAATATTTCATTTTGAATGCACATAAAATACAATATTATTCATTGTTATCCACATATAATTGGAAATCATCAAAATAAGATGGAGAAAGCATTGCCTAACCTTGGGAGTTGAAAGTGGATCTGTAAATAAAATTTGTCCCTCGTTGCCCATTTCCCATCCAAGGCCAGAATATAGAACATGGTGCAACAGATCTTCCATGGCCTCCCAGTCTCTGATGAACCCTCGCACAACTGGATCAACAATGACATCCTCAGGTTGTGAAATGTCAACCAACGATCCATCTTCAGGCAAGCGTTTCATTTGTGTACGTATTATCTGAAGCATAATTAGAACAAATTAAATGGCCTTCCATCCGAGAAATATTCATAGTCATAGAATATTAGGAGAATCACATAAAAAGATTTTTACATCCAGTTACAAAAGAAAAGAACAAATGAAAACATTACAATCTCCAAAGATGAGGAAAATATTAATCTTTCTTATCCTTTCCATTGTAATTAAAGAATTCATTGTGAATGCAAATCAGGCATCAAGAGAACTGGAAGCTAAAGAGCACAAAATAAAATATGGCCTAGCATAAATCTAGCAGAAAGTTCTAAACAACATTAGGAGACTCCTCCCAACCCCACTCCCAGGCTAACAAAAACAGAGGAGGAGGAAAGAAATGGATCCAACCAACTATTCTTATGTGCTTTCTTATGAAATGGAATAGTTAGCCTCCTCTCCAACCCATTGTTTTCAAAAGTGCTATGCACATGTAAGCGCAGAAGGCCTACAAAGCTTGAAGGCAAAGCAAAGCGCATGCTTAAGTGAAGTGAAGTACACATAAATGAAATAACAAATACAAGCTTTTATAAGCAAAAATATAAAGTATTAAAAAAGAAATCACTTAAAAAAAAATTAAATAAGAATGAAGGCTGCAAATTTAACAAATGATGAGATACCAACTTTCATTTATATTGTATACCTGTATACAAGTTCATATAATCATTAAAAAAAAGTAAAAGGAAAAAAAAATCATCCCTAATTTACACCTATCCCCGATCAATCAACCCTTAATTTGTAGCAATCCCCATACAATCAATCCCTAATTTACAATCAATCAACCAACCGCAATCTACAGCAATCGAGAATCAATCATCAATCCCTAATTTACAACAATCAAGAATATATTAACAATCCATAATTTACACCTAGTTACATGTTTCCATCAATATTTTTTACTCGATAAATACAGTTAGGTCTTCTTTTTTTTTCTTTGCTTAAATGTATATATGATTTTGTCATATCTTAAACAGCTTTGTTTGGCTAAGGTTTCCATGCTTGTCATTGCAAAAATTTAAACCAATCCAATCATTCATATTGTTTGATTAAAAAAAAAAAAAAACAAGCGTATTTCTGAACCGCGCTTTTTTTGCGCTTCAAAACTTAGGTAAAAGCACAACTAAAGCACACTTTAATTGCGCTCAACTAAAGTTGTTGAGCTTCACACACAAAAAGCCCTAAGCATGCTGCGTTTTGAGCTTAAAGCGTACTTAATGAGCTTTTAAACACTGCTCCACCCCGAAAGAAAGGAAAGAAGTAATGATTCTGCAAACCCTGCTTATATTTGAATTTTACCATGGGATTATGTGTTTCTATCCAAACGTGCATACTTGGCGTCTATCATGTGAATATCCTTTGCAATGCACTAGACTAAACGCTTCATGTAGAGCATAATAAAATCAAGTATAAATGCTAACATTAAAGCAAGCCTACTATTCCCATATCTCGTAATATGACAATAGTGCATGGTGCATCATAAAACATCTGCACATTGACCATTCAATGTTACAGTTTGAAACCCTCAAAAACAATCACAACTCATGTAATGACCCGAATTTAGTGATGCAATGTTTTATCATGTCTTGAGGTTGAGTGGGTTAGCTGTGAGGTGTAGTTTGTTGTTTTTGGCAAGTATGTTGTTTTTGGCGATTGTTAATTAAGTGTTGGTCTAAACTTGGAGTATCCAAATATATATAATTTTGTATTTGAATAGGAGCAAGGATATCCAAATGGGGGTTTGTTGTATTCGAATATGGAGGTGGAGACATCCGAATATGGCATAAGGTATTCAAATATGGGCCATGATATCCGAATAGGGTTAGGTGTATTCGGATATGGTTCTTGGTTTTGGGCCATGATATCCAAATAGGGTTAGGTGTATTCGGATATGCTAGACTTGGAGAGGTATCCGAATATCTATGGGGTTATTCGGATACCCCCCTTGGAAAAAATGCATATATCCAAATACCAAGCATGGTATTCGAATACCCCTTTGCTATTTTGTGCCATGTATTCAGAAACCCTATGGATTCTTTGTGTATGTATTCGGATACCCCTTAAGCATGCCTTGTGTCTTGTATTCAGATATAGGCTTGGGTATCCAGATATCCCTCTTGGTTTTTGCTTTCTTGTATTCAGATGGGTGCTCATACATCCGAATATGCTCTTTCATATTCAGATAGGCCCTAGTATATTCGGATAAGTTTTTTGCTGAAAACGACTTCCCAGGCCACTTTCTCGACCCAAACCCAAACTTTCAGGCGGTGGTGGATGACTTTTCGTCCAATCTTGCCACGCGTCTAAACCCACTCTTCTCTATCTCTTGCTATATAAACCAAATGATTGTTGAGAGAATAGGAGATTGGCAGAGAGTTCAGCCGAGAGCAGGAAGAAGAAGAGGAAGAAACCAAGAGAAGAAGAAGGAGAAGAGGAAGAAGAAGGAGGGGTCGGCCAGGTAGCTTCTGGGATTTGGTCTCTTCTTCGTCTCAAGCAAGCTTCTACCCTTCCTTTACCCTTCTTTAATTCAACTCAAATCAATTCTTCATCATTATTATGTCCAGTTTGCTTCCTCACTATTGAGTTACAGGTGGTTTGATTCGAGGATTATAAGCTTGTTTCTTGCTAGTTTTCTCTATCTTGGTTGGATCTTGCCAGTTGGTGGGTCTTCTCTTGTTAGCGTGGAATGGCTCGTTTTCCCCTTCTGTTTGTTGTTGGAATGAAGCTAGGATGTTGTATGGGTTGGTTCTCATTGGGTAGTACAAGCATGTGGTTGGGGCCAAGAGTATGCATGTGGTCTCTGTAATTTATTTCTAGCATTTTGTCATTTCAAATGCATGCAGGCAAGGGCTTGGGAATATGCATTTGGGGGTTCCATGTGACTTGTATGCTTGGCCACGGGTATACCGTATACAACAACAACATATCTAGCCTTTATCCCACTATGTGGGGTCAACTACATGAATTCTAGACTTCCGTGTATTTCTGTCTTTTGTCATATCTTCATTGATGTCCATACACTTCATATCAAACTTTAATGTTTCTCCCAAAATCTTCTTAGGTCTGCCTCTACCTCTTTTTTTGACTAATTGTTCCATTTCATCCACTCTCCTTACAGGAGCGTCTCTTGGTCTCCTTTTCACATGACCAAACCATCTTAGTCTAGTCTCTCTCATCTTCTCCTCTATTGGCACTACTCCTACCTTATTACGAATAACTTCATTTCTAATTTTATCTTTTCTTGTATGGCCACACATCCATCTTAACATCCTCATCTCCACTACGCTCGTCTTTTGCTCATACTGGTATTTGACTGCTCAACATTTTGAGCCATACAACAAAACTGGTCTTATATCTGTCCTATAGAATTTTCCTTTCAGTTTTAATGGGATTTTACCATCACATAATACCCCCGATGCATTTCTCCATTTTAGCCAACCTACCTTAATTCTATGTGTGACATCCTCATGAATTTCTCCATCTTTTTGAATCACTGATCCCAAATATCTAAAATGATCTTTTCTTTGTAAGATTTGGTCTTCCAATGTTTTGGATCCGACTAAGTTTTACGTTGGCTGTCGGCTACCTAACACAACCCTCCTCCTTTATCCGGGCTTGGCCACGGGTATATTAGGTTATTTTCAGACCTAGGTTATGAAAGTAAAACAAGATCGCTACGGGGCAAGCAGCTTAATTCAAAAATTTTGAACCTTACCCCGATCCCGGCGATTGGATCAACGTTGAAATTAAATCATTCACATACAAATAAAATAAATCTAACCTTTAGATTTTCGAGTCGTTCGCGGATTCGAGCCGTCCAAGCGTCCGGCCTCTAACTCGTGATACACAACACGTGTCCGTTGGCAAGGAGAGCGGAATAGGAGTGCTAGCTCCTTTTCCTTTTCGCGGCTTATGTATGGACGGAAAAAGAACACACACGTTTCAAATCGATGCCGAAAAGAAACAGGGAAAGAGTGAACGGCAATACGTTTTTCAACTCTTGAAAAACTACACCAAAAACTCTCTTCACTTTTTGGGCAACCCATAAAGGGATATTTATAGAGAAATATCCTAGGGTTTCTCAAACCCTAATGGATTGGGCTAGCCCATTAATTCTAATTCAATTAAAATCTTAAGTGGGCTTATTCTAGTCCAACTAGAAATACAATTAAATGACCCAAATCCTTTTATAAGTTTAAATAAAATATTTTGGCCCAAATCTAATTCAAGCCCAAATATAACATTTAATATGTTGGCCCAAATCTAATTTGGTCCAAATATAATATTTAATATTTGGCCCAAATCTAATTTAGTCCAAATATAATATTTAATTTAATATTTGGCGCAAATCCAATTTAGTCCAAATATTAACTTAAGCCCAAATATATTTTATTTCCTATTTGCCACTCCAACAAATAGAAAATTATTAAATTGAAAACTCCTTCCTAATTTAATCAATTGCCATTTTAGGAAACTCTTTCCATTATGACGACTCCTCGCCATATCGACGTCATTACGTCTATTTGTTCTTTTTCCGTGAGAACCTACGATGTTACAACTTCTTGCCGAAATGTCTCACTTAACCATAGATCCACTCCTGGTTTAGTGCCTATTGCGTATGACTCATTAGGCTTCCGAATATGTTAGCAATGTGTCGGTACGAACACATAAGACAAGATTGGCCTCTAGCAAGGCATCATGCCTACCCAATTATTTAGAAAGATTCATAATCCGCAAATAATCTTTCACGAGCATGATTACCGTGTAATACGATTCTCTCATCAATGTATCTTATGTGATCTCAAGTATGGCGATGTGTTGCTTAATAACGATCACATGAGTTTTCTTCAGTCTTCCGGATATCTTCACTTAATTAGAAAGTAAATCAATAACTCCTTATTGATCTCTTTCACCATGGCTATGGATTTAAAGTGAATATTCACCGAATGCGCCTTAGATACATCATCCTCTATCAAGGGATAGACGAGTCCCATCTTGGTTATGCACCCATCTCCATAAGTCTCGTGATATACCCAACGATCACCCACATGCAGCCTTTATCTAGGCCCATTGAAACGATGTCAAAGCATACCAGTCTTCTTATGAGATGACCGTGACAACTTCAGGTCCAATGATTAGTTACACCCATCTCATATGAGAATACCATCAACATATAACCAAAATGGATTCTCATGGTGAGTCATGTCCAGTGACACGTTCTCCAACATTGGTCACCTATGTACTTGTCTAGTCATCCCCATGCCTATGGGTGTGAGACCCTTATTACTATTACATAGCAAAAACATAGCACATACAAGTCTTACCACAATTGTCAATGTCTATTCTTGACATTGCTACGACTTGGGACATTTAATGATATCATGAAACTATGATGCATCATCTCACATCTTTAAAGATTAATCACAGTATACATCATATGGACTTCTATCTAGTTTCATTCGGTTATTACAATAATAATAAGAAACTAATAGAATGACTTCTTGTGAATTTGAATAACTCCTTATTCAAATAATAAACATAATTACAATTGACAGTGTACAACATGCCCAATCTGATTGGGTCTAGAGCACCTACAATAACAGGTTAGCTGGACACAAGCATTGCGCAAGCAGAGCTTAATGCATGGTTTTATGGGGGTTATGTATCACGTTCATGTTCATATGCCATTGCATTATATTTGTGCATTGCATGGTTTCTGGCACCATGTGGGTGTGTTGCAGCTGCTTTTCGGATGGTTATGTCGTGCCGAGATTTTCAGGCATGGTTAGCGTGCCAAGGTTTTTCGGACGATTATTCTGTGCCAAGGTTACGGACATGTTTAGCATACCATTTCAGGTTTTGGTAGCATCACGCCGTCAGCCCAAGGGAGCTTTGGCTCCGTGAGTTACTCATATTGCCTTTCAGGGCAGTGATAGGTATGTGATAGAGACTTGGGTGTCGAGTGTCTTATGTGGGCCCCAAAAACCGGTATGTGCATATTTTACTATGTGGCGCTTTTATATATTTGTCATGTGATTCATGGACATGTGATGTATGGTTATTACACGTGGGGTGTGGATTACTCTTTAGCTTCCATACTCTTGTCAACCTTTCCTTTCTTATATGCTTGTTGAGTCTTGTGACTCACTCTTGCTTCTATTCATTCCAGGTAAGGGCAAAACTAAGTGTGGGGGCGAGGTTAGCAATCCTTGAGCTATCTCAATAGGTGGTGTACAGGGCAGTCTTAGCAGATCCTGTTTTGGTGTGTATCTTGTGGTGATGTACCATGGTTGTTTGGCTTTTGAGTGCTTGGCACGGTTTTGTATATGTATATGTATATGTATATACCATGTAACGTTCTTCTATCCCATCCTCTGTATAAATCATGTTAATGAAATAGAATGAGTTTTTTGCCAAACGTTCACAAAAAACAAAAGAAGACTCAACAAGATAAAAAATAAAAAATTAAAAAGAACTGTTAGCATATCTAGATTCTTTCAACTGAGAGTTCAAACCAGTTTGACTTCCAACTTCCAAGTCCATCAGGACCAGCAAATAACCAGATTGTATCCTTTTATATGTCCCCTATGTGTTTTTGCTATGGTTGCATGAACTTGTAAACTAGTATAAAATATAAATGAAAAATGGGATCTCATCTTTTGTTAAATTTGCAATCCTCGTTCTTATTTAGTTTTTTTTTTAATGATTACTTTTTTAACAATTTTATATTTTTGGTGATTATAAAAGTTTATACTCTTTATTTTTATATGCACTAGTGTGTGTTTCGCTTTGCACTTAAGCTCCGTAGGCTTGCTGCAGTTAAGTGCACTTAGTGCTTTTCAAAACACAAGATGGTCGAAAGTGGATGTCGTATCAATTTTGGACACATACTCATAGGATATGTCAAAACATGTATGGCCATGCCCCTTGATCTGTCAAATGGCAATGACTCACAGGACACATCAGTGTACATCTGAGACATACCATGAGACATCTCTGATGGTGATGACTTAGTTGAAAAATAGAAATTGGCTATACTTACTCTTTTTTATCTATTTTTTTATGAATACTATATATTGTTAGTGTTTTTAAATTGTAACAGTTCCTCAAGTCACTGGATCTTGTAGTTGTATCTATTTATGCATCCTTGTTCATATCCACATCTATGATTCTAGGGTCACCTCACATAAACCCCAAAACCCTCCCCCCATGTTGTGGGCATGTATATCCTCTAGTGTACAAAGAGTATAGTGAATCTAAGAAATAATACAGCTTCAGACAAGTGACCCATAGGTGTTGAGGAGTGTTCAAGTGTCACAGTGCCCCATATAATCTTGGGTTCGCTCTCCAAAATTATAAATTACCCAATGCCCATATGTGTGTCGCACATAGAAGATAACAACTGACCAACAACCTCCAATGAATGTTTGTGTGTTAAGTAATATTATGAAATTAAATCTCATAATTCATAGAAGTCCAAATATTATCTGCATCAGTGTCTCTAGAATGCAAGGGTGACAAGATTCAATGTGCAGTTTTGTGTAGGAACCCTGATGCAGTACCATTTTTCATTGCTACTCTTTAAGGAAAAAGTTTAAAAACATTTCTCTCCCATATAGGTCCTTCAACACAATCCCCAATTAGTAAACATAGATAACTGTTACTTGTTTGAAAATGTTAAATGCTAGCTAGTCACCGGGTACTGGGGAGAAGCTTGAACCTTGGTAAAAAAAATTCTTTACCAATCCAGGCAAATAAACTGTCATGTCGCTATCACGCTGCCCTAATTCCCAGTGAACTCACTGTTCAACATTTCAAGTCTAGAGCAAAGACACAAAAATTTATAAAAAAGGACACGAAAATGAGGGAAATTCCTAGATAACTGATTCTCTGTTGCTGAAGAAATTAAACACGGCTTGGCACAATTTGTATGCGCATGGATGTTAACGCGATAAAACTTTCACGACTTCTCTTGGCAACCAAACGGAGGAGAAATAGTAAAGGCGTAGTGTCGGGAGTTACCATGGAAGGGGCCTGGTCTGGAATAGCGAAACCAGCTTTGAGCAGCTTCGAGCCAGCATCAACCACCACGGCCTCCATTGCACAAAGAATTCGGAAAAGCCCTTACTTTTCAAGTTATACCCCACAGAGCTCTGAGATGTCGAGCAACAGGCAATGAGCGCCTTTAGTAGTTGTTCACAGAACCCTCGGAACTCGTGTTTTTGGCCTCCTCAATTCCGAGCTTACTCCCAAGGAAGAAACCGCCATTTTACTTCCTCCTCCCGTGTTTCGATCCCTTACAACATTACTACTATTCAGGGAAGAGATTGATTAGGGTTTTTTGGTCTCGCAACATTAGAGAGACGGTTCAGGTCAGCTGGGCTTCAGTTAAAAGGGATTTTTAAATTATTTTTAGCTTAAAATTATTTAAAGTTTTAAGTCAATGAACACTCCGTTTCCAATGAATGAATGAATTTCATTTTCAATTTTAAGATTAAATTATTACAATTGAATTTTATAAAATTGATAATAACCAAAGTAAATTCCACCAAATTTATTAAAACATAACGTATTTTAAGACCAAAATACCCTTCATCTTTTTTTATATTTTCAATCATATAACACTATATATATATAGATATAAATATATGTTTGTGCATTCTTACTTGTTAGAGTTATGTTCCACAATCTAATTATATTTTATATAATTGATTATACTTTTCATTGGAATTCTTTTTCTTCAATCAATTATTATTGCAAGGCATTATATTTTATTTGTCATTGATGGTTGTCGTCATTATTTATTATGATTTATACTTGACAATATCCATAGATCAGATAGACTCATGGAATATGATCGTGCATAAAGATGACGATCATGAAACATATTTCTTATAAGCCTTGATTTTAAATGTTTATAGTCATAGAGTTATTAAAAATTGACACTAATAACTCGAATAGACTAGCATATATGATACATGCTCAATCAGGAGAATGTCTTGTTTTATGGACATTGGTGTGAGGATACTAATGCATATATGTGAATGTTTATTATAAGAATAAGTACACTGAACTGACCTGTAACAGAATTCCTAATGGTTATTGGTTAATATCGAATTGGAATTCTTGTATTGTAATTGTGCAGATTAACCCTTAGACTTGAAATATCATAGTAGTCTTATATTTGACTGGTTACATCTTGGTGCTTTTAGGATTCTAAAGGAATCATTGACAAACTGTCACTAAACATGGCCTTATCACATATGAAGGCTTGTGAATGTCGATACATGATTAATCACTTATCGTCAATATGAGAGGATGCCCCATGTATTCCGATGATTTCGTGACTGAGGAAATCCTTTACCAAGGTGAGGTGGAAATCAAAAGGTGTTTTGATTTCACCTATTAAGTCATAAATCTGGAATACATACATGGTTATTGAATGATTAGAGTTTCATCATGTAACCATACCTTAAATTCAATTGGGATATTGATTGATGAAAGGATTTTACTACACGGTAATTGTAATTGAAAAGGTCCAAGTTTTTTCATCATTGGCTATGTATTCATGGCATGTTACTCGACGTTAACCATGATATGTAGGGATTTTAGAATTAATTTAATTAATTCTAAAACTATTAATTAAATAGTCTAATTAAAAAGCCCATGAGATGTGTTTAATTAAACCAATGAGTTGGGCCTTAATGTAGCCCAATAGAGTTGGCTCCTACATCTAGTCTAATGGTGGACCTAAGGGGTCACACACTTAGATCGAACTCATTCCACAATTAAAATAAAGAAAGTAAGAGAGAGGCGGGCCAATGTGATTAGGGTCCAGGCCTAAAGTGTTTAGGGTCCAAGCCTAAAGTGTTTAGGGTTTTCTATGGCATGATTAGGGTTTTGAACTTTATATATATGCCGCTTAAGAAGCTGAAAAAATGAAGATAATTTCGATTTTCTCTCAAAACGTCTAGGGTTGCTAGCACGACCAAGGACATTGTGGAATGATCGATCGTGCGGACTGACTTGGAGGAGATCGCACTTGCGTCTCTGCGGATCGAAATGAAATAGAATCAAAGGTTGCACAGTCACAATTCCTAACATTACTTTCACATACTTTATATATATATGTGTGTATATATATAAATTGTTTGTGTGCATATATGCTTGTGTTTTAAGTTAATTAAATGTTTGGATAAAATGTACTTTAAGTTCTTAATTATGAAGTTATGTATTTGGTAAAAAAAAACTTATTAAGTCGTAAGAAGTTATAAAATGACCGAAAATATATGTCATTTTATGGAGGAAATACAAAAATTGTTTATGTATGAAAATAATGATTATGCGATTAATCCTACCAACTAAAAGAAAGCTTTATTAGATATCGATTATAAGAAGTGGCATTAGGCTATGAAATCATAAATGAAATCCATGTATTTCAACCAAATATGGAGCTTGATAGATCCACCTAAAGGTATAACACCAATAAGATATAAATGGATCTTCAAGAGAAATATTAGAGTTGATAGACAGATACAAACTTTTAAAGCAAGACCGATTGCAAAATGTTATCTCAAAGGCAAGCTATTGATTGTGAGAAAAAAATTTCTCCAGTTGTAATACTTCAGTCTATCAGAATTATGATAGTCATTGTTACACATTATGATTATGAAATATGACAAATAAATGTTAAGACAATGTTCTTGAATAGATATCTTGAGGAAAATATATGGAATAGTCATAGGGCTTTAAATCCACATATACTAATAAAATATGTAAATTTAAGAGAGATCCATTTATAGTATTAAGCAATTTTCTAGAAGTTGGAGCATTCGATTTGATCATGAAATCAAAGAGTTTAACTTCATGAGAAACCTAGATGAACTTTATGAATACAAGAAAGTTAGAACAAATGCGATAATAGTCCTCATCTTTAAATGAATGACATTCTCATTATGGGTAATGATGTGAACATGATAACGTCTACAAAATTTTGTTGTCCACGAAATTCTTCATGAAATATCTAGGAGAAGTGACTTATATATTAGGGATTCACATCTATAGAGATAGAGCGAAAAGATTAATTGGTCTCTCTCAGAGCCTATATATAGAAAAGATACTAAAAAAGTTTAGCATGAAAAATTATGAGAAATGTTTTTTGCCTATAAGACACGAAATTCATCTTTGTAAAGGCATGCCTCCCAGACTCCTAAAGAACGAGATCGCATGGACAAGGTACCTTATGCTTCAACTACTGGAAGTATGATGTATTCGATGATATGTATAAGACTTGATATTACATATGTTGTAAACATTACTAATGAATATCAATCTAATATAGATGAACAACACTAGATGGCAATGAAACATATCTTGAAGTGCTTGAAAATGACTAAAGATATGTTTCTTATTTATGGAGGAATGAATTGCATGTTGATGGATTCATAGGTTCAATTTTTAATTTGATATTGATGATAGAAAGTCTATATCAGGGTTCATATTTGTATGTAATGGTAGAGCAATAAGTTGGAAGAGTTTCAAATAGAAAATAACTATGGATTCCATCACTGATGCCAAATATGTAACAGTGTGTGATGTTGCAAGAAAAGTTGTTTGGATAAAGAAAAGTGTGCATCGATTTGGAGTGCGTTGATTGGGAGTTTCAGGGAAGCTTAATCCCCATTATATTGGACCATTTGAAATTTTGGAACAAGTTGGGACTTTGGCATATAGGTTGGCTTTGCCACCTTAGTTATTCGGTGTTCACAACGTCTTCCACGTGTCTATGTTGAGGAAGAATGTGCCGGATCCCCAACATATTATTGATTATCAAACCATAAAGGTTAGAGATGATGTTTCTTATGAGGAAATGCCAATTAGTATACTGGAACGAAAGGAGAAAGTATTGAGAAACAGGACGATTCTGTTTGTGAAAGTCCAGTGGCAGCGTTACTCTTCAAACGAGGCTACATGGGAGCTCGAGGATGAGATGAGGCATCTCTTTCCCCAGTTGTTTACGTGACCAGGTATGAATTAGAGGGACTAATTTCTTTTAAGGAGGGAGAAACTATAACGACCCGTTATTCGGTTTATGTCATTATTGATATTTATTTCATTTTGGTGTGTGTATATATATAATGACATTATTTTAAAATTAAATAAAATGGATTGAGAGTTTAATGAAGCTAGATTTGGGCCAATGTGAGAAAGTTTATGGAAAATGGTAGTTAGAATTTAAATGAAACAATTTTTAATGGATTGGGCCTAACTATGTATAGATTGAGTTCATAATTGATTTTAAATGAAGTGGGTTGGACCAAGTAAAAAATAGAACTTTTGGGCCTTAAGTGTTGGGCCAAGTTGAGAATAAGCCTTTTGGGCTTTTATAAGATGTTGGACCTAATTAAATGAGTTGGGCTTAAATTATATGTGCATGATGAATGGGTTTGGGCTTGAGCCCATTTACAAAAGGATGATTTAAATTTAAAAGGAAAATTAAATGAGTGGCAAATAACATAAAAGGGCATGAAAATATATGTGTGTGTGTGTGCAAGTGGGAGGGGCAAAATTGAGAAAGCATAAATGGAGGTGGGGTGGTAGACATTCCCCCATTTCCCTCATGGCTTTCTCTCTCTCTCTCTCCCGTTAGTATTTCTTCTTCTTCTTCTTCTTTTTCTCCTCCTCCTCCAACTTCCTATCTTCTTCTTTTTTTTCTTTTGCTGATTTGGAGCTTCAAAGGGTGTGTCTTTGCAGCATTTATCAGGCTTATTCTTCTCTAAATTCAGTTTCTTCATTTAAGGCAAGTTCAATTCCTTCCACGTTCTTCATTTTGAAATTATTAAATTTTTAGCCAACTTGCGCATGTTGTACATTTCAGGTTATAACATTTTGTATTTATAACCAAATCGAGATCCGTTTGTTGTGTTCTAAACTAGACTTCTTGAGATTCGTTTTGATATATTACTTGGAATTTTTGGCCAAGTATTGATCCTGTAAATGTCCTATGAAATATTTACTCGAATCTGGAAATTCTGTTTTTGTGTAATCTGTCATTACTCCGGTTTTTGGCGAATAACTTTCTTTGTTTACATCCAAATTAAGATCTATTTTTGTGATGTAAACTAAACTTCTTGAGCTTAGTTTTGATATATTACTTGGAATTTTTGGCCAAGTATTGGACCTATAAGTGCCCTGTGAATTATTTACTCGAATCTGGAAATTTTATTTTCGTGTAATCTGTCATTGCTCCGGTATTTGGCCTATAACTTTCTATGTTTACATCCAAATTAAGATCCGTTTATTTTTATATAAACTAGACTTCTTGAGATTAGTTTTGATATATTACTTTGATTTTTTGGCCAAATATTGAGCCTGTAAGTGCCCAGTGAAATATCTACTCAAATCTGGAAATTTCATGTACCGCATAATCTTCCTTGCTTCGGTTGTTGGGCAATAACTCATTGTGGTTATTTTCAATTCTAGATCCGGTTGTTGTTTCAGAAACTAGAGATCTGATGCTTTGATTTGATATATGATTCATGATATTTGACTGAGATATGAGCTTGAAATAGGCCCTTGAAATTAGACTTCAAAATCTAAAACATTTCTAAAATTTTGCCTAATTAAATCCTTTTATGTTGGCTATTCTTTCTATAATTGAGGTGATGTTTACCCTTGATCATTCTTCTTAAATACTTGAAGTATTTTATTCAAAATTCTCGATAAGGTTTTGTATCACCCTATATTTCTTAAGGAATGACACATTTATTGATTAAGGTCTAGAGTCTTGCAAGATTTTGTGTTTCTTGCATGTATAAATTTTGGTTCCTTGCGGTTGTTGTTGGGGTAAATATACCGTAAATATTGGTTGGGCATTTCTATAAGTATGAGTAAATAAATGTATTGAAATTTACTATGTAATCATGAGATAGTACACACCTTAATTTATGTAATTGCGCATGATAAGCATGATTTGAGATTTTCTTAATCATCAAGGATTGATATGAAATTAGGATAGGCATATGTGATGCATGATTATTCTATTTGCGCACCTATTATTTTGCGTGACGGCTATGTCCGTGGGTGAGAAAATGATATCCTATGAGCTCCTAACGCGGGTGAGGTGACCATCAACCGGCTAAGCGAGGCTCAAATTGTTATTGTTTGATGATGTATTTTTATGATGCATATATATATATTCATGCATGGATATATTGGTTGTGCGAGCATTGGGAATTATGTGGAAAATTCCTTACTATTGGTGCATGTGCATAAGCATAGAAATTACTACATGATATGTATAATAATCATAGTATGGAAAATTGACATAAATGGAAAACTTATGAGTTGTGTTATACTAATATCTTCTCATTGAGTTGTTGTTTACTCTATCTTGATTATTCATGCCTTTGATTTTATATCTCCATGCTTTATAAATATACTTGCTAAGCCTTGTGGCTCACCTTGTTGTACTCTCATGTCATTCCAAGTAAAGGTAAAGTAGTGGTTGAGGGTGAGTCCAGTGGGACTAAAGCCTAAGGTTAGAGGTGTACAGAGACTTCCCATATTAGATGGTCCATTTTAGCATTTGTGAATAGGGCATGTGTGAGGAAAATTTATGTTGTAAAATTTGTTAGTGCCCGTGTATTTCATTTTTGTGTAGGCCATGGTGCTAAGATGTTGTAAGCCTTTATGTTGGCTTCTGCTGAATTTATCTAAGGATATTAATGTGGTGTTGTATGTTATTGTTCTATATCATCCTTGTGATGACCTCCTTTCGGATATCCTATGTTAGCGGGACTATCCGAGAGTGGGCCATTACATCCATTGTAGAAAATAGGTTTAGCAAAAAATGTAGTTGACCCACTATGGCGCCCCCAGTCTCATATATGAGGTGCCACCGTAATCCATGGTTACAACCACGACCATTGACCAAATTTGAAAGTTGGCTATACCTCAACACATTAGGATACCCTGGGTGGGAACCAGGTTTTACTGCCTTCACCCGCTAAGAACTCGAGTTTCAAAAGAAAAATAGGTAGCGAAGGGCCTTCTAATATCGATCGGGCTACACATTTTACAATGCCTTGGGGATGAAATGTGAGACCCTCGTCCCAAATACCCCGACCAAGCCGAAGAACCCGAGTGAGGGCCCACACTAGGTAAAAAAAAAAAAAAAGAGAATAGAAACCACCCTGACTTGCCAGGCATGCTTAACTAGGATCATCCATACTCATACATAAGAAGCAACAACGGAAGCATAATACATCCTAGGCATGCATAAAAAGATAACCGGTCACAGGGTTACATGGCATATAGATGCACTTATACAAAATCGTGCCAAACACTCAAAAGCTAAATGTCTATGGCACAACACCACAAGATACACACCAAAGCAGGATCTCCAGGACTGCCCTGTACACCACCTATCAAAAAAGCTCAAGGACCGCTAGTCTCGCCCCCATACTTAGCTTTGCCCTTACTTGGAATAAAGAGAAGCAAGAGTGAGTCACAAGATTCAGCAAGCATATAAAAAATGAAAGGCTGACAAGAGTATGAAAGCTAAAAAGTAATCCGCACCCCACGTGCTATAACCATACATCACATGTTCATGAATCACATGACAGATATACAAAAATATTGCATAATAAAATATACACATATTGGTCCTTGGGGCCCACATAAGACACTCAACACCCAACTCCCTATCACAAACCTACTGCTTCCTTGAAAGGTAGCTGAACATGTAACTCAAGCCGAACCTCTCTCGAGTGGGAGCGACCAACACTTGTCTTTGCAACTAGAGCCAAAGCTGAAACTAGAGCCAAAGCTGTAACTTGAGCTAAAGTTGTAACTCAAGCCAAAGCTCGCTTGGCATGCTAGATGTCCGAGAAACATCCACACACTCACACGACGCGAGTAACCATGCAATGCACAAATATAATGCAGTGACATAATGAGCATAAACAATGATACAAAACCCCCATAAGCCTTGCATCAAGCCCTGCTCTCCCATATAAGAAATCACATACAATGCAATGCTCGTGTATAATGCAAAGGCATAGTGAGCATAAACGATGATACATAGCCCCCATAAGCCATGTATCAAGCCTTACTCGCCCCAAAAGGAAGACACATATAATGCAATATGCCCATGGCCAAGCACACAAGTCTCATGGAAACCCCCAAATGCATGCCACATGCCCCGACAAGCATTAAAATATTAAATACAATGTAAACCCAATAATCTTTAACATGGTACCCACAAGCTGAAACCTAACCCATATGTAGTCTTAGCTTCATTCCACAAAGGAATATGAGAGGAAATTAACTCTCCATTGGAACAAGAACAAGACCCAATTTGCTATTCACAACTCGGTTACTATTCATCGAAACTTATCCCGATTGATCGTAGTTTTTAATTACATAGCAATACATATTACGAATATTATTTACAAATAATAACAACAATGGTGGCAATAATATGAAATAATAACATGTACTACTAGCAACTCAATATTTAATACTAAGTATGGAAATATATATATACACTATAGTTTATCATTATTATATAAGAACACACACATACACAGTGATCAATTCACTCCTCCCACTCACGGCCGAAGGCCACTTAGCCTTACTCACACACACACTCAAGCACTCACTGTGCACCTGCACATATATACACTTTCGCATGGTGATATACACACACAGTAACCTCCAAGGGCCTTCTCCTATGGCATCAAACCTTGAACACACACACAATGAACCATCCTCCAATCCAAGGTATACCCAAAACACAATTAAATGGAAGAAAATTTAGTGCAAAATAGCCCCTGCATGCTACAGTAATTATATATATATGCTTATATAAACAACTTTAAATAATTAAGATCACAGCAACCCAACATCCAAGCCATTACCGAGTATCTACAAGCTAGGAGGACACTGGAAAAGCAACCAAAAAGAAGTGAAGAAGCTGCACACTCTCGGCTGCCAACACACCCGTATATATATATATATACACCGTAACACTCACGGACTGCACCGAACACATACACACTCACAGATAAATACCAGGGACCCAAGGAGAAGAAATAGGGGAAGAAACTTGCATAATCAATGAAGGAGAAGAAGAAGGAACTTGCATAAGCAAGGAAAGGGAACGGGAATGCTTGCCTGATACGTGAAGAGGAAAAACCACCTGCTAAACTCTTCTCCTTCTTCATCTGCAACTCTCTTCCCTCACATTCTCTTTGTTGCTCTCAATATATATAGGTAAGGTAAGAGGCAGTGATTAATAGCTTACACGCCTGCCCGACCACATCAAAAGCCTCAACCATAACTCTAAAGCCAAGAAAATGGCTCTGCAACTTGCTTCCAGAAAACGCACTCACTGGATTTAAGAAGATACCCGAATGGCCCGACCCGGATCCAGAGTTGAAAGGGTTTAATGAAAAATGGATAGTTCTGGACAAATTCGTCATGCGTTAGAATTTCGGGCTCGTCTGACCTCCAATTGAGCTGATTCAAAATGTTATGGAAAGCCAAGTGGCAGATCTACAACTTTTATGTCTTAATATTTGAGAGAATCGGGCTTAATCATAGTCAAAATTTAGCTTCAAAGTGGAAACAGAATGCTGGAACTCAACATTTACCAAATTCTGGATAGCCCCGACACATCTTAGCAATTTAGGCATAACTCTCTAATATGAGCTCCAATTGGGTTGATTCAAGATTTTATGGAAAGCTAAGAGAAATATCTACAACTTTCATGTCTTGGGTTTTTAGAGATTCAAGCTGTATCCGGGTCCAAATCGGATTGAAATACAAAAACCGCACACTAAAAATATGGGCAATCCGAATCACATACACCCAATTTGAATCACTCTCTCCCAATTCGGATCAATCACTCTCAATTCGGATGACACTCACAAAACTCACAAAATTTCGTCCAATTTAGCCTTGATTCGAATCACTCACTATTCTATTCAAATACCAATTAAATTCATTTGGATACTTCAAATATATACGCAACACTTAATTAATAAACACTAAAAATAACATTTTAAATATCAAGGCTAACCAATTCAACCTCAAGGCACAACACAACATTAATTATCTAAATTTGAGTCATTACATGAAAGCTCAATTTTTTTTAAATAAAAATTAATTTCTAAAAAAATTACTCTAAATCCCATTTTTCAACCTTAAAATCTTGTCTGTCACACACATATTTAATACAAAACTAGAAAATAAAATACTCGTAAAACTTGCAGTACAACAAAAGTCTTTTTATAGCTGGTCAACCATGTCCACTGATGAACTATTCACTACAACCACTTTTCCTTGGCTTAAGTCATTCGTGTGGTTAGTGATAAGGGGTAAGTGCTAAGACCCGGTAAAAACAATATGTAAAAATAGCAAATTATAGTTCATGGCAAATATAGAAAAAAAATATGAAGTGAATCATGCATGTAGGTCTGTCCATCTCATCCACCACAGACTTTTGGTGGCCTTATATGATTTACCTTAGACTCCAACACGAGCTTTGTTTAGTCCCTAAAATCCATAGCCTTACCACAACAATGTCTTCAGCCTTTCTTGACAAATTTCTCTAAGTTATTAGAATCACCAATGTCACACCTCAAAATTTCTCTAAAAAAATTAAACACAATAACTAAAAAGTCCTATTTAAATAAGTACCACTAAACTCAAATTTATCTAATACCAAATATATCTCATTTACTTTGCTCCTTAACTTTAACTGCTTTCTTCTTTTTAATCTCTCTTTAAATTCATGCTCACCTTCTCTTTATAATTTCCCCTCTTCTTGATCTTCACAATTTATAGCCAATTTTATACACATTTCAACCACAATTAAAATGTCCCATGTCTCACGTCTTCCTCTTGAAATCTTGAACCTTACCTTTAATTTATAAACTTTTTTTTTAATTTTTTACACTTGATTTAAGGTGGGAATATTGCAAAATTGCCTCTTGAAATCTTGAGCCTTACCTTTAATTTATAAACTTTTTTTTTAATTTTTTACACTTGATTTAAGGTTGGAATATTGCAAAATTGGAGCAGCAACATCAAGAATTAAGGAGAAGTGTATGTAGAAAAGGAATAAAATAAAATAATGCATTGGGTGGCAGCCTTTTAAGGAGATGTGTTTGTAGAAAAGGAATAAAATAATGCATTAAGTGATAGTCTTGTTAAAAAAAAAAAATCCAGCCTTGCTCCCATAAAGAATCAAACTTGTGCCTCCTCCCAACACTTATCACACACCCAAACACAATCAACTCACCTACAAGCTTTCTTATTACTTATAAGCGCTACATTTAATTATATACTAATCTCAAATCCGAAAAAAAAATAATTTTCAGCCTTTTACTCCTAAGATTCAAACCTTAAACCTATCAACTCCCTTATGCACAAGTAACCACTAGGCTATAAGACCCCTTTACTTATGTTTTTGCAACAATTTATTTTATACTAAAGAAACTTCCAAATTTCAACCTTATTCTTAGATCCCGAAAATCTCAAAAACTTTCAATCACTTCCCTATTCAAAAATTTAATATCCTCCATTAAATTCTACAATGCTAAAATTTTTTAATAAATCATAAAAAAATTTCTCAAATACATAAATTAATTACTATTATTTTCTAAAATATTGGGATGTTACACCCACTTACTAAAGTTATGATTTAGTCACAACTTGAATGTCATATTGAGAAGATGGGTATCAAATACCATAAGATGATGCAATAGTGGTATGTATTTTAGTAATAGTGCAAGTGAGAGATTATTAGTGATATGCCTTAATCCTAGATTTAGATGTGAACATTTTGATGTATTATTATATTTAATAAATGACAATTTATCTTCATTTGTAACTTTTCAGTAATGTATGCGAAAGAAATAATAGACACCCAAGAGGGAGGTGAATTAGGTTTTCAAAAACTTTTTAGATTTAAAGGTTTTTGTGTAAAGAAAACTGTTTGGCCTTTTGAAATCTTTGAAAGATGAATATAAAAGATTTTATTGAAATCTTAAATTTTTGGTACTTTAAGAAATGATAATGCAAATATAACTTAAATAAGAAAAAGCTTTGCAAAATCAAATTTTATTGCTACAACTGCAAATTTTGAATGTTGGAAATAAAAATTTAACTTGCTGAAATGAAGAGAAGAAACTAGCAATGCAACACACATAGATTTTATAGTGGTTTAGTGCAATCAGCCTACTCGGGTCCTCACTAAGGATTTAACAATCTACTATCCCTTTTGTAGGCTTAGCTATAACCTCAGTTTTTAATAGGTGCAGTTGTAACCTGTGCTTTTCATTGGTTCAGTAGTAATCGAATACACAACTTTTGCAAGAATCAGCTAAAACCTTTTTACATTGTGTTTTTTATGGGCTCAATCACTAACCATAATAAGATAAGTGGTGAAGATAAATCAAATACTTTGAAAAGCTATTACAAGATAAATAACAAATAATAAGATTAGCTTCTCACAAAAAAAAAAAAGAGATAGAAAGAATGTAAAAAGTATGAGCACTCATTCTCTTTTTCTAATTGAAGATGAAATCTTGAAGAATCTATTTGGTTTAAGCAGTAGTAGAAAGTATTAGAACAATAGTTTTGTTCTTTATCTTCATCTCCTTTTATACTTATTGTTAAGAGAATAAAATCTGTATCTGTAGTATTCTTTTTCCATAAAATAATTATTAGAATATTCAAAAATTATTATAAATGAATAAGGTAAAATTTAGAGCTATTTTGAAGTCTTAATGGACAAAGCACTTGTAACGGCTATATTTTTCAATTTCAGCACAAAAATAATTGACTATTTTAGGTCCTTACACGAGTATTATAGCTCATTAGTCGACTATCAGATTTCATTAGTCGAGTAAGTTTTGACTGTACTTGATTATGTTTAACAGCTACTCGATTATACTTAATAGTTATTCTATTACGCAGAAACATAAATTAAATACTCGACTATCACTCACAAATAGTCAATTATACTCAACTTTTACTCAATTGCTCAAGATGAACACTCGATTAAAAGAAAATAAAACTTCATAATCAATGCTCAAACACAATTATTCGACTATGGAATCGACATACTTGTTTAATACAAGAATTTACTTGATTATGCTTAACTTTTAGTCGATTAAAAAGATATAACAATCGAATATAACTTTGATCACTTGATTGCTTTTGATATAGCCGAAACTTGCAATAAATACTCGATTTATTTTTATGCCTTACTCGACTATCATTCAATCAACATATATTGTTTTGAATATCATCATCAAAATAATTTTCTCATCAACAACATCATCTAAATAAGAAACATAAACATTAAACTTAAGTATATAAAACACAAGTTTTTTATCAATATCTAATACATAACTTAACATAATACATTAAGGCAAAATATTTACATCACAAGTGTTGTTTGTGAAAATTGGATAAAACTATCTTTTCAATCACATTCACTTAATTACATAGAAAGTCTTAAAAGATGAATGAGATATTTTTACAGCACATGTCTTTAACAACAAATTGAGAACAATATATGTTACTCAACTAAAAGTTTTTTTTTTTTGTTTTCTAAATTCAAATGAAAATCATTCTACTAGGCTCATATATTACATCATGTAACATAAAGATGCATCATGATAACTTTATGAAACATACTCACATGAAATATTTATAAGTCAAGTAACTTACTTAATGAAACATATAGAACATTTCAAATATGTTTAGCACAAAAAATATGTTACTTAACAATAAAGCATATCATTTAGCACAAAAATACTCTAGTTTGAGCATCATGATGACTAATTTATCAAAACAAGAGCACATATAGACTAAATAAAAGCATATATGATTTCTAAGCTCTAAGCCATTTTACATAAATGGTACTAATGCATATTTTGAATGATTCTTAAATGATAGAAACTTTAGAATTCTATCACTCAAATGCATTGAACCTAAACTTGAGCAACACTAGAAAGTATTGGTTGGAAAACATACAACATTTAAATTCTCTCAAGAATTTGAATGATTTTGCTTATCAAGCAACATACATTTAACTTAACAAGTTCTTCAAGAGATCCTTCTTAAATATAAAGACTTGAGAACTTTAGGAATTTTAGCTATATGAAATAGAACTTATGATCACTTGCCTAAGCATATATACATTTACTCAAGAGTAAAGATGATTGAAATCAAATAAAACATATTGCTCCTAGATTTGACAAAATGATTCCATATATTTTGAGTGCTTAAAATATTTTTCAATCTTAAGTTTACTCTAAGTGTCATGAGGATATATGACATTTATACATGATACTAATGCATTAGGATACTTAGGATATCCCTTGAAATCCTAGAGCAACCTATTGCCATAACAAGCAATAAGCAAAAGCAAGATTTTAACCACAAACAAAACATATTAACATAACCTTAACATGAAAGACAATTTAAATTCTATAAATCAAAACTCATGTACATCACTTGAGTATATAATCACTTACTTAATCATTAGATATAAAACATAGAGCACACTACTCTTAGATTTTAAGTAATGCTGCCACATAAAACACTTAACATATCATGAGCTCCACAAACCACTCATTCATTATCTTTAGGATAACCCTAAAGAGAAATATAAAAGATATATCAATAAAACGTATGACTAAAACAAGTTTAACACATATGAGATCATAAATAGATAAATTATACTAAAAGATAAAAAATCTATCAAGATTCCTTGACCTTATATATTTTCAAGACAACCTCAATATATTACTCTATTAAGATAAGCTTAAGCAATATTCTAAAGGATAATAAAATAATTTTCACATATACAAAATATATTAATAAGCCTATGAGAATATAGGATAACAAGATTCCTTAAGATAATTCTCAAAACATCCTTAATATAGAACAATCCTTACATTAAAGTTTTGCATAACATAATCACCATCAAAACATTCAAGAACATAAAACTTAACAATCTCCCATATTTTGATGATGACAAAACTTTAATGTTTAAGAGAACATTTACCGCAAATATTCCACTAAATCTTCTCCCCTTTTTTGTCATTAGAAAAAAAGGATAAGAAGTTTGATATCACATAAAGCATATGATACCAAGAGAAAAACCTTCTCCCCCTTTTAGAAATTATTCATTCCTTTGATCGGGATAAGCTATCAAGAGACAAAACTCCCCCTAAGTCTATTCTTTAATGCTCAATGAAGCTTGATTGGGATAAGCTATCAAGAGACAAAACTCTTCCTAGGTCTATTCCCTAATGCTCAATAAAGCTTTAAGATAAAAAATCTCTTGAGCATATTTTATACTAGAGGCTCCCCCTGAATTATTGAGAAGCCCCCTTGCAAATTTTAGTCTTTTTCTTTAACAGATTTTCTTCCTTTTTATGAAAGAGAGGGACGCAAAGATCTTTCTAATGAATACACTTTTGACAATCATAGGGAGGCAATAAAAAACAAAAGGAGCTCTTTCCTTTTTATATACTGGATGAAATATTCCTCCTAAGACTATGACATATATATATCAACAAATTATTCAAACAAGGGATTTAACTCTCTTCTCAAAAAATAAAACCTTAGATAGGAATCAAATCTTAGTCATATTTTAAATAGAGGACATGCCCTTCCAATAAATAAGCCACAATTTCTTTTAACACTTAATGCTTAATAGAACTAAGTTATAACAATGTCCATAAAATGCAAAGGGTTGGCCCACAAATGAGATGGCACGAGGCCCAAAAGAAAAGAAGGCCCCGCGCAAAGGGCATTAAGAGACCGTCTTGTAGTTTTTTGGGGATCCTCTTGGAAAACTCCAACAAGAGAGGTCCTTAGTGTAATACCCCATATTTTCACAAGGTTGCCGCGTAATTTAGATGAGTTTGAAATATAAAAAATTTGGTTTGATGGTAAAATAAATCACCAAATTGATGGAAGAGAGTGCCTCAGAACCTAGATGTCTAAAGATAAAGGTATGGCATCGACAAGCATCTTGAGACGGAATTTATGACGCCAAAAGAAATCAAATCTGGGACGATTTTTGGTATAGCTAAGTTATAGCTTGAAAGATCGAATGATGATAAAGGACTTTCAAAAAAATCACAAAACCCTGTAGAGGCTCTAATTTTGTGATTAGAACAACCCTTAAGTGGTTTCGGGATGAAACAAAATGGTTTATGATCGAAACATGTATTTGGGGCCTAAGTGTAATTTTTAATTCTAGTTGAAATGAGGGTGAAAATGATATTTCTTAAAATTTGTCAAGCCAATTGAGAAGCATGGAACTTAGGAGTTCATGTGATAAAATATCAAAGTTTAAGGACTAGAGGAAGAGGGCCAAAATGCAAAAGAAATTTGCGAGAGGGCCAAAGTGCAATTTTTGAAAATTCTGCATCAAGCATGGTCGGACCTACCACCGTACATAGGCCAAAATTTAATAATGAGACGACAATATCTTGCCATGGCATGGCCATCTTTGGCCTGGGAGGCATGTGGAATAAGTTATGGCCAATGATTAGCTAAGGGGAGATAGAATTTTGCCTATAAATAGGCAAGGGTTTTGTCCGATTTTAGGGCATCATATTGCTTGAGTTTTGGTGAGTTTTTGAGAGATTTGATAGAGGAATTTTGCTCTAGAGGTTTTGGGCATCATTTCTAGAGAATTTGGAGTGTTTTCATGGAGGTTTGAATGGGTTTTGGAGGTGACCAAAAAATCGGGTATTAATGCTAGAGTCGGACTATTTTTGGCCAATTTGAGGCTTCTTCAATGGTTATTTCGGACACTCAAGGGTACTTAGGTGATCGAATTGAGGAGGGCTTCGAGTTGGTGCAAGAATTTCCTTGATTGGAGCATCTCCGGCTACCAGAGAAAGAAAGAAGATGATCGACGCGTGTATCACACGTGCGGGTCTTCACGTGCAGTCCACGCACATGCACGTGGGTCTAGGTATTTTCTTAATTTTTTTAATATTTTTTAGAAAAATATTTTATGAATTATGGTGGAGAAAATTTTGGAAAAAACCTTGAGGAGGTATTTATTTTAGAATTTTTGAGGAGAAAATAGAGAAAAATTATAAAAAAATAGGAAAAATAGATATTGATATTCCTTTAAATAAATATGATAGCTAGGGATTATTGAGGCTTGAGGTTGATAATTGTACACCTAGCACAAGAATCGAGTTCAGGCACTGTTGTGCCATGAAAAAATGGGAGGAAAAAGGCTGCTAGAGCCAGCCTCGTGGTAAAGGCTGGCTGCAAGCTGCTTATGGCAGGGGTTGGCCGCGAGGTCCATCTCTTGGAAGCCTTGCGGAAAATGCCCCTTCTTGATGAAACTTACGCCCCACTTAGCAATTGCCACATGTCAGCACTAGCCATCCTTGAAAATTGTTCCTTATAAATACCCAGCTATAGGACATTGAAAGGGACTTCTGATTTGGTAAAATCTCGACACATTGACTGTATTTTTACTGTTTTCGAGAATAGCTATCTACATTCAGTATTGACTTAGGCATCGAAGGGTCGTTACGGGCGAGGATTCTCGCGAGCCTTCTAACCCATTTCTGAATATCAGCAGGACCAAAACCTTATGGCAAAAGAAAAACCTTGCGGCGAGACCTAGCGGCAGAGGCAATATCTTGCAGCGAGACCTAGCGGCAGAGGCAAATCCTTGCAGCGAGACCTAGCGGCAGAGGCAATATCTTGCAGCGAGACCATGTGGCGGAGACCAAACCTTATGGTGAAGCCTTGTTGCGAAGGAGCTTGTGGTGAAGACCTTGTGGCAAAAGAGCTTGTGGTGAAGGCTTTGTTGCGAAAGAGCTTGCAGTGAAGACCTTGTGGCAAAAGAGCTTGTGGAGAAAAAACTTGTAGTGAAGACCTTGTGGCGAAGGAAGATCTTTGTGGCAAAGGAGTTTGTGGTGAAATCCTTGCGGCGGGCATCCTTGCGGCAAACTCCCTTAAGGAAACTTATTTCACGATAGCCTCACTTCACCTGACATCGAGCTCCCATGGACCCCACGTCATAAATTTTAATTGTTGTATTTTTAGCAACAACAATTTGGCACTGTTTGTGGGAAACCTAACAAAAAGCCAATCTTAACCCAAGATGTTGAGAAGGACAAGATCAGCTGGTTTGGCGAACCCGCCTAACCTCACCCGAAAGAGTGCTCGTACCAGGACGAGAACCACAAGAAGCCCCAGTCAAGTGCACCCTACGATACCATAATTTTCAAAAGATCACCTTAACAATGAAGTGCGTTCAGGAAACTTTCCTATGCTCGAAGGCGACCAGACCGCCGGACTGGGGGCCATGGAGTGTTCAGAACAGGGAGAAGTACACGTAGTTGGATTGAGGAGACATGCGATAGGGCGAGGGAAACAAGTCCCCCATGCAGTGCCCGCTAGTAACAACACTCATTTGGGCAGTCTTGAATTCCAAATAGAAATCTCGCGATGACTTCAGGGATAGCTTTATCCACAATGCTATTCTCAGATTATGAACAATTGTAGAAGGATTTTGAGGGGCTGAAACACTAGAATGATGAACTCAGGATGAACAATGAGGAGAATATGAGAAAACTATAGGAAATTATTGCTTTGCTACATGAATTAATGCTGGACATTCACATTCCCCACATTGGACAAACTGATACAGGGGGAGAACACCGGAGACCCCAAGACAACCCTCTAAGGACCACATGACAAGGGATAAGAATAAGAACTCTAGGGCCAAATCACCAAGTCCCAAAAATGATAGACTCGAGAAGGGAAAATGAGAGGAGGGCGGGGAAAGCTCCCATGTATAAAGAGCCAGCATAAAACACCCACTCAAGAGCTCCTTATGTCCCAACTCCTTGCAAAAACAAAGTAGAAAAGGAGACACTCAAGGCGTCTGACATCAAACACCTCATAGAAGAGCTTTTGGAGCAAAAGCAGGTAATGATGGTGCCAAAGGAAACATCCCCGAAGGGGTTTCTTATGTCCAAGGAACTCCAAAGGCAACCAGTACAACTAGGGTTTGAGCTGCTATAGCTTTCGATATACTTAGGAAAGGAAGACCCAGAGAAGCACCTGCAACACTTCGTCGTAGTGGTCGTGTTGCAAAGGTGGAATGAGGTCACTAGGTGCAGAGCTTTCCCACTCTTCCTAGTAGGACAGGCTCAGTAATGGTTCACTGAATTACCAGTAGGGTATATACGATCATTCAAATAGTTAAAGAAAGAATTTCTGAAGGCGTTCTCTTTCTACATCCCTAAAAAGAAAATTGTTATATATCTTATGAGCTTGCAACAGAGGCCTAATGAATCCCTAAAGTAATATATCAAGTGATTTAGAGTCATGGCGCAGGAAACAAGGGGTCTCCCAATCGTATTGGTGACGTTAACCCTGCTTGACGGAACAACATATGCCTCGCTTAGAAAATTCCTTGCCTTCTCCGAGCCGAATTCTATAGCTGAATTATTTGATTGAGTAGAATAGTTTATCATGTAAATGGAAATTTTGAACGCATGGGAAGGTAATAAAAGAAGAAGGGAAACTCAGCCTGAATTGTGAAGGACCCTACAGAATTCAGAAGATGTTGGGCCCTAACACGTGCATACTACAGACGCTACAAGACAAGGTGATAGGAAAACCTTGGAACACCATGCACCTCAAGGGGTACTTCCCAGCTTTAACAACCATTAACTCTAGGGAAGAGGACAAAGCACAAGACGCAGAGCTGAGCCTGTCACCAGAAGCGTTGCTCGATTTGGCTAGGGGCCGAGATTGTTTTTAATTTTTCATTGTAATAATATCCCCCAATAAATAAAAGAACATACCCCCTGTATTCTCGTGGAGTAGGTAAAACTATAAGCTGAACTGTGTAAAATCTCCATGGGCATAGATTATTTGTATGTATCATGGAATATGATGTAGGTATGGTGGCTCAAGCATAGCCCGCTCTCGAAGGTCAAGTCACTAGTGGTAACTGGGGCCGATGACCACGAGCTGCCTCGGGATCACCAGAAGATTCAATGCCTACGATCGCAGGCTCACCTGGATCCCTCGTTTGAGTCCGGTGTTATGCCTTTTGGCTATACCCGACTCCTTGGTTGATCTGACACCTAAGCCTTCAAGCAAACTCGGATCTCTGGCAGGAATCTCGAGTTGGACCACTGGCCAAGCCCAAATTCCCTAAGGTAGACATGCCCAAGGAAAGTAGGGGAGAGGTGAAGTGACCACATAACATCTCTGACATTAGCCTACTCCTGAAGGGCAAGTCACCTAGTGGCAATTTGGTGCCGATAACCACGAGCTGGCCTGGGATCACCAGAAGATCCGATGGCTATACCCACAGACTCACCCAAATCCCTCGTTTGAGTTCGGTGTTATGTCTTTTTGACTAGACCCAACTCCTTAGTTGATCTGGTGCCTAGGTTTCCCGATAAACTCGGATGTTTGGTATGAATCCCGTGTTGGACCACTGGCCAAACCCAGATCCCCTGAGGTAGACTGGCCTAAGGAAGGCGTGAAGAGAGATAGAATGACCATGTGACGTTTTTGCCATGGAGTTAAGTCACCTAGTTGCAATCTGGTGCTGATGACCACAAGTCGACTCGGGGTTACCAGGAGATCCGATGCCTATGCCCGCAGACTCACCCAGATCCCTCGTTTGAGTTAGGTGCTATGCCTTTTTGGCTAGACCTAACTCCTTAGTTGATTTGGCGGCTAGGTTTCCCAATAAACTCGGATGTCTAGTAGGAATCTCGCGTCAAACCACTGGTCAAACCCAAATTCCTTGAGGCAGACCAACCCCTAAAGACAGATGTGAGGACACAATAGCCAGTGCGCTATGATCCATCCCGAGATTACCGGATGCACTGAAGCCAGTGCCCGTAGGCTTACTGGGATCCCTTGATTGAGTCCGGTGCTATGCTCCGAAGCTAGACCCAACTCCTTGGCTGATATTTTACTCTTTGATTTTGTTTAAAGACAAAATAGAAGAGTGGGGGAAGGGGGGTAATTTTTGTGCCATGAAAAAATGGGAAGAAAAAGTGAGAAATTTTTAATGAAAAAAATGAAGGCTCGTTGCGAAAAGGCCTTGCGGCGAGAAGCTGGCCATGAGGGCCAGCTTGCGGCAGCCTTATCCTGATCGCCTTGTGGCAGAGCCTAGCTGGGAGGCTGCTCGTGGAAGGAGCTGGTCGCGAGGCCTACCTCGTGGCAAATGCCCATTCTCGATGAAACTTAAGCCCTACTTAGCAATGGCTGCATGTTAGCACCAATTATCCTTGAGAATTATGCCCTATAAATACCCAACTACATGACATTGAAAGGGACTTTCAATTTCGGTAAAATCTCGACACATTGACTGTATTTTTACTATTTTCGAGAATAGCTATCTGTATTCGATACTGACTTAAGCATCGGAGGGTCATCACGGGCAAGGATTCCCGTGAGCCTTTTAACCCATTTTTGAGTATCAGCAGGGCCAAAACCTTACGGCAAGACCTAGTGGCAAAGGCAAAACCTTACGGCGAGACCTTGTGGTGAAGGCAAATCCTTGCGGTGAGACCTAGCAGCAAAGACAATATCTTGTAGTGAGACCTTGTGGCGGAGACCAAACCTTGTGGCAAAGCCTTGTTACGAAGGAGCTTATGGCGAATGAGCTTATAGCGAAGACCTTGTGGCAAAACCTTGTGGCGAAGGCCTTATGGAGAAAGAGCTTGCGACGAAGTTCTTGTGGTGAAAGAGCTTGTGGCGAAACCTTATGGCAAATAAACTTGTGATGAAAGAGCTTGTGACAAAGACCTTGTGGTGAAAGAGCTTGTGATGAAAAAGCTTGTGGCGAAGGAAGATCTTTGTGGCAAAGGAGCTTGTGGAGAAATCCTTGGGGCGAACTCCCTTGAGGCAATTTGTTTCACGACAGCCTCACTTCACCTAGCATCAAGTTCGCGTGGACCCCATGTCATAAATTTTAATTGTTGTATTTTTTGCAACAACATGCACAAATTTTGAGAAATTTCGAATTAAGTTCAAGGTGAGACTTTAACACCCATGCTTCTAATTTGTGTGAGGCTCCTATGCTCCAAATCCTATATTTTTCTCTTATGAGACTTCTATTGTATGAAACATGTTTTTTGAAGTTCTTGTATGCAAACTCCTGTTATTCTCTTACATGAAATCATATTGCATATATGAAATGTGTTTCTTGAAAATATATGTTGTTGGTTTTCAATTGTTGCATTTATAAAATTCGTGTGGCCATACTATTGTACCTATCTGTTATTACCGATGGAAAAAGTCTGGATATCCCCCGAGAGGCACTATGCATTTGCCATTGAGAAAGCTCTCATGGGGAAGACTATGAGTCTAAGGGACAATGGATGTGGTGTTTGCATGAGTTCTATGAGGTCAGGCCGAGATGACATGGTTAGAGACCTCCCGAAAGGGGTTATGCGTGCGCCATTGAGAAAGCTTTCGTTAGAGAAGGCTGACATATTCACGAGACACTTCGAAGTAGTCCTCGTTGTTTCCTTATACATTTATACCTATTCATGCATTTATATAAACTGTTTCGGAGTTCTCACTAGATGATTCATCTTTTAATTGGAATGTTTGTTAAGATCGCGAGTCTCAGCCTATGAGGTTCGAGACACATCGGGCTCAAACAACAGCTTGAGCGTTGGTGCAGTTAGTGATAATCTGAGGCAACCCAATAGCGATAGTCAACATGTTGCGCCAGTTAAGGCCTCAATGTGACATCCCACATCGAGCGATGGAAAGGATCAGAACAACGTACTCTAATGGGCCTACATGAACTTCCCAGGGGTCACCCATCATTGAGCTTCCCCAGCTTAAACACGCTTAACATCTTGCATCGAGCGATAGGAAGAACCAAAATGACTTACCCTGATGGGCCTATGCAAACTTCTCAGGGGTCACCCATCATTGAGCTTTCCTAGCTCAAACACACTTAACATCCTGCTTTGAGTGATAGGAATGACCAGAATAACTTACCCTGATGAGCCTATGTAAACTTCCCAAGGGTTACCCATCCTTGAGTTTTTCTAGATCAAGCATGCTTAACATCCTACATCGAGCAATAGGAAGAACCAGAATAACTTACCCTGATGGGCCTACGCGAACTTCCCAGGGGTTACCTATCCTTGAGCTTCCCCACCTCAAGGGAGCTTAACATCTTGCATCGAGCGATAGAAAGGCTCGGAACAACTTATCCTGATGGGCCTATGCGAACTTTCTAACGGTCACCCATCCTTGAGCTTCCCCAGCTCAAGCACGCTTAACCTGTGAGTTCTTTGCCTATATTTAGCCCAAAAAGTATCCAGCTGATGTTGTTTCCTTCCTTACTTATCTTCGATGAATACTACCCTTCTCTAGGCTCTTGGGGATTATATTCTCCCCCCTTAAGCACATAACGTCCTCATCATGCGACCTTATAACTAATCCTAGCTCTTCCCCATCCAGTGTCCCTAGTCTAGTACCCTCAGCCTTTAGCGAGTACATTGTCTTCGGTCCAGTACCCCCAGCCTTTGGCTAGTATACGATTCCAACACATGGCCCGGGTTGCTCTGATACCACCTGTAACATCTTATATCGAGTGATAGGAAGGACCAAAACAATTTACCCTGATGGGCCTACGTGAACTTCTCAAGGGTCACCCATCCTTGAGTTTCCCCAACTCAAGCACGTTTAATCCGGGAGTTCTTTGCCTACATTCAGCCCAAAAGATATCCAACTGGTGTTGTTTCATTCCTTACTTATCCCCGATATATACTACCTTTCTTTGGGCTCTTGGGGATTACATTATCCCCCCCTTGAGCACATGACGTACTTGTCATGCGACCTTAAAACTGGTCATAGCTCTTCCCCGTTCAGTCCCCCTTCCGGGGACTAGGGCATCCATCATTGGTGCTCTCGTTGAGAGGTTTCTTATTATCTCTTTTGAAGCTCTAGTGCTTGGAAGATGTTCTTAGAAGTTCTTGTTTATCCAACAGTGGCAGGACAGACACAGAGGGACCACATCGAGAATTTAGAGAACATGGCCAACACTATGGATGAAAGATTCTCATAGGTGGAGTAGACCCTATAAAATCTGACCATCCTGATGCAACAACAGTAACATCCGTCACCAAGGCGTGGAAGCAGTTGCAATCATCCCATAGATGGCGATCTATTGCAGCTAGCCAGAGGTCCGATTTTGGCTTTGATGGTGGATTGAAAACGGATGGAAGAGGCAGAAACTGGAACCCTACACACAACACTCGCCGAACATTCAAACCGCGCCTGCATTCTCCAACATTTTCTGGTGAGGATCCCATCTCTTGTCTTAACTAAGCCAATTTATTTTTCAAGTCATAAGATATGAGTAGCAAGGAGAAGGTGGAGTATGCCGTCTATTTTCTTGAGGACGAGGCTAGCCATTTGTGGTAGTGGCTCTCATGCACATACAAGAATCAAGGTAAGAGTATCCATTGGAAGGATTTCGAATAGGAGGTACGAACTCGTTTTGAGCCTACAGGCTACGTGGACTATGATGAAGTCTTGTCCAAGATGTGCTAGATAGGATCCTTAAGGGACTATTAGTAGGAATTCGAACGGGTGGCCATGTAAGTTAGCGACTGGCTAGAGAAGACACTAATTAAGGTGTTTATATTTGGACATCGCTGCAAAAGTCAAGCTTCATCTTCCAACCAGCATGCGCCAGGCAATCAATATTTCCCTTTTTAAGGATGACCAGTTGCATGCTATGCGTAAGGCTATGACTTACAAGAGCCCTGCCATGGTCGAATCTAGTTCTAGGGTGCAAAAGACTAAACTTTCGCCTATGCTGCAAGCTGCAACCAGCAAGCATATACCACCAGGAGTCAAGAGGCTCTCATGAGCTAAGATGCAGAAGAGGCATGAGCAAGGCCTCTGTTTCAACTGCAACGAAAAGTTCACCCTAGGCCACAAGTGCAAAGTGGTTCAATCTTTTCTAATTGAGGTAGGTGACCCACTAAAGGAGGAGGAAGACGAAGAGGCAGAGCTTGACATGCCTTTTGACACAATAGCAGCCAATAGCAAGGTGGAGGCTGAGGATCTGCCAAATGTGTCCCTTCATGCGTTGGCAGGATCTACGGAGCCACAGACCATGCGTGTGACAATGATGCTTCAAGGAAAAGTTGTTAGCCTGCTAATCGACAACGACTCAACCCACAATTTCATCAGCACCAAAGTCGCCCACAAGCTGCAAATCCCGACTATCAGCATTGAGCCCTTTAAGGTGCGAGTGGCCAGCGGAGAACGCCTCATATGCACGCAGCAATGTAGGGTTGTAAGTTTGAAAATCCACCACATTACTATTACTATAGATTTGTATGTCATACCATTAGCTAGAGTAGACATAGTACTAGGTGGGCAGTGGCTAACCCAATTAGGCAAGGTTGTGTTTGATTATAAGCAGATGGCGATTGAATTCAGCTTAGTGGGTCGACAAATTTGCTTGGCTATGTAACCAGGTGTCGCCCAGGTAGCCGAAGTGAATGTCATACAGAAATTGATCAGGGCAGGTAGTGAGTGCTATGCCATATAGATAGCGTCTCAACCATGGGGTCCCGACAATTCTCAAGCAAAGGATGAGGTGGAGTTACCCGCTAACATACAAGCAGTCTTGGCTAAGTTTCTTACGGTAATGCAGGAGCCCATAAACCTGCCACCAAGCAGGCCATTCGATAACTGCATCCCCCTGCTAGATGAGCAGCCCATTAATGTAGCCTCATACTGATATGCCCACACCAGAAATCAGAGATTGAAAGGCAAGTGAAGGAGATGTTATAGAAAAATCTGGTGCGGCCTAATACCATTCCATTTTCATCACCAGTCTTGCTGGTTAAGAAGAAAGGTGGAACTTGGTGCTTCTATACTGATTATCGAGCGCTCAAAAAGGCAACAATGAAGGACAAATTTTTTATTCCAGCCATTGATGACATGCTGGATGAGTTAGCAGGGTCAACAATCTTTACAAAATTGGACTTACGGGCAGGCTACCATCAGATTCAGATGCACCTGGAGATATACATAAGACTGCATTTCGGACACACCATGGGCACTATGAGTATCTAGTTATGCCCTTCTGCTTGTGCAATGCACCGTCAACTTTCCAGGTAGCCATGAATCATATTTTCCAGCACATGCTACGTAAGTTTGTGCTAGTATTTTTTGATGATATACCGGTTTATTCAAAGTCCAGGGATCAGCATTTGTAGCATTTGGAGCAAGTCTTGAGCATACTAGCCCAAGAAAGTTTTTGCATCAAGCTGTCCAAGTTTGCTTTTGGGCAAACAGAGTTAGAGTATTTGGGATACATAATTTGCCCTGATGGTGTTAAGGTGGAGTCACAAAAGATTATTGTCATACAGTTTTGGCCTAAGCCAAAGAATGTTTCCCAGTTGTGCAGATTCTTGGGACTGAAAGGTTATTGCCGGAAGTTTGTGCAGCACTATAGGGCCATTGTTAAGCCACTAACGCAGCTACTAAAGAAAGACAAGTTCTAGTGGACAGAAGAGGCTGATCGGACTTTTGTAGCATTGAAACAGGCCATGACGTGCACCCCTATCTTGGCTATGCCAGATTTCTCGCAGCCATTTGAAGTTCATACAGATGCTAGCAACATAGGCATTGGCGCAATACTTGTGCAACAAGGCCGACCAGTGGCTTATGTCAGCAAGGCGCTTAGCCCAACTAAGGCCACATGGTCTACCTACGCCAAGGAGATGTTAGTGGTTATTAAAGCAGTTAGGGTGTGGCGGCCAAACTTGTTGGGACAACGATTCAAATGTATGACTGACCAGCGCCTTTGAGGCACCTTTTGGAGCAGCGAATTGTGACCCTAGATCAACAGAAGTGGGTGGCCAAATTGATGGGGTATGATTATGAGATTATCTACCGACTAGGGGCTTAGAACAAGGTTGCTAATGCTTTGTCTCGACGGGACGACAATGCCCAGTTGTTGCCTATCACAGGGCCAACGTGGGCTATTTGGTAGCAAATTCATGATGCATTTGAGACAGACCAACATAGCTAGGAGCTGATACAGGCCAGCACAAACATAGATGTAGTGAGTGATTATGAATTCTGCAATGGCCTACTATTATACCGAGGGAAGGCGTATGTGTTAGATGCTAATAATTTGCGCACTACCCTTGTTCGACTTTTTCATAACTCATGGAAATGAGGACACTCAGGCGTTTATTGCACCTGGCAGCATCTTAACCGACTCTTTCATTAGGAGGGCATAAAGCAGCAAGTGGCCAGGCATGTGGCCGAATGTGACATTTGCCAGCGTGCCAAGAGTTATTCTACCCTGCCACGTGGATTGCTGCAGCCATTACTCGTACTTGAGCAGATATGGGAAGACTTGAGCATGGATTTTATCGAGAGACTACTGAAGTCACAAGGGTATTCTTCCATTCTGGTTATGGTGGATTAACTCAGTAAGTATGCCCATTTCATACTACTTGTGCACCCCTTCACTGCACAGTTTGTTGCGCAAGTATTCATGCAAACCATGGTCCATTTACACGGCCTACCTAGAAGCATTGTGACAGATCGAGACAGAATCTTTATCAGCCATTTTCGGAAGGATCTTTTCAAGACAATGGGGATGGAGCTATTAGTAAGCTCATCTTATCACCCACAGATGGATGGACATATTGAGGTCACCAACTACATATTGGAGTAATACTTGCGGTGTTTTTCACAAAGCAACCCTCACACATGGGCTGACTGGATTGCATGGGCAGAGTACGGTATAATACATCCTACCATCAGTCCTTAGGGCATAACCCGTTTGAAGCAGTATATGGGCAGACACCTCCTACACTAGTGTGTTACATGCCACAGTCCACAAAGATGGATACTATTGACCGGGAGCTAGTGGACCGGGACGAGCTGCTGAAGGAATTGAAAACCCACTTGTCAAAGGCGCAGACTCATATGAAGAACTATTATGATCAGGGGCGTCAAGACCGGCAGTTCCAAGAGGGGGACTTGGTCTATGTTAGGCTGCGGCCACAGAGGCAAAAGAGCATAGCACTTGCATCCAAGATGAAGCTTGGCTACCGTTACTATGGGCCTTACAAGATTATGAAGAAGATAGGATTGGTTGCTTACAAACTAGATTTGCCCGCAGACACCTGTGTCCACCCAGTGTTCCATGTGTCCCAACTTAAGCCCAAGGTGGGCCATTTGACAAGTGTGGTGCATGATCTTCCCAAGCTCAACGAAGATACCACGCTGCTAGTCCAGCCTTTGTGGGTCCTAGACTACCGTGTGGTTAAGAAGAACAGGAAGAAGACGCTCGAGGCCTTGGTTTAGTGGGAAAACATGTCACCGGAGAAAGCTATGTGGGAGTTAATTGAGTACTTGGCCTATCAGTTTCTACACTTGCACCTTGAGGACAAGATGCTTCCTAAGGGGCGGGGAATGTTAGGATCGCGAGTCTCAGCCCTTGAGGTTTGGGACACATCAGGCTCGGACAACAGCCTGAGTGTTGGCACAATTAGTGATAATTCGAGGCAACTTGATAGCAATAGTTAGCATGTTGCGCCAATTAAGGCCCTAACCTACATGCCAATGGATTAATTGGGCCAGCATATGCCATTTAAGGCCCCAATTCTCATCTCAGTCCACAGTTTAACCACAGAAGGCCAGCCCAACCTAGCAAGATAAAGCCCACAAGACTAGGCCCATCACAAGCCCAATCTAGCAAGCCCACTAGCCCAACTCGTGAAGACCAGACGCCAAGAGACCAAGAGCCAAGTCAACATTCTCTTCATCTGGCTTCCATAAATTATTCCCTTAATAATTCATTTAATTGTTCTTTTATTTCAGTAGTTATGTATTCTCTTTTAATTCCAGCATTCATGTAGATTCTTTTATGTTAAGCATGCATGCATGCATTGCATTAATGTACTTAGCAACCAGAGGGTCAGGGACATCCATCTATATAAGGCTTTGATTTGCCTTCTATTTGAGACTTTTGAAGAGAATAGAAATTTGAAATTGCCCAAGTGTCTTCACACTTTTGATTTCTCTCTTATATCCTGAGATAGTTAGGTGAAAATCACTCTTCCGAGGACTAGGGCATTTATCACTGTGTCCCAGGAATATTCAAACGTTCTAGGTTCGACAAGAGGCTCTAAGGGAAAGGAAATAGCTGAAGAATAAGTTTATTTCGTTGAATGTAGCATGTTCTAATATGTCTTTACTTATGTACAAAACTTATGCAACCCTTAGTATGTTTTTGGTTATGTTTGAGACGTTCGATCATCGTTTCGAGAGATAATATCCATGTAATTCGTTTTGTAGACATTTTGAACAATTTTTCATATAATAAATAAAGTATTATAGTTATGTACTATATTAAATTCGATCTAACTTTCACATTTGTAATTAGAACACATGTTTTAGTTATTTGAATTGATAGGCTGAGAAGGTAAAATTGAGATTTTTAGAAATTATATGTTGTATATCAGTGGAAGTGTTATGAAAAAAAAAAAAAAGAATTCTTGAAATTCTAAATTATTTAACGTCCGAAAAATCAGGAATGTTACACTTAGGGTCACCCAGACCTTCCCACAAGGCATTTTCTACGGTATAGACTAACAAACATAGCTCCATGTTTTTCTTGGATGATCATGTAATAGAGTATATGTAGCAAGATCCATGTTAATCACATGAAACCAATAACTGTCATTGTAATAGACTATATGTAGCAAGATCCATGTTAATCACATGAAACCAATGACTGTCATAACTGACCTCTCACTTCGATTATAAATAGCTGGCACTCATTTCTCAAGGTAAGAGAAAAGAACCCTATTGAAAACTTTGTAAATTTTTCTTTTAAGATTTGATCTAAATTTGACATCAGAATCTTTACACAAGAAATGCCCAATGCCGTCTTACTTCTCTCTTGCAAAAATTGCTAGAAGTTGGAGATGACTTTCTCCAATATAAATACATTATTGTGTAGAGGGGACAACATTTATAAATCCATTTTCCCTTATATTACAATCCTCTCATATCTCAAACTTACTTTTTGGTCACAAAGAGTGCAGTAACCACATTATTTATAATCTACCTAACTTATGAACTTTTTCAATAGTGTTTTATAAAAAAATTGGCCCTTTTATTTTTTATTTTTTGAAAAATTTATAAGCATTTAAGAAAAACTCTCATTAACTATTTAAAAGACTAAAATATTTTAACAAATAACTTCTTACAACTAAATATTTCTCTATAAAACTTATAAGATTTAAAACTTAATTTTTTTATAAATTAAACTAATTAAGCTAAGTACTCTCTCTTTCTCGACAAGCCCAGTTGGGTTGCGTTGGGTGGGTGGGTGGCTTTTGAGGAGGAGGGAATGGTGTGTGTCAGTCAGTCAGTCAGTGAGTGAGAATGAGATTTAATGCAAGCAAATGCGGCACCACCCTTTAACGCACCGACACTTTGGTTCAAAAGGTGAAATCGTTTATTTTGAATGTTTTTCATATCTGGCCTAATAAGATGTGGGGTTAATTATGGTGATTCAGTCGGATGTAGTGGCTAGACTCGAGCTCACCGTTCATAAGGAATCCCCTCTCATTTTGGAAAGAGGTACTCCATACTATCACTTGCAAGACTCGATCTTCAATCTTGATTCAAGATTCCTCACGAAAAACACTTTATATCCCATTTCTTGATCAATTGAGCTGCCCACGCGGGCAACGCACCGAGACTTTGAATGTGCTCTCATCTGTCCTCTTGCTGTGACTCGTCCATCAATTCTAAGCCCAACGTGTCCCCCCCTGCTAGTGCTAGCCTAAGATGTGGTGGGCTTCACACTCAACTCAATTCACTGGTTGAAAAAGCGCGTGTTCCGTGAAAGAGTAGTCGACTTAATTAATAGTTTTTAAAAAAGTAAAAGGCACTTCTAATAATTTATTGAAACCCACCCCGGGGGGGGGGGGGGGGGGGGGGGGGGGGGGGGGGCGGGACTCAAAAATAATAAAATTTGTACAGTGACACCGCAAGTATTTAAAGCGCACATCAGGCCTGCAACGGCGTCTCAAAGTGCGGCCACAAGTGGTCTGGTCAGCCGTTGTAAACTCTGCCATTTCAGATAAACTAACCTACGGAGAAAGGAGAAATTAGAAGAAGAAGAAGAAGAAGAAGATGCCTTGCGTTGATATATCCACTAATGTGAGCCTGGAAGCCGTCGACACCGATTTAATCTTCTCTCAAACCACAAAAGCTGTTGCCTCAATCATTGGCAAACCAGAAACAGTAATCTCTCTCTCTCTCTCTCTCTCTCTCCCTCTCTCATTTAGGGTTTAGGATTTGTTCGAGGATATCAACACGCAATAGCCGAATGGCAAATTTTATCATTTTCAGTATTTTTTTTTTTTTTTTGTCTAGATCAGAGTGCAAACTTCAAGTCAAAGCTTTATCAAGTAGATTCATGAAGATAGTATACATATATATATACACGTATATATACACACACTTTCCAGAACAAACACCGAACCGAAGTATGTGTTCGAATTGAATCGATCGCCTAGCTTGCGTAAGGTTTGCAAGTTTAGCTTGCTCCGAAACTAGAAGATAATTGTACTGTGAGGCTCTCGATCGATTGCTTATAGATAGTTTTTTTTCTTTTTTGTCCTTCGAATTCACCCTAAAATGGACAGCGTACTGCTACTCATGTTGTATGGGGTCCCAAAACAAAGGACTTCACGGGTTGAGGGACCGCCAGACACCAGTTATTGCCGGATTCATTTTACTGTAGCTCTGTTTTTTACTTTTCTGCTTTCTTTTTTATTTAAAAATTAAAAAAAAATGATATTCGTTCTGCAGTAATTTTGATTCAACATTAATGATTAGATATTTATTAATATCAACCAATAGTACTTATTAGACCCACCCTGGTGGGAAAGCTCAGGTCCCATATTCTATAGGATATATAAATCTATATACGCGATTTTTTTTTTTTTTTTGGGGGGGATAATGATAAAATTATCCCCATTCACTTTATAAATTTATAAAGTGAACCACAGTCATGCTCTTTCACCTCTCCTCCTATGATTGTCATTTTGCTGTTACATCTTGCTGTCATGTCATTGTCACCCCGTCTTATTTTCGTCACCTCGCTGATCGTTACTGCATTTTGAAGATGTAGTAACGATCGGCAAAACAAGATGAGATAGCGATGGCATGGCAGGGCAACGAGGTGCGATAACAAGGTGAAGTAATAGCGAGGCGATGGATATAGGAGACAAAAGGAGAGAACAGAGCAGGTAAAGGAGAGAAAAGGGTAATTTCATCATTTTACCCCCTCTTTATAAGGCTGTTTCGCTCTCAAGCGTTTTTCTCTGTAAAAAGAAGTATACCCTGCCATGTTTTATGTGATGTGGGAAAGCTTGGCATTATAGGAGTACGATCTCAGTTTTTCAACTGTTTGTTTCAGTGTCATTCTCAAAGCTTTCCAAACGTTTTTTACATTTGTAGTTGTTATAACACACACACACACACACACACACACACATATATATATATATAAAATTGTTATGTTCTCTTCCTCAAGTAATATAAAATTTGCTCATGTGAACAAATTCAAAGGAGATGTGGGCCCCACCTCCCCTCCACACCCCCACTGCCCGCCCCACAAAGCAATATATCACCCTCTTATATGTATATATATATATATATTTCATTAATATATTATATTGTCAATTGCAGATATGATAACTTCTTCAAATAAAGTTTTTTTTTTTTTTGGAGAGATTGTGGTCTTAGTTGGTTGATAAAAGCAGTGAGTTCATTACTCTAGTCTCACTAATGTTTATGGTGGTGGACCCCACACCTTGCACGGTAATTAAAGTAAATTTCGTATTTAAGAAATTTGATCTCTTTTGACCAAAAGAATTGAGGGAGACAAATCGGTTGAGCTTCCACTTTGGTGATAGATTGGGATTGATTAGTTACCGCATAAATTATACCTAGATTTTTATAATTTAAATCATTCATAAAAAAATTTATGATTTTAAAATATTTTTGTAGATTTGTATGATTTTCTCTTGTTTTTTCCCTGCAAAAATCTCCTCCCTCAAGTGAAGAGCTGTCATTAGCTTCTTTTGATTTTGCCTATTTGTACATGAAAAATGCTACTTGACGAAGTGGATGACCGAAAGACTCTAAAATAACAAAAATGCTCTCACCTACAATTGCTTCCCTTTCTCTTCCCTTCCCATGGGCGTCTCAAGCAACCGTTGACAGCCATCGCCTCGCGCCGACATCACCCCTGCCACCGTTGACCGCCGCTGCATCCTCTCGTCTCCTCGTCGAGAGGATCGCGCCAACTGTCACACCGTAGTCGCCCCCCACACCATCGATAGCCATTGTATCATCTCATTGCCTCGTTGAGAGGATCGAATCGACCGTCGAACCATCGTTGCCGCCACCACTGTTGACAGTCGCTGCATCCTCCCGTCGCCTCGCGCTGAGTATTGTACCGTCGTTACCCTCGACAACAGGCTACCAGTTCTCTTTTCCACCAAGTTCATAGACATACTTTCCCCCAATGGAGACATGCATACATCCTTGGATGAAATCTGATGGAGACTTACTCCCTTGATCAGGCTTCATCCATGGTTGCGAAAATTATCCGATCCATGATTGAGAAGCGCCTAAAAATGTCAGCAATGGGAGCAACAATAGGTGCGACTGGCAGTTGTGGTCGGCAGGTGAGGGCGATGATGGTGTGAGCTGGGGTGCGAATGGGGGGCAATGATGGTGCGAGCTGGGGTGCAGGGGCGACGATAGTGGCGGTGGGTTTTTCAAGACTAGAGGGTTCCGTGGAAGTGATTTGGGAGATGGGTACTTTCGTTATTTTATCATATGTGTGTAAAGTTATGTATAAATCTTTATGTATATGTAACATCGTCTTTCTTAAATTGACCCTATGAGTTATTTTAATTTTTTTTATAACTTGAATTCAACATAAAAATTAGCTTATTTGGACTATTAATTTAATCCATTAGTCTTTAGAAAGAAAAAAAGAAGAAGAAAATAATATGAACTTTTAATAATAATTTTAATTAAATTATATATTTTATATTTTACAATAAGAGATCTAAAAACAATTTACTCTTGTATTACTAACTTTGATGTTTTTGAATGTGTTGATTAATTCGAGATGCATGCACGCATGCATACAGTTTGTGATGGTGTTACTGAAGGGGTCAGTGGCCATATCATTTGGGGGGAACAAAGAGCCAGCAGCATTTGCAGAGGTAGCATCCATGGGAGGCATCAACTCTGCAGTGAAGAAGCAGCTCATAGCCGCCATCGGCACCATTCTGCAGGACAATCTGTGTGTGCCGAGGTCCAGGTTCTTCCTCAAGGTCTTTGACACCACTGCTGGTCGCGTCCCTTCCAAAATCTGACCTAATTCCCTCCACATATATTGCCTGCTGTATCCAGTCCAGTCTGATTGAAGTGACAATCATCATTTCATTTCAAGATTAAGGTTCTCCGCCCTTTTAATAAGACTAAATAAATATTCATTATTGTCACTCTCTTTATTTATGTCAAATTATGTCTCATTTAAAATTTATCATAAGATATTTAATCTTGTTACTGTTTTTATCTTCTATTTATTTAATCCAAATCAATTAGGCTTCCAGGATTTGTTTTTTATGCTTAGAATATGCTTTAGTTGAATCATTTAAATTAATTCCTAAATCAAATATAGAAGTGATTGACTTTATCCATATCTGATTGAAAATTTCATAGACCGATAAGAAGAGGATTAGACCAGAATGTGAACGCCTGAAAAAGTCCATTGACATAATTGTGATGACTTGAAATTATCTCAATTTCTCTTTAAAGATGCTTTAAAATCAAATTGTAAAACCCTTTCACCCGAAAGTCCCAAACACTGTCGGGACTGGATGGGAGTCTCACAAAGAGAGACAAAATGGAAACAAAATCTGGTCAACAACCCACATGACATAGCAATTTAACACAACATAAACACGTTGATGAGTATTCTTATGGACACACTAGTGCCATTTTTTACAAACGAAAGGCACCCCAAAGAATAGACTCCTCAAGAATTGAATGGCTAGAACTGTCGTGTAGACCAATTACTCGCCCAGCTTAGACCTTGACACTTTCACCCTCGATCTTGGCCTTTTCTTTTCATGTAATGATGCAAACAAATGTGAACCACAAGGCTCAACAAGTATAATAGAATAAAAAGATGCATGAATATTAGGAACACTAGAGAGTACTAAACCATAGGAAGTATAAAATATCCTTCACACACATATATGAACAAGAGCCGTCGTGCAATCATTTGCACCTATAGTTATGTGACAGTTTGCACCCATAGCGTACCCCTGATATGCTTTTCATAAATTATGTTTAGAAACAAATATTGCCATTATCAAAATAATCATATTCAAAAGGGGAAAAACCCTCCACGAGTCCGGCGTTCTGCCCATCTGCGATTTGCAGGATATAATATATCCCCGCAGATCCTATCTACCACATATGGATAGGGTCGAAGCCTTCCACGAGTTCAACTTTCTTCTTACTCGTGATTTGTAGGATATATCCCTGCGGATCTTCCGCCATGCACATCAAGTACCATATACTTTCAGAAAATCATTTCATGAGTATGCATATGCACAATGACCCCAAATCCTCATGCATCTAACTCTTCATGCTCAACATGCATCAGGCCACAAACGAGATCACAACCACACATAATATGCATGGGACACACACAAGGATTACAAAACATAGAGCAAGATGACAAACTCATAACCAATCCATTCATAAGATGTTACAATACCTCGAATAAATTTAACCCTAGCCAACAAGCATCATTCCTAAGTAATTATAGGGTAAACAAGCCTTATTTATATGCTCAAAAAGGGATTTCAAGCCAAGTCAACAAACTAGACATAAAATTATAACATGTTTCAACGGACTTTGGAACTCGCAAGGAACTTGAGAAATGAGCTTAAAGAACGAGAACTTGCATATGAAAATAAAGGGAATAAGAGTTTGTCTTAAATATTTCTTTTAAGTCTTTTAAGTGTCTGATTTTGTCGATATCACAGTTCAAAACTTTTTTTTTATTCCTTCTTGTCTTCCCCAATTACCTCATATCATTTCCTAGGTTAATTCAAGCCTCAAGGGGTTTATATAGAAAAGAAAAATGGCAAAGTGACGTGTTAACCTCAAGGGTAACTAAATACAATTTTGATGATAACAAAAATATTTTTATGATATAAATATATTTCTTTCTCATATAAAAAGTAAATTTATTTTGAATTAAAAGTGGGTACAAAAAATAAATTTATTTTGAATTAAAGGTGGATTGTCTTTAGACATGTTTTCTTGTTTTAATCATTTATGTTTCAAAAGTTTATGTTTGAATTTTTATTTATTGATAAATGCATTTCTTACTTATGAAAAAAGTACATTTATTTTGAATTAAAGGAGAATTACTTTTAGACATGTTTTCTCTTTTTCATACAAAAAAGTAAATTTATTTTGAATTAAAGAAAATTAGTTTTAGATATATTTTCTCTTACTTATGTAAAAAGTAAATTTATTTTGAATTAAAGAAGAATTATTTTTAAACATATTTTTTTGTTTTAATCATTTATGTCTCAAAAGTTTATATTTGAATTTTCAAATCTTGAATTAAAGGAGAATTATTTTTAGACATGTTTTCTTTTACACATGCAAAAAGTAAATTTATTTTGAATTAAATGAGAATTATTTTTAGACATATTTTCTTATTTTAATCATTTATGTCTTAAAAACTAATATTTAAATTTTCAAATCTTGATTTCTCATGCAAAAAGTAAATTTATTTTGAATTAAATGTGAGACATGTTTTCTAATTGTTTGAGAAAGTCTAAACATTTTTTGAATTTTAAATTTCATATTAACCTTTTCTTTAATGGCTAATGTGTTTGGAATATATATATATATATAGTATGAAGGCTCAAGATAGAACAAACTTGATAGAGCATTCAAATAAAAGTGAGAAGGTTCGAAGTGCTGGAGGTGTGCTGGCTGGTGGAATTTTCAACCGTTGGTGACTTGTCTATAATTGTCTCTGGTTGCAAGTTTGTTATTTTTACTCACTTGTTATGTGAATGGATTGTATTTTCTAGTAGTATGCTAGTGATTTTTGCTTAAGCAATGAATTATATGTTGGTTCTAACTCCAATTAAAGACTAATATTGATTTTCCCTAGTGGAATCTCAAACTAAGTCTTGAGAGTCTCAAGCTAAGTCTTGAGAGAAAGGAGTAGGCTCTTTAGAGCCGAACTTTTATAAATTTCTTTTCTTTTGTGTGGTTGTGTGATTATACTATTTTCAATTCTACTACAATCATCACATGTTAATATCACAAATTTAAGAGTTTTCAAAAGAGATAAAATTATTAATTTTTAAAAAACCCAATTTACTCTCATTTTGGGTATTTTTTTGGGCAACTTGGCATTTTGAACACGTGATAACAGTTGGAGGTGGCAGTAGTTGATAGCCACGTGGCGTAAAAAGGCCATGCAGGGCCCTATGTGGCACAGTAAGGCTGCGTGCATGTGGCCTTTCTCGCAAAACAAAGTCGTTTAGGTGTCTGCTGGCTAGAAATAATTCCAGCCAAAATCAGCTTTTGCGCGCACCCAAGGCTTGAACCAGGGACCAGCCTTTTCCCCTTGCATGCGCATGCCACTTCACCTATAAGCCTCCTTAGTTATTATTATGCACATTTTAATCTTAATGTAATCCGTTACCAATTTTCGTTAATTCCACTTAAACCCCAAAAATTTCACAAACTACCAGTTATACCATTTTTCATAAATATAATAAATTCTAATTTCCCCCTTAAAATTCCTTAAACCCACAAATCCTCAAATAATCATAAATAATCACCTCTTTAACAAATTACCACATATCTTATACTTGAACTATTCTAGTTTCCATTTTCTGAACTTTCGCTTCCACCCTAAAATTACCATAATCTATCAGTCACGCCTTTCTTCAGAATATATTAAATACACTTCATTTGATAAAATTACTCAAACCCCCTAATTATCCATAAATTACAATTAAGTCATGGATAAATAGGTTATTATAAATCATTTTCCCCACTTACTCTCTTCTTGAAATTTTTGGGACATTATAGTTCTTCCTTCCTTCAAGGAATTTGGTCCTCCAAATTCTTGTTCACTTTACCTTGTAGGTGCAAATTCATTGTTCTCATGGTAACATCTAACCTTACCGTGAACTGTCCCAGTGCTTGTTGTTAGTTTAAATGATAGTAAATATATCCCAAGAGAGGGGTGAATTGGGATGTGTATAAATTTTCCTTCTTTTAATACCGATTAATGGAAGAGACATAATTTTCAAAATATAGAAGTTATGTTTTGAAATAAATGTTTCTGTTTTAGCAAGTTTTGAAATATACAATATATGTTTCGAAATATACCTTTTCGTTTTTGCTTGTTTCGAAAACTTTAGCTTATATTTCGAAATAACAATTTTTTACAAAGATAATTTCCTTGAGAAAGAGTATACCAAAGATGCTTATGCATAAGAGAAAAATTCGTTTTAATCTTTGGTAGCGATTCTTTTGGAATTTTGAGCAATGAACAATAACGATAAAAAATAAATTAAGTGCACACGATATTTATAGTGTTTTGGCACCCCGCCTAGTTCACTACTTTCAAATCTTCCTACTTGAAGGATTTTTCAATCCCAATCACTTTCACTAGTGAAACAACCACAAGGATTTTACCACGGTTCACCCTAAAACCTTTGTACACAATGAGTTTTGAGGCTCAATTCAAACCTTACAACAAGTCACGAAGTAAATAAAATTTACACTTGTATCAACAATTAAAAACTTACCAATGACTGTACAAACCTCTTGTATCAACTTGAGATGAGGAGAGCTAGAGAAGATACGATTTCTTGTTTCCACTTGCTTTTCATTTTCACATTCAAGGCACAACAATGTGTATGAGTCTTCTCGAGAGCTCAATAAACTTCTTTTTTTCACCACTTGTGCCTTTTTATGTGTATATGTCTTTTTATATATTTCTTTATCTTGAAACACTTGCTATTTATATCAATGCATAGAAATTTGACCGTTTCTAGCCATTAGAGACAAGATTTAAATCCATGTTTCGAAACAAAACTTATGGGGTTTTGAAACATACTAATTTACACAGAGGTTTCGAAACATCCAACTTTTACAGTTGGACTTGCACTTGAGACAACATTAAGTGGGAGACAAAATCTTGCCCATTAAGATTATTTAAAAGATTTCAAATTTCAAATTCAAATTTGAATTTGCTTTCTCAAAAGATGGAAATTAAAAATGTTACAACCCGTTAGTGCGTTTAGATTTAATTGCTTTATTTTTAAATGCAGTATATTTTGGTAAATATGTATGTGTTGGCGTTCATTTAAAGTAATGTGGAAATGAAAGAAAGGAAAAGATTTATATATATGAATATTTAATTGTGTGGGAGTTTGTAATCTATGGATTTGTATTTATTTTAATAAAAGAATTAAAATGAGAATGTGGGGGGTCATTAAGATTTATGAGTAGGGGCATATTTGGAAAAGAGAAAAAAAGGCAAATATTGAATTGGGAAAAGGTGTAGGTGTGAGGCATTTTTGCCTCTTCTATTTGTTCTTCCATTATCATCTTCTTCCTCTCTTCTTTTCTCAAACCTCTTGGAAGATTGAAGCCTTTGCAAATCCAAGATTTTATTGAGGGTTTGATCATCAAGGAAGCCTCAAGGCAATCATCTTTCTCTTCTTCCCGATTTCTCTTAAGATATCTTTTTGTTCATGAAAAGGGAAAACCCTAGTTTTTCCTCAATCCTTCGAAAATAGCCATTGATCCTTTCTTCTGGTTGGATTTTTATCTTCTTTAGGGTTGGGTAGTAAATCCCTAAAGTTTTATGTTGAAAATTTCAAGTTTGGTCAAGAAATATTTTGGCATGGTTTCTATGGGTTTTGAGTCTAGATTGATCCTAGGAAATCTTGAATGGGGCATTGTCTCGCCTCGTATTTCATTGTGAAATGGCAGGTTTTTGTTGTGATAGCCTTACATGCATTGGGTTTGGCCGGACATAGGGTTTTGGCTTGAGATTTGAGGGTTTCCGAAAGGTTTTCTCGGTGTCGAGCGATCTAGTCTCTGGTAAGTCAACTTATGGGGAGCCTAAGTTGACTAAACTGGCTCATTTAGTCGACTAATCTTGTGTCTTGAAATGTGGCTTACAGTCCAGTCGACTAATGGAGATTTGCCTTCTTGGTCCAATCGACTTATCCTTCTGATTAGTCGACTCATCCTTTTGATTAGTTGACTCATTCCTTCGATTAGTTGACTATTTGCATGCCTTAGTTGACTAATTAGTTCCAAAGCCGATTTTCTTTTTCCAAATTCTTAAAAGAGAGGTTTAAGGCCAATTTATTTGGGTTGGGAATGTGTAGCATCAAGTTAAAGTTCCAAGTATCCCATAATGAAAAGCCTATAATCCAAACGATCCCATGGTGGATAAAGTATGAGTTGAGTATTGAAATGAAAATACTGAACTCCCAAATTGTGATTCAAACATTGTGTGTTTGAGTTATTATATTATTGGGGATTAGTGCACTTATTATTTTTGTGCGACAGCATGTCCGCATGGAGGAAGTTAAGTGGATATCCAAATCAAGTCGGTGGCACTTTCCATTTGGGAGAGCTTAGACTCTATATGTCTGACTGGTTGTATCCAGGGCAGGGGTGGACGTGGGTCCACATGGGGGTGGGATGAGGGGTATTGTTGATTATACCGCCTATATGTGAGTGGGTGGTGATATATATATATATATATATGTTCGAAGGTTAGGCGAGTTATATTGAATTGCAAATACCCTAATATTCCTAAGTCATAAATGAATGGGACATGATAAACTAGATGAAAAAACTACAAATGGGGTGTTATGAAATACTTCCACATCATCGTATGCTTTTTCATCTTAGTGTGAATCAATATCCTGATATGATCCACGAATTGTGTTGTACTTATTCTATTGTGATGATTGTAGGAAGTATAGAGCATATTGTTGCATTATTGATCATGTTCTTGTTATTTAATTGTTGGTGCCATTTATTCCATTATTGCTTATTGAGTCTTATGGCTCACCTTATATTCTTCGTCATTTCAGATAAGGGTAAAGATAAGGAAAGCGGCGAGTCCAGCCGTGGGTGACTTCGGGGGAGTCTAACATGTACAAAGCCATCTCAGACCTCTAAGCTTAGTAATAGATTTTGTCAGGGTTATGGATAGTGTAGATTTTGAAATTTATTTTGATGTCCTCTATTTGTGCTGTCATTTTGAAATGTAATTGGGCAATTAAGCCTTGAATCAGATGATCAGATGTATTTTGATGATATGTAGTCAATTGTCAGATGTATTTTGATGATATGTATTTTGAATCAGATGATTAGGGGTTTTATTATTATTATCTTTACGATCATGTTCTATTATCTTGTTTCACGTACCATTCTTGAGTGACCCTTTCACGGAACACCTTTACTAGCAGGTTGCTTCGGGTTACGGGCCGAGACAAAAAATCTTGAGAGGACTTTTAGATATAAATAAGGAATGCAAAATAAATGTAAAATTGAAAAATTGGAAAGAAATTGCCTATCGGGCTTTCTTGAGAAACAAAGCCCGCTGGGATCCCAATGGGCTTTGTTTCCCAAGAAAGCCTAATAGGCTATCTTCATGGACCATGAAACCCGATAGGATATTTCTTGCCAATTTTTTGATTTTTTTTTAATTTTTTCAATTATTTTTTGGGTTCAATTACCACTAAAATGATCTCTTCTTACGTTGCTGGGTTAATTAAATAGAAATTGCACCTCAAACAACTCTACACATCACATTGGATTTTGGTGGAATTGATAGATAATTAAGTGTTCCTTCTATCTATCAAGTGTTTACATTGGACCAAGTAAATGTTAGTATATTTTATAAAATAAAATTTGGAAGTGTAATTCCAAATCAGTGATTTAATTTTTTTCAAATTATTTTGAAATTGGGAAAGAACCCCATTAAAAAAATGTAAAATTGGAAAATTGGAAAGAAATTGCTTATCGGGCTTTGTTTAGCCCGATGGACCCATTGGGCTTTGTTTAGGCTATCTTCATGGACCACGAAACCCAATAGGATATTTCTTGCCAAGTTTTTAATTTTTTTAATTTTTTCAATTATTTTTTGGGTTTAATTACCACTAAAATGATATCTTCTTACGTTTTTTGGTTAATTAAACAGAAAATGCACCTCAAACAACTCTACTCATCACATTGGATTTAAGTGGAATAGATGGATGATTAAGTGTTTTATCTATCAAGTGTTTACATTAGACCAAGTAGATGTTAGTATATTTTATAAAATAAAATTTGAAAGTGTAATTCCATATTAAGTGTTTTATCTATCAAGTGTTTACATTAGACCAAGTAGATGTTAGTATATTTTATAAAATAAAATTTGGAAGTATAATTCCATATCAGTGATATGGTCACTTCATTTGAACTAGATAAAAAGGGATAAATACAAATTTTCAATTTGAGATATGGTCACTTCATCATCGTTGTTTACATTTAATTAATCAAAAATTTCGATAGAGTCTCCCCTGTTTTTGGACAATAAACTTGCATTAGAGACTCAGTCTCCCTGTCCTTCAACAAACTACCGCCACAACCATTTATCTCATCAACAACAAAAAAACACATATCATCAAGCCACATCCTAGGTATACACTCACTACTTCCATCTATTTCAAATCACATCACTTCACAAAGAATACATCGATATGCAATCTATACTACAGTGCTATGTCTATACAAAAATATTCCTATCTGCCTACGAAAGGTACAAGCATCCAGAGTTGGTTGTATTTTCCACTGATCCTCATTATGCCTCAAGATGTCATGGGCGTATTTTAAAATAAGACACCCGTAACTGTCCCTATATTAGGCATAATAATCAATTGAAAAATAATCATATTACAAAAATTCAATTGACTCTATAATAAGATTCACATTGAAATTAATTTACCCGTGCTGTTGCTGAGGCACCTTCTAAGGATCGGTACTCTCCACCTCCCATTCACTATCTGAAGTGGCAATTTGGATTGATTGGGAATAATATGCACTACTCTTTAGCATAATGGGTAGGAGGCTTGCCAATAGTTGAACAGATTCTACCATGATTCATTGGTTGTCCTCATTCGTGGCGTTGGAGTCATATATCACAACTTTTCTATCCTTTAAACAAATATTGACCAGAAACCAATGATAAATCTTATAATTACACGTGACCAAAACCTCCATTTTTAAAAGATGCGTTAGTCGTACGGAAATAAACACATCAATAATAAAATTATTAACACTTATGTAGTCGACTGTCTACCAAGGAAGATTTTCATCAATGCTCCCGTCAACGGAACGTGCCCATTCTTCCAGGACAGTCGCCATATAAGGCACAAAAACTATCCCAGTGTCTTCGTATTTTTTTTCTCAAAAATTTGCTCTAAAGACTTGCAACCAAACAAAATAAAACAGAACAATAATCCAGTTGACAAACTAAATTGAAATGCAACAAGAAAAAAAAGAAGAAGAGTAATTTAAGATGCTTGGAGCACTCATAAATAGCCCGGTCTACATGATAACATAATTCCTATCGTATAGTGGATGAGCACATCTTAAGCAATACATGTAACTATCAATGTGTTCCTCCCCCAACCATTCAGTTTCTTTCTCTATGCACTGGAAGTCGATCGTGGATAGATTGATCACGTAACCAGTGTGACGACTACAATAACCAAGAATTAGAATTTATAAAGTTGATAACGTAGTGTTATTGTAAATGGAAAAAATAATACAAGTTACTTACCAAATATCTTCTTTAGAGGTTATGAACTCAATGTAGCCTTCAGAGGGGTTAAGATCATCATCCCCCACTTGCTCAGGCATTGATGGCACTGCCTCCACGTCTGACTCATTCGCTGGGACATCTTTCTTTCTCTTTTTCGGTTGGATCGGATCAGTGCAAGGAGATTTTAGAAATTACGATGGTTGTTTATCTCGCATAACACGTTTGGTGACCCGAACCACTTCCTCTTGCAACTGTACGAAAAATAACTATTACAACATGCATTTTTAAAACGATATGTAAAATGTATAAATAAAAGCGAATTCAAAACTTACCACAGATGTAGATGTCTGGCCCTGGAAATCGTGATGATCAGGATCTATCTAATCAGCACCTAAGTGCTGCTCATCGCCATCATCGCTGTGAGCTGGCGAATCCTCAATAGACGGGACGCATAAATGAGTGCATAGTGTCGTGATCTATTATCTCATTTGACCCATTTCCTTGTCAAACTGTGTCCTCATCTAACTGATTTCATGTTGTATCCATGTCCTTAACTGATAGATTTTCTATTGCATCCATGGCCTCAACTGACTGATTTTCCCATCTATCCTCTGCAACGTTGCCAACATTAGATCCAACCTCTTGGTGAACTACAAAAGGCAAAAAAATAAAAATAAATAAAAAAATTATTACAAACAATTACAAAAAAATAAAAATAAAAAATATTATTGTAATAAACATATCCCATTCTCATACTGTGCGCGATGCGGATTGTGCTACCCAAATCTTGACATCCTTTCTTCATATACAACCTCTTCCTCTCCCTCCTCATCCTTGTGTATCCTACCCTTCTCCTCCTCATGCCCGCCCTCCCTACCTCTACCCTTCTCCTCATTCCCGCTCTGCCTACTTCCACCCCCCCTCCTCTTCATCCTCACTCCCAATTTTGTAGATGTTGACTCCAACCGAGTGTTAAGGGTTATATGACCTCCAAAAATTCGTCTCCTCCTCAGCATTAGTGGGGTCTAGTGTCGCAAACAATCCTCGTTCTTACAACATTGTATTTTTTAGATAGATATTACATAAACAAAAAGAAATGAGACATTTTAAGTCACATTTACACTTACATTCATCAAACATTCATCATAATTTTTTATTTGTGGCCTTTTATTACACAACCATTTCCTGCACCTAGGAATGGTGACTAATTCGGATAGTCTGACGGCCCATTTATTCTCAACAAATGGGAATGTCTCGATCAACCACCATTGTAAATAGAGCAAAAAATTTTATAATAAAAAAATATAAAACAAATTAAACTAAACAAACGTTAGTAAATACAAATCATATACAATGTATAATGTAATGTAATACAATACGAAAATAGTAATATATTAGTGATTATACCTGAAACGCCCACATGAAACCATAAATGTTGATTTTCTTCCCAACCTTGCTAGTCAGTTTCCCCTTCTTTGTGGTCAAACGAAGGTAATGTAGACTCTGACTATAGATGTATGTCCCCCGAGGGAACGCCTCAAATGCATGTAAATCCTCGACTAGAGTCCACATGAAATCCTCAACATATGCGCGCTTATCATGGCTCATCAATAGTATATTGATCACAACGATGTAAATTAGTTTCAGCACATCCTCTGGTACCAAGTCATTTCTCGTAAGTTGCAATTTTATGTCGTGCCCAGACACGAATCGCTATGGTGGAAATAGTCGTGTCCGTAAGCTATCTACCTCGATTGGCCTCGCTTCAATACTTTCTTTATCAATGCGACCAAACCAAAGTCTACTAATAAGGATGAACTCCCGCCTCCCATACCTGTATGGTGCGTTGCCAATCTCGAACCACATTTCATCGTGGTGAGCACCAGGAAATGTTACCTCCCTAACCAGAACTTGAAGTAGCAGTTGTGGTGCAATCATCATTTGTGATAGAGGTATCTATAAGAAGTGACCTAATAGGCCCTACACGAATCTATCCAACAACGCATACTAGTTGAGAGCCTCATTGTAATGACCCATTATTGGGTCTAGAATTTTAGAATGATATATTAACTTATTTTAGTTATTATATAAGTTGAGCAAATTTGATTCTTAATGTTGAAATAGATCTATGGGCTTGTATGTATGGGTTTAAATTAAATGGATGGGATAATGAGTTGGGCTTCAATTTATTTAAGGCAAGTGGGCTAAGAGTTGGGCTTGGGCCTTTAAGGAAATAGAAGATGGGCCATTTATTTGGGCTTAAGCCCAATACAAAAAAAAAAAAAAACATCCACCATCTACGCATTATTACTTCCCAACCCCCATTTCTTTTTCTTCTTTCACCTTTTCTTTCACTTCTTCTTTATTTTTTTTCACTCCCTCTTTTACTTCTCCTTTCTTCTTTCACTCCTCCTTTTACTTCTTCTTTTTCCTTTTACTCCTACTTTCTTCTTTCACTTCTTTTTTTTTTTACACTTTCTTTTTCTTCCTCTTTATCTCATTTTCTTCTTCTCCCTCCCGACTTCTTCTTCTTCTTCTTATTCTATTCTTCTTTTTCTTCTTCTTCTTCTTCTTCCTCATCTGATACGCATTCTTTTTCTTCTCTACTGCTTCTATTCTATTAAATTTTTTGTGGCAATTGGAGCTTCTGTGCGGGTGCTTCATCTTGATTTATTCATCCTCAAGCAAGTATCATTTCTTCTTCTTCTTTTATTTTTCTCCCCTTCCATGTGTAGCATCTCTATTAATTTTTTTTTTCTATTTACATAGTATAAAATCCCTAAATATTGTGAGTCTATTTGATGTCTCAAAAGGGGTTTGATTCACCCCAATATTATTCTGTGAATGGCATTTTTCACCTCCATTATGATGGGAGTTTGTTCACCTTCTTTGCTCATTGTAGTGTATTTATTGGTATATCTTATATGTGAATGATGTCTGGATAATTAATGTCTATACCCGAATGTCCCATGAAATTATGGAAAAATATCAAGTTAATGTGTGAAAAATTCGGATGCTATAGTACCATACAGTACCTATATAGTATCTCGATACAGTACCTATACAGTATCTCAATACAGTACCATACAGTACTTATATAATATCTCAATATAGTACCTATACAGTATCTCAATACAGTACCTATACAGTATCTCGATACAGTACCACACAGTACCTATACAGTATCTCGATACAATACCATATAGTATCTCGCTATAGTATAATATCGTATTCATACAGTATACATATAGTATCTTGCTACAGTACCATACTGTATCCGTATAGTACCCCGCTACAGTACCCATCCGAAAATTTTTATTAATATTAATTAAACATTTACTTAATGTATTAGAGCGATTGTATGGTGGAAAAATAACAATTTTTGCCATAACATTCTTCAATTGTATTAAATGTATATCGAGAACGAGAATTTAAATTTTACATTGCTGGTAAATGCATACATGTACATGATGCTCATATATATATGTTCTTAGCGCACTTATTATTTTGCGTGGAAATAAAGGGTACCCTAGGAGCGCCTGACGCGGGACGAGGTGGCCATAGCCCGGCAGGTTGTGCTCGATACGTTATGTGTTGATTTATTGATATGATGATTAACGCATATTTTGCTTCGTGGCTTATGAGCCTATGGGATTTATACTTATGATGTATGCACTTGTATGATTATACATGAACAAAAAATTGAAATTTATAATTCTATGAGATATGATTTCCGACTTATATAATTGAATATTGATATGAAGTCGTTGTACACTCCTCTCGGTGTCATCATGATTTCTCTTTCTTCATACTGCTCCTTTGTACTAGAAGTTGCTGAGCCTTGTGGCTCACTTGATCTTCTTATGCCATTCCAAGTAAAGGTAAAGCAGTCATTAAGGGCGAGTCCAGTGGGACTACAACCCAAGGGTAGTGGTGTACAGAGGCACTCAACTCGGAGATCCTAGTTGCGTTTTGGTGAGGTAGATTGATGAGATTTTAAATTGTTGTTTTACATTAGAGCCTCATATTCGGTTTGTATGGCCTAAGAGCCTAGATGTATCAACATTGGTTTGTAACGAAAGTTATTGATATTTCGCTGCGTGAAAATAGATAAATGTGTGTGTTTATTATGAGGTATTGTTCTATATCATCCTTGTGATGACCTCCTTTCGAATGTCCTATGCTAGCTGGCACATTCGGGAGTGGGCCCTTACACTCATGAACTGCCACAAGGTGCTTGATCTCACAATAAGTAGTGAGTCGAGTTCTCTATGGTATTACTCGGTGAGTGTGAACATAAATAAATTCCCTAGTCTATTGATAAACCATTGGCAAGAAAAAGAAAAAAAATAATATAAAAAATTAAAATAAATTAACAAAGAGTCAAATAAAAAATTTGAAAAACATTAAAACTAATATAAGAAAAAAAAATTTAATAAACTAATTGAGAACATGTGATAAAAATGATAGTAAAAAAAGTTAATTTAAAATTGTTTAGTTGCCCAACCAAAACATATGTAAACCAATCATTGATGCCATTAGTTTTATTAATTATTTGTGGAGATTTTTTCTTAGAATTAGGAAAATAAATTCAAATTTGAAATTATATTTTTTTTCCTTAATTCTGTATTTGTATAACAAGACAAAGAAATTAAAACTTGGAATTAGATTTTTTTTCATTATTTTCCTATATTTGTATGACATATATTTTTTTCTTTTGTATTCAAACTTGTATTTGTATTTTAAATTATTTATTTTTGTATTCAAACTTGTATTTGTAATTTAAATTATTATTTTTTTCCTATTTTTCTTCTGTATTTGTATAATTGTCACAAGTTATTTGTATTTGTATCTGTATTTGTATGAATATTGTTACAAGTTATCTGTATTTTATCCTATTAATAATAAGTTTTTTTTAATTTTCTTCTAAATGTTAAATTATTTGACATATAAGGCCCATCGAGCCGAATCCTAATCGGGCAGTCGATTCAGCCTGATAAGGCCCTACCGGGCCTAATTGTGCCAAATGGCCCGATAGGGCTCGGCTTCGAGACCTATTGGGCCAAATGTGGCCCGAGAGGTTTTTAAAATCGAAGCCCTATCGGGCCTTGGCTTGATAGGGCTTCGAACGAAAGCCATCATCTTCCTTGTAGAAGATGTTGAGAGAGGAAGCTCGACGTCGGGCTTTGTGGGGTGATGCCCAACGTTAGACGTGACGCCCCGACGAAGCCCGACGGTGGGCTTCGTCGCAAACAACGAAGCCTAATGTCGGGCTTCATCGCTCATTTCGAGCGAGACGCCCCGACGAAGCCCGATATCCAGGGCTTTGTTTTGCTCGTGATGAAGCCTAGTTATCAGGCTTCGTCGAGAACGAAGCCCTCGACGGTGGGGCTTAGTTTGCTACAAAGCCCGATGACTAGGCTTCGTCGTCGACTACATAGGCGAACCGACGATCAAGTCCACCAGCACCAGCATTAACAAATCTACACCAAAATCACACAAAAAAACATATCTTGTTCAACGATGATAAGATCGACATCGGTGGTAACGGTGGCGATTAGTCACAATAGCGGTAACAACAGTTGTCACGGCGGCGGTAGTGAGAAAGATACAGGTGAGTTAAACTGGTTGTGATTGTGAAGGTTGGGTAAGGGTATTTTAGTATTTGCATAGTTTTGTGGGTTTAAAGTGTCTGTGGATATTTTGGTATTTAACTTTTTTATTTCTTTTTGATTCTTTAAATAGAATTATGGTCAAATATGAGAAAATGGGTATATGATGCAATTAGTTTGTTTGAAATGTTATTTATTTATTTTTTTTTAAAAAAAGTGGTTAAGAAGGAATTTTGTTCTTGTGGGGTGGCTAATTTTTTCAATTTCCACATTGTTTTATTTGGGGCCTAAGATGGAAGTGTGCCATTTTATTTAGTGGAAATTGCAAAAATTAGCCACCCCACTATATGATCTGTCAGACTCCATGATGGAAATTGGTCATTTTCTTAAAAATCAAATCCATGATTTGTCAGACTCACCATTCCCAAATCCAAAAGTGATAGGATAAATCATCTCCTCTCTATCTTTGCAAGTGGCAACAAAAATTATCCATTTGTATTTACCTTTTAAATGGGTGGCATCAACAGTAACAACCGGTCTTATTTAAGACCGAAAATCCTGAAGCAAAGCTCCAAGAGCAAAAAATGAATACAAAAAATGATTATTTTCATTTGTCTCTATTGCCATGATAGTGTCGGGATTTGTTTCTTTCAACATATGAAAATATGAGGGTAGCTGCTGAAATGACTCATCTGTATTGCCATAAACAAGTCTCTTTGCATGTTGTAAATACCTCTAGGTTTTAGTGTACATGATCTATACACCATCATGCTCAAACAACTCTCCCATTAACATTGTAGGTGTATATTCACTAATTACCACACGTTGTGAGAACAAACTCCCGATGACAATAGCCTTCACACTCTGAAAATGTGAATTGTAGGTGTTCGGACTACATGTGTGACCCAGCATAAACTTCACCATATGGCAAAACGTACAACCAGGTCTGCATCTTGTATGAAGCAAAAACTTGCAATTCACATCTTTGCAACCGGCCTCAAATCGAATCATGCACGAACGTCTGATTCGATAGTTTATCTTCACATCAACACAATATTTTCCAAATGCCAAAATCAGTTCCTTTTTACTTTTAAATAGTGCGTTTGGGTAAAAAAAATCACCCTGGTAGGGAATTAGCACTTCGGGTTGCGTTACCTCAATTGCATAATTTTCTTCACTAGGAACGACTCAGTTTCCATGTAAAGGGTTGTTCTCAAATTAAGAATCTGAAAATCTTACTTCTGGATACTCTGGACTGGCTCCTCCTTCATCACCACCACTGCTATCATCACTATTATTATCTGTTTCATTATCACCATCATCATTTGTGTGTGAAGCATCATTTGACAAACCAGCCGTACCATATGTACTAAAATCATCTTTCCACAGTGGACTACGTGCTGATGTAAGTGGAATGTCAACACCTGCATCCTGATTACCACCACTATATGAAGGAAATTAGTATTGAGGCTTACTTTGTATGTTACAAACTCTAGCATCTTTACGAATCATATCAACATAAATCACTTTATATTTACTTCTTTCGTACATAACAAACTCAACACCATAGTCGTCCTTGATAGGGAGCTTAGTGGCTGGAAGACTGCATGATGGTTCCATTAAAAAATGAATGTTGATGTCGTATCTTGTTTTATCAATTCCCATCACTATGTAAATAATATCAGTTAATTGAGTAAAAATCGTATTCTTATTAGCCATCATACACGTCTTATTACCCCTAGTGTACTTATCATCATTCCATTCTCCGTTCCACATAATTACCGACGACACTTTATCCATTGTTGTAAGATTCAAAATAAGAGATAATTTGTATAACTTAAATACATGATTTTTTACTTACAAAATAATAATTTTATTATTAATATAATATTTTCAAAAGTTGGGCCTTGTTGTCATCGGGCTTAGTTGCCCGACAAAGCCCGATGAAGGTGTGTCACTTCTAAAAATTTTGATGATAGTGTGCATTTTCTGAATTTTTTTTTTTCACACAGATCTGCAATGAATATTTACCAAAAATGTTTTATTCACAATTAGAACTATTCTACACAACTTTAATAAGCAATGTCAACACAAAAATACTTTTGAGAAATAAAACAAATATAAATTAAAATCAATATCTTGAATGCTTGTTGGAGAGAGAATTTTCTCGTGAATGCAGCTTCAACGAGGTTGCTGCGATGATTGATGAAAAAGTTAAATGACCTAACAAGCAAAAGATTGAATGTCGGAAGAATGGTTAAGTTTTATGATTTCAACAATGGAGAGAAGAAAGTAAGAGCGTGAAATATTGGAAGAGAAGAGAGAGGGGAAAGGTAAATGAAAGAGATAAAGGTATTTTGGTAAATGAGACTAAGGGCAATGTGGGCTTTTCATTTTAAAATTTCATTAAGGGTATTTTAGATATCTTATATAAAAGTGGTTATAGAGTACAATTAGTTTGTTTGATTGTACAAAAATATTTTTTTTTTTGTGAAGTGGTTAAAAACAAATCTATTATATTCATTTAGATTAATTATGAATCTGTCCGTAAAACAACACCCACACATATTTAATTCATTTTAAGCCTAATGGCTTTAACACAATTTATAAATGAATTTCAACTCTTCAATTTTATTGGGCCTTTTAACCCATGGCCCAAATCCATTATCCACACAATCATTCTTTAACTATTCACCATATATTGATTCTAAAAATAAGGTTGCGTTCTCTTTGCGTTTTCAATTTTCAGTGTTAAATTTTAAATTTATTTTTAGTTTTCTGTTTTGATAGTCTATTTTCAAAATTTTGAAAATGTATTCTTTTGTCATTTTAAAAAATTATTTTTTAAAACAAAAAATTAGAAAATACGTTTACTTTAGAATTTTGAGAAAAATTATTTTATGATATTTTATTCAATAAATTTGATTATTAAATGATAAAATTAACACTTTTTAATAAAATTTTACTATTAAAATAAAATAATAAATTTGATTAATAAATTATTCACATATGAGTAATAATTTATATTAAATATTATTATAATATGTGTAATATACTTAATAATATACTATATGTTATCCTAAATTTTTCATTATAATATAGATATATTATATTTTTTAAATTTTAAATTTAATAATAACTTTTTTTCCCTTCTTTTCTTTTCTAGAGCTAAAACATGAAAAATGAATTGTATTTTCCATGTTTTGGACTTAGAAATTGTTTTGCCTGAAAACAATCAAAACAACATTTGTTGTTTTGAGTTTTCTTTATAATTCTTTTTCTATTTTTAAAAATACATTTTTTAAAATAAGAAAGTAAACGCATTTTTATTATTTTAGAAATTAAAAACTAAAAATGGTTTGAAACAAAAAAGAGAATGCAGCCTAATATTTTCACTAATGTAACTTTTTCGCTAATGGCCTCTTAAACCCAATATTTCAAATATCAAATCCAACGGTTAATATCCTCGTATAAAAATAATTAGTTCCAACATTTAATTTTAATGATGCCCTCAAAATGTGAACTACAAAATAAAATTTTAATAATACTCTATACTCACTAACGAGTCATTACACTTTCAGATTTGTAAGCAAATTTATCAAAGGTAAGTTTGAGTCGATCTTCCCAATCTTTCTATCATATTAATTTTCGAGTGACCTCACGGCCTCTCGTCACATTAGTTCCTTAACAAAGTCTTTTACTTTAGTCTCTCGCAAGTCTTTTTGAGTCTCTTTTGGATCTTTTGCTAGTCTCTCGCGAGTCTCTCGTAGGTATCTTGCAAGTTTATAGCTTAAGTCACTCACAATCCTCTCATTTAGGTTTCTTAGCCACTCGAACTCGTGTCTTTTAGTCTTAGTTTTTCAATGACTTCATACATCTATGATTTATTTTTGATAGGTTTTTGGACATTTTTTTTTGGGTTTGGATCTATCCATCGGGCATAGACCCACTTTTTTTATACAACAGTGTTGAATCTCAATTCATATAAAATTAAAACTAAGCTAATAAAAATTACTAAGTTAAATAAATAAATAAATAATCTATAAATGAAGAGCAATGAAAAAAAGTCCGTTCAAAAGAGAGAAGATTGACAAACAATAAGAGGCGGACCAAACACATTAAACGCAAACCGCGTACTTTATTAGCGTGTGCGTATATCTGCGCGTCCGACGTGGCTACAGATTATTGGTTCCACCGACGGAAATTTACCTCTCCAGCAACCCACGCTATAACATCTTCTCCTTTTCTTCCTAACTTCCGTTCTCTCTCTCTCTGCCCCCCAGATCTAGGCCTGCAAGTCCCCGATCCGCAAGCAAACGTCGCAAATGGCATCTTCTTCGCCGGCCCTCCTTCCGATCTCAAGTTCCCAGCCCACTTCCGCCACTTCTGGCGGCGGATCCGTCCAGTCCCAGCCTCCGATCGCCACCCCGGCCTTCCGCGCGTTCATCTCCCACATCTCCGACACCGTCCGCAACGGCCTCTCCCAACGCCGCCCCTGGGCCGAGCTCGTGGACCGCTCCGCCTTCTCCAAGCCGGAGTCCTTCTCCGACGCCTCCCTCCGCGTCCGCAAGAACTATTCCTACTTCCGCGTTAACTACCTCTGCTGCCTCGCCGTCGTCCTCGCCGTCTCCCTCCTCACCAACCCCTTCGCCCTCCTCCTCCTCGTCGGCCTCCTTGCCGCCTGGCTCTTCCTCTACCTCTTCCGCCCCTCTGATCCGCCCCTCGTCCTCTTTGGCCGCACCTTCTCCGAACGCGAAACCCTAGGCCTCCTGATTGTGTCCAGCGTCGTCGTGATCTTCCTCACCAGCGTCGGATCTGTCCTCATCTCCGCTCTCATGGTTGGTATGGCCATTATATGTGCCCACGGTTCTTTCAGGGTCCCGGAGGACCTCTTCCTAGACGAACAAGAACCTGCTGCCACCGGATTCCTCTCCTTCCTCGGCGGCGCCACCTCCAACACCGTGGCTTCTGCCGCATCCGCTGTTGCAGCTCGCGTCTAATGACCATTTTGGTAAATTCGCGGTCGTCTCAATCTATTCCGATGTTTTTTTAGTAGATATCTTGTAATAAAGGATTGAAATGATTCGATCTCTCCATACTTGTAGGGTGGATATATAATAGTCTTTTACATTGATGCATGCACGTTTTGATGCATTTTGATTCATCGGTTACTTGAATTTTTTGTGTTATTCGTTGTTCTTAATATGTAATACTGACAAATCAATACAGAATTGTTCTTGTAATATGATTTTTTTTTTTCTGGTGCCTTTTGTCATACAAAATTGTGATTGTTGTCGTCCCTAAAAAAATATGAAATCTTTGACTATGCAGCAAATATTTTTAGGTTGACTAACATTGATACTGACACTGGCAATGGTAATTAGATGGAGTTTTTGGTAATTGAAAAAAAGCATGCGTCCCTGATGGAAACATGGTGGAATGAGATTTTGAGATGGATTAATGTTGGGTGAGGGAAGAGAGAAAATAAGAGGTAAAGGGCTTTCAGGTGAAGTTGGCTTCTGAATGACTCCTCCTCAAATACCTTTTAAGGTCAAGCTTTGAAAGTCTCAGGCTGGTTGGAATGCTCAAGTATATGCCATAGATGGGTTGATTAATATGTTTCTTTGGTACAGATCAACAGTGGAAGAATGTGATGCGGTTGTCACAGGAGGCATGTATCAAACAAATCCCACTGTTTTTTTTTTTTTTGGGGGGGGGTGTTAATTAGATTGAAACTTCCTTTTATGTGATGTATAGGCTTTTTGAAAGTTGAAGATGGAGAGGACCAAAACATGAGCAATGGGTTGGTGATTTCTTCAATATTTTACATATGTCTGAGAGACGTGGATTGTTAAATTATCTGAGAGTTATAGTTGAATGTTGAGATAAAAAGGGTATTAGGTGAGCGGGATTAAGATATGATATGTTGCAGAGAAGGGGGCAGATTGAGATTTGTAAGGTGCAGTCTGATTATAGTTGTGTGTATATGCATTCAGGTGCGCCAAGCAGACAGGTGCTTGGAACTTAGCCTAATTGTTCGCTGCTGTTTGAAGAAAACGATTTGTATTTCAGATCAGGGGGCTCTACTAGTTGCGTGATAATGTTGCTGAACAAGGATTTGTTAATTAGTGTTTGCCTAATTGCTCTCACTTAAAAATGTTTTTCTTTTTGCTTCTGTTTTTTCCTAGGGGTACTGGGACCCTCCTCCTGTTGGGAAGTAGTTCTCTTTTGTTACTATTATATTCTTTTGGAATAATAAAATACTTGGGTTTTAAGTAAACTAAGAATTAGTTAAATTGTAAAATGTTGGATAATGTGATACAATCTTAATTCATACACTAAATTTAACCAAGCATTTTTCCGCGTTTTAGGCTTATTATGGGAGCAATTTGTAACAGATTTGTTGCTATGCTTTTTAGGGTGCAAGGTCAGCTGCTGCTGCTTGGGGGTGGGGGTGGGGGTGGGGGTGATATAAAAAAATGGGGGAAGGGGGGACTGGTCTCTACCTGTGCCTGTATTCATATCTTTATTTTTGTTTTCACAGATTACAAAATATTTTAATCTGTGAAATTAGAATATTTTGTTTAACCTCTATTATCTGTATTTATAAGGTAATTGATACCTAACAGATACTCGTATATTTGATAAATGTTAAACATTCATTATTATTCATAATTTATGTACAATTATACGACTGAATGTTAACATTAATCAACTATGTACTTGAGAATTTCTAAAATTGTATCAATTTTTATAATAATGCTATCAAATTAAAAATTAACAGACGTCCACAATTTGTCAACATCAACTTTGATTGATTCTCTAAATCTAGAGAGGCAAAGGTGTACATGTCAACCCATTTTTTTTAAAAAAAAAATAATAAAAATTGTAGTTTAATTTGCCAACTTGGAACTTTGATTTGCCTTTTTGTTTGCAAATTTTCCTTCCAAATGGGCTAACAATACGGTTGCCCTTTTAGCTTTACAAGTCATATACTGAAGTGGACTCTTTTAAGTTTTTTTTTTTTTTTTTAAATTTTGATAGCATATATAATACTATATTATATTAGAATTAAGGTATGTACATAAAACCCTATCTATTTTATATATATATATATATATATTTTATAAATACCTAACATCTGGGTATCAAAATTTGACAGCACCCATATCCATATGACAAGATCCGACGGTATAAAAAGTGAGGTGCAAAGGCAAAGGCGGGGATGGGGTGTAAATAACAACGATCTCCCATGCATGCCTTAATGTCTTTGGTTGAGTGATTAATTATCGGCTATACCTTTGAGATCAACACATGTGCTCTCTCAATCGCTGGATTATACTTGTGGGGACAATTACCAGCTATACCTTGATCATAACACTGGACAACCACAGCAAACTTCATATTTTATGAACTCCTTTACTTCATTGAGAACCCCTTTTTAATTTGTTAAATGAACTTAAAAATATTTTTTTTTAAGTATAGCCTTTGAAGCACTAAAACGTCTCAGAAACATCGTTTTGATGCTTCTAAATCGTTTTCTACTTTGAAAATGAAAAAAATGGCCTAAAAAAGTTTAAGGCCATTTTTGTGATTTGTGAAACATTTTGGAATCATTTCACAAATTACATAAAATAACTAAAAACGAGTTTTCGATAGCTAAATGTGGCAAAGAATGAGAATATAGCAATAAAAAGAGGGGTGTGTAGTGGCGGTGAACGGCAAGATAGTGAGAGGGGTCGGCGATGAGAGACAGTTGCTAGAAAAAAAGAGAAATAGACACGCAACGACAAGTGAAGGAGAGGGAGAAAATGAGTTTCTTTAAAAGAGAAATATAGATGTATTATTTATGTAAGATAAATAATATAATATTTGATATATATATGTGTTAAATAATATATTTATAAAATTATATTTCCAAAAAAACTTTTTTTTTTAATTTACACTTTATCCCGTTTCTTATTTGTTTAAAAAATATATTTTTTTCATATCATAAACGTTTTTTTCGTATAACTTAAAGTATAACAAAATCATCCTTGAAGACTTGTTCAGTCCCATAAAACACATTACAGGGGCCTCAAATATTTATGTTTAGGGTCCGATGGATACATAACCCAATTCTCAAAAATATATATCAACCATATAAATTTCCTTAAAAGACATTCATAGAAGCGCAACTTATTTTTAAGTTTTAGCATTTCTGACCTTTTAATTGGCGTATAAAAAACGTTTTAAGTACGTGCTGAGTTAAGAAAACTCTGTAAACCTCGTCATATATGGGACCCGCATATCATGAACATGCATAGACCAACTGTCAAAATCATACTTAGCCATTAACTTAAAGGTGGTAGCCCCTCCTTGGATGGATGGGATATCCCTTCACCTTCACCTTCACCTTCACCTTGTGGCCCTTAATTTGATTTTCTGTGGGACGATAGCCCTCATTACAAGACACATACAGCACAGCACAGCACAGCACAAATATGCCCTTCTACCATGATGATGATATACATCCAACATAAATAACAGCGGATCACATTATTATTTTGGGCATTCTCCAGCCATTCCATAGTACTCCATCAATGTTATATGCATATGAGACGAGTGTGAGTACTTACACTGGATAGTATTATTTTGAGTCTAGAAATTAATCCACCAAAATAGTTTGTTTGAGAACCTACATCAAGCATTTAGACCACCCAAAAATACTATGCATTAACATCAAATTATCTCACAATACCAAGAACAAACCACCAGCTTAGGTAGTTTTCTTACCTAGTTGAGAATCTTTTAAAAAATATATATTTTAAAACACCATGAAACCTTTGTCGAGCTTTTCTCAGACTCGATCTCATGATATTTCTAGGATAAGTTGTAAAGTAGTCCCACGCTCAAATGTTTACTTTTATTTTGAAATCACCAACCTAAGAATTTGTTACAAGGATTGTTGCCCTATCCCTTGAACAGTCTTGTAAAAAGATTGAGATTCCAATTTAATATATAAAAATTGAGATTTCAACTAAAGTTGTAAAAGCTAGGGTTATAGCTTAACTTGCAAAATTTAAAATAGTTAGTGAATTATTGAAATCTTTAATAAAAAAACTAAGGTAATTGGTCGAACCATTATAAATATTATGTGTTGCAATTTTTATTTCCTTTGTATTTGATTTTCATATACTGTGCAATTATGGTTTTTCATTTACAACATTGTTTTCAAGGGTTCAAAAGGGTAAATAGTTTTTGTACAAGTATTTTATTAAATGAAAAAGTTTTTGAAAGGTTCAATTCACCCCTTTTGAATGTATACTCCTAGATTGCACTTTCACCTAGTAATCACTTATGAAAAGGTTTAGTCAAATCAATTAACTTTCTTATCAATTTGGGAGGGGGTCATGAGATATTGATAGATGTCAATCATGATGCATAAGTATAAATTGATTATTTTGAGAATTAATGATAAAGTAACAGGGTTTATTTTATATAATCCTAATTTCAATTATGAATTCATTTTATATTTATTACCAATTTGATAAGAACCTAATGGATTACATGCAAAAAGGAAATTAAGTGACAAATTAATTCAGATATTAAGTAAAGACTTAACGAAAATTATTATACATATTTCTCGCACCACTTCTTATTGGTTAGACTCAATCTAATAGGCCGGCCCAATCGCGTAAAGCTCAGTGGGCCCAGTCGAACTTATCAGGGCAAGTTCATACATCGCTGAAATCCGAGCTCAGATCGCTGAATCAAGCGAACTCCCAGCGAGCTCTTAGTGATATACCCAACGAGCTTCCAACAATACTTCTACCTTGCTGGCCTAACCGTTCAGCTTGCCAGTCAAACTATTTAACTCGCATAACAACATTGCTGTTGAATAACCGGAGACACGGACCCACCTACTTTATCTTATGCAAACCAGATTCCTAGTAATACGGAGCCTACTCCCGATTTTATGGAATTGATAAGGACATTTTGTCTTCATGATGCCATTTTTTCACTTTCAAAAATTATGTAATTGTAAACACCCCTCACTATAAATAGGGATCAAAAATACTATTGTAAGAAGGAGAACAACAATAACATACAGTTACTCTATCAGAATAACCAGAGAACAGTTGTGGAGTAGTCATTGTTCTGGCTGAATCACGTAAAAATTTCTATGTCTGTTCTATTCGGTTTCTTCTCTTTGTATTTTGGGCTTATATCCTCATTGTGGGCCTACGAATCACGGTCAGTTGAATATGAACTTTGACATAAACTAATTTGATAATTTATTTATTTAATATATGATATTTAAATAAATGAACAATGATTTACAAATTATGCACTTATTATTTAAATAAACGAGGCTAGTGGTGTAATTACATACACTAAAATGGTACTTAAGCAAATGCCTTTGAGCATAAAGGGGTGGAAGGTTAAATACAATTCTAATTAGGTTAGGATTATAACCTAACCCTAGCATTATGAAGACCCCTTGTGCCTCACTTTCAAGCAAATTTTTGTAACATACTTCCAATAAAAAAAAAAAAGTAGCAAAGAACTATCATTCTTTAAGCTTGAAAATTTGCTTCTAGTTAATGAGTTCGACCTAGAGATGATTTGCGTGTGAATTTTCATTGAAGGTTGGGCAATTGTGTAACTTGATTTAGCGAAATCAAATTCAATAGAAAGCTCTTAAAAAGTAACCCATCATTTGATCCTTTTTATTTTATTATATGCACAATAAATATAACGATCAAAGATTTGTATGTTGATGTATGTGAAGCATAACTAATTAATCTCGATATATAGATGTACATCTTATCATCAAAACATAATACATTACATATGATAGCATGCTCTCTATATCTTAACTTAAAAACTACACTAATGGCCTCCGAATCAATTGAAAATGCAGAGAATGCAAGTCTACAGTCTTTATAACTCGATAAGAATGCCATATATACATACCATGAATACACCTTCTTTGGGAAGTGACCTCTAAGATCACCCCAATGGCAGAAGTCCCTCTTGGGCAACCTTGCTATACCATCATTCATTCATGTCAAGTGCTATAATAGTTGCCCCCAAAGCGTAGATCAACTGGTTAAAAAAAAAAAGATATTAAGGTGTTATTTTTTGGGTCCTAGATTCCATGTTCGAATCCTGATCAGGAAATAGTTTAGCAGGCAAGGAGCGACCCTAAAAAATGAAAAATGTTTACCGCCCTCATGTCTGTGATTGTGCTAGGGGTCGAAACATGCCTGCTAGATTCTCTAATTTACCTCTATTGTTGAAATCGTGGGGTCGAACAACGGGGGACGCTCGTGATGATGTGTTAATCAAAAAAAAAAAACTGTCCATAACAGTTACATAACATGGAAAAAAATAAAAAAATGCACCATGTAATTACATTCATGCTACAGTGACAATAAAGAGGTTTAATGGAAGATTTGCAGTGTTTTAAGCTTCCAAGCACCAAGAGTTGTACCTATAGGTTGTTGTTGTTCACGCCTCTCTTTAGCGACCTCTTCTTATCTTGAGGAGATTTGTCTAGACTTTTTATAATACCCAGCAATTACCCAATTTGCCCCTACTTGATGCCCTACCAGTCCCTTTCATAAGGGTTTTATCTTGACCCAGTCTTTAGGGCAAACAAACATCAAATTCAACCCTAGTTGCTTTTCTCTAGGTTGCATTGAATTCCTGTACGTAGTGGTCCCCTCTATCTTACATGCCTTATTTTTGCCTCCTTTCATTCTCCAGATCTGTCCATAATAATTCTTAAAAGACACTAACGGGAAGATTTTTGGTCATTACATTGGTTTAATTAGCACCTCAATTAATTAATTAGTCATTTTTATTTCTCTTATCCTAACTCTCTTTATTAGTCAGTCACATAACCTCTCTATCAATTAATTAATTAATTAATTAATGCAATCATCATGGATCACCTTAATTGACAACCTTTTACATGTAGCCCACAGTCCAAGTCGACCCAAATATTGTAAATAAAATATATTGCCAAAAACTCGTGGCTCTATTAATAAAGTCTAATTCCAAACTTGTCCAATGTGGAGGATATAAGTCCTGACCTTTTTGTGATTTGTTCGACCAAAACTTGAATTTGTCCATGAGCAAGACAGAGTTTTGGTGTTTTAATTTTGATTAACTAAGGCAGGGCTCTCATGTCTCTCCATCTTTGATCGATTGAAGACCACCTTTTAGTATATTTTAATCAATCTTCTTTCTCAAACTTGATTCTCCATAATCATTTCCATGTAGTAAAAATGCAAAAGTTGAGTCAAAAAGACCTAAAAGTTAACATATATAGTGATTATTGGCTTTAAAAAGTAAATTAAGGGGGGGGGTAACTTAAACTAAGAAAAAGAAAAAGAACAAAATAATGATTCTTGTTTATTTATTGTTATTGTAATTTTTCTTATATATAGTTTGAATTGAAGTAGTGCGTGTCGTTTCCCTCCTAATTTGTTAAAAATGAGAACTAATTCACTGTATTATTATTATTATTATTATTATGAGCATAAAATTAGGAATTAAACAGATTTTGTATTGTATATTAAATGGATGGTGTGAGTATTATTTGTTATTTTAGTTTCATTGTTAATTAAAGTCCTTAAAGAGAGAATGCTCTACTGCTGTGCTGTGAGTCTGTGAGAAGAATAAGGAAAAGTTAGAAAGGAAGAAGATGAAGGTTTAGAGGCATTCATTCATTCATTTTTGATATATAGATGCAACTGTAAGCAAGCAAGCAAGCGATGGGGGTGGGTGTCTCTCTCTGTCTGTCTCTGTCTGTCTGTCTGTCTATAGATAGTTAATGAAACTCGTTACCATCCATCCATCCATCCATCCATCCATCCCTGCTTGCTTGCTTATCACAATTAAACACACTCAAATATATATATTTAGCGGCTTCAAAAGGACTGACTGACTGACTGTCTACAAGGAGGGAAGGAAGGGAATACCATACATACATTTACCCAGCCAGCTGAGCTGGACATAGAGAATATGATGCCGTATCTACTCGTTATTATTGTTTCTTTCTATCTGGGTCGGGTCGGGTCGGGTCGGGTCGATCCTTGCACGCATCCGCATTTGTATTCGCGGATTACTACTAAATACATGTTATTTGTGATGATGCCGTGTATTACGCTTACGCGGTTATATAATATTATATATATAGAAAAGAAAATAAAAGAAAAAGGCCCCACCAAAATGTCATTTAGCCGTTAGGAAGGAAGGTCCGTGGTCGTGGTCGTGGGTCAAGGGGTAAGGGCAAAGCGCAGGCCATTTAGCCGTTAGTATTTATTTATTGGATCCTTCCTTCTCATCTGATCTTACCTGAACCCCCAAAAAAGTAGCCGTTAGGGATCAACGGGTGGCAAAGACTTTTCTTTCTGCCAGTCCTCTCCCCACTATTCTTCTCCTTATTCATCTCATCCACTGTTCTCTTCCTTCCCAACACAACAACAACAACAACAACAACTAGATATAGAGAGAAAGCGAGGGAAAGAGAAGGAGGAGCAGAGGCGTTAGAGAGTCAGTCTCTCTCTCTCTCTCTCTATCTCTCTCTTTTCTTCTTTTTCTAATTTTACCTACTTGATTTTGGGTGGTTTGATTCATCAGTGCTCTTCAATTACCAAGTAATTGGTTCAGTTCAATTCGATTCGGTTTTGGTTTTGCATTTGAGCTAGCTAATGGCTCAATCACGGCGATACCCATTTCGTAACCTCCTGCTGCTCTTGTTTGTTCGTCTGCTACTCTTCCTGGTCTCCAGTACTTCTTCTGCTTCAGCGCAGCGGTGGGATGGGGTGGTTGTCACCGCGGCGGATTTCCAAGCTCTCAGGGCCCTCAAGAACGAATTCGTTGATCTCAGAGGGGTTCTCAGGAGCTGGAACGACAGCGGCTACGCCGCTTGCTCCGGCGGCTGGGCCGGCATCAAGTGTGTCAAGGGGCAGGTCATCGCCATCCAGCTTCCCTGGCGAGGATTGGGCGGCCAAATCTCCCCCAAGATCGGCCAGCTTCAAGCTCTCCGGAAGCTCAGCCTCCACGACAATCTTCTCACCGGCGCTGTCCCCTATTCCCTCGGCCTCCTCCCGCATCTCCGGGGCCTTTATCTCTTCAACAACCGGCTGTCCGGCTCCATCCCTCCTCCCATCGGCAACTGCCCCGCTCTTCAGGCTCTTGATCTCAGCAACAACCGGCTTTCCGGCACAATCCCTCCCAATCTTGCAAACTCCACCAGGTTGTACAGACTCAACCTGAGCTTCAATTCCATCTCGGGTCCCATTCCGGCAAGTTTTACCAAATCCTTTTCTCTTTCTATCCTCGCTCTCCAACACAACAACCTCTCCGGTTCCATCCCCGATTCCTGGGAAGCATTTCAACTTCAAACCTTGACGCTTGATCATAACATGCTCTCTGGAAGCATCCCATCTTCTTTGGGCAAGATGGGCAGCCTTGAAGTGCTTAGTTTGAGTCATAACCAGATTGATGGTGCCATACCAAATGAATTAGGCAATCTCTCAAAGCTTCAACTACTTGATTTATCGGATAACTCCATTGATGGGGGCTTTCCAGCCAGTTTATCCAACCTCCATTCCCTTGTTTCTTTGAGTCTAGCAGACAATCGTGGTCTGGGTAATCAAATCCCGGACGCCATTAACAGATTGCAGAATCTTTCAGTCCTAAACTTGAAGAACAACCATTTCAATGGCCATGTTCCGGCTACTATCGGGAATATCTCCAGCATCACCCAACTTGATTTGTCTAGTAACAATTTCACCGGAAAAATTCCAACTACACTTGAAAACTTACCCAGCCTCTCTTATTTCAATGTTTCCTACAATAATCTTTCGGGCTCTGTTCCACCTCTTCTTTCTAAAAGATTTAATTCGAGTTCGTTTGTGGGGAACTTGCAACTCTGTGGATACGATTCGTCAACTGCGTGCCCGTCTGCCCCGCCCCAAATTCCTCCATCTCCATCGCCGGAGAGTTCAACTTCAACGCATCACCACCGCAAACTGAGCACCAAGGACATAATCCTCATAGCAGCCGGGGCTCTCCTTCTGGTTCTACTGCTGCTGTGCTGTATTCTGCTCTGTTCCCTGATCAGAAAAAGAACAGCCACAAAAGCAAAGAAGGGCAAGGCATCGGGTCAGGCAGCGGATGCTGCAGGAGGCGAGAAGCCGGCGCCTGCAGTCGGGGCTGAAAGTGAATCGGGTGGCGAAGCAGGTGGAAAACTAGTCCATTTTGACGGTCCATTTGTGTTCACAGCTGACGATTTATTGTGCGCAACCGCGGAGATAATGGGGAAGAGCACTTATGGGACAGTGTACAAAGCAATACTGGAGGATGGCAATGAAGTTGCAGTGAAAAGGCTTCGAGAGAAGGTGGCCAAGGGGCAGAAGGAGTTTGAGAGTGAGGCTGTCTCACTTGGGAAGATTCGACATCCGAATATATTAGCTCTCAGAGCCTACTACTTGGGACCCAAGGGGGAGAAGCTTCTTGTCTATGACTACATGCCCAATGGCAGCCTTGCCTCCTTCCTCCATGGTCAGTTCCTTAACCGAAACTTCAAATTACTAACCAAAACCAACTATAAAAAATGAAGTATATATATATGTATATATATATATATATAATAGCCATAAATGAAGAGGAGTTTGATCTCTCTCTCTCTCTCTCTCTGTTTCCTTGTGCAGCTCGAGGGCCTGAAACTGCGGTGACGTGGCCGACAAGGATGAGCATAGCCATGGGAATCACAAGAGGACTGTGTTACCTTCACAGCAAGGAGAACATGGCACACGGGAACCTCACATCGAGCAACATAGCACTCGACGAAAAAGCAAACCCAAAGATTGCAGATGTTGGTCTCTCGCGGCTGATGACTAGTGCTGCCAACACCAATGTGATAGCCACTGCAGGCACGCTTGGCTATCGAGCACCGGAGCTCTCAAAGCTGAAGCACGCCAGCACGAAGACCGACGTTTACAGCCTCGGGGTGATCATCCTGGAGCTGCTAACAGGGAAGTCCCCCAGCGAGGCAACGGATGGGGCTGATTTGCCTCAATGGGTGGCTTCAATTGTGAAGGAGGAGTGGACTAATGAAGTGTTCGATGTGGAGCTTATGAGGGATGCTTCCAATTCCGGCGACGAGTTGCTGAATACGTTGAAACTAGCCCTGCACTGTGTTGACCCCTCGCCGGCGGCCAGGCCAGAAGCTCAGCAGGTTCTCCAGCAGCTGGAGGAGATCAAGCCGGAGCTGGCGACCGCTTCTGCTGAGGATGATGATGCCACTGCTACAGAACCAGCACCAAAAAGTGATTAATTAATTAATATAATCATAATATGATTATTGGATTGGTTAATAATAATAATAATAATAATAATAATAATAATAATAATAATAATAGTAATTTGTTTATTTATTTGGGGGGGGGGGGGGGGGGGGGGGGGTGGTGGGGGAGAGGGAGAGATTCAGATAGATTGAATTTGATTTCTTTCGTTAGGATAGCTTGTTCTTTAATTCGTTTGTATATATAGACCTCTCAGTTTATTCATTTGGATTTGATTATAGGGTTGCAATGATGTATTTGGTTGATTCAGAAAGAATAAGAATATTGTTTTGTATGCTGTTTAGGGTATAATCTCATCATCAAACACATTGACTGTGCGAACCCTTATGATTTCTAGACATGAAAGACAACAAATCTTAAATCTCAAATGAAATTTGTTGCATCAATTTTGAATTCTCCAAACCTCAATTTTCATTAATTTAAATTTATTTTATTTCATCCACTTAATTTTAAGTGTTTTTTTTTAATCTTCTCTCATGTTCAAACCATCTTTATTGTGAATCTCTCTTATTTTACAAGAAGCACCCCGGTCCAGCCTAAATTAAATAATTCTGATTTCTCCCAACTGTAAATAGCACAACACTCCTCGGGGAATAGTTTTTAAGCAGCCACAATTCCAGGAGTGCATACCATTCATAACAGCATATCTAGTTGGAGAAGGGCCATCTCTCAAAAGAGAGTATTTTTGCATAGGAACTGGATTCAGAAAACAAAGGCATATTAACATTAAGGCTCTGAAAAATTCAAATCATATCAAGCTGTTGCAGCAGCAAGGGGTAAAAAAAAAGGGTCAAAGCATACAAAATTCTGAGCTACATAAGAATCACATTTTGTATTTGGGTCAAGTATACACACCCTGACAGTTTAACAGTTTCGCTGAACGAGAAGTAGTCTAGAAAAGGGGAGGAACCACTACCACCTCCCCTGTCCTTCATCCAATATTTCACCATCCATCACATCAGCTCCTCTTGTCGTTGCGCAATATTTGATCATCCATTTGTTTTGCAGGTGCCTATCAATCTAGCATTGACTGCTTCTGGCTCACAAAAAGCCATCATGCCTGGTCATAGTACTCGAGGTATGCATCCCAAAACCAACTCGTGGCCTTCAAGTTTAATGCTCGTATTTAAGTCAGCTTGTGGTCTGAATAAATGTATCAACTGGTTCTCGTGTCATTGGTTCAAAAGACTGGTGAAATTGACTATTATGCAGAGGGGAGAATGTAGATCGCTGATCAGAATTTATCCATCAATCCGGGAATTTTCCTGATCCAACTCGGACCAAACCAATTTCCACGGTCCATCTTTTGTTCCTAGCCTGGGATGTACAAGTAGTCATCACTCATCAGACAAAGATGCAAAGGAGAAACCTCTTTTAATTTAATCATGGAACGTGCTTTATATTGAAAGCCTCCAGAATTAGGGCTAAATTTTCAACCCAAAAAATTGCAAGTACTCAATTAATACATTCATACATGAAACTCAGCCGGACAAGTTTTCTTCAGAACTGTTAACCACTCTATAAGGTCATAATACAGACAAAAATAGGCGATCATCACAAAGGTCCTGCCCCCCGTGCTCTTATCCAACACTTAAAACAGCCCTATTTAGTATTCAAATTAGCTGACAGTGGAATGATCCTAGTGGGGGAAAGGGAAGGGGTAATGTGTGTGTGTGTTTGTTGGGTGGGGGGGGGGAGGGCTCACATTGGCGTTATCTAGCTGCTAAAAGTTGGTCTTTATCTAAAAAGTACATAAATTTAAAGAATGTCAACTCCAGATTCATATCGGTCTTAAAGGAAGAAATTTTTAAATAATGTTACCTCCAGATTCCTGCTGCCACCCGTAAGGTCATAAATAGAAACAACCCTGTCCAGACTCCAGCAAGACCAAATGCAGGAGCAGCAACAAGTAAGAATATTGATGAAATGATTCCAACAAGCACCTGGTTACCCCAGATAGTGAGCTGAGGAAGGAATGATCAAGTGAAACTATAAAGCACCTTAAATAAACAGTTAGAAATACCATTGAGTATGCTGCATATCCAAAATCTGAGACCCCATAGTAGAGCCCATCAAGAACAAAAGCAAGAGCATTAATTGGCTGAGATCCAGCAACAAACTGCAAACAAATTGATCACACATTCATTACTATAGCTTGCCAAACTCTGCTGAAGCCACAGGTAGGGAAAATATAACACAAATCCCAAAATTGACAATAGGAATCAATGCCTCAAGTTTGAATGTGTCCACACTGAAATAATTAGAGAACACATTACTGTAACTACCGGGTCCATTGGGTATTCTATTCTTAACAAACAAAGACTTTTCAAGGTTGAAAATAATATAATTATGAAAAGGAGGGGCATGATCCAAATACATGACAATCTCTGCTAGCAAACTTCTCTTTTATCAGTATAGCAATAGATGTGATCATAAAGCTCAATAATTTATTCACAAGTTACCCCTCAACTATGATATGAAACTACTACTCAGAGCAATTTTACAACATCATTTCAGTAGCCATAGTCCTATTGCAGGTAGTCTTTTTGAAATAAATTGATGGGAGAAACAAAAGAACATTATTTCATCACCCAGAAAAGCATTAAAGCTTTTATAAAATAATTATATCAAATCATTATTAAAACCCTGAGGTGCCTCAGAGGAATTGCCAATATAGGCATATATTTTTGTCCTTTTCTTAAATTCTGTTGTATGCATTGAGTCATGTTGCTAAGGTTTGGTGTTTCTTTTTGTTGCTTATGCATTGAGCCAGAATCCAGTGTAGTATATCCTTATGAAATCCACGCCTTAAAATTTCAACTTCAGGGGCTCAAATTAACTGTCAATCTCAGTTGATACACAATTATTCTAGAATTTTGCATATAAATAGTGAAGTGGCTACCATCATTAACATTTGTAAGCATACCATATAGACCATACTGAATATTTAATATTCCTATAACCTAAACCTTGACAAGGATTAGTTTAAGTTCAAAGTTCAAACAGTGGGCATGCTTAAAACTATCAAAGGCACAAGAGCAGCACATGGCTGAGCTAACCAGACCAAATCTCATATAGATTCCTAAAGATCAAACTATGCGACTGCCCCCCCTATCCCCTTACATAAGAAGAGCAGGTAATGACATCTTAGTTTTTATTTTAACTAGAACACAAACTTCTTCAACAAAGAGTGACTGCCAAATCTATAGTTTCTTACCAGAAGTCCAGACCATGCAATTTTCAGAACTTCTGTATCATTGCTAAATAAGCCAGAGAGTGATTCAAACCCAAGAAACAACACCACAGCCAAGGCAACTCCTGTCAGTAAACCGATCTGATAGATTTGGTCAAAGTAAAACCAGACACTTGGTAAGTGCACGATCTCAGCAAAAATGAGAAAAAAAAAAATCACATGACAAGTAACACAGAAGATAAAATGGTTAACCTGTAGAACTTTGTAAACCACTTGGCGTGCTTGACCAAAATTCCCTCGCGAGTAATCACCAGCAAGAAGAGCCTGAGATAAGTTGATACAATGATGAAGAAGAACAAGATAAGAACCATTTTCCATATATTAGAAATTTTGAACAAATGCCCTGGGTCTTAATGGGATGGGTTTAAAACTTTAAACATTATTTATCTTCCATCATAGCCAGTTCAAAAGCCAATTGACTGTAATAGTGTACATAAACCTCTATCAACGAGATAGTCTTCCCTTGTACCTAATGCCTAATACTCTAGCTATTGTATATGTGATTTGTTCCCCTCTCTAGAACTTCTCCTGGCTAAAGGACCCATCTGTTATCTTCAGTTTGTGAAGTATATTCTGCTATTTTTCACATCCATAGTTCGTTGCATTTTCCTCTTTCCCCAGATTCTCTTCTGGAAATACCAGTCCAACTTTAGTCTATGAAAATAAACTTGCCATTTTCAAAAAGATCATTAAGCACATGTTAAGTGGTATCTACTACTTGTTTCTTCTCCTCCAGAAAGATCATAGATTGAAGGAAAAAGACTCAACCACAAAACAGAAAAGACTGAACCACATAAACAGCTTGCAAGAATTTAAGTTTATTTACATAAAATCTTGTTTACATATAACATAGATATCCATCATGAGGGTTGTTAAAATTGGAATAAGGCATGAAAACAACATTGTTGTCAAAATCAAAATATTTACTGAAATCCATGACAAGAATAAGACTAACATATCACCCACATATGATACAGATCAACCACACAATCAGTGTAGAACTTTAGGTGCACTCCTGATTGCTTGATTGCATAATGAAAAAGTACGAGGGGCTTTATTGTGTGTTTCATCCAAAAGACTTTAAAAGAAACAGGCAGCAATTGACTCATTTCGATTACAAAAGCTGTCGCATTCCATTAGACATTAAAAGGCAAGCAAGGAAATTGAAATACAAATACTTGAACCTAGTGAACAGAGCAATTTGATTCCTAGTTCATCCTCATCATACAGCTAACTTTTTACAAGTAAAATATTCTATCATGTTACCTCCATCCCACAGAAATAATTCTTCAAAGACTAACAGGGTTATGCAACTTTTCAGAGCTTTCTTTCAGCCATTCACTTCTGAGTCAATTCATTTAGTATGAATATGAAACAACATGATATTTGGTTAAAATGTAAATTATGTAAATTTTGCACCTGGCCAGACAGTGCTAAAGCATCAGTGAGTAAAGATACTGTCAACCAAACTTGTAAACAGATCTGATGGCCCGCCATAGGTATGGGGCCTTCTCTTGCTGCAATTGATGTAGATAATGTCATTGTCACTAGTACCGCTAAAGTTCTGCCAATTAGAAGCCCACCTGGAAATTGAGATGAGCAGAAGATCATATTCTGAATAAGATAATAAGAACTCATGCTTAAGTCAGGTTGTATCTTAAATTGGTTATAGCTTTGCAAATAACGGTTCCTCCAATTTGACACTTTCCACAAAATGAGAAGAACAATATCTAATGCTTAAGGTAGTGTTTTAAGTTATGCCATTGTGAATAATCAAGTGAAGCAGATCAAAAGGCAAATGGAACATAGTCTTACCAGGGTTCTAAAACTCAAGAAAGGGGTTTTAGTCCCTCTTACCACTTTACTCATCCAATGAAGGGGCAAACCATGAAAGAAAATGATTATAATAAAGAGGATCATTTTATGTTGATCCTGTATTGTGTTTGTGCTTCCAGCATTATATGGGATTATGAACATCCTTTGAAGTTGAAAAATAAGTTTTATTGGACGACTATAAAACTAGCTCTATTGTATGGGTAGTTAAGCACCACCATGTGCAAAATATGAATGTACCTAAGATGTATAATGGATATGCAGCCTATAAGAAAAGACATAATAGAATCAGATTATCAATAGTAAAGTTGGAATAGCACTTACTCAAGATAAGATGTGCAAGATGTGATTAGTAGCACTAGTTTCAAATAAGATATGAGATGTGATTAAGATGGTTTGATTATCTGAGAAGAAGACCAATAGATGCATCCATGAAAAGAAGTGGATGGAATGAAAAATGTTGGTAGCAGAAGAGCTGGAGGAAGACCAATAAAAGTTTAGTAAAGAACTCTTAGGCATGACATGGAATATAATAGCCTTGGAAATAATGTGGTTATAGATAAAGATGATTGATGAGGTAGAATCCATATAGCTGACTCCACCAAATCGGATCAAGACTTACCGTGTTGTGTCATTGTTGATGACCAAATACTGTGGTTCCTGATTTTAAGATGATGTAAACTCATTATGAATGAGAAGGTACCATAGTTGTCAAAGGTGCACCTAGGTGTGAGGCGCAGCTCTGTGTCCTTCATCACCACTGAGGCACAGCGCCATGAAAGAGGTGCTGCAAGGTGCCACCTCATGTGCCCTGTATATGTAAGCATATTAAAACCCTATTTCTTGTCCATCTTGTCATCTTAAATCTTATTTTTCTTGTTGATTTGATTGCATATTCTTGTATATCAGTGAGAGGAGAGCTTAGCGGTGTCAGCTGGAGGTTTGTCTAATTTCCCAGTAGCTGGGATCCTTTGACAGTGATATTCGCTTGCTAGAGAACTAGTGTAAATTGTAGCATGTGACCTGTTTTCGTCTACAGTCACCAAAGGCAAGTGACCGCCCTTTCAGTGACTTTCTCTATTAGCCAATGTTAGAATATATTTGTATTTCCAGTAGCTTATTGGGTTTCATTCTATTTGTAGTTTATTTGGTACATTTAGTTGTCTTGATCCATGTTTATATATTGGCTTGATAGATGGATAAAAGATAACATTCTCTTGACATGATATCAGAGCCCCTATCCTAAGGTTTTCTGGGTTCTTCTCACTAGTTCTTCTCCACCAGCGAGAATGGTTGTCACTGGAGTTCCTCCTTACCACTGCTGCTAGCACTAACCGCCGCCTTCGCCGACACTGCCGACATCGTCGATTGCTGCTGTGCCCGCAACCTTCGGCCGCCTCTGGTGTGCGCACACGCGACTGTCTCAGACACACCGCGCGACCACCGGGCTTCTTCCTTACTGTCAGTAGCCGCCGTCAACTACACCACCTTCGCACGCAACCGCCATCGTCGCTGCTTGGACAACTGGCCAGCAATTGTCGTTCTCTCGTCGCGGCTCACGACCTCCACCAGATCCAGTTGCCTCCGCCTCATATTTGCCCGCCGCCGCCTCGATCTACCCAGATCTGACTGCCTCCTCCTTGGTTTGCCCAGATCCAACCGTCATCGGTTCGATCTGCCTAGATTTGGTTGCTGGCGCTGCCTTGATCTGCCCAGATCTGGCCGCAACCACTATGTTCACCGCTGCTCGATTTCTCAGATCTAGAAGAGATCTTGCCTCCAGTTGAATGCGAGGCACTAGATCCGACAGATCTGGTGACTCCAACCTCCAATCTCTCTCTTTGGTGGTTGTTCCACATCATCGGCTTCGAATTCGGTGTCGGTGTCTCGTTCGTTGTAGTCGTCGCCAATTGACGCCATCACTGCTGTTGCGGTCGCAACTGTCTTCTTCTTCACGTCCCCTATTGCTCTCGGCCGCTAGATCTCTCCTTTGCTCCATCGATGGCTGACCCTCCAACTTCCGATGTTGCCAACCTCGGTAATGTTATTAGTCCCAATAATTTTGTGCTCATGATTGAACCGGTGAATCATTCCCATTCTGGGGAGTTACAGAATCTTCATGTTTCATATAGACTAAAAGGAAAAAATTGCCTAAGGTGGTCCCAATTGGTTAAGACTTTCCTTAAGGGAAAGGGACTGCTCAGTCACTTGTTAGGTATAGGACCACAATCAGGGGATCCACTATTTATCGCATGGGATGAGCGTGACTCCATGGTTATGGCATGGCTTTGGAATGCTATGGAGCTAGAAATTAGTGATACATGTATCTTCTCGTTTACTGCACAAGAAATTAGGGATACCATCCAACAGACTTATTCCAAGAAAAAATGACTCTGCTCAGATATATAAAATTAAGGTTAAACTAATGGCAGCTAAACAAGGTAATCTTTCTGTTACAGAGTATACCAATTCACTAAAAAATCTCTGGCAGGAAATGGATCACTATCGTTCTCTTCCAATGAAGGACAAAGAAGATGATGCGCTAGTGTGTTAGTATATTGAAAAAGACCATATCTATGATTTTTTGTCTGGCCTTAGGCTGAAGTTTGATCGAGTGCGGGATCAAATATTTGGAAAGGAGGAGTTACCATCGTTAAATGAGACAATTGCTATTGTTAGGGCTGAAGAAAGCCGATGCAATGTGATGCTTATAGATCAAAGACTAGAGGGTTTTACATTGGTCATACAAGGTACTAAGGGTACTCTCACAATTGAGCTTAATGATTCTCCTCCAACAAGCAAGAAGCTTGATTAGAGACGACAAAATAGATCTAATTTGGTATGTAATTACTGCAAGAAGAAGGGGCACGTTAAAGATGAATGTTACAAGCTTCATGGCAAACCACAAGGGACTGATGGGGGGGGTTTATCAGACTACGGAAAGGGCAAGCAAATGTATCATTATCAAGAGAAGTGCACCAGCATAGGGAAGAGGTTGGATCTCATGAGTCGTCTACTTCTGCAAGGCTTGGTAGACATGATATTGAAAGGTTGAAGGCACTTCTTAACACTCTTGGTTCATCTTCTCTTAATCTAAGTGCTTGTTCCTTTGCTCAGTCAGGTATGTCACTTGTTTCTCATGATTATAGTGCCTCAAATCCTACTTCATGGATAATTGATTATGGGACAACAGATCACACGACTTTTAATTCAATTTCATTCTCCACTTATACCCCTTGTTCTAGTTCCCGAAAAATTCTAACTGCTGATGGTTCTTCTATTATTGTGGCCGGGGTTGGTGATATTCATCTTAGTCCTTCACTTGTACTCAAAAACATATTACATGTTCCAAAACTCACCACCAATCTTGTCTCAATGTATCATCTTCTTCATGATACAAATTGTGTCCTAATTTTTCATCCTAATGGTTGTGTTCTTAGAGTTATATTTCTTTCGTTGTTTAAACATGAAACTATTGAGACATTACATTATGATGTTTGTGAACTTGCTAAGCATCATCGTGCATTTTTTCCTCCTAGTATTACTCACTCTTCTGAGCCCTTTTATCTTGTTCATACTAATATTTGGGGACCCGCACCTGTACACTATCTCGGGTGCCACATGGTTTGTCTCCTTCATTGACGATTGCACTCGACTCACATGGGTACATCTACTCAAGAAAAAAATCTAATGTTAGTGTGGTTTTTCCCATTTTTCACAATATGATCAACAATCAGTTTGGAGTCAAAATTAAAAAGATAAGGTCTAATAACGCACGTTGTGGCGCCCTTGGTCCCACATCTAGGGTGCCACCATAACCCATGGTTACAACCACGACCACTGGCCAAATTTAAAGGTCGGCTATGCCCTAAAAAAGTTAGAACGCCTTGGGTGGGAACTATGTTTTGCTGCCTTCACCTGCTAAGAACTCGAGTTCCCAAAGAAAAATAGACAGCAAAGGGCACTCAAATCTCGATCGGACTACACATTTTACAAGGCCTTGGGGATGGAAGCCCAATTTTTTTGAAACAAAATTAATTTCCAGCAAATTAATCTAAACCCCATTTCCAACCTTAAAATCTCGTCTGTACACACATATTTAATACAAAACCAAGAAAATAAAATACTCGTAAAACTCACAGTACAACAAAAATCTTTTTATGGCTAGTCAACCACGTCCACCGGAGAACTGTCCACTACCACCACTTTTTCTTTACTAGGGCCTGAGCCATCTATGTGGTTAGTGATAAGGGGTGAGTCCTAAGACCCACTAAACGCAATATGTAAAAATAGCAAATTGTAACTCATGACAAACATAGAAAAATATGAAATGAAACATGCATGCAGGCTCGTCCACCTCATCCACCATGGACTCTTGGTGGCCCCATATGATTTTCCCTAGACCCCAACACGAGCTTTGTTTCGTCCTTAAAATCCATAGCCTCATGCACACTCTCCTGTCATCTTATGCAAGTCATGACAATGCAATTTGCACAAAAACATATTAACTCTTACCAAATAATGCCTACTACCTTTCTGACAAATTCCTCTAAGCTGTTAGAATCACTAACATCACACCTCAAAATTACTCTAACAACAATTAAACATAATAAGTAAAAAAAAAAAAAAAACTATTTAAATAGGTACCACTAAACCCAACTTTATCTAATACCATATATATCTCACTTACTTTGCTCCTTAGCTTTCGTTGCTTTCTCCCTTCTAATCCCTCCTTAAATTCAGGCCTCTGCTTTCAGATTGCTCTCCACTATTTATAGCCAATTTACACCATTTCAGCTTCAGCCAAATTGATTCCTTGCTTTCAGATTGCTCTCCACTATTTATACCCAATTTACACCATTTCAACTTCAGCCAAATTAATTCCCAGCCACAATTAAAGTGCCCCACATCTTCCTGAATTCCTGCCTAATTTCATGCAGCTTTCACAGATAAAAATTCCTAAATTCTTGCAGGAATTCAGTATAAAATGTTGTAAAAAGGAGCAGCACCAGGCTGCAGTGCATGACCAATGCGTGTGCGCTCGCGTGGCTCCTCCAAACGGCATCGTTTCAGCGCCAAGCCTGCCTTCAGCAAAATTTCAGTGTCTGCTCCCACAAGGAATCAAACCCACGACCTGCCCTAGCATCCTTGCGCGTGTGACCACCAGGCTGCGTGCTTCCTTATTATATATATGCGCAACAATTAATTATATACAAATCCAACTCCCAATTTCCACAATTATATTTAATCCCCAAAAATTCCACAAACTTCCAATCACTTCCCCATTCAAAAGTACAATAAATTTAATTTCTTCCATTAAATTCCTCAAATCCACAAATCACTAATAAATCACAAATAAATCATCTTAATCTCAGAAATTAATTTATTTTCCAAAATATCGGGATGTTACACATGTGACTATTTTAATCATATATTATCATCTTATTTTCACACTGAAGGCATTATTCATGAGTCTTCGTGTGTTGATACTCCCCAACAAAATGGGATGGTGGAACGGAAAAAAGGACACTTGTTGTCTAATGCCCGTGCCCTTCTCTTTCAAACCAAAGTTCCTAAATATCTATGGAGAGAAGCAGTACTCACTTAAGCTCATTTAATCAATCGCCTTCCGTCCCCTACTCTTGGTAATTTGAGTTTGTAGGACTTATTTGCCCAAATTTATCCTCAATTCACAGTGTTTGTCTCCTTGCCCACTCAGATTTTTGGTTGTGCCGTATTTGTTCATGCTCACCACCGTACCAAACTCAATCCTCGATCCCTTAAATGCGTCTTCATTGGATATTCATCTACTCAAAAAGGGTATAAGTGCTATCATCCTCTTTCTCAACGAACTTTTATCTTCGTTGATGTCACATTCACATTCGTTGAGCATGAGCGGTTCTTTGCAAATTCTGGTCTTCAGGAGGAGCCTCTTCTTCTGGAAGACCCGGGTTGGCTTCATTCTTTTTCTCTCCCGAATGTAACTTCCTCTTCACAGTCTAACCCCAGTGTCTCACAAAGCAAACTTGTATTTGTGTCTCTACCTCTACCTCCTCCTTTAGAAACCGAATAGAGGCCAACAATTGAATCTGTATACTCAAGAAGGAAGGGTGTCATGAAATCTCTTGAGCGTGCCCAGTCGTTTGAACCGGGCTCTAGTCTTAGGGAAAACATTGAGGTAAGTGATTCTCCTTCTCAATCTCAATTCATTGATCATATTTCTAACTCCCGAGATCTTGATCTTCCTATTGCCCTCAAGAAAGAGAGCAGGAAATGCACTCAACATCCTTTGTCTCACTTTGTGTCATTTGATCGAATGTCTCCTCCTCACAGAGTTTCCTTTCCCATCTTGTCTCGATTAAGATTCCTCAAACCCTGTCTGAGGCGCTAGAAAGTGAGAAATGGCAGCATGCCATGAATGTGGAAATGGAAGCCTTGGAGAAGAACATGACATGGGAGGTGGTTGATTTAACTAAAGGAAAGAAACCGGTTGACTGCAAGTGGGTATTCTCTGTTAAGTATAAGACAGATGGATCATTGCAAAGGTATAAGGCCCAACTTGTCGCAAAAGGCTATACACAGACATATGGTGTTGACTACCATGATACATTTGCTCTTGTTGCCAAATTGAATACTGTACGAGTCTTATTATCATTGGTGATGAAGTTGGATTGGAACTTGTCCCAATTTGGCGTAAAGAATGACTTCTTACATGGGGACCTTGAAGAAGAAATCTACATGGTTTGTCCACTGGGTTATGATCATTGTGCAAAAGGGAAAGTATGTAGACTTAAAAAGGCTCTCTATGGATTAAAGTAGTCTCCTAGGGTTTGGTTTGGTAGATTCTCAAAAGCAATATTGTCAATAGGATACAAGCAGAGCCAAGGGGATCATACATTATTTGTGAAACACACAAGATCAGGGGGTGTGATTGTCCTTTTGGTCTATGTGGACGATGTAATAGTTATTGGTAAAGATGAAAAGGAAGAGAAAAACCTAAAGGAGTGTTTAGCAAAAGAATTTGAAATTAAGGACTTATGAAGACTAAAATACTCCTTAGGAATTGAAGTAGCATGGTCTAAGGATGGAATCTTCATATCACAACAAAAATATATTCTTGACCTTCTTACTGAGACTAGTTTGACAAGGTGTAAGCCAGTTGACACTCCAATTGAGGTTGATCACAAGCTTGGTGATGCTACTGGTGATAAGCTTGTTGATCGGGAAATGTACCAAAGACTTGTTGGGAAATTGATCTATTTGTCACACACCCGACTTGACATTGCTTACCCTGTCAACGTTGTGAGCCAGTTTATGCAGAATTCTAAGAAAACTCACATTCGAGTAGTGTATCGTATTCTTCGATATTTGAAAACACATATAGGCAGAGGAATTTTATTCAAAAGGAGCTCCAATATAACTCTAGAAGAGTTCACTAATGCTGATTATGTTGGTTTTGCTACAGATAGACGATCAACATCTGGTCATTGTACTTTTGTTGGAGGGAATTTGAATACATGGAGAAGTAAGAAGCAATCTATTGTGGCCAGATCAAGTGCTCATGTGGAATTTAGGTCTATGGCACTTGGAATTTGTGAGTCACTTTGGCTAAAAATCATTCTTGATGATCTCAGGATCAGGTGGGACGGCCCTATGAAGTTATATTGTGATAACAAATCAGCTATTAGTATTGCTCATAATTCGGTTCAACATGATCCTACCAAGCATGTGGAGACCAGTACTTTATCAGGGAAAAGTTAGATAGCGGGCTGATTTGCACACCGTATATTCCTTCTGCAGAATAGTTGGAGGATATCCTGACTAAAGGGATGTCCAGTCAAATATTCCAAAAACTTATTGGCAAGCTTGGGATGGTTAACCTATATTCCCTAGCTTGAGGGAGGGTATTAGAATATATTTGTATTTCTTGTAGCTTATTGGGTTTCATTCTATTTGTAGTTTATTGGGTAGATTTAGTTGTTATACTTAGTGGTACAAGTCCTGTAATGCATCTTGATCCATCTATATATATTGGCCTAATAGATGAATAAAAGATAACATTCTCTTGATGGCTAGCATGAAATTGTGGTTGCGTCACTGTGCATTCGCTGTGCTTTCTACTGCATTTTTCTTTATTTCTTCTGCTTTCTTTTGCAAGTTAGAAGAAGTTAATTGCAAAAGAAACTATTTCTTTGTTGTAATTGTTTTCCACTGTGTGTTCTACTCTAATTTCTTTTTCTGTCTCCTAATTTTTGTATTAATTTAGAAGAAACTAATTGCAAAGGAAACAAACTGTTTTCTAGAATTGTGTTTCACTGTGTGCACAACTGATTTCTGTTTTTCTCTTCTAATTTCTTTTGTAATTTAAAATAAACTAAATGCTTTTGCTATGTGTTCTACTGTAAGTTTTTCTTTCCTCCAATTTCTTTTGCAGTAAGATGAAACTAATTGCAAAAGAAACTAATTGTTTTCTGCAATAATGTTAGTTGTTATTATAGGATTAGTTATTTGTCATTTATGATTTTCTAAGTTTGCATCTACCTCCTTATAGGTACATATGGAAAAAAATGTTGTACAAGTATTTTACAAGCATTTTGAATAAACGTGTGTCTCATGTGCATGAGGCTCACGCTTCGCCTTGTGCTTCATGCCAAGGCCTAGGCCCCAAGAACTCTTTTGTCCTCAGTGTGCCTTGCGCCTTTGACAACTATGAAAGGTACTAATCCATCCAATAACTTGAGATATCTTTTTTTATTTCTTCTTTTTTGCTCATAAAGTTGAAATCGTGTTCAACATAACCCAGTCCATCAACACTTGTTGTAGCTAATCTAATTAGCAACTTCCAGTTTCAATCAATAAATGCAGAAGATTCACATTCATATTACCCTTTTCACAACATTACCCAAGGAGATACAAGAATAAAGCACAACTCAACTGTTCAATCCTCCATTAAATACTAGGGTTTCAAGTGACATACCAGATTTTAGATATTGAACAACTCTTTCCCCATCAATCTTTGGAGAAACAAGTAATACTTTGTCATTCAACTTCCATAAAAGGATAAAAGCAATCAAATATCTGATGTGAAAACAACACCAAAGAACCCATTAGAAGAAAAACAAGCCAGTTCATAGATTTTTTAGAATGTTGAGAATAATCATTAATTATACCACATCAATGACGTACTCAGAAAACACAGTAGCAATTGCAGCTCCACCAATCCCAAAACCAAAGAGAAAGATCAAAATTGGCTCTAATAGTGCATTCAATAAGTTGCCTGCACCTGAAAATCCAGGCGGGATAACTTTTGTTACAGATGGAAACCAATTTCATTTGATAAATACAAAATCTGGGAATATGTTCACATCCATAATGAAATTCACTAAAGCGGATTGCATGGACTTATCACTAATGAAACATTATGATTGCTTTGTTTCTGTTTTTGTTCTTTTCTTTGTCCCCCCCCCCCCCCCTCATATTTATCCAAAAAACTGTTTACCACTTGTTACAACCTTTTCCATGTAACACAACGTTTTTAATTATCTGTAATTACCCTCAACTTTACTGGACAATATTTTCTCCTAAATTAGATTACTATATGCTCCAAGAACCCTGTGGACCCTGCAATCCAGTTTGCACCAATTCTAAGGCCAAAATATGCCTTACCAAACTGATCCTGGTATGAAATTGTTCCACTTCCTTGTTTGAATTGCTTTGCATATCTTGGTAAGAGTCTTAGCAATTTTGATAGATAGCTTAGTCTAACCTAAATTCCGGCAGAAGCCTCTTACGATAATAGGTTCTACATTACTTCTCAAGTAAGAAAAAAAAACTCTTAAAAAGAAATAATTGCACAGCTTATTTGCCTGAATTGTGAATGTCCTCAAATATTAATAAAGTACTTTTTGTTTATGTATGCTTGAAACTTATGCAGTGAAATGAGATAAAACATACCTCAGGTTCTTTACTGTCTTAACTATTTTTAAAGCAACAAGCTGCATAGCAGACTGTTTTAAAGCAGACTCCCTAAAAATTTGATATAGAAGATTGCCATGATTTGTGTCCCATTCATATGGATGATGAAGCTTAATTTTGGCTTTTTAATGCAGTTGGTGAGAGAAATTCCAAACAGTTGGCATGTAATGTTAGGCATTTACCAGTGTCTTAGCACTGGTGGCCTATTTATCCACAACTGGAATAAGGCTAAATTAATGAGTCCAGATCAATAGGGTATGTCAAATGCTTGCTTTCCAAGAGAGAATCAGGAAATCTGGAATAGAATGTATTGACTAAAATAAATTTGTTTGTAAAGGTTGAATGCTAAATTTTCATATTGTACGTGATGGGTGAACAGAAAGGAAATTGTTAGGATATAAAGAACAATGTAGAAGGATGTAAATTATGGTACAGGGACACACAAACAAGTAGATATTAACATGCTGTGATACTTGCCAACTGCATATAGAGGTGTCTTTGTATCTTTAAATCCCCGAAAAGTGCCTTGTGCTGCAAGTGCTAATACAATTGGTGGAGCACCAAAAGCCCGCAGGGTAAGGAATTGCTCAGCTGGTACACGCATTGGTGAGTCCTATCATGCAATAAGACTCAGTGAACAAAAATGTATACAATCTTTAACCATTACAAGTCATACAGCATAGCAATTCCACATCCAGAACAGTAGAAGTTATGGTGGAACTTGTTATATGGGAAAATTTACTCTGGGACTCCATGCCTTCAAATTGCTAATACATTTCTATGTGCATATCTGATCTTAAACCCTATGCACACAAACTTCTGCAAAGGATATAAATTCCCATTCCAGATGACAGTATTACAAGGTTATCATACTACTAGTCACAAACTTAATTATCATGCAGTCTTTAACTACAAATCACTTTTGTGTTGATGACTAAAGCAAAATATCCAGCTGGCTTTTGACATCACCAGATGTACTAGCATATTACTTGCGAAGGTGTAACTTAATTACTTTACTTCATACAATATCATCTACAGTGCCTGCCAACTAAATGCATATATCTAAAACTCTTCCACATAACTTCACACAATAAGTCTCCATAATTTTATGATGTGTATTTCTACCTTGCATTACAATATTTATGATAAGGACTAACAACACCAACTAACTTTCATTGCATGAATTGATTCAGTTTCGCTCCTGGTTGTCTCAGTTTTGGATGGAAAAACTGAAAACTGACTGTTGGTTCAGTTTTGGTTGTAACTCAAACCCCTTAAATTATGTCTGGACATAGTTACTAATTAGGAATTTAAAGATTATTCATACAATTTCTAGAACTCTATTGCTTTACCGTGCTCAAATTAGGGAGAGAAACGTTATTCAGAACTTAGAAGTCCTGATCATCTAACATAATATTTCTTAGAAGTAAAACATCAAATGGGCACCCCAGAAAACTGAGAAGTACAGGGCATGTTCAGTTGTAGAAAAGATTTTCTGTTTTCCAACTCCAATTTTCTATTGAATAATTGAATCTCCCTTTAGAAGATAGAAAACTTAGTTTTCTAATATTTCAACCTTATACTATGAATTAGAAAACATCCTTTTAATGTTTTCTAAATTTTCTGAAAATGAATGCTATGATTTTTTGAAACATAAACTGTTAGGACATCTTTAGTTATAAAATTAGAGTTGAAACTAAAAAATGTTCTCTGAAACAGAATGGGACCACAATATCCCTACAAAATGTTTGCATTAATATGGAACACTTGATAGGGACACTTGTGGAAAAGTACGTATCCATCAACAGGGACAACAAAAGTCAAAAATCAAGAGAGTCTGAACAAGATAGAATCATGGATGCATTGGCAGTCCATCTGGCTTAAGATTAATGAACCGTTTCTAAAGGTATTGTGTAGGAAACTCAAACTAGCTGGGACTTCACTTACAAAATTCAAGAAGAAAAACCATTGGACATATGAGAGAAAAGAACACAAAAGTCCTTGGAATTTTTTATATAAAGTTAACATCAAGGATAAACAGAAAATCTCATGATAGTTGGAAGATGGAGAGATAGAGCAGTCGCCTCTTGATTATGAAATCTCTAACTAGCTATATAAGACGTACAGCAGGTATACCCATGGTATTCATTAAGAAACCGGACCCAAGAGAAAGTGCTACAGTCTCTGCAATGCCAAGGCCAGCAGCTAGAGCCAAGGAAGTTGACACTGAAGGAAAAAGCATCTTGCCCTGGTTTCCAGCCACATCATCTCAACAGGCAGAAACCAAACCAAAAATCTCATTAGAAGATGAAAGAAGATAAGTCAACAAATATATTCTTGGAAACAAAAGAATGGAAATTCAATCACAATTGCTACTGCATTGATATGTACCTTGGTTAATTATATTAGACACATCATCATTCATGGCAACTGACGCCTGCTCTTCAGCAACAAAGGATGTTGTGATGTTGAGCAAAGGAACATTAAATAATTTTGATATCAGATTGAAAACTGAAATGGATACACCTACGGCAGCCAATTCAACTGATCCTGTGCAACAATGGATACGATAGTAAGAAGCTCAATTAAACTCCATGGGTATTACACCAGAAAAACATCCAAATTTGCATATACAAGTTAAGACACAACGTATTCATACACAATGGCAGAACTAAAACTATGCTTTTAAAGAATACAATAACATTTTAGCTATTATATATCTAGCTAAAGTATAATCCAAAATTAATATGCTATACAAGTCTGGTTTTATGTTAGGCAATACAATTTAAACAAGAAAAGAAAATATTTTCAACAATAATGCAACCCAACAGCTAGTGGCAATGCAAAAAGTTTTTTAAGGCTAATAATTTCAATACCATCTCCTAAATCATTCATTATTAATAAAGGATACAGTTTTTTATTACTAATACCAGAAATAAATCTTAATTTTATTGATTAGCTAGCAAGATAGATGTATAATCTTTCCAGCTATGGTTTCTTAACTAATTAGGTAGATATATCAGATTTTATCAAATAAGTTATTTAGAGTTTTTGATTGGATAAAGTTAGGTTACTCTTTCCCTATAAATACCCTAATTTGAGCATCTGAAAGAACCATATGAAGATTTCAAAGAAGTATGCAGAAGTGCAATACTAGGCATCTGATGGCAGATTTTCATGTGCTTAACAATTTGTTCCAAGGTAATCAACTATGCATCCTGTTAACATCCTAGTGAGAAAAGCTCCTCCAAGATTTTTACAAGGTTAAGTGAGCACTTGGGAAGAGACAAAACTGTGCAATACATGAGGAGAGGTATTTTTAGCCTCACCTAAAGCAGGATGCTGTTTATTTTGTGTAAAACTGCTATACTTGCCAAGTTGCCAAAGGCCAAGCACAAAGCACTGAACTTTAAATACCATCCTAAGTTGACACTATCTGATATGCCTTGTCAATGGATTTTGTTCTGGAATTCCCTTGTGTTGAGCCAACTTGCATTATTTAAATGATTAAAGGCCTGTAATTTAAATATTTTGATGATTAACAAAACTTGTGAAAACAATTGAAAATTTTACAACTATGTCCGAGCAGTGTTATTAAAGGTGTGCCTAGGAGCAAGGCACACCCTAGGCGCCTGAAAGCATTCCAGGCGGGCACAAACCAAAAGGCACGCCTCAGGTGCGCCTCAGCCCAAGGCACCTTAGGCAAAGGCACGCGCCTTGGGCTTTTTAGCTGTTTTTCAAGGTTTTTATTTCACTGTTTGTTACTTTATTTAATTTTCCACTATTTAGGGTTTAAATTTATTGCTTCAATTACAAATTTGATAATAAGTAAAACGGATACTACTTCAAATGTTCCAATTGAATTTGAACTAGATGAAGATGGATAGGGAGAATTGAACAAATTCAAGGCATGCAATAACAAAATGCAACATTAAGTCACCAAAACAAAGAAAGTTGCAAATTCAAGTCTAGTATATTACCTACCAAAAAAATGTATGAAACTATCATCACACTTCTAAACCATAGAAATCATCCAACAAGAGGAGTAGATGATGTGGAAGAAGATATTAGACATGATGCTTCTAATGATGAAAATATAGAAATGCTTGATCTTGATGATGAGGATGATTTTTAGATTATTTAAAATGCATAATTAGTTAATCTTGATTAAGATTTAAGACCTATAATTTTTTTTAAGATTTAATTTAAGTTGATTTAAATATTTTTTAGATTATATCTTTTGGCATTTTTATTGTTCTTTTCATTAGTATATGTTAAATTTTTTAATTTCCTTTATAACATATGTTGAGAATCCCACATCGCCTCCACAAGGGAGACCTGGGCTATATATAAGGAGGATGATCTCTCCACTTGTTAAACTAGCTTTTCAAGTTGGAGTTCTACCTCTAACTTCTCACATGGTATCAGAGTTAACCCTTGGCTATCGTGGTCATGGACCAGTACCTTATCCGATCACCTGGGCATGTATCAGTTACTGGAGAAGTTTCGGCGTGGGGGGAGTGTTGAGAATTCCACATCGCCTCCACAAGGGAGACCTGGGCTATATATAAGGAGGATGATCCCTCCACCTGTTAAGCTAGCTTTTCAGGTTGGAGTTCTACCTCTAACTTCTCACAGCATACTTGTAAATATGTCATTAGGAGTTATGACTTATTTTTCAAGTAGAATATATATATATATATATATTTTTAGTAAGCATGCTCCTAGTTTTATTAGACGCGCGCCTCGCCTTGCGCCTTGCGAGTCAGGCTCCAACACCCTTTTACGCCTTAGTGTGCCTTGAGCTTTTAATAACACTATGTCCGAGTACATTCGAAGCCTCAAAATCATGGAAACAAGAAAAAGGCATTACCTTTTTCAGACCTGGCTCCTACAATCGACTATCAGAGAGCACAACCAAGGTTTTTGGCTCAGTGGTAATGCACAGCCAAGTCACCATGGAACTTTGCGTGACAGCCGATCCACAATCAAGCCACAGCTAAGCCACAACTGATGTTTCTGGTTCTGGAAAACTGTTAAATATTTAAAAGCTTTGAAAGTTGCCCACAGTTGATGTTTCTGAGGTACTGTTTTCAGGTCGGATTTAAAATGCTGGCAAACAATGCCAAAGTCGACTCAGGCATGGCAGCTATTTTCTGCATGCTCAATTTCTGTTGCAGGTGTCATTTTCATGCATTTAATGCAGTTCTAGCTGTTGGGGACAAAGGATTGGAGGCTTTGGACTATAAATAAAGCTCCAAAACATCAAGAACAAACTACTGATGCCACATTAAAGGCGTACACTCCCAAGATACTCTCAAAAGCATTCAAGTCAAAGTTCCAATGAAATAAGAAGCAACCAGGATAATGAAAGATATTCAAGTTCCGTTGTGGTAAAGCTTTGAGAATTAGCACTGTAAAGTATTTATGCCATTCATATTGTTGCTGTGGACAATATTTTTTATATCTTCTATAAAAACATTTATTGAGTTGTTGGCTTCTTAGAGCATAAGCAGGTGATTGCATCTAAGTTTATGAGGTGAACTTGTGGGAAAAACCTCAGTAGATATGCTGACAGAGGAAGACAAGGTTTATTTTCCTTGTAGAAGGCTAGGCTATCATTGTTTGTTGTCGAGTAAGATCACAATAAAGAAATCTCATAGTGGCACCAAAAATATAAAACAAGATTGATTGGAAAATATTAAAAGTTGAAAATTTATTAAAATTTAAATAGGCTCAATTCAAAGCCCCCCCCCCCCCCCCCCCCCCCCCCCCCAAAAAAAAAAAAAAAAAAAAAACCATAAATTACAAGTCTAGGCTAATATTAGAGATTAGTTGGGAGATTGATTTATCTCTCACATATACTAGGCCAAATATAGCCTATGCTCGAAGTGTGGTAAGTCAGTATATGCATGACCCTCGGGACTCCCATCTAGAAGCTGTTCTTCGTATTTTAAGGTATTTAAAAGTTGCATCAAGAAAGGGAATATTCTTCTCTAAGCATGATCACCTAAAAATAGAAGTTTTTACAAATGTGAATTGGGCTAGATCTCTCGATGATAGGAGATCTACTCTTGGTTATTGCACATTTCTAGGTGAGAATTTGGTTATTTGGAGGAGTAAGAATACAGACTGTAGTAGCACGGTTAAGTGCAGAGGCAAAGCATAAAACTATGCCACAAGGTTTTGTAAGTTACTATGGCTTTGGAAATTAATGGAAGAATTGTGATTGTCAGAAGGGAAATGTCTACCCTTATTTTCTAATAACAAGGCTGCGATTAGTATAACTCACAACCTAGTTTAACATGACCAAACAAAACATATTGAGATTGACCGACATTGCATCAAAGAGAAAATAACAAATGGAATTTTGGATGTTTCCCATGTGATCTTATAGAATCAACTAGTGGATGTTTTCACTAAGGGACTTGGTAGTAGATCGTTCCATCCTCAGGTTTGCAAGTTGGGCATGTGTGGTATCTATGCACCACCTCGAGGGGGAGAGTTGACCAGTGTTAGATAGAGTAATTTTAGGAGTAATCATGGTGTATAGTATCCATTATTAGTGCCTAATTATTAGGCCTGATTTCTAGCCTATTATTCTTTTAAGATAGTTTCCTATCTCAAATTTAACATGTATATATATGGGCTTGTAATATTTCAATATATAAAAAATAGAAGTTTTTTTCTCTTTTCAGTTCTTACCAACAAATTAGCTATACTCCTACACTATCAACTATATGTCAAGTAAGTGTGCTTTTTGTCAAGAAAGTATTGAGTACTTGGGTCACATTGTCTCTGAAAGGGGGGTGGAACCTTATCCAAAGAAAATTGAAGCTATGGTACCATGGCCAACCCCCAACAAACTTGAAACAGCTGAGGGGTTTCCTGGGCCTCACAGTCACAGGTTATTGCAGGAAATTTATAAGGGGTTATGCCATGATAGCAGCCCCTCTCACTCGCCTGCTTTAAAAAGGAGCTTGGTCATGGGGACCAGAGGCAGAAAAGACCTTTCAAGAGCTAAAAACCTGCATGAATAAGGCCCCATTGTTAGCCCTTCCAGATTTTACCAAACCCTTCATCCTTGAAACTGATGCCTCCAATGTGGGAGTTGAGGTTGTGCTGGTACAGGACAGGCATCCTCTAGCTTATTTAAGTACAAAACTACCCACCCAGTTGCAGCAAGCCTCTACCTATGGAAAGGAACTCTTTGTCATTGTCCAAGCTGTGCAAAAATGGATATAATATCTGCTGGGAGCTACTTTTACTATCTGTATAGATCATAAAAGTTAAGGGAGCTCATGACTCAAGTGATACAGACCCAGAGCAACTGCACTATATCAGTAAGCTATGTGGGTATGACTAGACCATTACATGCAAACCTGGTAGTACAAACTTGGTTGCAGATGCCTTTGTCTAGACAGGAAAGCTCAAATGGTGAGGAAGGAGAGTAGGCCACCTGTCAAGCCATGCTTATGGTCCTATCAGACCTGTTGTAGCTCTACTCCAAAAATTTAAAGAGGAGAACCAAACTAGTTAAGAACTTAAAGGATTGTATCACAAACGACAGCAAGGAGAGCTTCCATCTGACCTTTACAAAGAGCACAAGGGTTTACTTTGTTACAGAGGCAGAATGGTACTTAGTTCAAACTCTCCACTAAAGGACCAAATCCTGCAGGAATTTCATGATTCACCTATTGGAGGTCATGCTGGGGTCTCCAGAACTCACAAGAGAGTGACATCTAGCTTCTACTAGCCTAATCTAAGGAAGGATGTCCGGAATTATGTGCAATGCCCCTTCTACTTTCAGGAATAGTTCTTCCAGTGATGTATTACTGCCTCTTCCAAATTGAATTAGCATTTCTTGTTGATCAACCTGCATCATCATATGGCTTCATAGACTTGCCTATTTCAACCGAAATTTTCCTAGATCTTGAACCTCATCATTCTAACCAAGTACAAGTTCCCGCTGCTCTTCTTTGAGACTTCCATTATTTTTTAGCTCGTCTCTTTACATGAACCGCATACCTACTGTGAAGCTTGTACTAAATGTCGTTCATAGGAAGCTCTGATTGATGAGTGAACTGCTTGACAAATCTCACACTTGAGAACTAGTTGATTTACCCCCTGACAAATCTGCAGTTAGATCTAAGTGGATTTATAAGACAAAGACCCGTGTAGATGGGTCTATTGAATGTTATAAAGACTGCCTTGTTGCTCAAGGTTACTCTCAGGAGTATGGTGCTGACAACGGGAAACTTTTGCTTTCACTGCTTGTTTAACATCTATATGATCATTAATTGTTTTTGATGCGGCCAGCCATTGCCAATTATTTCAAATGGAGGTCAAAAGGCCTTTTTTAGTAGTGAGTTGACTAAGAAAGTCTATATGAAAACACCTCCCTATTGTGACCACCCTCCTCACAAAAGGTCTGTACATTTCAACGTGCTCCCTATGGCCTTAAGTAGGCATCTTGTCCTTAGTTTACCAAATTCAGTGTTACCATTTCTCAATAGCATTTCTAACCAAGTTTATACAATCCACCTTGTTTATATGCAAAATTAGTTCTGGGACTATTCTCTTCTTATTTACATAGATGATATGATCATTACCAATAATGATCCTATTGGCATTCCCAATCTCCAGCACTTTCTTAGTCAGCAATTTGAGATGAAGGACCTGGGTCACCTTAGTTACTTTCTTGGGATTGAAATCACCTCAAACTCTGATGGTTACTATCTTTCACAAGCAAATATGCATCTAATTTTATCTGTCAAGCCAATTTAATTGATAAGATGGCTAATATTCCCCTATAAAGCTCAACTTGACCTCATTGATGAAGTTCCCCTTCTTATGTCACTCTTTACCAACAATTAGTTAGAAAATCTCAATTCCTTGATATTTCCTATGTTGTCCATTTAGTTAGTCAGTTGTTGCATGCACCTTGCTTTGCTCATTATGCTATGGTTCTTTGAATTTTGCACTATCTCAAGGGAACTCTCTTCATAGTCCATTTTTCATCACAATTATCCCTTGTTTTGCATCCTTACTCAGATGCAATTTGAGTTGAGATCCAACTAATTGACGTTCCTCTACAAGTTATTGTTTTTGAATTGGTTCTTATCTTATTTCTTGGTGAAGGAAGAAATAGACTGTTGTTTTTCACTCTACTACTGATTTGAGTGTCAAGCATTGTCATGATCCCAAGGATATAATAGTAATAGTAGTTTAATACAATTACTGCGATGTACTCTAGTATTGTTGTTTATATTGTACTTTTCAGTTAAAACTAAAACTGAAGGATAGAAAAGCATATAAATAGACTAAATAAGTTAGAGGATGGGCATTGTGGAATGATATCAAAATTCAAGTTCTTTCTCTCTCTACAATTCTCTCCTAAATTTCTCTCTATTTTTTCCTAAATCTTTCTCTCTGCTCTCTCTGTTCTTTCCATCCTTTGTAATGACTCATTTATTTATAAATTAATGTAAATTTGTGTGTAAGGAATTAAGTAGAAGAAGTTAAAATTAATGTATTTTTTGGTCGAGGGAGTTTTAGCAATTATTCAAAAATATTGGGATTTAAGTATATTTTCGAAAACTAGTGGTTGATCACCTTAAATATAAAATGTATGTAATATTAATCGAGGGAGCTTGTAGGCGAGATGGCACGCACACACAAGGAAGAATGGGAGGTTGTGGGACCAAACCCATGGTTGTGCAAGGGAAATGGCTGGTTTTTTAAACCCAACCAGGCACCAAAACGGTATCGTTTTAGGGCGCCAGATGGCGCCCATGCACACGGCCCAGCCATGCCACATAGGGCCTTGCGTGGCCTTGCTGCGTGCCATGCGGCTGCCAGCCACTACCACTCGTCGCCTTATGTAGCCATCACGCGTCCCAAGTTGCTTTTTGCTACCAGAATGGGTTGCCCTTATTGCCACGATGCTCTCACAACCTTCCTTCCTCCTAGCCTATATATATGTGATGGATGTTTGAGGAAAATGGAGAATTTTGGTGAGATTGGGAAGATTTTGGTGGCACAGGTAGGCTTAATTTTGTCAAGAAAAGGCTTGAGTTGTGATGTCAACAACCTTAGTACATTGCGAGGGTTAAGGAAAAATATCTAAGGCAAGTTCATGCTTCTTAACTTTCTATTTTGCAAGTTCTTCTCATTTTCTTGTAGTTTCCTTCACATTCCCTCTATCTTGCAAGCTCTTTAACACTCTATTGCCCTTACTTCTATGGTGCCTTGATTTTTTAAGTTTGGGATAAGTAAACCCTTGATTATGGAAAGATTGACTTGCAAATGGTCTATGTGGTTTTTCCGGTAACTTTTTCATGGTTCTCATTTATAGCTATTAAATCTCAAATAGGGTTTTGTATCACCCTATCTTCCTTTGGGAACGATGCTTTATTGAGGACATGCAAGGGTTGATGTTGTCTTGCATGGGTTTTGTTCTCTCATGTACGTTGCCTCGGGTAATCATATGTCAGTTATATATGATAAGTCATTATAATATGCATAGTTGTGATGACGCATAGAGCATGTACATGAAAAGGGTTTTAAATATGTAAAGGCTTCATGATGCGCGCAGCGGACGGGTTCCGCAGAATATATTAGTATAGAAAGCTTCAGCTCAAAGACGGACTTCGATCCCATGGTTTTGGACTTCGATCCCATGGTTATGGTTTTAAAAGATTGCACGTGAGAATGAATGCATGTTTCATCTTGTTATCATGTAGAGTGATGTAAAGAGGTGTGGCATGAGTGCCTTAAATGTCATTCATGATTCTATTTGCTTCTCGATACCCATGATCCTCATGCTCACTTTCTTCAAGTTATACTTGTTAGGCCTTGTGGTTCATATTTGTTTACATAATTCTAGGTAAGGGTAAGGCTAAAGAAGTGGGCGAGTCAAGTGACGTTGGAGCCGTAGCGTAGAAGTGTGTGCAGAGTTGTCTCAACCGGAAGGTCCTTGGGGGTGTTTTGAGATGTGTAATACTAAGTTACATTTTGTGTATAGGTTGTACCCTTGATGGGATATGGTGGGTATGTGACCCTAATGTGTTTATGTCTATGAGTAATGATGTATGAGTATGACTTCCGTTGTTAATAGCAAGGAATATGCACGACGCTTCTAATTGGGTTTTGTGTATGTGTCATTCTCTCTAACGGACCCTTCTTAGATTCCTTGAATGCGGGGTCTCCAGTGAAGGAGGCGTTATAATTTTCTGAGCTTGTCTAAAGGAGAAATTTAGGGGCGTTACATTTGTGGTATCAAAGCAAGGTTTGGGATGAGTCTTTGTACACATAGGAAGGTTGGGTAGAATTAAGGGTATTTCTAGCAAATAGATGTGAGACTAAATAAGAATTCGAATCTAAATATGTTAGTTGTGCAGAAAAATGAGTGCTCGTCAAGGAAGGCCATTGACCTAGAGCCAAGGCCATGGCCAACTTACACCCACACCGACACCTATGCCCGAGACTTCAGGAGAGTCTAATGGAGGGTTGCGACAAGAGATGAATGAGGTGCAAGAAGCTCTAGCAGGGATATGGAGGACAGTTGATATGCTTGCTGCCAACCAATTGAAGCATGATCAGGGGTAGGATCGAGTACAGTGGGAGGCCAAGAATAATAATGGTCAAGTCTCTAATCCAATGGTTCAAGGGATGGAGGGCAATGCTAGAGCCCAACTGTTAAAGAATTTTATGGCGTTTCGACCCCCTAAATTTTATGGCGTAGATGTTTTGGCCGCGGAAAATTGGATGTTATCTGTTGAAAAGCATCTTCGAACTATGGAATGCAATGATGCATAGAAAGTGCAATTTGCCACCTTCCTTTTGAGAGGGGATGCCAAAAGGTGGTGGGAAATAGCCCGACAGAGGTACATTGGCAGGGAACCATTATGGGCAGAGTTTCAAGAAGCGTTCAATGAGCAATTCTTCCCTGACTGGATTCGAGAGCAGGAGACATACGAGTTTATTGAGCTAGTGCAAGGAAGTAAGTCAGTGGCTCAGTATGAAACTAAGTTCATTTCCTTAGCTAGATTTGCCCCAAAATTGGTGTCAACTGAAGCGAAGAAAGCGGCGAAATTCCAGAGAGGTCTACGAGCTAACATCCGACATGCACTAGCTGGAGTAAGGATTCTAAATTACTCGACTGTGGTACAGAGAGCTTACGCCATTGAGCAAGACAAGACTAAACTCGGGAACGGACAGGGGGTGCAAAGAGGAATGGGTAATAAGAAGAGAAAATGGGAGGCACGTTTGACAAGTGGGATGATAAGAATTCCGCCATGTGGTAATTGTGGCAAGAGACATAAGGAACCCTGTCGTTTTGGTAGTGGAGTTTGCAATTTATGTAGACAGGCGAGGCATGTGCGAAGGGAATGTCCTTATAGTCAAGATAGGGAAATGACTAATGTAGAAGTGAAGTGCTTTCGATGTGGTTAGAAGGGGCACCAAGCAAATAATTGTCCACAACCGGCCCAGTCTCAGTATGAAGGGTAGAGATTCAGAGGACAGGGACCCCAGCTTAACCAGAGGCCAACAACACCTAGGGCACAAGGAGTAGTCTCACAGATGACGATGCCGTAAAGCCTTGTTACTGCAAATAGACCCTGTGTGCAGGGAAAGGTGTTCGCCTTGACGGTAGCAGACGCAGAGGAAGGGAATGAGATTATTCAATGTATTCTTTCTTTATATGGTGTCAATGTGCGAGTACTTTTTAATACTGGTTCTACTTATTCTTTTATTGCACCGCATGTTATATGTCATGTTCCCATCCCTAGAACTATATTGCCATATTACCTGGTTGTGTCTACACTTGGAGATGTGGTATTAATGGGTAGTGAGGTATTCCATAATTTTGAAATTAAGGTGTGTGACAAGGAATGCCCTGGCGACTTAGTGGTATTCATTTTGAGTTACCCCAGCAACCAGTTATTGTGTATAGGGGTATTAAGCCAATGAGTTCAATCCCAATAGTCTTGATAATGAAGGAAGAAAGGTTGGTAAGGCACAGTTGTGAGGCGTACCTTGTCTTTATAACTACGGATGGGAACAATAAGGCAAAATTATCGGAGCTTCCAGTAGTTTGTGAGTTTCCCGACATGTTCCCAGATGAATTATTGGGATCGCCACCTAGAAGAGAGGTCGAATTTTCTATTGATTTAATGTCAAGCACCCAACCCATTTTGAAAACTCCTTATAGAATGGCCTCGAATAAATTGAAGGAATTAAAGACTCAGATGCAAGAGTTGATTGATAAGGGGTTCATTCGTCCTAGTGCGTCACCATGGGGTGCTCTAGTATTGTTTGTATAGAAAAAAGATGGATCGATGAGGTTGTGTATCAATTATCGTTAGTTGAATCAAGTGGCAATAAAGAATAAATACACACTGCCACGTGTGGATGATTTACTAGATCAACTTCGGGGGGCATCGGTATTCTCAAAAATTGATTTGAAGTCTGATTATCATCAAGTGCGTGTTAGAGATGATGATGTGCAAAAAACAGCTTTCCGAACCTGCTACGGGCATTATGAGTTCGTGGTTATGTCATTCGAATTAACTAATGCCCCAACAGTTTTCATGGATCTAATGAATTGGATCTTTAAAGAGTATTTAGACTGTTTCGTAATTGTGTTCATTGATGACATTTTGATTTACTCACCAAGTCTAAAGGAGCACGAGGTCCATCTCAAACTAGTCATACAAAGACTTAGGGAAAAACATTTATATGTCAAACTCAACAAATGTGACTTTTGGTAGCGACGAGTGGGATTTTTGGGTCATGTATTCTCTAGTGAGGGTATTTCAGTTGACCCCAAGAAGGTCAAGGCAGTGGTTGATTGGCCAAGGCCTACGACAGTGACTAGGATTCGTAGTTTCCTTGGTTTGGCTGGCTATTACCGAAGATTTATAGAGGGCTTCACCCGTTTATCTGCTCCTATGACTAAATTGGCGCGGAAGGGGGTGAAGTTCGAGTGGGATGAGAAGTGTGAAACCAACTTTCAGGAATTGAAACAAAGACTGACTAACACCCCAGTGTTAGCTATCCCTATGAGTAGAGATAAATTTACCATATATAGTGATGCTTCTCATACAGGGTTGGGATGTGTGTTAATGCAGGATGGTTGCGTAAATGCCTATGCCTCGCGGCAATTGAAAAAACACGAAATGAACTACCCAACACATGATTTGAAATTAGCTGTCGTGGTGTTTTCACTGAAAATTTGGAGACATTACCTATATGGCGAAAAGGAAGACGTTACACGGACCATAAAAGCTTGTACCTCTTCTCTCAGAAGGAATTGAATATGAGGCAGCGTCGGTGGGTGGAGTTATTTAAGGACTATGATTGTGACATTCTATATCACCTAGGGAAGGCTAATGTGGTGGCTGATGCTTTGAGTCAACGGAGAGCGTCCATTGCAACTATAATGGTGCAAGAATGGTTAATGCTGGAACAGTTGAGTGGTTTCTATATCTCTCAATCTAAGGAAAGACCAATTGTGTTTTGCGGTTATATGAAGGTGCAATCAGAATTGGTTGAAGGGATTCAGGTCCAACAGTCTATTGATGAGAAGCTAGCCAAAGTTTTAGCCAACATGGAGAAATTCGAGGCCATAGGATACAATCAGAGGGTCGAAAGACTATTACTTTTTCAAGGGCGGATTTGTGTGCCAGAGAACAAAGAATTGAGACAAGAAATTCTAACTGAAGTTCTTAAAGCTCATTATACCATGCACCCAGGCATGACAAAAATGTATCAGAATCTATGACAACAATTTTGGTGGGATGGTATAAAGAGAGACGTGGCCAAGTTTGTCTCACAATGCCTAGTGTGCCAGCAAGTGAAAGTAGAGCACCAGAAGGCCGTTGGTTTGTTACACTCACGACCAATCCCAGAATGGAAGTGGGATCACATTGCATAGTTGTGATGAAGCATAGAGCATGTACATGAAAAGGGTTTTAAAATGTGTAAAGGCTTCATGATGCACGCGGCAAACAGGTTTCGCAGGATATATCCATAGAGAAAGCTTCGGCTCAATGATGAACTTCAGTCCCATGGTTATGGTTTTAAAAGATTGCATGTGAGCGTGAATGCATGTTTCATCTTGTTATCATGTAAAGTAATGTAAAGAGGTGTGGCATGAGTGCCTTAAATGTCATTCATGATTCTATTTGCTTCTCGATATCCATGATCCTCATGCTCACTTTCTTCCAGTTATACTTGCTAGGCCTTGTGGCTCATATTTGTTTGCATCATTCCAGGTAAGGCTAAGGCTAAGGCTAAGGCTAAAGAGGTGGGGCGAGTCAAGTGACGTTAGAGACGTGGGGTAGAAGTGTATACAGAGCTGTCTCAACAGGAAGGTCCTTGGGGGTGTTTTGAGATGTGTAATACTAAGTTACATTTTGTGTATAGGTTGTACCCATGATGGGATATGGTGGGTATGTTAACCTTAATGTGTTTATGCCTATGAATAATGGTGTATGAGTATGGCTTCTGTTGTTTATAGCAAGGAATATGCATGATACTTCTAATTGGGTTTTGCATATATGCCATCCTCTCTAACGGACCCCTCTCAAATTCCTCGAATGCGGGGTCTCCGGTTAAGGGGGCATTATAATTTTCTGAGTTTATCTGAAGGAGAAATTGAGAGAAATTTAAGGGCATTACATCCTTACTCTTTGATCTTTTGAATTCTATCTCCCTCGATTTCTTCCAATTTTCACTAAAAACACTAGGTCAAGGCTAGATCCTTGACATTTGGTATCAAAGCCAATTGATTCTCAGGAGGCTGTATCAGAGCCAATCAATTCTCAAGAGGCTATTTCAAAGCTGATTGATTCTTACGAGGCTATATTAGAGCTGATCAATTCTCAGAAGGTTGTATCAAAGCCGATCAAGCTCAGAAGGCTATTTTAGCAAGAGGTTTTAAAGCTGACGATTGTTTTAAAGCTGACGATTCTCAGTTGTTGATCTAGGCAATTCTTATCAGTTGATCCAAAGCAAAATTTTGGAAGGCGAGCAGAGGAGATGGCCGAAGGTACTCAAATGAAATAACTAGAGGTAAGATTGGATGCTATGGAGTTAGGATTGCGGCATACTCGAGAGGAGGTGAGTTGTGGCCGAGAGGAGAATGCGCTAACATCAACCGAAGGTTGGATGGAATTCTAAGGATGTTTTCTAAAATGCCTTAGGCTAGCCTACCGGTGGATTTTCCTCCAAGATCCACTTCAACTCCGGTTCTAGTAGGAGTTGGAAATCTTCCTCATGCTCTTGATCTAGAGGAAGCTGAGGAATGAACTGGATTTGAGCCAAAAATTCAAGTTAGAGGTTCCAATCCAATTCACCACCACACACCTATGCTGAGGCTAGAGATTCCGATTTTCAAAGGAGCTAAATTCAGGTGGAGGATCAAGCAGTGTGAGGTTGTTGAGAGTCAAAAGGTGAACCTAGCAACAACAGATCTCAATGATATGGCTAATGCCTTGTTCCAGGGATGGAGTAGGCTGAGGACTACTTTTAATTAGCTAGAATTTGTGGATGACTTTTGTGATAGATTTGGCAAGAGGTCAATGACAGATGTGATCGAAGAATTCAATAAATTGAAGCAAGAAGGTTCTGTCAAGGACTACCTGGTCAGATTCGAAGAATTGAAGTCGTTGATGTTCATTTCTCATTCGACTTTGAATGAGCCCTATTTTGTATCTAGTTTCATCAATGACCTAAATGATGAGTTGAGGCCAACAATGAAGATGATATAGCCTACTACTGTCAAGCAAGCTGCTGAGAAGGCTAGGCTATAAGAATTGGTGTTGGAAGCAATTTTCAGAAAGGACAAGATCCGAACAGAGATTCAACCTTTAATCAGTCAGTAGTCAAAAGGAAATTCTTAAACTGAAACATCAGGACTGAATCAAGGAAATCTGAATCCTAGGGTTTATACTAACCCTAATTCAGTCAAATCTCCTTCTATGGAGCAAAGGAGACAGTAGGATTGTACTATAGATGTGGTGAAAAATTTAGTCTAGGACACCAATGTAGAAGACAATTATTGCATATGGAAGGACTAGATGAAGAAAAAGAAGAAGAAGAGCAAGCAGGGATTGGATGAAGAAGTAGTGGCCAGTTGCTGAATTTCTTGCGGATAAGAAATTTTTTGAGGGGAGATTGTCACGACCCTAAGGATATGATAATAATAGTAGTTTAATGCAATTATTGCATTGTATTCTAGTGCTACTGTTCATATTGTACCTTTCAGTTAAAACTAAAACTGAAAGATAGAAAAGCCCATAAATAGGCAAAATCAATTAGAGGATGGGCACTGCAGAATGATATCAGAATTTAGGTTCTCTCTCTCTCTACAATTCTCTCCTAAATTTCTCTATGTTTTTTCCAATAACTTTCTCTTTGCTCTCTGTTCTTTCTGTCACTCTCTAATCTTTTGAATTCTCTCCCCTTTTCTATTCTATCTCCCTCGATTTCTTTCCAATTTTCACTGAAAAACCTAGGTCAAGGCTAGATCCCTGACATCACTTGTTGACACTGCTCTTTTGAACTCATGTGCCTATGCGGATTAGTGACTGATATGAGGGCTCCTCAATCCTCTGACTCTCTCCTTTACTATGAGAGTCAAAGTGCTATTAAAATTTGCTACCGGGATTGACTGTCATTCTGTTTGGCAACAAGCACGAGAAGGGACTTCTCACATTAGATTCATGCCTTTTTCTAAACAGCTTGCAAATATTTTTACCAAGTCTCATGCAGCTCATCATATCCATGAATTTATTTGCAAACTAAAAACTATTACTTGAGCACCACCTTGAGTTTGCTCATCATCTGATTGATTTTAATTAATTGTAATGGGAGACAAATTTTCCCACAATTTGCTGCCCTGATTTTATTAGAATACAAATCTATGACAAGAGCAACCAAAAATAAAAATCCAAATAGTTACCCAAATGGCCAACAAATGCCGTATCGACCAGTGAAGCAATCGGGTCGGCGGCAAGACCCAGCGCAGCCGGCAGTGCAATAGACAAAATCTCCAATCCTAGTTCATCAACCTTCAGCCCCTCTCTACAAAATCCATTAAACAGGAAACTTTTCGTGTTTATAACCTATTAAACCTGAAAACCAAAATTATAAATCCATTACTTCACACCTTAAGCGACGAAGAAGAAGAGAAAGGGAATTCAACGGCGATGAAACCGGGCCGGGGCTCGACTCCGGAGGCTTGACCCGGTCACTCGAGATTGGAGTGACGGGTTCCTGAACAGAGGGGTCGAGAGAAGTGGCAGAGCTCTTGCGCGGTGACGATTTGGGGACGGCCCGAAGACGAACGGAACAATTAGGGCTCTGAACGAGGATTGAAGGTGGCTTGTGAGGAGAGTTGGATGAGTAGAAAAAACACTGGAATGGATGGTGCATGGACTGTGTGCTGAAAAGGCGGTGTGAAGCTGAGAGTCCACTCGCCATTTTCAATCCTTGGGGAGAGATAACAGTAGACAGAAGATTTGCTGTGAAAGGAGGAGGAGGAGGAGGAGGAGAACTATACATTCATCGTTTTGGAGCAACCAAATTAACGGCCAAAATGGGGAGTTCTAAATAATATCTCCGTTTGTGGTAGATTGGGGTACTGTACGTTATGTTAGTACCACCTGCCGTGTACTACCTAGCCTTCGTTTGTTGACCTGTTTTAGTCCACTTCTGAGGGAATTTAGAAAAATAGGACTTTTGGTACTAAACTTTGGGAAAATAGGAAACTTTTAAAATTTTTGCAAGATTAGGACTTTTAAAAATTAATTAGACAAAAATGTCCCTACTTTAAATTAGTTATAAGATTTTGTCTCCTTCTTTCACGCACATTCTCACTCGTCCGCCGTCAATCTCTCTTACTCATCTTTATTTCTCTCCATCTAAATGTTGTTGCTTATTTATCAATCGCCTTCTTCAAAACTATTATTGTTATTCCCTTTACAGATTTGGTAGCTTGTCTCCATATCAAACATGTATTCATTTTCTTATCTTTGAAAAACTTTGGCCAATGAATCTTAGTAGTTTGAGTGATTTCAAAATATTTTATCCTCTTCTCTATGATTTTTTGAATGAAAACATTTTGAGTTTGTAAATAAACTTGGTTTTGGTTTTTCATTCAAAAGCTTAATTGAGTGAAGAGTATGCATTTTCGCTGGTTTGAACATATATCGGTCAGGTCATGATATATTTCAATCGATATAGGTTAAAACATAGCAACATCATGAAAAATGTTTTATATCGATTGATATATCAGTCATGAAACCGTCATCCTTTCTCAATTGATATATCGATAGTATGTTATCGGTTGAGATCTTATAATCGATTGATATATATCTTTTCATGATCGATATAAAACATTTTTCTAAATATATCATGACTTAACCAATATATCAACCAATATATGTTCAAACTAGCGAAATGCATACTCTTCATGTTAGTATATGCCCTACAACTTAAGAGTTAAATTGTACTTAATACATTAAGATATGATATATTTGTTGATAATATATATAGTTGTTTCATGTTCATTTATTTATTGAGAAGTTTTGTCTTTTGTATTTATTTGTTCATTTATTGATTACTTAAATACAAGATGCCTAAAGACAAAGTGTTGAGCCCACAAGTTGCAGCCACTACAATCGAGGTTCCCACCGTGCCAGCAATTGACCACAGTTTGCCACAAGCGACTGCCACAGCCCGACACTTGCTGCAGCCTGGTGCACATGTCAAGCCAGTGGCTGAAGCGCACGCCACAGACCAGGCCATAATGCCGCATGCAGGGCTGGCCGAGGCCACTTCTCTTGGTGTAGTCTGCATAATGAAGGCACAAGCGCTAGTAGGGGCAACTAATGACAGGCCATTTGCACCATGCAGCACCGTGCAGGGCCATCAAGGGCCGTGACAGGCGCACGAGCACAGAAGCACGCCCACTGTTAGTCAGCATGGACACCCATTGCCAGCAACCGCCCATAACTGCCAATAACTACCAAGGTCAATGGTTGCATATTTTCATTTCCAGTAGTCATGTCTTTTCTTTTATAAGTTGTATCTCTTTGAAGAGTCGCGTACAACCACTATATAAAGGGTTGGCCTGGCTCATTTGTAATCATCAAGTAAATTAATACAAAGAGACCTTTATTTCTTAAATATTCATATTTTCTCCTTTTATTTCGTAGTAACAAGGTGTAAAATCACCTTCTGAGGACTAGGGCATCCATCATTGGTGCTTTCGTTGAGAGGCAACTCAACTGCTTGGAAGACGTTCTCCGAAGTTTTATTATTTTTCAACCAACCAACAATGGCTGGAGTACCAACACACCGTAAATGCATCGAAACCTTAGAAAACATGGTCAACACCATGGATGAGAGGTTTTCGAGGTTGGAACAATCATTGCAACAACTCACGCTTTTGGTGCAGCAACAACAACAGCCGCAGCAATCATCAAGGCGAAGTATTGTTAGATCTTTCCACAGGCAGCGATTTGGTTATATTAACTAGGGGTATGCCTCTAGATCGGAGGGAGACTCTAGGGATGACAAAAGAGAAGACAATGTGGACCTTCCTGGGCGGAATCGATCTGTTTTCAAGCCACGATTGCAATTTCCTACATTCAATGGCGAAGATCCAATTTCTTAGCTTAGCTGCGCCAATCAAATTTTTAAAACAAAAGATATGACCAGTTAGGAAAAGGTGGAATATGCTGCCTATTTCTTGGAAGACGAGGCAAATCACTGGTGGCAATGGCTCTCACGTACCTATGAGAGTCAAGGAAAAACCATCCGATGGAAAGATTTGAGCAAGAAGTTCGAACAAGATTCGGGCCTACTGGGTATATGGACTACGATGAAGCACTATAAAAAATGCAACAAAGTGGATCTCTTAGAGATTACCAAAGAGAATTCGAGAGAGTCGCAACACAAGTAAGGGACTGGCCAAAAAAGGCTTTTATCAGGGCATTCGTGGGAGGCTTGAAGCCAGAACTGGCAACGGAAGTCAAGTTGCACAGGCCCACCCACCTGCAGCATGCTATTGAAATAGCAAGGCTAAAAGACGAGTAATTGCAGTCCATGCGTAAGATTTATGCCTACAAAGGCCCTACCGTGGCCACAAGCACTAGTGGGTACAAGTCAAAGGTACCACCTCCGCCACAAGCCATGCCCAACAAGACTATTCCCCGAGGCGTACGACGACTCTCATGGGCAGAAATGCAGAAACGACGCGAGTAAGGCCTATGCTTTAATTGTAACGAAAAATTTACTCTGGGTTATAAGTGCAAGGTGGCCCAAGCATTTTTGATTGAATGTGAACACCCACAGGAATGGGACAAGGAAGAGACAGAGCCTGATATGCCTCTAGACTGGCCTGCAGAAGGCACAGCAACAAAAGTTGAAGAATAGCCAGAAGTATCTCTACATGCTTTAACTAGTTCATTCGAACCACAGACCATGCGCATCACAGCCTAGTTGCACAACAAAGAAGTTAGTCTGCTTATTGATAACCGGTCAACACATAATTTTATCAGCACAAGGATCGCCCAAATATTGCAGATCCTGATTACCCGCATTGATTCTTTTCAAGTGCGTGTGGCTAGCGGTAAAAGGCTGACATGCACCCAGCAATGTAAGGCTGTGAGCCTGAAAATCCAACACATTACAGTGACGGTGGACCTGTATGCCATACCATTGGTAGGGGTCGACATCGTATTGGGTGTGCAATGGTTATCCCAATTGGGCAAAGTGGCGTTCGAGTACAAGCGACTCGCCATGGAATTCACACTCAGGGGCCGACAAGTATGCTTGTCAATGCAGCCTGGTTATAGCCGTGCGACCAAAGAAAATGAAATTCAGAAGTTGGTCCGAGATGGTGGTGAATGCTATGCAATTCAAGTAGCCACCCAACCCCGCAGCCAAGATGATTCTCCGGCAACAACTGACCCACAGAGGGAAGAAATAGCAATAGACATTCAATAGGTACTTGTAGATTTTCCCTCAGTCTTGTAAGAACCTACCACTCTACCACCAAGCAGGGCTTGTGAACATCGCATTCCCCTCATAGATGAGCAACAGCCCGTTAATGTACCCCCATATAGGTACACCCACCACCAAAAAGACGAAATAGAGAAGCAAGTGAAGGAAATGCTCAACCAGAATCTCATACAACTGAGCACTAGTCCTTTCTCTTCACCAGTCCTACTCGTCAAGAAAAAAGATAGTACATGGCGCTTTTGTACTGATTATTGCGCCCTAAATAAGGCCACAGTGAAGGATCGATTTCCCATTCCCTCAATCAATGACATGTTGGATGAGTTGGGAGGCACAACCATCTTTTCAAAGTTGGACTTATAAGTGGGATACCATCAAATCTGCATGAACTCGCCAGACATCCACAAGACAGCCTTCCGGACCCATCATGGCCATTATGAGTATCTTGTCATGTCGTTCGGACTGTGCAATGCGCCATCAACTTTTCAAGCAGCAATGAATCAAAATTTCCAGCCAGTGCTCCGTAAGTTTGTCTTGGTATTTTTTGATGATAGATTAATTTACTCTAAGACAGGGGCACAACATCTATAGCATTTGCGATAGGCACTCACTATACTAGCCCAAGCCTACTTTTGCATTAAATTGTCCAAGTGCGCGTTCGGTCAAACCGAAGTAGAGTATTTGGCGCATTGGATCTGCCTAGAAAGTGTCAAGGTGGACACACACAAGATTGCTGCCATGCAGTCTTGGCCCCATCCGACTAATATTACCCAACTACAAGGTTTCTTGGGACTCACAGGCTACTACGACAAATTTGTGCGGCACTATGGGATCATTTCCAAGCCATTAACACAATTGCTCAAGAAGGGCAACTTTTAGTGGACAGATGAGGCGGACCAAGCTTTCATAACACTCAAGCAAGACATGACATGCACCCCTGTCTTGGCTATGCCGGATTTCTCCCAACCATTTGAAGTGCATACAGACGCCAGCAACATTAGCATTGGCGTTGTGCTAGTGCAGCGAGACCGACTAGTGGCCTACCTCAGTAAGGCCCTTGGGCCAACAAAAGTAACGTGGTCAGCATATGCCAAAGAGATGTTGGCCATCATTGAAGCAGTTCGAGTTTAGCACCCTTATCTATTGGGGCAGCGTTTCAAGATTGTTACTGATCAGCAACCCTTGCGGTATTTATTGGAGCAATGAGTTCTAACACCCGACCAACAAAAATGGGTGGCAAAATTGATGGGTTTTGATTATGAAATTGTGTACCGATCGAGTGCCCAAAAAAAGGTGGCTGATGCCTTGTCTCAACGAGAAGATGAGCCACAACTGTTACCCATCACAGGCCCTACATGGGCCATTTGGTAGCAGATACATGATGCACTCACAACTGACCAACAAAGCCAAGAATTGATATAAGCTATTGAAGAAGGCATTTCCCATGACGACTATGAATTACAAAATGGCCTTTTGCTGTACAAGGGACAAGCATATGTGCCAGATATGCAAGATCTAAGGGTCACTCTTATTCGTCAATTTCATAATTCAAGAGAAGGAGGCCATTCAGGAAGTTACCACACTTGGCAAAGACTTAGCCGTCTTTTCTATTAGGAAGGCGTGAAACAACAGATAGCCAGGCACGTGGCTGAGTGCGACACCTGTCAGCGCACTAAAAGTGACTCCACATAGCCTGGTGGATTGTTGCAACCTTTGCCCGTGCCTAAACAAATCTGGGAGGACTTAACAATGGACTTTGTAGAGGGGCTGCCAAAATCCCAAGGATTTTCCTCTATTCTAATCGTGGTGGACCGATTGAGCAAATATGCTCATTTCATTCCTCTGGTTCACCCATTCATAGCCCAATCCGTGGCTCGAGTGTTTATGCAAATGGTGGTCCGACTACATAGGCTGCCACTCACCATCATCACTAACAGGGACCGCATCTTCACAAGCCACTTCTGGAAAGAATTGTTCAAGATGCTAGGGACTGAGCTTTCTGCTAGTTCCTCTTACCACCCACAAACAGATGGCCAAACGGAAGTCACCAACAGAACCTTGGAGCAGTACCTCCGTTTCTTTTCACAAAGCAATCCCCACATGTGGGCCGACCGAATAGCATGGGCAGAATATTGGTACAACACTTCATACCATCAATCATTGGGGCGAACCCCATTTGAAGCAATTTATGGGCGGACTCCTCCAACACTTGTCTCATATACGCATAACCAATCCCCCATGGATAGTGTGGATCAAGTGTTGGTGGAGCGTGATGAACTCCTGAACAAGTTAAAAACCAACTTGGTTAAGGCACAAACCCACATGAAGAATTATTATGACCAAGGGAGGAAAGATAGGCAATTTCAAGAAGGCGACATGGTTTATGTTAAGCTTCGACCATGAAGGCAGAATAGTGTGACTCTTGTTGCGAAGATGAAGTTGGGCTACCGGTACTATGGGCCCTATAAGATCCTCAAGAAGATTCGGCCCGTTACCTACAAGTTAGACTTGTCGGCTAACACACGCGTGCATCCAATCTTTCATGTGTCACAACTCAAAGCCAAGGTAGGCCATCTTACAGATGTTGTGCATGATTTTCCTGAGCTTGATGAAGATACCACATTGCTGGTCTAGCCCTTAAGGGTCCTAGACTATTGAGTGGTTAAGAAAAATCGCAAGAAGATACCGGAGGCCCTGGTACAATGGGAGAATATGGCACCCGAAGAGGCTACATGGGAGTCAACCGAATATCTTGCCTACCAGTTTCCCCACTTACATCTTGAGGACAAGATGGTTCACAAGGGGCGGGGAATGTTGAGCCCACAAGTTGCAGCCACTACAATCGAGGTTCCCACCGTGCCAGTAATTGACCACAGTTTGCTGCAAGCGATTGCCACAACCCGACACTTGCTACAGCCTGGTGCACATGTCAAGCCAGTGGCTAAAGCACACACCACAGACCAGGCCATAATGCCGCATGTAGGGCCAGCCGAGGCCACTTCTCTTGGTGCAATCTGCATGATGAAGGCACAAGCATTAGTAGGGGCACCTAATGACTGGCCATCTGCGCCATACAACACCGTGCAGGCCCAACAAGGGCCGTGACAGGCGCATGGGCACAGAAGCACGCCCACTGTTAGTCAGCATGGGCACCCATTGCCAGCAACCGCCCATAACTGCCAATAACTACCAAGGCCAATGGTTGCATATTTTCATTTCCAGCAGTCATGTCTTTTCTTTTATAAGTTGTATCTCTTTGAAGGGTTGCGTACAACCACTATATAAAGGGTTGGCCTGGCTCATTTGTAATCATCAAGTAAATTAATACAAAGAGACCTTTATTTCTTAAATATTCAGATTTTCTCCTTTTATTTCGTAGTAGCAAGGCGTAAAATCACCTTCTGAGGACTAGGGCATCCATCACAAAGTCCCTAGGCTTACTTTGTGTAAAAGGAATTGCGGTGTGACTTCAATTGTAAAGTCCTTGATACACCTAAGAGTACAACCTTAAACCTATCCCTGGTCAAAAGTGTCAGAGAGACGGGACATTAATGACACAAAGAGACTGGTGTGTGCTATGTTGTTACCTTTAGGAAATGTAGTAATTAATCTTACAGACTATAGGTATGGGATACCTAAGCTAGTACACGAGTACTTTTGGTGAGTACAAGTTCACTGGATAGCAACCTGACCAAAAGAATTTCTTATAGATCTTGCAAGAGTGTCTAAAGAAACCTCTAGTGGTGGTTGTGCAAGTGATCCTTTAACTTGCAGTCACCACTATGTCTTGCGTGTGGATTCGTATGCTTTGACACTGTTAAAGAAGCATCTCAATAAGGGGTGTGAATACGACAATAATTGGGTATGTCATGAAGCATGTGAAGGCTGTGTGTGAGGCAAGACATGATTCATCGACCCCATTTTGGGGAGATATGTCTCATGGGCCCTTTAGGGAAATATAGCTTGTAAGTCTATGGTCATAGCATGATAGAGATCCTATGAAGTTATACTTTTCAGGAACCAAATAAATATTATAATCAAGCCCTGAATAGGGATTGACGCTCAATCCATATCTTCATTTGATTGAGACACTTTAAATCGATGAAGAGATTGAATTGCATGAGAAGACCATCATTGAAAGGCAGTGATCATAAATCGATCCTTCTACTAATTGGGGGCCATGATGGGTTGTTAGACTTTGCTCATGGTTTATGGCTTTATTTGATAAAGTCATGGCCAACATATGTAGAAGCCTAATGGGTCACACGCAATATGGGTTTGCAATTACAAGGTAATGGCGGGCTTGATTAGGATTGGGGAATCTTAATGAAGAGCTAGAGTTCTTAAATATTAGTAGTTAATATTTTAAAACTTATAATAAATAAGTCTCTTAATTAAGTTTGTCATAATTCACCTGAAAACCTAGTTGAACTAGGCTACCCAAATTAAGGGCTTGGGTCTTGGTGAATTGTTAATTAAGTTATGGATTTAGTTATGAAACTAACCTAAGGACATTGGGTGGGTTAAAGAGCTTAATGGGTTGTTTTAAAGTGTTTAAAACTAAAGCCCAATGGGTATTTTTAAAGTGTTTAAAACTAAGGCCCAATGTGTTGTTTTAAAGTATTTAAAACTAAAGCTCAAGATGAAGAATAAAAGGAAAGCCCAATTCCATGTTTCAAAGGGTTTAAAACATAGGCTTAAAATATGACCCAAACCTCAATTAGGGTTTGTGCCTAGGGGTTATAAATAGACTCTATGTGGTTCCTTTTGTCTTTTATGAAGCATCTCCTAGCTTTTCATGTCATTTTGATGTGCATGTGAGAAAGCTCCCATGCCACTATCTTGAGCTAGCACTCATCAATCCTTAGGAAAGTTGCCTTTTGCAAGGTTCTTGGATTGCAAGCTCGCGTGGATACTGTTAGAGGCAACCAATTGAACGGTTTTGAATCACCACTTTTTTGGGATTGGATTTACACGTCAAGAGGTAATCCTATGCCTTTCATCCATAATCTATTCCTTTTAGAGAGATCCTAAAGATATTTACGGTTAAAAAAAAAATTCGTCACGTTATGATCCGTAAATTCCTTTACTTCACTCAATTGAGCTTTTGAATGAAGAACCAGAGCCAAGTTCATTTACAAACCCATTACGTTTTCATTCAAAAAATCATAGAGAAGAGGATAAAATACTTTAAAATCACTCAAACTACTAAGATTCATTGGCCAAAGTTTTTCAAAGATAACAAAATGAATACATGCCTGGTATGAAGACAAGCTACTAGATCTGCAAAGGGAAGAACAACAATAGCTTTAGAGAAGATGATTGATAAAGAAGTAACAAAACTTAGATGGAGAGAAAGAAAGACGAGCGAGAGAGATTGATGGCGGGCAAGTGAGAATGTGCATGAAAGAAGAAGATAAGATCCTATAGTTTAATTTAAAGTGAGGGCATTTTTTATCGGTGATTGTAGGTAAAGGGTTCATGCACTTCATCATTATTTTATAAGTAGAAAGTGTTGCCTATTTTTTGAACTAAGTTCTTTTTCATATAATACCTCTGAGACATAAATACTCTGAATAAATCTAATCCCCCTCACAAGTAAGCAAATCTAGTTGACAACCAGGTGCATCAAAAGAGTTGTGTCCAAATCCTAGAGTCTAGAAGTTTGAAGGTGGTGTTTCTAATTACAACAATTAAATTTATTTATTTTAGAGAATAATTTGGACAAAATCTAGGCCAAAAGCTCAAGGTCCGAGGCATTAAAGAGGATCAACAGGTGCGGGGCCTGATCCATTGTTCGGGAGAGCTAAGAGGATGCAGGGAGTCTCCAGATAACTTCTAAGAGTCTCTGGGGGCCTTATTCCTCAGAGAGTCTTTGGATGGGTGCCACATGAAGGGTCTATAGCACAAATACAATTAGAAGGCACACGAGATCTTTTCCACGCAAGCCCTCCGATACCTAAGTCAGATGATAACTCCAAGAAGTAGAAGTATGAATGTATGTATGCGTGTATGCTTTATGTTTAAGATGGGAGTCTTCCGATGGGTTATCTCTCGAATGGTTATGTGTGGTCTAGAGTCTAAGTCTTCTAGTCCTGAGTCTTTGTGTGTGAGAGAAAGAGAGTTGAGAAGGTTTGAAAAAGGTCCCTTTGTCATGAAATGGGTGGGTATTGATAGACATTTGGTGGGGTCCACATAACACGTGGCATGCTGATGTGAGTCTCTCGACTCTTTGGGAAAAATACATCGGATGAGGTTGGAGGGCCTGAAGGTATCTTTGGGGTCAAAGTCCCTGGATGAGTATTCTCCATATGGGTTTGAAGACTTCTCAAAGCCATCGAATGGCTTGGGCTTGAGAGACTTTGAATGAGTCTTAGGCCTTGGGATACTAAGGGCTAGGCTTTCCCGAAGACTCTCCAGAGGCTCCGAGAGACTTTTTCCCTAGAAGACTTTTAGGGGTCATCCGAGTGTTCAACCTACTTAGAATATTTCTATGAGTTTTGAGATTTTTTTACTTTGATTTTCCTAGGGCACCCCACAACAAAAGGAAAGGACTCGGTACCTCAAAAATATGGGTAACATCATAAACTCATCTGGTTTTTACTAGAAAAAACCTTGCCCATCAAGAAAATGACACTAAGCCATTTCACAAGATAAGAACTATTATTAGCAAAATAAAATAATTCAGATTTGTAGTATGGGAATGCTATAGCCACGACGGAGCAAGGCGAACAACTAGCTGGTGTTTGCTCGTGGAAATATGCAGCGGGTGGCTCCAGTCTTCAATTATATGGTAAGAGTCTTGAATAAGCCCTCAAGTGCATTTTCAGTAGAGGATTAATCCATTCGAGAGTAACTTACTGCGTGTTCAGGGCATAACTGCGCTCATAAGAACAAGTTAGAAGGCACACAGGGATTGTTAGTGTTAGTGCCCTAATGCTAGATTTAGATGGCATCTGGCATTTATATTTATGGGACTAATGATGTAATCCTTACAATATGTAATAAAATATGTTTTCATATTTAAGGTTATATCTTCATTCATAGCTCTCCAATCATTAATATGAATGAGTCTTTAGATTTCATATTAAAGGTCTTATTCTTAAGTGTTAAGAATATGTGACAATTGACCTTTGTAATAAGGATGTCTTAATGGTTATTCTCACTCCTTAGACTTCTCAGATGAGGACAATGCTTCCGAAGGAACAAGTAAGGCCTTCCTCAGGAACTTGAGGTATTGCCCTTCCGAATGACGCTTCCGAAGGAATGGTGCGATGCTTCCGAAGGAACTATGGGGGGTAAACAAAGGTTAGAAGGCTCACGGGATTTTCCTCTCGCGAAGACCCTCCAATGTTTAAGTCAGTAACGGAAGGAAAACAATTGCGAGGAATGGAAAAAAAGCTAAATTTCTGAAGGAAAGTGGGAGAGAAATACCGATATCCAGATCCTTTTCTGAGAGTTGGACTTGGCGTTTTATAGAGATCAAGCAAGGAGTACACGTGGCATTTCTGAAGTGTTCCTTCTGAAGGGTTCTTCCGAAGGATTCCCCAGTAGCTCCAAACCCTTCTGAAGGGTCCTTCTGAATGAACCTTCCCAGCAGCTTCCAACCTTCCCGCAATGCTTGGACTTCTTCCTTCCGATTATTGGGGCACAACAATTGTCGCCCACTCTTTGTTTTGTTCTTCTTAGATACAAAATGAAGAGTATTTTCTAAGCATAGGGCACCAACAATTGGAAATGGTTCTTCCCGAAGAACGCTTCCGAAAGCCCCTTCCGAAGGACTTTCATTTTCCCAGGAGTTTTCCTTAAGAACCTTCCTTCCCCAGGAATGTTCCTTAAGAATCTTGCTTCCTCAAGAATTTTCCCTCCCCAGGAATTTTCCTTAAGAACCTTCCTTCCCCAGGAATGTTCCTTAAGAACCTTCCTTCCCCAGGAATGTTCCTTAAGAATCTTGCTTCCTCATGAATTTTCCTTAAGAACCTTCCTTCCCTAGGAATGTTCCTTAAGAATCTTGCTTCCTCATGAATTTTCCTTCCCCCAGAATTTTTCTTAAGAACCTTCCTTCCCTAGGAATGTTCCTTAAGAATCTTGCTTCCTCAGGAATTTTCCTTCCCCAGGAGTTTTCCTTAAGCACCTTACTTCCCCAGAAATGTTCCTTAAGAATCTTGCTTCCTCAGGAATTTTCCTTAAGAACCTTCCTTCCCCAGGAATGTTCCTTAAGAATCTTTTTTCCTTAGGAATTTTGCTTCCCCAGGAATTTTCCTTAAGAACCTTCCTTCCCTATGAATGTTTTTTAAGAATCTTGCTTCCTCAAGAATTTTCCTTAAGAACCTTCCTTCCCTATGAATTTTCCTTAAGAACCTTCTTTTCCCAGGAATGTTCCTTAAGAATCTTGCTTCCTCAGGAATTCTCCTTCCCCAAGAATTTTCTTTCCCCGGGAATTTTCCTTAAGAACCTTCCTTCCCCAAGAATGTTCCTTAAGAATCTTGCTTTCTCAAGAATTTTCCTTCCCCAAGAAACAATATCGCCTTTCAAGGGATTGCTTCCACCACAAGGATAATTACGCCAGCCACTTTTCCAAGTTTGGTTTTTACCTTTGTCGCGACTTCCTAGAGTCTAGGTGTAAGCACCTTAGGCGAATCCCACATCGGCCATGCAAATGGGGGGAACTGGGCATATAAATGCGGAGGGTGTTCTACATAGTGACGTGCGTTTTGGAATTAAATCCCAGAGCGATAAAATCGGGGATTGGTTGCGACCTGAATCGGACAATACGTTGCTATGCGGACCCCGGCCGTTGCAGAATGGTATTAGAGCCGACCCCCGAGCCTTTGAGCGCGGTGGTGGGGCAAACCTCAGCGAGGACGCTGAGTCCCTAGGGGGTGTGCGTGTAAGCACCTTAGGCGAATCCCACATCGGCCATGCAAAGAGGGGGAACTGGGCATATAACTGCAGAGGGTGTTCTACATAGTGACGCGCGTTTTGGAATTAAATCCCAGAGCGATAAAACTAGGGTTGGGTTGCGACCTGAACCAGACAATACATTGCTATGCGGACCCCAGCCGTTACACTAGGCGCCCAGGGGACTCTTTGGCAGAGGTAACTTCTGACCACACTATGCCTGCCGGGACCCTTATACGAGCCGAATGATCCTGGGCCTGAGGAATGCATAAGGCAAACTCTAGAGGATGGCCTCAAGAACATGCAGGGTCCGTGGAGCCTTTATGCTCTTGATCAAGAGGGGCCTAGAGATGGACCTTGGCGCTGATGCTTCTTAGAATCTACACCCTGGAGATGGTTAGGGTCATGTGGATCGTCTTTCAGCCAAAGATTAGTGCAGACTTTATGATTTATATTGTTTTTAACTGGTTATAAGGAACGATCATCTTGCTAGCTTCATCTCGAAGCATTCTTCTTAGAATTTCTGACACATTTCTTTGGTTGTTGCGTTTTATTCTATCGGCTCTAGATGAATGTAGTTTCTTGGTAGTCATTTCAACATGCCTCATGTAATTGCCTTATTTAAATCACTACATAATTCTATTATGTTTCCATCATTTGCTTGTTGGTTATGCGACTTGTATTCATGCCTTTTTAGGCTTCGATTTATTAGCCATAGCAGTTCAGTTTTTGTATGTTCATGCCTACAACTTCTCTTTAAGGCTCTTCGCCTCCAGGAAATTCAAGATAGGCCTTGTGCCCCTAACGTGATTGCAAGACTCACGCAACATTCATCGAGTTCTTGGCTTTTGTCAAGATTGGGGGATTGTCGAGCCTTCACGAACATTTCCGAGAGGGGCCTTGGTTAGCCATAAGGAAGCTGGATTAGGCTGAGGATCCAACGCGGGATTCACCACGGGCGTCCGAGTTTGCTGGGAGACCTAGGTGCCAGATCAACTAAGGAGTCGGGTCAAGCTTAGGAGCGTAGCATCGGACTCAATCGAGTGATCTAGGTGAGTCTACCGGCATAGGTGTTGGAGCATTCGATGATCCCGAGTTGGTCTATCATCATGGGTGGTTCTTTCTTTTTTGGGGTGGGCGGACACCTTTTGATGGCGCTTACTGTTTTCCATCAATTTTGTTTGCCATGGGAAAGCTAGATTAGGCCAAGGATCCAACTCGAGATTCACCTCGGGCGTTTGAGTTTGCTGGGAGACTTAGGCGCCGGATCAACCGAAGAGTCAGGTCTAGCTTAGGAGCGTAGCACCGGACTCAGTCGAGTGATCTAGGTGAGTCTGCGGGCATAGGCGTCAAAGCATCCGATGATCCCGAGTTGGTCTATCGTCATAGGTGTTAGATTGAGTCCTATCTTTTATTTTTTTGTCCATTGCTTTGAGGCCCAGTCTATCCTAGGGGATCTAGCTTTGACCAACAATCCAATCCAAGATTCCTTCTGGGTGTTCAGCTTGCTGGGAGACCTAGGCGACAGATTAATCGAGGAGTCGGGTATAGCTTAGGAGCATAGCATCAGACTCAATCGAGTGATCTAGGTGAGTCTGCGGGCATAGATGTCAGAGTATTCAATGATCTCGAGTTGGTTTTAGGTCATAAGCATCAGATCGCAACTGGGTGACTAAACCTCGCATGGTGAGAGCATTTTTCAACTTACCATATAGTGACGCACCGCTTAGAGGTCTGGTCTATCCCAGGGGATCTGGAGTTGGCCAACAATCCAGTTCAAGATTCCTTCCAAGTGTCTGAGCTTTCCGGGAAACCTAGGCGCCAGATCAATCGAGGAGTCGGGTCTAGTACCGGACTCAATCGAGGGATCTAGGTGAGTCTGTGGGCACAGAGGTCGGAACATCCTATGATCCCAAGTTGGTGTTAGGTCATAAGCACCAGATCGCAACTGGGCAACCTAAGCCTCACGCGGCAAAGGCATCTTTCGACTTACCATATAGCGACTTCATCACCTTATGCCCCTCATGAGAGTCAGTCTGCCTTCGATGAATCTAGGTTCAATAACCAATCTGGTTCTGGATTCCTTCCGAGTGTCCAAGTTTGCCGGGAGACCTAGGTGCCAGATCAACCAAGGAGTCAGGGCTAGCTCAGTGGCATGGCACCGGACTCAATCAAGGGATATAGGTGAGTTTGCAGGCATAGACATCGAAGCATTCGATGATTTTGACCCGGCTTGTGGTCATATGCGCCTGATTTCCACTGAGCCATCCTGATCTCATCAAGGCCATCGTCGAACTGTTGCACTTGCATTACATTTTATCATACATGCAAATGCTCAAGGCATAGGTTATGTGGTTCAGCTTATAGTTTTTCCTACTCCACGGGAATATAGGGGGTATATTCTTTTACGTATTGAGGGATATTATTACAATGAAAAATTAAAGAGAATCCCGGCTCCCAGCCGAATCGAGCAATGCTTTTAGCGACAGACTCAGCTTTGCATCTTGTGCTTCGTCCCCTCTGCTGGAGCTAATGGCTAGTAAGAATGGGAAGTACCTCTTGAGGTGCACGGTGTTCCAAGTTTTCCCCATCGCCTTGCCTTGTAACATCTACAATACACACGTGTGGGGTTCCAACATCTTCCGAATTCTATAGGTTCCCTCACAATTCGGGTTGGGTTTCTCTTACTCTTCTATTACCTTCCCATGCGTCCAAATTTCCATTTGGATAATAAATTATTCTGCCCGGGCAAACAATTCGGCCATTGGGCCTGGCTCAAAAAATGCTAGGGATCTTCTAAGCGAGGCGTAGGCAGTTCCATTAAGCAAGGTTGAGGCTGCCAAACCGACCGGGAGGTCCCTTACCTCTTGCATTGTAGCCCTAAACCGCTCAATGTATCGCTCTAGGGATTCATTTTGCCTTTGTTGCAAGCTCATCAAATACATGACACTCTTCTTCGGGACATAGGTAGCGAACGCCTCTAAAAACTCTTTCTTCAGTTGTTTAAATGACCGGATATGTTTGGCAGGTAACTTAGTGAACCATTATTGAGCTTGTCCTACCAGTGAGAGAGGGAAAACCTTGCACCTGGTGACTTCGTTCCACCCATATAACACGGCCACTGCAACAAAGTGTTGTAGGTGCTTTTATGGGTCCTCCTTTCTTGAGTATACCGAAAGTTGCGGCAGCTCGAACCTTGGTTGCACTGGTTGCCATTGGAGTTCCTCAGATAGAGGAAACCCCTTCGGGGGCATTTCCTTTGGCGCCATCATTACCTGCTTTAGCTCTAGCACCTTTTCTATGAGGCATTCGATGTCAGACGCCTTGAGTGTTTTCCATTTTGCTTCGTTTTTGCAAGGAGGTGGGACATAAGGAGCTCGTGAGTAGGCGCTTTCTGCTATCTCTTTATATATGGGAGCCTTCCCTGTTCTTCTATCACATTCCCTTCTCAAGTTTGTCATCTCTGGGGCTTGGTTATTCAGCCATGGAGTTTTAACTCTTACCCCCTACCGTGTGGTCCTTGGAGGGGTTTCTATGGATCTCCAGTGTTCTCCCCACATATCGGCTTGTCCTATGTGGGGAATTAGTTCACGTAGCAAAGTAGTGATTCCCTGTAGTCTTCTCATTATTTATCTTGAGTTCATCATTTTGTTGTTTCAACTCCTCAAAATTCTTCTATAGTTGTTCATAATCTGATAGTAAAACAATGGGTGGAGCTATCCCCGTGGGTCTTGGAGGTACTAAAGCCGCCACGAGGTTTCTATTTGGAATTGAAGATTGTCCAAATGAGTGTTTTTCCTAACTAGCGGGTGCTGCATACGGGACTTGCTTCCCTCGCTCTGTCATATGCCTCCTCAATCCAGCTACGTGTACATTTTCCTGTTCTGAACGTTCCATGCCCTCCAATCCAGCGATCTGGTTGCCCTCAAGCGTAGGAAAGTTCTCTGAACGCACTTCATTATCAGGGTGATCTTCTGAAAATTCTGGCACCGTAGGGTGCACCTGATTGGGGTCTCTTGTGGCTCCCGTCCTAGTACGAGCGCTCCTTCGAGTGGAGTTATGCGGGTTCACTGAACTAGCTGATCTTGTCCATCTTGGCATCTTGTGTTGAAATTGGTTTTTTGTTGCGGTTCCCATAGACGGTGCCAAATTGTTGTTGCCAAAATACAATAATTAGAATTTTTAGGAGTGGGATGGTCGTGGATGCCGTCGGCCTCAGGACTTGATCGAAGATTATGTTGCAAAACTAAGGTGGGCTTCCGAAGGCTGGCTCGCAATAGGCTCCAGTCGAGTTGACGATGCTCTGGAAAACTGATACTCTTGATGGTTCCTTCCAAAGGATGCTTCTGAAGGAACTTGTGTAACACCCCAAATTTCTTGAGCGTGTTATAACTTAGGATTTCGGGAATATAAATATTTTTCATATCACAATAGCTGTCATACATCACACAATATCCCAAAAACCCTAATTTTCACATTCTCAGCTTAACAAACCCAATAATCGAATAGCTAAGACAGGCATTAAAATTTCAAATGCGGAAGCTAGATCAAACCTGATATGGTTCACAACCATAATACTTTATTTTTCATAAAATTGTTCAAGATGTTTACAAAATATATTACATGGACATCATCAAGTGATAACTGAACATCTTAAACATATCCAAAATTACATAGGTTCGCACATAAACAAAAATATGTTAATCATGCTACAGACAAGAAATTAAACTTATTCTTCAGCTACCTCTTTTCCCTTAGAGCTGCTCGTCGAACCTGGAACGTTTGAATATTTCAGGGACATAGTCCAATTAGAAGATGAATCTTCTAGTGAGAAACTCCAAAAAAACAGTTTATATCGATGCATGATCAGGTATAAAATGTATGAGAAGACAACGAGAACTACTCCGAAGTGCCTTGTGAACACGTTAGCCTCTTCCAATGAGAGCTTTCTCAATGGCGCATGCATAGCGCCTCTCAGGAGGTCCCTAACCATGTCACTTCGGCTCGACCTCATAGCACTCATGCAAGCACTACATCCGTTGTTCCTTAGGCTCACGGTCTTCCCCACGAGAGCTTTCTCAATGGTACACGCATATCGCCTCTCGAGGGATATCCGAATTTTTCCCTCGGCCAACAACAAATAGGTACAACAGTTTGGTCACATGAATTTTATAAATGCAACAGTTAAAAAGCCAATAGCATATATTTTTTAGAAAAATACATTTCATATATGCAACATAATTTCACGTAAGAGAATAACAAGCGTTTATGTATAAGAACTTCACGAAACCCGTCTCATGCAATAGAAGTCTCTCATAAGAGAATAAAAAATAGGATTTGGAGTATAGCAGTCTCACCTTGTTAGTTTATCTCTTAAACGGTACGATTTCACTGCAAACGGCCTAGGTTTCTGCAGAAAACACATGTTTTGGGAAATCCAAACTCAAATATTTTTACATAGGGTTTAAGGGTATTAAATTAGGGGCATGGCTGGAAAATTTGGAGAAAAATAGACCCCTCACGTGCCCTCACGCGCATCCATTTTCCGGCGCGTGTAACTCACGCGCAGGCACCAGATTTCGGACAACAACGCCTCATTTTCGTATTTCGGCCATAACTTCCTCGTTTTAACTCCGATTCGACCCCCGTTTGAACCTACGCGACCCTCTCTTCCCTATCTATAGGATTATAAAAAAATAAGTGATTTACCTCGCTTTTTTTTAACTGATTTTGGAAAATTCTGGCGAAAACCCGCAACTCTGACGAGACTCTTTCTCTGCCGCTTTCTTCCCGCCTTCTTGTCGAACTCCCTTCTCTCTCTCTAGAGCAAGCTCCTTCTCTTAGAGTGCTTCAACTCTCAATCTTGCTTGGAATAATTTGAGAACAACCCACGGTGCCTTTTTATAGATTTCTCCAACCAATCATATTATGCCATTTGTCAAAATCTTAGTCATGGACTCCAAAGACTCAAAGCCATAATTGAGTGGCTTTTGAAATCCAAAACTAGAATGAATTGAACTTTTGAAATTCAAGCTAATATCCCAAAGTTTTTCCAGATAACACTTTGGCCCTTATTTCAAGTCCTCAACTTTAATATTTACCACATAAGCTCTTTATTTTATCCTTATTTCGTTTGGATAATTTTCTAATTACAATTACACCCTCAAACATCAAATTTATCGAGATACTTAAAATCCCAAAATTAATAACTCAAAATTACTCAATATATACGATTTTTCGGAAGCCCCTTACCATCATTCGATATTTTTAGTCTACAACTTAGCTTAACTGAAAACCATCTCTAATTTGATTTATTTCAGTGTCATAAATCTCACCTCGAGATGCTCGTCAAAAATATACCTTTAACCTTAGGTATCTAAGCTCTAGGGTACTCCCTACGACTGATTCGGTCACTTGTTGCCATTTCAAGCATATTTTTTGATATTTTAAACTCACTTAAAATACGTGGCAACTTCACAAAAATATGGGGTATTATAACTTGGGGATGCGACGGAGATGCTGCTTTTGAAGGAACGAGCAAGTCTTCCGAAGGGTTTTCCTCTTCTCGGGCAAGAACTCCTTCCGAAAGAATGGTATGATGCTTCCGAAGGAATGGGTGCAATGCTTCCGAAGGAACGAGCAAGGCCTTCCTCAAGAACTTGAGGTATTGCCCTTCCGAATAATGCTTTCGAAGGAATGGGGTGACGCTTCCAGAGGAACTGTGGGGGGCAAACAAAGGTTAGAAGGCTCGCGGGATTTTCCTCCAGCGAAGACCCTTCAATGGTTAAGTGAGTAACGGAAGGAAAACAATCGCGAGGAATGGAAAAGAAGCTAAATTTCTGAAGGAAAGTGGGAGAGAAATACTGATATCCGGATCATTTTCTGAGAGTTGGACTTGGCCTTTTATAGAGATCGAGCAAGGAGTATACGTGGCCTTTCCGAAGCGTTCCTTCCGAAAGGTCCTTCCGAATGAGGCTTCCGAAGGGTCCTTCCGAAGAAACCTTCCCAGCAGCTTCCAACCTTCTTGCAATGCTTGGACTTCTTCCTTCCGATTATTAGGGCACAACAGAAGCTTTTGCCCACTAGACAACAAGTCAAAAGCACTTAAGAAGGGAAAAGCTATATAAAGGGAGTGGAGGCACAAGACAAAGCAGAAGAATTAATCTGAATATCTCTCAATACCATTCTCAAGGCAAGAAAGCCTTCAAAAGTCATACATTTTATTAGAAAGAGAGTGAGAATTATAATTGTTACGTCGTTCTAATATCTAATTTCTTTGTGAGAACCTATTTTTGTTGTTTTAGTTATATCTTGTATAAGCTTCTCCAAACGATCAAATTCTATCTCATTCTTTATCTTGTTTAAAGCTGTGAGATTGTGCGTATAAGCCATTAAAAAGCACATGCAAAAGATTCCAATTGCTCCTTATAAAAATTGTGTAAAAGGTTATTGCTGATCAAATGAAAAGCAAAGGTTATAACAGCTCTTGGTAAAAAACTAAGGTTATAACTAAACTTGCAAAAGTTAAGTGGATTGTTTGGTAAAAAAACTAAGGTTATAACTAAACTTGCAAAAGTTAAGTGGATTGTTGAAATTTTTGATGAGGAGCCAATTTAGTAGATGTAGGGAGTTGGGTCAAACCACTATAAATATATTGTGTGTTGCACTCTTTTTTTATTTGAACAACTTTAATTTTAGTAAAGTTAAATTTCTTGCATACTCATTTACAGTTGATTTCTTAGATATTGTTTACTATCAGTTTTATACTCATAGCATTTGTATTCAAAGGCATAAAGAAGGTCCAAATAATTTTTGTACAAAATTTCTTTTAATCAAAAGAATTTCAAAACACCCAATTCACCTCACTTTGAGTGTACATTTTATTCTTTCATGTGGTTTGTCTGGGTCTTCTTAGAGTTTGTCTCCTTAGAAAGCATGCCATGTATAAGCCTGCGTCACCTCCATTTCGTGCCTACCAGATTCTATCCTCACAATGATTTTCCCGCCCTTGCCCGCATCATTTATGCCATTGGGCTGTCACCAGGACCCTTCTTCTTGAGCTAACTATCCAGCCTGGTTTGGGGTGGCCTAACTCCTCGTCTAATGTTGCGGTTTGCCAAACTTCATCTACTTATAATGCATGCCTTACATGGCCCAATTCGCCCCAATTATGTTGCTTGGGTTTCCTCTGTGCGACCATGCAGCCAAGTGTGGCTTTGATGTGCCCACTATGCCAAACTTGAACAAGGTTAGCCCAACTCCGTAGCTTGGTTTGCTACATCGCTTGTCATGCTAGACACACAGGTCTCATCCCATGTTCGTTTGATCCTCTAGTCCTCAGCCTTGTCAAACACAAAACAATGCACAAATTAGCGGTTGCGGAGATGTAGCTAGCTAACCTATAAATGAAAAAATTAGCTCACAACATAGATTAATAAAGACCATTTTTGGTGAAACTTAATAAGCAAAAGCAAGAAAAGTCACCACAAGGTCATGGACTAGTAGTGTTGAGGCTTGATTATTTGGAAAAAGATTTTGAGTTGAAAACTTTTTAGAGTATCCATACTTTACTTTTGAGGTCATATGCGATTTGCAATCACCACTAATTGTTATTTACTTATATTACAATGACCGTTGATTTATTTCGTCACTATAAGAATTCAATTTTAATTGTTAATTTCATATTGTGTCGGGAATCCATATTCTACTGATACTAAAAATGGAATAGAATTGAGCTTGTTCTATCTCAATAAAAAAAAAAAAAAAATAGTAGCCATACTAGTTAGTATTAGTGAAATTTTATGGTCCCGACCGGCATACTACAAATACCAAGTTGAGAGGATGCAACCTTTAAGGCTACATCCTTAAAGTTGTTGTGTCGCTATCATATACAGGACAGGGATGCAGATTAGATAAGCTTGTAACTAGTCGGTTGTAATATACACATAAATGTTATATATAATAATGTAATTAAATAGATTAAAACTTTTTACATTAAAAAAACAAAAACAAAAAATTGGATTAGTATCTAACATAAAAAAGTGCAATATATAATTGCTCACTGAAATTGAAATTTCTCCTCCTAGACATTATTATATATATATATATATACTAATTTAACATTACTGCTTTTTAATTATTTTTGTAATTTTTCCATAAAATAATTGATAAAAATGAAAAGTGAAAACAATTATTTTTAAGTTTTACCAAGACTTTGAAAATATGACTTTTTTTTTACATCTTTTTTATAGAACTTAAATTATTTATTTTTAGTATGTAATGGATTAAGATCCATTATAAACAAATCTAAGACTAGAAAATAATGGATAAAAGTTAAAAAAAAAACAACCACGAAAACCGAAAAGACCCTATCGAGAAAAGAGTTTTCAGAAGACCCATTAATCAAATTCCGCAAGTTTATCCTCTAGGAGACATGACCCCTTCTCTGCCATGTATTTCCACAAGAATGTTCAAACTCACCTCTAAAATTTTTTTCGTGAATTGCTTATAAGATAATAATTATCTATAATACTTCGAATCCTAATCCATCTCAAAATACTGGAGATAATTATCACAAATCTACCAATCCAATTATAAATAGGTGAGTCTTTATTCTAAAAAAATATATATATTTTTTACCAATTCAAGAGTTTTGCAGTTTCCTTTATAATCTTCAAAAATTTAATTTAAATATTAGAGTGTTTATACAAATAATGCTCTACACCCTCTTACAATTTATTTTTGAAGAGTTCTCGAGACTTTAAAACGATTCTCCTCGAAAAATAAATTTTATTTTTTTGGTTTGAGGGACAACAATTATATTTTCACATATCTTATAATATAAATTGTATAATATTCTGCCTCCGTGTATAAGTCTTATGTTGATTTGTGTGCATTATTATATTGTGGAAAATAATATTTTTTATAATAATTATGGTTTTATATACTTGTATAATTTTCTTTTACATTGGAAGTTTAGGTTGATATATCTAAAATGATATTTAGTATTATCCGTTATATACAATACCACAGTATGTTAATAAGAAATTCAATATTTGTTTGGTATAATATTAACAACCATATATTAAAAAAATTAAAAGTCTACCCCTAAATTTGCCCTCAAATCTTTTAATTCTTGTACTTATATTTTTTTTATTTAGATACTCAAATTTTTTGTTACTTCAAAGATACTCTTAAATTTATAATTTTCAGTCAATTACACCCTTGAATTTTTTTTTTATTTTAATTATACCCTTAAATTATATAATTTCAAGTTAATTGCACATCTTAACAAATTTGTTAAAAATAATAAATTTATAGATATAATTGAAATATAAAAAAGTTCAGTGGTGTAGCAAATTTGTTGAGAATAATAAATTCAATAATGTAAATTAAAATAAGAAAAAATTCAGAGATACAATTAACTCGAAATTGTATAATTTAGTGATGTCTTTAAAATAATAATAAAAAATATTAAATATTTAAATAAAAAACATACAAATACAAAAATTAAAATATTTATTTGACCAATCCTTCAATAGCATAACGTTCCTCCATCCCATGTGCGTAGCCGCGCTAGCTCCTTCAAACATATATATATATATATGAACATGTGATGATGGTAGAAAAAGCGCCATCAATGTTGCAGGCAGTGGTAGAGTCAGACTTGACCTGCAAAATAGAGGGTTAGAATTGTCTACAACTGTGACCAGAAAGGGCTCTTCAAACACTTAGGTCGGTCTTCATTAATGGCATGAAGAGACGCGATGGAAGGAGATGTACGGAATGCCCTGTAAATGTGGAAGGCGGTGTCGGAGAAGATAGAGAGATTAGAGTTGATATACAGTCGAGTTTTAACCCTTTGTAACGGAGCTTTGACTTTGTGCCCTTCTTTGAGTTGGCTGGATCTCAACTTTAATCTAAACTCTGCAATGGACCTCACTTGAACTCTTAACCTTCTAGATATTATGACCACATCAGGATGCACATTCATGTACATGTATATATACACATACACTTTGGATGTAATTATTGGAGTTTTGATGGCGCTAATGAATAAGCAGCAAAATGGAATCCTGGGGAAGCAGCTGTCCTGGGACGATGAGACCAGAATGCACAGTGGCCCCCAAAGTATCAACTCAATCTGATAGCATGGGATATGATATGATGGGATAGCTACAATTGCAAATAATGAACTCCATTGATGAAGCAAAACCATATCATCACTTTCCATGTTCACCTTTTCCCAAATATATATATATATATATATACACCTTTCTTAAAATGACATCCTAAGCCATTCCACAAAGCTGGAAAGGCCAATTTACTCCCTCAAAAAGAGAAAGGCCAGATCTGTGAAAAGACCCTGGTGGAAGATATGGATATGGGACTTTTTAATTGTATATAATTGCCTTAAAACTATATATATTCAAAAACTTTGTAAAAGACAATGGTAAAAAATAACGTTAACAGTAGTAAAACTCCTCGCTTTATAAGAGTAATCTTTATTTATTCTTGTTTTGTAATAATATATATATATATAATAATAATTTTAGGAGACAGAGGAAGGCAGTGTGAAGGCCTGGTGAGAACCTGAATTAGCTAAAACAAAGAATTGTGCATATATGATTGATGGGCTGCTAATTAAGCTGTCGTTATTGCATAAAGTTGAGTGAATTATCACATAATAATGGCTCATCCATCATAACTCACACACACACACACTCTAGATACATACGGAATAGCGCAATCTCAACTTAATTAGAACATTTTCATCATTTGATACTTATCTTTCTTTCAAAGTTCGAAATCTGTAAAAAGAAGAGACGTTGAAGAAGAAGAAGAAGAAGAAGAAGAAGAAGACAATTAATATATACACATCATCAGGCCACCAAGACAGGACCGGCCATGAACATATACGATCCTTCCACTCCATGCACAGATCAGCAGAGCAAGAAAAACCCATGAAACTCAGGATGGATAGCGCCACAGAGAAGAAGAAGAAGACAATTATATGTAGATATATCCATGGCGCTATCCCTCCTGAGCTTCACAGATCCTTCCATGCTTGTTTGGCTTAGAGCGGTGGGCGAAGGTTGGAGGGAAAGAGCCGCTATTTATAGCGGCGGGTAGATGTGGGTGGAGAAGGAGAAGCAGAAGGAACGTGGGAAAATGGGGGGGAAATGGCGACAAAGGTCGCCACCATTCTTGGTTGTGCTCTGGAGCCATGAGAATATATTAGCAATATTGGTTGGCTAAGTTGATATATTTTAATATTATTACTACAAACATTCAATTCCTTATTATTTGATTTGTCTAAACTCTCGTCCCATTAAGATTCCTTCATCCTACGCGTATCTTCTTCTTCAAATGGTCTTGCCGACTACGCCACTCCACCAAATACGTACGGCTGCTCCCAAATGGCTACCCATTTTTCACACTTTTTTTTTTTAACTCATATTTTTAAATAATGGCCAAACTCATATTTTTATTCCTAAACTTTATATGAAAACTCTATCACATGCTGAACTTTAAATTTGACCCATTAAATATTTAACATTTATAATTTACACCTATTGATTATCTAGTATATAATGTAAAATAGAAAAAAAAAATAAAAGAAATGAAGAACAAATAAGAACCGATAGAACATATCCTTTCTCCTGCCTTTCTCTTTGCCTTTGATCGTCGTCTTTACTCCCATCACCCATCACTCGTCGATTCAAATGGAAGAATTGACACTCCCATTGGTTGTAACCGTCTCAACTGATCACAACCATTCCTCTTTGTTTCAATCGATGACTCGCAAATCACAATCGACCCACCCTTCTCTTTTATCCTATTGACAACTATGATCGACCCACCATTCCTTCTTCTTTTTGCTCCAACTAGTGATCCACAATTAACCCACCCCTTCCCCATCATTTGTGCTACCCTTCCCCTTCTTTTTTGCTCTAACAACATGACTGCCACCCTTCCCCTTCTCTTTCGCTCTATCGGTGACTCATAATCTGTGTATATATATATATAAGTGTGTATCTGTATGTGTGTATGTGTCAATCCGTATGTATATATATTTTAACTTTTTTAGTTAAATATTTGGTCACTATTCTATTCATGTGTTAATGGCAAGTCTATTACATATTAATGCTGATTAAATAATTAATAATTATAAATTATAAAAGTTAAGTATTTAATAAATCATATTTAAAATTCAGGAGGTTACGTCATACCGTTTTGATTAATGAAAATTAGGCAAGAATATTATGTTTTATTATATGATAATTGACGAACCATATGCCACCCATTCTTCATTATTCATTTTCTCATCGTCACTTCCCTTTTGGCATTAGTATTCAGGTTGTTAATGATGGGATATGGAAAGTGGCAACGTGGGTTGGGTTACATCAGTTTAACACTTAAACAGACTTTTGAGATGCGAAGGTGAAGCTACTTTTCCTCTATGTATACGTATGTAGGGTGAGCTACGGTTTAAGGGGTCATAAATTAAAAAAAAAAAAAAAAAACGAACAATCTTCCTATTTCTCGATCTTTTACTTGAATGTGTATTAATTAATAAGCGTTATCCATCTTTGATTTGGATAACTGATAATATTATATCTCATTATTTTATATTTTTGTTATTTTTTATATATAATAATAAATTTGTAAATGTAAGAGAGTATCTCTGTTGACCTTTTTAGTCTTTGAGAAACTTGTGAAAGAAAAAGTGATTAGGGGTGCAGAGTGTCTCTCTTACGGACCCTTCGATGATTAAATTAATCTTCACGAAAGAGTATATGAAAACAAGAAAAATTTAGTATGAGTAGAGTTTTAGTCTTACCTTGATTAGAAAAATCATCTTTTATTTATAGAGGTCGAAGTTGATAGATGGAGAAACATCCATGTCTTTCGAATCATCTATTTTGTATTTTTAGGTAAAGACATTGCAGGTAGATTTGACATATTTTTGGATCCAATAGAGGCTTCAGAAAAGGTTCCTCGAGAATACTCGAGAGAGACCTCTAGGAGAGTTTCCCACGAAGAATTATGTCGAGAAGATCTCTCAACCTTCCTTATTTAAGCTTCTTCCTCTTAAACCTATATTGGACTTAGCCTACTTTTTTTTTATATAACAATTCTAATTAGCAATTTTTGAACTATGGAGTACAATTTCATCATCGTACTTTATTTCTTCCTCAACCAATCACTCTGCATTACACTATATTAGATGGAGAAGAATTTGTCATTATTTGCAAGATCAAATAATGATGTAATGGGTATTGGATGGTTGACGTTGAGTAAAGTTCAGTGAATATATAGTAATAATCTAAAGTTCAGTAAGTAAATAATTATATTTTTAAATTTCAATAAGTGTTTATTAAATTTTCTTAGATTCCATTAGCCACGTGGGTATTTTTCGTTTGTAAGATATAATGAGTGATGAATGATTAATGTTAAGTAATGTTCAGTAAGCAAGTAGTAATAATTTAAAATTTAGTGAGTAAGTAGTTATATTTTTAAAGTTTAGTGAATGTATGTTAAGTTTATTATTTTCAATTCTTTTATTAACCGATAAGGTTCCAAATGAGCTGACTCATTTGTGAATGACTCAATGTTCAGCTCAATAAAAGTCATTCGAATTCATTTGTTAAGATAAATGAGTTGAGTTTAAACATAACTTTAAAAATCAATTTGTAACTGAGTTAAAATTGAGTTCTATAAAACTTGACTCGTTAAAACTCATGAATAAATTCAATTATGGGCTCATGAACATGCTCAATTAGAAGTTCGCAAATAATTTGTAAATAAGTTTGTTTATAAATATATTATTAAATTTATTTATAAATTTATAAATATATTATTTAACATAAATTATCAAAATTTAAATTATTATAATAATGTCATCAAATTTAATATGTTTAAAACTATTATGTATATTAATTTAATCATTTAATTACATAATATAATACATGTATATATAACAAGAAGATAACAATTTAGGTTTAGCCAAACATACCATATAAATAATTACAACTTAAAAAATAAAAACCCTAAAAAAGTTGTGTGAAAACTAAAGAGTGAAAAGAAAAGTATGACACCACACCTAAGGTCACCACTGTCGTAAGCCTTTATCTGAGTTATTTTCGTGTAACATAATTAGTGATCAGATACAATCACCTGACACCCTTATCCCTATCAAACAATATACCCAAAAATCAGTAAAATTCAATGGCTGAATCTCCATAAATCTGAGCTTAAATATCTAACGAGATATAAAATTAGTGATTTACAAAGGTGATGGCAATTGACGACTGCTCGCGGCGGTGATGGTGGCGACGGGCGTGAGATTGTTGTTGTCCAAGATTGGTTGCTGCTGTGCAAGAGAAGGAAGAAGAGAAAAGAGAAAAAAGAGAAACATTGTTGCTATGTCAAATTGGGACACTCGATCAGTCAAAAGGCCGTTTTCAGATTTTGCACTTGTTTTGGCTCAAAATCGTTAAAACGATTTTTTGGTGTTTTGAATTTTCTTTATAAATTTTTTCTTTGTTTTTGAAAATACGTTTTTAAAAATAATAAAGTAAATAGATTTTCATTATTTTGGAAAAACCGAAAATAGGTTGAAAACAGTAAAGAAAACATGCCCTAAATTGGGTTTTTTTGTTTTTAAATAAAAATGTAAATTGAACAATAAAAAAATCAAAAATTTAAAAAATAAAAACTCCATCAAACAATCATTATGATCTAAACAAGGGAGTATTTAATTATTTATCATGTATCCTAAATAAGGGAGAGTAAAAGTTTGATTTACTTGAACTAATTGAATTGAATCGATCGAACTTGTTAGTTCAGTTCGATTTTTTTCTTACATCAATTTGGTTCAGTTAATTTTTTTCAAAAGTTTGATTTTCGATTCATTTTTCTGTTGGAATAACTAAACTAACTGAACTGATTGAATTTTAACATGATATTATTTTGATGTTTATAAAAAGATATTTTTTTCGATTGTGTGTTTTCTATTGATTACTTTAATTTTTTTTGCGTTTTTTCGACTCAATAGATTCAGTTCGATTTATACAGGTTGTGTTCAATTTTTTTGATTATTGATTAGTTTGATTTTTTGGATTAATCGATAAGTTTAGTTCAATTTTACTTCTCGATTTGATTTAATCGATTAGATAATCGAACTGGTCGTTTGCATACCCCCGAATCCTAAATGCTTTCAAGTTGCATTTGTTGTAATAAGTTTATTACAATAAATGCAACAAATGAGATGTTTAGGATATGTGATAAAAAAAATATTTTTAATTTTAATTATATAATAAAAAATATTAATAACACATAAATTATACAAAAATATTATTTAGATACTCAAATTTAATATTTTTATATTTATGTATCAATGACATAAATGTTATATAATATTAATGTAGAGTGTGACTATTAGTCTTAAATTTAAAAATAAAAGCATTTATGAAGATGGGGGTATGACTTGGATATAGGGATTAACTGTGTGATCCAATTCACGTGGACATGGGTCAAAATCTCACTAAGTTGCACCTTCCACAAAAATCCAATGGAAAGGCTCTATTATGGGGGTAATATATATATATATATAGAGAGAGAGAGAGAGAGAGAGAGAGAGAGAGAGAGAGAGAGATAAATGTATATTATTTTAAAAATAAAATGTATTATTTTTAGTTTTAAAATATATTTTTTAATTAATTAATAAAATATTACAAAATACAATATATTTATTATTAATAAATAAAATTATTTTAAAGTTAAAAATAATATAATTTATCTTAAATTATCCTAAGTTTATTATAATTTTACCATTAATACCTTCTCTCTCTCTCTATATATAATATATATATGTATATATAAAGTGAGGGTGAGCGTAGGGTAAGGTGGGGTGGGGATGGGCCAAGAAGGAAAAATAGCCCAAATGTTCTATACAAAATACAACACAATAATATCGCCTTACTCTCTCTCACTGTCTCATATTGGATCCAACAATTAGGAAGAATTCACAATTGAGTAGACCAAACAAGGGGCGTCGTCTCGCGGCACCTCCTTTGATTTGGCATGGCCGAATGGGACTGCCGCCGAATCATCTGGTAAGTGTCCCTTTTTTCACCAGAAGGTAGAGTGAAGTCATCAAGTCAGAGTGAAAATGACTCCCTCCTAATTAATGCCGCCACCACCTCCATCATCATCCATGAACTTATTTCATGCAAATATTGTACAATGTAACTCATATATTTTAATTTTTTTTTTGCAATAACTCAAATTTTATTATTATTTTAAATATATTCCTATATTATGTATTCTTAAATTAATTGTAATCTCACCATTATAGCAAAGGACACATATTGTAAACGTGCTTGAACTGATCAATTGAAGACCTATACAAAAAACCCTTGTTTCTACCATTTCTCTTGCCACATCACCAAGCACTTTCCTTACCTCGTCACTAGTCACACCTTCTCTTTCATCTTCTGTATTTGTTGTCGGCCACCTACTCTACCTCATCGTTGGTTGCTTCTTATCCTATCACATAGCCCACCCAATCTTCTTACCAATCACTATCTCCACCAATCTCTCGTCACTTACAAATTTCATTCATTCATTTTTTTTTTTTTGTTCTCTACATCCCAATTGTCACCGCCACTAAAAGAAGAAGTTGTGGAAAAGATAATGGTAAAAAATTGGAGTTTTTTAGAGATGAGTTGTAGAGAATAGAGAGATAATTTGGACATTTGAATTGAACTGTGTTTGGTTGTTAAAGGAAGAAATAAGCGAAAGAGTATCATTCCAAACATTAACCTAAATGTGTCGAGTGCATTATAAATTATTATGAGCCACACAACAAAATAAGAAATTGATAATGACAACAACATTTGAAATCAAATGCGAATACTTCTAAAAGTATAATATATTACCCTAAAATCGAATTATAACAGTTTCAAATTTCAGTGTGCTTGTATTCCAAGTTCTAACTCAATTATGATAAGATATACAATTGACTCTAAAATAAGTGTAATCAAAATAACAAGAATTTTAAATTATCAAACCAAAAAAAAGGGTTAAAATCCAAAAGTTAAATGATGGGTTTGGGAAATATTGTACTGTACGCGGAGGCCATTCCCCAGTTGCTTTGGAATTGAGTGGCAATGAAGACACAAACGCTCTTGGACTGACTAGTTAGTGAGTGACCTTCTAAGTTTTCATTTTTAACACTTAACCTTTCAAATTTAATATTTACTTAAACTAAAAAAAAAAAAAACCTATCATGTCATCATATCAATATATTCATAAAATAACATGTTGGATTCTTGAAGTCCAATTTACTCTAAAAATGCTATTTTAAGATTTAAACTTGATATTTATGATAATATTTTACATTAAATTTAAAGATTTACACAACCTTCTATAATTAAGTCATTTGTATAAGAATTTCATCCGATCTAAGAATAGCTTTTTTTTTTTTGGTTTTATTTTCAAAATAATAAAAACGAAAGTCCTACTAGAGTGGGGATCACAAACATGATTGCAATATTTTAGACATTTTTAGATTTAAATCCAAAAACAACATCACCGATAGACTATATATATTGTTTGATAATAGAAATAGAATTTATACATTAAAAAGAGGTGTTGAAATTACATTTGTAGCTATCAATGAATGGCACCAATTATGTCAGACATTGGGCACCCTTGGTTGGGTTGGGTGGGGGCCACGCTAGTGCTAATAATTAATTTGCCAAACCAACTGAAGCGAATTGAATTGGCCAAATCTCATGCAATATATTTTAGGACCGGTGATTGGTGAATGCCCAAGTGAGAATGGCAAGTGTGCACCCAAAGCAAATAATAATATAGTAGTAATATCAATGGTAAACTCAGTGCAGTAATTGAGATTTTGGGATCTTGAATCGAAATATAAAAATGAGTTCTCAAATTATATTTAAATTTTATTTTTTATAATAAAATATAAAAAATAAACAAATATTCATTTAGACATGGACAAAATAGTGATTTACAAATATTTATATAGATACTAAGAACAAAAAATAAATAAATATTTATTTAGACACAGAGGAGAGAGAGAGTTCATTCTGCAAATTTTGGATTGGGGGAATGATTTATATAGGGGCAAAATCGTCATTTAAACACAAAAATAAAATAGTCATTTTCTCTTAATTTTATAGACCCCTTAAATTAACATAATTTGTGGGTTCTGAGACAATAGGCTCTTGAATTGTATTATAGATTCGGACTTGGGTAAACTTTGTTATCCTTAGATTAGATGCTAATTAATTTGAGCAATATTTGATTTTTTTTTTAATTTTTTTAATGAATGAATTGGCACCATACATAAGGTAGCGAGATTATTGGTCAAATATGTATATATATGTATGTACCGACCTTACCCCCTGCCAAGAGAGAAAAAACATTACACTTGCTGCCATAAATGATCAAATGTAATGAATTGGGGGAGCCCACATATACGAATGTTGGTATTATTGTGATTGGATCTTGTCCTCAAATGGGCTAAGCACCCAACGCCATGCCCGGATCCGGCACCCCTTTTCGGCTTCAATTCCTGGTCCATTCTTTTATTATGTGGTGGGTTCTCAATCCCAGCCAACCAGCTGCCTACTCCTAGTAGTGCCCTTCACTGCTCCGACCTACCCACCACTCAAAAGGGTCGTGGGATATCAAATCCTCTTTTTAATATTTTTATTTATTTATTTAAAATAATTCACATCCTCACCCAAATTTTTAAAACCAAACCCCCCCCAGTAAAGTAGCCATCTACGATCCCTCTTCCTTTATTTTGCAGCTAGCTTTAGGAAAAGCAAAATTTATGTCTCCCTCGTCAGTATTTTGTACCTCCAATACATGTCTCTTAAACTAATTACATATTATTGTATGTTTATAATTGATGTGGCTTGAATATAATAACATAATTTATTTACTCAGAAAGAATTATCTCAAACCTTCGAAGGCCCTACAAGGAAGAAAATCATTAGAGTACAAGGTATTTCTCATGCAAATATTTCAATTCTTAAATCAAATTTGTCGATATCAAAAACAATTGTAGACCTCTTCAACGGGTAAAACGTGACTCACCAAGGATGAAGGATCCTCCTCCATTTATAGATGAAATTGATGGGAAGTAATAACAATTTCTAATATTTTAAGATTAACATTACTTTATATAATCTTCATCCATTATAAATTTTCAAAGAAGATTTCAGAGATACTATTTGCATGTATGTCGTGGGAATACCCCACAAGAGGTTCTCTAAGAGACCTTGCAAACTCTACTATAGACTCTTGGTCCTCTCTTTGTGGGAGTTCGCTAAGTTGTGTGACTTTAACCCTTATATTTTTTTTTTTAGCTTTTAAGCTTATCCTTGTGGGCTTTCAAAAATTGGTCTTGGCCCATGTACACATCAATTGGTCACCACTCTTTTCTCTGACTCTCTTCAAGAAAAAAGGTATTATTTTGTTGAGTAGTCCTCTCGGGAGACTCTTTCAGGGATGGGTTGTTTTGGCTTTTTCTAATGGTGGTTACCTTTGCCTTAGAGTGGACTTTAGCTTACTAGATATTTTTCTTTTGATCCAACAATTGTGGTCCTTTATAGGCTTTTGCGTCGGATGATCTAGATTGTTGCACCCTTCTCCCTTTAGCCTTCAAGGGTTTCCCTATAAAAGGGGGCTTTAGTTAAACTATTTTTCACTTTTCACCAAAGTGATTTCTTTGTAGTTACCTAGGGTTTTTGGGAAACTCTTTTGAGCCTCTTGCAGACTCACTCGTAATTCTCTTGGACTTTATCAAGGACTCACTTGTACTTCTCTCGAAGGTCTCTTAGTTTTTTTGCAGACTCTCTTGTACTTCTCTCAGAGGTCTCTCAGCCTTCTACAAACTCTCTTAGATCTTTAGTTTTGGTGAGTTTTTCTCATAGCAAAAGCGAAACATGCTAGTAGATCTACAACTCCTCAAGAGATGTGGCTCTTTCTAGGTAACTGATCTTGTTTCTTAGGAGCCGATCTTGCTAGGGCTCTTCTATTATATCCTTTCCTTGATGATTATGAGACTAGCCTTCCTAGGGAAAGGAATACATGCGTTGCTTACATAGATGATGACTGTATAGGAGTCCATGAGGCTTCTTTGGTGATTGGCCTCTAGTTTCTTCTTCTTGAGTTTGGGATGGACTTTTTGAGGGAAAGTTGTCTAGTTTTGGCCTAGCTTCATTCCAACGAGTGGGCATAGCTTGTGGTTTTCTCAGTTTTGTGCCATTAGTGAGGAGTGGTGCCACTCTAGAGATTTTTAACTATTTTTATCATCTGTAGAGGATCGACCAACACGAGTTTTTATACCCTTTAGCATTTATCGGAAGTCAGCAAACTTTTTACCAAGCTCTCTAATAAGGTTGGTAACTTTGAGGCTGTGTGGTTTATGGTGAGGTCCCTAATGGGCTAGAATGCCTCTCTTCAATGGTGGTGTGATGAAGAGAGGGAGGCACATGCAGTTCATTTGCCTATTCTCAAGGATTTTCACGATCATTACTTTGAGGCCATTGAGCGCTAACCCCACAAGTCCCTCTTACTTTCTATAAGGTGTTGACTCACAACAATATAACTACAGCTATATGGGGCATGCCTGTTGTAGATGTGCAGGTCTCCACTGATCTTTCGGTGTCTCTAGCAGTGAAGGAAATTTCACCGATCGATTCTCTAGACAAAGGAGGCAACTATATTTTAAACTCCATTAAAGGATCTTTTGAGTCTTCTGATTTTTCTTCTAGTGACACCTCATCTTTTGATGATGGGTGGAGGGAGAGGAGCAGGAAAAAAGATGAGATTCACTTGCACACCTCCATGCCCCCACAGGAGCATGTTTTTCCTGAGAGTATTTTTTTCTTTTTTTTTGGTTTTCTTTATTTTCTATAGTAATTGATTTATTAACATCTTGTCTCATTTTGTTTATAGAGATGGGCCATTTTGTAGATATTGCAAGTAGGAAAGTGAAAGCTGAGGCGGAGAGGAAGTGTAAGGCAACCCATATCACTATTGCGAACAAGCAACCTCACTATTCTCAAGATACAATGGATCCTTCTACGAGAGTCGAGGTAGCTTGGGAATCTTTGTCTCTTCCTTCTTCTCAACCTCACCTGACTCATACTCCTCTATCCTAACCTCGATGGTCCATACTTCTTCGTCTCAGCTTCCAACTACCCATACTCTCTTTCCACGTGACGGTTGCTAAGAGTTCTGTGGGTGTAATTTTACGTAAGAATGTTTGGATGGTAGCTAATATATTATTTGAACATAGATATGACATATTTATACAGGAAGCTGTTAACTAAAATGCTAGAAAATAGGTGATATGCGCTCCGGAGCTCTAATACCAATTGATGTGAACTCGCGATGGAATGAAGCCAAATGAACCCACAAAAGATTGAAACGAACCCCAGAAAAGCCAAAATTAGATATAAGGCAAAGAATTCTCGACCCGTTGATTCACGAACCAAGAACCTAGATTATGTTAAAATCTAGACCCGTTGATATGCGAAAACAAGAACCAAGAATTGTGTTGTTGAACGCCACAAAGACTGCCCAGATCTTTGATAAGTTCAGGATTTGAACGCCACAAAGAAATCACTCATTTGATAAGTTCGAAGTTTTGTTCATTGAAGAACAAGATAGAAAAGAAAAATCTCTCAAATTCAATTTATAATCTTCTCTCCCTCTTTTCATAATGGAAAAGCCTTTAAATAGGCAAAAATAATTAAATCCTAATTCTACTTCAAAACTAATAAAAATCCAAATCCTAGTCATAAACTAAATCCTAAATCTAATGGGTTTTAGTTAGCCCACTCCAAATAGAAGTAGGAATAACATAGTAACTCAATCCAACTATAAGTTGGACTAATAAAACTAAGCTAATCCAAATCCAACTATAAGTTGGAATAATAAAACTAACTCAATCCTAAACTATATAGGAAATAAGTAAATATCTTGTTAAATAAGAATCCTAGTAAAAAAGGAATTAGTATTCATCCAATTCCAACACGGTCGATTGGATTGACTGATCTGATTGCATCATTGTTAGTTGGCCCTCCATGATTCTCATAATTCCTCTCTCTTTAAGACGATTCGTCCTCGAATCGTAAACTGGAACGATTAGCTTGTCGGCATAGTCATGAATCTTCCCAAGCACTTGGAATGGTTCACCAAGTTCAAAGGTCACATCCTCGAAATCCTCACTTTCTTCAACAATGAGATTCCCTTTTATCTCGCTCTCGTCTTTTTCTTCAACCTCAATAATATGAACATTCTGATCGCCACCATCATCTTCACCTTTTTTTGAACTCTCAATCTCATGTTTCTCTTTGATCTTCTCTTTTTCGAGACGTTTCAGCAGCACTCGCATGAATTTTAATTCTTTCTCAAATTCAACCCAAACATCACGCCTATGTTGCCAATCATGATATTTTTGTGGTTGCCTCCTTTCCAAACCTTCAAGCATCTTTCATGATATAGGAATGAAAAAAAAAAGAAAAAAGAAAAAGAAAAAAAGGATAGATAATACCCGATTTTTAGAACCAAAGCTCTGATACCAACTGATACGCGCTCCGGAGCTCTAATACCAATTGATGTGAACCCGCGATGGAATGAAGCCAAAGGAACCCACAAAAGATTGAAACGAACCCCAGAAAAGCCAAAATCGGATATAAGGCAAAGAATTCTTGACCCGTTGATTCACGAACCAAGAACCTAGATTATGTTAAAATCTAGACCCGTTGATATGCGAAAACAAGAACCAAGAATTGTGTTGTTGAATGCCACAAAGATTGCCCAGATCTTTGATAAGTTCAGGATTTGAATGCCACAAAGAAATCACTCCTTCGATAAATTCGAAGCTTTGTTCATTGAAGAACAAGATAGAAAAGAGAAATCTCTCAAATTCAATTCATAATCTTCTCTCCCTCTTTTCACAATGGAAAAGCCTTTAAATAGGCAAAAATAATTAAATCCTAATTCTACTTCAAAACTAATAAAAATCCAAATCCTAGTCATAAACTAAATCCTAAATCTAATGGGTTTTAGTTAGCCCACTCCAAATAGAAGTAGGAATAACATAGTAACTCAATCCAACTATAAGTTGGACTAATAAAACTAAGCTAATCCAAATCCAACTATAAGTTGGAATAATAAAACTAACTCAATCCTAAACTATATAGGAAATAAGTAAATATCTTGTTAAATAAGAATCCTAGTAAAAAAGGAATTAGTATTCATATGATGAGAATCATGGAGGGCCAACTAACAATGATGCAATCAGATCAGTCAATCCAATCGACCGTGTTGGAATTGGATAAATACTAATTCCTTTTTGACTAGGATTCTTATTTAACAAGATATTTACTTATTTCCTATATAGTTTAGGATTGAGTTAGTTATATTATTCCAACTTATAGTTGGATTTGGATTAGCTTAGTTTTATTAGTCTAACTTATAGTTGGATTGAGTTACTATGTTATTCCTACTTCTATTTGGAGTGGGCTAATTAAAACCCATTAGATTTAGGATTTAGTTTATGACTAGGATTTGGATTTTTATTAGTTTTGAAGTAGAATTAGGATTTAATTATTTTTGCCTATTTAAAGGTTTTTCCATTGTGAAAAGAGGGAGAGAAGATTATGAATTGAATTTGAGAGATTTCTCTTTTCTATTTTGTTCTTCAATGAACAAAACTTCGAACTTATCAAATGAGTGATTTCTTTGTAGCGTTCAAATCCGACTTATCTTCCACCTTCTCATCTCTTTCTTGGAAGTGGCGTCTATACCTTTGGTTCATGATTCTCCAAAAATTATCGGGTCAAGGTTCTTTCTTTCTATCTTTTATAAATCTGTTTTAATCTTTCTTAGGGTTTTGTTCCGATTTGATTTGTGGGTGCCATATTGGTATATGGGGTTCGCATCATTTTGGTATCAGAGCTTTGGGTATTAACTCAAGTTTGATTATCCAAATTTAATTCTTTTCCTTGTGTTCTTATCATCTTACTGTTCATATTGTTCGTTTCATCATCTTGGGGTTTATATCGTTTGATTCATCGATTCGTTATTCATATCATTTGTTTCATTATCCTACTATTCATATCTTTTATTTTGTTATCTTGCTGTTTGTGTTTTCTTATTCATTTTTCATCAATAGGCTTGATAACAACCAAACTAACTTCCTAACATTATGCTAGCTAACTTCCTGAAGATTAGCAACTAATCCTAACTGTTTGACTAATTCAGCATCTTGAGTTAACTGAGTCAACAGTCTCCTTCTTAACTCTAATGTTGCATACACCAAGTTTCTTTCGAAGAAACTCAAATCTTGTTGTAGGAAGTGCTTTTGTTAGAACATCAGCACTTTGATCCTTAGTTTTGCAATAAACCAGCTGCACCTCTCCTTGTTTCTGTACCTCCCTTAGAAAGTAAAGTTTTATCTTGAAGTGTTTTGTTCTTCCATGAAACACCGGGTTGCTGGCGATAAAGATTGCATCTTGATTGCCCACAAAGATAGTTGTACTTTTCTTCGGCTCCATCTGCAAATTAGTCATGAGTTTTCTAAGTCAAAGGGCCTAATTTGATGCTAAAACAACAACTACATATTCTGCCTCAGCTGTGGATTGAGCTATGATTTCTTGTTTCCTTGAACACCATGAAAAAATCCTAGATCCAAAGCTAAAGCAATAGCCTGGAGTACTCTTCATATCATCAACACATCTAGCCCAACCACTATCTGAATAGCCTTGAAGACTGAATTTATCCACATGCTGAAATCTTATTCCAAAATCAACTGTGCCTTTGACATATCTGAGTATCATTTTTGCTGCTTGAAAATGAATCTCACTTGCACAATGCATGTATCTTGATAGAAGACTTACAACATACACAATATCCGCCCTTGTAGCAATGAGATACATTAGGCAGCCAATTAAGCTTCTGTACAGCCCTTCATTAACTTTTCCAGCTCCATCTTCTTTGTTGAACTTCTCTTTTTGATTCATTGGGTGGGGTACTGGTTGGCTTACAGTCCTCCATTTTGAATTTTTTGAGAATTTCCTTTGCATACTTTGATTGAGTCACAAAGATTGCATTCTGGTTCTACTGTACTTGCATCCCATGGAAAAAGGACATTATTCCAAGATCTGTCATCTTGAAAGCTCTCTTCATTTCTTCTTTAAACGTGTCAATCAGTTGCTTACTACTCCCCGTGACAAGTAAATCATCAACATAGAGAGACACAACTAAAATATACTGATCAGTTTTCTTAACATATAAAGTGAATTCACTTAAACTTTTTTCAAAGCCTAAGTTCATCAGATGTGCATCCATTCTGCTGTACCATGATCTTGGAGCCTGTTTTAAACCATACAAGGCTTTTCTTAGTCGATACACCTTGTCTTCTTGCCCTTGAACCAAAAAACCTTCTGGTTACTCTATATAAATTTCCTCCTCCAAGAATCCATTTAAAAAGGCTGACTTGACATCCATTTGGTAGACAATTCATCCCTTGTATGCAGTAAGCGCCAGAAGTAGCCTTATAGTATCCAACCTGGCAACAGGAGCAAATGTTTCAGAGAAATCAACTCCAAAAATTTGAGCATACCCCTTAACAACCAGCCTTGCCTTATACTTGGTTGTAGATCCATCTAGATTGAGTTTGGTTTTGTAAACCCACTTGACTCCTATAGGCTTCTTATTTTCTAGTTTGTCCACTAGCTGCCATGTCTGATTTTTTTCAATCATGTTGAGCTCCTCCTCTATGGCATGTATCCACTTCTGGTCTCCTGTAACTTCTTCATATCCTGAAGGCTCCATCAAGGCTACATTGCACCTTGCATATATGTCAGAAAGTGATCTGGTTCCTCTGACAGGATAATCATCTATATCTTCATTCTCCTCTTGAGACTCAAGTTGCACTTTGCTTTCCCAGTTCCACTTATCTGACTCAAAGAACTTCACATCCTTGCTTACAATAATTTTGTTTCTTTGTGGTAAGTCAATCATGTAAGCCTTTCATGTTGAGCTGTAGCCCACAAAGATTCCTGGTTCAGCCTTTTTATCTAGCTTATCTCTCTTAATCTGAGGGATGTAAGAAAAACACAAGCAACCAAATATTTTAAAGTTTTACAGCTTTGGTTTGAATCCATACCATGCTTCAAATGGTGTTTTTCTAGGAAGAGCCTTTGATGGCAGTCTATTCAGTAGAAACACAGCTGTACTTGCTGCCTCGGCCCAAAACATCTTAGGTAGACCCTTGTCATGTAACAAACATCGAGCCATCTCCATTATTATTCTGTTTTTCCGCTCCACAACTCCATTTTGTTATGGAGTGTAAGGTGCTGTCAATTGATGTTCAATCCTTGCATCTTTACAGAACTTGTTGAACATTTGAGATGTGTATTCGATTCCATTATCATATCTTAACATTTGCATTTTCCTTCCACTTTGAGTTTCTACCCAAACTTTAAACTTGCAGAAGATATCAATAACCTCATATTTGTATTGCATAAAATAAATCCAGCACATTCTTATATGATCATCAATGAATGTAATATAGTACTTACTGCCATTCAAGGATGGTGTTTTCTGAGGTCCTCCCACATCTGTGTGCACCAATTGCAGCTTGTGTGTTGCTCTCCATGCTTTGTTCTTGTGGAAGGGCTGCCTTGTTTGCTTGCCATATTGGCAGACAACACATGCTCGTAAATCTTCTTCAATATTAGGAAGCCCACCTGCAAGCTTTTTTTCTTCATGTAGATTAGGGCTTTGGAATGGAAATGCCCTAATCTCTTATGCCAGAGCATTGAGCCACTTTCTTCTTTATGCACTGTAGCCTACTCTTCTTCAAAATTCAAAGCAAAACTTCTGCCTCTCATCCGAATCTTGAACAGTTCTTTGCCTATTACATCTCTGATCATGCAGGCTTTGTCTTCAAATGAAAGCTTGTAACCTTTCTCCATCAACTGACCAACACTTAAGAGATTTTGATCAATTTCAGGAACAAACAAGACATCAGAGATGAGTATCAAACTTGAGTACCGTTCAATTGCAACTGTCCCTTTGCCTTTGACAGAAATACATGTTCCATTGCCAATTCTGACCTTGGAGATGTTGGTTGTGTCAAGGTCTTTGAACAGACCTTGATCATAGATCATATGATTGGTACATGCACTGTCTATTAGCCAGCTTTTTGTGGAGCTTGAAATAGCAAAGCATGATACTACAAACAACTGCTCTTCCTCAGGCTGTTCAATGGCAGCCTTTGTCTCCCCCTACTACTACTTACAAACCTTCTCCAGATGTCCTAACTGGCCACATTTGTTGCAGTTTGCATATGATCTCCACCAACATTTGTTCTGTGAATGATTGGTCTTTTTGTAGTAAGAACATGGAGGAAAATCTACAGGTGTTTTGCTATTGCCACTTTTGTTGTTGAAGCTAGAAGATGTTCCTCCCTTATTGTGGTTCTTGTTCTTTTTGTTTTTATCTCCATGACCGTTGTGAGTTTTGACCAGGAAAGCGCCTTCAACAGTGCCTTCTTGCCTCATGAATATTCTCTGTTCCTGAGCTTAAAGTGCACTTAATAATTCTGCCAATTTGATGCTTGACAGATCCTTTGAGTTTTCCAAATAAGTTATAGTAGCCTCAAATTTTTCAGGAAGTGTTACAAGAATTTTCTGAACAATTCTTGAATCAGGAAAGTCAGTATCAGTACTAAGGAGTCTAACCTTGTTGGCAATACCAACTAGCTTGTCTGCATAATCCTTAATGGTTTCTATCTCCTTCATCCTCTGCATCTCGACTTCTTAAACTAGATTCAGGACTTGCATGCCCTTAATCTTCTCACTTCCTTCATGCTCTTCTTTTAGGAAATCCCAGATTGCTTTTGTTGTCTTCAATGTCATTATTCTGTTGAAAATGACGGTAGAAACAGCTATGAACAGCACTGACCTGGCTTTAGATTTCCTTAGCTTTTTTTCTTTATGATTTTCAACTGTGCTAAAGTTGGATTTTCTGGCAATGAAGGTATTGCATAGTCTGTTTCCACAGCTTCCCATAGATCATTGGCTTCAAGATAGGCTTCCATCTTGATAACCCACATCTGGTTATTCGTACCATCAAAAACTGGTGGTGCAATAGCTGTAAAAGGTGTTTCAGACTCCATTAAGACTTGATTATAGATTCTAGTTTTTGGTGTTTCGTGTTTGGTGGTGTATTTGGTGTTTTAACTTGCATAGATCCCGTAGGACAATGAAGCTCTGATACCAATTTTGAGGGTGTAATTTTACGTAAGAATGTTTGGATGGTAGCTAATATATTATTTGAACATAGATATGACTTATTTATACAGGAAGCTGTTAACTAAAATGCTAGAAAATAGGCTTGATAACAGCCAAACTAACTTCCTAACATTATGCTAGCTAACTTCTTGAAGATCAACAACTAATCCTAATTGTTTGACTAATTCAACATCTTGAGTTAACTAAGTCAACAAGTTCTCACTGGGTTGCTTCTCATCCACACCACCCTAGTTGTGACGAGGGTTAGGAAGCCATATTTATCCTTGATTTGGAAAAACATCACCAGCTTAATTGAGAGGAGTGTAATTGTTCTTAATCTTTCCATTATAAAGATTGGAAGACCATAAGAGAAAAGAGTCATTTCTGTACTTCTCCTATCATTTCCTAGGTTAATCCTTCTCATGCCTCCTTGATTATGCTCTCTGACGAGCAAAAATTGGGGAGGGAGGGGGATCACTTCAAAGTCTATCTTGGGGTGACTAATATGGACTTTGTGAAAGACCTAAGGATTAGTGCCTGCTTAATCTCCTCAACCATCCTTCCCCAAGATGAGCAAAGAGTTTTTGGTAATTTCCCCAGAGTGTTGGACAAGCCTGAGTGGGAGATAATCAGGGTAAGGAGTTTGTACTTTTTTGCGTTTTATCATCCTTTTTTGGTAGCTATTCTTTCCCCCCCCCCCCTTGATGTTTGCTCTTTTGAATTTTACTCAAAGCGTGAAAAGGATGGTTGTTGCCAATGCCCAAAGCCGGGATTTTATTTAGCTTTCTCTTTCTTTGAGTTGAAGAGGCTCGAGCAATCTTTTGATGAATTGGTCTATACTCCAAAAGCTGTGTGTTTCAAAACTCCATATTAACATCTCTATGATCTAAATCTTGAGAGTTTGGACATGTAGCTCAATTCTTATTTGGTTAACAATTTGGAGAACCTCTCAGGTCCTTGGAAGCCTTATTCCAGTGGCTAAGAGAATCCAAAGATGATTGAAGCTCTTGTGGATTTGAATGTTATAACCTAGGATGTGGTGGAGGACCTTGTACTTGTACTTTCTACGACCTAGTATCTTTAAGTTTTTTGTTTATGCTTTTCAATGTACTTTTCTTTTCTTTTTGTGGCATGTATATTTCCTTTCTTACCATGAAAAGAAGATGTTCATTTTTTCTATCTAATTCTTTTAGCTGCACAATATGTTAGTATTTTATGGAGTAAAATTTAACCAAAGCATAATACCATAAAGTTTAGCTATAAAATTTAACTTTAAAATATGATTTGTATATCATTTTACTGAGAAACGTTTATTTGCCATTACATTTCACATTTTCTTGGGAAAAGGGTTGTTGCTTGATCCTTTGAGAGAATCTTGTTTTGTTAAAGGATCACATGTGTCTTTGATAATAGTGAAAGGGTGAGGCCCAAAAAACCAGCACTTGGTGGATTAATGCACGGGACACCGGGTTTTAAAATTTTTTCAAAACCAAATAGACAGTGGAAGCAAAATGACCCTTATAAGACCCAGTATAAATCATCCACATGCCCAAAAGCAAAACCAACCATGGGGGGGGGGGGGGTTTCATAGAAATACCTCTAAGAAAGCTTTTGCTACTGCTAGTTGTCCTCTGATGTTACACTCCAAGAAGCTCCCACGTACCTGCAAACCAGGTGACCAACCCATATCCTCAAGCAAAGAAGACCTAGTCCATCCATGCCTGAGCTGCCATTGGACTCTTCCCCAAAGCATGGGTAGCACCCTCTTGAAAAAGTTAACCCAAAGCTGGAGCTATTCCACGGGCTACAATCTTGCTATTTAACAGCTAGAGACCAAGATGGGAGAGTAAGCTACCAAGAGAAGGAGCAAGCGCTAACGTTGAAGCTTGTAGCCATCACTACAACAAAATTGGTTTTTAGCAGCGATTTTTTTGGCATTTAGCTACAGTTTTTAACTGCTGCTAATACAGCCGTCGCGCGACATTTAGCAGCGATTTTTAGCAATCGCTGGTATAACAGCCGCTAAGTGATATTTTTAGCGGAGATTTGTAAACCGCCGCAATTAGTGGCGGTTTTTTAAATTTAGCGGCAGTTCTAAAACCACTGTTGAAATTATTGAATTTAATATTAAATTAAGTAATTTTTAGTGGCGGTTTTAGAATCGCCGCTAAAATTTAAAACCTATTGAATTTAGCGGCAGTTTCTTAAATCGCCACTAGTGTAAAAGAATTTAGCGACGGTTTTAAAACCGCCTCTAAATTGAAAATTTACTTCTAGCATTTTAGTTCAATAAATAATGCATTTTAAGACCATGCATGGAGGAACACAAAGAAGCAAGGACAAGGAGGAAGAAAAAGTAATCGTGAGATTTTGGGTTTTTCTCCAAAATTCTCTAATGTTACAGATGCGCAAGTCCTGCCTCTACCGTCTCTACTTCAATATATAATGCATTTCATGGGAAGCATTGCCTAATAGAAAACTGTTGACAACATGCAAGAAACGGTCTACTAATTCAACCAGTTGACAACCCTCAAGCACTGGTCGACAGGTTATGCCTATAGCCACCAAGAAAGGTATATATTACACTTTGGCCCCACTATTATCGAATAATAGCCTTTTCACTAACAATTGGTGAAACCAAGGCCACGTCAACTCTTAACAAGGTGCCCTGCTAACACTTAACAGTCTCCCATATCATTGGATCTAACTGGATAACACTCAATCGCAACCAACATCATTAACACTTTAATAAAGTGGAATATGCTTACAGCAAGGGATCACTAATCGACATAACACTCGGTGTGTGTGTGTGTGATTTTCTAAGTTCATAGCCATGTAGCAGTCAAGACATGTTAACTCCTCGACGTCAGTCAAATGCTCCGACTTACTAAGATGATCTCTCCAAATTCTCATAGCATCTTGAGAGATCCTGAGTATCCCCTAGCTAAGACTCAGAACAATCCTAATAGCAATAAAGTCTGAACTTCAGATGAACCTATTAAGTTTCTTCAATTACCATGCACTTTAATCTTTCCATCGACTAACATCCCAATCGAGTGACAATCATGGATTGATTAAACTCACTAAACTTGATAACTATACCATATCTAGTACGGTGTGATTGAGGTAGCATCTTGGAACAACTTTTAACATCGGAAACAACTTTCTAATCATGCTCACCCTAGCTAGGGGTTTGCCAACCATAATCAACTAATACCACATAGGATGTTCACCCCTATCTAATGGAGGACAATGGATCCCATCAACAAACATCTGCCTCCACACACCACTATTTGAAGACCACACAGAGAACATTTCCACCTCTTACTCTAGATAGTTTCGCTTAATGGAAAATTTTTGACATCGATGCACAAGACAACTCTGTCGCCTCCGATCAGAGGACTAGATACACAATCAAGAACCAACAACAGATCATTAATCCTTAAAGCCGTGTGATCTGTCGCAGTCGTCACATTCAGTAGATGTTCGACTAATACACTTCCACATGTTTACTATCTGTATCTCATGCAAGATGGTATATGACTCACCACCCATACTCATTAGCATCTCATGCTAAATAATGGTAGTGGCACACATGTTAGTCCGTAATGGATAAATCATATTCCTTTTCTGATAAATCTCAAGACCAATAATTCTTTTAGAAAATCCTGAATTAGAAATCTGTGTCATATCGTTCTTAACACTTAAGAATCAGATCTCTACTGGGAAATCTAGGGACTCATTTGTAAATGAAAGCAAAGAGTATGAATGAAGATATGACCTCATATATAAGATTATATATATGTAACAAGATTACATCTGTAGTGCCAAACACATACATCTCATGCAATATAAATCTAACATTTAGGGCATTAACACTAACAAATAGTTCATTTTCATGCTTGTGTTTTCTAATTGAGATTGAATTAATCCTATGTCTTATTAATCTTGATCAAGGTTTAACCATGAACTTTAAGCTTTTTTACACTCGATCTTATAGTTCTTGTTATTGTGTGTGATACAATGAGCCCTAGGTTTCCCTTTTGAAGTGCTAGTTTATGTATCACTATATGTCTTAGCAACCTTCATCTTCGTATTGCGTACATCATAATGAGTTCGTAGCTCATTGCACGTCTTAACAGTTCAAGTTTTTATACTATGTGCATCATAATGAGCCCATAGCTCACTGCATGTTTTAAAAATTCTTCATCTTTGTACACGATGAACCTTAGATTATTCTCACGCATTTTTTTCTTTTGATACTAGGTTTTATTTGCCTATCTATCCTTTATTCTTCTTTGGTGAACCCATGATCATTCTTGCACATTTGTCACTTCTATTTTTTGGTTCACATGTTTACCATTTTTATACTCATTTTTAGGCATTTATTGTCCTAAAAAACAAAATACACACAAAAAAAAGACTACGAGAGGGTGAAAAATTTTATTTAGGCAATTTTGAAAATACCTTATACATTAGGGGGAAATATAATTCACTACAAAAAAAAAACTATATTTGGCGACCAAATTTATAGATAGAAATAGAGGCAGATTACAAAAAAAAAAAAAGAATTTTGTATTTTAAGAGTAGGAGAAAACACAAGAGATCGAATTAGAAAAATAGTTTCTTTTTATTTTTCCGTCTTTAATCTACAATGTGAAATTCGCAAAATTGTCTTTAATTCTGTCTTCGAGAGAAAAAAAGGATTAGAGGGCAAAATTTTTTGTCTCTATTATAAAATGCGAAATCTGTCTCTACTTTTGTCAATCAATGAGAAAAAAAACTAGAGATGAAAATCTTCCATCTCTGAAAAAAAGAAATTTTTTTTTAATATTTTTATTTTTTTAGTAAAGATGGACATCAAAAACAAATCGAGACAAAAAACTTTTTATTTCTAATGACGATTTTTTTTTATTATTTTAATATTTTTTGTGAGTAATGTTACGAAATTCCAAAACAAATCATGATCAAACCATCAACAACATACACGAACACAAAATTTTATGTGAAAAACTCAAATTGAGAAAAATCGCGGGCAAAAAGAACAAAATATCACTAAGTAAATATTACTATAATAAAAGTGATATTGTTACACCAATTCCAGTGACCTGGTCAACTATTTATAGAGCTAAAATCATCTATAAATATACATAAAAAAATCATACTTTGATTAGAAGATAATTTATGAGAATATTCATCCATATGAGATAAATCCCAAATAAAATCAAATTTGACAACATTCTAATCATAGTCAAATTCAAAGTCATAATTACGGTCAAATTAAAAAACCCAATCACAAAAGAATTAGGATTTTGAGTCATAATTATCATAAATCTCCACCTTAACTCAAAATTCACAAACGAAATTATCCAAAATTATTTCTTCAAACAAAATCAGGGAGAATTAATCTCCTTGACGAATACCAACCAAATCCACGTAATGCTCAAACTTTACAATAGGCAGGGACTTGGTCAACATATCTACAGGATTATCATGAGTGTTAATTTTTCTCACGAGCAATAATCTCTTGAATAAAATGATATCACATATCAATGTGATTTGTTTTCTCGTGAAACATCTGATCTTTAGTGAGGAAAATAACACTTTGACTATCACAATAGATTGTACTGTCATGAAGATTGTCACTAATTTCACCAGTTAACCCTTTCAACCAAATAACTTTTTTAATAGTCTCAGTAATTGCCATATATTCTGCTTTTGTATTAGATAGGGTAATGGTGGATTATAAGGTAGCCTTCCAACTGATAGCACAACCATCAATTGTGAACATGTACCCAGTAAGGGATCTTCTCTTGTCAAGATCTTTGGCAAAATCAGAATCAACAAAACCTATAACTCCATCTCTAGTATTTTTGAACTGTAAATAGGCATCAGTAGTACCACGCAAGTATCGAAGAATCCATTAGACTTCTTTCCAATGTTCTTTACCAAGGTTAGCCATGCATTTATTAACCACGCTCATTGCATGAGCCAAATCAGGGCGTGTACAAACCATAGCATACATGAGACAACCCACTGCACTAAGTATGAAATTTTTGACATCTTATCAATTTTAGCATCTGATTGAGGAGACAAACTGGATGAAAGTTTAAAATATACAACTAACGGAGTACTTACAGGTTTAGCCTTCTGCATATTGAATTTAGTTAAAACTTTCTCAATGTATCCTTTTTGACTTAGATACAATTTACCTAACTCCTTATTTTATGAAATTTGCATTCCAAGTATTTTCTTTGCTGCTCCCAAATCTTTCATCTCAAATTCTTTGTTGAGCTGAGCTTTCAACATCCTTATCTCATCCTTATCTTTCGATGCTACTAGCATATCATTAACATATAGAAACAGATATATAAAGGACCCATTCTTGTTTCTTTTAAAATAGACACAATTATTATAATTATATCTTTTAAAATTGTGCTTAATCATAAAGGAATCAAACCTTTTATACCACTGCCAATGAGACTGTTTCAGGCTATATAAAGACTTCTTCAATAAGCACACATAGTCTTCTTTTCATGAAACTTCGAAACCTTCTGGTTGTTGCATATAGATATCCTCATCAAGTTCCCCATGTAAGAATGTTGTCTTAACATCCAACTGTTCAAGTTCAAGATCCTAAATAGCCACAATACCAAGTGGTGCTTGGATGGAACTGTGTTTCACAACTGGAAAAAATATGTTTGTGAAGTCCACACTTGGAATTTGACTGTATTCCATTCGTTACGAGTTTGGCTTAGTACCTCAATTTTTCAACTCCTAGTGTACCTTCTTTCTTCTTGAATATCCATTTGCACTTAACTATTTTCTTATTCTCAGGTAATTTCTTCAACTTTCAAGTACTGTTTTTATTTAAGGATTCCATCTCTTCTTGCATTACTGTAATCCATCTCCTAGATTCAGCACAACTAACTGCTTCATAATAAGTGGAAGGCTTTTCACTACAGTTAATATCTTCAACCACACTTACGGCATAGGTAATAAGATCAATTTCAACATACCTTTGAGGAGGTATAATATTTCTTCTAGGTCTATCCTTGGCAATATAATAATTTGATGGACTAGCACTTGCCTTCGGACTTGACTTGAGGCTTGACTTAATCTGAGATGATGACGGCTCAGATGTTTGACTCTTGTCAATTTCAAGCTCCACCTAAATATCAGAACCCTAGGGACTTATAAGGTTAGATTATTTTGCAGACGAACCATGAAGCATAACAATTTCATAAAAAAAAAAAACATCTCTGCTAATTACAATTTTAGATGCTTCTGGATCCCATAACTTATAACTCTTAACACCAGATTTATAACCATGGAAGAGATACTGTTTAGACCTTGATTCTAATTTACCATTATTAACATGAACAAATGCAGGGCATTTAAATTTTTTTAAATCAGAATAACTTGCAGGAGTATCTAACCATAACTCTTCCGGAGTTTTCTTATCAATAGTGAATGAAGGAGATCAATTAACTAGAAAACATGCCATATAAGCAACCTCAGCCTAAAAGACTTAGATAAACCAAAATTAGATAGCATACATCGTACCTTTTCCATCAAGGTTTTGTTCATCCGCTCGACTACACTATTTTGTTGTGGCGTACTTGGAACTATTAGATGCTATAAAATTCCTTCTTTCCTGCAGAAATTATTAAATTCATGTGAACATAATTCTAAACATTATCAATGCAGAGATGCTTAATCTGGATTTCAATTTGTTTCTCAATCATAGTCTTCCACTGCTTGAAAGTAGCAAAAATATTAGTCTTTTATTTCAAGAAGAATACCCATACTTTCTTAGAAAAATTATCAATGAAAGTCAACATGTATTTGGCACCATCTTTAGAGGGTACTCTGACTAGACCCCAGAGATCAAAACTGACATAGTCTAGTATACCTTTCGTATTGTGAATACTTTTAAATCTGACCCAATTTTTCTTATCGAAGACACAGTGCTCACAAAACTTCAATTTTTTAGTACTTTACCCTTTAAGAAGTCCACTTTTACTCAATTCAACCATACATATTTCACTTAGATGTCCAAGACGCATATGCCATAATTGAGTGATATCAGTATTAAATAAAGAAGAAGTAGAAACGAAAACATCCCTTGTAACGGTATGATACAAACATTAACTTAAGAGGGGGGTGAATTAAGCTTTTTCACCCTTTTTAAAATTTGAACTTGAATAAATGGAATTGAAATAAGAATGTAGTAAGGAAAGAACAAATGCAGTACACTACATGTAAAGTGGTTCAACCTCAATGCAAAGTCCATTACCTTGGTTCACAACCAAGGATTTTGCAAATACACACGAAGTGTATTATATTACACTGTAGCCTTTTCAAGCTCAATTACAAACCTTTACAGCTTGGTTTTTTCTCACAAGGCTCATGCACAACCACTGCCTTTCAAGGATAAGGCGTAACCTATATAATTTGCCTTTTTATACTTGGCTTAGCCAAAACTAATACATTACCTTTCAAACACTAACTTTTAAAGGATTAGGCGTAAGCTTTTACAAGTTTCAAAAATAATTTGAAAGAATTTATGAAGAGAAAAATATGAGATGAAACAATAATTATTAAGCTTTTCTTTTGAAAGAGAGAGTTACAAGATTTTAAATAAAGATCACTCTCTAATAAAAATCTCACTGAAAGATATTGAAGGATAAGCTCGTGAGAAGCAGGAGAATTTTGAAAGAGTTTGTTGAAAGCTTTCGAAGGTAGCTCTTTGAGTTTGTATTTAGTTCTCCTAACCTTCTTCAAGCAGCTTCATCTCATACTTATAGATTTCTTGCATTGAATGTTAGCTGACATGGAAAGTGACAATTGGAATGTTTTAATTGTCTCATAGCTGCCACTTTTTGTCTCTATAAGCATTAAACAATAGATATAAATTCTCAAGTACACCCATGCTATCTAAAATGCATTTAATAAACTGAAAAGTTGAATCTGACAAGCATTCAATGCGTTCAATAGCTATATTTTTTGAATTCTGACAGTCAATACTCGACTATCATAAAAGCTTACTCGATTATTATAGCACCTTACTCGATTGTACTTTTCATGCAATCAGTTATATGACTGGCTTACTTGAGTATGACCAAGTCATTACTTGACTAACACAAAAGCCATAGAAACTTACATTACTTACTTGATTATAAGGCTAAGATTACTCAACTATTATAAGACTTTACTCGAGTACCAACACTTGTTACTCAATTGCATTTAGGTCTAGACACTTAGTCAGAAACCAACCTATCTTCACTCGACTAATACATATATTTACTAGATTAATAAAATACATTTGTCAATTGAGAAATAAGCTTCACTCGAGTAAAAAGATGCTCAAATTATCTAGCTTTGGAGATACTTGATTATTTAGAAAAGCTCACTCGAGTGATGAAAGATCCTTACTCAATTTTAAAAGCTCCATACTCGATTTAGTTTCAAGATAACAAAATTTTGCATAACATACTCTAGTAGGAACCTATGATAGTTTATTGGACCAACTCATATATTCCATTGTTTTGAAATCATGCTAAGCAATACTCGATTGAGTTTTATCAAAAAACTTTTTCATACTTAACTGATTTTCATAAAAGGTTTGTTTTATAACATACTCGACTAATACACAAATATATTCAACTATTTTGAAGATATATGTGAGTACAAAAATATCCTCCTTAAGAGAAAATCAAAATGTTTTGGAAATCATTAATATACCAAATTTACTAAAAACTATATTGAATTACTAAAAATATATTTTCTCAATAAAATAAAATGCAAATTTCTCAACAATATCCCCATTTTTATTTCTAAGTCTTTTTGATGATGACAAAACATTTTAAACTAACGAGCTTAGGAAAAATAAATAGGGAGACATTTAAGGAATATAAGGAAGCTCCCCTTGAAATATTAACCTATTGAAAAGCTCCCCTTAAAACTAATATACCTTTTTTCTCCCTTTTTTGTTAGAAATCAAAAAATGGTTCACAAGGGTTAAAAAAAATGCAATACAGAGCTCCCCCTGACTTATTGAATACATATTCACTAATAGAAAGCCAGGAAGTAATCACAAGGCATAAGCAGAAAAGCATATTCAAAATATGATGCAATATAGTTCATTAATCATAACAGTATATCAAAGCAAAAATATCTAAATTTGAGACATAATCATCCAAACATAATTTAAACGTCTAAACATAATCAGAAAATCATCCAAGCAGACATCACAAGTTAGCATCCATTATAATTACAATATAAAAAAATATCATTTTAAGAACACTCAAGTTCACTCATTCCACACATAAGGTTCAGTTTTCAGCTCATTTTTCCTCAATCTCTATCCTAGTTGACCTCTGAGTAGTAGACTTGGAGCTATTAGAGGAGGGCATGGAAGACCTTAGCTTTCTTAATTCCTTTTCCATCTTGTTCTGCCGTTGATCCAGCTTTGAGAGATGTTGATTCATCTACCCCAATTTCTCTAGAATTTTATCTTGATTTGTGAGAAGTTTGGAGGCATAGGTAGTAAGGAATTTGTTTAAAGGAATACTTTGAGAAGTTGGATGCCGCAAGTTAGGAGTTGTAATACCCTATGTTTGTATGGGGTTGCCACATAATTTCGATAAGTTTGGAATACTGAAAGATCAATTTAATGATAAATTAAGTCGCCGAATCGACTGCAGGGAGTGCCCTAAAGTCGAGATGCCAAAGGAAAATGATACGAGGTTGATGAGCATCCTGAGATAGGATTTATGGTATCGAAAGAAATCGGATCGGGAACAATTTTCGGTATAGCTAAAATGCAACTGCCATTTAGGCTGTAAAACTGAATTGTCATTATCGAGTAACTTTGAACTTATTAATTTTACGTTTTCAGTATTGTAATACAAATTAATTTGAGGTTTAAGGGCATAGTTGCAATAAAGAAATTACTCAAGTGAAATTAAGAAGAAAATTGTGATTTATGTGTAGTTTCCTGTAGTTTAAATGTATTAATGTAACATATAATTATATATATACATATGTATGCGTGGCTGTGTGTGCGTGGTGGTCAAGTTGTAGAGAGGTATGGCCAAAGTAGAGAAGTACATATGAAGCTTGGTGCCCAAGCTATAGGATGCCTATAAATAAGGAGAGATTGAGAGTAAATGGAAGCAAGAATGGAAATGAAGAAGGAAGTGAATGTCAAAGGCAGCAAGGTCGGGCGAGCAAATGGACGAGAGAGAGGCGGAGAGAGCTCGTGAGATTGAGAGAGAGAGAGAGAGCTGGAGCCAAAAGCAATAAGGGAGGTGTGTCGCGACCATGGCAGCCGCTGGTAGCAAGCTACGACCAGCGGCAGTGGGCAGTCGCGAGCGATGGCGGAGCTGCTGTTCGCACGCAGAGGAGGAAGAAGAAGAGAAGAAGAAGAAGAAGAAGAAGAAGAGAAGAAGAAAAGAAAAAATAGAAAGAGAAAAAGAAATAAAGAAGAAAGAAAACAAGAAAGGGTGGCATGGTTGTTCGTGCGTAGGGAGTAGGAAAGAAGGAGGAGGAAGAAGAAGAAGGAAGGAAAAAAAGAAAAAGAAAAAAAAAGAAAAGAAAGAAATGGAAAAGAAAAGAAAAGAAATAGAAAAAAATGGAAAAAATTCCCCAAAAAATCTTGAATCATTTTAGAAATTTATTTGGGACTAGAGGAGCATGCCAAGTTAAGTAAATTATTCGTGCACGCGTTTCGAGGATATGACACGCATATTGAGGAAGCTTGAGAGGCTAAGTTAACGTAAGTAAAATTTTTGAAAAAATTTTAGAAATTCAGGAATACTATTTTATGAATTATCATAATGAAATATTTGAGAAAATATTTGAGAAATATTTAGTTTGGATTTATTGAGGAAAAATATGAAGAAATAGAGAGAAAAATAAAGAAAATAACAAGAAATTATGAAAAATAGGTTTTAATGCTTATTTAATCAAATATGGTGATTAGGATGCTTTGAGGCTTAAGTTGAAGTGGCTTGTGCAAATTTTGAGGTTGCCATGCAAATCGAGGCATTGCACGAATTTTGAGACAGGCGTGAATATCGAGGTAGCTCGATAAGATTGAGAAGGAAAGTGGTACTTCCCAGCTGAATTTTATTTTATAAAAAGGACTTGTAAGTAGTTCAACCCAAAACCTGATTTTAAGTAAATGATTTTAACATGTTGTGCCTTGATGTGAATATATCATGTAGATTGTATTTACATGTATTGATGATGAAATGTGCATATGTTCACAATGATATTATTGATCATGCATCACATAAGAGTTTGGGATTATGTATTGCCATCGCTGCTCTGCCAAGGGTGCACCCATACACCTCGGCCTGATAAGGAGGCTGTAAAAATGGGGAGTAGCAGTTGGGTGCGGTCGACTTAAATCGAAATGATATGGAAATGACATTTTGCATTTTGCATTCATGCACGAAATATGTTTATGGTTCCCTTACTTAGATGATTTACTTAGATGATTCATCATTTAACTTGGGCTTTATCCTTGGAATATTCAAACGTTCCAGATGGAGATGATAGCAGAAACGAAGATGAATAAGGCATGAAATGGCACTTAGTAAAGTGCATGATGAATTGAATGATGAGTTGAATGTACGTTATGTAGCCCATGTATTTAAGTTCTTTTACTTTGAAATTTGAACATTTTGAGGAACGATGATGTAAGAATTGATTTATGATTAATGTTAAGATATCAGGTTCGATTCTAGCTGCCGCAATAGATGTGTATGATGATTCTCTTTCGAGAAAAAGTATGAAAATTTTGGGATAGACATGAGGTATGATATGATTTAGCTTTAAGTTTGAAAGAAAAAAATTATTATCCCAGAATTGTCCTAAGTTATAACACGCCGGAGAAAGTGGGGTGTTACAAGAGTAGTAGGTTAAGAGTCTGATAATGATGATGATGATGATGAAGATTGCTCAGTGGGTTTTGGAAGTTCTGGAATGATTGCTTTGAAAGACATCTTCCAAATCCCATTTTCACAAATGATTTTCATCCTAGTGAGAGAGTTGTTGTTGTATGTGTCGAATAAGGAGTGATGAAAATGATCTCCTTTCAGAGGACCGACAACTTTCAGAAGGATAAGAGTGAGTAGCATTTTGAAGGGAAGTTTTCCAAAAGATTTGAGAATGATGGATTTGTACAGTCTTGAAAAAAGAAAATGAGAGAGGTTAAAGTGAATGTTGTGAATGGAACACCAGCCTGGTTCAAGATCACTTCTAGTGACAATGTGGTGAGAAGTCCCCCTACCATTTATAGAGGTTGAATGAAATGGTGAAGGACTTGGTGCTCTGGATCTGGAAACTCTCGTGACTCCAAATACTTAGTTGTGGAGAAGGGTTTTTGTTTTCTACTAAAAAACTCCCAAAATTGATCATGATTAAAAGTAAGAGTACCTATAGGGATCTCACCAAGTACGAGGTTGAGAAGTTTCATTAGGTTCTAAGAAGTAAAGTTGTAGTCATGACCATCAAATTTGAATTCTAGGGTATTGCCATAGAATTATCCTAGGCAGTCGCGTATAATGGGTAGGTTTAGGATAGATAACTTGAACGATCCCATATCGATTATCCAACGTTTAAGTTTATTCCCAAAACCAATTTGTTCAAAATTTTCCCAGTCTATATTCCTACTGAGCAGAAAATCCCTGTTAATGGCTTGATTGTAAAGGTCTTGGTTTCACTCATTTAGAAACCTAGGGTTTAGGGTGCTAGGCCTCTCACTTCTAGTTAATAACCTCATAGGGTTTTTAGATGACGATGGTAAGTCAGTCATTGGATTTTTCCTTTTTGGTGCCATTTAGATGAAAGATAATAAGAATGAAATGGAATGATAAACGAATGAAATCAAAAATGAAAGAGACACAGAGATACTTGGAAACCGATTACAGACACGCCAGCGTTCGAGAGAGATATGAGAGGTAAGGGATAAATTGAATAAGACCCTATTTATACTCATGTAATTGGTACTTAAAATTCTTAAAGAGGAATTTGAAAATACTAGACTAACATACCATTTTAATCGAGTGTTGATTTGCTCTTACTCTACTAGTTTTCTCACTTACTTGAGTGATATTGGCTATTGATATGATGCTCGAGTATTTGAATATTTTAATCGATTGAAGACCTTTGATTTACTCTAGTAACTAAGATACGCTACTCGAGTGAGCCTTGCACTTTCTCGGCCTTAGAATTTTACTTGACTATAGATCCAATTTACTTTATTGAATTTTTACAATAGTTGATTTTATATCTTTCTTACTCGACTAAGATATTCATTCCTGAAAGATTTATGTAATATTAGATTATTGAGTTATTCTAACTCGATTGAGGATTGAACCTACTTGATTTAGAGAACTAATATACTCGACTATAAACCAAATTCACTCGATTATTCAAACTTCATAATCAATTATTTTCTCATCTCAAATTTTGATAACTCCTAACTCAGTCCTGATCTTTGAGTACTGGTTGATCTTTGAGCACTGGTTTCTCTACAATGGCCTAGTAAAAATATCAGCTAGTTAGCTATTAGTTGGCACATATTCTAAAATAATTATATCTCCCTTTTGCATATGATCTCTTAAAAAATGATGCCTTATCTTAATGTGCTTGGTTCATGAATGATGCACTGGATTTTTGGATAAATTGATAGCGTTGGAATTGTCACATTTAATAGGAATATGATTGACCTTAATTTCATAATCCTCCAACTGCTACTTGAGCCATCAAATTTGGGCACAACAACTACCAACTAACACATACTTAGCTTCAGTAGTGGAGGAGGCCACATTGTTTTTCTTTTTGGATGACCATGAGATCAACATACTTCCAAGCAATTGATAGGTGCCACTTGTTCTTTTTTTTTTTAATCTACCCTACATTTAGCATAATTAGTATCTGCATAAGCATGGAGCTCTAAGGGAGAAGATCTAGAATACCATAAACCTAAAGATGGAGATCCACTAAGATACTTAAATATTCTTTTAACAACAGTTAAATGGGACTCCTTAGGGTCACCTTGGTATCTAGCACACAATGCCACACTAAAGAGAATATCTAGTTTGTTAGATCCAAATGATGGCAAATATATCCCAAGAGGGGGGTGAATTGGGATTATGGTAAATTCTTTGATAGTTTAAAGACCTATTGATTGCAGAACACTATGTTTCGAAATATCAAGGAGTTTGTTTTGAAATCAACCTTTTTGTTAAGTATGTTTCGAAATCAACCTTTATGTTAAGTATGTTTCGAAACCTATTATAATATGTTTCGAAACCTTGCTTTCTGTTTTGCTTATTTTGAAACTTTTAGCTTTTGAAAGTGTTTCTTTTGAAAGCATGAACAATGAGAATAGGCAAGTAAAATAGTAAAGCAAATTCACACGAGATTTATAGTGGTTCGACACCCCACCTAGTCCACTACCTTCAAGCTTACCCACTTGAAGGATTTTCAAACACAATCACTTTCACTAGTGATCAACCACAACAAGGGTTTTACCACAGTTCACCCTAAAACCTTGTACACGATGAGTTTCTATGGCTAAACTCAAATCTTACACCATAATGAGTTTTAAGGCTAAACTCAAACCTTACAATCAATAACAAGATAAATAAAACTTATCTTTTACAGCCTAACAGATTTAATGTAATGAGATACCTTACCAAATAGCTGTACAAACCTCTTGGTTTGAAGTGAGGAGATCTTAGAAGGATGAGACGTCAATTTCAGTTTACTTCTCCTTTTCACACCACATTGCACATCAAGGATTGATTGAATGGATCTTCTTTGAGAGCTTGACAAAAGATTTCACAAGTGCTTGAGTATATATCTTGTGTCTCTTGTATGTGTGTTCTCGTGTATGTGCTTGTAAGTTGTACTTCTTGTCTTCAAAGAATTGATATATATACCAAGAAATAGAATTTTGACTAATTATAACCGTTAGAGATAAGATATTAAAGTAGGTCTCGAAACACACCTTATTGGTTTCGAAACAATACACTTTTACACTAAGGTTTTGAAACATACATCACATGTTTTGAAACATTTAGCCTTTACAATTGGTAATGCAGTTAGAGACAGAATGAGTAGGACACAATACTTTATGCTTAACATGATTTTGTTTTATTCTCCACTTTCAAAATTTTGAAATTGAAACCATAGAGTATGGAGATTAAATCAAAAGTAAACTTTTAGACAGCTTTTGGATGAAAAGAAATTAAAAAGCAAAAGTATGTCGATTTTTCAAATATACAGCTGACAAAGTCAAATGTTTCGAAACATGATATGAAGGTTTCGAAACCTACTTCAAAAACCTATTTCAAAACATATGCAACACAGATTTTAAATGCTCTGCTAACAGAATTGACAAAGGTTTCGAAACATATGCTTAAATCTCAAACATGTTTTGAAATATAGCATGCAATCTTAACAAACATTGACACCTTATCAAAAGATATTTCGAAACATGTATAGAAATATGGCAGAATGATGTTTCAAAACATGGAAACTAAGTTTCGAAACATGATGCATGAATTTTGGATTTTTCAAACATTTGAACATTCGCGCCAAACACTATTCATGTATGTTTCGAAAAATGAAAATCTTATTTCGAAATATGAGATTCACATAAAGATTTTTTCATTCTAAGATAGGTTTTTTATCAATCACATTTTCTCATATATCAAAAAATATGATACAACATAATCTAGAGACAGTAAGATAAAGAAGAGATCTTATCATCCTTTTATACATCTTTTGATTCATAGATTTTTCACCTTCATCTTTATGCATTTTGATAAATGTGCTCATAGGTGTGTCAATGGATTTTACCTCAGCCATATTGAATTTCTTTAGAATATCTTTAATATACTTAGTTTGGTTGATAAAAATGCCATCTTTCAATTGTTTAATTTGCAATCCTAGAAAATAATTCAACTCTCCTATCATACTCATCTCAATTTATGCTTGCATCATAGAAGAAAACTCTTTGCATAATTTATCATTGGTAGATCCAAAAATAATATCTTTTACATATATTTGCACTATAAGAATATCCTTTTTATCCTTCTTGATAAAGTGGTGTCCACATTTCCTTTATTAAATATTTCTTGATTAGAAAATTACTTAAGATTTCATACCATGCCCTAGGGGCTTGCTTAAGTCCATATAAAGCCTTGGATAGCTTGAAATCATAATCCTCATGAATTGGATCTTCAAAACCTAGGGGCTGCTTAACATATACTTCTTCTTTAATATACCCATTTAAGAATGCATTTTTGACATCCATTTGATATAACTTGGACCTTTTGTTACAAGCATAAGCTAGCAATAACCTAATGGCTTCTAATCTTGCTATATGTGCATAAGCCTCATCAAAATCTATTCATTCTTCTTGACTGTAGCCTTGGGCCACTAATCTAGCCTTATTTTTTAGAATGATTCCATTCTCATCCATTTTATTCCTAAAAACCCACTTGGTTCTAATGGCTTGCTTATCTTTTGGTTTAGGAATTGTTATTACTCAACTACAACAATGAATTTTGATATGGAAAACCACCTTAGGATGACCCACGCGTTGCTTATCTGAACGATGGGTGACTATTTGTAGCAATGGATGACTCTCTTGGGGTGGAGCGGTAGCGATGGATGAGTCTCCTAAGGTGGAGTGACAATGATGGATAACCTCTCTCACTGATGGATAACCTATATGGAAAGAAGATCGATTAGAGGCATGGGTGAGGATCCCCACACAGACCTTTCGATGCCTAAGTTAGCCTCTCAAGAGTATAGAGTAGTCGAATGCAATAAGAAAATGCAAGTGTGAGAGATTTCATACCGAATTTTTTTTTGGGGGGGGAGGACCTTTTAGTGTTGTGTGCCCTAATGCTAGATTTGGATGACATCTAGTGGGTGTGTGTACCCTTGATGAGTCATGATAGATTTTATCAATTAAGAGAATATTGGTATATGAAAAATTTCATAATTGCCCTTAAATTAATGAGAAGGCACATAATATATAGGATGCCTTAGGAGGGGCAAAACGATAATTTGGAGTTCCGTCCCATAAAAGGGTAAATTATTTTTGGAGAAATTATTTATATTGGAGAATTGATTTTTGGAGAATTTAATTCTTGTTTAAATGCATGGATAATTAGAAATTAAAATGGAAGCCAAGTAGGTTAGATTTGTGACACTTGGCAAAATCTCATGGAATGAGATTTAATTAAATTTGGGAATAAGAAATAATTTGTTGATTAAGTGTAATGGGACACTTGGCATGATTTTATAAAACAAGAGTGGGATTTAAAGAAATTAGTCTCTCAAGCATTAAATGAGAGCCATTATGGAGAGAATTAAAAGAAATTCCATATTAAATGGAAATTAGTCATGCATTTATGTGGGAAAATGGTGGATTTAATTAAATGCTAAAGTAAAATGAATTAGGTCTTTCAATAACAATTTAAATAAAATCAAAAAGAAAATATATTAGTCTCCATTAAATGCTTGAAAAGTTATGGATTTAAATTAAATGGAAAATAAAGAAATTAGTCAATCTTGAAATTAGTCATTATTTATTAAGTTTGAAAATTGGAGAATTATGGGAATTAGAGATTGATCCAATGGTTGAGGATTTAATCTCCAAAGAAAATCAAAGGATGAGATTTAAAGAGACTAAGTCTCTTGGATTGTGTTTCTTTAGAGACTAGAGATGAGTTCTCTTAAAATCAATGGCTAAGATTGAGGATTAGGAGAAGCACAAGGATTATGCTTGTATTGGAGGGTTGAGATTGAGTCTCTTGAATTAAAAAAAAACCAATGGCTAAGATGTAATCTTGAGTTTTGGCATGGATTGAGTAGGAAATCTCTATAAATAGGGAGTTGAGATTTTTGTGCAAGGTTTTTCCACATATTAAGAGAAAGAGAGTAAGAAGAAGTTTAGGAGAAGGAAGAAAAAAGGCAAGCAAGAGGTAAGCCTTAGTGTAAATTTCTTCAAGTGTGTAGGAAAGTTTTCATTCTCCATTCATTCTTTAGTCTTAAAGATCTCTAATGCTTTAAGGATATTTTCTTAAGGTGATTAAAATCCAAAGAAAGAGTCTTGGAAAGTGGAAGTATTGAAGCTTTAAGGAAAGAGGTAAGGGATAACCCCAAGTGGTGGGGTTTGTTTGCATTTGTACATGTTTTGAATGAGTTGCATGTAATGGTCTTATTGCATGTTTTGTGTTCTAGTGGACCTATGGCCATATGGAGGACTAGTGATGAGAGAGGGGTTGGTTGGTGCCTTAACCTAAGTGGTTATGAGGGCATGGAGGACTACCCATTATATGCATTGCATTTGCATTACATATTTATATTCTCATGTTACATTTACATTTGCATAGCACCCTTACTGAGCATTAGCTCATAAGGTCCTTTGACCTCTATGTAGGTGGGAAATCTTCTAAAGGAGAGGGAGTTGTGGAATGTTGAAGGTATTGAAGCAAGAAGAATGTATGTGTTGGAGTATGGTTTGTGTATGATGTTGTATTTATTTTGTTAAATATGTAATGAATGCTTAATGTGGGTGAAAAGTGGCAAACTTGAATGTTTTGGAAGCCATTTGAAGTGTAAAAGCATTTTGGAAATTTTGGGTTTTAAAAGAAAAAAAAATATTTTTTTTAAAAAAAGGTAGGAGGTAGTGTGTTGGGCGCCTGGGGTGCGGCTGGGTGCACCTAGGCATGGCCACGAACAACGTGCGCGCGCGCATGGCAGGCGGCCAACGCGCGCGGCCCACACGCGCGCGGCCAAGCCATGCGCGCGCGCCAGCGTGCTTGGGAATGCAGTTGGCTGTTGATACCCGCCCCCCTCTGTTGCTGTTTGAGAGTTCCTTTTTTTATTTTTTTTTATTTTTTGTTTATTTAAATATAATATGATATTTTGGGAATTTCTGAAATAAATTATGTTTAAATAAATAATTAAATGAGTATTTTTAGCCTCCAAATTAATTATTAAATTAATATAAATTTGAGGAAATTGTGGAAAAAATTCTTATATTTTGGGAAATTAAATAATGGAGTATTTTCCTTAAATTTTGAAAAATGGATGAGGATGCCTTGAGGTTTGAATTTCAAAAATTAATTTCCTAAGGGTTGGAAAATTATGGTATTTAAAATAATTAAAGGGAAAAAAATCAATGGAGATTTAATAAGAAAAATTTTATTATATTTTTCCAAAGAAATATTAATCCAAATATTTTCTAAAGGAATTGGAAGTGAGATAAATGGATTAATGGTTGGGGCAAAGAAAATTTATTTTCTTATAATTAAGGTCTTATGCCATAATTTATATGAAGCGAGTGAGTTAGTTTATTTTGTCAATCCTGGGAAGTCATCTTTAGCTCTTCATTAAAGAGCTTGAGAAGGGGTGACGCTTTGCAAGGTTTCGGGTTTTATTGTCGCGATGTCGTTTTGATAATTCTCGGATCCTTGAGTGGAGCGAAGGGAGGGCAAATCCTAGTTCCCACCTAGGCCGTTTCTCATTGAAACGTAGCCGTCTCTTCATCTTTGCCCTAGCGTGTGAATAGTAAGCTGGCTATTCGCGAGTAACGCCCGTAGATGGGAGCAGGGCGTTACAACGTGTAACTATTCACATTTATTGTATCTTTGTATTTATTTATAAAAGACAAGTTTTCATCATTCATGAGCTCTCTAGTTTAACACATGAATGACTTCCTGGATATTCAATAATACCCTATGTTAGCATGAGATTGCCACATAATTTGGATGAGTTTAAAATATCGAAAAACTGGTTTTAAAGTAAAATAAATCGCCGAATCAACGAAAAGGAATGCCTCAAAACTTTGATCTCTAAAGAAAAGGGTATGACATCGACGAGCGTCTCGAGACAGGATTTATGATGCCTAAAGAAATCAAATCTGAGACGATTTTTGGTACAGCTAAGTTATAGCTTGAAAGACCGAATAATGGTAAGGGGCTTCCAAAAAATCTATGGAACCCTTTAGAGGCTCTAATTTTGTGATTAGAATAACCTTTAAGTGGTTTCAAGATGAAACAAAAGGGCTTACGATCGAAACATATATTTGGGGCCTAAGTGTAATTTTTAATTCTAGTTGAAAATGGGGTAAAAATGATATTTTTCCAAATTTGTTAGGCCAATTGAAAAGCATGGAACTTAGTGGTGAAATATCAACGTCTAAGAATTTGAGGAAGAAGGCCAAAATGCAAAAGAAATAAGCTGGGGGCCAAAGTTTAATTTTCAGAATTGGTTACCAGAGGCATAGTCGATCTGAAAACCGCATGAGAGCCAAAAACCCGAGGATGGGATGACCGAGCTCGTCAGGGCATGGCCACCATCATCCTAGGAAGCTTGTGGGCTACGTAATGGCTGGTGATTAGCCAAAATATGGTCGAATTTTACCTATAAATAGGCAAGGGTTTTGGTCAATTTTAGAAAATCCCATTGCTCAAGTTTTGGTGAGTTTTTGAGAGATTGGATAAAGGGATTTTTCTTTAGAGGTCTTAGGCATCATTTCTGGAGAATTTGGTGTAGTTTCGTGATGGTTTGAGGGGGTTTTCGAATGTGGCTGGAAAAACGATACGGTGGAAGAAACTGGATTGATTTTACTCGGTTTGGAGGCTTTCAGATTGGTTTTTTGAGCATCCAAGAGGTACCCTAGGACCAATTCAACAAGAGCTTCGTGGGAGTGTTGTCGGATCATCCATTGAAGATTGTCGTCGGTCGCTGGAGAAGACAACCAGAGAAGGTAAGAAAAATAAAAAGAAAAGAAAAAAGAAAAAAATAGAATAAAATTCTAAAAAATTCTAGAAAAATTTGAAAAATTATTTTTTGGATTTTGGTTGAGGAAAAGTTTGGAAAATATTGGAAAAATTATTTATTTTGTAATTTTTTAGGAAAAAAAGAATTATGGAAAATAGAGGAAAAATAGGAGGAAAATCTGGAAAAAATTCAAGAAATTAGGAATATTATTTTATGAATTATTGTGGTGAAAAATTTGAAAAAAAAACCTTATGGAGATATTATTTTGAAAAAAAATGAGGTTTATGGAAACTAGGAGAAAATAGAGAAAAAATATGAAAATTATGAAAAAATTTAGGAAAATCATAAATATTGATTTTCTTGGATATTTATTGATCAGGAGGAAATTTGTATATAAGATTTGGAGATTTGCACGATTTTTTAGGTTAACACGTTTTTCTAGAAATCCCGAAAAATGAAATTAAGATGAGTGGTTCTAATATCAAAACTTGGTTTATTTCAGGTGGTTCGACCATATACTTGATTTTGTTTTCTATAATGGTTTTGGCATGTGAATGGTTTATCCAAATTATTTATTTTTGAGTGCATTGAAATGTCGTTTTATGTAATACATCATTACATGTTGTGGTTATGGTTTTGGCACATGTGTGAGACATGGGTAGTGTTCCGAGATGCTTTTGAGTGGAAACATAATCTCTAATGCAATTGTGGTGAGTTGGGTTCCTACATTGTTGTTGACCCTCCCGTGTTAGGAGTGGTAACGATTATTCCTGAGATGTCGGAGAGATGCGTTGATGTTTCCTTTCTTAAGATAGGGTTATGTCGTGCCAATGTGTTGGTGTGATTATGTCGCCTTTAGAGAGATTATTTTTTTCCCGTGGTATGGGTTAAGCTGTATGTGATTCTCTTAGGCTGGGACATGTCCAGATATGTCTATTGTTCATGGTCTTGTATACATTCACGAAAATGTTTCGAACTCTCACTTAGATGTTTTAGCATCTAATTTGGACTATATCCCTGAAATATTCAAACTTTCAAGTGAAAGTAGCGGTGCCAAGGGAAAAAAAGATTATCGAGATGTAACTGTCATTTATGTTTTGGAAGTTTAGTAGGTCTTTGACCATGTTTTATGATATTTAGATGTTATGTATTATTTTAATGATGTCATGTTGAACATCAATGGTACAATTTCTATATTATGAATAAAGGATTTATGATTATGTATCATTGAAGTTTTGATCTTGCTTCCGCTAATGTGATGATATTACTTGTTTTAGCTTATTACTTTAAGTTGATATGCTGAGGAGGTAGAATGGGATTGTTGGGAATGATTTAGGTTGAGTGTATGTTGAAAAAAAAATATTTTCGAAATCCCGAATTAACACGTACTTGGGAAAAATGGGACGTTACATATTATGTTTGGGAATCCTATTCTCAAAGTGTTGAGAGTGTGTGATAGGATTCTCTAGTAACAAGATGTCTTAAACTATTCCTAGTCCTTGGATTCTTTGGATTGACTCCGATTAGTCGAGTATAAACTAGCACATGGGTTATTATCTCATTCAGTATGAGATGCTGATCCGAGGGTGGTGTGTCACATGTCATATGATATGGGGATGTCACTAATAGACCTATAGGTGGTTGTTGGGGAACAACCAGTCGAATGTGACACTGATAATAGACCACATGGTATGGTGGAAAATGGTTTTGTCGTCAGACTACGATGCTATATTGATCCTTAGAGTTGAACTAGCATAGTTGTTTTGTATATTGGTGTGTGGGATTTACTAATGAGCTGAACCATCCAATTGTGAGGTGGAGAGGTTCATCTATGTGATTTTGTAATGCTGGTATATGGAGACAGGTGTTGGGAATAAGATATGTCGCTCTCATTGGTAATTGATAGGGTGAACATCTTATGTGATTTGCTGTTAGTATGATAGGACAATCCTTAACCAGGGTTGATAGAATGTCAAGAAAGGAGTTTCCTGAGGTGTTGTCTAGTCACATTGATGAGATTAGACACATAGTTACTGAGTTTATGAGTTTATCACTCCATGACTCTTGTTCAATCAGGACGTTAGGCGATTGAAGGTTATAGCACATGGAAATCGTCAATTGTAGTAAGTTCACTTAAAGTGAGACTTCACTACCACCTATACTGTCTTGAACTGTAGCTCGACGCTATTTAGAAACTCTTGAATTGTCATTGAGATATGGAGACATTCTGGTGATGGGTCAAAGAGTTGGCTGGTACCAAAACGGATTTCGGTGTTATCTGATTGTTAGTGGGTAGTGAACATAGACAGTCACACACCATATAGTGTCGCGTTTGATAACCACATCTTATGCCCAAAGTGTTTTAGGGATTGGCGGGTCAAACACTGACTTACTAGCCTGGAGAGTCAACTTTCCTGCAGTGGAAGTTGACTTTTGAGGTGGCGGAAGTCAACTTCTGCTAAGGCAAAAGTTGACTTTTGGTGCCACTCAATTAGCTCAATTGAGTGCCATGTGGCGTGAAATTGGGAGAGGCTGGGGGCCTGGCGGTAGCTGATTTTGGGCAGAATTAAATTGGAGAAGTAGAGATTTTACTACTTACACGACTCTTGTGTCTTTTTCTTCTTTTGTAAATTTTATAGCTATTAGAAATTTAACATGCGTAACAATTACGCGAGAAATTTGAGACGCGGGCACGAGAGATACGACAACCCCTGTGTCTAGATTAGGAAGGGAAAACCAGAATGATACCGAACAACGTGGTAGGTTTAGACTGACTAAGACCACCACAATGTGAGGTGGAGCGGTCTTAGTACAAAAATAGTTTTTGTACCAACCCTACATCAAGTTGCAAGTATGTGTGTATTTATATTCATAAGATGAATATGCGTGTTACTTAAATACTTAAGTTGTGTGTATGGTGTGTATGTATATATTTTGTCGTGCACATCTAATGTGTATAAAGTTTAAAATTTTCTATGCATCCATACACAGGTTTTTCGTTAGTGGTATCATAGTCTTAGCTTGGTATTTAATGCATATACGCAATTGTATGTGTCAAATATAGCATTTAATTGGCGAAATTTGGCTTGAAGTTGTGTTGGATGTTCGAATCTGCATTGTAGATTGAAAGCCGACTTATCCTCCTTGGAGAGTCAACTCTCAGGATACTGGGAAGTTGACTCTTAGGTCTTGGAAAGTCGACTTTCGAGGCATGCAAAAGTCGACTCTTGGCCATTGAAAGTTGACTTTTCCCGATTCCAGCGCCAAACAGTTTGTTCTATTTGCCTCGTTGTTGTTGGTTGTGCGGTAATTCACATTGGACATTGACGCGGGGATTTAGATATGCGTGTTTGGATGCTAGGTTGTAATATTTGACATAAACAGTATACACATTTTCAAAAATATTTTGGAACCACAACGAAAATGGATGTATGTTCAGGATGAGCATGGGATTGGTATGAATGAATGAATGTTATAAGGCTTCAATTGTTTATTTAATATATAATAATTATTTATTCGGGTATGTACAGAGGCATAAGCCTCGAGTAGCTTATTTTATTATTTATTTTACAAAAGTTGTAATTTGAAGACGGCATCAAGGAGTTGCAACAACAAGAAGCAGTCAAGCAAGCAATCCATTAATGAGTTAATGTGTACCATAGTTTAAACTCTTGAGGCTCGAGTTTATTCTATGAGCAAGACCATGCTCATTCTGATTATTTATTATTCATTTTATTGTACAATGGTTGTGCGATGGAATTAATGATGAGTGTATGATGAGACCTTAAATAAAAAGCCCAAAAATCTTCCCATTGCATTAATATTAGATCTAAACGGTGAATCTAATTCATCATGGATTTCCACTATCGTAAGGGTTCACCAGTCTGATTGAGTGTGCCCAATAACTAAAATGTGAGGGAGGGTGATGTTCAACTCATTGCACTTAGCCAAACAATGGGTGGGAATCTAACTAGTCCATTAAGCCAAGTAACTAAAATGTGAGATTTATGATGGCTTAGAAGCCAAAGGTCGAGCTCCACATATGATGTGGTGGGAAGTGTTTCCTACTCAATTATGAGTGTACTCCAAGTAACTAAAATGTGAGGGGTATTCTTATGAAAGAGAATTCGACCACCCGCTATTGGATCGTGATGATAAAGGGATCACATTTCTTGCTTGGGAAGTGCAAGATTCAAAAAGTTAGTGGGGGTACCCATTTGTTTAAAGACCTTTATAAATGGTGTTTTACAAAGATACAAGCTAATATATCTATTTATTTTCTACAGATTAAAATGGCAGGACCCAATCCGTTATCATGTATTCTAGACACTAATAGGCTTACTAACCCTAATTTTCCTTATTGGTTCCGAAATTTAAAGATAATGCTCAATATGGAAAAAATTGATGATGCTTTGTCTTCTGTTCCACCCTCTGAATTTCCCCAGACTATGATTGAGGAAGAGATGGCCAGGGGGATATTATGGAAGAGAATGACATGAGAGGCAGTAACTAAATTCTCTCATAAATGTTTAATGATTTGCAGCGTCAGCTTTAGCATTTTATGAGTGCTGTGAGCATGATACAACATCTCAAGGAATTCATTGGCAAATGTAGTAGGACAACTCAGTATGAGATATCGAAAAAGTTTTTTTAGGCTATGATGGTTAAAGGTTTAGATGTTGGGGACTATGTCATCAGCATGATCAATGCGATTAGTGAGCTAGATGCCTTAGAATTCCCAATGAATCCTCAACTCCATGTCGACCTTATCCTGTAATCATTGCCAAAGTCTTTTGGTTCTTTCATCACTTATTTTTATATGAATAAAATCGAGTGTTCTCTTCTAGAGTTATTAAACATGTCAATAACTACACAATCATAAATGAAAGCCAAAGGGCGAGAAGGAGTTCTTGCAGTTGCCTCTTCTCTTCTCAGAGAAAACTTGAGTCTAGGAAGAGGAAGAAGAGTGTAATGGGGGCTAGGAAGGGTGGTAAGCAGTTAGAGACAAAGGGTAAGGAGGGTTAGGGCAAGGGTAATTATTATTTTAACGGACATAAGGGATACTTGAAAAGAAACTTCCCCGACTATCTGAGGAGCTTGAAAGGAAAGTTGTTAGAGCATCAAGGTATGATTCCTTCATTGTGTGTCACTAAGGCTGATTTTACAATTGGTTGATACCCTACTTCTTGGATTGTAGATTCTGGTGCTGCTTCTCAAATTTGTTTATCTACATAGGATCTCAATCGAAATAGGGCGTTTGGGAAGGGCGAGGTGGTCTTAAAGGTAAGTAATGGGGCAAGCGTTGTTGCTTTAGCCATATGGACTGCTTCTGTATCTTTACCTTCTGAACATGTGTTAATATTGTATGACTGTTTACTTATTTCAAATACAATTCAGAATGTTGTATCTATTCCACAGCTTGTATAACATGATGATACATTTTCTTTTACTTGTAATGAATGTCATATTTTGTATATTAATGTGCGTGTGGGAAAAGTTGTGATGGTAAACGATCTTTACTTTCTGGAAACACAGGTATGTGAATAGAGTCAGCAAATGGTTGTTAGACCTAATACCACAGTAAATGAGAAGCGTTCTGAAGATAATCATATAAATTCCAAACAGTTATGGCACCTTAGGTTGGGTCATATTAGCAAGAGTAGGATTATGAAGTAGGCTTATCATGGTCTTATTTGTGATTTGTGTGATGAACCTAGGCCAACTTGTGAATCATGTATTCTTGAAAAAGTGACCAAGTTTCCTTTTGTTGGACAAGGGGAAAGGGCTACTGAGCTATTAGGGATTGATACATTCAAATGTATGTGGACTTATAAATGTTATAGTCTAGGGTGGTTATATCTACTTTATAACCTTTACTGATGATTTGTTACGGTAGGGTTATATGTACTTAATGAAGAATAAGTCTGAGGTCTATGAAAAGTTCAAAGAATTTAAGTCAAAAGTAGAAAACCAAATAGGAATGAGTATTAAGATTCTTCGATCAGATTGAGGAGGTGAATACTTGAGTACTGAGTTTATTGATTATCTTAAGTTTTGTGGTATAATTTCACAATATACTACTCCTTATACACCACAGTTGAATGATGTGGAAAAATGTAAGAATCGAACTTTGTTGGACATGGTTTGATCTATGCAAAGCTACACGTATTTTCCAATTTCACTACAGGGATATGTAATTCTTACTGTGATTTATTTGATAAATTGAGTCCCAATTAAATCTGTCTCGACTACTCCATAAGAGATATGGGTTGGGAAACCATTAAGTCTTAAGCATGTTAGGATTTGGGGTTGCCCCGTGCATGTAAAAAGGTTGAGGACAGAGAAGTTGGATCTAGATTTGAGAAAGGACGTTTTGTGAGATATTCTAGAGATAGTTAAGGGTATTATATCTATTTTTCAACTGATCCAAAGATTGTGGTTACCAGGCATGTTATGTTCTTAGAAGAAAGTTCATCTAGGAAGGTGGCATGGGAAAGAAAGTAGATTTGACAGAAAAGGGGTCTTCTATTCCATAAATACTTGAACATATTATTGAGCTAAGTGAATCGAGTCAGTTAGATCATCCATAGGTCCCCCGTAGAACTGGTAGAGTTCCCCATCCTCCGAATCGATGGTATGATTTATCGATGGAGAAGATACATGAGTTGTTCTTGTATGGGGACAATGAAAAGTTAGTTGATCCTACCACATATGAGGAGGCAATATGCGATATTGATGTCTCGAAGTGGTAGATAGCTATGGAATCTGAAATGGAGTCCATGTACTCCAACCAAGTCTGGGTCTTGGTGGATCCACTTGCAGGAATTGTTCATGTAGGATGCATATGGATATTAAAGAGAAAGATCGGTGCTGATGGACAGGTATCCACATATAAAGCATGGTTAGTGGCAAAGGGATATTGTTACTGATAAGGAGTTGACTATGATGAGACTTTCTCACTTATCGCGATTCTGAAGTCCATCAGGATGATGTTAGTTATCGTTGTTTACTACGACTATGAGATTTGGAAAATGGATGTTAAGACGACTTTTTTGAATAGATTTCTTAAAGAAGAGATCTACATGGAACATTTGCGTGGATTTTAGTCCATTGATCCACATTAGGTGTGTTTGCTGAAGAGATCAATTTATGACCTGAAGCAAGCATCGAGGAGTTGAAACATCCATTTTGATTATGAGATCAAACAATTTGGTTACGTGAGAAATCCGGATAAGCTATGTGTATATAAGAAGGTTAGTGGGAGCGATATTTTCTTCCTCGTCTTGTATGTGGATGATATTTTAATTATGGGTAATAGCATGGACATAATGATGTCTACTAAGGCCTGGTTGTCTAGAGTATTCTCCATGAAGGACTTGGGAGATGCCACCTATATTTTGGGGATATGACTTTACAGAGATAGAGTCAAGAAATTGATAGGTCTCTCCCAAAGCCTGTACATAGAGAAAATACTAAAGAGGTTTAGCATGACGAATTCTAAGAAAGGGCAGTTGCCTGTTTGGACTGGAGTTCATCTCTCTAAAGAGATGTCCCCAAACACTCCTGAAGAGAGGAATCGTATGAGTAAGGTACCTTATGCTTCGATGGTTGGGAGCCTTATGTATACGATGATATGTACGATGTCGAATATTGCATACACTATGAGTGTTGTAAGCTGATATTAGTTTGATCTTAGTGAGTCATTGGATCACAGTAAAGCATATTATAAAGTACTTAGGAAGAACTAAAGATATGCTCTTGGTTTATGGAGGGGGTGATACCTATGTGCATGGATACATAGATTTAGATTTTCAATCAAATGTTGATGATCGCAAATTGACATCTGGTTTTGTATATCTCTTGAATGGTGGTGTTGTGAGTTGGAAGAGTTACAAGCAAAAAATCACAACAGATTCCACTACTAAAGCCGAGTATGTGGCGGCATGTGATGCTGCTAAGGAAGCTGATTGGATCCAAAAGTTTCTTTCTGAGGTTAGTGTGGTTCCATCTATCGAGTTAGCGGTCCCGTTGTATTGTGATAATATTGGGGCTATTGCTCAGGCTAAGGGGAACCCCAGTCTCATCAAAAGTTCGAACACATTAAACGTTGGTTTCACTTGATTCAAGATATTATAGCACATGGGTATGTGCAGTTGTAGAAAATAGATTCAACGAACAATGTTGCTCACCCACTCACCCAGGCTATAACTCAATCACAGTTAGACCGACATCGTGAGAAGATGGGGATCTGGTAATTGTCAAAATGGTGAAGTACTAGATGTACATGTGATATAAATTAGCATTAGTGCAAGTGGGAGAGTGTTAGTGTTGTGTACCCTAATGTTAGATTTAGATGACATCTAACGAGCGTGTAACTGGTCACATTTATTGTATCTTTGTATTTATTTATAAAAGGTAAGTTTTCATCATTCATGAGCTCTCCAATTTAACACATGAATGAGTAATTGGATATTCTGTTTGGGAATCCTATTTTTAAGGTGTTGAGACTGTGTGATAGGATTTTTTGGTTAAACTATTCCTAGTCCTTAGATTCTTTGGATGGAGACTTCGATTAGTTGAGTATAAACTAGCACAGGTGTTATTACCTCGTTCAATATGAGATATTGATGGAAGGGTGGTGTGTCACACGTCATACGACATGGGGATGTCACTAGTATACCTATGGGTGGTTATTGGGGAACAATCGGTAGAATGTGACGCTAATGACAAACCACATGGCATGGTGGATAATGGTTTAGTAGTCAGGCTGTGATGGTGTGTTAATCATTGGACTTAAACTAGCACGGTTGTTTCATATATTGGTGTGCGAGATTTGTTAATTAGCCGAACTATCCAATTAGGAGGTGGAGAGGTCATCTATGTGGTTCCGTACTGTTGGTATATGGAGACATGTGTTGGGAATAAGATCTTTCGCCTTCGTCGATAATTGATAGAGTGAACGTCCTATATGATCTATTCTTAGTGTAACATGACAGTCCTTGGCGAGGGAAAATATAATATCATAAGATAAATGTGTTGCCTAAATACCTTGTGTGTATGTATATATTTTGCTATGCACATTGATGTGTATAAAATTTTAAAATTTTCCATACAACGTACATAGGTTTTCTGTCAGGACCCCCTATTTATAGCAATGGAAGAGGCTATCAATTACTCCCTACTCTTTTGTTTAGATGTCCCAGACGGAAGAGTATTTGGCCCTACTAATCTCGTACATGCCTTCCTATTACTTTTTTCTCTTTTAGCTCTTCTCCAAGCAAGTGACTTTTCAAGTCTCCGCGTCATTTGTAGTTCTAGCATTTTAGTATTTTGACTTCGCATAAGTGCCAATGGCATAGAGATGACAAGGCAGATGCTGCGTATGACGTGTTGAAGCTTTTACTCTCACAGCAGGGGTCCATTCATTTAGTTTTTCATTCTCTAGAAGCGTAGACATGATTCCTTCATGTGTTCCCGACTCCCAAGGTGGAGGGGGCACTGAAAGATCTTTAAATCAACTCAAGAGTGTCAGATATGGACTTGGTGACCGTGTCGTTATTGGCTCATATACGTATCTATATTTTATTGAGAAAAGCATTGGCATATTGGGAATTTTCTCTAAATCTGGGGGTGTTCATGATGATTGGCATTCCATTTCTTGGTTGTCAAATTACTTGCGGAACGATGAATATCACATCTCTTCTTGTAGGACAACGGCTATTACGCCATTCAATCGTTAGGCGAAGCGATGTAAGTCACTTACGAGGCCACAGATATTATGTTTCCTCGTTGTATGGCTAATCGCGGGACAATAGTCTTATGCATTCTCGTTGTTGGGCTACTAGCGGGGAAACTATTTTATTTTTCTTCCATTGTTGGGTTACATGAAGGCAATGGGATGTGTTTACCTCCTCGTTGTCGGGTTGTGAGTAGGGCAGCGAAACCTTTTGTTTTTTCCTCATTGCAGGGTTATGCCTGGGGTAACGGGCTTGTGTTTTTCTCATTGCTGGGCTCTAAGCGGGGCAATGAGCCTTTTTTGTCCTAATATTGCGACTCCCCAATTTCGTGTGTATATGCTTGCTAGTATTGTGGGCATAACACCTATGTTTGCAATTAGAAAAAATATCAATATATTTTGTTTTTATGGTTTGATGTAATGCCTACGTCTGCGATTATTTTTTTTTTGTAGTTCAGCGTGATGCTTACGTTCACAATTAAATAGCATTAACATTTTATTTTCACAGTTCGGCGTAACACCTGCATCCATGATTAAAGAACATTAATATTTTTGTTTTCGCGATTCGACATAATGCCTACGTCTACGATTAGAATAAATATCCATTACCAGGCTACGTGTGGGGGCCTTATTTTTCCCCCATTGCTAGGCTACATGCAGGACATTGGGCTTGTTATCTTCCTCATTGTCGAGTTGTTAGCAAGATAATGAGTCTTTAGTTTTCACCTCTTTGCCAAGCTATGTGTGGGGCAATAGGACGTTTTTACCTCATTGTCGGGTCATTAGCGGGACAATGATTTTTTGTTTCACCTCATTGTCAGGCTATGTGCAGGGCAAATGAGCTTTTCGTTCGAAAAGAACCTTTTGGTTGATCTTTCCTTTCATCATGAGAAATGAAGACATATTATATTAACAATGTACGCATGAGAGAACACAAGCATTTCTTTTTTTGACATGGTTCAACCAAATGTGCCTACGTCCACAGTTTGGCCTTGGGCTCATATTATTAACAATTGTCATACATGCGATTCATATGAGGAAAATAATATGACTTGGGATTGATGGGCTGCTCGAAATGACGTGTATATCATGGCATGTTGGTTTATTATCTAGACGGGAATTCTGTCTGTAGTTGCTCCCTCTCTTTTGTTGTCTCTGATTATGCCTATCTTGTCCTTCAGGTCTCTCCTCCCTTTTTTGTGGCTCCTCATCGTTTCCCTCTTATTCTTGTACATATTTTCGTAAGTGTCCTTCCTGAATAAGGATCTCAATTTGATCTTTAAATTCTCAACATTGATAAGTGGAATGGCCACGAGTTCTATGGTATCAACATTACTCATCTTGATTCTTCCCTATAGGCTAATCTACCCTTTTTGGAAGTCTAATGAGGCGAAGTCTTTCTATAGCTGCCAATATGGTAGACTGAGGTTGGGCGAGCCCGGTATAGTGATTGAATTTGGACCTAACATCATCCAGTCTTCGAGTCATCTCTTATCGCTAATTAAGGTCTTCTTCAACATCTCGCTCCTTTCTTTTCTACTCCTTATCTTTATCTATTGCCACAGTCCCCATTACTTCCGTGTGGTGTATGTATTTATTTGCCCTGATGAACAAATATGTCAAGGACTTTGGTGGGTCTAGAGATAGGGATTCTTGCAAAGAGGTTAATTGTGGCCCTTGGAACATAACGAACACTGCCATTTCAGCTAGTAAATCATGAACCTCAAGGGTGGCTTCCGAAACCTATCCACATATTGATGGAGGGTCTCTTTGGCTCCCTATCGAAGGTTGAGGAAATATGTAGGGTTTTTCTTCCTTCAACTGTTAATAAATAATGTCTTAGTAAATTTTGCCCTTAGCTACCCAAAGGATGAGATGGATGCTTCGGGAAAACTATTAAACCAAACCCGAGCAAATCCGACTAGGGTTTAGGGAAAGTCCCGACACATTATCTCATCATCCCATCCATGGAGCATCATCAAAGACTCATTGTTCTGCACGTGATCATAAGGATTTTCTTTGCTAGAGTAAGGGGTTATTTGGTGCATCTTAAATTTCCTTGGTAATGGCTTCTCCATTACATTTGCCATAAATGGAAGTTTCCCTTAGGATTGCTCCTCTGAGACCAGTAATAACTTATTTTGTTGAAGCACTTGCTCAATCATTTTCTTCATATCCGCCGCCTCTCGAGCACTAAAGGCCGAAGGATTGTTATTATTCTGCATTGTTGTTGGTTTAGGAGGGTTTCAATCCCTCTCTGTGGGCGTGCTAGCCACAGTTTCAAAGTACTTCCCCCTATGAGGGCTTCGGCTACTTGCCCTTCGACGATTGACCCCTCCTTGGTTTCCTCGCTAGGGAGAAGCTTGAGTATGAGCCCCCCCGTGTAAGGGACCTTGCTTGATTGTTTAGAGGAGGGGCAAATTGAGAATGAGACTTAGGAGTGGCCTCATGATAGGAGTTATTTTCGGGCACCTCCTGGCGAGCCCTATGTAACGGAGCCATTTTTGGTATAAACTTCCTTAAGGTGGTTGGCATTGAGTCATGGAGAATCAAACTTTGTAACATCCCTTCCATTTCACGCAAAGCTTACATCCCCTCAGTGTGCTGTTGTCGCAAGGCTTCGTACTCAGTTGGGGGAACCATAGATGTGGCCTGTTCACTTAAGCCGATGTGTCAAGGAAAATAGGGTTCTGGAAAGGCATGTGAGGTGTTGAGGGGCTAAACTTGGAATTGGATCTCCAAGGGGTGTGAAGGCTTTAGTAAGGGTGGTTGTGGATGAGTGAGGGATGGATGACCCTCAAGAGGGGATTTATGGGAGAGTGGGAAATAACCCTCACAGGAGGATTAATGGGTAAGGGGTAGCTAACCCTCATAAGATGACTGATGGGTGAGGGGTAGCTAGCCCTCACGGGATGACTAATGGGTGAGGGGTAGTTGGCCCTCACGATAGGATTAATGTTGATCTTCTACACGGGAGAGGGTCTTTCGTTGGGGTGATTGAGCACCACGAGAGAGGGTTTGTCTGTTGCTTCGAGTTTGTGCCATGACGAGTGACTTGCTTCTTGGCCTTTTGTTTGGTTCCCATAGACAGCGCCAATTGTTGTTGCTCAACTACAAAATTGAATTTTGATATGGAAAACCACCTTAGGATGACCCACGTGTAGCTTGTCCGAACTATGGGTGATTATTTGGAGCGATGGATGACTCTCTTGGGGTGGAGCGATAGTGATGGATGAGTCTCCTGGGGTGGAGTGACAACGATGGATGAGTCACCTAGAGTGGAGTGATAGTGATGGATGAGTCTCCCAGGGTAAAGTGATAGCGATGGATAACCTCCCTCATTGATGGATGACTTGTTTAGAAAGAAGATCGGTTAGAGGCGCGGGTAAGGATCCCCGTGCAGACCCTTCGATGCCTAAGTTAGCATCTCAAAAGTATAGAGTAGTCGAATATAAGAAAGAAATGTGAGTGTGAGAGATTAGGTACCTAACGGGGGGGAGGACCCCCCTATTTATAGTGATGGAAAAGGCTACTAGGTGTCGGGTGACTCGATTTTCTCGGTGAGTAACTCAGAGGTAGTTTTAACTAGGTCTTGTGAAGGTGATTGGCATGTAGATTACAGGCGTGGGCATAAGGGTGCTCTTATGGCACCCCCGAGTGAGGTTCACTTGGGCGTGTGGTGTGCGAGGCACCCTTGGGTGAGGGCATGGGGAACCCTTAGGTGAGGGTCACTTGAGGGTGTGGCTACCCAAGGTCACACAGGGCCATGCAGGGCTGCGTGGGGCACCCCCAGGTAAGGTCACTCGAGGGTACCCCACGCCCCCAGGTGAGGGTTACCAAGGGGTGTGGGTGCATGTGCGAGTTGGGTCGCATTTGGGTAAGCGCACAGGGTCACACGACCTCGCCCAAGCATGGGGTTGCGCGGTGCAGACTATAGTGCACGTGGGGGTGGTGTCACGCCTGCATGGTGAGTCACGGCCATGCACGCAGGGGCTCCCTGCCTGGCCACGTGGCATTGTCTCATTCCTCCTATTCTTTCTCTTATTTTCACTAATCCACTTTGTCCATTTATTTTGTAGGGCATATTAGGAACTAAGGTCCATACCTTATTCCTTTCAAATTGATTCAGCTCTTATTGCATAGCCAAAATCTAACTTAGATCTTCTATAGCCTCATCTATGGTTTTTAGTTTTAGATTGGATAGGAAGGCTACATATTCACATTGATTTCTCAAATGAGTTCTAGTTCTTACACCTTGACACACATCTCCCAAAATTGTAGACTCATCCACATAAGTCCTTTCTCTATGGACAATTGTATCTCTAGATTCTTCATTTTCCTTCTATATTTGAGAATTTTCATTTTTCTTTCTGAATTGGATTCTCTAGAATTTCCCATTCATCATCTTCAGACTATTGTACTATTGAGATGTTTTCATTATTCTCATTAAAGCTTACATGTACAGATTATTCTATAACCATAGTTCTTTTATTATAGATCCTATATGGTTTACTTGAAGTTGGATAACCTAAGAACACACATTCATCACTTTTAGGGTCAAATTTTCCTAGGTAGTCTTTGCCATTATTTAGAACAAAACACTTACACCCAAATGCTTTAAAATATGAAATATTTGGTTTCCTATCTTTATATTGTTCATAGAGTGTTTTCTTAAGGATTGGCCTGATAAACACTATTTAATAAATGGCATGTAGTATTAACTATTTCAGCCCAAAAGTATCTTGGTAATGAGTTCTCACATAGCATGGTTCTTGCCATTTCCACTGAGGACCTATTTTTCTTCTCCACAACTGCATTTTTCTGAGGAGTTCTAGGAGCTGAAAAGTTGTGACAGATCCCATTTTCATCACAAAAAGACTTGTAGGAAATATTTTTGTCGACGTTTGGAATTGGTCGACCATGATTCATTGGCTCACACTGGTGTAATGAATCCGAGAAAGAGAGAATGGGTTATCTGGTTCGCTTTGTTATCCCGCCGGCCGATCGGTCCCTACAAAGCACTCCAATGCTCAAGTAAGTAAGCGAGTAAGGAAAAATGCAGAGTATTAGTAAGTTGGCAGGAAAAACATACTAGGGCTCTTAGGAAAAATGGATTGATATATGGGAGGAGGAGAGATGTCCTCCTGTATGTGTTGTACATCTGCAGGTGGTGGGACAGAATATCCAGTACTGGTGAAAACGCTCATGCCGTAGCAAGGTGCCGACGGGACCCTCATTAATGTGGATGGGATCCATCATTAATGAGGATGTGATCTAAAGTGAACGCGTGAAAATCCAGACGCGGCTGTAATGATGTTGTCACAGGGGCCAGGATGGGACTGACGTGGGTCGAGAGGGTAGGGCCAGGTTAGGCCTGAATGGCCCAGCTGGAACGGCGCCTAGCTCACTAATATTCTCTGGCATATGACCCTCTCGTTATGCGAGCTAATCAACTAGGTCGACGAACTACAAGTCTCGGTTGATTTATTCTTGAAATGTGGAAGTAGTATATAAAGGCAAGTGTGGAAGACTTGTCTTCCTTTTGGCCATTTGTAGAAAGAATGAAAGAAATAAGAGATGAGACAAAATGGAAGAAGGGAGAAGAAATGAAGAAGGAATCAAGGTAAGTCTCCTTCTTCTTCTCCTTATTTAGTGTTCTTGTATGCAAAGAAAGTAAATTTCTTTTGGAATGCCATCTTAGATGGGAGAAAATAAAGATGGAAGCTCTCTTGAAATGAAAATTTAAATATTCAAGAAGAGGTAAGGGATGGCCCCATGGGAGGGTGGCCTTGCAATGGGTTGTAAGTATGTTTCATAAATGTATATGTTGCATTTGGCATGTTCTTTTATGTTCATGAGACTTATGGTCATAGGTTAGTTGGGAACATGGTTGAAATGGTGGGTTGATGCCTCTAACCTTGGAGGATTGTGAGGGCAAAGAAACCTAGCCACACTTGCATGCATTTGGCATCATATAAACTTGTTATGTTCATATTTATTTTACATTGCACCCTTATTGAGCTTAATAGCTCATGAGATTTTTACCCTCACATATAGGTTGTGAAAGCATAGGTGGAATGGCATGTGGAAGAATGGAAATGATGATTCAAGTGCATTGTATGGCTTAGGGAAGCCTAACTTGTTATATTTAATTTATGAGATTTAGTTTCATTTGTTTGATAATGGCTTGTTAAAGCCCAAGAGCATATGTGTATTTTATATTTTGGGAGTGTATGTTTCCATTTAGAAACGAGGTATTGGATTATGGCCTATGGCATGTTGAAGCCTAAGCTTTGGTGAAGTTTTGCTTTTGATATGTTATGGAAGCATCAAGAGTTGGTTTAAGCCTTAATTTTGGAGAAAAAGAGGTTCAAATTTATGGAAAGTGAAGTGTTTTATTTAATTTATTTTTTTAGAAAATAGGGGTTTAAAAGCCCAAAGGAAAAAAAAAAGAAAAAGAAGTGAAAAGACAGCATGAGGCAGTAGCAGGCTGCTGGGGCGCAGTGGCGCGAGTGAGCGCGTGCGGCCCACGCTGCAGGCGCACAGCGGGGCCTCGGGCGTGCCAGCGGGTCCCGTTGGCCAATTTTTTTAAAAATTTGGAATTTTTTGGAATTAAAGGGTCATTTCTAAATTGATTTTGGGCCCCGGAGGAATTTTCAAAATAAATGGATTTTTCGGGCATTTTGGAGAATAATGCCGAAATTTTGAAAAATTGAAAATTATGAGTTTTTCCTCATAAATTGGTAATCCATCAATGGATTGATTTAAATGGTGATTTTTCATGGAGCTTGGTAAAATTCTCAGATGGAAAAAAAATTAAAATAAATAAGAAAATAACGGTTGGGCATTTTCATGAGTTTTCTTTTAATCAAATGCGGTGTGGTTGAAACCCAATTTTGCTAGTGAATCCTGGGGTTGAGGGAAGGGAAGGACGAGCCTAGTTCCCACCTAGGGCGTTTCCTGTGGAAACATGGTCCACCATTCACCTAAGGCCGGGTAGGTGGACAATACGGGTAATTGTTCACGAATAACACCCGTAAGTAGGAGCGGGACATTACACTATCCTTCTATCGAGCTAGAGGTTCCACCTCTCCTTCGACATCTTTAGTGGCGAGTGGTGGGTCTAAGCTAACAGTAGCATTAGGCTCTATGTACTTCTTTAGGAGGGAGACATGAAAGACCGGATGACATTCCACACTAGGAGGTAATTGTAGCTTGTAGGCCACTTTACCCACCTGTTCTAGAATACGAAATGGTCCGAAGTACTTTGGACTGAGCTTGGTGGGGGTGGTAGCAAAGAAGGAGGGTTGTAGGAAACGTCTGACCTTTAGAAATACCTGATCCCCCACCTCAAAATTTCTGTCACTTTGTCTGTGATCAATAACCTATTTCATCCTGTTGTTAGCTGTAGACAACTCTTGTTTGAGTATAGAGAGCATCTCCTTTCTTCTTTGTAAATATTCTACTACATTAGTTTGTGTCTCTATGGAACCAATCATAGCAGGCATTGTAGGTGTCTTGTATCCAAATAGAGCCTCGAAAGGGGTCTTCTTGATTGAGCTGTGGTAGCTTGTATTATACCACCACTGTGCTAAGGATAGCCACTTTCCCTAACTCTTAGGCTTTGCAAAACACATACATCGTAAATAGGATTCCAAGCATTGGTTGACTCTTTCAGTCTATCCATCTGACTCAAGATGGTATGCTGATGACATATGTAGACCCACCCCTAGGCTTTTGAACAGTTCTTACCAAAAGTGACTGGTGAATATTTTGTCTTGATCTAAGATAATGGATTTAGGTACCCCATGCAGCTTGGCCACTGTATCAATGAACACTCGAGCAATTTCCTGGGTTATGACTGGATGTGTGAGGCCGATGAAGTGAGCAAACTTGGTTAGCTTGTCAACTACCACTAGGATCGTGTTTCTGCCTTCAGACTTGGGTAGGCCCTCAATAAAATCCATGGATATGTCCTCCAATGCCTGCTCCAGTATAGCCAGTGGCTATAAATACCCCCAATAAGCCACTTATTCATGCTTGCAACGTTAGCATGTCATGCAAGCTACCACAAACTCCACAACTTCTTTTTTAAGCCCTAGCCAAAAGAACATCTGGCAAACTCTATAGTAGGTAGCTCTGACCCCTGAGTGCTTGCCTAAGGGAGAGCTATGTAATGCCTACAAGATGTTGGATTTTAATTCTCTGTCATCCCCCACAACTAATCTTCCCTTAAACCCGATTAGACCATTAGATATAGAGTACCATTGTGCATTGGCATGCCTGACTGCCAATTGAGTTTGTAGGGATTTAATCCATTCAAACTTTTCATAATTCTCAATAACTTCTTTGACCCAATCGGGAACCACTATTGTGATGGCTTTACACGCCTTTTCTTCTTCTCTTCTTGATAGTGCATCTACTATGATGTTTTCTTTGCCCTTTCTATTCTCTATCACATAATCCAGGCCCAGCAATTTCAATACCCCTTTCCTTTGTAAATATGTATGCAATCTTTGTTATAGAAGGTTTCTCAAACTCTCGTAGTCTGTCCGTATTATGAAAGGGTCTCCCACTAGATAGTTCCTCCATTTGTCGATTGCTATGATCATTGCGAGCAATTCTTTTTCATACACACTCAGTCCCCGATGCCTAGCAGCCAATGCTTGGCTGATGTAAGCTAAGGGTCTTTCTTCTTGTATTAACACCGCTCCTACCCCAATGTCGCATGCATCTGTCTCAATCACGAAGGGCTTAGAAAAATCAGATAGGGTCAGAATCAAGGCTTGTGTCATTGCCCTTTTAAGTGTATTGAAAGCTTCTTTAGCCTGGGAATTCCATCCGAAATTGTCTTTCTTGAGTAACTCAGTCAATGGGTTACTAATCACCCTATAGTTTTATATAAACCTTCTATAATATCCTGTTAACCCGAGAAATCCCCTTAACTCCCTTATAGACGAAGGCTGAGGCCACTCCAACATGGCTGCAATTTTACTGGGGTGTGTACGACTCCCTGCCTCGAGATGATATGCCCTAAATATTCCACCTCACTCTTTGCAAAGGAACACTTGAAGGGCTTTACATATAGTTTGTTGACTTTCAGGATTTCAAATGTGGTTTTAAGGTGGGATAGATGTTGTTTGACGTTAGGGATGTAAACCAAAATGTCATCAAAGAATACTAGGATAAATTTCCTTAAGTAGGGGGTAAATAGGTGGTTCATAAGAGCCTGGAAAGTGGCTAGGGCATTGGTGAGCCCAAATGGCATCACTCGGAATTCATAAAGCCCTGGTGTGTTTTAAAGGTTGTTTTCTGTATGTCTGTAGGGTTCATCCTGATTTGATGATACCCTGCCCTCAGGTCTAGTTTAGTGAAGATGGCATCCCCATTTAGTTCATCAAGTAGGTCTTCAATCAAGGGAATGGGAAATTTATTTTTCACGATAAGGTCATTTAATTGTCTACAATCTATGCAAAAGCGCCAAGTGTCGTCCTTCTTTTTGACAAGAAGTATGGGAGATTCAAAAGGGCTCTGGCTGGGCTGAATAATGGAAGCATGGAGTGCATGCTTCTGACCTGTTTTTCAATTTTAGCCTTCTGCTAAGGGGGGTAATGGTAGGCTCACATTTACTATCTCGGAATTGGGTTTCAAAGGTATGGAATAGTTTAAAAGACAGTTTGGGGGCAATTTGTGTGGTTCCACAAATAAGTCTTTGAATTCTATAAGCAATGGATGTAATTTAGTAAGGGTAGGTTACCTTTGCAAAGAGGTCAGTGACTGGAGGGCCCTCTTGTTCTCCTTCATCCATCTCCATGGCTTGGATGGAAAACATTTGAGATATTTGCCCTCTTTCCCTTAAATAACAGCCTCTATAACCTTTTTCCTGAGATCATCTTACATTCTCTTGCCTCTAGGCTCCGTTTTAGTGTCAACTTTCTTCCTTTCAAATCAAGTGTGACTTCTACTTTATTAAATTCGAAAGTCAAACGGCTGATTGTACTCATCCAGTCCACCCCTAGGACTATGTCACAACCTCTTAACTCCAATATTCTCAAGTTCGTAGAGAACTCCTCCCCTTGCATTAGCCATTTAAAGCCCGCACTCTTGTAGTTGTTGTACATCTTACTGTCATTGGCTACAGTTATGGATAATGGGGTAGTATCCATAAGTGTGCAACCTAGTTCAGTGGCAATCGCTTCATTGAGTAAGCAATGGGTGCTGCCACTATCAATCAGCACCATAATCCTTCTCTTTCCTATTCTTCCTTCCACTTTAATGATTTTCCTTGCGGGTCCCCCCTTAAGTGCATGAAACGAAATCCCCCCCCCCCCTCGTCGGCAAGGTCATGTTGGGGGGTCTCCTCCACCATTTCCTCAATATCTTCTTGCTCTTCCCTGGTTATTTTCTCCTCACCTCCTTCTATGTTCAATAATTGCCTTCGACATTGGTGGCCAGGGCTATAAGGGTCACCACATTTGTAACATAGCCTCATCTGCCTCCTCTACTCCATAGTGGGATTTCTGATGGTCAAAGTATGTTGATTCCCTCTTGGTGGACCTGTACTCCCTGCTACTCCCACCTCCCTAGTGTGTCCACTAGGTGGTAAATTGATTAAGGGACCCGTATGAGGGGAAACCCTATTCCTCTTGTAGATTGCTTCCAACGTCAATTCTTGTAGCCTGGCCTTCTCTGTTGCCTGCCTAACTGTGGTTGCCATCATCATCTTAACCATCGATCTCAACTCATCCTTAATCCCTCTAATAAAGCTGGGCATGAAGTATTGCTCAATAAGTGTTAGCAGAGCATTCCACATTAAGGCTCCTAACTTCTCAATTTTTTCTAAATACTCTGTTGCAGCCCCCTCTTGTCTAAGTTTATTAAATTCTTCTATCACGTCTGCCATATTTTTTTCTCCAAATCTCCTACACAATTCTTCGGCAAAGTCGATCCATCTCACCCCAAGCCTTCTGTACCTAAACCATCCTTGAAACCAGGAATCATCCGTATCGTTAAGATAGGTTGTGCCCAATGTAATTCATTCTAGCTCAGCCACATTATAGTATAGAAAGAAACGTTCACACAAGCGGATCCACCACCTTGGCCTTATTCCATTAAACAATGGTATCTCCAACCTCGGCATTAGCGTGTGAGTACCAAATTGTAAATGAAAATCCGTTACCTGAGAATCCGTCTCAATTCCTTGCACTCCTTCCGACTCCGTTTCTCCTGGAGGCCTCGAAAGTATACCAGATCCGCTTGAGTTCAGTCCAACTCCAGATACCGGGGGAAATTTCAATGGTAAACGGAATTGTGGTAGGGACAACAGCATATTGAACATGTTGATCCTTTGGCCAAACTGATCCATCGTCTCTCTATGCCTCTCCAGCTCGGGTTGCATATCTTCATGGGAGGTTGCCAATTCCTCTCGCATTCCTTCTCACATTGCAGCCACCTCTTCCCTACTTTGAGTGATAGCTTCGTGTGTCTGCATCATTCCAAACTCCAACGCTTCCATTCTTGTCTCCATTTGCTTGAGTCTCGTTCCTTCTGCCATTATTTTCTCCCTAATTCCTCCTACAGATGCTACCGAGGACCCCTAGCTCTAATACTAATTATCAAGTCTCAAGTCTGAGACTTGGGAAATTCTGGGAGAACTAAGAGTTATTAAGAGAAAGAGATGAGGGAGAGTTTGAATTAGAGGGAAAAGAGAAGAGAGGGAAAGATTTGAATGTATTCATTGATAGATCCCATCCTCTTGTACAATTCCTTTTATAGGCTAACACCCTCAGTTTTTATTGTAACCGACTAAATACAAGTGGCCTAGGCGGAACCACCAGTCACATGCTACTATCTGTTTATTACAGACTATAGCTATGCATTTGTAGGCTTATTAGACTTACGCCATTAGGCTTGTGACAGAGAGATCATAGCACGTGGAGATGTGTAGTTGCAGAAGATCGCATCATTAGAGAATGTTGCGGACCCACTGACCAAAGCACTTCCATAAAGTCATCTTGATCGCCATCTTGAGAAGATGGGTATTAAATACCAACAAACGATGCAAAGAGGATCTGTAGTTTGTAAATTAGCATTAGTGTAAGTGGGAGATTGTTAGTATTGGTGCCCTAATACTAGATTTAGATACCATTTGGCATTTATAATTATGGGACTAATGATGTAATTCTTGCAATATATATATAACAAAAATGTGTTTTCATATTTTGAGGTCATATCTTCATTCATAACTCTCCAATCATTATATATGAATGAGTCCTTAGATCTCCTATTAAAAGTCTTATTCATAAGTGTTAAGAATATGTGACAATTGACCTTTGTAATAAGGATATCTTAATGATAAATTTCTAGTCCTTAAACATCTCAGAAGGGGACTATGATTAGTCGAGTATGAACTGGCACATAGGATACTACCTTTAATTAGTATGAGATGCTAATGATAAAAGAAGGTGAGTTGTATGTCATAATCCATGAGATGGATATAGTATACATGTGGGTAGGTGTTAGTGAAACACTTACTGAATGTAACGCATGTGATAGATCACATGGCTTAAAAGATCTATGGTCTATCACAGGCTTCGATTGTATTACTGATCCTTTGACCGAAGGCAATACAACTGTCTTGTGTGTCAGTGCAAAGGATTTACCATTGCTAAGAACCATCCAATTACTGGGTGGGAGATGCACTGTGTGGTCCTTGTGTAGTGGCAGATAGAGGCAAGTGATTGCTAATGGGATCCATCGACCTCCAGTGTAAGGTGAACATCCTATGTGATCAGTGGTGGTTTGATTGTAAAAACCCTTGGCCAGGGAACACTTGATTCTAGCATAGTCATCGAGTTAGTGAGTTTGATCAGTCCATAACTCTCACTCAATCAAGATGATAACTGATGGAGGGATTATAGTACACAGGAATCAAAAGCCCAAATAGGTTCTATTCTGAAGTAAGACTTCATTACTAGTAGGATCGGCTTAACATAATGCTAGTTGTCACTCAGGGTCTTTCGGGATATATCGAGAAGATGGAGAGATCCTCGTTGTAGGTCAAAATGTTTGGTCAACGTCAAAGAGTTGACGTTTCTTGATTGCTACTTAGTAGTGAACCTAGAAGGTCACACACATATCCGAGTCTGATGGTTGATTAAGTGATTAAGGCTAAAATCGTCATTAAGAGTTAATGATGTTACAGTTAAGAGTTAACGGATCGGGTTCAATGATCAAATTAATAAGGAGCAATTGTAAAGAGTTGACGAGCATGTCGTTAAAAGTTAATAGGGGTCTTAGTGCCATTATGAGATAATGAAAATGCTATTAAGAGTTAATAGCGGGGTTAGATGCAATTTCTACAAAATGGGGTAAAACTATCGACAACCCGTTTGGAAAGTTTCAGCAAACTGTCAACAGTTCCAACAAACTGTTGACAATTCCTTAAAATTGTCGACAGTTTCTATCAATCTCACCGGCAGATTACACGACCATTTGTCATCTTCTACAACGAAAAGATGGGGCACGTGGCAATGGCTGACGGAGAGAGGACGATGTGCGTCCTTCATGTCTCCTCCTTGTCCCCAGCCCAATTTCCATGTCTCTCGTCTCTAGTGAGGATGATTTGGACAATTAGGGTTTTGGGTGTTTGATATATAAGCCAAAAAGAGATAGATTGAAGGGTGTGCAGAGATTACAACTGTTGCATTGAACTCTCACTCGTTTTTGGCTCATTTCCTCTTTACATTATAGAGTAAAAACACTCACCCCTTGCTCCTCTCTTCCTTAGCTCCTTATTCCACCATTGCTATAATAGCAACCCAAGCAAAACAGTGAGATTGTTTTGATTTTTTGGGTTTTTCATTTCAAACCCATTCTGTTTTGTCCTTAATCTCCCTTACCTTCTCTATCTAGCACAAAGAGAGAGTGTTGGGATTTACCATCTCGCTAGAGTGTGGACTCGATAGGCCCTTTGTATTTTCGGGGACGGTTCAGTCTAACCGAAGGAGGTTTGGGAGCTTTCTTCGGAGTAAGGAGTTGCTACCACTGGGAGGATTTCCACCTCTACATCAGCCTTCAATAGTTGAAAGGTAATATAACTAAACCCCTTATGGCATGGTTTGGTTTTGATATGCATATGGACATTGGAAACAGGTCTTGCAAGGTGTTTTCGTTCTTGTTTCTATTACTATCTTCTATGTTTTCAAAAATTGTTTTTGAAAAATGGCTTAAACCCTTACATTGGAACGCTTACGAGAATACATATTGGTCTGAGGTCTTAGCACTAGATCGCAATTTATGGGGCTGGACCTTTCAGGACATGGGCTTGCTACTATCTTTGCGGCTTTTTGTTACTGCATTGAGTAACCCTATCATTCTTTTGGGTTGCGCTTCGAACATGATACGTACATTATATTTTAGAAAAGAAGTACAAGCATACAATACGCAATGCAATTTACATGATTTGGTTTATAGTGTTGCCTACATTCTCGAGAATACAGGGGGGATGTATTCTTTTATTCATATAGGGAGTTACAATACATAGGAAAATTTAAAAAGAATCCTGACTCATGGCAGAGTCGAGAGGTTCCCCTCAGGAGCATGTTGTCTTGTGTCTTGTTGATCGTCACTCCTGGCGACGCTTGTGACTGGCAAAGCCAGGAAGTTTCTCTTGAGATGCATAGTGTTCCATGTCGTACCCAGCACTTTACCTTGCAGCGTCTGCAGTGCGCATGTGTTGGGCCCCAACATCTTCATGATTTTGTAAGGCCTTTCCCAATTCGACCTAAGCTTCCTTTCTTCTCGAAGGCCATTAGTAATGGTCATTTTTCTAAGCACCAGGTCACCCTCTTTGAGTGTTCAAGGGCGAACCCTCTCATTGTAATAGTTGGAGACCCTCCTCTGATATGTTGCCAACTGAACAACTGCCTTCTTTCTCAATTCTTCCAGTAGTTCTAGGTTCTCCCTCAAACGTTAGGGGTTTTCCTCCTCCCTGAAAGCCATGACTCGAGGAGAGTTGAGGTCCACTTCCATAGGAATAAGCGCATCCGTCCCATACACCAAGCTGAAAGACGTCTCCCCCGTAGGTACATGACTAGTCATGCTATATGCCCATAAGATGCTAGGGAGTTCTTCAGCCCATTTGCCCTTTTCCTTTTTCAGTCAGGTCTTTAACCCATGCAATATGGTCTTGTTGCTCGCCTCAACCTATTCTTTTGCTTGGGGTACACAACAAATATCATTCTCAAATTAATCCCCCATCTTTGATAGAAAGCTCTAAAGGCGTTGGAGTCAAACTATGTCCCATGATCTGTGTTGAGTATGTAGGGCACACCAAAACGAAAAATTATGTCTTTCCATACCATCCTGTCCACCTTCTTTTTAATTATGGTTGCTAGTGGTTTAGCTTCCACCCACTTCGTAAAATAATCTGTGGCTACCAACAAGAATTTCCTTTAAGCGATGTCATCAAGAATAGTCCTAGTATGTCCAGTCCCCACTGTGCAACTGGTAGTGGCTAAAATATTGGCTTAATAGGGGCAGGGGGGCTCACCATCAGGGAAGTGTGTTTCTAACACTTGTCACATGTTTCGACTTTTTTAGCTACATCCTGCCTTAACGTGGGCCAAAAGAAACCAGCCGGCAAGATTTTTCCTACCCATGCTCTCCCACTTAAGTGTTCTCCGCAATCTCCTTTATGCACTTCCTCTAATGCTTGACGTGCTTCCCCAAGCCCTAGACATTTGAGCAATGGCATAGAATATCCCTTTTTATATAATGTCTAGTCGATCACTATGAATCAAGCAAAGGTGGTCTTAAGTCGTTTCGCTGCTAGTGGAGTTTCTGGGAGCTCCTGATTGAGTAGGTATTTTAGTATCGGGGTCCTACAATCCTCGAGAGTTGTGATACAATGCACCGTGTTACCTTTCTCCTTCTAATTAACACTGGGTTGTTGCAGCACCTCCATGTGGATCAACCTTCCTAGCATGTCTCTCGCTGAGGCCAACTTTGACAGAGTGTCTGCATGCTAGTTGAGAGACCAATTTATTTGGACCAACTTGAAATGCTCAAGGAAGCATGCGACGTCTCGCACTTTTTGCAGGTAACGCATCAATACTGGATCTCTTGCTTCATAAGCTCCCTGATATTGTTGAACAACCAACTGGAATCACTGTGGGCTATCATCCGAGTGACTTCTAATTTTTTGGCCAGCCTCATCCAAGCAAGCAAGGCTTCATATTCTGCTGTGTTATTGGAACTTGAGAAAGTGAAGCGCAATTAGTATTCTAGAACTTCCTTCTGTAGCAAGATCAGTACTACTCTATCCCCACTGCCCTTGGCATTTGATGCTCCGTCCACAAACAACAACCATTCACCAGTGGTCATGTCTTCTTAACCAGAGTGTGTGCATTCCACTATAAAGTTAGCAAGCGTTTTCCCCTTTATTGCCTTCCTACGCTCAAAACTAATATTGTATTCGCTAAGCTCGAAAGCCCATTTGGTCAGCCTCCCTGAGCATTCAGGCTTTTGCAAGATTTATCTCAATAGTTAGTCTATCAGCACGGTTACAGCGTGGGCCTGAAAATAAGGTCTTAACTTCCTTATTGTTGAAACCAATGCCAAAGCTACTTTTTTGTATAGGGGTATCGTGACATCGCTCTTTGTAACACTTTGCTCACATAATAAACTGGTCTACCAACTTGCTCCACTTCTCTGACAAAGACTGCACTTACAGCATGGTGGCTAACTCCCAAGTAAAGGCACAAATTTTCTCTAGTTACTAGTCTGGTCTGCAGGGGTATCTCCTTCAAATAAGACTTCAATTCCTGGAAATCTTTCTCACACTCGATGGTCCATTGGAAATTCTTACCTCCCTTTAGGGCTTTAAAGAAGGAGAGGCTCCGTTCAGCAAATTTGGACAAGAATCGCCCCAAAGTTTTCAGGCGGCTTGTCATCATTTGGACTTCTTTCATGAACATGGGGGATTGCATATTGATCACTGCTTGTACCTTCTCTAGGCTGGCATCTGTCCCTTGATGAGTGATCATGTAGCCCAAGAACTTCCCTAATTTCACCCCAAAGGCACACTTGCTAAGGTTTAGGCGCATTTTGTTTTCACGCAATACATTGAGAACCTTTGCCAATTTCTGGGCATGCCGCTCTTCTTGCTTACTTTTCACAATCATGTCATCTATGTTTGCTTCCATCATGTCTCCCAGTAGATCTTTGAACATTTTGTTCACCATTCGCTGATATGAGGCTCCTACGTTTTTCAGGCCAAAGGGCATTACTCGATAGCAATAGGTTCCCTTTTTTTGTGATGAAGGTTGTTTTCTCAACATCTAACAAATGAATGCTAATCTAATGGTACCCAGAGAATGCATCTAGAAAAATTAACTTGGCGAACCCCAATGTTTCATCAACTAGACGGTCCATTCTTAGGAACGGGTAAGAGTCTTTTGGGCAAGCCTTATTTAGGTCAGTGAAATTGACACATACCTGCCATTTTCTGTTAGTTTTCTTCACCATTACAACATTGGCCAACCACTCTGGGTATTGCACTTCTCTGATAAATCCCGCCTCTAGCAGCTTAATAACTTCCTCTTCCAAGTATTTTAGTCACTCCGACACTATGTGCCTGTTCTTTTGCTTAATTAGGCATGCTCTCAGTTGTACATTTAAATGATGCGTTATGATGTGTGGATCTATCCTGGGCATATCGGTAGGACCCCAATAGAATACGTTGGCACTGGACGATTTCTTCTTTCTCCGGGCCTTCCAACTGACTGCCTACATACACTAGCCGTTCACCATTACTGGGCTCTAATGGAATCGCTTCGAGTGTCTCCACTAGTTGTGGCTTGACGTCTTTGAGAGTCTGCTCATTGATCATTAGCGTCTCCCATGTCATTAACTTTTCTTTTCCCTTGGCACCTTTGGTGAAGCTCACATAACATACCCTTGCTTGTTTTTTATTGCCTCTCACTTGGCTTACCCCCTATGGCATGGGGAACTTCATCAGCAGGTACCCCGAAGAAATAACTGCCCTTATGACATTAATGAGGGAACATCCTAGAATCACGTTGTATGCGGGGGAAAAAGTCTCAACCACCATGAAGTTGACCTACCTAGTGATTGCCTAGGGGTAGTCTCCTAGGGTAATCGGCAATTGGACTAACCTGACCACAGGAACTACTTCTCCCATGAAACTATACAGGGGGGATGTGATTGTCTTTAGTCAGTCGTGAACGATATACATTTTTTCAAAGCAATTCCAGTACAAAAGATTAACAGAGCTTCCACTGTCCACCAGTATTTTCACGATAACGTGTTTAACAATAACTGTAGAGATGACCAAAAGGATCATCATGAGGGAGTAGCACATCTCCTTGATCTTCTGGTGTGAAAATAATGGGGTCCTCATCCTCCTGGACTTTCACCATCGAATTCACATGCAGCGCTTAGCGAGCATAAGCTTTCCTAGCAGAGGAAGAATCTCTTACTAAATTATCCCCCCCTGAGATCACGTGTATTCTTTCCATAGTAGGCTCGTTGCCATTCCTCTTTATTCTCGAGGGCACTTGCTCACTTCGAGGGTTTCTTTCTTCTTCCCCTTAGCGAGGTTGTTAGTTGTCCCTACTTCTTGGGGCATCATTTCTAAGGCGAGAAGGCCTTCTTGGATTGTCTCTTCTAAGCTCTTCTCTCCTACCCTGTTGAATCTTAGGCTTCTCTAGTATGAATCAGTCAACTTGCCCTATCTAATCAATTGTTCAATTTGATTGCGAAGTTCCCGGCATTGCTCTGTGTTGTGTCCTGGGGACTCGCTGAATTTGCAGAAAGCCACAATGTTTCTTCGCATAGGCTATTTGGAATGGGAAGGGAAATTGATGAGTCCAGTGTGTGCGATGGAAGAGAGGATAGCTGCCCTTGGTTGAGTGAGAGGGGTGAAGCTAAGGAATTGCATCTTCGAATGTTCTTCTCTTCATTGTATTTTCACTGCTCTGTTCGACCCAGAATCATTTGGTCTTCATCTCCTCTTAGCTTCCCAAGCATCCAAGATTTCTGTTTAGACAATAAACTACTTCACGCGGGAAAACATCACAGTCAGGGAACCTGGCTCAAAAAAGGCTAGGGACTTTATGAGCGAAGTAAATGTAGTTCCATTAAAGAGGGTCGATGCCGCCAACCCGATTGGGAGCATCTCTAAACTGCTCGATATACTGCTTTACAGATTCATTGGGCCTCTGTTGCAAGCTTGTCAAATACATGGTGCTATGTAGGCCATGAATGCATCTAAAAATTCTTTCTTCAACTGTTCAAATGATCATATGTGCCCTGCTGGTAATTCTTTGAACTATTGTTGTGCCTGTCCTTCCAGGGAAATAAGAAAAGCTCGACACTTAGTGACCTCATTCCAACCATGCACCACGGCTACGGCTATAAAATGTTGTAGATGTTTCTCGGGGTCTTCCTTTCCAAAATACACAGATAGTTGAGGCAGTTTGAACCCTAGCTGTACTAGTTATCTCAGGAGCTCATCGGATAAGGGAAATATCTCTTGGTAGGAGCTTCCTAGGATACCGTCATCACCTACTTTTGCTCCAACACTTCCTCTGTGAGTTTTTTAATGCCTGTTGCACTAAGTAACCCTTGTTCTGCTTCTTCCCTGCGAAGAGAAGGAACATAAAGGGTCATAGAAGGGGTACTTTCTACTATTTCTTCATACAAAGGGGCTTTTCCAACCCATCTACCACATTCTTCTAGCGGATCTATTAATCCGAGGACCCGATTATCCAACCTTGGTGTTCCTATCCTTATCCCATGTTGAGCCATTCTCAGGGGATAGTTTTGAGGATCTTGTTACCCACCTCTTATCTTTGTGAGCCCCATACAAGGAATGTGGATATCAGGTATCATTTGTTGTAGTAGGGATGTGATCCCTTGCATTCTTCTCACATTCTCTTCATTGTTCTTCTGAAGCTCTTCATTCTTGTGCTTCAGTTCTTCATAATTCTTCTGGAGTCACTGGTACAGTGGGAGGTGTAATTCTAGATGGACCAAGGGGTCCGCCTACAATCACAGCTAGGTTTCTTCGGGGAATTGATGACTGTCCCAGGGAGTCTTGCTCTTAAACCATAGGCACTTGGGGTGGGGTGTACCTTCCTTGTCTAGCTATACGTGCCCCAAATCAGCAAAGTGTACCTCTCCCTGCTTCGATTATCCCATGCCTACAATCTCAACAACTGGATTATCCCCTAGTCTTGCAATCTAATTACTGCCCAGTTGGGGCCAATGTCCCAAGTGAATTTCCTCTTCTTGGTTGGGCTTCAAAAGTCTTGGCGGTGAAGGTGGTACTAGGTCAGGCTCTCCCGTGGCCCCTGTCTTAGAATGGGTGTTTCTCCGCACTTGGGTGGGTAAGTTACCCAAGTCATTTGATCTCATGACTCTCATCATCTTGGCTTTTTGTTGCGTTTTCCACAAACGACGCCAAATTATTGTTGCCAAAAATACAACAATTAGAATTTTGGTGAGGTAGGAAGGGTTGTGAAGCAAGATTCGAACATTGTGAGGTATTTGCAAATTGTAGGTTACTTGTCCAAAAGAAGCCCTTCTCGAAAAGAAATTATTTCCAAAATGTGTGGTTCCAAAAGGACATTGCTTCCGAAAGGATTAGGTCACGGACGGAAGAGCCTTTCCGAACAAAATGAGGGCTTTGGAAAGGACATGACACACACTACGAGTTCATTCTGTTAGAAAGAGGGGTGACAGAGGAGGTTCTTCCTGAAAGAAAATTTTGAAAGGATAAGGTTTCAATATGGCATCTTAGCTGACAGCTTTCGAAGAGAGTTTGAAATGTCTCTTAGAAAGGAGAAGGATGGATTTCAGAAAGAATTTAAACTTCTTTCAGAAGGGTGATCAGGCAAGTCCGGGAAGGACTGGGATCCCCCTCAGAAGGGTGAGATACTTTCAGACATAACTGCAAACAGCTAACAAAGGGGTCAGAAGGCTCGTAGAAGATTTTCACCCACAAAGACCCTCCGATGCTTAAGTCAGTTACACAAATAAAAAGGTGTTATGGAAAGAAATGTGGGCTAGAATTCCGAAAGAACTTGGAATATTCAAAGTAATCGAGGTTTACCAATGATCTGAGCTCTCTTTCTGAGTACTGTAGCTTGGCTTTTATAGGGCTTGAATCTTGAGAATTATCATGGGAACACGTGTAAAAGAATCTAGAAGACATGTGTGAATTCGAATCATTTCTTTCAGAAAGGAGGCTTTCCTTTCTGAATGAGGTTCTTTCCGAAAGGAATCCTTTCAAAAAGAACTCATTGCTTTCGGAAAAGGTCTTTTGAAAGCATCCCTCTTTTATTGCTACTATTATTCTTTTTTTTCTTTTTTGATATTGGGGGTGTGACAATAACGGATATCAGAGTATTGAAGAGAGTAAAATGAGAATTCTTTACTTCAAAACCATAATAATGCTTGGCCATGTGGTTATAGCTTTATATATAAGCTATCCACATATTTAAGAGGCAGCTATTACTCCTCCACTATCAATAACTGCTCTTAAATGACTCCATAACCTCTTAAATCAATCCATAACTGAGAATTACAGCAACAACTAGCTCCTTCTGTAGACTAATACAGTTTGCAAAAATAAAAATAAAAGACAACTAGCCTAAGTCAAGCATTCCCTTCTATTGTCCCTAAGAAAGCTTAGGGTGCGTTCTTTTTGTTGTTTTCAGCCCGTTTTGAGTTTTTAGTTTTTCAAAACACTGAAAACGCGTTCACTTTACTATTTTCAAAAATAAGAAAAAAAATTATAAAGGAAACCCAAAACAACATTTGTTGTTTTTGGGTATTTTCAGCCAAAACACGTTGAAAACACAAAACACGAAAAATGCTCCCACCCCCCAATCTCTAGATCACTTGTCTCTCTCTGTCTCTCTCCTCTCTTCTCTTCCATTCCTTTTCTCCTCTCTTCCATTCCTTCTCCAGCCTCGGTCGTCAACCACGCCCGCCATCTACATCATTGCCACGAGTCACCATCGACTACGCCCGCCACCACCTTCGCCGTTCAATCTTGCTGGTCTTCTTCCTCTCTCATCTCTTATCTCCTATCTCCTCTTCCTTCTCTTGTAGGTTTTTGGATATGTTGGTTGATGGGCCATTGGGTGTCAAGTGATTGCCCTAGATCGTCGGAAACCACCGGCCATGGTCGCCACGAATGGCAGTGCAATAGGCGGGTGAGTCGAACAATTAAGTTTAGATCTATGGAGATTTAGCCGTTGGATCTTCCAAGTTTTTGAGTATGTTGGTCGATGGGCCCTTGGGTGTCAGGTTGTTACCTCTAATTGCTGGAAACCACCAGCTACGTTGGTCGATGACAACTAATAGTGCCTATATAGGTGTTTGTCAAAAATTAAAAATTAGATCTACGAAAATCCAACCGTTAAACTTGGCCCATTTTTGTGTATGTTAACCCTCTTGGCTTGAAGTTTCTAATGGTAGGCTTTGATCGTGTGAATCTCTCGTCGACGGCGGTCGTCGTCGCCGACGCTGGAGAAGATGTTAGGTGCCAGAGAATAAAAGACAAAAAGGGAAAAAAAAAGAAAAGAAAAAAAAAAGAAACACAAATAAGTTTTTCCAAATTTCAAAGTAAACGCGTTTTCAAGTTTTTTATTTTAAGAAACAGTTTTCAAAATGACAAAAAGAACGCGTTTTCAAAAATCTCAAAATAGATTCTCAAAACACAAAATTAAAAATGAAATCAAAACTTAAAACTCAAAACTAAAATACGAAGAGAGCGCAACCTTAGCTTCTAGCCTCACATCTTTATCCAATCCTTGCTTTTGATATCTGATTCATCCTTCTTAGACTGTAGGGTGTAGGATCCTTGTCCTTCATGTAGTAACCATGCTAAATTGTTATAGTAGTAAGTAGTCGGCAGCATGTGATCTTCCATCGTTTCCTGAAACATATTAGGGTCCTCATGTGCTCCACTTCAGTTATTCCTTTTACATCCTCTTAGTAGTCATATCATGATCTATTAGTTGTTCTTCGAATTTCTTGGCAACTACAAAAGATCTTTACAACATTGTTTGTTTTATGAATTGATTGAGGCAATTTCTCATTGTTAAAGATTGGATCAATTTCAATTCCAAAAGAATCATTTGTCGCTTCCTCAATCTCAGGAACTTCTTTGTTAACATCTTTCAATCTTGAGGATTGATTGTCTGAATCAATCATCTTGTGATCAAAAATTTTCTAAGATAGTTACCTTGAGCTCTTTCTTCTGAAACTTCTTTTTTTAAGGAGTCAAAATATTCCTTAGAAAATAAGTCAGCTAGAATACTGACCTAGAACTTTCTTGAAAACAGAATCAAAATCTCGTTTAACTTTCGCTTAATGTTAGCAACACCTTCCATGAATGTTTTCTCCAATGATTGTATACTTTTAAGATCTCATTCAACAATTTCTTCAGTCGAATCCTTCTAACTTCACCCCGAACAACCAATGTAATTGCCTTTAAAATGCTTCTAGAAACTGGCTTGTCTTACTCGCCTTCAAAGCCTTGAGTGAAAACAACTAGATCTAGCCAAGAACCAAATTGCTTTGATACCAAATGTCATAACCCTAGGGTTCAAGTCTAAGGATTCTAGTAGATAATCAGGAAAGAAATAAGGAAATGTGTAACACCCCATTTCACAACACAATGATACTAAGCAAAACTTAGAATTTCGTCGAGGCATTAAGGAAGCCCATAATAATGAAAGAAAATGATTGAAACCTGAAATGTTAAATGGACAAGACTTCCACAAGCTAATATAACTAGAACACGCACCCATAATACCTATGTTAACAACCATAGTACACATACACACTCTTGTACATGCCTTGACTCAAGTATCATAGCTGCTATTTACAACATAACGTCCAATTTACAATAATGACTTTAAATAAAGCTAAACTAAGCATCTATCATTTCCTTACCTTTGCTCGAACTTGGTCTTAGGGCACCTAGCACGTTTGAATATGCCGTTGTAAGATATAAACATCTTAGTGAGTGATTCAAGGAAAGAAATTAGTGCGTGCATATACAATATGAAAAAATGTCATGAAACCTCCTTGTTTGGTAGAGATGCCAAGGTGTTGCAATCACCCCCGCTGATCTATCATGTCCAAACTCCTCACATGACCGCTCACCGGTCTCACATGATGGCCCTAACGTCAACTAGCCACACACACTGTAATACCCCAGATTTTTAAACTCAAAAATGAGGTGATACCTAAGGTTATTAGGTTCTAATACTTGAGAAAATAGGTTATTTCAAAGAATTATAGAAGCCTTGAGACAAAGGTTCAATTTCTGAACTAGTGGCAAAATCGTAAATATTGAAGTTGGGTAAAAGTGTAATTTATCTAAAATCTTGGGGTGCTAAGTGTAATTTATCCATTTTTCAAGGACCAAAAAGTGCAATTAAAAATGGCCCAAGGACCAAGTTGCAAAAGGTCTAAGTGTAGTTACGTGAAAAGTTCGGGTCAAACCGTCGTTTGTTGGAACCTTAAAATATCGCTTCAAAATATATTGGATTTCAAACTCAAATCAAATGTAGCTTTGGATCGTTTTGAAGTCCAAGTCCAGGTCTTTGTTAAAGTAAGTCTTCTCCAAGTCTTCTTTAAGTCTTTGCTAAGTCTTTTCCAAGTCTTTTTCAAGTCTTCTCCAAGTCTTTTGCTTAGTCTCCAAGCTAAAGACATGTGGCAAGCTTCCATTGGTTATTTGGAAGAAAATGTAAGATCACATGATGGCTCATAATGACCCCCTGAGGTGGCATCGCATGATTGGCCATAAAAACTACTTAGTCTCCAAATTAGATAAAGTCTCCAAACCTTATCTTCAAGGACACATGACAAGAAACCATTGGACTACTTGGAAGCTAAGTTAAGGACTCATGATAACCCTTGAGATGGCGATATGCGATTGGTTAGAAAAGTCTATAAATAGGGGCCTATGTTAATCACAAATCATTTCAAACATTTTAGAGAGAATATCTTCCAAATTGAGGGAAACAAATGGGAGGGTCTTGTTCTTGAGAAAAAGGAGAGAATCCTGCAAAAAGAATGAAGAAAATCAGTGGAGAATCAAGGGGAAACGGGCCTCGCCGGAGTTTTCGAGTCTTTCTCGAAGTTCGTGTCAAGCAATTAGAAAACCCATCCCGCTCGTTGTAAACCGTGTTTCTTAAGGTAATTAGTCAAGGTGAGTGGTTCTTATGGATGCTTCTTGCTTCCTCTTGATCACTCTTAGTTTCATTTATGGATGGTTTGTTGCTTACACCTTATGTTCCCTTTGTTTCGAGCATATCTTTTCTACTTTGTTGCATCGAGTTTAACTATGACAGTTTTCGTGCATGGCTTGTGATCATATTCCTTCTACTTTGTCATACATCTTGTCATTTGGTGGCTATGGCTAGTTGGTGGCTTGTCGTGTGTGAACTACCACGGGGGCCTGTGTAAGGGGGTTGACCATGTAGGCCTGTGTAAGGGGGCTACCTCGAACTTGTGTAAGGGGGCTGAGGGATTCATGCATGGCAAGTAAGGAGGATATCTTGTGCCTGTGTAAGAGGGCCGAGAGGTTACATCTCATGTTATATTGCTTTTGAGCAAATCTTGCCTATTTTATATGCATCTCAGTATTTGTATTTGTGGCTAGTTGTTGGAATATCACAAGGGATCTCGTGCTCTTGCGATGAGCCGTGATCTTGGGAGATTTGGTTCTTATTTATGCATGTCTCCTAGCAAAGCTACATATTGCTCTTGCATGCATAGTTTTTTTCCCTATACCACTCACTTAGATGTTATTATCTAACTCGGGTGTTTCATACCCCTAGGACATTCAACGTCCCAGGTTTATCAGAAGTGTCAGGTGTTCCAGGTTCTGGTTCGAGCAAGGGCAAAAAGGTGGTGCTTGGCTAGCTTTGGGTTTCGCAGCTAACTTTTGGTTTTATTTCATTATGTACCCTTGTAACCAAGTGATGTATTGTAAATAGCAACTAGGATACTCAAGGTTGTAAAGGGTGTGTGTGGGTGTCCTACAATTGTACCTACTGTGATGTCTTGTGGAGGTCGTATGCATGTCTTGTACTTGTAAAGGAAATCTAGTGGAAACCTCTTTGTTTAGCTTTGGTTAAGCTTACAGGTTTAATCCAATGCTTCCGTTGGTAAGGGTTTCCATAACGCCCGTAGGTGATGTCTTAATTATATTTCAAGTTATTGTGTATTTAGAAAAGTGGGGCGTTACACACACCACGATGATGCATGACCAAACAAAGAGATATGCTTGGGTAAAGGAAAAATATGATATGCAAGCCAAAACCCAACACACAAATGAAACCAAAAATGGCCGAGATGAAGCGAGATACATGTAAGAACCACTCACCTTACTGCTTTACCTTTCAGATGCACTATTCACAGTTGCCAAGTTGGGTTTTTTTGTAAAAAACACGAGATTTTGTAAACCAAATACCAAATTTTTTTACATAGGATTGTAGGAAATAATCTAATTAAACTTTCTGGAAAGTTGCGAATGAAAATGAGTCCACACGTGCCGTCACACGCTGCCAGAAGGAAAGCCATGCACCTGTACTCGCAAGCAGGATTGGTGCGTGTACTGCACACGCTGGTCATCTTCTACGACGATGGCCAACGCGATGACAACCAACCTCAATTTTTTGTTGTTTTCTCACTCATTTTAACTCTGTTTAACCCTACGGCTTCCTCTTTCTTCCCTTTACCCGATTATAAGCTTAAATTGGACTTACCTTGTTGTTTTCCGATGGTTCGAGTCCAAATTCTGGCAAGTGCTTTGAAACTCCGGTGAACCTGATATCTCTCTCATTTCTTAACGAAAACATTCCCTCTTTCTTTCAGAATACTCCCTACTCTCTTAACTATAGAATCCTCACCTCAAATTAGCCTAATCTCGCCTTAATCCTCTTGGATTGCTTCACAATCTTCCCCCAAGGCTTAATTTATAAAAAACTCCAGTCCAATCACCACCTTCCACTTGCTATGCCACCTAGCCACCTTGTTTTGTGTGCCTCATGATTACCTCCAACCATCAGTTCAGCCGGTTCGTTTTGGGTTTTTAAAAAGTACGCTTTGCCTTGAAGTTTCAAATATTTACACTTTGCCCCTTATCATTTGAGCCCTTGAATTAACCTTGATTCCTCTAAGTACCCTTAGAATAATGGTTTTTTGTATCAATTCCCGAAGTTTTGGAGATTTACACTTGTTCCCCGATCTTTTCAAAAACTACATTTACACCTCGGGACCCCTAATTCCCATAAATGATTTATTTCTTTAGAAGCAATAATTTACAAAGATTATGGGTACTACAAAGTGAGACAAACAAGAAAATTTAGGGAGAATTATGAGAAGAATTAGAAATGGAAAGCAGAAGTAGGTGAAAGAGAAATAGAATCAAGAGAGAGAGAGAAGAGCAATTGAAGAGGGAAAAATGAGAACTCTTCAAAACCATAATGATGCTTAGTCATGTAGTTATAGCTTTATATATAAGTTATTCACATATTTAAGGGGCAATTACCACTCCACTATCAATAATTGCTCTTAAATGACTCCATAACCTCCTAAATCAATCCATAAGCAATAACTAACTCCTACAAACTAATACAATTTGCAAAAATAAAAATAAAAGACAACTAGCTTAAGTCGAGACACATTAGAAAGAGAATGGTACTATTTACCCATGGTTAATAATCATATTATTACATTAAGTTTGGTTACACCCCAAGACCATGTTTATAACTCTATGAAATGTGCGTCTTTTGTCTTTTGCAAAGAATTGAGTTGAAGACAAATCCAACAAGTTTTAAACTTTTCACACACATCAAGCATTTCAAGAACAAAGAGGGTTAGGATTTTTCAAAAGCTACACAACTTGCTTTAAGTACAAAGATTCAAACCAAATTTAATATTCATATTGTCATTATAATATGAAACTCAACTCAACTCTGTTTCACCTTATTAAATCCTTTGCATGAGTCTTCATGATTTAGAAACAAACATGAAAATATAAATAATAATCTCTTTACATATCCTCTTAAAATTAAACTTATAAGAGTTTTTCTAAGTATTTTGAGATTTAGAAACAAGATAATTGAGTATGAAATAAAGAAAATCAAGTTTAAGATTTCTAGAGAAAGGTACTCGAGTTCTTCCCTAAGAAATAAAGAGTGTTTTAGTTACGGTCTAAAATACTCGAATATTTTATAGGAAATGATACTCAAGCAATTTCGTGAAAAACATGTAATATTTTAGTTGCAGTCTAAAATACTCAAGTACTATAGGAGATAAAATTCAAGTATTTCCTTGAGAAACATAGAACGTCTCAGTTGTAGATAAAAAAATACTAGAGTATTAAAGAAAATGATATTGGAATAACTAGGGAATTCATCAAAAACTGAAATAAAATTTTTCATGATACTCGAATACCAAAACCGAAATACTAGACTACCAAAAGTCTTAAGTTCCAAAAATGTGAAATTCTTGTCGTTGGAATGCATTCATTTCATTTGATATCATACCAAATGATTATCTAACCTTTCCTTGATTGTTGCAGATTAATCTTTAACTCATGAACTCGTTTATCTCAATAAAAAAATCATGATCTGTCAGCAGCAAGTATGGGCAAGTCAGCTACCGTTTCCCTCTACCACCCACCAGTGCAATTGACTGTTGATAATCTTGGCTATATAAAGACATGAAAAAGAGAGAAAAAATGAGAGAAATCATCTGAAAAAAAGTCTCAAATTCATCTTCCTTTAACAATTTTTCTACAACCATTACTATAAAGAAAATAAAGTATGTTGCATTTTTTAGAGTCCTCATTTGTATACCCATTGTAATACATCTTGAGTGTTATCTTTTGTGAGGATTTCTTATACTGTGAGTATATCTCACAAATCTTTTTCTTTGCAATGTAAAGATCATTGGTGAGTGGTTATTACTTCAACCCTAGAAAAGCATATGTAAGGTTTTTTTTTTTTTTAATTCATTTGTAAGGTTAAGTGTTTGATCTTGTGAAAAAGCACAAGGTTAGTTTTTAAACTTGTATAAAAAGCATAAGATCACTAGGAAAGCGATTGTAAAGAATATAGTGCTTGGCTCTTCAAAAACACTTGATAGATTTAAAAAATCTTTGACGAGAGTTAAGTTAGTGGACGTAGGCAAGTTATCTAACCACTATAAATTCTAATGACATCTCTAATTTCACTTTTTCTATTTATTCTTGTTAATTTCTATTATAAATCTTAATTTAACCCCCCCCCCCCCCCACCCCCCACCCCAAGCTTCACTTGGCTAATATCTTTTCAACAAGTGGTATCAGAGCAAGTTTCTCATTTTAGAGGTTTAACAACATGAGAACAAAGATCCTAATGGCTCAAGTACCAAGAGGAAGCATCCAATAAAGCAATCCTGCAACAACTACCATTCTTGGTGTTGGAGAAATCGATTTGATTTGATTTGATTAACAAACATCCTAATCAATCTCCTTTGATTGTGGGATTGGCTGTTAAAATCTTTCCATGTTTATTAGTTGCTTTTTGTACAAATTTGATTAGGTTTAGCTTCCTTCTTGTAATATTTCCTACTTTGTAAGTTTCTAAGTGTATATATAAGGTGATTTACCCTACGACGTAGAGATGAGAAATCAAATTATTCGTAATAAGGTAGAAGTAATGTCAATAGAGGAGAAGATGAGAGATAATAGACTAAGATGGTTTGGTCATGTGAAAAGGAGACCAAGAGACGTTCCTATGAGGAGAGTGGATGAAATGGAACAATTAGTCAAAAAAAAAAGGTAGAGGCAGACCTAAGAAGACTTTGGGAGAAATATTAAAGTTTGATATGAAGTGTATGGACATCAATGGAGATATGACAAAAGATAGAAATACATGAAAGTGTAGAATTCATATAATCGACCCCACATAGTAGGATAAAGGCTAGATATGTTATTGTTGTTGTTGTTGTTGTTGTTGTTAAAAAATGTTGAAGCCTCAAGAATCATTGTGACTAGTTTCACCATGCCTACCATTGAGGAAGACAATGTAAAGGTGCCAAAAACTAGAGGAAGAATGGGATGAGTAGGATGTAAAATCCATTATGTTAAATGCAAGTAGCATGAATATGTTGTAGTGCCCTTTAACGCAGAGGAGTACAATCGAATATCATCTTGCGAACCAACAAAGAAGATTTGGGGCAAACTTGAGGTAACACATGAAAGAATCTCAAAAATAAAACCTTCTAAAATTAGAATGCTTAAATATAATTATGAATTATTCATAATCAAAGATATGTACACTAGACGTAATATCATAGTATCCACTCTTAAAAATCTTGAAAAACCTATTCCAAATGAAGATATTATAGAAAAAATTCATTTCTTGTATTTGCTAGAAGAAAGATTATCATAGCAAAATGAATCTATTATTGAGATTAAGAAAGAACTAGAAGAACTATGTGAAAAGTTATTGAATGATTTAAAAAAGACAAGAGAAAAGAATAAACATTTAGAAAAAGAAAATTCTGTTTTGAAGCCAAATGTCAATGATGTGCCAAACAAATTGGATGACACCAAACTTACATTAACTAAGTTTATCAATCGCAGCAAAATATTAAAAAAATCTTAGAATCACAAAGAGGATTCTATGATAAAGCTGGTTTGGGTTACCATGGTGCCATTCAAAAGAATTTCAAAAAGTTTTCCAGATCTAAAATTGTAGCCAAACTGAAATGTTCCTTTTGCAAGTATCATGGTCATGAATATCCCTCATGTCCCATTAAAAGAAAATTTTCATACAATATTAAGAAGGTTTGAATTCCAAAGGAGGTTTTAGTTGATGGACTCAAAAAGATTTGGATACCACCTGATTTGGCTTAACTACTAAAAGGCCTTGTTGGGGGCTGATACCTCTAACTAAAAGTGTAACAAAACCCCAGCTTAACAGGCAAAGAGGGTACATATGACAACCGAATCTTGTTTTATAACATTTTGTAATGCTAATCATATAGACCCAAATCAATCTTGGGACCAATTGGTTGTTTTACATTTCCCTTGCAGATAATGAGTTTCAAAGTAAATTAAAAAATAAAATAAAAAATTGCTAGTATATATACAGCGGTTGATCAAGACACATAACTAGTAACAAATCTGTATTCAACTTGCTGGAACCTTACAATGGTAGTCATGTTACTTTTGGTGATAATATTAAAGGTAATATATTGAAGGGGTATTGGCAACATCGATAATGTATTACATACTCAAATTTCTCAAGTATACTATGTTGATAGATTGAAACATAATTTACTTAATATTAATCAATTGTGTAACAAAAGGCTATAGAGTTAGTTACCTTTGAGTCAAAATAATTGCCATATGACTGACATTAACTCAAAACCAAAGTGATTTTCATTGACAAAAGATAAAGAAATGTTTATGTGATTGATTTAAATGATATTTGAAATGAACCATGCCCTGTAACAATAAATAAATAATCAACATAGTTGGTTGTGGCGTAGAAGGCTTGGATTGGACATGCAAGTGTGCATCTTATCTCAAGATTAGTCAAAAAGAATCTAATGGATGGATTGCCAAAAATTAAGAATGACAAGGATTATTTTTATGATGATTGCATGAAAAGCTAGCACACTAGAATATCTATTCATTCTAAAAATGTTAAAAGTCTCCTCTTCTAGACCATTGCAATTACTTCATATGGATTTACTTGGTCCAATGAGAACTCATAGTCTTGAATGTAAATTTTATGTGTTTGTTATTGTAGATGATTTTTCAAGATGTATTAGGGTTACTTCTCTTTGTAAAAAAAGAAAAGAGATACTTTTAAGGAATATTTTTTTGTAAGAAAATTTGAAATGAAAATGATTTTATCATTTTAAACATTAGAAGTAGCCTTGGGGGGAGAACTTGAAAATGTTGTTTTCAAGGACTTTTGTGATGAAAATGGAATTTCCCTTAACTTTTCAGCTCCTAAAACACCCCCAACAAAGTGGTGCTCTCTATGGAAAAATTGATCTGTAATTGAAACGACTAGAGTATTGATTTGTGAGAATAATCTTCTAAAATATTTTTGGACTGAAACAACTAACAATTTAGACTATATTTTACAAAGAGTTTCAATTAGAAAACTAGGTATTACTCATTTGCATACTTTGGGGTGTAAGTGTTTTGTTTTGAATGGTGAAAAACTCTTGAAAAAATTGATGCAAAAAGTGACGAAACAATTTTCCTTGTATATTCATCTTTTAGTAAAGCGAAGAATCTACTGCAGCCATCTCTACCCACCTTTATGAATTCTAACCTCAACTAGACATGACAAGGCTGAATTTATTAGAACCTGTTGTTTAGAAAGACCGAGAGATGGGGAACACGCTCACTCATACTGAAAGAAGGCATTATTAAAGGTAGCAGATACGCAGAGGAACAAATGCACTGGTAGCGCTAACGACCCTGGAAGGGGGAAATAACCAGGCACCGGAGAACCAAGCTCACTCTCACTACTTATGGATAGACGTGGGTGGAATAATAGACTGGCCTTTCGTTATAGTTTATAATAAAAGGACACTAGCTTTAGAAGAGTCTATTGATATATATTTTGTTGAATCTAATCAACACAAGGAGAAATCCTATGTAGATGAAGGTAAAATTTTGGATTAGAACTCAATCCTCTTTCAATAATCAATGTGAGTTTTTTGTTTTTCTTTCAAATTTTGAACCCAAAGACAAAAAAAATGGCCTTAAGCAATCCAAATTAGGTATTAGCAATGCAAGATGCAAGAAGAGCTAAACTAATTTAAATGCAATATGGGATGTACTTGAAGCTATGAAAACTGTTGACTAGACTTGAAGCTATAACTTTTTTTTTATCACAAAAATTTAGAACTATTTCAAATTGATGTAAAAAGTGTATTTCTAAATGATTTTATAAATAAAGAGGTTTATGTGGAACAGCTACTTGCTTTTGAATATTTGTATAGGAAAAACAAAATAGAAGTTCTTTCATGGATCCGAATGAATAATACAATCCTTATTAAGAGGGAATTAGAGTACAACATAGGAAAGATTACATATGCAACAATAAAGAAAGCTAACCTATAAAAGATACAAAAGTCAAAGATACAAAAAAAAAAAAAAATCAAGAATAAGAAAGTATCTAAATCAAGAAAATTAGATCAGTGTTAAATCAAGAAAGATTAAACTAAGTAATCATAGTCCAATTGTCCCAATAATATCGTGAATCAATTAACACTCTGTCTCAAGTTAGTGAATGAATATCTATTATTCTTAACTTGCCTATAAGTTTTTTAAATCTTTTGATAGGCAAATCATTTGTTAATAAATCAACCAAATAATTTTTCAAATAAACAAAAGGTATACAAATCACTCCAACCTTTACTTTTTTCTTTATGAAATGCCGATCAATCTCAACATGTTTTGTGCGATCATATTGCATTGAATTTTGTGCAATGCTGATAGCTGATTGGTTGTCATAAAATAACTTGATTGGACCATGACTAGAAATTTGTAGATCATCTAAAGACAATCTTTAGTCACAACAATTCACATAGACCAAGGGTTATAGTCCGGAATTCAACTTCTATAGTGGACACTATACTTTGTTTTTTACTTCTCTAGGACGCAAAAATTTCCTCTTAAGAACACACAATAACCTACATGTAGTAGATCTTTTATCCACAAGAAAACCCCCATAATTAACATCTGTGTATCCAGTAACTGCTAAATTCTCTCCTGATTTGAACAAAAACCCTTTTCCAAGTGTTGCCTTTATCACATGTGCTCTTCAATTAGACTATTGCATAAATTAACTCATCAAGCTGACAACAAATGCAATGCTAGGTTTTGTGTGAGATAAATAAATTAAACGCCCCACCCAACCTCTGGTACCTTCCTTTTCTAACAACAATAAATAAATACAAATCATCGTGAATAAGGTTAGAATGAGTAGGACACTGAGATGGTTCAATGCCTGGCCCTATAACAAATGGCGATCCCTACTTTACACACAAAATAGGCTCTCTTGTAGACATAAAATAAACCCCTAAACCTGGCAGGGGATGACATCAATGGTTGGTCTGGAAGAGAACTTAGGTGAGGGAATGCACTTGGTGGTGATGATAACTCTTCTAAACCCAAAGACTTTGGTGCAAGGGGAAAAGGTAAGATAAGTCAGAACTAAGCACTACCAGGTGCAGACTGGTGTAGTGTTTGGCTGTTGACCTAAGACCAAGGACAAGTCCAAATTAGGAAGATTTCCATGATCCCCATGGTCACTAGCAACTGTCTCCCCCTAGTGACCAAAAAGATAAGGCACAAAAAAGGAGTGAGACTCAATAAAGGTTACATCCTTAAACACACAGAATTTTCAAATGGGATGATGAAAACATTTATATCCCTTTTGGGCACGAGAGTAGTCAATAAAAATGCACCTAAGTGCTCTAAGATCAAATTTATTCATGAGATGTTTAGAAATGTGAACAAAAGCCACACCCGAATACTTTGAGAGGAGGGGGAGCATGAAGGCCAAGTTCAGAAAAGTGAGATGAAAGACACTGAAAATGACTGATTTTCATGACTTTAGAAGGTACCTAGTTAATAAGATAGGTTGCAGTTAACATTACCTCGCCCCCAAAAAGATTTAAGAACATTATGCTGATGTAACAGAGCTCGAGTCACATTCAATAGATGCCGCATCTTTCTTTCAACAACTCCATTCTACTATGGAGTATCAACACAAGAATATTCATGAATGATACCCTCTAGCTGAAAGAATTGATGTAAATGTTGATTAAAATAATCTCTCGCATTATCAATTCTAAATCTTCTAATAAGAACCCCAAATTGAGTAAAAAATCATCTTATAGAATAATGGTAAGATGATGTTGATGGTTGTCTTATCCTTTAATAGATACACTCGAGTCATTCGTGTGCAATCATCAACAAATGAGATGAATTATCTCACCCTAAAACAAATGGGAACTCTAAATGGTCCCCAAACATCAGAATGCACCAAGAAGAAAAGAATGGAAGAAAGTTTATTACTAATAGAATAAGATATCTAATGATGTTGATGAGAAGTTAGAGCTAGAACTCCAACCTGAAAAGCCAGCTTAATAGGTGGAGGGATTCTCCTCCTTATATATAGCCCAGATCTCCCTTGTAGAGACGATGTGGGATTCTCAACACCCCCCCCCACGCCGAAGCTTCTTCAATAACTGATACATGCCCAGGTGATCAAGCATGGTACTGGTCCATGACCACGACAGCCAAGGGTTAGCTCTGATACCATGTGAGAAGTTAGAGGTAGAACTCCAACCTGAAAAGCCAGCTTAACAGGTGGAGGGATCATCCTCCTTATATATAGCCTAGATCTCTCTTGTGGAGGCGATGTGGGATTCTCAACAATGTTTAAATAACTCACACATCACAATAGAAATCAATAACATCTAAACCCTGAAACAGAGAAGGGAACATAGTCTTTAACAGGCTAAAAGGGGGATGAACTAATCGAAAGTGCTAAAGCTAAGCATCTGTCTTAGTGGAAGTAGGTTGAGATGAGTAAGCTAGAATAGGTTTGTCCCCCAATAGATGGCTCATAATCTTTCTGTAAGTAATACAGCACATTTCATCCCTTAGCAACACCAATCATCTTTTCCATGCCCAGGCGGAAACACAAGTATGAGGAGAAAAAAACCACACAGCAATTAAGGTCTTTAGTAAGCTGATAAACTGATATTAAGTTGGTGGAAAGGGTAGGCACACGAAGCACATGTTAGACAGGAAAAGGAGTTCAAAAACAAACTTCCTTTCCTACTGTTATTCATTTGGAACTAACCACTAGTTTATAGGTCTCAAAAACATTCAAGTCATAAGTCACTGTCACGACCAACTTGTTATTTTATTTCTATTTTTATTTATTTTGCTGAAATAGTTAATTATTACTTTTATTATATGATTATTCTTAGTGAGAAGGTAGTGGGTGGAGTAATTAAAGGGCAATTACTAGTAGTGGAATAGTGGTAATTGCTCTATAGAATTGTGGGCATATATACAACCATAACCCTCATGGTTAGATTACTAATATTATGAGTTATCAAGAATTTATTGAAGTCTATATTCTCTCCCAATTTTGTCTATTTTTCCCCTATTATTTTCTCTCATTTCTATCAGTTCTCCCTAGTTTCAATCTGTTCTCACTAATATTTTGTTTGTTCCCCATCAATTCTTGTTATTTCTCTCTCAATTTCTAGTTTAATCTTCTAAAAAAGCATCAGTTAGGACTAAGGTCATGACATTTGATATCAAAGCAGCAGTTTCTAAACTGTGATTTAGGGTTCCTACCACTTGATTTTCGATCAAAACAAAGTTGTTATTACAGCAGTGATACGCAATATATTTTAAAGAATTTGGACTGTGCGGATGGCTGAAGGAACTTTTAAGAGAATTTAGTCATTTAAGAAAGTATTCAAGGAAGAGTTAAACAAAAAGTTGGACAACTTAATGATTATGATTTTAAAGAGGTTTCAAGTCAATGTACCAGTAAAATTTCTTCAAGTTCTACTATAGATCGATTCAAGCAGACGTCGAGGTCTTTACTCAGATTTCTGACGTCCAGGAACCCAAGGAACATATAGAATTGAATGACAAGCAAGGAATGACAATTGCTTGAAAAATCACTGCAACACCATTGGAAGAGATATTTGTTGAAAATGGACCTTAGGGTACACCAACAAGCAAGCAGCAAAAGATGTTGTGTCATTGGAGAAGGTTACAATTTCATCAACTCCAACCTACTATTCTTGACAAAATGGGTACTCCTCCATTTACTGAGATCAATGCAAAGCTAGTAATAGAGGATTTACCAGATTGAGCTACCATGGAAGAGGAAAAAAAAGTTACCATGTACCCTTAACTGGTAATAGACTTGGCAGATCGTTTAGGCACCATCAAGGATCCTGCACCCTATAATCTAGAAAGGATTAATCAAATAGTAAAAGTATGGATTGGATGAAGAAGGTGTAACTATTAACCCTGATTTCTTGGAGACAATAAATCTTTTAAGGGGGAGGAAATGTCACGATTAGCTTATTATTGTATTTCTATTTTTACTTATTTTGCTAAAGTAGTTAGTTATTGCTTTTATTATCTAATTATTCTTGGTAGGGAGGTAGTGGGTGGAGTAATTAAGGGACACTTACTAATAGTGGAAAAGTGGTAACTGCTCTATAGAATTGTGGGCTACTTAAAATATACAACCATAACCCTCATGGTCGGATTACCAATGTTATGACACTCGCACTTAGGATCTTAGACTATCTAAAACCAAGAACCACTAAAGATACAAGTCTCACAACCTTACACGATAGAACAGGAACCGAAAACACAATACCAAAGGTTTTGAACATAAACAGAAAGCACACACAAAGATACCAGATTTTATCCTATTTCAATCTTCTAATGAAGACCTACGTCCAGACTACCCTAAGACGCTATTTCCACTATCTTGATGGTAGAACAAGATGATTACATGCACAACAACTCTCTCATAGCCTTATACACAGAACTGTATAGAATTTCCCAACCCAAGATTACAAATATATCCTCTCTTTTCTCTCAAGTTGTCCTTGTGCATGCTCCTCACTCTTTCGTATCACAAAACAAAACAATAGCCTAGAAAATGCCTCTCACCCGACCTCTATTTATACACCATAAAGGCAATAAAAGACTTAACCGGTAGTCACAACCAACTAACCGGTCTATACCACAAACTCACCCTTCTAGAAACAAGCCTTCTAAAATAATACAAGTGATATACAAATGAAACCCACTGATATTACAACAGGAGACCCTCTCGAGAGAATCTAAAGCTAATCTAATACAAGTGATTACAACAAATTCCCTACCCACTTGATTTGATTTGCTTCCTCAGGATATTCTTTTTTGCTACCTGCACCTTCACATACTGCCCCGATTTTGCTTCAGACTTGACTTGAAATCATTTGCAATATCTTCAAGCAATGCTTTAACTTTGAAACCAGTACAGCCTTTGTAAAAATATCTGTTGCATTTTCCTCACCTGAAACTTTGGTTAGAATAATAGTTTTCTTTTCAATAATTTGTCTGATAAAATGATATCTTATGCCTATATGCTTTGTTCTTTCATGATGAGCTTGGTTTTTAGACAAATGGATTACACTTTGACTATCACACATCAAAGTGGTTTTAACCTATACTCTTAGAATCTCATTACTAATCCCTTTAGCCACATAGCCTCTTTAAAAGCATCCAAAAGAGCTATGTATTCTGCCTCGATAGTTGATAATGCTACCACGTGTAGGAGACTTGATTTCCAACAAATAGTGGACTTTCATAACTTAAAAATATAACCGATTGTGGACCTTCGTTTATCAATATCGGCAACATAATCAGCATCCACATATCCTAGGATTATAAGCTAATCTTCTAGACTTTCACCACTATAAGACAAAGCATAATCAATGGATCCTTTTAGATATCTGCACATCCACTTAACAACTAACCAGTGAGACTTACCTGGATTAGCCATGAACCGACTTATGACACTCATTTCATGTGCCTAAATCAGGTCTTGTGCAAACCATACCATACATTAAGCTGCCTACTGCACTTGAGTATGGTATATTTGTCATTTCCTTTCTTCCTTTCTCATCCTTTGGAGACTAATCTGAGGACAATTTAAAATGAGATGCAAAAGGTACACTAACAGCCTTTGTATTTGTCATTCCAAATCTGGAAGCAACTTTGCTAAGTATAATTTTTGAGATAGATAGATTTTTCTATGTTGCTTATCCCTAAAAATCTAAATTCCTAAAATTTTCTTTGCCTCACCTAATTCCTTCATCTCAAACTTAACTTTTAGCCTTTGCTTAAGAAGTCGGATTTCACTTGTAGATTGACTTGCAATAAGCATGTCATCCACATATAACAACAAATAGATAGAAATACTAGGTATGACATGTTTAAAATATATACAACAATCATAAGAACTCCTTAGGTATCCTTTTGGTTTATCATAATTGAATCAAATTTTCGATGCCGCTGTCTTGGAGACTATTTAAGTCCATACAATGACTTCCTAAGGAGGCATACTGGAAAAAAATCAATTCTTCAATATTATAACTGAGTTAGGATTGATTAATCTGTAATGTTTTATAAGTGTTATACTTGATTAAGTACTTAATTGTTTTGCTAGCTACACAGTTGAATTTTTTTGGGCTTTACTCAAGTACTCGAGTACCACAAAGTAATACTTGATTATTTTAGTGTGATACAAAAAGCGCTTAGTTTGCAAGACATAAATGCTCAAGTATCAAACCCAAATATAAAGAGTATGTGATTCAAGGGCTTAAAATACACGAGCACCAAAAAAGTAATACTCGAGTATCATATTTTTTACTCAAATATAAAGCTTGTGTAAGAGACCTAGGGTTCATTTTTCCCAAAAGATAGTAAAGTTTTTTTCCAGTCCACACCTAGCATTTCTTACATTTGCTTATCCACCAACCTAATCTCAACTGGTCTACATTTGATTCTTGTTTGGTGAGCATCTTCCATTCCCTCTATTCATGCATTTATCTAATGTTTTTTCCAAGCATGGCTCCAAAAAGATGAATTCATTCTAGTACCTCCTTCCATTCTAAAACTCGAATCAAACATAGACATAATAGGAGAATACCTTCTTCTCCACAAATAAATTTCCAAAACAACACACACCAAGAAAGATTTCCTTTCATTCTTTCCCAGGGTTTCCTTTTTGGAAGGAACTTTAATTGGCCTAATTTCAATAGAGTTGAGTTAGGGTCAAAGCTCAAGGGATGGATATCACAAATGGGCTGGAATTTGATCTCATTACTCAATAAACCTTGTTATCCAAACCTTATAGCAAAATTTTACTCTAGCTTTCCAACTTCACCTTTTGAAATCAATCTTACTCATCCTTTTAGGGACAACACACTCTATTTTGGCCTAAAGGCACATAATTTGTTCTTATGTCTACTCAACTTAGGGACAATCTTTCTCTACCTACTACTGTTGATGAAATGAACAACAAAGAACATGATTTAGATGAGCTTGGACATATTTTACTGGAAAATAAGAACCCTTCAATCCTTCTATAATTTCTAAACCAAGTACCCATGAATTTCTAGATCTTGAGCATAGAGTTTTGCAACATTTCATTGCCAAATCCATAAATTCTTGAGGTGGCTCTTTCCATTTTGTCACCTCCTCGGATCTTATTCTCATGTGGTGTGTTGTACATCACATTCCTATCGATCTTTCTTCTTTTATTATCCAACATATGTTTGATGCAACTGACAAAAACAAGGGTAAGATGCCTTATGGCATGATTATCACTTGTATCATTCAACATCTTGGTCTATATTTGGGCGGAGATAGGAAAATCCAAATGAGCCCCTATGACGCCTATTCCCATTGTACCCTTTTTAGATTGAAGTTTTATCAAGACAATGGCATTTGGAAAATGCCACCAGCGGGTACAGCTGAAGGCCATGATGAAAATGCAGAAGGTGCTCTTGCCCACACCAACCGCTCCTACTGAAGCTCCATTCGAAGCTCCTCATCCGTCAAATCAACCCGACTCATCTTCAAGGGAAGCATAATTATTGGACCAGATTATATCTGCACTTCAGAACATACAACATACTTTGGATAACATTTCCACTCAACAAAGTGACCTACTTCATCCAGTTCAACATCTTGAAGAAGGCCAACACACCCTTCTCATTAGGACTCACAGGCTACCTCCTAAGTTTAAGATGTCTGCCAAAGAACCCACTTTCCTCCTATTACAACAGACTCGCGTTTTTTAGAACCTTCAATTAAATAAGATTCATAGTGTCCCTTTATACTAATGTACAATCTTTTTATGTATTTCATCTTGTTGCCTCTTATGAAGTTATGCTCTTTTATGTATCATTTTTTATTGCTTGAATCCTTTCGCATGATTTTATTCTAAAAGAAAAAAGGAGAACGAATATAATCTCTTAAAGCAATTAAAAACCCAATTTATCTACTTATAATTCTCTAATTCTTAACAAAAGACGAGAAGTTCGAGAAGTGTTAAAACAATTTAAATGGTAAGCATCCCTTAAAGCAATTGAAAGGCCAATTTAATCTTTTGCATGATCTCTGGCAAAAGATTTACAATTTCTTTGGCTTTTTGGTAGGTAGAGCAAACATCCCACCATTGCCAATGAAGAAATAAATGCCCCTATTCAACAAGATGAGGATGGACAAGTGAAAAAACAGAAGATTAATGTTCAAGCGAGAACTTGCTCAAGAAGTTCAAGCAAACTGAGTGGATTGCATGCAGTAAATACCAATAAATTGTGTGGAGCAAACGGCCAGAAGTCCTCTATTTAGAACCCTTCTTGCTGTTTAGAGTATTCCAACACCCACCTCCAGCAGTAAGGAGAACATTTCCAGGCCCTAGTACATCGTATTAGTGTATATACCAATTTATCCAAAAATGGTCATAAAACTTTACAAGCAACAAACTCATCATCCTTCATTGCAAAGGCACTACTAGTTTAGGCAGTTGGTCACCTAAATTGTTCGATAATTACCTAGTAACATTCAGTGAACCAGCAAAAACAAGTTGTTTTGAACCTTTGCAAACAGCTTCAACGTTCTTGCTCCACCTTCGGCACTTTTGGCAGGCATGAAGATTTTGATGACGTCTGCAAAAATATAACCAACAAGAATTATTTACTTTCCCCATTCAAATTCTTCACCTGATTACGCATGATATCCCCCAAACAAAAGGCTCGAGTCCTTGTCTAGATAACTCACACACCCACAAATTTCAGTCTCCCACACCAAATATTAAAAGAATAATTATAAAATGAAACAAGTATTAGATTTAATTACTAAAAGCTTAGAAGAATAATTATAAGTAAATTGCCACTTGGACTAGATATCTTGCCATGACAGATAATACTTCCATCAATAATTTATCCTCTCCTACTGATAATAAAATTCAGTGTAGTACACACTTATTTGGATGTGACATAATGTATATTGCCTATTGCAAAAACATACAGGATTGTTTCCTGGATGTGACATAATGTATATTGCCTATTGCAAAAACATACAGGATTGTTTCCTGGATGTGACATAATGTATATTGCCTATTGCAAAAACATACAGGATTGTTTCCACGGACAGGCCCTCACACCAACACAGAATCGTACTGACAGCTTACGCAGCATCCTTGAGCCCAAAAACAATGTGGCAATAGCACGAGACACCACTCAATGTGGGTGCAATGATGAAAGGAGCCGATATCCGCAACTCTACCGGCTGTGATGCCGGAACCCACTCACTGAATTTTCAGGGGCTGAAGCATATTCAGGAACCCACTCACTGAATTTTCAGGGGCTGAAGCATATTCAGAATGAAAAGTAACTACTAGTCCCCATTGAGGCACACACGGGTAGCAACTCTTTTGTCATCCCCAAAACCCCCAGTTCTCTCGACTTCTATACGTATATGGAAACCAGTATCTAAATACACATCTTTAAAAGCTCTAGCAGTTAGGGTGTACTAGTAACAGAGAGTGTACTCCAATCAGGCAGGCTAAAGTCCTTAAGCAGCAAAGAGCATCCAACAAATTTTTCTAGCAGATGATTACTATTGTCCATAATGCCAACAGTTCTTTTGGTATGAATCTATAACTAGTATACCCAACCACAAAGATAGAAGTTAAGTCCTAGCCAGACAGCAGTGATCATAAGTGGAAAAAAGAACCAAAAAAAGTGTCACACATCATACCTTGCACTGAAGACCAGTTATAGCAGATTTCAACAATTGATCGCCAACAATCAACCTCAACTCTTTTACAAAATCTTCCCGACTAATTTTCTTGCTCTAACGAACATATCATCAAGAGGTAGAAAAAGGAAAGGAAAACAAAAAGGAAATTAGAATATCACTGACTACAACCAAAAAGCAGGAAATAAAAGATTGGATAATATACCCTGAATAGGTCATAATGAAAATGGACCGATTTCATATCTCTAGGAGCTATTTTATTGGATATGGCATCAAACAACATGGCAAAAGGCATCCAAGGAGATTTAGGAGCCTTGGAGGCACTTGAACCACTGTTAGGGGCCTTTTGCTCATATTTGTCCTCAAAATGATGATCAGGATGGCAATTCCTCTCCTATTAATAAGAAAAAAAAACTATTAAAAAGGGACAATATCCACAACAGTGACAGGAAAGCAATCATACTTTTTATACACATATTAAAGACATTCACCAGCAATGACCATTTATTAAGTAGAAATAAAAAATGGTTTCCTCACCGTGACTTCAATATTCATCAATTCCCAATATCTAGATAAAATTGACATTGAACACATTCATCAGCAATAAGCATTCATCAATAACAAATGAAAAATGGTCTCCTCCCATGACTTTAATATCATCAATCCCCAATATCTAGAAAGATAAAACTATTTCATATCACCAGCTAATTATATATCAGCCATTAATATAAACGTCTCTGCTGGCATAATGTCAATCAACCTGATCCAGCTTAATAAGTTGAATCAATATGATAACCTGAAAAGTGAAATCCAATCCCCCTCTCAACATTTTGAGCTCTTCTTTCATAAAGCATATGTTTAAGATGAAGCAACTATTGAATAACCAGAGATCAAAATGTAATCTCGTGATGGTTATTCCATATACACATAGTAGCAGTTAGGCCAGAATCTAGCTCCAGTAAAGCCAACCAAACCTCATAATGTAGTTTGCCGGTCCAGGCCTGCTTGCATAACAATTAAAATCTCAAGCTTTAGCTCAACTCCTGGATACTTCCAGTGATAGAAGAAACATTTGGTTACATGTCTTGGTCCTATCAGCTTGAGCCAACACACAGCCCTCCCACTTGCACCTTTTATTAACATATTATGCAGAAGGGACCCAGATTTCTTTCTTGTCCCCATCAAAATTTTGCTGCCCACTAGACAGAATTAGCAAAGAAAGGACCATAAGGAATGAGATTCTTACAGAATGTGAAAGCTTACTGATTCAACTGTAGATGGATCCACCTGCACTTGACCCTGATGTCCTCGACAAGCAGTAGCCCCAGGGACATTGAGTTGGCTTTCTTTCCCAACCAGAGCTTCTGTAGCAACATTAACAACATTTCATAACCTACTATTTAATATTTATCAAATATAATTAGAAAGGTATAAATCAATATCAAGCAAAATTATCAGTACCACACAAATCGCCCAATTCCAACCCCCTCCCCTTCCCCCCAAAACAAACAAAAAAGGAGGAAAAAATCTTATTCAAAATGCAGATAATATAATATCCTAAAGGTTAAGCATGCCAGGTAAGTCATTCATCCAAATACAGACTGGACTAATCAAATTATATGCATCAAGAACATGGTCTATGTATAGTGGTGGATGAGAACTTTTCAAGAAAATTAACCATCAAGCAAATAAACATTAGACTTGGATAGATAAGTTATCAAGCAAAACCTTTGGCAGCATGGGACATCTTGAAACTGATAACATATTCAGGACAGATGTGTGTGTTCATATTCATGTTCCAAACCACATAATGACTTGGATTTTGTAGATCATTAACTCCAGAATCAAAATTTTCGCTGCTGGGATGAAATTGACTTGATCCAGGCTGCACAAGTTCCATGTTGCCCAATATGACACGGCAAAATATCATGTATTGTACTCCATTTTCATCAACATCACATGAATTTGCACTGTTAAAAAATGAACAAAATGAAAGCAAGGTGAATCCTCCAAAAGCAGGGCAAGAACAGAAAAAAAATAACAAACTAGAAAGACAGATGATATTTCTTAAAAGGAAGGCACTAAAAGTTCTACCATATCATCTTTTAATAGAAGAGCTAACATACAAACTTTCTGCTTATGGTAATCCAAAGAACAACTAAAAGAGAAAAAGAAGAGTCTGTAAACCTGGTGAAGACACAATTCAGAGATGTAAGGTGAATTCCAATACCATATCTTCCCTTGATTTTGGTTTCACAATTTGTTAGCCCATAGGCCATGATGCCAGGCAGTGCATCTTTTGTAGAAGCAAGCCACGCATACTGAACATTTGGATCACCACGATACTTCCGGGTTACCTCAACCTGTTTCTGGAAAATTTCCCAGCGAGCTTTCTTCATATTATCAGAGCATCTTCTTATTTCAAGTATGCTTACAGCTAAGGACTTCATGCCCTCAAGGAACATGTTTCTCACACTATCTAAGTCTACAGCTTCACAATTATTTTCAAACTTGGTGAATAAATTTTCATCATTCTGTTGAACTTCCTCAACCTCCTCTTCTATTTTTGCATCAGATTTTTGGTTGTAACTTGCTTTAACACCTAGTTCTTCATCATTTTCTCTAAGTTTTTGATGAATCTTAATCCGCTTAGCAGAATCTTTTGATGACTCCACACATTCCTCCAAATTGTAGGCATTAGCTCCATCTACTTCAATTTGAAGATGCAACTTTATTTCACGGGTCTCATTTGGTTCCACATTCTGCACTCCAAATTGATTGCATTCATCATTAGTAGTAGAATATAATTGAGGGAAAAAGCAGCCACCTGCTTCATCAATCCAAGCAATAGGTTTCTGTGAACCTGTCTTTAGATCCACCTGGATCATGTACAACATATCTAACATTAAATGACGGCCATTGGACTGCACCTCAATTGCTGCTTTCTTCATTTGAAAACTTTCCTTGACCAACTCAATGATTTCCTGAGGAAAATTATTCCAGTCCCCGTTTTGATAAAACAGTAGAAGTTTTGGGGGTCCACTTCTTGTAAAATTAGAATAGTTTGTGAGTAAAGATTTCCTCATATGCACCCAGCACATGGATTTGCATCCACTTGATCTTTTTCGCTTCCCAAGCTTAGGAAATAACGAGTTATGCTTGTGCTTAAGTGATAACACCTTGTGCCTCGCCGCAATTATATTTGCTGCTTGCATTGCTGCCCTTTTTCTTCTTGAGTCAACAACTATTCTACCACTATTATCCAATACATTAACCCAACCTGATTCCTCCATTTATCTACAAGGGAAATCTCTATATACAAACTAAAACCCTAAAGGTTAATTAGTTATATATAAATCTTCGACCAAAGGTCTTCCATAAAAGGTTCCATGGAAGATAAATTGCATATCCTGGAAGAAAATTCACATATATTTAATACATCTGTCATTCATAGCTGACCAAAATTAATATTATAGACAATAAAACCACATATATACATAAGATATATTTTGAAGAAAATATTGAGAAATATGCATGCTAATGAAGTTGATCATCAGGAGAATAACATACAACAATTTCAACCCACGACAACATATAACTAGAAACTATCAACAGAAATTGATGTGTGCTTTTTGTTTTTGGTCAAAGATAGGCATACCTTCGACATAAAACATTGCAATGAATGCAATTTGTCCTAACCAAGAAAAAGAAGAATCATATAAGAGAGTCAGACTACCAAAGGAAGAGAGAAAACAGGATCAATAAACAGAATATGCATGTTCAGATAATAAACTAAAACAGAGTAGAATCTCCATGGAGTGTATTATGACCCAATCCCACATTGATAGTCTACTAAGGAGGCAATGAGAATGTTACTTGATCCCGGTGTCTTAAAAGGCAAAGTTTGGACAAGCCCTGGGGTGGGGCAGGGCGGGGCAAGGCAAAATTTCCTCAGGGCGCTTGAGGAAAGCGTAATCTCCTTCGGCAAACCCCTTGGTGGGTGATGCATTGCATCGGGTGATTGAGGTGGATTTTTATGCTCCAAGAGCTTGAGGTACATAGCCAATGAACCTCCCAAAGTTTTTTTTTTTTTTTTGGGTATTTTTACCATTAATTATAGTGGTTAGATAGTTTAAATTTCATGGTTTGATTAGGAAACTTATCGCAAGGAAAAAAAAAATTGACTAACATAGAAGTCTAAGTGATTCAAATGAATCAATTGAACTTATTTTATTTATCTAATACGATTTCCTAGTACTAATTAATTACTAATAATTAAATCATTAACTTTCTAAATTACTTGGATAATGAAACTTTAGTGAATCACTTTTATTTATTATTTTGACCAACAAGAACAATATCCTTGATAAGTAATACCAATGTGTTACTAGGGCTCACATATTTAAATCCTCCATTTTTTTTTCCTTGTGAAGTGTTCATTTTATGTTTATGCAATTATGTTTCTTTATTTTTTTGGATTTTCCACTCTTTTTCTATATTTTTATAATATATTTTTATTTTTTGAAATATTAAAAATTCAAAGTTTCATAGTTTACACCCAACACCTTGGAGCATAGGCCCCACCCACCAAACATAAAATGCCTTGCCTTGTACCTTCACCTTTCAAAACACTGCATGATCTCACACAAAAATCATCTTCAACTAGCACTTTTAGTCGATGACTCATAGTGTTACAATTGGTACCAAAGTCAACCTAGGATAAATAGCGAGTAGGTGCAGTCCAAGAAAGTATTTTGAAATTGACTTGGATCAACTCGAGACATGGATTTCTAGCTAGCCAAAAGCGCCAAGAATTAAAGGAGGGAAGTTTGTCACCCTCCAAGCCCATATCAGCATTGTACTATTGGGGAACTCTCAAGTTTATTAACTTGTCCAGTGAACCCAAGATTCACCTTCAGCTAGTACTTTTGGGTGAGTACCTGTGGGGTTTATTATTAAATATTTCAAATTAACCCTACCAAACTAGTAACCCAAATCAAAGTAAGAAACCAAAATATAACATCCTAATCCTCTTGAACCCCTAAATGAATAAAATTCTTAAATAATGAGAATTTTTTAGATCTATCAACTTTGTCATAACATAATATTAAAAGTAGGAACGCTTAAAACAATATCCAACATGGTGACATTTATAGGAAAAGTGGTATTGCATAACAGGAAAAAGTAAAATGCCATTAAGAGGGAATCAAATGAAGCAGAATTTTAAAAAAATTCAAGAAATTAAAAAAGAGAAAGAAAAAATAATAATATAATGAGCAAACTATATATGAAGTAAACAATGAAAAAATAATAAAAATAGAGAACCTATTTGAAATAGAAACTATTGGTTCAAAGGCAAGACATATTGCATTAAATATTAAAGAGGCGGCACCTGACTTTCAAACTTGTATACTATTGAAGTGTATGCCCGTGTGATGATAATATTAGATAAGCATTTGAAAACATGTATGTCTAGTGGGATTAAGGTTTGTGATTGTTGTTGTTTGAAACAAGCATTTGGGATTGGATTTGAAACTTCTGGCTTCAAACTGCCAAGATTTCAAATCTACAAAACTAAATTTTTCTTGGTTGGGAAAATATATGAAAATATAGATGCAATGGCTTAAAAATCTAAATTTAAACCTTACCCTTTCAACCTTGTTAAACCCCATTGCAACAAATGCATATACGAATGCACTAAAAAGGCTCCTTTTCTTTTTCTTTTGGCCATTTTTGTTAGGCATTGAATCCCAACCTTAGCAAAGAGAAGTGACTTTTTCGAATATGGGGCAATAGTAACAATATATAAGACAAGACTTGTGATTCTGCAATTGTAACAATATATAAGACAAGACTTGTGATTCAAGTAACATAATGCTGACCCTTTTCCACAAATGCTTGAGATTATATTCCAAGCATAAAACAGCTGGTGTGACCATAGGTTCTATTTGAATTCTTAACAATATATAAGACAAGACTTGTGATTCAAGCAACATAGTGCAGACCCTTTTTCACAAATGCTTGGTTATATTCCAAGCATACAACAGCTGGTGTGACCATAGGTTCTATCTGAATTCTTAACAATATAAAAGACAAGACTTGTGATTCAAGTAACACAGTGCAGACCCTTTTCCACAAATGCTTTATATTCCAAGCATAAAACAGCTGATGTGACCATAGGTTCTATTTCAATTCTTACTCTCAGTGTTGGCAATTCAAGAAATTTCTTTAAATGTCAGCACAAAACCGTTGGTCACACCAGCGATTCTATGCTTGGAATAGAACCATTGGTATTACTAGCAGTTCTGCTTCATTGATGCCACATAGAACTCCCCTCCTAGATGGCTAGTGACGTGTTAGGAAGGATGCTAGATTGGTAACTTTTTTTCAAATAGGTACCATATCTATTTTTAAAAAATTAGTACTATTTTGTCAAAAAAAATATTTTAATATTAAATAATTATATAATTTTATAGCAATAAAAGTATAGAAGCTCTGACATAGGGCTTCGAACCACAAATTTTTGGTTCCCTTTTCAATTTTGGTACTAATTCTCACAGGTATTGCTGAGTCGGTCAGCCCATCCAGTATTTTCTGAAACAAAAAGCGGAATGAAAAAGAGAGATTTTTGTACTTAAAACCTCTAAGACAAAAACTGGCTAGTACAAGGGTAAAATGTACAAGTGCTAATTCATAATGTTTAGAAGCTTAAGGTCCAATTCATTATTTTAGAAACTTGAGGGCCAATTCATAATTTTAGAAACATAAGTCCAGATCATGATGTTAGAAACCTAAGGCCCATTTTATTTCGTAACACTAAGGCCCAATTTTATAGTCTTAATATAACCAAGGTCCAAATCATTTTCTAAAATAACTTACGCACTAAACCCATTAGTGCAACCAAACAGCCCCTTATCTGGGGAAGCTGAAGTGCCTCACGGTGGCGTCATGGCGGCCGGCCGGTGGTCCCGATCACCGGATTCCTCCGATCATGTTGATTAAAATCCAAGAACGAATACGATCTAACGGTCGGATTTCTCTAAATCTCGAAATTAGTATTCAGACTACTCGTTACCGCCGGCCAGAGATTCCGATGATCCGGGCCGGGCATCGGATTCACCCGACCGTGGTGATTCACATATCAAAAAATGAGAATGATCCAACGGGTAGATTTTTGTAGATCTAAAAATTAATTTTTTTTGTCAAAACTACTATTTCTGTAAAAACGTCGCTGGCCACCGTCCATGGCCGATTCCGACGATCAGGACCGACCATCAGACTCCCCTCGGGCCAGTAACCCACATATCTCATAACCACAAAGATCTGCCGGTCGGATATAAGTAGATCTAAATTTAAAAGGTCGTATTCCCCACATTCGCACACTTGCATATATATATATATATATTTATATATACACATATACATATACATAGATAGATAAGATAGGCAGCGCGTATATATATTATATAAATTAGAAAACAGAGAGGGCCACCGGAAGTCTTACCGGAGGGTTCGGAACCCAGTTGCCGTCCGCAGCCGGAAAATGATTAGAGCCGTTCAGTTCCTCGCCGGACATATAATCCGGTAGACATTGCAGGGTTGGAAGAGAGGATGAGATGCGGCAGAAATGGATTAAGTGGGAATCAGTTAGGGTTCTCCCCTTCTATTTATATGTGACCCGCCATGTCGGCCCACGCGGGGTCGGGTCCGGGTTATCTAGATCCGGCTCTCCTTCCTTCCGACTTATTTGTAAACCGCTCCTCTCTCCCAAAAGTAATTAGGTTAGGAAAATACCTCCGAGAAAAATAATTTGAAGAGGAGTGCTCGGACATGGAGGGTATGGACTACGGAGAGGCTTTGAGATGCCCAGTCACCGGGCGGGTCTTGCCTGCCTCACTCTGAGTGAGGAGATTCAATTAAATAGTATATAATATATAAAAATAGAATATATATATATGGGGTACAATATATAATATTAAGCTATTCCAATATTAAAATAAAATAGAATATTGAGCTAGTTAATAAGTTTTCACAAATAATATAATAATATATAAAATATATTTATTTTTTTGAAAATAAAAGAGTTTTTTAAGTTTTGACTAATTAATTTCTATATAAATCTAAATACACTAAGACACACATATACAATATAATTGAGGTAAAATTGTTATATCATATTTTTTTATATATGAGAAAAAGGGTTTGAAAAAAAAAATCTATCTTAGAATGAAAAATCTTTTGTGTTAATATCATATTTCGAAAACAGAATTTTATATTTCAAAACATGTATGAAAAGCTTTGGCGCGAGTATTCAAATGTTTAAAAATTTTAAAATTCATGTATCATATTTCAAAACCTATGTTCCATGTTTCGAAACATTATTAAACCATGTTTTTGTTCTTGTTTTGAAACTCCTTTAAATAAGTTTCAAATGTTGTTCTAAGTGTGCATGTTGTATTTCAAAACATTTATGATTTAAGCTTATGTTTTGAAACTTATATTGTATGTTTCGAAACCTTTGTCTCTGTCAGCAGAAACATTTAAATACCCAAGATGCTTTTTGCTTTACACCTTTTCATTTTTATTCAAAAGTTTCCTAAAAGTTGTTTTTTAATTCAATCTTCATGTTATGAGAATTCAAATTCAAATTCAAATTTGCAAGTGAAGAACAAAACAAAATCATGGTAAGCATTAGACTTTGTCTCATACCCATGCTGTCTCTAAATGCAAATCCAGCGGTAAATGTTAAATGTTTCGAAACATATGATGTATATTTCGAAACCATAATGTAAAATTGTGTTGTTTCAAAATAAATAAGCTATGTTTCGAAATCTTTTTTTATATCTTGTCTCTAACGACTATAAATCAGTCAAACATCTATAAATAAGTAGGTGCTTGAAGACAAGAGACACCTCTCTGAATATACACACTCAAGATACAAGCAACACAATACACAAGTGGTGTACACAAGATTTTGATTGAGTTTTCAAAAAAAAAATCAAGATACATCGTGGTGTGTAAATGAGAGGCAAGTCGAAAACTAAAAGTATAATATATTTCAACTCTCCTCACCTCAAGCTAAGAGGTTTGTACAACCATTGGTAAGATATTTCATTGCTATAAATTCATTGGACTATAAAGATAAATTTTATTTATCTTGTTGATTGTTGTAAGGTTTGAGTTAAGCCACAAACCTCATTGTGTACAAGGTTTTAGGGTGAATCGTGATAAAACATTTGTTGTTGATCACTAGTGAAAGTGATTGGGTTTGAAAATCTTTCAAGATGGAAGACTTGAAGGTAATGGATTAGGCGGAGTGTCAAACCACTATAAATCTCGTGTGCAAATAATTTATTGATTTGCTTGCTTACTCTTATTGCTCAAACCTTCAAAAGAATCATTTTCAAAAGCTAAAATAGATTTTCTTTAAAACATAGATGTTCGTACACCTATTTTTAATCTCAAGCATTTTTGGCAAACCCATTTTTGAAGAATTTATTTTTATCAAAGTCATTTCATTGAAATTCTAAGCTAAAAGTTTTGAAACTCTCCAAATTAGAAAAGTATATTTCGAAACATATACAGTAGGTTTCGAAACCTACTTAACAGAAAGTTTTATTTTGAAACGAACTCCCCTATATTTCGAAACATAGTTCCCTACCATATACCAGTATTTAATTTATCAAAAAATTTATACAAATCCCAATTCACCCTTTCTCTTAGGATATATTTGTTATCATTTGGAACTAACAAAAATTACAATAGTTACACAAAGAATTAGCATACAATCTCATATATATTCTTATGATTCAAACTTGAATCAAATTCTTATACTTTCCATCTTGACCCCAACCAAACTAACCTTTAGAGATATATATGAACTACAATGTTATGATATTGAGTTAATTGGATAAATTTATATATACTCACATATATTATAATATGTTTATAGATTACATAACATATGAAATAGTATTATAAACATAATATACATATATATTATGTTATAAATGCTTTTTGTAATACCTGAAGTTTTTCTAGACATTGTTATTCAAGAAGTACAACGTTTTCTTGGAAATCGAAGGATACGGTTGGTACATGTGAAGTTCCTAAGTAATCGTCAAGGAACAAATGAAGGATTTTCTGAAAAATCATGGAAACTACTGCAAGGAGGCATCATCTTAAGGTATTTTGGAGAAGTTTAAGGAGTTCTAGGGCTCAAGTGATATAAGTACAAAGAAGTTTTGGGCTAAGGAGTTATTTGTAAGAAGTTTAAAATATCTTGTAACTAATTGGTTAAGGAAACCAAATAAGTTAACTTAGTTAGGAAACATAATCATGAGCAATGATGAGGAATCTTGAAAAACCTAATTAACATGTGGTGGCACATGTTTCAATGGACACAAGTCGCAAGGAGGTAAAATGGCACAAATCTCTAGGGACACATGGCGCGATCCTATGAAAGCAATGATTACAACCTTATCCAAGTGACATATGGCAAGCGACATATGGCACACTCGGATTGGCCATAGATGCCTATAAATACTAAGGCCTTAGAAGGGACAACCTCACCATTAATCAAGAGTAAAAAGGAAGTGAGTTTGAGAGGAAAAGTTTCGCCCAAAAATAGAGTGGAGAAACATTTCATCGGAAAATTTGGACTGCCACCGTAAAAGGAGCCAAACAGCATCGAAAAAGTAAGTTAATTCTAATTTATTTCCATTTTTTAATAGATAATTGAATAAGGAGCACGTGACTTCAAACGGAGATCAAATCGGAGTCCGGACGAGAGAGAACGGGCCGAAAAACCACAAGAGGTCAAAACGGGAAGGGCGCCGCGTGTAGCTCACGCGCCACCTAACTGCTGCGAGTGAAGTGAGTGGGGGTCCTTCCCCCAGCACGTGAGGGTGCATGAGGGGTCCCTCTAGCCCCAAATTTTGTAGTCTTGGTCCTTAAATTTATCCCTAGGACCCCATGTAAAAATATTTTAGGTTTGAGTTACGAAAGTATGTTATTTTTGCAGAAAAGCATTCTCGAACCCTGTGAACAGTACCTTAATGCTTCCGAACTAGCAAGGTGAGTGATTCCTGCATATTTTGTAACACTTTAAGCATTTGTTACTTCACTTGTGTGTGGATGTTGGCTTGCATATCATGCCTTTGTGGCTTACATGTCATTTTTCCCTTAGTTATGCATATTCCTTCTACTTTGTCATATATCGTGTCCATGTTGGTGATTGTGGCTAATTGTTGGGCCATCATGGAAGAACTCGTGTTCTTGCGGTGAGCCAAGGGGTGACTATGATGACCGCAGGGGTGATTACAACGCCTTGGCATTGCTACCATAGGAGTGGATTTCATAATAACCTTATTGCATCTACACGCATGTACTTTATTATTTGATTCACCCACCTAGATGTAATATCTAACTTAGGTTGATGCCTCTGGAACGTTCAACGTTCTAGGTATGTTGGAAGTGCCAGGTGTTTCAGGTTCTAGTTCGAGCGTGAGCAAAGAGATGATGCTTGGCTAGCTTTGGGTTTCGCAACCAGCTTTGGCTTTTATTTCATTATGTAATTGTACCACAATGATGTATTGTAATAGTAGTTAGGGTACTCAAAATTGTAAGAGGTGTGCGTATGTGGGTGTCCTACAATAGTACCTACGATTTATGTGTTGAGTTATTTTTAGAGTATTGGATGTCGTGAGCTTTTCTTATATTTGTAAAGGAAATCTAGTAGAAAACCCCTTTATTTAGCTTTGGTTAAACTTGCAGGTTCGATCCATTGCTTCCGTTGGCAAGGGTTTCCATAACGCTCGTGGTGATGTTAGCTTATATTTTACGTCATTATGTATTTGAAAAAGTGGGGCGTTACACTTTTAGTATCTTATATCATAATATATATAAATATATTGAGAAATTACCTCAATACTTTTTTAAATATTTATGTCTCTAACATGTTAATGATGCCCTTTTCTAAGACAGATCATTTTTTTTCTTTAACCATTTAAAGATAAAATTTTATAGATTTAAAGACAGATCATTTTCCGTCCTTAATTTTATCTTTAACCATTTAAAGACAAAATTTTGTAAGTTTAAAGATATTTTTTTTCGTCTCAAAATTAAGTTTTTTTTTTTTTTTAATGAAACACATAAGACACACTCTACCATTTCCATGTTAAGGAAATTAAAGAGCTTGAAACTTCCTTCCCCCATTGACTCTTTGGAGTGATCCTAGACCCTACTAGCATTGAAGGAGGCCAACGGATTAAACACAAAAGATAGCCTAAAATCTTAGGTTAGCAACTAGTAATTGATGCATGTCTTTTCATAATTAATGCAAGTCATTAATAAACATCACTTTCACTATAAATGGTATATCACAAGATAAATGGCTTAATGATGAAAGACACTAGCTGTTGTTAGTGTTGTAAGCCCTAGTACTAGATTTGAATGGCATCTAGCGAGCGTGTAACTGGTCATATTTATTGTATCTTTGCATATATTCATAAAAGATAAATTTCTTCATTCATGAGCTTTCCAGTTTAACACATGAATAAGTCCTTAAATTTTATATTTGAGAATCTTATTCTCAAGGAGTTCAGACTATGTAACAAGATTCTCAGGTAATAGGATTTCTTAAATTATTTCTAGTTCTTAGATTCTTTGAATAGGGATTCGATTAGTCAAGTATGGACTAGCACAGGGGTTACTATCTCGTTAAGTATAAAATACTAATAGGAGAATGGTATGTCACATGACATGAGATATCTCTAATAAACCTGTGTATGGTTGTTGTGGGACAACCAGCCAAATGTGACGTCGATAACAGATCACATGGCATGGTAGATAATGGTATTGTCGTCAGATTGCGATGGTGTGTTGATCTTCGGACTTAAATCAACATGATTGTTTTATATATTAGTGTGCAATATTTGCTAACGAGATGAACCATCCAATTAAGAGGTAAAGAGGTTCATCTATATAGTTCCGTATTGCTAGTATATGAAAAAACGTGTTGGAAATAGGATATGTCACCCTCGTCAGTAGTTAATGGAATGCACGTCCTATGTGATTTACCATTAGTGTGATAAGACAGTCTTTCATCAATTAAATAGTATATAATATATAAAAATAGAATATATATATATGGGGTACAATATATAATATTAAGCTATTTCAATATTAAAATAAAATAGAATATTGAGCTAGTTAATAAGTTTTCACAAATAATATTATAATATATAAAATATATTTATTTTTTGATAATAAAAGAGTTTTTAAGTTTTGATCGATTAATTTCTGTACAAATCTATATACACTAACACACACACACACATACAATATAGTTGTAAAATTACAATAGTTACACAAAGAATCAACATGCAATCTCATATACATTCTCATGATAATCAAATTCTTGTACTTTCCATCTTGACCCCAACCAAACTAACCTTTGGAGATATATATATATATATGAACTACAATGTTATGATATTGAGTTAATTGGATAAATTTATATATACTCACACATATTATAATATGTTTATAAATTACATAACATATGAAATAGTATTATAAACATAATATACATATATATTATATTATTGATTGATGCTCCAAAAATGTCAAAATTTTATTATATTTATACCCCTAGTTTAATCTTAAAATTGGTTTTAATTGAATATTTATATTCAATTTGTGGTTACATGCAAGTTTAAAAAATTAATATAAAAATATATATAATATATATAATATAAAAAAATAGTAATAATAAAATAAATATAATATAATATAATATATAATACATATCTAAATATAATACATATACATGTATCCATATAAGTGCATGCCATGTGTAATACATATGCATATTAATGACATTTATTTCAATTGCATTACAGCGTGAAGTAGTGCCATGGAGGCTCAAATCAAAGAAGTTGAATTGCAATTGAAATTGGCAGCCCATTGTTTGGAATTAAAAGCTCCCAGCCGCAAGCCTAAATTAAAGTCCAGCCAAAAGGAAGCAAACTTTGAAGCCCAACTCAACCCATGGGGAAGAAATACACGGAGACAACAGCTAGGGTGTTATACACGAGAACTTATTCAAGTAGATCACGCGTCCGCGTGCCTCAGAAAGCTATTTCAAGACAACATGCGAAAGTTTGCAGAGAATACTGGCAGAAGAAATATGCAGAGAATGACCAGAAGTTGTCTGGAGATTCAAATTCAAAGTATCCGTTACTAGAGGAGTATAAAGCGGCCAGAGCTTACATTCAAGAAAGACACAACGGGAGGTCCTCATCCGTCATTTAGCCAAAATAAGGGGAAAAGTGCACTGTTCTATTCCTTTCTTTTTGTTCTTAAATTCCAGTAGTTTTCATTTCTTCATGTTGTTCCAGCATTCTTCATTTCAGTTACTTACATTTTGTAATTTTCATTTATGTTCTTTACATTCTGTAACTTTAATTCATTGTTCATCTACATTTCTCTAATTTCAATTTCAGTGTTTACATTTTAGAATTTTAATTCCTGTCTCTTTAATTTTAGTCAATTAAATACTGCAACTTAATTTCTGCATTTTTATCTCTGTTCTTTCATTTTATGTTTTCACCAATGGAGATGTGTGGCTAAATTTAGCTTGGGCCAAGGCAAGGAATGTGTCCAGTGCCACTGTTTTCCCAAGAGAGCCAAACTCCGATTGAATTAACAGAATGCTTATTTGAATTGAGAAATGTGTGTGTATTGAATCTTTGGGTTTGAGTTGAAACATAAGCCTAACTTAGAGTCTCCATGTCAGGTATAGAGGTTACTTAAACTAGAAATGGTTTCATACTCAAGCTGGAATGATTAATCTGTGATCCAATTTATGGTGGTTGCTTAACTTAGACTCTCTCATGCCATGTATGGAGAGTGCTTAATCTAGAACTATCATGACCTTGAGTTGTAGTTACTTATCGATCTCAAATGTGTGTTAATCTATATTTCAATTTATGATAGTTACTTAATCTAGACTCTCTCATGCCATATATGGATAGTGCTTAAGTTAGGACTATTATCATTTTGGAATACAGTTAACTGCATAACCTCAATTTAAATCAGTCGATGTTAATATTTTGATATCTCTTTGGTAAATCAGTGGGCTGGTACATAAATTGATTTGTCCCAAGATTGCTTCCATACACAAACATCATTTATTTTTAATCTTGAAAAACAAATCGTTCAGCTGAATTGGTCTGACAAACCAGTTTTGCACATAAAGATTTTTTGTCGCTTTCATTTCTATTTTGATCTCCCAGTGAATCGACCTGGACTTACCCAGAAAATTAAATTATGCTACAGCGCACACTCGTACACTGGCAAGTATAAACGCCTTGTGCCTGCATTCTTGTTTCTTCTTTGTTTATTTTGTATGTGTTTGTTTGAAATAAATGCACAAGGTTAAGCGCAGCCAATTATAAATGCTTTTAGTATCTTATATCATTATATATATAAACATATTGAGAAATGAGCTCAATACTTTTTTAAATATTTTTGTCTCTAACATGTTAATGATGCCTCTTTCTAAGACGGATCATTTTTTTCGTTAACCATTTAGAGATAAAATTTTGTAAACTTAAAGACAGATTATTTTTTGTCTCTATTTCATCTTTAACCATTTAGAGACAAAATTTATAGGTTTAAAGATAAATTTTTTTTGTCTCTAAATTAAGTTTTTTTAATGAAATACATAAGACACTCTACCATTTCCATGTTAAGGAAATTAAAGAGCCTGAAACTCCCTTCCCTCATTGACCATTTGGAATGATCCTAAACCCTACTAGCATCGAAGGAGGCCAACGAATGAAACACAAAAGATAGCCTAAAATCTCAGGTTAGCAACCAGTAATTGATGCATGTCTTTTCATAATTAATGCAAGTCATTAATAAACATCACTTTCACCATAAATGGTATATCACAAGATAAATGGCTTAAGGATGAAAGACACTAGCTGTTGTTATTGTTGTTTGCCCTAATGCTAGATTTGAATGACATTTAACGAGCGTGTAATTGGTCACATTTATTGTATCTTTGTATATATTTATAAAAGATAAGTTTCTTCATTCATGAGCTCTCCAATTTAATACATGAGTGAGTCTCTAAATTTTTTGTTTGAGAATCTTATTCTCAATGAATTGAAACTGTATGACAGGATTCTCGGATAAAAAGATTTTTTAAATTATTTTTAGTTATTAGATTCTTTGGATAGGGGCTTCAATTAGTCAAGCATGAACTAGCATAGGGGTTACTGTCTCGTTTAATATAAAATGGTAATGGGAGAATGGTGCGTTACACACCACGTGACATGAGATGTCGCTAGTGGACCTGCCCGTGGTTGTTGGGGGACAACCAGTCGAATGTGACCCCGATGACATACCATATGGCATGGTAGATAATGGTATTGTTGTCAGATTGCGATGGTGTACTGATCCTCGGACTTAAACCAACATGGTTGTTTTATATATTAGTGTGCAAGATTTTCTAATGAGTCGAACCATCCAATTGGGAGGTGAAGAGGTTCATTTATGTGGTTTTGTATTGCTGGTATATAGAGACAGGTGTTGGAGATAGGATCTGTCACCCTCATTGGTAGTTGATGGTGGTGAACGTCCTATATGATCTACTGTTAGTGTAATAGGACAGTCTCTCGTCAAGGCAGATTGAATATCAAGAAAAAGTTTCCTAAGGTGTCATCTAGTCATATTGAAGAGGTCAGACACATAACTACTGAATTTGTGAGTTTATCACTCCATGACTCTCACTCAGTTGGGACATTAGGTTATGGAATGATTATAACACATGGTAATCATCAGCCGTAATAGATTCACTTGAAGTCAAATTTCAGTGCCACCTATATTATCTTGAACCGCAGCTAGGCGCTATTTAGGAACTCTCGGATCATCATCAGGATATGAAAAGATTCCAATGATGGGTTAAGAGGTTGGCCAGTACCGAAAGAGGGTGCCTTCTGATTACTAATGGGTAGTGAACCTAGAAAGTCACACACCATATAGTGCCACATCTGATATTAGTTTCTTGTGCCCAAAGCATCTTAGGGATTAGTAGGTCAAACGTTGACTTGATGGCTTGGAGAGTCGACTTTCCTATGGCAAAAGTCAACTTTTGGGGTGCCAAAAGTCAACTTTCACCATTTGGAAAGTCAACTTTCGATACCACTCAGCCAGCCCAATTGAGTGCCACATGGCACGAAATTGGGAAAGGGTAGGGGGCTTAGCAGTGGCTGATTGTGAGCAAATTAAAATTGGGAGAAACAACATTTGCTACTTCACACTGCTCTCTTCTTCTGTTAATTTCTATTGCTACCAGAAATTTAGTACGCATAATTGTTATGTGGAAAAATTAGAGACGCAAGTATGAGTGATATAGAGACCTCTGTGTCTAGCTTAGGAAAAAGAAATTGGAATGGTACTTGACAGTGTACTAGGTATGGACTAACTAAGACCACCAGAACGTGAGGTGGAGCGACCTCAGTATAGAAATAGTTTTTGTACCAACCGTACATTGGACTAGAGAAAAAGAGGGCATTATTTTCTAAAAAGTTAAAGAGTTAAACATAACCAAACTAAAGGGATCCCCTTAGTTTAAAAAGAAAAATAATGAGAAAAAGAGGGGATTATTTTCTCTGAATAATTGTTTCAATTTACTAATTTAACCGTAATAGAGGCTTTCTTTGGTTGCACTAGAGCAATCTGATTGGCATTTTCTTAGTGTGGGACAACTTAAGGATCTTTGTTGACATCCACCTCAACAACATCCTTCATGTTGTGATGTAACACACTTGAATTACTACACACCCACGAGGAGGGGTGAATTGGGTGTTTTTAAAAACATTAAAACTTTTGAATTTTTGAGAGAAAAAAAAAATAAAGTAATGAAATAGTGATATGATCAAATAAGTGAATAAAGCGAGAGAAAGTAATAGTAAAAGTAAATGAGGCTCACAATTTATAGTGTTTTGACATCAGCCTACCTCCATTCCTCCAACAATCCCATTGGAGAATTTCATCCATTAAAACCTCCTATCAAAAATCGGTAGGCCTTCTAGCCTCAATGTTAGAAATTACAAATCTTCCTACCAAAAATCAATAGGCCATCTAGCTTATAAGTTAGGCAATACAATAGTAGGTTACAATCGAAATAAATCTAAGAGATAACTCTCTTAGTTATAATGAACCTCAATTATACAAATTCAAAGGCCTAGCAAGAATTACAAAGGTACAACTTGCCTTTGAATACAAAAAGAAAATGAAGAATGGATTCTACATTAACAGGGATCTGATTTGCCCTAGATTATGAAGGTTGACTTTTTCTCTAACCATTACAGATAAATTCGCCATCTCTTCATAGCGCTAGCTGAGTAACCTGATGACGTGTCTCGCAGCTTAGGACATTCCATGACCTAAACCCAGTCAAAGCGACCTGCGACTTGATGTCCTTAACCCGGGACTTATTGGGTTTCGAAGCATTAGGCCGATCCACTGGACCGTTTTCAGCCCATGTAATGTGATATAGAAAATACCCATAACACTAGCCCAACTCAAGGTGCGATCTTCAGACTGGGAGCTGAAGCGCATTGGTCGAGGTAGATGGTATGAGAGCTTCCAAGTTCCTTTTATACCTCTGTCCAATGGCTTTAAATAGCTCTATTTCACGCCACACATCTTATTTGAGGTGCATTTAATACGCATGTTCCCCGTAACCACCAAATCATTATACCCGTGGGCCCCATGTCTTTACGTGTCACCATTAGATCTAGGATAGTTTGTCGGTCTCTTGATCCAATGGCGGAACAACTTAACCTATATAAGTGAGAGGGAATTCTTTTCCCTTTCATCTTGTTATTTTGAAAAGACTTTTGCGCTTGCACTCTTCTCCCTCCTTCCTACTCTGAGACTCCATTGCCGACTGCATTCGAAGCTTTTCCGTCTTGCTCCATGAAGATCATTGTCGCATTTCCATCAAGTATTGACCTTCGCCTATAGTATTTGCAATGATTAACCTAACAAGCTACCAAGGAATGTGCAGCTCATGTGGTATTTAAACGATATCCTTCAAAGTTGACGATCAGCGACCTCCGATCGTGCGTATCAGAGTATCGCCTGCCCTACAGTAGCCGTGTAATGGTGTCTTCTTTTGGTGACCAAGCTGCCTTTCCTCTTCAAGGTTTTATAGTTGTTAGCCCCCAACACCTAGAATTTGGGCTTAGGTTCCCAGTTCAACCCTACCTTATAGGTATCCGTAACGATCTAAAACTTGCACCATTCCAATTGACCCTAAACTCCTATGCCCAACTCACCTCCTTAGCCATATTTTTTTAAAAAGAACAACCTTCCTCCTCTATCACCCAAGACCCTTAAGCACATTTATTATTTCAAGGGTACCAAAGACGGGCTGTATTACATGGCAGCTCGTTCTTCCGACTATAGGAGGCTCTTACCTCAAGGCAAAGCCAAGGGCAAGTCTAATGTGGGGGACTATAAAACACACTGGTTTTTCATCTCCTACACTTCCCTTCATAGCCTTAGGAACTTCGATTTTATCCTTGCGCCGAGTAAGTGAATCTTCAGCTCGCACTTGTAATTTTTTAATATTTTTTTTAAATCTCTCTTCTTACCTTGCAGACGTCGTTAGCACGAAACCTGAGCTAACTGTTTATGAGGCAAAGGAGCTTCAGCTACTTCATAAGCGAAAATAGAAGCGAACGACTCTGAGCTCACCGATCTGTTGCTCTATGAATACAAACTCGCTTCTTCTCTCGACTACAAATCCATCAGGGAGAAAGACATCGAAGCTTGGGGCCAGAGAGAGATAAAATCCATTGTTGACGTGGTCGACTTCAAGAGGAGCTCGATCAAAGGAGGCAAAGCTTCTCGAGAAGTGGAGGTTGAGTCCTTACCAGAGACATCAAAGATGGTGAAGCTCAAACTCTGCAAGCTTGTAGCCGTTTCTTCATCCCCCTATCCTACCAGTGTTCAGAGGGCGAAACCTCATGTTGAAGGGACCAACAAGAATCCCGACGTTGCCACTCTGGGTGTCCCTGACCCGATGACCACAACTATGCCAACCGTGTCAACGTCAGCTCCTGTTTTGTAGCCTTCTTCTTCTTCGCAGCGCAAGGTGGGCACGATTGCCACAGAGCGTAAGAAAGCCATAGCTCGTGAGGTCCAAGCTCCTCTCACCGTCGAGGACAAAAGGAAATCCTCATCCAACTTGTCTCTTTGTCAGCCTGGCCAGATAGAAAAAAAAGGAAGAAAATGGCAACCTTGGCGGGGAAGGCCACACTTGAAGTCATGCCTGGAGGGGCATACTTTGACACTCTCCTTGACGACTTAAACTGGATCCTGGGCACTTCTGCCAAAATCCTGGAGAAGGAGTAGCTCAAAGGCGAACAACTCTCCATCTTCATCGCTTGCCATAGCCTCTTGGCAAGTTCCTTTATTTGACCTCATCAATATTACTTATTATTTTCTCATGTACTTACCTTTCATGCTTTACAGGCTTCCCTAGGCGTAATGAATCAAAATGAAGAGATCTTTGGTTTTGAAAAGGAAAGACAAGAGCTTCAAGTCACCTAGGAGAAGCTCGAAGGGGAAAAGAATAAGCTTGAGGACGACGTGGCCTTTTTGACCACTGAGTCCAAAAAAGCTTGGAGCAATGCCGAGGGCCTGGGATGAGGCTACAGAGCGCCAAGGAAACCCTTAAAGAAACGAAGGAGAGATTAGCCTGCAAGGTTGCAGCTTGTGAAATACTCTTCTCCAATCTCAACTAGAAGCTTAATGCGACTATAACGGAGCTAAGTAACACTCGACGCTAGCTGGAGTTGGCCCGACAACAAGCTGACACTACGTTAAAGGAGGTAAAGGTAGTAAGATAGGAGGTCGAGTAGGTTAGAGAGAGGTCATTGAAATAAAGATCGAAGTCGAAGCCTAGATCGTCAGGAAGCGTGAGAAGGTTGAATCTGAGACCTGCAGCCAGTTCCTCTTCACTTTGTGGGAGGAGCACCCTGAGCTAGACTTCTCCTTCTTTAACAAAGAAGCGGTGGAAAAGGTGAAGAAGTTCGCTGCTCAGGCTGCAGGGAAGGAGGCTATCTCGGCTTCCTCCGTGCCGGACCAGGTGAGAGTTGAACCATCTCCCGAAGATGCCAAAAACCAAGCTCCCCATAATGCTACTCCCGTGAGTTGATGGTTTGTCTTCCCATTAAAGCTTCGAATTTTCTTCTCTTTTCTTTTTCCTATACTTTGATCTCGAAACAATTCAGTTTGCTGCGTTTAATGAACTTTTATTCCTTTAGCATTTGCTGTAAGTTGAAAGTAAAACACAACAATCATATATGATATTGTCTCATGCATGAGTTTAACTTTAATTAACTCAGAGACATCTTAGCTCGCAACTGATAAACTTTAAAACCAAACAATCTCGGATAATGTGTTTGTAACAACTTATTTGAGTAGTGATAGCATGCATATTTATGCTATATTTTGGCATTTCACCTCAGTTTTATTACGTCATTTGAAGTAATTTTTGCTGATCTTTCATGGTTTCTATTTTATTATACTTCAAATCGTCCTTACACTATTTTCTATCTTACTTCTATAGATCCAAGCTTGCTTAGCTTTAGGGAATATTGGATGGGCTAGAGAAGCAGCTGGAAAAGACTTGAAGTGGCTCATTTCGGACTTCATGTGGGTAGGCCAGCCTTGGGCAATTGTGGGACTCATCTAAAGGAGCTTGGGCTCACTTTCAAGGAGTAGATTTGGGCTGCTCGATTTTGCTGTTTTGGGCTCACTTATCTTTCTTTTGTTTTTTCTCTTTTCTGTTGGACTAGGCCCAACCCTAGCCTTCCTAGCTCTTCCTTTCTTAGCCATGTATTTAAGGCCTCTTAGCACTTATTTTCCAGAGAGAGGGAGAGGAGAAAAGAGAGGAGATTCTGGCCGTTTTTCTTGTTGTTAGCATTTTTCTGTTTTCTTCATTTTGTCTCCATTTTGTCTTCCTTGCTGTAATGAAAGGCTAGAGCTATTGTAACTGGTTGTGTATCTTGAACCCGTGTGGAATCTGAGTCCCGGATGAGTTGCAAAAACTTCGTTTGTTTGTTTTAATCTTATTCATTTCCATTTGGTTTAGTTTGAGCAGATTTTCGAATGCATGGAGTTCATGGCAGGTTTGTGTGAATTTGCATGGATTCATTTTCTGTTAAATGCTTAAGAGAACAGAGTGTTGTAACCAATTGGTATAACATCTCGAAAATGAATATAATGTGCTTGAATGGTTGTTCTTGCATAGCTCCGGATGGGTTGAATAGAGAGTGAATGGTTGCATTTTGTTTATAAGAGATTTCTGTATTCATTTTGTTGTTCCAATCATTCTAATCCTTGGACGGTTGTTGGGGATGCTTTAAGTTTGATATCCGGAGATTAAAACATCTAACAAGCCAAGATTTATAGGTTGGACGAGGAAGATTTCACAGAGGGGACAAATACACAGCTGGTTGCATTTCATTTACTGATTTTCATCTATCCTTGTCTTTCTGTTTTGTTACTTAGTTTTCTGTCAAACCCCCCCCCTAAACAAACTGTTGTTTATATTGGTTCTCCTTGTTGGTAGAAGAAAGTGAGGCTCCTTGTGAGAGACGACCTAGGGTGCACTTTGCTGCAAACTAGAGAAGAGATACATAGATATCTAATTCTGGAGTGGTTCGACAGCCGCCGGCCAAGTAGCGTGTCCAATAGGTCACAAGCGAGGACACTTAATAGATGAGGGAAGACCTCAACTAACACGCCATAACTCGGTAAAAGTTAGATTGAATTGCATTCCCCTGCCAAGCTATATGTTTGGGTAGATCATAGTTCGATCCCAACTAACATACCATGACTTTTAAGGGTTTAGCGAGGTCAAGATAAACACCCATGCGGGTCACAAACCATGACTTTTTGGTCACGATGAGAGAACCCCAGCTAGTGAACCATGACTTATATAATTTTTTAGCCAAAATGGTTGCTCAGTAGGCTCCAAACCATGACATCGAGGTCAAGATGAATGGGCCCCAGCTCAAAAACCTCTGCTTGAGGCTGGGATCGAGATGAGCACTCAGTAAGCCGTAAACCATGACTACAAAGGTCAAGTTGGATGGCCTCTAGCTAGCAGGACTCTCAACCTCGAACTCATTTCATTACTTAGTTCTCATCTTAATAAAAATCAAACGTAATGAGAATTCAATTAATAGGAGAGGATTTTTCAAAGTAAAAGGAAACTTTCAGTAGCTATTGCTTGGAAAACGAATTAATGTTTATTAGCTATTGTGAGAAAGTCATACAGATCGAAATGGGTGAACTGCCATTCACTAAAAGTACACTCGGAGATGTTCCGCATTCCAAGCGTGTGGGACTTCTTCTCCATCCATGTTGGCCAAATGATATGCTCCATTCCCCAGGTTTTTCTTGACAACATAAGGTCCTTCCCAGTTCACGCCTAGTGTCTTGTCGCTGGCCTTGCGAGCCCCCGAGAGGACGAGGCATAGTACGAGGTTACCGGGATTATAACACCGAACTCAGACCTTTCTGTTGTAATACCTCGTGATCCTTTATTGGTAGATTTCAACCCTTAGGCAAGCTAGCTCCCTCACTTTTTCAAGCAGATCAGGATTGGCAGCAAGCATCTGGTCATGTCTTTTGAGTTGAAGGTGGCTCTTCGTTGGCTAGCAACCTCATATTTTGCTGGGATCATGGCCTCAGACCCATAGACCATAGAGAAAGGAGTCTCTCCCATGGTGCTGCAGGCTGTTGTCTTGTAGGACTAGAGTACCTTCTGTAGTTCGTTTGCCAAAGCTTCCTTCTTGGTCTCCAGCCTAGTCTTCAAGATTTGCTTGATTATTTTGTTTACAGCCTTGACTTACTCGTTGGCTTGTGGGTGGTCTACGGCGGAGAAGCTCTTCGAAATCCCCAATGCGCTACAGAAATTGACAAACTGCTCGCTACTAAACTGGGTTCCGTTGTTCGTGACTATCTACTGAGGGAGTTCGGACCTGCAGATGATATTATTCCAAACAAATTTCTCTAACTTTGCAGTGGATATTTCTGCGAGCTCTTTCACCTCTACCCATTTGGTGAAGTAGTCTACCGCAACTATTACATGCTTGCAACCGCCACGAGCTGTTGGAAACTACCCAATTATATCCACGCCCCAGATGGCAAAAGGCCATGGGCTGCTCATTTGCTAAAGGTAGGCTAGTGGAGCTCATGGGACCTTTGTGAACCTCTAGCACTTGTCGCACTTCTTGACCAAATTTATTGATGAGAATCATCACGAAGAACAAGTTGACTCAAATCATTCAAGTGACCCATTGCATGTTCCAGTAGGGCCAATTACAAAGGCAAGAGCTAAAAGACTTAAAGAAGCTTTGAATGGGCTGGTTCTAGATATGTGGGCCAATCAAAATTATCAAGATTCTGACCTAAAAAGCAAGCAAGACGTCATCAACATTATATGGGCTGAAGAGGGAGCTGTTGAGAGTCTTTTGAGCCAGAATACTATTAAATGAAGAGCTTGGGCCATAATGGACACTTGGGCTGACTCATTGCGGCTTGTACTTTATTATTTTGGGCTGCACATGTTGTTTTAAATCTTAGCCACATGGGTGCACGAAAATTTAATCTTGAAAACCCAATCTGACTTTTCATATTTTCAAGCATCTTTAATACTTTGAGTTTCTAGGCTAATTAAGTTAGAGATTTAATATTTTGTGGGAAATCAGATTTGAATATTTCCTAGGCTAGTAATTATGGTCTTTTGTATTTTCCTAAGTGTTTACTCTCTCTATAAATTGTACTCTCCCAACAATTGAAAATCAATCAATGAATGAGTGATTTACTTTTCTGGAATTCCAGATCTGAGAGGTGCTCTTCTCTTGGGTTCTTTTATGAACTAACCGACTTATCAAGGCTTGATCAACCTTGTGGCGTCTTCAACATTCGGGGTCCTTGTTCTTTCGTGTCCAAGGGTTTCGTGTGGATCATCCAAATCTGTGTTTAGCGTTCTTGGGGTGCGTATATCTTGCATTGGTTGTGGGTTCATAGGATCAAATCCTTTTGGGTTCGCACCATCTTGGTATCAGAGCTTCGGCCTAAACTCAGGTTATATCTTTGTGTCTTTTAGCCTCATTTTTGTGTTCCCTTGTTCCTTGTGTTTGTTCATGTTCTTTTATTTCTGAACGTAACTCTCTTTGTGTCTGTTCATCTTCTCTTTGAATCTGGACGTCACTTTCTTTGTGCCTTTGTTTCAACACGTTATACTTCGAGTTTTTGGACGTGTAATATGTCATTTTCATAGTTCAGAATCTCATCTTTCTGGTCGTTTTGAAAACACATCAATCGGAGCTTTGTAGAGGAAGTTATAAACGTTTCTACCAAACGTGTTTTCAGCACTCACCAGAATTGTCCCAACTTGATTAGTGTCCTATCTTTTGGTCAAATTTTTTTTTTTTAAAAAAAAAAAAAAAGGGTTGTGCTGATTTGTGTTTGATATCCAAATTTCTATTCTACAAATTGTTGATCTTAAAAGCTCTTGATTCATTATTGCATTCCTCATCTTTTCCAAGTGTCAAATTGTTCTTAAAAGTTGCTGATCCACTTCCACCTTTCTCATTGTTGCATTTCTATTTTTTTTTCTTGATCTACTATCACATTTCTCATTGTCTCCAAGTGTTGAATTCACTATACAAGTGTTGGAATTGCCTTTGATTGAGTTGACCAGTTCTCTAAAGATCCAATAGAGAAGACTAAGAGTGGAAAAAAGGCAAGAGTGTGAAAGATCATCATTGAGAAAAAGCCTATCAAGAGTGAAACACGAGGGAAGAGTGACATCTATTTTTGTGAGGATTTTTTTTACAGCTTTGCAAATGTCTAACAAGGAGGAACCATCAAGCGTTGGGGGTACACTAAACATGGATTTTGTTGTCAATGCTATGCAAAAATAGTTTGAGCGCTTCAATATGGTTTTTAGGGAAATAAGGGATAGGATGGATAGACAAGATGCAATGATTGCAAACTTGCAAAGGGGGGAACCTAATAGAAATCCTAATTTTAGACGACCTCTTGGGCATGGGTATGAAGAGTTTGAATCTGGACATGAAGCAAGAAGTGAGAATGAGGAAGATTATGAGTCTGAAATTGAGATGGGAAGAAATAGACGTAGAAGAGTAAGGCATGAGCGAGGTCATGGGAGAAATGCTACAAGACAAAGGAATAGGGAAGATGGGAACCTTGGTAACATTAAAATGAAGATACCTTCTTTCCAAGGTAGAAATGACCCTGAAGCTTATTTGGAGTGGGAAAAGAAGATAGAGATGATTTTTGAGTGCCATAATTATTCTGAAGCAAAAAAGGTGAAATTGGCAGTAATAGAGTTCACTGATTATGCAATCATTTGGTGGGATCAATTGGTTTTGAGTAGAAGAAGAAATGGTGAGAGGCCTGTAGCAACTTGGGGAGAAATAAAGACTCTCATAAGGAGGCAATTTATTCCTAACCATTACTTTAGAGACCTCTATCAAAAATTGCAGACCCTTATGCAAGGCTCTAAGAGTGTGGAGGAGTATTATAAAGAAATAGAGGTGGCTATGATAAGGGCTAATGTGACAGAAGATAGGGAGGCTACAATGGCTCGTTTCTTGAATGGATTAAATAGAGAGATAGCTAATATAGTGGAGTTGCAGCATTATGTGGAGTTGGAAGACATGTTGCATGTGGCAATAAAAGTAGAAAGGCAACTCAAGCGCAAGGGAGCCTCAAAATTCAATTCTGGTTCTAGTAGTTCCTTTGTGAAACAAAACTGGAAGAAAGAAGACAAGACTGATTCCAAGGGGGTTTCCAAAGGCAAGGATGAAGCTTCAACTAAAGGCAAAGGTAAAGCTGATTCCCAAACTTCTAGAAACAGGGATATTAAATGCTTCAAGTGTTTGGGTACAGGTCATATAGCCTCTCAATGCCCCAACAAGAGAGTCATGATTGTGAAAAATAATGAAGTGGTAACTGATGGTGAAAGTGATGAATCCATGCCTTCACTTGAAGATGCTAGTGATGATGGGGTTGAATATGCAGTAGAAGGAGAAGCACTTGTGGTTAGAAGAGCTTTGAATTCTCAAGTCAAGGAAGATGACATGGAGCAACAAAGGGAGAACATTTTTCATACTCGCTGCCTCATACACAATAAGGTTTGCAGCTTGATCATTGATGGGGGGAGTTGCACGAATGTTGCAAGTACTACATTGGTTGAGAAATTGAACTTGTCCATCATTAAACACTCCAGACCGTACAAGTTACAGTGGTTGAATGAATGTGGAGAGGTTAAAGTTATGCAGCAAGTCCTTGTTTCATTCTCAATTGGCAAGTATAGTGATGAGGTGTTATGTGATGTAGTTCCAATGCATGCCAGTCATATACTTTTGGGCAGACCATGGGAATTTGATAGAAGGGCTACTAAGGATGGGTATACAAATAGATACTCATTCATGATGAACAACAGACCCGTTACACTTGTACCATTGACTCCTAAGCAAGTTTATGAAGATCAAGTCAAGATGCCAAAAGAAAGAGAAAAAAAAAGAATGAATTGAAAAATGAGGGAGAGAATTCAAAAAGAAAAGAAAGTGGAAATGAGAGAAAAATTGAGAGCTCAAAAAAAGGAATTCCAAAGAAAAAAGAAAAAGAGGAGAGAAAAGTGAGTTTTTATGCAAAAAAGAGCAAAGTGAGGAGTGCCTTGCTTGCTAGACAGCATTTGCTTGTGCTTGTCTACAAAGAGACTTGTTTGAACACTAACACTCTTAACTTACCTCTTCCTAGTGTTGTTGAATCTTTGTTACAGGAATTTGAAGATGTATTCCCTAAAGATATTCCTCCTGGCTTACCACCCATTAGAGGAATCGAACATCAAATTGACTTCATTCCTAGAGCAACAATTCCCAACCGTCCAGCTTATAGAAGCAATCCTGAAGAAACCAAAGAACTTCAAAGGCAAGTTCAGGAGCTCATGGAAAAGGGGTATGTAAGAGAAAGTTTGAGTCCTTGTGCTGTTCCAGTTCTTCTTGTTCCTAAGAAAGATGGATCATGGAGAATGTGCATTGATTGTAGGGCTGTGAATAACATCACGGTAAAGTATCGCCATCCCATTCCTAGACTAGATGATATGCTAGATGAATTGCAAGGATCTAGTATTTTCTCTAAAATTGACTTGAAATCTGGATACCATCAAATTAGGATGAGGGAAGGGGATGAGTGGAAAACTGCATTCAAAACAAAACATGGGCTTTATGAGTGGTTAGTCATGCCATTTGGACTCACAAATGCACCAAGCACTTTCATGAGACTAATGAATCATGTATTGCGTGCATTCATTGGAAAATTTGTTGTGGTTTATTTTGATGATATCTTGATATACAGCAAAAATCTTAAAAAGCATATGAGTCATTTGCATTGTGTCCTTGATGTGTTGAGAAAGAAAAAATTGTATGCTAACTCGAAAAAGTGTTGTTTTTGCATGGAAAAGATTGTTTTCCTTGGTTTTGTTGTAAGTACACAAGGGGTAGAAGTTGATGAAGAAAAGGTAAGGGCTATAAAAGACTGGCCAACACCTACAAACATCACTGAGGTGAGAAGCTTTCATGGCTTAGCTAGTTTTTATAGACGCTTTGTAAAGGATTTTAGCACAATTGCTGCGCCACTCACTGAGGTCATTAAGAAATCTGTTGGATTTAAATGGGAAAAGGCACAAGATCATGCATTTCATGTTCTTAAAGAAAAGTTGTGTTCTGCACCTGTGTTGGCATTACCTGACTTTCACAAAACTTTTGAGATTGAATGTGATGCCTCAGGAATTGGTATAGGAGCTGTTTTGATGCAGGAAGGAAGACCTATTGCTTATTTTAGCGAGAAGTTAAGTGGCGCTGCTTTGAATTATCCCACATATGACAAGGAACTCTATGCACTTAAGAGAGCATTAGAGACTTGGCAACACTACCTTTGGCCTAAGCAATTTGTCGTTCACACTGATCACCAATCTTTGAAGCACATAAAGGGTCAAGGAAAGTTGAACAAGAGACATGCACGATGGATGGAATTCATTGAACCATTTCCCTATGTCATCAAATACAAGCAAGGAAAGGAGAATGTTGTTGCAGATGCATTGTCTAGAAGGTATGTTCTTCTTACTTCTCTAGATGCAAGATTGCTTGGATTTGAACATATCAAAGAGTTGTATGCAAATGATGTTGATTTTGCTAATGTGTTTCTTGCTTGTGAGAAAAATGCAATTGGTAAGTTTTATAGAGTTGAGGGATACTTGTTTAAAGAAAATAAGCTTTGTGTGCCTCAATGTTCTATACGAGAATTGCTTGTTAGGGAAGCTCATGGGGGAGGTCTAATGGGACATTTTGGTGAAAAAAAGACCTTAGATGTGTTGCATGAACATTTCTTTTGGCCAAAAATGAAACGAGACGTAAAAAGGATTTGTGATAAATGCATAACATGTAGGAAGGCAAAATCCAAAGTCTTACCACATGGTTTGTATAAACCTTTGCTTGTACCAAATGAACCTTGGGTAGACATTTCTATGGACTTTGTTTTGGGGCTACCTAGGTCAAGGAGGGGAATGGATTCCATTTTCGTGGTTGTTGATAGGTTTTCTAAGATGGCACATTTCATTCCATGCCATAAAACTGATGATGCCACTCATGTTGCTGATTTGTTCTTTAAAGAAATTGTGAGACTTCACGGAGTTCCCAAAAGCATTGTGTCGGATAGGGATACAAAGTTTCTTAGTTACTTTTGGAAAGTTTTGTGGGGAAAGATAGGTACTAAATTGTTGTTTTCTACTGCTTATCATCCACAAACTGATGGGCAAACTGAAGTTGTTAATAGAACTTTAACTCAATTGCTCAGAATCGTTATTCAAAAGAATTTGAAAAATTGGGAAGATTGCTTGCCATTCATTGAATTTGCATATAATAGGAGTGTTCATTCGTCTACAGAATATTCTCCTTTTGAAATAGTGTATGGTTTCAATCCACTAACTCCTTTGGATTTGTTACCATTGCCTGTTAATGAGAAAGCAAGTCTTGATGGAAAAAAGAAAGCTGAAATGGTGAGGCAAATGCATGAACGTGTCAAGCAGCAAATTGAGAAGAAAAATGAGCAATATGCATCCAAGGCCAACAAAGGAAGAAGGCGTGTTATTTTTGAACCTGGAGATTGGGTGTGGGTGCATATGCGCAAAGAAAGGTTTCCAGCTCAACGGAAGTCTAAATTGGCTCCTAGAGGAGATGGTTCATTCCAAGTTCTTGAGAGGATCAATGACAATGCCTACAAGATAGATTTACCTGGTGAGTATAATATCAGTGCTACCTTTAATGTTTCTGATCTATCTCCATTTGATGCAGGTGAAGATTCGAGGACGAATCCTTTTGAGGAGAGAGGGAATGATGAGAATCATCACGAAGAACAAGCTGACTCAAATCATTCAAGTGACCCATTGCATGTTCCAATAGGGCCAATTACAAGGGCAAGAGCTAAAAGACTTAAAGAAGCTTTGAATGGGCTGGTTCTAGATATGTGGGCCAATCAAAATTATCAAGATTCTGACCTAAAAAGCAAGCAAGACGTCATCAACATTATATGGGCTGAAGAGGGAGCTGTTGAGAGTCTTTTGAGCCAGAATACTATTAAATGAAGAGCTTGGGCCATAATGGACACTTGGGCTGACTCATTGCGGCTTGTACTTTATTATTTTGGGCTGCACATGTTGTTTTAAATCTTAGCCACATGGGTGCACGAAAATTTAATCTTGAAAACCCAATCTGACTTTTCATATTTTCAAGCATCTTTAATACTTTGAGTTTCTAGGCTAATTAAGTTAGAGATTTAATATTTTGTGGGAAATCAGATTTGAATATTTCCTAGGCTAGTAATTATGGTCTTTTGTATTTTCCTAAGTGTTTACTCTCTCTATAAATTGAACTCTCCCAACAATTGAAAATCAATCAATGAATGAGTGATTTATTTTTCTGGAATTCCAGATTTGAGAGGTGCTCTTCTCTTGGGTTCTTTTATGAACTAACCGACTTATCAAGGCTTGATCAACCTTGTGGCGTCTTCAACATTTGGGGTCCTTGTTCTTTCGTGTCCAAGGGTTTCATGTGGATCATCCAAATCTGTGTTTAGCGTTCTTGGGGTGCGTATATCTTGCATTGGTTGTGGGTTCATAGGATCAAATCCTTTTGGGTTCGCACCATTTATGGCATCCTGCTTCATAGTAGGCCAGTAGAATCCTTGGCGAAGTGCCTTCTGAGCCAGTAACATCCCTCTAGCATGATTTCCACAATGGTCTGCATGGATCTCTTCTAGGACAGCCTGATAACCAGGGCCGTCTATACACCTCAACCGTGGGGCCATAAATCCCCTTTTATAAAGTATGTCGTTATAGATGCAATATCTAGCTGCTCGAGCTCGTAAGCGATGTGCCTTCAATTTATCTGTCGACAGCCTTCTATCATGTAAATAGTCGAGGAGTGGGCACGTCCAGGAATTCGGGGCTACTGCAATTGCTATTATCTCACCTCGTTGTTCTGTGCTTGGTGTCGGCAGAAAATCTACTGGTACGGTTCCCAGGAAGTCCGTATCTCTAGTTGTTGCCAAACGTGCTAGGGTATCTGTGTGGGAGTTTTGAGCTTGTGGAATTTGATTCACCTCATACTTTTTAAACATACGTAGTAGCTCCCGTACCTTCTGTAGGTAGGTGGCCATCTTCGAGCCCCTAACTTGGTACTCGCCTCCTATCTGGCGAAAAACGACCTGGGAATCACTAAAGATCATCAGATGTTCTGCCCGCATCTCCTTCGCCAAACGCAATCCTACCAACAGTGCCTCTACTCTGCCTCATTGTTAGTGGCTTGAAAACTAAATCTCAATGCACAAAGGATTTTATGCCCCTCGGGGCTAATCAACAATACTCCTACTCCGGTTCCTATAACTTTTCTTTCGTCTGGAACAAGTCCTTCACCCCAAGGCTGAGGGATACCCCCGGGTGGCGCGACCTCCACCCGTCTTTGGGCAGCTTGGACTTGCGTTTGGGCCAACCCCTTAACTACATTAGTGAGCTGCATGACTGTATTCTCTAACGCTTCTTGACGTTGATGCCAAGCCTAAATTGCCTCTATAATGGGGATAGGGGCCACATGTTGGTAAAGAACCCACAGGGGGATGCCAATAGGGCTCCAACCAATGGGGGAATAGAAGCAGTTGTAGTAGTTACGACTAGGCCCTTGACTGGTGGAACTTCTGGCGGTTGGTTAACATGGTCTTCAGGTTGATTAGCCACCACTTCAGAACTCCTCATATTTCTTCCTCTTGCTATTGATATCGATCAGAGAGAATCCCCTTATTCTAGCTCCAAAATGTCGACGTTGGGAACCAGTCAACCGTGATTCGTTTGCTCGCACAGAGAAAGTAAACATGATTCCAATGAAAAAGAAAAGGAGAGGAAGTACTCAAAGAAGTTTTTACGTAGTTCGGCCTGAACGGTGCCTAGTCCATGACTATCCCTTTGGTTATTTCGGTAGAGTAACAATATATTATTACCCTTCTCCATAAAATGGTTTTTGACCCCTATTTATAGCATGAGGTGTTTACAATTTGAATAAAATCCAAAATGGAAGGATAATATCATGAAGATAATATTTCCTTATTGGCTTCACATAATCAGGAACGAATTTCGCATTAACAGGGATCTGATTTGCCTTAGATTAGGAAGGTTGACTTTTTCTCTAACCATTACCAATAAATTTGCCACCTCTTCGTGGCGTGAGCTTAGTAGCTTGACGGTGTGTCTCGTAGCTTAGGACATTCCAAGACCTAAACACAGTCGAAGTAACCTACGACCTCATGTCCTAACCTCGGACTTATTGGGCTTCAAAGCTTTGGGCCGATCCACTGGACCATTTCTAGCCCATGTAGTGTGGTCTAGAAAATACCCATAAAAGAAAAGTATTTCAAAATTTTCATCAAACTGTTTGTTAAATTTTTTGAATTGCACTAAATGACACAAACGTCATTTTTTTCTTATCTGTAAAGATCAAAATATGGTTATTTTGAGAAAGGAAGAGATAAGTATATCTGAAAAAATTAAGATAAAAAGTCACGTAATTTTTTTTTCAAGAGTCATTAAATAAATTTAATAAATATACTAAAAATGACAAATATCTAGAATACTTCTTATATATAATTTTTTTTATCTTGATTAATATATACTATTTTTAAGAGTGAGTGAAGGATGGAATATATATATATGGAAAGTAAATGAGATAGGGAATTATGAGAAGTGGTGAGGGGGAGAATAACACCAGCTTCGCTAAGGCAAAGTGACTCCACTTGCCCAGTTGGTCATTTCAGTATTATTCTTACCTTCAAATGGAAGCAACCAACCCTTAATTGTATGGAAGTCAAAAGTATAGATTATGTCGTTTTGTTCACGCAAATCTACTACACCCGCTGGTCGTGCATACAAAAAACAATGCATTAAAGTTACACGGCCCACGCAGGTCTGAGCTTGTGACCCTTCGCGTTATTAGCTCAACGCTCCAACCAACAATTTTAATGAGCTAGCTGTTTATTCAGATTAAAATATTTAAATTATTATCTCACTTCCAAAAAAAAAAAAAAGGAAACGAATAAACTTTATTTAAAAAAAAATAAAAATAGAAATTTGTAAATAAAAAATAAAAAATTCTTTTTATAAATATACTTTTTAGTATAAAAATAATTATTTAATTTAAAAATAAACATAAATTTGATAATATATTTAAATAAATTTTAGAACTAAATTCTAAAAAAATTTAAATTAGAAACGATTTTTTTATTTTTATTCATGAATAAAAATAAGTTTTTAAATCAAAAATTCATTGATGGCCCATACATTAATGCGCGAGTTTTGCGTGTGTAATTAAAAATCTGGTTTCTTTGACTATTAAATACGACTTCAACTGTAAGCGTGACGCTCTCCCCCCGGTTTTTATTATATTTTTATTTGGTAATTATTAAAAATTAAAAAAGGTTTTACAAATATGTATATATATATATATGGTGAGAAAATAGTTTTTAATAGATTTTATTTTAATTTTGTAACCCTTCACCTCTTACATTTATAGCAAATTTGTTGGCGACAAATTTTATTAATTTTTTTAAAGGTAGAAAAATTTAAAAAATTAGAAATTTTGGTTTTATAAACTCTTTTGTTCTATATCTAATATATATTAAATTATTAGAGTTTACTTGAATTTTATTATTTTAATATAATAGATTTTGTGATATGATCTTGAATACATTTTATTTAAATTTTGTAACACTCGTTGTCCTCGTTTACAACTACTTAGATAACATTTGTTAAAATAAGTAAAATAAAATTGTATCAAGATAAGAATAAAATGCTTTCCGGAGTAAGATATGGAATGATCAAGATAAAACTAAAAAGTATTTCAAGATTTTTATCACACTATTTGTTAAATTTTTTAGAATACACATGAGGACATATACGTTATTTTTTCTTATTTATAATATTCAAGATATATTTATCTAGAGGGGGAGAGATAAGCACATTTAAAAAATGTTATATAAGAAGTTACATGACTTATTTTCTAAAAATCACTAGATAAGTTTAATAAAAACATTAGAAATGACAAAAGTAGAAATGTTTTTTGTAACACTTCACCTTCTCAAGGTGTGTCATTATGTTGGGATTTTTTTTTCTTTCATCACAAATGATTTCTTCCATATAAAAATTTCCATAAATACATCACAATTTCTTCAATACGAGAACCATCTCTTAATGCCACGAGCATCGTATTTTAAAATTCCTAACATATACACCTTTAACATTCCCAATGATAAACTAAGGAATGATAACTAATCATTTGCAGAAGCAAAATTGAAATCTAACCGGATATTGTAATTTCAAGGAAGTAAATCTATACAAAATTGTTCAATAACCACAATATTACAACATTCGTCAAACATATAAAATAACTGAAACAACTTGTCTTGGCCCCGCGTAGAACCTATCACATGACTGCTAACACGATCAGACTTCAACAACCGCTCTAACTCTTTACATGCTCATCTCGCTTGAAACGTTGAATATTCCAGAGACAAAAGTCCAATATTAGAAAATGAATTTTCTAAGTGAGGGTTAAATAATTTCATGAATGAATGATGTATAAACATGAATAAATAGACACCCTACTGTAGCTTTTACTTGCATTCTAGACTCGACACGAAACCCTAGGCAATCACCCCGATAATCACCCTTGGAGAAATCCATCCCTGGCATGGGAGACTTCTGCGGTATCTGGCAATACTCATTGGAAAAATGCAACTACACTACTAGGGTAACATCCCATCCCATCACAAGTATTGATATGCCAACAATATCATGCTAAATGAAATATTCTCAAGCCCTCAAGTTTCTCAAGTTTGCACTTCAACCCCACAATTTTAAAAATTTACACTTTAGCCCCTAAATTTTTAAAAAAATTCACTTACGCCCCCAAAAAAATTACACTTAAGCCCTCAAGAAATTCTTGGATATTACACTTTTTATATCTTATTTTTTTCATTTTATATCTTAATTAACAAACACTAGCTTAATTGGTAGTTGTAATGGCATTTAAATGTTTTAAATCAAATTAATGGTTTTCTGAAGGTAGAGAAAGAATTCAATAGTGGGATGGGACATATAACAAAAAAAAAAAAAATTAAAATATTAAAATTTATTTGAATTTTGTTATCTGAATTTATTACATTTTGTTTAATAAATTTCATTTCCATTTGATAACCATCCAATATTAAAATATGAAAATTTTAAACTATTAAATCTCTATTTGTTCTATATCTAATACTAAAATTTTATATATATTGTACTATGTTTGAATTATGTTATTTAAATTTATAACTCTTCAGTCAGTCCCTTAGCCCAATGTCTCCAATCACTGATGGCAATTACAATTGTATTTAATATTTTGTAAAGCCAAAATTTTAATATTTTTTTTTAAACACAAAAAAAATTAATAAAACTACACATAACAAAAAATTCATGCATAATAGAGTTAGGATAAAAGAACTTTATATTTAGTTTTTATTTTTTAAATGTGGTCAAATTGTATTATTTTTTAAATGTGGACAAATTGTTAAATGAACATATGATACAAAATTAAAGTAACACCTTGACACAAGAATTCAGGTGGAGTTATAAATTTGTAAAGTTTGGTTGTGTTGGGTAGAAAATGTTCCGAGATGGGGTGAATTATTGGACTTTTAAAATTTTAGGGTGCGTTCTCTTTACTTTTCAATTTTTAGTTTTGAGTTTTAAATTCATTTTCAGTTTTCTGTTTTGGTACTTTCGTTTTAGAAAATTGAAAACGTATTCTTTTTGTCATTTTGAAAAACTATTTTTCAAAATAGAAAATTAGAAAACGCATTCTCTTTGAAATTTTGAAAATATTATTTTAATAATATTTTATTTAATAAATTTAATTATTAAGTAAATTAGAAATATTTAATGTTAATATATTATTAAAAAATATATACATTTTAAAGTTAATGAATTTTATAATATTTTTTCCATTACAATAATAAAATATGAATAAATAAATAAATAAATGTGTTTTGAGTTTTGAGTTTGTTTTGGATGAAAACACTCAAAACAACTTTTTGTTATTTTGAGTTTTCTTTACAATTTTTTTTTTGTTTTCAAAAATGCATTTTTAAAAACAGTAAAGAGAACGCGTTTTCATTATTTTAAAAAATTAAAAACTAAAAATGACTTGAAAACAGTAAAGAGAACACAATCTTAATTTTTTTAATAAAAAAAATTTTAGTGATAGATGTTTTGAGAAATGTAACTACTAAGAAATTTATATTTTGATTTATGAAGAAAATAATTTTAAAAAATATATTTTCAATAAATTTGATTTATTGAAGATTTTCAAAACATTTTATATAAATCTTTTTAAATTGAAAAACTTCATGCTCATATATATTTATATCTTCCAAATTAGCCAAAATATGTTTTGTATAGGTCAAGTATGATTGATCAAAATGTTTTGTAGTTTAGGAAAATATTTTTCTTAAATTGGAGAACTTTAGATTTTCATACATATATATTTTTCAGAACAACCAAGTATGGCTTTCTTTTAAATCAAGTATAATGAAAAACTCTCAAGAAAATGTTTGTTAAAACTTTGGCCAAGTATAAAAGCCATTTGCTCAAACAAGTATGTGTATTTTGTTTTAAAAAAGCTTTTGAAGACAAAGTATTAAAAATTCTACTAAAACTTTTAAACTTGTTTTCAATCTAAAAATAGCCTTTCATCAATCGAGTATTGGTCAATTTATTTTCATGACTAATCAAGTATTGATATATTTCAATTGAGTATTATAAAAACTTACTCAGTATGTTCTTAAATCTTTAATTGAGTATGGTACTTTGTATAATCGAGCATGGACTTTTTTTTCACTCGAGCATGCTTTGAGATTAATTGAGTATCTCTATAGTTATAAAATTAGAGCATATTTTTAATCGAGTAATGCTCAATGTGTAATATCCTGAAAATTGAAAAATAAATAATGATTATTAATTTGGTGTTTGAAGTTATTACGAAATATTTGAAGAATTAAGGAAAAATAATAATTTAAGTTGTTTGGGAAAATAAGAAATTAAGAGTAATTAATTAGATTAATTGGGACTGACTAATCATTATTAATTATCGTGTTTGTGGTGATTATTGTATGTTTGTGGGTTAAAAAAAAATATTAATTTATTTGGGTATATGGAGATTTAAGAAAATGTTTATTGATGTTATTTTGAGAAATTAATTATTTAATTAGGAGTATTTATGAAAATAGAGAAATAAATTAATTTAGTGAATTTTCTGAAAAGTATGGGGTGAAAGTGTAATAAGAGGAAATGAAAGTTCGGGCGTATGTGCAATTAATGGAAGTTGTGGGTGCTGAAACGTGATTTATGAAAGTGGCCGCAAATAACTTTAAATTTAATGGGAGCGGTTATATGTATGGGGGAGCAGCTGGATCAGGCGGTTGCGTGCGCGTGTGCGAGGGAGGAGGTCGCGGGTTCGAGGCTTGGAGGCGCGTGCATAGTTGGAGGAAATGCTGATTTTTAATCAGTAAGCCCAGCCCCAAAATGACGCCATTTTGGGGCAAGGCAGTTGGCAGCCAGCCGCGGCCATGTGGCGCGCGCTGGTGCGTCCGCGCTGCAGCTCTCCCATGCCTCTGTTTTGCACGAATTTTTAGGCCAATTTGGCCATGTATTTGGCTGATTTTTCTTGTGTATTTGGTCGTGTAATTGACTGCTATTTAAGCTTTAAATTGAAGTTAAATTAGAGGGATCAGAGAGCGAAACAGAGAGCATTTGGGAGAGAAAACAGACACGAGGCAGCGAGGAAAAGGGAAAAAATAGAAGAGAAATTTAGGAAAAATAATTTTTCTCCATGCAAATGAAGATCTGAAGAGCGAGGTAGGTTAATCAGCTTGTATTAAACATTTTCTACAGATTAAATCATATTTTTAGGCTGTGTTTTGATTTATTTTAGTGTTAATACTACTATGTAGTGTGTGGGCATTTAAAGCCAAAAATTGCAAAATAAGGCAAGTTCTCTTTATTTTTTAATTTTTGAGTGACCTCGTATACCCGTAATAGCTTTGATTTTAGAATGATTTAATCAGATTATTGGGGATTCGCGTATAAGCTTTGTATTAGTGTTTAGTATAATTAGTAAAAATTGTTAATTTGCACAGCGGCTGAGCAAGGATGTGGGAATCTGCTAATAAAAGGCAAGCTCCTAACCCTCTCCTCATGATCTTTAATTCCCATTAGAGACCTTGTGATTTCCCGTATTTTATCCTCTCATTTACTCTAACTTGGAGCATAGAATTAATTATTGAATTATTATTAATTTGTTTTAATTTAAATTAAATTCGGGCTTCTAGAATTTAATTGTTGAAAGCCTACGGGGGTTTGTACCGCCTCCATTCCTTTCGGAATGATGTTGAACCCAGCTTGGGGACTAGGTTCCTAGACGTGCGGGTTTATTTACAATTTTTCTCGGATTTACTTATGGTTCGGTTAGAGCTATCGAGCAGTAGGGCAGGCGTTGGTTGTTGGTGATGTTGGGGTAGACTATTGTATGGCCCTGATGTGGACCGTCGGGTGGACACTCCTAGTCACTGGCCGTTGACCAGTGTCGGGCACTACTAACTAGCTCTGCCAATCTGTGATTTATTGTATGATTTGATATGTTGTATTATCGTTCATGGTTTGATATGCACATGGGTACGGGTTGCATGTTGGGATATTCATTTATCGAGTATGCTTGGACACGGACATTCTAGTATGGTTAGGTTGCATTTGGCACGGGCATATGTATCGCGTGTGGTTTACTATGTGGGCGGAGCATGGCCTGATGCCTGGATGTATGGGCGCTGGTGTATTACGTTGATGCTCATTACGCCATTGCATTTCTATGTGCATTACATGGCTACTGGTAGTTATTAGTTCTCGGACAGGAAGACCGTTCCGAGGGAGCCTATGGCTCGGGTGTCAGGGGTACCGACACAGACACACGGGTGGTGAGAGCACCGACCCGGGATGGCGCGCATAGGTTGCTGGAGATATTTGTTGCCTTTCAGAGCAGCAACAGGTTGGTATGTGTAACACCTGGTGTAACCGGTGTTAAGAGAACAGGAAAGGAAGTAAGTAAACTTCCAAAAATGCCCTTGAGGAAGTGATGATCCTTGAGATTGAGAATGCCCATGAGAAGGGTATTTTGGTAAATTGGATAGAAAAATCCAATAAAAAGGGTATTTTGGAAAATTGGAAATAATTCCTATGTGGAATTAGGTGAGTAAGTGAATTAAATCCCAAATTTGTGTTTATGTGGAGATATGGGATTAATAATTCATGAAATGAGAATTTTGGTGATTTGGAGTGATTCCATAAAGGAAATTAATTATGGAAAATAGGGAAAATGGTGGATATTAAATTATTTGAGGAGAATAATTATATTTTCCCTAAGTTGTGAATTAATGTGGTAATGCCACTTGGAGAGATGAGATTAAACTTGGAAGCCAAGGTTGGTGTCATGTTGTGACACTTGGCATTTTGTGGTTCAAGTATAAATGAGAGATTTAATTAAATGCAAAAAGAAAGGATAATTGGTCTTTCAAGCATTTAATGAGAGACATTATGGTGTTGGATTAAAGAAAATCCAAATGAAATAGGAAAATAGTCACCATTAATGTTTGAAATTATGGTGAATTAAATAAATGGAATGGAAAATGGGAAAATGGTCACCCATTAATGCTTGGAAAATGGTGGGATTTAATTAAATGGAAAATGAGGGATTTATGTCTTTCAAGTGGTCTCTCATGTGATGGTGGAAATTAGTCCCATTAAATTTAAATGGGAAAGAAAGGATATTTCAAAGGATGAGATTAATTCTTGAAATGGGAAAGTGATCCAAGGGTTGCCACTAAATCTTGGAAGTTGGCATGGATTGCCAAATGGGTGGAAAGATTTTTAAAGAGAAATGATTGGAAGGTGGAGATTTAATCTCCAAATTAAATCAAAGGCTAGGATTAAAACATAGCAAAGCACATGGATTGTGCTTCCTTTGGATGGCTAAGATGTTGTCTTGTAAAGTGAGAAAAGATCCAATGGTGGATTTTAAGCAAGACTTAATGCCATGGATTGTGTTAGTTTGAAGGGTGAAGATTTATTCTCACCAAATAAATCTAATGGCTAGGATACATTCTTGAAATATGGGAAATCTAGTATAAAAAGGCAAGTGTGGGAGACTTGTCTCCCTTTTGGCCATTTGTAGAAATGAAGAAGGAAAAGGAAGGAAGAAGGAAGAAGTCTTCCATTGTTTAGAGAAAAAGAAAGAGAAGGAAAGAGAGAAGAAGAGAAAGAAATCAAGTAAGTGCATTCTTCTTTCTTTATTTAGTGATCTTTTATGCAAAGAGAGTGAATTTCCTTGTTTGAATGCCATCTTAGATGGGAAGAAGTGAAGATAGGAGCTCTCTTGAGAAGAGGAATTAAAGCTTCAAAGAGAAGAATGTTAAGGTAAGGGATGGCCCCATGTGGAGGAGGCCTTGCATTGCATTGTAAGTAGGTTGCATAAATTTTTATGTATCTCTTTGCATGCTTTATTTGTTCATGAGACCTATGGCCATGGGGGGTGGGAAAGAAATGGTAGGTTGATGCCTCAAACCATGTTGGGTTGTGAGGATGGAATGACCTAACCATACTTGCATGCATTTGCCATTACATAGACTTGTTATGCTTGTATTTACTTTGCATATGCACCCTTATTGAGCTTTTGAGCTCATGAGGTTTGTTGAACCTCTTTGTAGGTGTTGAAAGCCTCATGGGAAAGGTGAAAGTGGGAGAGAAATGGCTATGAATGGGGAAGGCTAAAGTTGTGTAGCCTATGTATTTTGGTTGAAATGTAAAATAAATTATGTTTCATTTTGGTTTCATGTGTATGAATCTCCATGAATGAGGTTAGATGTAGTATTTTCCACTTCATTGTGTAAGCTTTGTGGAAGAAGGAAATGGATATTTTCTTGTAAGCTTTTGTTGCAAATTAGTGGATGGTTGATGTATGTTATTGAAACATCAAGGGCATGGTTCAAGCCTTGATTTTGGAGAAATAGAGGCTAAAAATTGAAGGAAAATGAAGTTTATTTATTCATTTTAATTTCTGGAAATTTTGGGTTAGGAGGCCCAAGAAGAAGAAAAAAAGAAAAAGAAAAAAAAAAGAATAGGAGTGAAGGAGCAGCCAGCAGCTGGCTGCTGCAGCAGGCCGCAAGGCAGCCGCGCCCGCAGCCGCGCGCGCAAGCGGCCGCGCGCGGGCAGGCGTGCGGCATGCGCGACCAGCGGGGCCCCGTGCGGGCCAGCGGGCCCCGCCGGCCAATTTTTTTAAAAAAATTGGAAAAATTTGGGAATTTTGGGGCATTTCTTAATTGAATTTGGGCCCCAGAGGAATTTTCAAAATAAAGGGATTTTTCGGGCATTTTGGAGATTAATGCCGAAATTTGAAAAATTTGAAAATGATGAGTTTTCCTCCAAAATTGGTGATCGAACAATGGATTGGTTTAAATGGTGATTTTTGGAGCCCGGTAAAATTCTTGGTCGGAAAAGAATTGAATTCAAATGAGAAAATGATGATTGGGCGTCTTCGCGAGGTTTCTTTTTAACCAAACGCGGTGTGGATTGAAGCCTAATTTTGCTAGTAAATCCTGGGGATTCAGCGAAGGGAAGGACGAGCCTAGTTCCCACCTAGGGCGTTTCCTCTTGAAACATGGTCCGCCCTTCATCAAAGACCGGGCAGGTGGACAATTCGGGTAATTGTTCATGAGTAACACCCATAAGTGGGAGCGGGGCGTTACAGTATGGGACTTGGGTGCCGTGTGTCTTGTGTGGGCCCCAAGGACCGGTACGTGCTTTTATTATGCTATACTATTGTGTTGTAACATCTCATGGCTTGTGTGTACTTGGGGGTTGGTGTTCTGGGAGAAGTTTATTGATTCTATGCAGCCCTCAGTCTTTCTTTTCTTATACTTGTTGAGTCTTTCGACTCACTTTGTTTTTCCATCATTCCAAGTAGTGGTAGCGTGGGCCATAGCAATGGAATCATCTTTTAGTGGCAGAGTCGGTATGGTGTACAGGCAGTCCCTGTCAACTCTGATGTCTGAGTAGGAGTTACTCTATTATTTTTACTGTGCCAGATTTTTCCTCGAGTCTCGTGTATATCGGCACAAGAGTCTGTATTCATTTATTTATCTTATAACCGCTATGTTAGTGGGGTACCCGTAGTGCATGCATGTGTTTAGCTTCCTTTCCGCTGTTCTTATTTTTGTGTATGCATGTCAGGGTAGTTTTTATCTTGTGTTCCATTCTTTCTCCTTCCGTAGGCGTTCCCGTTCGGATAGTCCGGGTGGTTGGGATATCCGGGCAAGGGTGCTTACACAATGTGTCATTTAAAACAATCGACTATATGCTTTAACAAAATCTCTTTTCAATCAACTATTAGGGTGCGTTTGATTGCAAGGGTGGAATTTGAGTGGAAAGAAAATGAATTCCAGGGAATTGAATTGCAGGGAAAATGAATTCCTGGAAATTGAAAGTTTAAGCTGTTTGATTGGTATAGTTTTTTACCTAGAAAATGATGTTATTTTCCATCTTTTAGTGTTTGATTGGTAATATTTTTCATAGAATTTGATTATTTTCCTGATATTTCGTGTTTGATAGGCATTATTTTTCATGAAAAATGACACATTTTTCATGGAATTCAATGATGACAATGATGAAAATGTATTAAAAAATATTAAATCTTGTAAAAAAAATTAAAATAATAATGTATTTTAAATTAATTAAATTATTTTCTCAAAAAATGAAACTACAAAATTAATTTTTTTTTTGTTTTCAAAAGAAATAATTTATATATAATTTTTGGCATATTCACTTTTTAAATATTTATATTTATTAATTATTAAATTTTTGACATATTCATTTTTTATATATTTATATTTATTAGTTATTAAATTTTTGACATATTCACTTTTTATACATATATTTATTAAATAACCCCCCCAGCTTGCCCTTGTCTCTCTTCCCAGCGGCCGCACACCTGCACTTTTCAATTGCCAGGAAAATTCTATCTCCTCCTTCCCAAGGAATTTGATTTCCATGATTTGAAGGAAAATGCCCTCACGTGACCATTGCAAGGAAAATGATTTCCCTGGAAAAGAATGGCTGTCAAACAATGCACAAGTTGGAAATTGGGTGGAAAATTTGCCATTTTCATGGAAAAAAATGGCTATCAAACATGCCCTTAAAGTTTCATACTTGAGTATTTTATGTAAACTCTCTGTTTTTCTAAAATCAATCAAGGACTGTTTTTAACTGAATATCTTCTTGGTATCAAAATTCCAAACATCTTTTTAGTCAAGTATATCTTTATCTCAATCGACTAAAAGTATTTTTGTCAATCTAATATCTATATATGTTAGTCGAGTAAAGATTAGATTAAATATGGCTAAATCTCTATGCTTAAGTTTAATTGAGTATCAGTTATCTGTACTTGAGTATATGTTTTTGTTAATCGAGTAAATTTAGTCTGGTAGTCAAATACTTAATGCAAAATCTTTGTGGCTTATGAGTGAGTCGAGTAATGATTTGGTCATACTCGAGTGAGGTTTCTATATAATCAATTACTTAATATATCCAATCAAGTATGCTCTTATTTTAGTCGAATATATTTAGAAGTTAATCAAGTAATTGGCGTTGGATTTCAAATTTTATAGTCATTACTCAAAAAACAAAAAGAGGAAAGTTTTGACCATTAGAGCTTTAATTCCTTATTCTATGAGGTCTAACTAGGTTCTCTTGATAAATATTGTTGCTTATCATTATATTATGCATATGGTTTTTAACAAATTTGATCATTATTGGTTAAATCAAAGAAGTTGTGAGTGTGTGTAGGTTTCAATATCAAATCCCAAGTCTTAAGCTTCTATAAAAGGCTAAGAGTAGCAATAGATGAAGCTGTTGCTTAGAGTATAACCTAAGGCTGTTGCCATGGCTGATTAATGAATGGCTGCTGCTGATGTTCGATAAGACTAAAGCTTATGTTCGAGTAACATAGAGCTAACCTAAGCCCAGAAAGCCTAATTCTTTTTTAGGCTAATTCAAAAATGTTTGAGTGAGTGTTCTTCTAGATTATCCTCTTTACTCCAAGCAATCATCTTGTAAGATTTCATGTACATCTTTTTAAACTAGATTTTACTTGAGAGAGTTGAATGCTTAATTCATTCATTCTTGTAACTTTCTTTTGTTTAAGAGAATTTTTGATATCATTGTATCATTTTATATTTTTTCTCTTGAGAAATATTTTCACAAAATTTTGTGAAACTTCTAAAAGGTTATACTTGCACCTTGAAAGACAGTGTCTTGGTTGTGGCTAAGCCAAGTGGAAAAAAACGTAGCCTCATGTAAAGGTTACAGCTGTTGCTGTAAAAGTTAGGATTCCTACTTAACCCATGAAAAGTGAAGGTTATTACTTAGCCTATAAAAGTTGAGATTCCTACTTAATTCGTAAAAGTGAATGTTATAGTTGAACCTGTAAAAACTAATATCCTTAATGGATGTTCTCAAATATTTAGTGAGGAGCTAAGGTAGTGGACTAAATAGTTGGCCAAACCACTCTAAAATTGTTATGTCTGTGTTGCTTATCTTTTGTATTTCTGTTTTAACTGCATTTATCGTATCTGCTATAAAAATATTTTTCATGCATAGCATTTCTTTTGAACTGTCATTAAAATGTTTTTTGTGGTTGGAATGATCTTAAAAATTATACTTGTTTTCTTTTTCAAAACCATTTTATTAATTCATTGCTTAGGTTGTAGCCCTTTGCTATTTCATAAGAATTATATGTTCAAATCTATCTCTAATTTAGTTTTTCATATAATACATCTTTTATCCTACACTGTAAACTTATATGATTCTTCCATCATCAAACATTTTTGTTTTAGCTTTCATGACGTGCATAAAAAATCTTTTCAAATGTTAGTTTTTTAAATCTATTTGTATACTCTTATTTCCCAAATGCACAAGTTAGCCTCATGTATTTCAAATTATTTCTTCTTAATGCAATAAGCCTGTTAAATTTCTTTCACATATGCATATATCTTCATATCAATATTTTCATATACATCAAATGATTAAAGTATGTAATAATAATCTTTATAAAAAATATCTTATGTTACATATGAAAGATCACCCAAGAGGGGGGGGGGGGGAGAGTAAATTGGGTGTTTTGGACACTTTTAAGATAATTTGAAATATGATGTAGTAAAGTTATTTGATAACAACATTTTTATTAAACTAAAAACAGTTTCAGCAACGGATAATATAAATACAAGTATTTATGCGTTATAAAAGGAATGATTTGATATGCATGGAAATATTGATATGGGGATGTATGCAATTTTAAGAAAGAGATTCTAGAAGCTTTTTTGCATTAAGAAGAAACAATTTGAAAGATATGCAAAACTAAACATGTGTATTTGAGAAAAAAAGTGTGTACATTGATAGATTTGTACATTGATAGAAATGATTAATTATGATTTGGAAAAACATGTCAATACATAGTATAGAGTAAAAGAAATGTTTTATGAAAATTGAATGTGAGATTGTTTTAGTCATATAATTTTTATGTAAGGTTAACGAGGAGCATTTAAAAGAAAGAACTAGCAAAAACAATTATGAAGATGTACAAGGATAAAAATTTTAAGATGATTTCAACCAATAAAGCATTTTAATGACAATTAAAAAACAATACTATGAGATGTATTTATGTTTGAAAAATATTAGTGTAGCAAATAAGAGAAATGTTGTTAAAATAGAAATATAAAAAACAAGTAACATGAACACAACAAATTTAGAGTGCTTCAACTAATATGCCTAGTCCACTACCTTTGTTCCTCAGTATGGATTTGAAAATATCCATTAAGGATATTAGTTTTTGGGGCTCAACTATAACCCATACACATTTTTTTATAAACTCAACTAAAACCTCCACTTTTACAGGCTAAGTAGGAACCCTGACTTTTACAGGCTAAGCAATAACCTCCACTTTTATTCGGGTTAAGTAGGAACCCCAACTTTTTACAGACTTAATAGTAACCTTTTATATGAGACTTTTTCTTTCTAGGCTCACCCACAACCACTACCTTTTACAGGATAAGGCGTAATCTTTTACAAGTTCACAATACATGTGAAGGGATTTCTTAAGAGAAAAATATAAGATATTAAGATGATACAATGATATCAAAAATTCTCTCAAACAAAAGAGAGTTACAAGAATAAATGAAGCATTCAAATCTCTTAACTAAATTCTGGTTTATGAAGATTTATAATAAATCTTACCAGATAATTGCTTGGAGACTTGGAGTGAAGAAGGATAACCGTGAAGCACTATCACTCAAGCATTGACATTGGCTAGAAAGTATTTGGTTTGTTGTGCTTAGTTTGACTCTATGTTACTCAAACATCAGCAACCATTCTCTATATCTTTTAACCATGGCAATAACATCAGCTCTTTAAAGCACCTGGCCTTTTATAAAAACTTAAGACATTGGAGTCTAGTATTGAAACCTGCACACATTCACAACTTCTTTGATTTGACCACTAACAATCAAATTCGTTAGAAACTATATGCATATTATATGGTGTTCCTTTATGACAAAAAGAGAACAATCTGAGGCGAGGTGCGGGCTTCGGTGACGGGTCCGTCCGGGGGGCGGCTGGCACCTACAACCACTCCGACGGTCGAGTGAGTAGAAGAGTAAAATGAGATAGTGTATCAGTACATCAGAGATGAGAACATTGTTAGAACGAGAAGTGCTATGGCACACACCAAGAGGGGGGTGAATTGGATATTTTAAAAAATCTTGATAGAACTTGAAAACTTTTTGACCCAATTGAGGTTTTAGTGATTTAAAACATAGAACATATGAAATGACAAATGTAAAGCAAGAAGAATAAATGACACAAAGGATTTATAGTGGTTCGGCTTAAACCAAGCCTAATCCACTACCTTAACTCCCACTAAAGATTTTAAACCAATTCACTAAAACCTCCTACGTACACAAGTAGGCCCTCTAGCTACACAAGCTAGGAAATACAACCTCCTACTTAAACCAAGTAGGCCCTTTAGTTACACAAGCTAAGAAATACAAGAAGTGTACAATTGGAGAGAATCTAAGAAATGAAACTCTTAGTTACAATGTCTCTCAAAATTAAACAAGGCTTAAATGAATGTATCAACAATAATAGAACAAAGCCTTGGAAAGAAAAGTATAACAATGAAAGCACAGAACACTGTAAGCTTCGAATAAAATGATTTGTAATATTTAGATCATCTCGTTTCCATCCATTAGCCGACTCTTGATCTTGCTTGAGTTGTATTTATAGGCTTCCCAAAAGATTGAAGAGAAATGTAGCCGTTTGTGACCGTTGGAGTTTGAAAAACTAGCCGTTGGAAGCTTTCTACGAAAGATATAGTCGACAGAAGAAAATGCATAGTTGACTATTTTTGCAAGCAAAATAAGATATAGTCGACTATCTTCTAACACAAATTTCCCATAGTCGACAGATACAAAGACATAGTCGACAGATGTAAAAATATGAAGAGGATTTTGAATTTTATGAACAAAAATAGTCGACAAATGAAAAGCCATAGTTAACTATCCTTACATGATAGTCGACAGATGTAAAAATAGTCGACAAAAGCCTTAAATAGTCGACAGATCAAACCAGCATAGTCGACTATCCTTATGCATAGTGAACTATTTTTGGGCATAGTCAACAACAATAAACCACATAGTCAACTATCCATTTGAAAAGATTTAAAACTTAATAACTCCTCATTTTGATTCTTTTGAAAGCAAGTTGAGATTATCAAAAATATATTTATTTTGAATCTAAACACACTCAACCACACTTCAACATTTCTCCTATATAATTTTTCATAACTTTGCTTCAAGGAGATTTAAAGATTGATTTTCTCATACATATAATCCATATAGTAGAGATTGATTTTCATATAGTCATTATCAAAACTATTTTATTACCAAGAGTAAAATATCAAACATACCTTGGCTCTGAAGAGAGCTGGTTGATATAGAAGGAGGAGATGTCCTCCTGCATGCATGAGACGTGCACTTGCAGGTGATGGAACTGGGTATTCGACGCTGGTGGAGGTTCCCAGGTGGTAGCATGGTGGCAACGGGACCCTCATTAATGCGGATGGGATTCGCCATTAATAAGGGTAGGATCTGGGGCTGCCGTGCGGATATCCAGCAGGATTACCATGATGCTATGGCAGGTTTGACGCCATGCATAGGATGGATTCGGGGGGGGGGGGGGGGGGAGGGGGAGACCAGATTGGGCCTAAGGAGGGGGCCGAGATTAGGCCTGGACCGTCCACAACCCCCCCAGGTCGGAGGCTTGAGTAACGAGTATTCGAGCTAAAAAGGAAAACCTGAGTAATTTTTGTTGTGTGCGACAGTTTTGGAGAGTCATATTAGGTGGGACCGAGGCGGTCGGTTGAGCTGATTTTGTTTTTGCTGGGTTGATGACTGTGACTTGTACTTCGATTCTTGCCAAACGGGGATGATTCTGATGGCGGGATGCTCCCCTGAGGTGTTCACCGTGCGGGATTTTGGGATATGGGGCATCATACAAAAAAGGCGCGCCGTCGCAGGTCTATAAGATGGCTTCTAATTTCCTTGGGAAACTTGAATGCATAATGGGCGTGTGACAGGTGGTGTGCCCCAATGCTTTGTTAGACATCTGGTGGCGTTTTGTTTTCTTTTGGATGTGACGTGTGGAACAGTTTTAAAAGGTGCGCCTCCTCACTTATGCATTCCTCACCATCTCTTTCTCAAAGGCGTGTTATTCTCTTGAACTCTCTCACGTAGAGGCGATTCTTTGATTTTAATCAGGAAGATGCTGAAGGTTAGCCCTATTGGCCATAAAAGGGATGTTAGAGGAGACGCCAAAGGAGGCGTCACTCTCCCTATCATTGGTTTGACATCCTCCGTTGTTGGGCCCACTCTTGCGACTGCTCATGATGAAGAGTGACCTCCAATCAAGAAGAGTCAGAAGGGCATCGGGGGGGCTGAGTCATCGGCTGGGGTGCCATCTATAGGCACGTCCTTCGCCTCTAGGGACCGTTAGGCGGTGTATCGTCTAATCGAGGATTGTGTTCTGGGGGTTTTGACAGAGTACCAAGCGGTGGAGCTGGGATTCCGTTTGGAGGTTGCTGCCCTCAAGCTATTGCACCGAGAGGAGGTGAAGCATATCCAAGAGGCAATGGAGAGCGGGGCGAGGAACAGGGTGGCTAAGGAGATGGCCAACTTGGGTCAATGGCTGGAGGAGTCAGAGGTGTCGCGAGGTCATGAGCTGTCTTGTCCGCCATCGTGAGGATGCCCATGCCACGACATCCAGCACTAGAGTCCTACTAGCCTCCGCCATCGATTGAGTAGCTCCAAGCGTTGCCCATAGATGGCCGTCTTGTTCGCCATCGTGAGGATGCCAGGGTGGAGGTCATTCGTCTGCGAGCAATGCTCGGGGCTACTCAATCGATGGCGGAGCCTGGCAGGACTCTAGTATTGGATGTTGGGGACGAGTATCTAAAGGGTTACAAAGAAGCTCTTCTACACGTCTGGACCTTGTTCCCTAGCCTAGACTTGTAACCCTGTAGGCCATACATGAGGGTTGAGGGTGACCGTCTTGTGGACCCGACCGAAAGGGCCCGGGCCAAGGCTTTAAGGGAGATTCTCGAGGTGGGCCGCGCTAGAGAAGGCGCTGCGGACGATGCTGAGCCCCTGGCTGAGTTGGGCCAATTTATTGCTTTCTTTGATTGTAATCACGTAGGCTTCCAACATTTTCTCCGTTTTGTCAGGCCTCGTGGTATCGTTACTTTTGTTGTCTTTGACTTATCCTATTTCCTTTTTCTCAAAGCGTCTTCTTTGTTTTTTTTTTTTTGGCATGGAGTATCCCCCATTTTCCTTTTTTTTTGCTTGATTGCAGACGTGGTGGCTCTTGATTGGGTTAGTGTCCAATCCTAAAACTCGAGGTGCCAATGTTGGGTCTGGTGAAGAGGTTGGGGGATTAAGACTGCATACATGGCCCAGGCTTTAAGGTTATAGATGATGCGACTTTCCAGTGTCGAACATATTATAAAGACACAATGCTTCATCTTTTGGCATTTTGTTGAAGTTCGGGAGGGGTTAATTAGCCAGGGTAGGATCTGGTGCTTCATTTTTTAAGCTTAGATTATGGCGGTATTGATGGTGCAGTTTTTCGGAGCCTGACTGTATTAAATGTCTAGGAGACGGTGAGGGGCTTCCATTCGTCAGGCACGATTGAGTTTATAAAAGAGGAGATGGTTTCACTTCATGCTATCCTTGCTGGCTTGCGTCTTCGCTCTAGGAGGCTAAAGATACGTAGTTGGTGTTCTATAGTAGTTTGAGTGGGGCATTTTATCGGTGACCCTGCGGGTGGTGATTTTCTGAGTGGTATGGCAGGGGCAGAGAGGTCTGTGGTTCAATGTGTTGAGACGAGGGTAGTACTAGTATGGGTAAGATGTGTTGTGTCTAAAATAGGTGATGTGGCCTTCTCGGGGTTTGCCCCTAGTGGGAACATCGTGTGTTGTCGTCTGAGGGTTTGGGCCACTATCGTTGACATTATCTGGTTGGGGTTGGGGATCGTTTGCCTGCTCTAAGGTTGAAACTTGGAAATGCCAGGGTTGCCTAGGCCCCGTATTTTCATTAGGAGCAACGGTCGTGCTAGCAGAATCCAACCCCCTTGAAGGTAGGATGCCAGGAAGTACAAAAGGGGTCCAATCGTTCTTAGGCGATTCACGAGTGAAGCGATTGCCGCTTGACTGCGCTTTACCAGTTGGCTTGTATTTTGTTAGATTTCCAAGCACTTGTATCGTGCGATAGTTGTAGTGTGATAGGTAGGCGTATCGTAGAACTATTTATAAGTGCGAGGCTTGTAATCGGATGTAAATTGTTTGTAACAAGGATGTCAGTGTTTTCCGAGTACCTTGTTTTCTGTTGTGTCCTGATGTAAAACATTCTAGGATTGAACCAAGGGAAACTCAAGAGCCAACGTTGTCTGTTACAAGGTATGACTTTGAAATCGGACCTCGAGAAGGTCTGGCATGCCTGTTTGTTACAAGGCAAAATTTTGTATTCCATGTTTCGATGTTGAGGAAGTATGTGCCAGATCCTCAGCATGTGATCGATTTTCAGACTCTTGAAGTTAAAGAAGACGTATCTTATGAAGAGATGCCTACCAGTATTTTAGAGCATAAAGAGAAAACTTTGAGGAATCGATCAATTCCTTTTGTTAAAGTTCAATGGCAGCGTCACTCGGTAGAAGAGGCGACGTGGGAGCTAAAAGAAGAGATGAGACGTCTTTACCCCTCGTTGTTTGAGTAATCAGTTACGAATTTGGAGGACCAAATTCTTTTAAGGAGGGGAGAAATTGTAACGACCTATTAGAGGGTTTAGATTTTTATTTAGAAATTATTGAATTTCTTAATTAGTTTTGTTTGGAGAATTTTTGCCAATTAATTGTTAATGTGGCAATTTAGAGATTTAATTGAGAAAATAACATTTAATTATTTATTTTTGAAATTAAATGCAAGGACTTGAGGGTCATTTAAGAAGTTGTTATTAATTTAATTAATTAATAAAAGTTATTATGAGAATGGGAAGTCCATCCGAGAAAGGGTTTTGGATTTATGGAGTCTCCTAGTTGTATTAGGAGAATGAGATGCCCTAGGGTTGCTCTCTTTCTCTCTCTCTATATATATCTTCCCATAGCATTGAGTTTCTTCACGCCGTGGGATTAGAGATCGCATAGAAGAAGGAAATAAGCCAAGAGCTATTGCAGTAACAGTGAGTAGCATTCGAGTTCGATCAGAGAGTTTAAGGCAAGTATTCCATCATTGTAATCCATTCTTACGAGATTATAGTTCAGTGATACCCTCAGTTGATTCAAGATTCTTAGTGTAATTCGGATTAATACAGTCAGTATGTATGTATATATTTTTCATGCATATACAGTGAGTTCAAGCTTTGCATAGAAGGCTCTCGGGAGATTATTGAGTCAATTAAGAAGATCATAAGGCAAGTATCCTTCCCCTGTAACCCTTTCTTACAGGTCTTAATTTAGTTTGATATTAGATTTCCAGAATTGAATCAGTTCCAGTGCATGTATATATATATGTGCGTTACAGTGAGTTATTTCAGTTCAGTGCATGTTTATATATGTATTTACATGCGTATAGTGAGTACCATCCAGTTCATGCATATTCCTTGCAATGTTTACATTAGTTATGATCAGTAAATCATCCCTCAAGTTGTTTATATATCAATTGGGATTGTTCTCCCAAGATTTCTTTTGGAATGGTGTAGTGAAGATAAGTTTTGATTCAAGTTATGATCTCTGATATCGTAAGCTGTATATCTGATAAGATTCCAGTCATTCGAATAAGTCTTGTGTCATTCGAATGAGTTTCAAAGCATCCGAATAAGTTTCAGTGTTATCGTAAGCTTTTCCCTTATAATATTCCAGTCATTCGAATGAATTCTTGGTCATTCGAATGAGTCATGTGTTATCATATCATTCGTATGAATTTTTGAGATTTTTAGACTGTCATTCGAATGAGCCTTGTTGTCATTCGAATGAGCCCTTGAAGATGCGAGTAAGTTGTTGCCTTGTATAGCTTAGCATTCGAATGAGCCTTCTTGTCATTCGAATGATCTTCAAATTGATTCGAATAAGGTTACTGTTGCATTCGAATGAGTCGAGTTTTGCCAGTTCAAATGTTGGAAATTTTCAAAATTCATTCGAATGAATTTGAGAGTCATTCGAATGAGTCCCAGATCAGATCCGAATAGCCTTTGAATATCACCTATCATTCGAATGAGCCTTCTGTCATTCGAATGAGTCCCTGTCATTCGAATGAGTTTTCTGCCATTCGAATAAGCTTGTTGAAATCCTTTTCTTTCATTCAAATGGCTGCTTTTTCATTCAAATTGCTTCCTTAGACTTTCTCAATCATCCAAATAGTATCAAATGGCATCCAAATAGCTTCCAATAAATTCTTGATTCAAGTTTTAAATTTAATATGAATATTCAATTATTCAAATATTGAATTTTTATGCCAAGATATCATAAAATCCAATATGCCATGCCTATACTTAGAAATTTCAGAATATTTGAATCTCAATATTTCTAGTAAAAATCATATACCATGTTTAGCAGTTCATTATGACATGGTCAGCATTATTTTGTGAGATTATGTGCATACACATTGTATGAGCATTGAGCATGACTTATGTGGAGCACTACATATCATGTGCTAGCATTTATATGAGCATTGCATTATCCGCACCAGGCGGCTTGTCCGCGGGGATCCCACTAGTATTAGTACAATTATATCTCAGTTATGAGTTGCTCGCCTGATGTCGACCAGGGAGCTAGGGGCATATTGCCCAAAGTATGTGCTTACAGTTTTTATGTTTGCAGGACTCAGATCAGTCAGGTATGTGTTACAGTTATATGGGCCTATGGGCCAAAGCTGCATACCTGCATTTAGTTTACAGCTTATGTGCATTACATCTTATAAATGCCATCCAGTGATTATTATATCTCTCAGTACAAGTTCAGTAAGTATTTTTATCAGTATCGATATTCTTCGATTCAGCTTCAGTTATTCTTTCCAGTTTATTACTTGCTGAGCTTTGTAGCTCACCTTGTACTCTTCACTATTCCAGGTCCTAGTGGGGGAGTACCAGACGTGGGGCCTAGCAGCAGTGTCCAGTAGTGTGTGTACGTGGAGCCGCTCAAGACCAAAGATGTCTGGGAGTTGTTAGTTTATTAGTTAGTGCTTGATCAGTTTAGATTCATTTTATTTTCCAGTTTAGGGAATTTCCCATAGATGTAATTATGATTTCAATTTTTGTTGACTCAGAGTCTTATTACAGTTAATTGATATATACAGTATTGGTATCAGAATTCAGTTATCAGTTGGTTTATTTTATTATCCCCAGTAGCACATCTTCTCGGGCAGTTCTAGGAGAGGGGGTGTTACATGTGTGCCTGTTTGATACAAGGTGTGGCTCGATAGGGCCAAGGCGGGCTCGAGACGCCTAGAGCAATGACGGGGCTGTGCCTGAGGTCCATGAGAGGAAGACTGGCCATGTCGGTCTAGGTCCCAAGTACGGATTAAAGGATGATCGAGTCTAGCTTGAGGTCTTGTGCGCCTGTCTGATACAAGGTGTGGCTCGAGGTGCCTAGAGCAATGACAGGGTTGTGCTCGAGGTCCGCATGGGGCAGACTGACCATGTCGGTCTAGGTCCCGAGCAAGACTTAAATAAGGACTGAGTCTGGCTCGAGGTCTTGTGCACCTGTCTGATACAAGGTGTCGCTCGATAGGGCCGAGGCGGGCTTGAGGTGCCTAGAGCACTGACGGGGCTGTGCTCGAGGTCCGCGCGGGGCGGAATGGCCATGTCGATCTGGGTCCCAAGCACGACTTAAATGAGTATCGATTCTAGCTCAAGGTCTTGTGTGCTTGTCTAATACAAGGCGTGGTTCGATAGGGCCGAGGTGGGCTCGAGGCGCCTAGAGCAATGACGGGGTTGTGCCCGAGGTCTTGTACCTACTTTTGAATTTACTTCATAAAATGAGAAGTTTTTTGGCATACCTTATTTTTTTGGCCTACTTGGGTAGCGGTTTGCCAGAGCGTGTCTTTGTTTGGGATATGTAATATGTGGATTGAGGTTGTAGGTGACTTGTTCTTTAGTTCGATTGATTAGGCAGGGCCTGTTTGAGGTGGTTTTTGGCGTGATGGAAAAAACGGGACTATACTGTGGCTCGTTAGGGAATATCGCAAGGGGAGTCCGTGTTTCCATTTTTTGTAGAGCTATGATGAGTAGTAAGTGGAAACAACCATCTTTATTTAACCAGGAATATTGTAACAATTAGTTCCTAAGGGTATGGCTGCTTGGTTGAGGTACACCCTTGTTTCCCTATGCCGCAGGTTTCAGCTAGGTGGTGGTCTCTATTACTACCATTGGTCTTGGTACGCCGCTCGCACCATAGGTGATTTGTTCTAGGCAGGAGTCTAGCTCTTCGAGGTGGGGTTCTGCGTGTTGGTCGTTTGCTAATTGTTCTTATAATTTTGCCATGTGCACGGCGGGGTGTAGGTCTTGGCTATCTGTTCTTGCTGCCTGGTCATTGTTCCCGGGAGTGCCGCTTCTCCGACTATCCTTATTGAGTCCGGGGGTTCGAACCCTGAGACTATCATGGTAACATTGTCGAGCCTCTTTTTGGTTGGCGTGAATGGTTCCAACCTCGGTGTCTGTTACTATGAATTTGATGGCTAGGTGGGGTGTGGACATTACTGCGCCTAGCTTGTTGAGGGAAGGGTGGCCAAGTAACGCGTTATATGGTGTTTGACAGTCAACTACCAGATATCGGATGCAGATTGTCTTGACGAGGGGAGCTGTCTCGAACAAAGTTAGTTAGTCAATGTAACCCTTGACTCCTACCTGTTCTCCCGAAAAACCAATAGATTACCATAAAATGGTCTTAGTTCTCATTCGGGGATTCCCATCCTCTTTAGGGTTGACAGGTACATTAGGTCGGTCGAGTTTCCCTAATCCACGAGAACTTTCTTTACCCAAAAGTTGGTGGCGATGATCGAGATCACCACGGGATCGTCAAGGTATTTATCGATGCCTTCGAAGTCTTCTTCGGTAAAGGAGGATACAAGGTGGTGAGAGATTTTTCTTGGTTTTTTTTCGGCGTTACCTATTGACATTACCGCTCGGATATGTCGCTTTCTTCTTAAGTTGGACTCTCCTCCACCTGCGAAGCCCCCAGAGATGGTGTTGATAACCCTAGCTACCTTGTTTCCAAGAGGTGGTCCGGCGTTTTGTCTGTCGCCTGCTTGGTGTCATCTCTGAGGGCTGTGGCTCCTTTTCCTTCTTGTGTTTCCTTGGGGGAATTGCCTCCGGTCAGGCCGGTAGACATATTGGCGGAGATAACCTTCTCTAACCAGTCACTCTATCTAGTCTTTCGGGGTGGCGCACTCTTCGGTCGTGTGTCTGAACATGCGGTGGCAATCACACCGCTTGCTGGTGTCGGTGTTGCCACTAGGGGGTCATTGATCGTTGATATCCGAGAGAGGGATGACCCTGGTGTTGTAAACCTCTTGAAAAATTTGGTGCTACCTTGTTGTGAGGGATGTGTATGCATCGTAGTGCAAACGGGGTGGTTTGAGAGCCCGAGGTGGTTCCATTCGCCCTTTGTTGCAATCCCAGCCTTCTTAGCTTCGGTGGGGGTCCCTCTTGTGGCCGTGTTGATGCCGGGGAGAAGGTCCCGGTTGGGGGGCAGGTTGTAATTGTACCTGCGGTTTGGCCTCCACACGTCGAGCGGCTAAGGCTTCTTCCATGTTGATATATCCCGTCGACTGTGTCCTAAGGTCAGCCAGGGTGGTGGGGGACTTTCGGGCCAGAGAGTCGGCAAAGGGACTCCTCTCAATCCACCCGTAATGGCGTGTAGGGATACCGCAAGGTTGAGGTCTTTGATCTGGAGGGCCTCTTGAAAGAACTAGTTTATGAACGCCCGTAGCAACTCATGCTCACCCTGTTTCAGGTTGATAAGACTGGTCGAGGTCTTGCGATTGGCTCGACTAGTGGAGAAGTGAGTGAGGAAGTGAGTGGCTAGCTCGGAGAAGTCTAGGATGGAATTCGGCTCTAGGGATGAGAACCATATCATAGCCGATTTCCTCAATGTGCTGGGAAAGGTTCGACACATGATCGGGTCCTAGCTTCCGGTTATTAACATGGCGGCGTTGAAGGTGGTGAGGTGGTCCAGGGGGTGAGCGGTGCCATCATAGGGTTCTAAGGCGTAAGGAGGGCGGAAACCGTCAGGCAAGGGAACGGTCATGATGAACTCGAAGAAGGGATGTTTATGAGAGTATAGGGACGCGGAAGGTGAGGGAGTTGGGGTGTGAGTAGCCTGATGGTGTTGATGGTGACTGCCCTCGGCATCGTAGTCAGCCCGTTCGTTGGGTTGGTCAAGCTGCTGGTTTTGTGTTAATTCATCAACTCGATTGTTGAGCCGCTCGATTGTTTGGAGAAGGACCTCTATGACAATCGAATTTTGTGGAGGGTGACCGGGGTCGTTTGGCTCTTAGGCGGGGGTGCTTCTAGTTCATACCATTATGTGGCTGCGGGGAGATTGGTTTGAAAGGCTTTTTACAAGCTTATGGGGTAGGTAAGTTTTATCGGGCCCCACGGTGGGCGCCAGATGTTCCTTCTTGACCAAAGGAGGACCATCGGAGGTGGGGTGTGGGCTCCGGCGATAGGTCCGTACGGGGGATGATTGACACCTGCAAGCACTCCGACGGTCGAGTGAGTAGGAGAGTAAAATGAGGTAGTGTATCAGTAGGTTAGAGATAAGAACATACCTTGGCTTTGAAGAGAGCTGGCTGATATAGAAGGAGGAGATGTCCTCTTGCATGCATGAGACATGCGCTTGTAGGTGATGGGACTGGGTATCCGGGGCTGGTGGAGGTTCCCAGGTGGTAGTATGGTGGCGACGGGACCCTTATTAATGTGAATGAGATCCGCTATTAATGAGGGCAGGATCTGGGGTTGCCGTGCGGATATCTAGCATGATTATCATGATGCTGTGGCAGGTTTGGTGCCGGGCCAAGGATGGATCCCGGGGGGGGGGGGGGGGGGGAAGATCAGAGAGGGCCGAGATTGGGCCTAAGGAGAAGGCTGAGATTGGGCCTGAGGAGAGGGCCGAGATTGGGCCTGGACGGTCCATATGGATAAACATTAAGCACACCATGCATATTCATTTTTATCATTCTTATATAAGATAACATAGTTAGACTTCATAGAATTAAGAAATAAACCTCTAACGGTCGAACTGTTCTCCTTTTGCTTTTTGAGTAACGGCTATAAAATTTGAAATCAGAGACCAGTTACTCGACTAACTCCTTGAAATACTCAACTAATATATAAGCATACTTGATTTGATATCTTATGTAATCGATTATATAGATGCCTTACTCAATTTAAGACCAAGTCATTACTCGATTGACTCAGAAGCTACAAAAACTTTGTATTAAGTACTCAACTGTCAGGATAAACTTACTTGACTAAAAGAAGCATATACTCGAGTACAAGTAACTGATACTCGATTAAAATTAAGCATAGGGACTTAGCCAAAAACAATCCAATCTTCACCCGACTAACTAATATATACTCGATTAACAAAAATACTATAGTTGATTGAGAGAAAAATATACTCGACTAAGGAGATGATTGGAATTTTTGATAGCAAAAAGATATACTTGATTGATTTTTGAAATACAAAGACTTTACATAAAATACTCAAGTAAGAAACCTTAATAGTCGATTGAAAGAAGGTTTTGCTAGAGCATATAATTGACTGATTTGAAACACACACAAAACATTACTTAACTACAAATATGTTCAGATTTTAATATATATATAAAGATACTCAATTATAGAGATATCATATTTGATTGTAGCTTTAAGAAATAAGATTTTGTATAACACATACTCGAGTTAGAACTTTGCAATATTCGATTGAATCATTTCATTACTTGATTACCATGAAAATAATGCCGAGTAATACTTAAATAGTTTTGAAAAGGCTTTTATACTTGGCCGGTTTTTTGAAAAATATTTTCTCAAAAGTTTATCATCATGGTCAAGTTATAGATGAACATTTAAAGTCATTTTAGAAGTACATACAAGTATATGGGAATAAGGTTCTCTAATTTAAAAATTATTTATAGAAAAATATTTTGAAAATCATCAATAAACTAAATTTACTAAAAATATATTTTTTAATATTATTTTCTCCATAAATCAAAATACAAATTTCTCAACAACATACATATTCATGCATATACTATCCGCTACTACAAGAGTTTTTAGTTTAAGAAAAATGTTATGTTCAAATAACTTTATTGCATCATATTTCAAAATATTTTCATTATTTTATATAAAATAACAATAACACCAAATTTACCCCCTTGGGTGATCTTTTAGTAATTAATGTGAATATGTGAAGGCAAGGCAAGAGAGAAACAACCACACTGTAAGACATAGGAGTCTGTAGAGGTTCGACTATAAGAGCTGATGTCCTTTCTCTTTAAGGTATTTTTGAAAGTTTTCACTAAAAAATGATTTCTATATTTTGTTCAAAAGCTAATAATCTTGATTACAAATTTCCTTAACAATTATATGGGAATTAGAAAACCCCAAAGTAAATATCCCTAGCCTTTATATAAGAGTTAGGAAACCTCACTTACAACTCTTTGCAAACAAGAATTTTGCCTAGAAAATGTCCAAGAGGGGGATTGAAATGGCCTTTTAAGTTTTTTATGAAAACTTAAATAGACTTTATAGAAAATAATTTTTTAATATGATTGTAGGATAAATAAATTAAATGAAATCAAACAAAGGTTAATCACAACACAACAAGTTTTATAGAGGTTCAACTAACTAAAGCCTACGTAAGGCATGCTTGCTAGCCACGTGAGGCTTGCCCCTTGCGTGATGCATCACTGCATGCCATAGGTTTGTCTCACACAGCCACGACATGGGCCTTGACCCACATAACCCCACAACCTTTTCTCTTTCTTTTTTTTTTTTTTTTCACAAATAGGGAGTTTCAGATCCAATTTGGATCTTTTTTTCTTTGTAAGTTTCGAGAATATCCCCATTCGGTATGACCTCACACATGGTTTAATAGATAATTTGGTCTAATCTATGCTTAATTCACTGGATGTACTCACTAAAAATCTTGTATCATTTATCATTTTTGCTTAGAGGCCTTACTTGGTTAAGTAGGAGGTTTTAATGGATTTGAATATCTTTAGTGAGGAGCTAAGATAGTAGAGTAGGTTGCGTTTAACCAAACCCCTATAAATCTCTTGTGTCATTTATTATTCATGGTTTATATTTTTCTAGCATTGCATTTGTCATTTCATGTTTTCTGTTTTAACTCACTAAAACTTCATTTTAAGTAAAGATTTTCAAATTTTAAGTAATTTTTAAAAACACCCAATTCAACCCCTCTTTGGATGTGTGGTGCCATACTTTGTGCTAACCCAACAATTAAGTCATTTTGCCCTAACTATGGTTATTGGAAGAAAAGAATGTCTTGTTTTCTTATGTAGGACATCAACATCTTGCAAACTATTATGCAAGGGGTAAATCTCCCAAACATGGTGAATATGAAGTATTGGATGGAAGAGAATAACAGAACGGTGGACATAAATGCCAAAGCAATGGACACATTGTTTTGTGCTCTTTGTCCCGATAAGTTTAATCATGTGTCGACTTATAAAACTACTAAAGAAATTTGGGACAAGTTAAAAGTGACACATGAAGGTACAAAATAGTTAAGAGAAACCAAAATAGATTTGTTAACTCATGATTATGAATTGTTTTCCATGAAAGAGGATGAGACCATAAAAGAAATGTTCACCCAGTTCAATGACATTGTCACTGGACTAGAATCTTTGGGAAATGTCTACTCCAATGGTGAGAAGGTAAGAAAAGTTCTAAACAGTCTTCCAAGGGTTTGGGACCCTAAGGTGATTGTTATAATTGAACCTAAAGATTTAGATACTCTATCATATGATAATTTGCTAGACTCATTAAGGACTCATGAAATTATGATGAAAAGAGATGTAGGAGAAGAGTAAAAAAAAAAATGTAGCTTTTAAAGTAGGAAAAAGATCAAGATGAAAATCATGATAGTGACAATGAGGATATGGCCTTATTAGCTAGAAGATTCAATAAATTTCTTAAAAGAAGTAGATTTAATCAAAAGAAAAATTTCAAGAAAGATAAAGATAATAAAGAAATTATTACTAATGATATTAGATGTTTTGAGTGTAAGAATCTAGGTCACATAAGAACTGAATCTCCTTTTCCAAAGAAGAGTTCTAAGAAAGGAAAGAAGGAAATCCCTTACGGCTTGGATTGATAAGGATTTATCCTTAAGTGATGAATCACAAGGTGAAGAGGTGGTCAACTTATGCCTTATAGCCAAGGAAGATGACAAAGTAACTTCTTGCCACTCTACCCATTCCATTTCAAATTTTATTTTTGATGAATTGCATGATTTAATGATTTGATGGATGAATTTGATAAAGTTAGTTTGAGAAACAATATTTTAAAGAAAAATAATAAAATCTCTAGAAGAAGAGGTAAGCTCATTGAAAAATGAAAGAGATTCTTGGAATAATGAAAAGAAGATTTTGAGTGATGAAAAAGAAAATCTTTCTAAACAAAATATGGATTTGAAAGAGTCCTTAGAGAAACTAGTTGAGGGTAAAAAGAAACTAAAAATGATTTTAGGGAATCAAAGAAATTTTGGTGAAAAACAAGGCATAGGTTTTGATCCCTTCCAAAGCAAAAGCAATAAGACTATTTTTGTAAAAACATCTCACCAAAAATCCATTTCAAAGAGATCATTTCCTAAAAATCCATTTCCTAGAAATAGGATTACATGTCATTATTGTGGTAGGCATGGACACTCCATAAACAAATGCTTCATAAGAAACAACACAACTAGGTTCAAACAAATTTGGGTGCCTAAGGATGTGTTATATGCTAACAAGAATGGACCCAAGAAGGTATGGGTACCAAAGGAAACAACTTAACTATTTTTGCAATAGGTTGCATTAGTCTCAAGCCAAGTAAGGAGCAAATGGTTCCTTAATAACGGATGCTCCAAGCATATGACGGGGGACAAATGGCTCTTCAACAACATCACCTACAAAAGTGGAGGTAACGTCATCTATGGAGATAACTCCAAAGGTAAGATCTTTGGATTACAATCTCTTTCCCTAATCTTATTTTAGAAAATATATTTATGGTAGAAGGCCTAAAGCACAACTTAATTAGTATAAGTCAATTACGTGACAAAAATTATAAGGTGTGTTTTGGATCAAACTCTTGTGAAATTACTTGCCTAAAATCAAATGAAACAAAATTAGTAGGTAATAGGACAAGAAATGTGTACATCGTGTACTTAGATTTATCTTCTTCAAACATCTCACACAATCTCAAGCCACGAGAAGCCGAATCAAATCAATTGGGAAAGAAGACATTACACATATGTGATAATTGAATTAATGATATGCTTATTCATTTAATATTTATGCACCTGCCACAATTTTGTTTTTCAATTATTGCCACTACAAGAATTTAGGTTTCTTGTGGTAAATTAATTTGTCACTAAAATTATGAAAATTGTCACGACATACTTATTGTGACAAAATTGATTTGTCATCATGTTAGTCACAACAAGCTTAACTCATTAAGTATATTTTGACAAAAAGTATTTTGTCACTTAAACCAACTTATTATGACAAATGATTTTGTTGTAAAATATTTTTTTTGTCACAATAGGTACTATTTAGTCACAAGAAATCTAAATTTTAGATTTAAATCATATGTTTTATCGTGACAAGGTATCTTATGACAAAAATATTTTTCTACAATTTAAATAGTGACAAAACTTATTTGACATAATTTTTAATGTGATAAAATTATTTGTCACTTATTAGCTAATTTGACAATAAATTTTTATTGCACATTCTATAATAACTAATTATTTAATAATTTTGTCAATGCTTTATGTGAAAGGAGAAAAAATTTAAAAAAAGAACCCAAGTATTTATAGATATATGTTGTAAGAAAAAGGAGCTTCTCATGGAATCTTGGCATAAAAAGTAAGAAAAGAAGCTGTTAAACATACATTAGATATGTATTATATTATCATTCAAGAAAAGAAGCTTTGGATGGGAGAAGGGGAAAGACCCAGAAAGCCATGGAAAAGCAAGAGACGATGGCGGCGGGAAGCCGTCGATCTTCGTTGCCCTTATCGTTGCTTAAGATCTGGTTATCTTTCTCTTGCATTGAGTGATTGTCAGCGTTCCTGCTTCGTTTGGGGTCTCTTCGCCGTTGATTTCTTTGCCTAACAATCACCGTCGATTTCATTTGGGGCCTCTTTCTAAAGACACTTTCAAGCTCTCAAGCACTCAAGAAAAGCAATCCAAGGCCCAAGCTTTAAACATACATCATATTGAGCCCAAAGCAAGGAAGAAGAAGTTTTCTTCTTATTGGTAACTCTTGTATTATTTATATTTGCCTTGTAATATCATTGTGTTTAATTCCATTTTAGTCTAATTTTGTTTGGACATAGGATTTGTTTGTATTAATTGTGGATTGTGAGTGGTATCCTAGAGCCCGTTGTAATCTAGGTATGTTGTATTAGCTTCTTGGGTGAGCTAAGAGGAAAACCTCGGTGTTGTGTAAAAGTTTCCTTGTAACACCCTACCTCGTCCGACGTGCCACTATAAGGAGTTATCAGGATTTTTTTTTTTTTCCAATACATAAGGTCCATACACACGCAGTGTTTCCAAAGAACAATCTTCACATGCAACAAAATCTCAGAACCCCAGTCCAGGCTTTGTATTATTAAGACCAACAGATCTAAACTAAACAAAGCATAACCTCACGCAATGGAAATAACAAATCCTAACATCATAAGATATTACAATCGTTAAACAAACCGTCTTCCAAACAAAATAAGGATTACATAACTAAAAGAAAACATAAATATCATCTAACATGCTCGTACTTCCTCAACTTTATTCGATCACGTCTTCATCCCTATTGTGACCCTCGTCTGGAACGTTTGAATGTTCCAGGGGCAGAACCCAGATTAGATACTGAATCAACTAAGTGATGGAATATAAAATAGTTTTATAGAATGCATGAAATGAACATAAGCATGGCATATATAAAAACAACATGACACGTCAACCTTGAGAAATCTACCTGGCATAATCAACCTCTCATGGAAAATCCATTCCACACGCCATTGGGATTGACCTTACTGTGATATACTTAATCTCCGGGTGCCCAATATCGTCACTCGATCAACAAAGATTAACTTTGCCCCATTCTCAAGAAGACCCCATCCCGTCCCACCGAACTATGACATGATTTCAATATAATAATGCAACGAAAACCACTCGCCATGCAATTTCACAAATCATATCCAGTTGATGCATCACGTGGAAAAAAGAACTTGATATACACGATATGCGTAAAACAAAAGGCATTATAACCATATATAAATCAACCACCTCGAGTGAAATCGTAAGGTAAACCTTAAACCAAACCACCCACATAAATCATACTAGATTTTGAAAAGACTACTTACTCACCTTATCACGGGAAAAAGTTATTTTTTTGCCTCGTAAAGCGTGTTAAGCCTCTATAGTCGCGCAATCCTTTCCTCTAACGGTCAAAGCGTCTTCTGTTTATCGTCGTGGCTATAGAAATCAATATTTCTATGTTTTCCATAATTTCCTCAATTTTTCCTATTTTTCTCTATTTTTTCCAAACCTTTCTTTTCTTCAAAAATTCATAATAAATACCTAACAAATAATTTCTCCAAATATTTTTGCACAAGTACACATAGAATATTTTTACAAAAATAATAAAATTAATTTTGGAACCAGAATGTACCTCACACACCAAGCGCTTGGGTGAGGGTGGTTCCACGCGTGCTAGTCACGCGACCAGTCTTTTTTGGCCTTTTTCTCCGACGACGACCATCGACGACGATCCCTAACGGCCAAACAAAGTACAGGGCCTTGAAGTACTTGAAGAGGTGATCATAGGGGTGGCCTCAACCATCTGAAAAACACATCGAAAAAGCCTTTAAAAGCCAGTTGCAGGTCATAGTCCGATAAGGCCCGATTTTTCCACCAACTTCTTAAAACCCTCTAAAACCTACACCAAACGCCTTCAAACTCTCCAGAAATCCTTCCTAAAACTCAAAGAACAAAAGTCGCTTAACCACAAGGCTTGATTCAAGCTAAAACGCGGCCAATTTCCTTCAATTTTGTTTTGAAACCCTCAGCACTTTGAACCCTATTTATACCTAATTTCCACCGGATTTTTGACCATACAGAAGCTTTCTTGGTCACCAAGATTTGAATCCTCATCAGTTCAAGTCTCGAATTGAGCTAAATGGCGATGAAATTCCCTCGAAATCTTTGGCCAAATTTTAATTTTTTTGAAACTCATTTCCCGTCATCCCACTTTCAATCTCAGCCAATACCTTTGCCTAGTCGATCCATCATGACATGGAGAGCATTTTGGTACCCCTTGAAAGTCTCGCCAATGGCCGCCACAAAGTTGGGCGATGATTTGCAGATTTCACACCTATTTTTCATTAATTGCACTTTCACCCTCAACTTTTGAGATTTCATGTTTCTACCCCTATCTCTCAAACCCTAGACTTTCCACTTATTCTATTAGACCCCACAAGTTTAGGATGTGTTACTAAACCCTTGAAAGTCTAGAAAAACCCTCGTTTTGACCACCCTCCATCAGGTTTTAAATTCTACACTTTTGACCCGAATACCCCTAATCGCGTAATTTCGACCCCAAATCTTTGTGAATCTCTTGTTTTTGACAACCCATGATTCCTTGAGCATTTTTACCCTCCAAGTTTCATCTTGGTATGGTCACTTACCTCTTCGTTCATGTTTTGGAATTTACACATTGGCCCGAAACTTCGATAAATTTCATTTTGACCCCATAATTTTCAAAAATACCTTTGATATTTAAATATAGGGTATTACATCCTCCCCCTCTAAAAAGGAATTTCGTCCTTGAAATCACTCAGTCTCAAAATTAAACAAATGCAGATAAGAAATTTTCATCTCTTTGTTGCGTTCCCAAGTGGCTTCTTCTTCGTTATGGTTTCTCCATAACACATTTACCAATGAAATAACCTTGTTTCTTAAGACCTGATCCCTTTGATCTAAGATTTGGACTGGCTCTTCAGGGTAAGTTAAATCATTTCGTATCTCTAGGGTCTCATTTTGAAGAACCTACGTAGGATCTGGCTCGTGCTTCCACAGTTGGGACACGTGGAATACGTTATGGATATTCGCTAATGCTACCGGCAAAGCTATTTGGTAAGCTACTGGTCCAATTTTCTCCAGAATTTCATATGACTCGATGTATCTTGGGCTTAATTTCCCATTCTTTTCCCCTCAAATCACTGTTTTAAATGGGGAGACCTTCAAATATACCTTATCACCGATTAGAAACTCCAAATTTCGTCTTTGATGGTCAACGTATGACTTCTGACGACTTTGACTTGTTCTCATTCTCTCTTGAATTCTTTTGATCTTCTCAGTAGTGGTATGCACTATCTCGGGTCCAATCAATTATGTTTCCCCAATTTCCACCTAGCAAAGTGAAGTTCTGCATTTTCGCCCATACAATGCCTCGTAGGGGGCCATTCCAATACTACTATGGTGCCCGTTGTTGTAAGCGAATTCCACCAGTGGTAGATGCTTCTCCCAAATTCTTGAGAAATCCAAAATGCATGCTCTCAATATATCCTCAAGCATTTGAATTGTTCGCTCGAACTGTCCGTCGGTCTAAGGATGATAAGTAGTGCTAAGCTTCAACTGTGTTCCCATACATTTGTGGAAACTTTCCCAAAATCTTGACATAAATCGTGGGTCTTGATCTGACACTATGTTTGCAAGGATCCCATGCAATCGTACTATTTCTTCAATGTATAGCTGAGCTAAGGCATGAATTGATTGCCCTATCTTAATAGGAAAGAAATGCGCTGACTTTGTCAACCGATCTACTATCACCTAGATAGCATCATTTCCTTTGGGGCTTCGAGGTAGATTGGTCACAAAATCCATGGTGATGTGATCCCATTTCCACTCAGGGATGTCTAGAGGTTATAACATTCCTCCTTGGCGCTGATGTTCAATGTTGATGCGTTGACAAGTATCGCATTGCGCCACGTACCGTGCCACATCCTTCTTCATCCCAGGCCACCAATAAACTTCCCTAAGGTCCTTATACATCTTTATGGACCCTGGATGTACGATGTACTGAGCTTGATGAGCTTCTTTTAAGATAATTTGCCTCAATTTTTGATCTTCCGGCACATATATCCTTCCTTGGAATTGAAGTATACCATTGCAATAACTGAATTCAGGTGCCTTCACTTGATCATTTTCATTTATCCATTGATTTCTTCTTGCGTTCATCTGAAAAGCTGAATTAAACCAACCGACCCAAGGATAAATCTATAATTAGAAGAAAATGGGTTTTTCAAGAATAGATTGGATAAAAATAGAAACGTGATAATTTTTAAGATCTTGGAATAAAAACTCATAATATTCCAATAAAATATGATAATACATGTGCTATAGCCCTAACCAAAAATTAGGTGTTTCATGTTCAACACATTGAAATTAAACATCATTTTATTAGGGATCATGCTCAAAAAGGAGATTTGAAATTTAAAAACACAAATCATCGAGTGGTGGATTTATTCACAAAACCCCTAGATACAAAAATATTTGAATTCTCTAGAAGTAAACTATGAAGGATTGTGTCTTGACATTCTTGAAAAATGTGTGCTTAATTGAATATGCTCAATAAATGTGTGTGAGATGTTAAATCCTATATCCTTTGAAAATATATATATATATATAAATTTTGTGATTTATGATCTAAATTGTCAAAAGCTAAACTTGTTTTGCATTTTGGCTATAATAAGACATGCATGTATATGCTTATTGGGCTAATTGGTATTTACTCTTTTGTATTACTTGAGTAAGAAATTATGCTAATTAAATGATCATCTTACTTCTTGTATACCTCTATATGTAATGAACTTATATTATAATCCTAAGTTTGGGATATGATACCTATGGTTTGATCTCTTGAAAAGACATTGAATATATGTTTTGGGTAATTTAATGTCTAATAATCTATATCTCTTGTATGAAATATGCCATAGCTTGGCATGTGGAAAATGAATGTCCAATCATTTGACATAAGCACTCAACTTATTCCTAACCTCTTTGGCACTTAGACTCATATGATGTTGGATTCATATATTTACCCTTTTGTTTTGATGGACAAGGAAGTTAAAGAATGTTTCAATGCAAAATGGTATATTTTGCTCTTGATGTGTGGTTGCAAGTATAACTATGATTATCAAAACAGAAATGTATGTTCTTAAAGCCTATCCTTAATACTTCTTGCAAAATCTGCCATAACTTGATTGGTTTTAAATGACCACTTATATTTTGAATATATGGAAAATAAGTACATGTGGTTTATTCTTACAATTTGTGGCTCTAATGTAATTCTATTAATTGAATATAATCTATCTCTTAAGAGAAAGTTTTAAATTTTAAGTTGTATGACTAATGTTTATATCATATTAAGGGGCAGTCTTAATTGATAAATTTGATCATTTAATGTATATGCCTCTTATATAATGTTAGTTTAAAACAATTACAATATGAGTTAGTATCTAGAATGATATATTTTGACTCTTATATGGTCATGAATATGGAATGTGATATCAAAATTTTTGAATTGTTTGGAGACTATTATGGCCTCTTATGTGAATACCTTATGAGTGCCACTGGTTAATGGATTATGCACATGTATATGAGTGACTCATGATTGGTTATGTCATCTTAAGTGGGAACTTGTATTCTGAATTATGTGCTTATTGATTCTTGATTCTCTAACATTGTTAGTCATGTCATCTGAAGGGAGAGTTTGTGAAATCTCATGTAAGTACTCTTACAACTCAACTATTTTTAAGTTCTTGGTTTAAGGGGGAGTATTTAAGTATGGTTGACTTTTTCTCTACTCATATCAGTTTAAGGGAGTGTTTTAAGTTTAAATTTCTTTTAAACAAACCTTTTTGATTTATGACAAAAAGGGGGAGAGATTTGTTGAAATTGATTTTAGGTTTTGTCATCATCAAAAAGGGGGAGATTGATGTTTTACACTTGTGATTAGTTTTGATGATGAAAAACATCATTTGGTTTTGATCCCCAAGTATCAAGTCAAGTTTATGGTTTTCAACAAAAATCAATTTCAAGTACCTATGTGAAATGAAAACTGAATGATCTATAATTTTTCTAAGTCTGGAAGATTAGTACATTATAAGGAGATATATATGAAAATGTTTTCTTTTTGAAAAACTATTTCCCGGTATTTCAATAGCTAACATTCATTGGTGTTAAAATGATTTTTAATGAATTTTTCAAGAAATAGAAAGTGTATATCTTGAAGGTGGTAAAATCGCAAAATCCTAAGTTTGTACTAAAACCCAAATTCTACTTTCTTATTTTTATGGATTTTGATTTTTTAGATATTTTTATTGAATCCAAATGGGGGGTACTTTCTTATTTACATTTATATATTAAAATAAATAGAAGGTAAAATATAAATAAAATAAAATGAGGACATTTACTTAAACTAAAGAAATGTAAATATGCTGTGGATTATGTTGTGGATTGTATCATCAAAGCAGTGAATTTTTATCTTGGAAAACTATCAACAGTTTGTTTTAAAGATGTCGACAGTTTTTATAAAAATCTCAACAGTTGAATAGAAACTGTTGATAGTTTCAAACATTGCTCTCTGTATCTAAATGATGACAGTTCCTGCATAAAAAATGTCGATAGTTCTTCAATACTGTCGATAGTTCTTCATCAAATGTCGACAATTTATGTCCTAGACAGCTTCCAATGGCTAGATTCTCCACTATTTAAGTCTCCAACAGCTATATTTTTGAATGGGCTCGAGATGCTCTATAAATAGAGATCAAATGGGTGATTCAAAGCAACCAAGAGATTACATTTCAAGCTTCCAAGTGCTTACTCTATTGTGTGCTTCATTGGTGATTTTATTTCTCTGCAAAAAGGCTTTGTGCTTATCTTTGTAAATTTATCTTCAAGCCTTGTTGTATTATTGAGAGAATTTGTAACTAAGAGTGATAACTCTTAGATCCTCTCTTATCTTGCACTACTTTGTAAAATTCCTTGCTTGTTGTGCTAGAGGACTTGCTTATTGAAGGAAGGGGTTGAAATACCTAGCTTAGTGCTAGAGGGCTTGCTTGGTTAAGCAAGAGGTTGTATCTTCCTAGCTTGTTGCTAGAGGGCCTATCCGGAGAGATGGGAGCTTTTTAGTGGATCGATTCCAAAATCCTTAGTGAGGAGCAAAGGTAGTGGATTAGGCTTGGTTTAAGCCGAACCACTATATATCGTTGTGCCTCTTATTTGCTTGTGCTATTTGTTTCATTTATTGTTCCAAGCATTTCATTAATCCTCACTTACACTAAAATCTCATTTTTCATCAAAAGGATTTTCAAATTTCAATCAAATTTTTAAAACAACCTAATTCACTCCCCTCTTGGTGTTGGTGTCATTGCTATTCAAACCTAACAAATATGTACTTCAAACTTTTGTGGTCTGTGAAAATTTTGAATTGTTCCCCGTATAGATAGTGTCTCCACAATTTCAAGGCATAGATTATGGCTATTAATTCCAAATTGTGAGTTGGATAGTTCTGCTCGTGCCTTTTTAGTTGTCGGGATCCATAAGCGATTACCTTATCGTCTTGCATTAGAACACATCCCAAGCCTGTTCCAGAAGCATCACTATACACCACATATTTCCCCGATTCCATTAGCATTACCAAGATCGGTGTCGTGGTCAATCATGCCTTAAGCTCTTGAAAACCTTGCTCACACTTTTCATCCCATTCAAATTTAACTTTCTTCTACATCAATCGGGTAAGTGGAGCAGATATCTTCGAAAATCCTTCTACAAATCTTCTATAGTATCCAGCTAGTCCAAGAAAACTCCAAATTTCTTGACAGTCTTGGGTGCTTGCCAATTTTGAATTGCTTTTATCTTTGCTGGATCAATTGCTATACCTTTCGCTAAAATTATATGTCCAAGAAATGCTACCTGTGTAAGCTAAAACTCACACTTTGAGAACTTGGCATACAACTTATGGTCTTTTAAGGTTTGCATTACTACCCTCAAATGTTCTTCATGCTCACTCTCACTTGTAGAGTATATCAGGATATCATCTATGAACACTATCACAAACTTGTCTAAATAGGGTTTAAAAGTTCGGTTCATTAGATCCATGAATGCAGCAGGTGCATTTGTTAATCCGAATGACATCACTAGATATTCATAATGACTATACCGAGATCGGAAAGCGGTCTTAGGTACATCCTTTGACTTGATCTTCATTTGGCAGTACCTTGACCGAAGATCGATTTTTGAAAACACTCTAGCTTTTTGAAGTTGATCAAATAGTTCCTCAATTCTAAGTAGCGGGTACTTATTCTTTATGGTTACCTTATTTAGCTACTGGTAATCAGTACACATTCATAAGGTACCATCCTTTTTCTTTACGAAGAGTATCGGAGCTCCCCAAGGTGATACACTTGGTTTAATAAATCCCTTATCAGTTAAGGCTTGCAATTGCTCCTTCAATTCTCTCATTTCGACTGGGGCCATCTTGTATGGGGGTATGGATATAGGTTGCGTACCTGGTACAAGGTCTATCAAGAATTCAATCTCTCTATGGGGAGGTAATCCTGGTAAGTTTTCGGGAAAGACCTCAGGGTATTCATTTACAATCCTCACTTCTTCCAACACAAGGTTTTTCTTACTGTATTCAGGTTTGGCTGTTTGCAATGCTTGCAAAGTCATGCCATGCTTTCTCTTACTCTTACTATTCTGGCCTTGAAACATAACCCACCTTCCACTAGGTTATAGTAGGCTTACTGTTTTATTCTTACAATCTACCTTAGCCTCATGTTCGATAGGAAATCCATTCCCATGATCACGTCAAAATCTTGAATATCCAGTACCGCTAAGTCTATCTTGAGATTTTCTCCTCCCATATTAAAAGTACATCCTTGATAACCTATCGCAGTTTCTAAGGTCGTACCCATAGGAGTAGCTATTGCCATTTGATAACCATATTTTCTTGGTTCTAACTTTAAACTATTTACTAATGCATGTGAAACAAATGAATGAGTAGAACCGAATCTATTAAAGCATGAACGGGAATATCTGAAAAGAACAATGTACCTTTGATAACTGCAGGGTCGGTCTCAGCGTCCTCACAGGTCAAGTTGTACACATGACCTTGACCAACATTCTGCGCTCCCCCGCTCAGTTACTCTATCTTCTTCCTCTTTGGGTACTCTCGCGAGATGTGTCCCATTTATCCGCAATTGTAGCATAAATCTTTCCTTGATACCCAACTTGGGGTGTCTTTTTGCTCTTCAAATAGTTTCTCCCGATGTGACCTTCTTCGCCGCATCCACAGCATCTTATGAAGCATCTCTTCCCTGGGTGTTTCTTCTAACACCGAGGGTATTTCCCTTTGTCCCTGGGTTGAGCCATTGAACTTCCTGGCTTACAGCCCTTGCTTCATTCCTCAGACTTGATTATCCTTACTGGCGGCAGATTCCTTTCAATGGTTAGGGCTTAGGGTAATGCTTCTTTATAGGAATTGATATACCACCCACTTAAGACTTGCTAAAGATTCACTTGCAGCACTAAAACAAATTTTTGTGCCTTCTGACCCTCATCAGTCTTGTACATGGACACATACTTGATCAGTTGGGTGAATCGGTTATCATACTGGTTCACAGACATTTCATCAGTCTGCTTAAGCCTCATGAACTCCCAGATTCTTTCCTCCTTCCAACTCCTAGAGAAGTACTTGTTAAACATCTCCTTGAATCCTGTCCAAGTGTAGATTGGTGCATCCTCATCTTCGTCCTCGAGCCCTTGATAAGATCTCAGTAGAGAACATTCGGTAGACTGCCACCACCATCTTGCATCTTCCTCTAGCATGTAAACGGCGCACCTTACTGTTTCCCCCTCGATGCACTAGAGGTGTTGAAGTAACTTCTCTGTTTGCTCGAGCTAGTACTTGGCTGAGCTGGGATCATCTCAAGTCCTACCTTTGAACACAGGGGGCCTTAAATGTCGATATCGTTCCAATGTTGTGGTTGTATGTCGAGTAGGTTCCTCTCTACTCACATAGGTCAATATACTTTCCAAAAACCTTTCCATCCTATGAAATCGATTTTCACCTGTGCTAAACTCTCCAGCATAACTACCATTCCTTCCCGGGTGATTTCTATGATTACCTTGATCTTCAAGATTATCTTCCTCTCTCCTTTCATAGCTATTGACAATTGATTCTCTAGGTCACCATGTGGTTACTATCTGAAGTGATAAATGAAATAAATTATATTCGAGTGATACCGTTTCTCGTAAAGGTAGTTTTATTCCTTAAAGTGAATCTACTTAGCATAACATTCTGACACAACACAAAAGAAAATAAGACGGTATCACTCGCGTAATTTCGACCCCAAATCTTTGTGAATCTCTTGTTTTTAACAACCCATGATTCCTTGAACATTTTTACCCTCCAAGTTTCTTCTTGGTATGGTCACTTACGTCTTCGTTCATGTTTTGGAATTTACACATTGGCCCAAAACTTTGATAAATTTCATTTTGACCCCATAATTTCCAAAAATACCTTTGATATTTAAATATAGGGTATTACATTCCTAGGTGGGCTTGTTGGAAAACCTAGGTGTGGTTATAGTGGAACCTCAAGTGTCAGGTTAACCTTGAGAGAATGGACGTAGGTGTTGGAGATACCAAACCACTATATATATCTTGTTTTAATATTGTAGTTGTTTGTATATTTATATTGCTATCACTCTCAAACAAAATATATATTTATAAAAAGTATTTTCTTTGTATAAGAAAAGCTCAAGAGTTTGAAAAGGAAAGAATTCAGTTTAATAAGTTTTTATAACTCAATTCACCCCCTCTTGAGTGGCCTTTGTGTGTCAAGGGACCAATAATTGGTATCAGAGCGGGTTCTAAAATATTTAATCTTAGGAAAAGATCATAACATGGCCTCATATCTATCTCATGGTATAGTTGAGGGAACTTCTCCCTCCCGTTCCCCATTCTTTGATGGAACCAATTATAGCTATTGGAAAATTAGGATGGAATCCTACATCTTTTCAATTAGCTATATGTTGTGGAAACTTGTTAGAGATAATTTTACCTTATATAGGGAAGAAGAAAAAGATTGGAATGAAGAAGATATAAATAATCTTGAAATGGACCATAAGGTCAAATATATCTTGTTTTGTTCTGTATTGCTTTTGTTCTGTATTGCTTAGTGAGTATGAACAAATCTCTTTCATGCTCCACATATCATGAATTTTGGAAAAAAAATTAGAAGTTATTTATGAAGGGACCAATCAAGCTAAGGATACTAGGATAAATCTTTAGATGTCCCAATATGAAGGGTTCAAATTGTTAGCCAATGAGACTATTAGTGATATGAATGCTAGGTTTCAAAAATTGGTTAACTGTCTAAAGATGCTTGGCAAGATTATCCCCGAAAGTGATCAAGTAAAGAAAATACTTAGGTCACTTAGCATAGATTGACAACCTATGGTTACCGCTATCTCTCAAGCCAAAGATTTTGGAATTTTGAAAATAGAAGAGCTTATTGGGAATCTTTTAACCCATTAGTTAGTTCTTAATCAAATGAAAGAACCCATAAAGAAAATGAACAATATAGCTTTAAAAGCTAAATTTTCAACTAAAAGTGAAAGTGAGTCTTCTAGTGAAAATGATGATGTAATTCTCCTAGAAAAGATTTTAAAGAGCTTAATGAAAAAGCAAGGTAAGGATAGCAAGAAATCGCTTTCTATTTGCTACAATTGTTAAGAAGTTAGGCATTATAAAAATAAGTGTCCAAAGAAAGAGGAATAAAATAAATATAAGAAGAAGAAGAGGTATTCAAAATATCCAAAAAGGCATGCTTTCTATGCATGGGATGAAAGTGAATCAAGTGAATCTTCCCAATCCAAAAAAGAAGAGGCAAGAGTATGCTTCATGGCCTTTGAGGAAGAAGAAGAAGATGTTAGAGTTATGCCCCACAAGCCAATTATATTTACATGTAATTGATCACATTTTTTCATTGTGACTCTTTATCTTCAATCAATTATTATTATAAGGCATTATGTTTTATTTGTCATTGATAGTTGTCTTTATTATTTCCATTCTTGACAAAGTCCATAGATCAAATAGGCTCATGGAATATGGTCGTGCATAGAGATGACGATCATGAAACATATTCCTTATAAGCCTTGATCTTAAATGTTCCTAGTCATAAAGTTATTAGGATTGGACACTAATAACTCAGATAGACTAGCATATATGATGCATGCTCAATTAGGAGAATGTCTTGTTTCATAGACATTGGTGTGTGAACACTAGTGCATATATGTGGGTGCTTATTATAAGAATAAGTACACTGAACTGACCCGCTACAGAATTTCTAATGGTAATTGTTTATTGTTGAATTGGAATTTCTGTGTTGCAATAGTGCAGAATGGTCCTTAGACTTGAGACATCATGGTAGTCTGATATTTGATTGATTACGCTTTGGTTCTTTTTTGGATTCCAATAGAGTCATTAACAAATTATCACTGGGCGTAACCTTATCACATATGAAGGCTTGTGGATGTCGAAATAGAATTCATCACTTATCGATAAGATGAGAAGATGTCCTGTGTATTCTGATGATTTCATAACAGAGGAAATCCTTGGCCAAGGTAAGGTAGAAATCAAAAGGTGTTTTGATTTCACCTATCAAGTCATAAATTTGGAATGGATACATAGTTATTGAATGATTAGGGTTTCGTTATAAAACCATACCCTAAATTCAATCGGGACATAGATTGATGAAAGGATTTTACTACACGGTATTTGCAATTGAAAAGGTCCGTGTTTTTTGATCGTTAGCTAGGTATTCATGGCATGTTGCTAGACGTTAACCATGATATGTAGGGTTTTAGAATTAATTTGATTAATTCTAAAACTATTAATTAAAGAGTTTAATTAAGAAGCCTATAAGATGTGCTAATTAAGAAGACCATAAGTTTAATTAAAGAGTTTAATTAATCTAATGAGTTGGGCCTTCATATAGCCCAATAGAGTTGGCCTACATCTAGCCCAATGGTGGACCTAAGGGGTTACACACTTAGGTCGAGCTCGTTCCATAATTTAAAAGAGAGATACGGCCCAATATGATTATGGGCCATACCTAAATCGTTTAGGGTTTTTCAAAGGCATAATTAGGGTTTTTACTCTATAAATAGGCCACTTAAGAAGCTGAAAAAAAAAAAAGAAAAAATTTGGATCTCTCTTGGAGGCGCCTAGGGTTTGCTAGTACTACTCGAGGCGTCGTGGAAAAGGGTCGATCATGTGGATCGACTTGGAGGAGTTTGCGCTTGCAACTCTACGGATCAAAAGAAGGCAGAATTGAAGCTACACGGTTGGCCGGTTCCTAACAGAAGAGAATGTAGGAGTTGATGAACTCCAAGAGACATTTAAGGAGTTATTTGTTAAATTTAAGTCTCTTAAGAAAGAGTTTAAGAATGCAAAGAAATTCTTTGCTAAGGAAAAAGAAGATCTTTAAGAGGAGAATGAATTTTTAAAAAAATGAAGTAGAGATCTTAAAGGAAAAGATTCTAGAATTCAAAGAAGAAAATGAAATCTTAGAAGGAAAGCTTAAAAAGAAAAATGAAGCAAAAATAAATGATAAAATGTTTGAAAAATTTTCCATCTTGGAGAAAGAAGTATTGGTTTTAAAAGCTCAAAACTCCAAGCTCACATTAGAAAAAGGTGCAATAGAGAAGTCTTTGACAACCTTAATTGTGAAAAATAACTCTAATCCCCCACAGTCAAAGTCAAAATATCAAAAGAAATCTTGAAAACCATATAGATGGACTACCCAACTCCCTAAGAGAAATGGAATCAAAATTTGGGTGCCAAAAGGGGTAGTTCAACAAATGAGAGCTTTGGATCCTTCTAAAGGGCCCAACACTAAGGCAAAGGGCATTCAAGAGCCAAAAGCTAAAGGTCCCATCTATAGATGGGTGCCCAAGGCTAAAACTTAGTCTTATGTGTGTCAATATGCATGAGATCCACATGGGGAACATGTTATATTTGTTTAAGTGGAGATTCACGGCACAAGAGAGGTGAGGAGTTCTATGGTTTAGACCTTACTGTCAAAAATAGGATGAAAAACCAATGGGATAAATGAAAATAGGAGAGGTTTGGTCTTTGGGTAATCACCTCATTCCTAAATTCTAAATTATTATGGCTTGAAATTTAAGTTTGCCAAATGCTTTAAAATGTGAAAAATCATCTTGTGGCATATAAAAGAATTGGGTTTAATGAAAATTTAAATGCTTTTGTCTAGGTTTTATCCCATGGTGTTTAAATGCTTGAAATTCTTTGGGATTTTGTTAAAAAACCCTCATTTCCATTGTTGATCCAACTTGCATGACCTATTGTGATAGATATATTTTTGGAGTCATTCAATGCACGCAAAATTGGTTCGTATGGAAGAAAAATGAGATTTTAGACAATTTAGTCCCTATTTTCTAGAAGAAATATTTTTGAAAGGGTCTAAATATGTTGCGTTTTATGTGCTCAAATGCTTCATTTATGTGTGTTTTAGGCCTTGTAGAATATATTGATATACTAGGGATAACCCGTGCCTAAAGGCACGATGCAACTAAAAAAAATCAAACATTAAATTTGAACTCGAAATAATCAAGCATTGAACTCAGATGCGTACCAAATTGAAAGCCTAAACTCGCCTTATATCACATGTCTTTTTAAAGGCACGATGTAAATAATATTAAGATTAAAATGCAATAATGTTCATTAATATTGCAAAAAAATTTTTGTAAACAATGAAAAAAATAAAAATTAAAGTTATTGTATATTTGTTAATGTTTTAAAATAAAGAAATTACTAAATCTATATAATAAAGCACATCAGTAAGTGCTCTACAATGTGAATAAATTAAATTAAAAATTAAATATCAAACAATACATATCAACTGTCGCCAACCGTCATGGCGGCGACCATCAACGGGGAGGAGGGGGAAACCTCGATTCAGGATTAGAGAACCTTGGGTTCCCCGACCATGCATGGTGGGAAACTCTTTAATTTTTATATTATATTAATTAAAAAAATTATTGTGGCTAAAATAAAAATTAGAATTAATAAAATAAAAATAGAATTAAATAAATAAATAAATAAATTCTTTTTGAATATTTGCATGTTTAGGTAACTCAATAGGATAGATTAATCAATTTCACATTTCTTTAAATATCAAAGATTCAACACTTAAAAGATAAGAATATTAAATTTCAAATTAAACATCCTACTTTGATATCATTATTTGAAGTTTTACACTAAAAATAATATTTGATCATCAATGATTTAAAAAAAATATTTTTATTTTTTTTGGAATTGAATCATCCATGTCAAATTATAAATGTCAAATTCTTATAAATTAAAACTTACACTGTTGGTATTTTTTTTATTTAAAACTTATATGATATTTTAAAAAATTTCAAAAACTTATGATATTTGAATGCTTTAAAAATTAAAATTTATAAAAATTGAAAAATAGTCCCTGACCTTGATATAAAAAAATTACACTTGGTCATTTTTTATTTAAAAAGTTTCAAATAAAATTAAGTATTGATATATAGAAATTAAAAAAATTGTATATAACTTTTTTAAAAAAATTAAAAATTTAAAAATAAAGTGGAGCCCCTGACTGTTGCTGGTTGGGGGCTTCAAGGGCCTTTGATAGTAGCCAGTTGGGGGCTCGCGGGTCATCTTTGACTGCCATTGCACCCTGCTCGCTGCTCGCAGCACCTTGCCCCCACCCGCCATCATCCCTCCCTTTCCCCCCACCGTCGTCGCACCTACCAATGGCGTGGGTGGGTGGGTGGGTTATGAGAGAGAGAAAGAGAGAGGCAGCGAGTGAGGGAGTGGGAGAAAGGGTGCAACAGAGGAGAGAGAGGTAGTAAGTGAGGGTGTGAGTGGTCGTTGCACCCGTCGGCCCATCGTCGATCATTCCTTGCCCCCACTGCTGTCCCACCTACAGATAGTGTGGGTGGGTGGGCTTATGAGAGAGAGAAAGAAAAAGGGAGAGTGAGAGAGAGGCATTGAGTGAAGAAGTGAGTGGTCGTGGCACCTGTCAGCCCCTCACCCATTGTCGTCCCTCTCACCCCCCCTCAATGTCGTCGCACCTATCAACTCGTCGTTAACCCTCTTTGCCCCCACTGCCGTCGCACTTGCCGATGACGTGGGTGGGTGAGTTGGTTTGTGAGAGAAAGAAAGACAAAGGCAGTGAGTGAGGGAGTGAGTGACCGTTGCACCTCCAGCCCCCCCACTCACCGTCGTCCCTCTTGCCCCCCTCATCACCGTCACACCTACTGGCTCCCCACACCATTGTTGACCCTCCCTTCCCCCCACTGCCATCGTATCCGCTGATGGCATGGGTGGATAGGTTTGTGAGAAAGAGAAAGGGATAGGGAGAGAGAGAGAGAGAGAGAGAGACAATAAGTAAGAGGTGGGTGGATGGGTCTATGAAAGAGATGGAGAGAGAGAGAGAGGCAGTGAGTAAGAGGTGGGTGGGTGGGTCTCTGAGAGAGAGAGAGAAAGAGGGAGGGAGAGAGAGAGGCATTGAGTGAGAGAGATAGGTCTGTGTGTGTATATGGGTATGTGTGTGTATATTTTTGTGTATTTGAATCTGACTCATAATGTGGCAAGTGTCCCAGTTTGCCTTGTATATAGATATACATAATATTATCGATGAATTTTGAGAATCATGCTTTCAACTCCTAGAATCCCAAGAATTCCTTTGTTTAGGATTCAATTGATGGCTTCTCTAACTTTTATGGATCATATTTGAAATTCCTATTTCTTTTATGAATTTATACGCATTGGTCCCGGTTTCCATTCAATCCCTCTTATCCAGTGAAGGGCTGCCACGACCGACAAACTCAACCCAAAAACTAATAAATGATGATAACTAATTATTTCTTAAAATTAAAATAGATCTTGGACATAGACATGAGTTGGCCAACCACCCATCACTAATTCCAGATTCAATGGAGAAGGGAAAAGTACCCGCAAAAGGCATCCCTACAACTTTGTTCTTGGAGTCATTTGGCCCATTAATACGATCTCTGGTATCATCATCCAAACAAATTGCCTTGAAATTTGAAAAGTAATTAGTTTCCATTCTCATCTCATGGCAGTGATGAGTTCAGATTCAAGTGATTCAAACAAAAAGAAGATAATATCTAACCTGGAAGGAAGGTAAGTGATTCAATGATATATATATATATATCTAACCTGGATTAATAAGTTGGAATGTGATTCCAGTATCTCCGATCATTAATGCCAGGTGCCTTCCAAGAAATAAAAACACAAAATTCATTATGAGTTTGATTCAAATACACACACATATACATAATATATATACACACAGTTAGTATATAAACACACACACACATACATATATAATATATACATAATATATACACACACGCACAGTTGGTATATAAACACACACACACAACATGGCATAATAGACTTATGAATATACCCAACAAAATTTTCTTAAATTCTGTTCACAGTAAAAAAACAACAGCAAAGAACACATAAAAAATTCCTGAGATCATTAAATCACAACAGTTAAAATTTTTGTTCGCAACAACCAGAAACAACAAAAGAAACAACAAATCCAATAACAAAATTGTTTCTTCTTGCCTCTTTTCCTTCTTATGCCACCACTGACTGCATCTTCCTCCTTGCACCACCGCTAACACAGCCTCTGTTCTCCAATGTCGATCGCTTTCTTCCTTCATTGCCAGCGGCTTTAGCCCCGGGCTCTTCTTTTTAGAATTTGTGACCATATATCAACCATCTCAAACACAAAACTAAGGTGGAGGCGAGATAGATCAAAGAAGCTTTAGCCGTCGGCCATGGCGGATCTATAATCAATAGTCAGCCACAAACCAACGGCACCCATGAGAAGAGACTGCCACAAACAGCCAAGAGGAAGATGCATATATATGTATGCATATGTGTGTGTATATATGCATGTGTATATGTCTATGTGTGTGTGTATGTATGCCTGTGTGCGTATATGACGTTGGGGTTGGGCCAAAACAGCAAAGGGGGAGGCGAAGATAGAGAGACTGGGGCGAAAGGAGGTGCAGTGAACGGCGGAGGGAGGGGTGGCGATGGTGTGGGTGGGTGAAAGTGAGAAAGAGAGAGGGAGAGACAGTGAGTGAGAGAGTGGGTGAGTCTCTAAGAGAGAAAGACATAGAGACAGAGAGAGATAGTGACTGAGGGAGTGGGTGGGTGGGTGGGTTGTGAGAGAGAGATGTCTCTGATATTGGGCGGGAAGTGAAATTAATCCTAACCATTCACTAACACTCAAAATCCATCTCAACCATTCAAAAAATGTCTCCCTCACATTTGTGTTGAGACAATTCAAAAACAGTGTTGCCTTATTATATAGATGTTTTGTTAATTAGTTTTGGCCTATGTTTCGAAAAGAGGAAGTTTCTTTCAGGACTGCATTGTTGCAGTTGGCTGTGGAAGGTTTCACAGTCAACTGTCATTTGGATGTCAACTCTACTGAAGCCTCTAGGAGAAAATGAGATTAAGGGATCAATTTCATCTCCCATTTTTTAAATATAAGTATGCCTAAATATGTTTCTTAAAATCAATTGGTATCATTTTGTTTCATTGTTCTTCAACAAATGGTATCAAGAGGATTTTTTTTTTTTTTTTTTTGCAACAATTGGTTTGAAAAAGTTTATATTATTTCATCAATTAGTATCATATTTTACCATTAATTGGTATCAACATGTTTCCTAATGATGCATATTTTCATCAATTGGTATCAATCTTTTTATTGGCAATATGATTTAAAACAATTGGCCTCAATGTTTCAATTGGTATCAAAAAAAATTTTAACTTGTTTTTCTAAGACTAGACAATAATCAAACTAAATCTACTTAAACCTTATATGATAGTACGAAGGCTCCAGTGACATTGAACATAAATTCAAGTCACAAAACCTCAAATTGTCTTCCATTAGAGAACTCAACGTTGCTTTCTCTCTAATGAATGATAGTACTTTAAAACAAAGCAATAACTTTGTTTAGAAAGTCAGTTCTTGTCATCCACATCGACACCTTTTTGTTCGTTCTCAATCTTTTTTTCATTTTCTACAAAAATTAAGAGAGAATTCATCATTAGATATATATTTTGGGTTATTTTTATGAAAAGAAAAGAAAAGTAAAACTACCTTTTCGCACATTTGCAATGCTATTGAAGCCCTAATCTATTTTTTCTCCTGTTAGGGAGATTTCTTCAGATGATCCATACTTTGGTGGTTGAGAAACCTACATAAATCACCAACATATGATTATTACGAACACCGTAAAAAAAAAAAAAAAAACTCTTGCCTTTTTATCCATTAGATGTGAGCATAAATGAGTGAATATATAGCTCAATCTTCAACTTACCAAAGAGCCTTCTGGTGTCTTTTTACTCCTTTTCAATTGAGGTTTCATTGGATAAATTCCATCACAAATAAACAGCTTGACCTCAACCTTTGATTAAAATATCATGCTATTGGAATCTTTGTGATAATAGTACTGAAATAGAACATATTTTTGCACGATGTGAGTTGTATTATTAGAAATTCGTATATAAATTGCTTGTGTAGCTAAAAAGAAATAAATAAGTTTTTATTCAACTAAAGAACCAATTCAACAATAGATTCCCATGCCTCATCAATTTAATAATAAAATCAATGTCCAGTAACTATAGCTTCATTAGAAAACATGTACAAGTGATAAATTTTTTTCTTTTTTTTTCCTTTGTTCAAAATGCAATAATAATTGGTAAAACAAATAAAATATCCATTAACAAAAAACAATCATGACCATGAATCTTCACAAAAAATTCTCCAATTTATTTGAACCTAAAATACATGTCAATGCAACATGTTTCACTTTCCCTTGAAAATATCTAACATGCTTTTGAACTTCATGAAGTGGAATGATTCAATTCATTTATACCATTCTTATTAAAGAAAAAGCTGTAATATTACATAGTGCTCCAACACATGGTAAAAAAGTTACCTTGTCACATGGTTCGTATACAGGGTCTTGTGCACCAGTTTGTGTATCTTATGTGGGCCCCAAGTACTACTATGTGCATATTTATTTATGTGTTTATTGCATAGCTTGAGATTCATGAATTGGATGTGTATATTGTAAGGCCTGCTTTCGAATATTCCTGCTTAGAATAGGATACTCGAAAGAAGGTCATTACAGAGATGATATGGAATAAAACTGAACTCAAATAACAACTAATTTCATTTCTAGCAGTGGAAATTCAAAGAAGATTTAATTACATTCTTAAAATCTTATGACTCTAAGCTCGATGGCCATACAAAATAATAAGAGGCCCAAATGCTAATAAACGTAACAAATCCTCATCACTATAAATCTCACAAAATCACTAACTAGGATATTTGAAATTAGGATGCGTCTCTGTACACCACTATCCTTGGCTGTAGCCAACTGGACTCGCCCCCAATAATAGTCCTACCTTTACCTGGAATGGTAGAGAAGATCAAGTGAGCCACAAGGCTCAACAAGTTTGAAAAATAATGAATAGTATATAGGATCCAATAACACGATGACAACAAGAAGAGTAATCAATGAATCCACAATTATATATAAGATTCACAATTCATGAATTTATCAATTCAATTCAATTAATATATCATGTCACCATATAAAAATATGGAACCAACCATCATTTCATTATCAATATGTAAGAGTGCATCATTTCATTATCAATATCAATCTCCCGGCTCTGAAGCCATCAATCAATGCATGCAAAATTTCATAATTTCAATAAAACTCTTAAGAAATATGGAACCAACCTGCCAGGCTATGGCCACCTCGTCCCGCGCTAAGTGCCCTAAGGTACCCTTTCTCCCTCCGAGAAAAATAATATGTGCGCAAAAATATATATATATATATACATATATGTGTGTGTGTAACATGTACATGTATGCATCATGTATGCATTTGCCAACCACATGTATTTAAATTCTTGTTTTTTCTGTGATATTCATTCCTTCAACATCACTTACCTATATCGGGTGTTTTTTGCATCATCAGATAAATTCAACATATCTTACTTCATAACTTTTAACACATTCAAGATATAATTTATGAAACAAAAATGCTTGATGTAATTTATAACATAGGAATAATTTTTGAGAGATGCTATTTAATATTAAATCTCGATTCGCTAGCTGAGGAGTATTATAAATTTAATAACTATTTTTCCCATCATATGATTGTTGTGACTTAATTTAACGAGTGATAGTATGCATTTACTTGCATTCATGCTCATAGCTCAAGTTCATGATTAGTCCCCATGCAATCAGAATGACCACACCACGCAAAATTGCTGGTCAAACATGAACTTGAAATTTTTCTAAGGCGAAGGACCAATTAGAACATATTTTTGAAAATGTCTTCATTTTGAAAAACTAACTCCCTTTTTTGATAACTAACATTCACTGTTATAAGAATGATTTTTAATGAATTTTTCAAGAAACGGAAGTTATGTATTTCGAGGGTGCTAAAATCGCAATTTCTTGCGTTTGTACTAAAACTAAAATTCTATTTTTTTATTGTTATGGATTTTAATTTTTTTTTATATTTTTATTGAATCCAAATAGGGGGTACTTTCTTATTTACATTTATGTATTAAAGTAAATGAAAGATAAAATATAAATTAAAGAAAATGCAAACATTTACTTGCGTCTAAAATCGCAATTTCTTACGTTTGTATTAAAACCAAAATTCTATTTTTTTATTGTTATGGATTTTGATTTTTTTGATATTTTTATTGAATTCAAATAGGGGGTACTTTCTTATTTACATTTATGTATTAAAGTAATTGAAAGGTAAAATATAATTAAAGAAAATGCAAACATTTACTTAAATTAAGGGAATGTAAATGGATAGGGTGTGAGCAGAGAGCTTGCATTCAAAGGCTTATAGGAAGAGCTCGGGACGAGCTTGCAGGCAAAGGCTTACGAAAAGAGCTCGGGATGAGCTTGCGGTCAAGGCTTATGGGACGAGCTCGGGATGAGCTCGAGGTCATGAGGTGAACAAGAGTTCATTGAACGAGCTCATAGTTAGGGGTTGGGCAAGAGCTCGCTGGATGAGCTCGCACCAAGAGCTTGAGGTCAGGCATGCGGGAAGAGCTCGCGATTAAGCTTATGGTCAGAGAGCATATGGGTATGAACTCGCGGCAAAGAGCTTGCTATTAAGCTTATGGTCAAAGGGCATAGACATGAGCTCGCGGCAAAGAGCTCGCGGTTAAGGCTAGCAGCCAGATATACGTCGGCTATTTAAAACATAGGGTGTCTATACCAAGCTATTTGTTTCATATATAATATATACATGTGATTATTCAAGACCAGGGAGTATACCCACGATCTGCCTGCCTCTTATAAGGGCTATTTGTGTGGGCTTCTTTATTTGTACATATGCATACAACCAATAGCCCGATACAGAGGAGAACATAACCTCTATATCTAAACTGAAACCAAATATATGCCATTTGCAAAAAATAAATCTGGGGTAAAGCAGTCCCCATTTGAAACATCAAAGGGACCTTAATATACTAGCAAGAAGATTCAAAAGAAAATGATGTAGTAACTAGAGAAGAAGAAGTTATACGTAACAATAGATATATATATTCACATTAACAGTCATCACAGTAAGATAAAATGAATACAAAAATCGCATCAGCTAGCTCGCATAAGGATATAATAGGATGTATAAGAGAACTTGCACTGCAAATCAAAGGGAAGTGTAAGAAGAACTTGTAGAACAATAAAGGAGAAAGCAAGAAATCAAGGAAGTGAAATACAGAATGTATAAACGAGCTCACACTGAAAAATAAAGAGGGAGTGCAAGAAGAACTTGCCTGTTGAGAATGCAAAAATTAGAGAGAAGTTCCACCCGCGCACAGGAAGCAAACAACAACAGCAAACAAAAGTGAGTGAATAAGATGGAGAAGGTGAAGAAGAGGAAGAAAATGGAGAGGGACTAAAGGAGAAATGGAACAGTGCATTCAAAAAGAGGGGATACGCATTGCACTGAAATAGAAGATTTGTGCACAAAGGCTGTTGGGAAAAAAAAGTGCGTATAGATCTGCACGCCAGCTCCAGAATTTACCGAAATGCGTTACTTTTCATATTACAAACAAAATATCCAGGGGCTTGATTGACAAATGCTATTTTAATTTATTTTCTTTTCCCATTTTCTTATTACTCCATCAAGCCCATTATTTCCAAATTATTTCTCACCATGGGCCTAAACCCAAATCACATGTATCCCATATACATATATTCCAAGCCCACCAGGCTTAATTTTCACAATCACATGAACCATAAAATAAAATTTTAAAATCCAAAACTATTTCTATGCCATCAAAAGAGTTTATCATTCAATATTAAAGTACTTGGACCCACATTTAAAATGCCCTCAATCGACATTAAGTAATAAAACTCCTAGACCCATTTTAGGGTTGTTACATATATGATGTGCATGAGGTGTGCGGGTGGCTTGGGTTACTTCTCTTCTATTGTTTTTTGTTTCCTAATAAGGCTCGAAGCTATAAAGATTTTTTCAGGTGGGTTTTATCTTCATAGGCTTTGGCCCGGGATTGAAGAACCCAAGATCGTCACCACTTGTAGGCTACCCATTTTAGAAGTCGAGCCACAAGCCCACTCCCCATTTTGAAAGAGAAATGAGCCTCGGGCCATTTGCTCAAGTGGGGGGAAGCCCACTCATCTTAGTCCATTAGCCCTCATATAAAGGGCACTCTTTAGCCCTTCTCTTGGCGTCTCCTTCTTTAATGGACAAACCCTAGCCTCTTTCTCTCTCGTGTTTCCTTTCTTAGCTGATAGGTCCATCTCTCTTCCCTTGTTCATTCGATCGTGATGGGAGTTTTCTTGCCTTCTATGGTTGATCCTTCCTTCCTTGTGAGCGGCTTCCTTTCCTTGTGTGCTAAAGCAGTCCACTAATGTCCCTTGAAGTCATTACATATTCGAGATCGAGGTCTCCTTTTCAATGTAAGCTATTCTCTCTTTGCTTTATGCTTTTACCTTTCATCTTTGTGCCCGATCTACCTTATGTGGTAACCTACTGTGAGTGGTTTTGATTGCTTGGGTGAGAGAGGTTTTCATTGAGTTCGACTGAAAGGTGTTGGGGCTTTCTGGGCTTACGTTTTGAGAGCTTCATTTGTGGCTTGTGGTTCCTATTCGTTTGTGTTACCAAAAGAGGTGACTGGTTCTGTTAAATTTAAGCCTTGAATGTTATTAAACAGAGAGTTTTCATTTTTTTCTTGCATTGTTTATTTTGATCTATATCTGGTTCGATATATTGCACTAACCCTTTATATTTTACAGAGATTTTTTGCAACAATTGGTATCAACGCCTTGTTTGGCTCCTAGGTAGTACCTTATTTGAATTAGATTTGAAAAGCCCCATCATTTTTTGGACCTAATTTCACGATAAGTGTTTTTTCATATCAGAACTAATCTCGATTCAATTGCTCTTTGCATGTTGTGAGTTGGGTCAAAAGGACCCCAAATCCGGAT